>NW_023425348.1:89684717-91105550 GCF_014108415.1 Molossus molossus | reverse complement strand
CATCCCAACTCCTCTGCCCCCAGCTCAACCCACTGTTATCTCTGGTAAGAGAAGCCATGATCCCGAGGGGGCTGGAGCAGCTTACGTAAGCTGCAGGTGTCCGGGTCACGGGGCACTCCCCCGGAGGGCTGGAGGAGGCTCTGTGTGCTGGGGAGCTTCCTGGGGGGCCGGGTTTGTGCCAAGTAGGGGTTTTGGTTTCAGCCAGAACCTCACAGGTGGAATGTGCAGGAAAGGCAGGAGTCAGGCCTCCAAGGCTGCCAGGACGCTGTGTAGGACCAGCAGGGCCACACTGCTAGGGTCCCAGGTGGCCCTGAAAGCCAAGGCGGCAGTTTGTGGCAGAAACACACACACAGAGACATGGGGCCTTTTGCCTTTATTATTTGGGGTTTCTCTGCATGGAAACACGAGCCCTCACACCCCACGCCTAGGTGCCTCTGGCACCCCCATAAGTGGTATACCAGTCCCTAAAGTCCCCTTTAAAATCACCAATATAAAAAATGAGGGAGGGAATGGGAGGAAGGAAGGCCCGATCACTCCCCGGGCCAGGCGGCTCCTGGTCATCAGACGGCACTGGGTGACAGGCCGTCGGGCTGAGAGGGGCATTGGCTTCTGCACAGGAAGGAACAGGCGTCTCCAGCCCTGGGGAGGCGGCCCTGGCTGGGAGGGGCTCTGCAAGCGACCACACAGACTGTGCAGAGCTAGTGGTTATGGTTTAAAGTCTGCAGGTAAGGCCAGTGGGTGGTCTCTGGAGAGGACACATCAAGATGCTGGGAACAGTGGCTGTCATCTCCCCGAAGCCCCATCCTGAGGCAGGAACAAGCGAAAGCTGCCTTCCTGGTTTGGCGATGGGAGGGCTGGGGGAGTCCATCTGAGCCCATGGTCCTCGGAGCAGGGAGGGCGACACAGCCCTGCCCAGAGCGGGTGAAGGTGAAGGGCCAGGAGGCCACTTCCTGCTCCGAGGAAGGCACTTGCAGCTGGCGGGGCCTGTGTGGTGTGGTGGGTGTGGTGGGAAGGCGTAGCTTGGCAGATGAGGAAGGGAGAAGAATGCAGCCAGAGGAACGCAGCCAGGGGGCCTACCCCTGCTCATGCAAACATGGTCAGCTGTAACCACTGCCGGGCGGAGAAGAGAGGGGAGAGAGGGGTCAGCAGGGCAGACCCCAAGTCCAGCCAGCCTCCCAGCCCCCTGGCTCAGGAGCCACCATTTCTTCAGCCCCTCTGAGGGCAGGTTGGAGAAGGGCTGTCTTGGGGGTATGAGGGGGGACTTTCTTACCTTCTCTACCCCTGGGAGACCAGGCTGCTGGCCCTCCCTTCCTGTTCCCTTCCCAGGACCCAGACACCCCACCCCATCCTTCCAGAACTTGGGTGGCCTGGCCTTTAGGACTGGCTCTGAGGCCACAGGCTCCAGCCCCAGGAAGGTAGGAATACTCCCCCGCCCCTGAGTACCTTCCCCCACCTGGCCAACGGAGGCTCCCACCTTAAACAGGTCAAAGGTCACAACTCCATCCAGATCTGTGTCCAGCGCTTTGAAAAACCCTGTTGTTCAAGAAAAGATGACATGGGGCTGAGAATTCTGGGGGACATTCATGCAGGCCTCTCCTCCTGCCTTATCTCCCACCTCCCTGCAGCACCCCAAGCTCTCCCACCCATCATAGCCATTAAAGGCTCTTTCTGCTGCCTGAGAGCACCCCAAAACACAGCACTCAGCCCACCTGGGGCTCAACCCGAGACCTGCACCTCCCTGGGACATGCCAGGCAGGGTCTACACCTACAGGTAGGAGCTGAATGGGACACTCACGGAACATGGTCTCCAGTCGCACCAGGCAGCACACGAAGTTGTCAAAGTCCACGGCCAGGTCAGGCTCCGAGTAGCGGGTGATAATGAGCTCATACAGCTTCTTGTTGAGCTTGAAGCCTGGCCCAGGAGAGCAGGTAAGGGCCAGGGAGGCACAACCCAGCCCCAGAGACGGGAGGGGGCCAGGGCTGGGAGGGGGACCCTGCATCTCTCTCCTTGGGGGCTATGGCATGCCCCACCTCTCGCTGTCTGTGTGATCTCAGGGTAGTCACTTTCCCTCTCTGAGTCTCACTTTTCTCTGTGCACAGTGGGGACAACGGGAGCCCCTATCCTCATTAGCTGCACTGAAGACCAAAGTAAATGCTGCTAAAGCACTTAGCTCAGTAACCGTGGGAAAAAGGCAGAAGTTGGCCGTTCCCGCAACACCACCATCGCCATCATCACCCCAAGGACAAGGGCCCATTGTCGGGGAAGCAGCCTGGGGCCACCCGCCTGGGGCTCCACAGGCGCCGCCAGCCCGCGAGCCTCACCTGCAGACTCGATGGCCATCCGCATCTCGTAGGCGCTCATGCTGCCTGACTTGTCCAAGTCGAACTTCCGGAAGATGGCCTGGGGTGGGGAGCAGCGGGTGAGGGCCAGGCCGAGCCAGCCAGCCCTCCAGCCGCCCCAGGGTGGAGGATTGTCGAGGGTGGAGGGGAGAAGCCCAAAAGGTGGGTCAGTTGGGATATGTGGGCTCCGGAGAAGCAGGTCCAAGTGGAGGACCTGGTCTGTGCAGCCTGTTGCCCGGCCTGGCCCTGCTGTGACTAAGGCCACAGAGCAGGGAGGACGGCGCCGGCAGCAGGGGCCACCTACCAGGTAATTCCGGATACGGTTCCACAGGATATTGAATTCCACGAGGCCCAGCTTCCCGTTGCCGTCCCGCTGGGCAGCCATTAAGGAAAAAGCTCCACAGCTTAAACCAGGGGTGGGGAGTGTGGCAGCTCGGGAGGAGGGGAGCCTGGCCACAGAGCGCCAGACGAGGGGAGACGCAGCAAGGCCAGAGGACAGTCAGCCGTGGCCAGGCCTGCCTGCTCTCTGAATCTGGCTGGACCAGGGAAGTGCAGAAAGAGCACCGGCCTTAGGGGCTCTGGGGATACAGGCCGGGCTCAACCTCTCACTTTACACAAGGCCCGTGACTCAGTTTCCCCTCCCTATCAATGTGGTGATGCCCAGGAAGGCATTGGTCCATCCACACTCCACAGAGCTTTGTCCCTTTCTCTGCACCATTCCTGGGACGAGTCCCCCAACCCCACGGCCCATGACAGGATACGTCCATGAGGTTCACCATGCTGCGGCAGGACTCCATGCTGAAGCCCTTGGTCCGCAGGTCTTTGTCTGCAAGGAAAAGCATTCCAGTTCCCCAGCCCAGCCTGCTTCCTGGGCCTGCCCACGGGCAGGGGCACTGGGTGGGGCAGGATCAGGGAGGCACGATTCCTGTCCCTTGGCATGTACAATCTAGCAGGGTAAGCACGTAGGAGTGTTTTTATCATCAGAAATACGTTTAAAACGACTTTTAGCAATCAAGCTGGTGTCCCAACAGCCAGATCAACACCGCGATCAGACCAGAGTGAATGAACAGGGTGTGGGGTCTGCTGCAGGCTCCAGGGTGAGAAGAGCAGAGGGGTTCCGAGCCTAGGGAACAGCACGGATGGAGGTCGGAAGTCAGAGGTCAGAAGTGGGGGCAAAAAGAAGGTTGGGGCAGCTCCCTTCAGTTGCACAGGGATTGAAGCCAGCTCTGCTCCCAAGCCCCTGGCCTGGCCTGGGTGCATCTAAGGCGAAAGGGTCCTGTACATTGGCACTCATGTGTGTCAGCTTCTAATCACACCAGGGCACCACACACAACACAGAGAATGTGGTCCAGCAAGATGGTGTGAGGCGGACAGGAGGAAAATGGGGTGAGCAGGAGAGCTCAGAAGGCAGTGGAAGGTTTCCCCACCCACGAAGCCAAGGGGTCAGGTTCAGCTCAGCGCAGGAGCAAGAGCCTAGATTGTGGAGTCTGGAGGAAATGGGGGTGGCGGGGTGGTGGGGCAGGATGCAGGGTGGAGAGGAGCCACTCGGGGACACTCACGTTTGCTGATGATCCTATTGAGGATGGTCTGCAGCTCCTTGACACTGATCTCCAGGTCCTGGGGGACAAGGCAGGATGACACCCGTCCCGGGGAGGGGCTATCCCTCTATGCCCCAGAGGCCCCCCTCCACCATACCCCAACCTACCTCCCCTGCCAGTTGTCTGAACAGGGTCTTGAAGTTCTCATCAATCTCCTCTTCCGAGAGCACTTGCTGGATGGAGAAGGGCGAGCAGGTCAGGGACACCCCAGCCTGGCCCCCGCTTAGGCAGCAGCTAGAGGCGGGGCTGGGACCACTCAGTAGCTACAACATGTCACTTCACCTCTCTGAGCCTCACTTGTCTCATCTGTAAAATGGGGGCCTAGTCCCCACTCTATAGGATGCCCAGGATTCCAGTGGCTTAAATGAGGAGGGTGCAGTTCAGCTCAGTGATAAGGGTGAGCTTTGGCTCCCTGCTGTGCTACCCAAGCCAATTCCTTAACCTCTCTGAACTTGAGTTTCCCACTAAGAGGGAAGATGGTGACAGCGCCCTGACAGTGTTGCTGTGGAGGAAACCAGATGACCTGGGGAAAGACCTCAGCACAGACCTGGCAGAGAGCAAGAGCACAGGGACCCCACACCACTGTTATCACAAAGTCCTCTGCAAACTGTAAAGTGCTGGGCAAATGAAGAATCAGCAGTATGCTTATGGCTCCTGCCAAAAGGGGTGCTGGTCTGCCAGACAGAGCCTGGGGGACAGGACCCCCAGGTTCCCATCACACACCCAGGGTGAAGGAGAGGAGAAGACCTGGTGGAAGCAGGACACGAACCTCATCAGGAAGGTTGGCCTGGACCTGGTCATCCAGCTCTCTGCAGAAGGTGGGGAGAAAGAGGCCAGTCAGGGGGAGGAGGGAGGCCTGTGGGGCCGGAGGTAAGGAGAGGGCCCACGACTCACTGGGTCCCGGCGCTCTTCTCCGAGAAGAAGCGCAGCACAAAGTCGCCCTCCTTGTTGGGCTCGAAGGTGGAGGGCACCACCACATACTCCCCAGGCGGCAGGCGGAAGCGGGTGCTGACCTCCCGCAGGTTGATGAACTGCTCTGATCGGGCCCGAGAGGCGTTGGCCAGGAAGAAGTCCCGCTTCAGGTGCACGGCCGGCTGGCCCACCAGCTGGTGGATGGGAAGGAGGAAGTGGGGGCTGCAGCTGCCCACTCAGCCCACCCTTCGGAGCTGCCCCCAGACCCAGACCTCAGACTCCATGTCCCGGCCAAGGGGCTGAAGAGCTGGATCATGGCTCAGTCGGCCACAGGCTGCCTGACCCTGACAAGTCATTTTGTCTCAGTTTCCTTATCTGTAAAGTGGGGTAATAACCCTGCCTACTCACAGGGTGGAGGTGAATGTAGATACTACACCTATGAAATAACATTTTCCTTATTGCTACTCAGAACTTCCGCCATGTCGGACACTGCACCTCATGTAATGCTCATGACAGCTCTGAGATGGGGCTCTGATGCCATCTCACACACACTGGCATCAAGGCTTAAACTCAAGCGACTTGCTCAAGGGTGCAGAACGCTCAGCCATCCCCGCCCTGCTCCTAACCCGGGCCCCAGGTCTCAGCCACACTCATGCAGTGTAAACAGGAAGACAGGAAGAGCCTCGCGTGCATGTCAGGTGGGGCTCTGAGGGCCAGGGTTCAAATCCAGCTCCCTCACTTGTTACCTGCTCTGACCCCCAGGAGAGCAGTTTGCTCTGCCCACTGAACAGTGGCAGGGGTTGGGGGGCACTTTGTGAGCAGTAAAACGAGGTGACTCCTCAGTTCTTATGTGTGGGCACCATCAGGCATGTGTGTTCGGGGGCGTGTAAGTCCAGGTGAATCTCGTGCCACACCTACCTCCGGAGGGACCTACAAGAGAGACAGGGAAGTTAGAAGTCTGCTTGGCCCAGGGGCAGAGGGGCATTGGGTAGGGGGCTTGAGTTCTTAAGACAAGAATGACAAGACCAGGAGGCAGGGCCCTGGACCTGGGGCAAAGTGGTGACCCAGACCTAATTTCACACCAGAGAGAGACACCAGGATCCCAGGAAGGGGGCCCGAGCAAGATCCTCTTTGTCGCTGAAATGCCCTGGGCCTCAGCTCTGAATCAGAGCCTCCAGGACAGCTCCCAGGGTGGCCAAGAGCAATGTCCTACAGCCCAGGGACACTGGAGGCCCATCTGCTGCCTGGGCCCTGGGCCTGGGCCAAGGCTGTGGCTGTCTTTTACCCCCGCCAGGAAGGTCCGGGAGTTTGTCTGTCTTGAACACAGCATAGGAAGCAGGGCTTTCCATACCATATACCTCCACACCAGCCTCTGCTTAACACTTCCAAGAGAGGGAGCTCACTACTCCTCTGGGGCAGCCCATTGGCCCACTTCTTTCTCTGGACCACAGGCTGACGCTCTACCGCTGAGCCAAACTGGCCGGGGCTGGCCCACTTCTTTCTGAAGCTGAGCCAAAGCCTGGCCCCCAGAAGCTGCCTTCCAGGTGTCAGCTAAGTCAGCCCCCTCTTACCAAGAGCAGCCTTCTGGCCTGTCAGCATGGGAATGAATCCCAGAATCTCCCCCTCTCCTAGCCAAACATCTTCCTCCCACTCCGCCCACCTCAGGGGATGCATTTCAGGCCCCTGCCTGCCCCAAGCCTGGCAGAGGGCCTCAGGAGGTGCCTCCCTGGACTCATGGGATCCTGCCTCAGTGGCATGATTCACTCCAGTGGCTCAGGATGGGCGAGAGGTGGCAGCGGTGTCCTCTGGCGCCCCCTGCAGGATCTCGCCTGAGGTGGGCAGGAGCCCAGCTTTTCAGCCGGTCCGGACTCATCCACCCGCTCACCTCGTACACTGCAAAGCCAATGGTCTCCATGTCCCGGCCGAAGCGCCGCTCGCGGCGGCGGTGCTTCTGCATGAGCGCCAGCACGAAGCTGCAGCCCGACTCTCGACCCCCGTAGTCATCCTCGTTCACGTCATCTGTCTCCTCCAGCCGAATCTTGAACTGGGGGTTCACCCAGAAGGTGGCTGCAGGAGGGGAAGAGGCAGGTGAGAATCAGAGGAGTAGAGATGAGCCAACCCCAAGCCTTCTCCTCCCCCATGCGCCTGTCCATTCATTCATTCGACAAACATCACTGCGTGCCCGCCGTGTGCTGTGTGACACACGCAGTGGGGACACACACAGTCCCAGCCTTGAAGAGCTCACAATCCTGACAGGGGAGGCAAAGAATGAGCAAGCCAGGTTTATTAACGGAACAATTACAGAGAATAAGCAAGCAGGAGTTGTCAGGGAAGGCATTTTGGAGGTGGCATTTAAGCAGGAACTGAAGGGGAGCTGGGGAGACCCTGGGAAGCAGGAGTCAGCAGAGGGAGAACTAAGTCCCATACAAGGGGAACAGCGACTGTCTAATGAGGCTCCGAGTTCCAGCGAACACGAGGATCCAGGGAGGGACCAGAGGTTTGCAGAAGCCGGAATGGTGGTGAGGATGTGGACTGAATCAAAGAGCAAAAGAACCTTCTGACAGACTTGCGTGGGAGGGGCATGACTGGATTTGGATTTTAAAATTAATTAATTTTTAAAATTCAGCCAAGGGTTTTTTGTTTTTAAATTTTGTTTTTCTTTATTGATATGAGAGAGAGAGAGAGAGAGAGAGAGAGGAAGGAAGAGGGAGAGAGAGACAGAAACATCGATGAGAGAGAACATTGATTGGCTGCCTCCTGCATGCCCCCCACTGGGGATCGGACCCACAACCTGGGCATGTGCCCTGACCAGGGAATCGAACTGGCGACCTGTTGGTGCATGGGTCGACGCTCAACCACTGAGCCACACCGGCCGGGCATCAGTCAAGGGTTTTGATGAATTTACTGCTCCTAAAATGAACTATACTTATTTACTTACTTGCTTATTTTTTTGTTAATCCTCACCGAGGTTATATTTTCCACTGCTTTTTTTTTTTTTTATCCTCACCCGAGGACATTTTTTTCCATTTTTTGTTCAGATAGAGTGAAAGGGAGAGAAAGGAAGAGAGAGAGAGAGAAACATTGACGTGAAAGGGACACATCGAGTGGTTGTCACCCACACGACCCAACCAGGGCCGGGGACAAACTGCAACCAAGGTACGTGCCCTTAGCGGGAACTGAACCCGGGTCTCTCTGGACCGCAGGTCAACGCTCTAACTGCTGAGCCAAATTGGCCAGGGCGATTTTTTTTTTTTTAGAGAGAGAGCAGAAGGAAAAGGGGGAGGGTAAGTGAAAGAGAGAGCGGTGCCCTGGCTGGTTTTGCTCAGTGGTTAGAGTGTTGGCCCGTGGACCAAAGAGTTGTGGGTTTGATTCCAGTCAAGGACATGTACCTTGGTTGTGGTTTGGTCCCTGGCCCTGGTTGGGGTCATGTAGGAGGTAACCAATCAATGTGTCTCTCTCACATTGATGTCTCTCTCTCTCCCTCCCCCCCCCTTCCTCCCTTCCACTCTATCTGAAGATAAATGGAAAAATATACTCAGGTGAGGATTAAAAAGAGAGAGAAGAGAGAGGGAGAGAGACACATCAATTGGTTGCCTCCTACACACACCCCAGCCAGAGCTGGGGATTGAACCTGCTAGAAATAGAACCTGAGACCCGCTGTTGCTTGGGCTGACGCACTAACCACTAAGCACGCTGGCCAGAATTAGGGTTTAAAGGATGGCTGGAGCTACATGTGAACAATGATTTAGAAGAACGTGAGAGAAAGCCAGGTCTGATAGGAGACCACAGAGCTGCATTTCTGGCCATTTGGTAATTCAGCTGTCTAACAACCCCCTTAACTAAAACATCTAAGTGCTGGATAGAATATGTAAAATTTCTGCCCAGCCGGTGTGGCTCAGTGGTTGAGCATTGACCAACGCACCAAGAGGTCACCAGTTTGATTCCTGGTCAGGGCACATGCCCAGATTGTGGGCCCGATCCCCAGTGGGGGGAATGCAGGCGGCGGCCAATCGATGTTTCTATTGCTCTCTCCCTCTCCCTTTCTCTCTCTCTAAAATTAATAAGGAAAAAAAAGAATATGCAAAATTTCTTTTTAAAGGCACTAATAAGCCACGGCATCCCGCTGACCACCACACGACGCTGACTCACCAAACAGATAGGTAATAAGAAGTGTTTGCAAGGATGTGGAGAAATCAGAAACTCGCACAAGCCGGTGGGAATGTAAAATGGTGCAGCCACTTTGGAAAATAGTCTGGCAGTTCCTCAAACGGTCAAACACAGAATTACCACATGACCCTGCAATTCCACTCCTACATATACATCCAGGATAAAGGAAAACATACGTCCACATTGTGCGTGAATGTTCATAGTAGCATTATCTATAATAGCCATATGGTAGAAAGAAAAACAATTTTCCATCACCTATGAATGGATGAACAAAATGTGGTCTAAGTGAACGAAGGAATGTGTTCAGCGGTAAAAAGGAATGAAGTACCGACACGCCGTGACATGGCGAACCTTGAAGACATGCTAAGTGAAAGAAGTCAACCACAAAGAACCACACAATGTATGATTCCATTTATATTATTATTATTATTATTTTTTATCCTCACCAAGGACTTTTTTTTTGCATTTATCTTCAGACAGAGCGGGAGAGGGGGAGGAGAGAGAGAGAGAAACATCGATGTAAGAGACACATGGAGTGGCTGCCACCCACACGGCCCCAACCAGGATCAGGGACAAACTGCAACCAAGGTACGTGCCCTTAGCGGGAATATTATTCGGAACCCAGGACTCTCTGGTCCACAGGCCAATGCTCTAACCACTGAGCCAAACCGGCCAGGGCGATTCCATTTACATTAAATAATATTGTCCAGAACAGGCAAATCCACAGATTTGCTTGGTGCCAAAGCCAGATAAAGACATCACAAGAAAAGAAAATTACAGACCAATATCAGGTACAAATACTGATAAAAAAATTCTCAACCAAATACTATCAAACCAAATCCCATGGAATATTAAAAGGATTATATACATGAAATAGGGTTTAATCCTAAGAATAAAAGGATAGTTCAACATAAGATTAATCAACAGAACAAAGAGAAAAAACCAGATCATCTTAATTGATTCAGAAAAGGTTTTTGCGAAAATCCAATATTCATGATAAACTATTTGAATAGACACTCCAAAAAAGATATGTAAATGGCCAATAAATACTTTAAAAAATACTCAACATCACTGATCATTAGGAAAACGCAAATCAAAATTTCAGTGAGACACTACATTATACCCACTAGGATGACTATAATAAAAAAGATGCACAGTAACAAGCACTGACGAGCATCAAGAGAAACTGGAATCCTCAGACATTGCTAGTGGGAATGTAAACCGGTGATGCCACTTTGGAAAACAGTGGCAGTTCCTCAAAAAGTTACACATGGAAGGGGGACTCTGTAACACTTTCAACAGTAAAACAAAAAAATCACACATGCAAATACTATACAACCTAATGATTTCCCTCCTACTTACAGACCCAAAAGAACATATGCTCACACAAACACATGTACACACATGTTCATAGCAGCATTCCTCATAACAGCCAAGCACTGGAAACAACCCAAATGCTTATCAACTGATGAATAAATAAGCAATAAGTGATCTACCCATATCATGGAATATTACTCAGCCATAAAAATGAAATGAAGTACTGATACATGCTACAGTGTGGATGAACTTTGAAAATACTCTGTCAAGGAAAATAAGCCAGGCACAAACATATTGCATTTTGTATGATTCCATTTCTATGAAATGTCCAGGATAGGCAGATCTAGAGAGACACAAAGTAGATTGATTAGTGGTTGCCAGGGGCTAATGGATGAGGGTGTGCTTTAGGAGTAGTGAAATGTGTTGGAGTTGGATAATGGTGATGATTTCACAACACTGTGACTACTAAAACCCATTGAATTGTACACGTTAAAAATGTGAATTTTATGGTATGTGAATTATCACAATTCTTTAAAAATTATGTACGAAAATTGTGTAATTCAATTAAAGATACACTTATAGGACCCTAGACAGTTTTGCTCAGTGGTTAGAGTGTCAGCCTGTGGACCAAAGAGTCTCGGGTTTGATTCCAGTCAAGGGCACGTACCTTGGTTGTGGTTTGTCCCCGGACCTGGTCAGGGTTGTGCGGGAGGCAACCAAACAATGTGTCCCTCTCACATCGATGTTTCTCTCTCTCCCTCTCTCTCTTCCTCCTTCCCTCCCACTCTAGCTGAAGATAAACAGAAAAATATCCTCAGGTGAGGACTTAAAAAAAAAAAAGATACACTTGGAGGAACGTTTATTGCCTTTAGAGCTTATATGGAAAACAAAAAACAAAAACCCAAATGAATTAAATAGCCTCTAATTTAAGAAGTCACAGAATAGCCCTGGCCGGTTTGGCTCAGCGGTTGGAGCGTCGGCCTGTGGTCCAGAGAAACCCAGGTTTGGTTCCAACCAAGGGCGCGTGCCTGGGTTGCAGTTTGTCCCCAGCCCTGGTTGGTTGTGCGGGTGGCAGCCATTCGACGTGTCCCTTTTGCGTCGACGTTTCTCTCTCTCTGTTCCTCTCTCTCCCTCCCACTCTACCTGAACAAAAAATGGAAGAATGTCCTTGGGTGAGGATAAAAAAATAAATTAAAAAAAAGTCACAGAATAAAGTTTCAAAATAAATCCAAGGAAAGCAGAGGAACGAGATAAATAGGAAAGCAAAGATCAATAATATTTAAAAATGCTATACATTGGATCCAAAGCTAGAACACTGAGATTTCTCACAGGATTAACGAAGACCAAAGAGGCGGTGCAAGTGCTCAACACAGGGAATAAACAGAGGAGACCAACACACGAGGTATCAGAACATAGTAAGGATGACTTTAGGTTAGTCATTTTGAAAACAGATGCAAAGGATAAACTCCTAAAAAATACAACTCATCACAATAGGCTCAAGAGGAAATGGAAAACCTGAATAATCCTATCACCATTGAAGATACTCAGTTTCAGAAGTTAACCTCCACCAGAAGGAAAGAGGGGGCTGACAGCTTCACAGACCAAACAGTCAAGCAACAAATCGTCCCTAACGCAAACGTCTAGTAACCAGAAAGGGAGTACACTTCCCAACTCACTTCAGAGGCCAAACAGAAGCACTGATACCCACACTAGACAAGGTCAGTATAAGAAAGGAAAAGTACACGTAGCCCTGGCCAGTTTGGCTAGCAGTACAGTATCAGACCTCAGACCAATGAGTTGTGGGTTCAATTCTGGTCAAGGGCACGTACCTCGGTTGTGGTTGGTCCCCAACCCTGGTTGGGGTCGTGCGGGAGGCAACTGGTCGATGTGTCCTTCTCACGTTGATGTTTCTCTCTCTCTTCCTTTCTCTCCCTCTCTCTCCCTCCCACTCTATCTGAAGATAAATAGAAAAATATTCTCGGGTGAGGATTTTTTTTTTTTTTTATCCTCACCTTAGGATATTTTTCCATTTTTTGTACAGATAGAGTGGGAGGGAGAGAGAGGAAGGGAGAGAGAGAGAGAAACATTGACGTGAAGGGACACATCGAGTGGCTGCCACCCGCACGACCAACCAGGGCCGGGGACAAACTGCAACCGAAGTACGTGCCCTTAGCGGGAACTGAATCCGGGTCTCTCCGGACCACAGGCCGACGCTCTAACCACTGAGCCAAACTGGCCAGGGCTCAGGTGAGGATTGAAAAAAAAGAAAAATACAAGCAAATCTCATTCATAAATGCAGATATAAAGCTATTATATAAAAGTGTCATGATGCCCGGCCAGTGTGGCTCAGTAGTCGAGTGTCGACCCATGCACCAAGAGGCTGCAGGTTCGATTCCTGGTCAAGGCATATGCCCAGGTTGCGGGCTCGATCTCCAGTAAGGAGCATGCAGGAAGCAGCCAATCAATATTTCTATCTCTCTCTCACACCCTCTCTTTCCAAATAAATAAATAAATAAATAGCCCTGGTCGGTTTGGCTCAGTGGTTAGGGTGTCGGCCTGTGGACCAGAGGGTCCCGGATTTGGTTCCTGCTGGGGGCATGTACCTTGGTTGCAGTTTGTTCCTGGTTAGGGTCGTGTGGGTGGCAGCCACTCAATGTGTCTCTCTCACATCGATGCCCCCCTCCCGCTCTATCTGAAGATAAGTGCAAAAATGTTCTCGGGTAAGGATTAAAAGTAAATATATAGCCCTAGCCAGTTTGGCTCAGCGGTTAGAGCGTCGGCCTGCGGTCCGGAGAGACCCGGGTTCGGTTCCCGCTAAGGGCACGTACTTCGGTTGCAGTTTGTCCCCGGCCTTGGTTGGTCGTGCGGGTGGCAGCCACTTGATGTGTCCCTTCACGTCGATGTTTCTCTCTCTCTCCCTCTCACTCTATCTGTACAAAAAATGGAAAAATATCCTCGGGTGAGGATTAAAAAAAAAAAGTAAATATATAAATGAATACAGCACAAAGTACTTAATGAGATTAAATTACATTAATCTGGTAAAAGATGTCTACAAAAAAAACCAGAGTAGAAAAGCTTTTAGTGATGAAACCTACAGTAAACATTTAGTAGTGAAAACTTTTCCTTTAAGAGAGGGTTAAGACCAGCAGGACATAGCCATTTCTATTTGATACTATAGTCCTGGGTTATTAAACAAGTCCAACATATCAAGCAAGAACACATTACAAAAGTTCTAAGAATAGGAAAAGAAGAAACAAATTTGTCATTATTTGCAGATGCCATACTGTCAATTAGCAAACCAAAGAGAATCTACAGAGAAGTCCTTAAAACTTATTACTTTAACAAGTTTGCTGAATACAAAATAAATCTAAGAGGTCAATAGCATGTTACTGTATCAGCAACACTTCCTTGGGAGATGTAATTTATTTATTTTTCTTATTCCTCACTAGAAGACAAGGGTAGAGAGAGGAAGGGGGAGGGAGAGAGCTAGAGAGAGAGAGAGAGAAAATGAGAAACATCAATGTGAGAGAAAAACATCGATCGTTTGCTGAAGATCAAACCCTCAACCCAGGCATGTGCTCTGGTCAGGTGGGAGATGTAATTTTACAAGAGATACTATTTACAATAGCAACAAGATGATAGAGTCTTGCCCTGGCCAGTGTGGCTCAGTTGGTTGGATATCACCCCATGCAACAAAAGGTTGCCAGTTTAAGTGCCAGTCAGGGCACATGCTTGGGTTTTGGGCTTGGTCCCTGGTAGGGGCCATGCAGGAGGCAGCCAACGTTTCACTCTCAAATCGATGTTTCTCTCTCCCGCCCTCTCTCTAAAAATCAATTTTAAAAATATTTTTAAAAATACAATACAATCTCAAAAGGAGGAATAATCGGACTATTGTAAGAGCTGCCTGCACACACGCTCTGTGATGCTGCGGCCGTGGCTCTGATAACCAGACTGCTACTGACTATCAGGCGGGTAGCAGGTAGTGTGGGTACACTGATCAAAGGGATGATTCATGTCCTGGGTGGGCCTGCCCAAGATTCCATCGTGCTACTAAGAATGGCTCACCATTCCAAACTTATGAATTGTTTCTTTCTGGAATTCTCCATTTAATATTTTCAGACCATGATTGGCTATGGGTAATTGAAATTACTAAAAGCAAAAATGCAGATAAGGAGGGACCACTGCACCACATTCTTGGATAAGAAGACTCAAAATTTTAAAGATGGCATTCTCCCCAAATTGATCTATCGATCCAATGCCATTCCAAATTAAATTCTTAAAATAGTTTTGGTAGGACTTGGTAAGCTGATTCTAAAATTCACCTGGAAAAACAAAAGGCAAGAACAGCTAAGACTCCTGAAGAAGAGAGTCACCCTGTCCGATAGTAGGACTGCTTAGAAATCTATAGCAACTAAATCAATGTGCTGTTGGCAGAGGGCCAGACCAAGGGACAGAATGGCAGGGCCGACAGACGCACACGTGGTAGCTCTGTGATGGAGGCAGCTGTACAGGGCAGGGAGAAAAGGCAGACGTCTCAACAAACGGTACAGAGAACAGTGGTTACCTATTTGGGAAAAAGTGAAACTGGATCCCCACCAGGGAAAAGAAGCCCTCAGAGCAGAGGGCTGAGTTATGCGGAGCTGCTGGAGGACACAGAAGTGAGAACAGCGGTGGGCTTGCAAAGCCACCGCTGCGAGACCCTCAGAGCAGCTGCAGCATCGAGGTGAGGACAGGAGCTGGACGAGCGGGTTAAACACTGAACTAGAAGGAAGGAAGGAAACAGGAGTGTGGCAATTCCTGAGCAATCTTTGAAGGGGAGCAGAGAAAGGGATGGGGAAGTAGGGCCAAGAGAGTGTTGCTTTGTTTTCAGACAGAAAAGTCTGCATATTGACACAGAGTGAGAGGTGATGGATGAAGGAGCAAAGCTTTCAGAGGTGAGGGAGAATGGGGTCCCAAGCAGAGGTTGAGGTCCCCACAGGAAGGGACAGTTATGTCACTGTCACAGGAGGGAAAGCAGTAAAGATGGCACAGGCCCAGACAGGCTGGGGGATTTGGAGGCGGGGCGTGAGGTCTGTCTTTCAGTGACATGCCGCCAGGTGTGCTGATGAGTAACAGTGGAGGGAGGTTTGTGGGAAGCAGAGTGTGGGGACAGATGCTGACTAGCAGTGGAATTGCCAGGGGCCATGCAAATGCTCCTTTAAGGTTTGTGGCTATGAATTTACAGGGAAACTACTGCCCCAGCTGTGTGATCTCTCCCCAGCCACAGTCCCTGGTTCTGGAGGGGGGGGGGGGGGGAGTTCAGCCAGGGCTGTGGTTACACCAGGGGAGAGGAGCAGAGCGAGCCAGGAGCCAGGAAACAGTGTGTGCAGAGACAGGGTTAACGATGACCCTGACCTGGTAAGGAGGGGACAAGTATGAGATGGAGGACAGTGCAAAGCAGTAAGTTCAACAGATCAGACAGGGAGGGGCTGAACGGGTCGCAGGCGAGGCCAGACAGGGACGCTGGGAGCAGCTCGCGTGCTCTCAGGGTGGTGGCTGGGCTAGTGGAAGGAGAAGGTTGCTGCAGGTGAGGATGGCAAGGCACTGAGAGGCCAGGAACTGGACCAAGTCATCCACATGGATCTAGAAGCCCAGGAAAAGGTGACAGAGGTCAGGGAGGAGGACTGTGGGTCAGGAGGAAGATCTCGGATTGAGGAGTGACAGGAAGCGGCTGGATGGCAACAAAGTCTTCTTCCCCGATTAGCACCCTGGCTCAGGCCCCAGGACGGAGAGGCAAGTGTGGCTCTTTAGAATTTACAAGGACATTCAACACTTTACTCCTCAAAGCAAATCCGAGAGGCCACACAACTGTCCCCACCCGTCCCCACCTTACAGCCAGGAAACACGGCTCAGCGAGAACACCTGCCTTGCCTGAGGCCTTCGGGCCAGGAGGTGGGGCCCAGACCCCACCCCGGCCCTGCTGGCAGGGCCTGGCCAGCTCACCTGGGTAGTTCCGGCAGCCGCCTGCGGTGCTGCCCCGCCGCCAGGTGCCATCGTAGAGGGTGGTGTTCCATTTGCGGAACCGCCGGCTCTTGAGTGCGTCGGGCGTCAGGTTGCAGATCTCCAGGCGCGTGAACTCACGCATGAAGTCTCGGAATGACATCCTGGGGGTCCAGGAGCAGAGGTGAGCCACGGCCCCCAGCCAGGGCACACAGAGATGCTGCACCGCCGGGTTTGTGGGGTGTGGGAGATGGGGTGCAAGGTCCCCAGAGGGGCCCGACCGAGGGGGTGCTGCTCACCAGAACTCTCCATCCTCCATCTTGATCCGGAGCTGCTCCCGTTCATAAGGGTCCACATTGTTCCACTCTGAGGAGCTGTGGGGAGAAGGGCACTGCCAGGGGCTGGTGGGCACTGACCTGACCGGCCTCTGTCCCTGCGGCCTGTCCTCCCTTAGCCCAGGTGAAGGTCAAGCTCCAAGATCCCAGAGCCAGGGGTTGCCTTGTCAGGGCTGGGTCCGATGCCCTGAGGGTGCTCACAGGCTGGGCCCAGGGGCCCAAGTGGCCTGAGCTTGGCCCCTAGACCCAGTAACATGAAGATGGGCCCCTCTGCTCAGTCCTGAGCCCACCCAGGCTGGCAGAGCCCCGAGCAGAAATGCCAGTGGCACTGATCAGCCTCCCAGCCATGCCCACTGCCTCTCACCGGTCACTCCAAGCTCCAGTCCACTCCACCTCGCCCCAGGGGTTCCGCATCCGGATCAGGTTCACCATCTGGCCCATGTAGTTCACCTGTTCCCCAGAGCGCCCATCAGCGCCTGCTTCTGGCATGTCCTCTAACCCCTTCCCGCCCCTTCCCCCTTGCCAAGCCCTCAGCACCCGGCCCACACCACAGCGGAGACGCAGCCATGTACACGCAGCCATGTACACAGACCCCGGTAATCAAGGCAGGCCGAGATAAACATCTCGGAATAAAAGACCCAGGAGACAAATCAGGTGCTACTACAGGAGAGCCAGCCCCTCCCACAGCCCTGGGCTCAGGCCAGAGAGGTGAGGGCAGGCAAAGCCGCAGGCACCACCCTGCAGGGAAGGCCCCACAGTACCTGCTTGGCCCCCGTCACAGAGTAGGCATGTCCCTTCACTAGCTTCTTGAAGGTGACGGCCTCCATGTCCAGAACGCTGGAGATCTGCAGAAAGTCACGTGCTGTGGTCAGGGCCGAGGTGCTAGGGACCTGGCCAGCATCTCCACCCCCAGGCAAGAGATGAGCCCCGAGCACTTGGGTCTTGATTCCCTTCCACAAACAACAGCTACTGGGAGTGGCAGGCAGGGACCCTGACCCCCTCTAACCCAACACCTCCACATACAGATATGCTGCCCCTAGAAGGGGGGCTGCCTGAGTACCCCACCAGTGCCACCAGGGGTGGGGTACCTGGGCACCCTGACACTGCTTTTGGCCTGAGCTAGCCAGACCTTGTGCAAACACAGGAGGGACGGACGGGCTGGGTGCACTCACATCGATGGAGCAGCCCAGCAGGGAGCCCCGCTCCAGGGCTTTGATGATGATTTGGTAGAGGTCACTGGGTGCCTTGCGAAGCTCATACCACTCGGTGACGCCGCCCGTGAAGTCCTCAAAGCCCTCGGAAGTGCTGCCCCCAGACAGGGCTTCGTAGCTGCCGTTCACCCTGTGGGTGGCCCCAGGTCAGTGCTCTGCCACCACATAGGACACCGCACCCCGCGGTGGCCTGCAGCTGTCCCCTGGGCCCCTACTCACTTGGCATAGGCCTTCTCAAGCAGGGCACTCCAAAACTCATTGCCCTGGGCAGAGTGCACGAACACCAGCTTCCCGTCCTTGGTGGGCAGCAGGTCATCCACAACCACGTCCACCCACTCTCCAAACTGCCACAGCTGTGTGGGTGCGGAGGGAGCAGAGTGAATACCTGCTTTGGGACCCCCCACGCCTGAGATCAAGCCTCAGTCTGCCGCTAACTAGATCGTGTATCCTAGAGCCGCTGATCACCTCCGAGCCTCAGTTTCCCTGTCCATAGAAGGGAACGGCAGTACCTTCCTCGCGGGAAAACTGACCAGATCATGAAGGTAAAGTTGCCCTAAAAAGGCAGCACTGCTGATGTTTCTGGAACAGACCAAGGTGTCTCCGTGAGTTTGGAGAGGTCGGGAAGCTCCCAGCCTGGGCTCTCCAGGAAGAGCCCCCTCAGGACATGGCCCCCACCTCCCCTCCCCAGTCTAGGCCACGGTGGGTGTGTGGAGGGGACACACATACATATGTAAAGTGGGTGTGGACCGAAAATGTAACATCCAGATCCTTCAACCACAAGATGGGCAGGGTTCCCAAAATCATGGGATTTGCTTCAGAGATGCCAGAGGGCCAGGCTCCCCAGGAAGGGAGGAGTCAGGTTTCCTGAGGCCAGAAGCGACCCAATGCTACGGAGAAGGGTGTAGAACCTGGGGAAAGGGGCGCTGGTGCACCCGAGTAGCATGGGTAGTGGAGGGGCTTTGAACTGGCCAAAAAAGGCAGGGAGGGGTGGACTGGAGGGGTGGCCTGGAGGAGTGAGGGAAGGGGGCAGGGAAGGTACAGTGAGGCCAAGCCCCTTTGGACAGCCTAGGCAGGTGTGGTACTTGGCCACCATGGATGGCGCCAGGGATCCTGTGGGTCCTGTAGGCTGTGTCCTGGGACCCAAGGTGGGTGAGGGTGGCCTATGGTAAGGGGGCTTCCTGACTAGGTGGAAAGAGGACACCCAGGAGTCCCCAGGACAGGGCTGGGGCCAACCGGGCCAGAGGGTTTCTCCCAACACCAACTCATTAAGAATCCAATAGTATGACTTTAAAAAATGAGCTGAGTACACAAACAATGCCAGGAAAATCTGGTTTAAATAGACTCAATCCCAAGTTTTCTTTTCTGCAGGGCTCTGTCAGAGGCAGAGGTTGCCAAAGTCCAGGAGGAGCAGGGGAGGATGGGTGGGCGGGGAGACTGACACCATGGGTGGGGACGGCCACATATGCTGGTCTGTTTTCACCCAGCAGAACATTAATTTTGTCTTAGATGAGGAAACTGAGGCCCTGGGAAAGAAAAAGGATTTGTACCACAGGATATAACACAGATCTTTCTACTCTCCCGAGCACTTTCTTCCCCATACGCTCAGCCACCCAGGAAGACTGCCAGCTAAAATACCTGCCCAACCATGTCACACATGACAGACCCTAGATGGCATCAGGAGGTCAAATATCTGTTAGGGGGGAGGCTGCCCCTGCAGGGTGTGGCTCTGAGCCACCTTAACTTCATACTGCTGGGGGTAACCAACCGGTCCTCATCCCCTCCAGTGCCCGCTACCACTCTCTCCCCCAACCCCTGCACCTCACCTGGAAATGGAAGATGCCGGCGTAGCCATCCTGGAAGCTTTGGCCATGTGGAACCACTCGGTGCAGGAGGGTGTCATTGAGGGTGAGAGAGGCAATGGCAGCCAGGAGCCAACAGTCCCCTGGGATGGGACACTCATATCAGACCTGCTCCACTAGTCTGCTCCCGGAGGGGCACATGCTTGCCCCTGCTGGGGAGAACCAAGGTTCTCTGGGTGGCATACCCCTCAACTTATAGGAATCTGGACGAACCAGCCCCAGCACTGACTGCCAGAGCCTGTCTGGGCTTGCAGGAGGGGAGGTGGGGGCAGAGCCAGAAGGAACGGGCATAGGGAACTCCTATGGAAAAAATGCCCGGAACCCCCTAGGGCCTACCCAGAGCTCCCTGGCAGATGTCTGTGCGGGTGGCTCCATCCACGATGAACTGGGGGTTTGAGAGCAGCTCCTGCAAGAGACCCAGAGTCCTGTTTCTGGGCCAGTCCCTCCCAGAAATTGGAACCCAGCCATCCCAGACTCCACTTCCCACTAGGGACCTGGAGTCCTGTTCCCATTTCTCACTCAGGATGGGGTTAAACTGAGTCCCATGCAGGGTAGCCCCTCTCACCGTGGGACGCTTCCACTTGATACCATAGGTTTTGGAGGAACTGGGGCCCAGGTCCTTGTAGCCCAGGCTCTGGGGCACTGGGGGGAAGGCGTCATCACGGAAGAGGGCCCCACTCTGCAGGCACTGAGCCCGCAGCTGCTCATAGTCCTGGCCCAGGTACTTGATGGCGTTTTCATGGCGGCCCAGGCCTAGCTCCTTGGCCCGCTGCTTCTGCACTTGTGCAGACACCCCGGTGCAGTACACCGGAGTGATGATCTCCTCAGCCATCCTGCAGGCAGACAGTTCGGCTTAGAACCCAGGCCCTCCTGGGACTAGAATGGGGGTCCTGCCTGCCCTTGCTCACCCTTCCTCCCCAAACCTGGGATTACCCCACATCACTGCTCCCCTCACAGAACTCAGCACTCTGCCACTTCCTTGGGCTCCCAGGAGAGGAGTTCCCCAGCCCCAGGGCGTGCTGGCCACGCCCTCCCTACCCCCACCCAGCGCTTCCACCTCTTTCCCAGAGCCCATTGTCCCGCATTGCTGCAGTCCAGTGGTCAGCCGGTCAGCCAGGTGGGGCAGGGCGGAGCCCGAGATAACGCAGGGGACCGGGAAGGTGGGAGAGACCCCGGGAAAGACCTTTTGGACCCAGTTGGCTTGCCTGTAAACCCCTCCCCAAACAGTCAAGTACACTACCCCTTTCCCCGGCTTGAGGACTGAGGACGCCAGGCAGTCGGGGTCCCGTCTCCAGGACTCCGAGACAGGCCGAGACAGGCCGGGTGATCAGGCGCCGGCCCTCAGTCCCTTCCCCTCCGGCCTTCCCCCAGCCCAGCCTCCGGAGACAGCGGTGAGCGCGGGCTGGGGTGGGCGCCTGGGCAGTGCGACTTCCCGAGCCCCGACCCCTGGCCCGGGAGCAGGGCTGGGATCGGAATCCCGGCCCCGCCACTCCGCTCCTTACCTGGAGGAGGGCTTTGGGAGGGTCGCTGCGGTCCTGCGGCTGGCTTCCCCGGCGGCGGCTCAGGGCAGGGCCCAACCAGGAAGAGCGCTCCTCCCCGCCCTCCTCCCTCCCTCTTTCTTCTCCTTCTCCTCGGGCTCCTACCCCGCTTGCTCTTGGCTCCCCCTTATTTCTGGGGCACCTTCCCTATCTCTCTTACTCACGGTGTCTTCCCGCCCCTTCCTCCATGGGCCCTCGGCCAACTCCCTGCCAGGACAAATTAGTGAAAGGCAGAGGTGTCCCTGGGGAGGGGCCAGCGCCTGCCGGGTAGGGAGGGCTGGGGCCTCAGCGGAAGGGCACCGCAGGGGGGGGCAGGCCAGGGGGTATTTTTAACCAGGGGCAGCTGCTCGAGCTGCTGGGCCGGGCGGCCCCACCCGACACGGCGGTCCCGGAGGGCATTCCCGGGCGTCGGGCCGCAGCCCCCCTCCCGCAGCCCCCGGCCGGCTCCTCCCCGGCCCCTCCTCCGCGCCGCCGCAGCTGTCCTCACCCCGCGCCTCCCGGGGCCGGCGGCCGGGCCGAGATTGCCTCCGGCTGTGCGGCAGCTGCTCCGCGGAGGGGCCGGCGGCCAGCGGGTCCCTGCCGGACGCTCGGCAAACGGCAGCCCCACCCCGCCGGGTTCGCGCCGCAGCTCGGTTCCCGGGCAGCGCCAGCTCTCCGCCCTCACCCACCCCCGCGCCCCGGGGAGCAGGCTCCGGGCGCCTCCACCCCGCCTTAGCGGCTCCTTGCGTTCGGGCGGGGCGTGGGGAACCGGCCCCCCAGGCCGAAGCTCGCTGGGTGACCTTGGGTGAGTCCCTTCTCCAGTCGGCTTGGCTTTCGTTTGCGCAGCGAATAGGACGGAGATGAACATTTGTGGGGGACCGTCTTTCTCGAGCGCTAAGGGATTTATCGAACCGGGAAGCTGCGAGATGTGGGCACCCCTGCCCTTTGCCCAAAACCTTGGCCCACACTCCTGGAGCGCCCATGTGCCATCTCACTCAGGGGGGGCCAGCAGGGGATGCGAGCGGAACCG
The DNA here is from genome assembly GCF_014108415.1 of Molossus molossus. Taxonomy (NCBI): domain Eukaryota; kingdom Metazoa; phylum Chordata; class Mammalia; order Chiroptera; family Molossidae; genus Molossus; species Molossus molossus. The sequence continues at coordinate 91,083,285 of NW_023425348.1, read as the reverse complement.
CAGGCCCATCGAGGTCCTGCCTCTGGAAAGCAAGAAGTTGCGGAGTCATGAAGTTGGAGGGAGGGGGACTGCGGCGACCCCCCTGCTCAGGTCCTTTCACTGGCTTTGGGAGCCCAGTCCAGCAGCTGTTGCAGCTTTTATAGGATATATACACAAGCATTTGGGGGGAAGGGGGGCAGTGCGTAGCTCTCCTAGCATTTTAGGACCCATGACCCCGAGAAGGTTAAGAGCAATTCATCTAATCAGAATCCACTGTCACTCCCAGTCTACAAACGAGGAAGATTGAAGCCTGATAGGGTGTGACTTGCTGAGCTCCCTCACCTGGTGAGTCACAGCTGAAACCAGCTCCTGGTTCCTTTGCTCTTCACCACTCAGCATTTATGTGTCCAATCCACCCCACGGCAGGTCTTTGCACAGCAGGAGATCCAAGGCTAAGGCAGACCAGCCACTGCTGGGGGAGGGGGCTCTGCTGGTCTCTCTTTTGGAGATTAAGAAGTGAGTACCCATGGACCAGTAGGAGTTAGCTGGGTAGTGAAGTGCTGCAGAGGGTGTTTCTAGCAGAAAACAGCAAGTGCAAAGGTCCAGAGGAGAGGGGAACCTCAAACGTTCCTTGTGATTAGATCACAGGGAACAGAAACCTGAAGAGGAAAGATGCTCTGGATAGGGACCGAAGTCCCCTCCTGCCAAAGCACTCTGGCTCACCCTGTGTCCCACCGTACCCAGAATCACTTTCACCAACGTGTGGCTCTCTGGACTATGTTCCATTGTTCACCCAATGGGCATTGATCACCTCCTATATATATACATGCTACTGGGTTCACCTGGGCATAAGAGGGTGAAGACCCACGGCTTCAGCCCCCTCTGAAGGAGGCAGACATCAACTCAGTTATTACCCCATAATTAATCGAAAGAAGAATGGGTGCTAAGAAAGTGCAGAATCGAAGAGTTAGAGTAGGCATAAATCAGACACAGGGAGTTATGGCAGGAGTGGGGAAGATTGCTTTGGCACAGTGGAGGAATAGTAGAAATATGCTTAGTGTTGCTTAGAGAGAAAGGAGGGGAAACGTTATGGCAGGGCTGGGTGGGCTATGGGAGTTTAGATTTTATTCTACTTGGGCTCAGATTTGTACAAACGAAGAAGGATGCAAGGGAGTGGGTTGGACTGGTGAGAGAGGAAGCAGGGAGTCCAAACAAAAGTCCAGGGAGAGAGAGTGGTGTCTCAAACTAGGGAGGGGATGGGCACAAGAGGAAAATAGATGAACTCGGTAACTATTTAGGATGCACCATATAAAAATTTAACTCACACTGGATTATATACCTAAATGTAAACCCTAAAACTATAAAAATTCTAGAAGAAATCTTATGAAAAATCTTAATGGTCTTGGGTTTGGCAAAGATTTCTTAAATATGTCACATAAAGCATAAACAATAAAAGAAAAAAAATTGAACTTCATCAAAATAAAACACTTATTCTTTAAAAGGTACTAGTATCGCCCGGCCAGCATGGCTCAGTGGTTGAGCGTCCACCCATGCACCAAGAGGTTGCTGGTTCGATTCCCAGGTTATGGGCCCTATCCCCAGTGAGGGGGCATGTAGGAGGCCGCCAATCGATGTTCTAATTGACATTTCTATCTCTCTCTCTCGCTCTACATTAATAAAGGAAAAATAATAAAATAAAATAAAGGTACTGGTATGAAAAGACAAAAATTAGGAGGAAATAATTGCCAAAATTATATCTGAGGATTTAGAATATATAAATAACTTTTACTTACAACTTAAAAATAATTAAATAAAAATGGGGAAAAGATTTGAACAGACATCTTCCTCAAGAAAGCTTAGGAATGGGACAGAATCAAGAGGAGGTTGTCTAGGGAAAGAAGAAACATCTGTAACAAAAATAATTTAACGAATAAAAAAAAAGGCCCACTGGTGTGGCTCAGTGGTTGAGCATCGACCCATGCACCAAGAGGTCACCAGTTCAATTCTCGGTCAGGGCACATGCCCAGGTTGTGAGTCCAATCCCCAGTGGAGAGCATGCAGGAGGTGGCCAATCGATGTTTCTATCTCCCCTTCCTCTCTCTGGGAAAAAAAAATTTAAAAAACCATATTTTTAAGAAAAGATACAAGAATGGTAAATAAGATATGAAAAATTGCCCAATGAATTATTCACTGGGGAAATGCAAATTAAATCTAGAAGACCCCATGGTTGGAGTAGTGTCAGTCCACAGAACAAAGGGTCTCCACTTGGATGCCTGGTCAAGGGCATGTACCTGGGTTGCAGGTTCTATCCCCAACCCGGTTGGGTCCTGTGGGAGGCAACCAAACAATCAATGTGTCCCTCTCACATTGACATTGATGTTTCTCTCAATCTCTCTCTCTCTTTCTCTCTCTCTCTCTCTCTCTCTCTCTCTCTCTCTTCCTTTTTTCCTCCCACTCTAAAACAACAAAACAAAACAAAAAACTAGAAGGAACACCATTACACATGTATTAGAACAGCTAAAATTAAAAAGACTGATCATTGCCTTGGCCAGTATGGTTGTTGCTGGTTCGATTCCAGGTGACAGTACATGCCCTGGTTTCAGGCTGGATCCCTTGGGGGGAGGGGGGCAGATGCAGGAGGCAGCTGATTGATGTTTGTCTCTCTAAAATCAATAAAAAACATATTTAAAAATTAATAAAAGACTGATCTGCCCTGGCCGGTTTGGCTCAGCAGTTAGAGCATCCGTCCATGAATCAAAGAGTCAAGGGCATGAACCTCAGTCCCTGGCCCTGGATGGGGGGGTCATGCGGGATGCAACCAATCGATGTGTCTCTCTCACATCGATGTTTCTTTCTCTCTATCTCTCCTTCCTACTCTGTCTGAAAATAAATGGAAAAATATCCTCAGGTGAGAATTAAAAAAGAAAAATACTGATCACCGTACCAAGGATGTGGAGGAACTGGACCTCTCATACGCTGCTGGTGGGAATTCAGAATGATACGACCACTTTGGAAAACAGTTTGTAGGTTTCTTAAAAAGTTAAACATATATTCAACAATAAACAGAAATGAGGTATTAAGCTACAGAAAGATGGTGAAACCTTAAATGCATATTGCTAAGTAAAAACCAGTATGGAAAACTACATACTGTATGATTTCAACTATATCACCTTCTGGTAAAGGCAAAACTAGAGATAATAAAAAGATCAGTGGGCCCTGGCCGGGTGGTTCAGTTGGTTGGAGCACCATCCTGTGTGTCAAGAGTATTGTGTGTTCCATTCCTCGTCAGGGTACATGTCTAGGTTGCAGTTCCATCCCCGGTCGGGGTGTATACAGGAGGCGGCTGGTAGGTGTTTCTCTCTCACGTGGATGTTTCTCTCTCTCTAAAAATAATTAAAGGGGTGTCCTTGGGTGAGGAGATATATATATATATATATATATATATATATATATGTCAATGGTTGCTAAGGGTTCAGGGGAGGAGGGGAGGAATGAATGGGGAAGCACAGGGCAGTGAAACTATTCTGTATGATACTGTGATGGTGGATGCATGACATGCATGTGTCAACCCATATGATGTACAACACTAAGAGTGAGTCCTAATGTAAACTATGAACTTTAGTTAATAATAATGTATCAATATTGGTTCATCAGTTGTAACCAATGTATCACAGAAATGCAAGATGTTAATAATAGAAGAAACTGTGTCAGGGGGAGAGGGGGTATATGGAAATTCTACTTTCTGAGCAATTTTTCTGTAAACCTAAAACTTCTCTGAAAAATAAAGTCTACCTTTAAAAAAGAAAGCACAAGCACGCATGCGCGCACACACACACACACACACACACACAAAACGCTAAACAAACACATGTGACTCAGCCATTCCTAGGCAATTACCCAAGAGAAACAAAAGCATATGTCCATACAATGACTTGTGTATGAATCTTCACAGTAGTTTTACTTGTAACAGCCCAACCTAGAAACAACCAAATGTTCATCCACAAATTGTGAGTGGATAAACAAATCGTGATATATATGATATAGAATACAACTCAGCAATAAAAAGGAACAATAATGGATGAATCTCAGAATACTTTATACTGAATATAAGAAGCCAGATAAGAGTACATACTATATAACTCTACTTATATGAAAATTCTAGAAAAAGAATACCAGTTTAGTGACAGAAAACCGATCTGTGATTGACTGATGGTGTTGGCAGATGGGAAAGGGTGGGAGGTAGGGATCATCAAGGGGCTTGAGGAAACTTATTGAGGTGATAGATATGTTCGATATCTTGATTATGGTAATGGTTTCATGGGTACATATATATATATGTCAAAACAAAAATGTACATTTAAAGTATATGTGGTTTATTGTATGTCAACTATGCCTTAATAAAAGATGAGGTTTTCAATAAAATTTAAAAAATAGGAAAATGGGAGGACATTTTGTATACAATAAATTATAGACAAACTCAAGATTTAAATGAAAACAATAATACAGTCATCTCAGTGTGGAAAAGGTTTTTTTTTTTTTAAGTTTTTATTATTATTATTATCATTTTTAATCCTCACCCAAGGATATTTTTCTATTTATCATCAGACAGAGTGGGAGGGAGGGACAGAGAGGACGGGAAACATCAATGTGAGAGGGACACATCAACTGGTTGCTTCCTGCAAGACCCAACCAGGGCCGGGGCTGAACTGCAACTGAGGTACGTGCTCTTGACCAGAATCAAACCCGTGACTCATTGGTCTGCGGGTCGATGCTCTTAACCGCTGAGTCAAATCGGCCAGGGCTGGAAGAGTTCTTTTAACCATGACACAAAACCCAGAAGCCACACAAAAACTGATTTAAATAGATTTAAAAGTCTGTAGAGCAAGCCCAAGCCGGTGTGGCTTGGTTGGCTGGGGCGTCACCCTGCGCACCAAAAGGTTGTGGGTTGGCTTCCCAGTCAGGGTACATACCTAGGTTGTAGGGTTCAATCCCCGGTTGGGGCATGTACAGGAGGCAACCGATGTTTCTCTCTCAGTCAATGTCTCTCTCTCTCTCTCAAATCAATAAACACATATCCTGCCCTGGCCGGTTTGGCTCAGCGGATAGAGCATCGGCCCTTGGACCAAAGAGTCTCAAGTTTGATTCTGGTCAAGGGCATGTACCTTGGTTGCAGTTTGTCCCCATCCCTGGTAGGGGTCATTCAGGAGGCAATCAATCGACATGTCTCTCTCACATCGATGTTTCTCTCTCTCTCTCCCTTCCTCCCACTCTGTCTGAAAATAAATGGAAAAATATCCTCAGGTGGGATTTATTTTTTATTTTATTTTTGTTTTTTTTTAATACTGAATTTTAAAAAATCTTTATTGATTTTAGAGAAAGAGGGAGAGAGAGAGATAAACATTGATGAGACAGAAAATGGATTGGCCACCTCCTACATGCCCCCCACTGGGGATCAGGCCCACAACCTGGGCATGTGCCCTGACTGGGAATCGAACAGGTGACTTCTTGGTGCATGGGTCCACGTTAAACCACTGAGCCACACTGGCTGAGCCCCGGGTAAGGATTTTTTTAAAATCATAATCGAGTGTTGGCCTGCACACTGAAGAGTCAACGGTTCCATTCCCGGTCAAGGGATTGTACCTGGGTTGCAGATTTGATCCCTGGCCCTAGTCAGGGTGCATGTGGGAGGCAGCCAATTGATGTGTCTGTCTCACATCAATGTCTCTCTCTCCCTCCCTCTCTTCCACTCTCTCTAAAAATCAATGGAAGCCCTGGCTGGTTTGGCTCAGCGGTTAGAGCATCAGCCCGCAGACCAGAGAGACCTGAGTTCGGTTCCTGCTAAGGGCATGTACCTCGGTTGCAGTTTGTCCCCGGCCCTCATTGGGGTCGGGTGGGTGTCAGTCACTCGATGTGTCTCTCTCACGTTGATGTTTCCCTCTCTCTTTTCCTCTTCTCTCCCTCCCACTCTGTCTGAAGATAAATGCAAAAAAAAAAATGTCCTCGAGTGAGGATAAAAAAACGAAACAAAACAAAACAAAAATCAATGGAAAAATATCCTCGAGTGAGGAGTAACAACAACAACAACAAACATATCATTGGGTGAGGATAAAAAAAATCTGTACAGCCCTGGCTGGTTTGGCTCAGCGGTTAGAGCATCAGCCTGCGGTCCCGAGAGACCAGGTTCGGTTCCCGCTAAGGGCATGTACCTTGGTTGCAGTTTGTCCCCGGCCCTGGTCGGTCATGCAGGTGGCAGCCACTCGATGTGTCCCTTTCACATCAATGTTTCTCTCTCTCTCTTCCTCTCTCTCCCTCCCACTCTACCTGAACAAAAAATGTCCTCAGGTGAGGATAAAAAAAAAAAAAATCTGTACAGCAAAGTCAAAGTGATAAACTGAAGCCAAATACAGTTTACATCTCTTTTTTTTTTTTTATCCTCACCCGAGGACATTTTTCCATTTTTTGTTTAGATAGAGTGGGAAGGAGAGAGAGAGAGAGAAACATTAATGTGAAAGGGACACATCGAGTGATCGCCTCCTGCATAATCTAACCAGGGCCAGGCCAGAGGCAAACTGCAACCAAGGTACATGCCCTTAGCAGGAACCAAACCCGGGTCTCTCTGGACTGCAGGCTGATGCTCTAACCACTGAGTCAAACCGGCCAGGGCTAAAAACATATTTTTAAAAATTGTCACCAAGAGACTATTTTCCATTTACCAGTTTGGCAAAGATAAAATATCAGATACCCTGCCTATTGGTGAGTGTTCTGGAAAACAGCCTTCACATGTTCTGCTGGGGGAGGGGGGCAGTATGGCATAGCCTCTATAGAAGGATAGTTGGCAAAAGTCATCAAAATGACAGTTTTGACCTGGCCTCTGGCTGAACAGTTCTTCTAGGAATTCAATCCACAGATTATTTTCACATTTGATCTATAAATTCCTTACAAAGTCTTGGTGACTCTCTGTAGTACTGTTTGGAATAGCAGAAGTCTGGAAAAAACTAAAATGTTGATCAGTAAGGAACAAGTTACATTATGGTACATCCATAAAGAGGAGCACTATACAGCTGTCAAAAGGAATGTATAGATAAGGGATCATCTTTAAAATGTTAAGTACACAAAAGGATGCATGGAATTCTTTTACATGAGAACATAAGTGCATATTTGTTGTATCTTTTTTCTGACACCACTTCTCACACCAAATGTGTTTTTTTCCCCAGATACCAAATACATGTGGTTTTTCCACACCAATTCTCCAACACCGACTAGGTGCCTACAATTCAATTCAATCCTGACAATAACTGCCCAGAGTCAGCACAGACCCCGTTATGGACTCAGTCCCACAGGATGCTAGCCACAAACGGGATGCCCAGGCGACTCTCACTCTTGTCTGGCCAACTACAAATCAGAGGGCGCCATGACCCCTTCCTCAGGTTTGATAATTGAGCATTAGACACACAGAACTCAGGAAAGTGCTTCACTTACCAGTTTATTTAAAAAGATACAACTCAGGAACAGCCAGATAGAAGAGATGCATGGGGGGGGGGGTGGTTACAGAGCTTCTGTGCCCTCTCCAGGGGAGACCCCCCTCTCGGCACATCTGTGTTCACCCAACCCAGACACTGAATCTCCAGCCCCTCTCCCCTCCCAGAGATGCAGGGGAGCTGAATGTTCCCACCTTCTAGATTGATCTTTCTGATGACCAGCCCCCATCCTGAGTCACTCATTAGCATGTACTCAGGTGTGAGCCAAAGGGGACTGACTACTCCTATGACTCAGGGAATTCTGAGGGTTTAAAGAGCTCTGTGCCAGGAACCAGGGGCAAAGACCGAATACCGCATTTTTATTACAGCACATTTGATGATCTATGTCTGGACCCCTTTTCTGGAAGGATGTGCACTGGTACATTCACTGCTTCCAGGGACAGGAACCAGGGGGCCGGGAGTGAGGAACAGGAGGTGGCTTGGTTCAGTATTCAAAACGTACATGTGACTATGCCACCTCTTTGAAAAACAAATTAAAACTACTTTGTAGTCCTTGTCCTGGCTCTTTTTGTTGTTGTTGTTAATCCTCATCTGAGGATATTTTTTCATTGATTTTTTTTTTTTTTTTTTTTTTTTTTAAGATAGAATGGAAGGGAGAGAGGGGGAGAGAGACAGAGAAACATCGATGTGAGAGAGATATATCGACTGGTTGCCTCCTGAATGACCTGACTGGGCCGGGATTGAATCTGCAACCCAGGTACACACCCTTGACCGGGAATTGAACCTGCAACCCTTCGGTTCTCGTGCTGAAGCTCTAACTGCTAAGCCAAACCGGCCAGGCAAGGCTATCTTTCTAAGAAAACCCTTCCTCATAACCACCCCCACCTGCCAACCCTCATGGGCAAACTTGACATTGTTCAAGGCCCAGTTCAAACCCCACCTCCTCTGGAAAGTCTTCCCTGCGCCTTCATTAACAAATGTACTTTTTTGGGAGGGGGTGTTCTATTACAATAATTGTATTTGATTGCTGCCCAGGGCAAGGACCAAGTCTTATTCCTAAGCAGACCTGGCCCCACAGGCGTTTCTAGACCGAGTATGGAGGTGTTTTTCACTTGAGCTTTTTCTGTCTAATAGGCTCCAGGCCCTCTTCTAAGCTTACACGTCATCTCATTCCATGCCATCCACACTGTAGCTCTCATCACCCACAGGGGGTGTTATGAAGGGGAAACTGAGGCTCAGAATGACTGGCCCCAACAGAAGGAGAAGAGCTTGTGCTCACGGGTCTCAACCACAGACATCTAACCCTGACAGACCCCTCTCCCCCCACCTCCTGCCCTGCCCCCACCCGGGTCGAGGAGCCAGGCCAGGGCCTACGCACAGCTGTGTCCTGTGGACATGAGTTTATTAGAGGGGCCAGAGTTATCGTGGGTACAAGTTGCAGGTTGAGAGGAGGGGGCGGGGGCTTGGGCAGCACTGCCAGCCTGAGGTGAACAAGACAGGAGGACAGGGGGCCACAGCCAGTAGGGCGTCGGGTCAGCGGGCAAGCAGACAAGCTGCTCTTCGCCCTGCAAGAGCCAACGCCTAGGGCACTGGCGGAGGCTTTGGGAGGACTGGGGGAAGAAGGACAGAGGCTCAGAGAGGAAACTTGCCAAGCTTGGAGGTGGCAGAGCTGGGCCGTGTGCCCAGACCTGCTGGCCCCAGGCCCGTGTCTCTTCCTCTCATTCTGTTAGACCCCACACCTGCCTCCCGGGCTCCCAAGCCCACCCTCCAGCTCCTGTCCCCAACTCACTGTGGAGGGTGTAGGTGCCCGGCTCCAGATGTAGCTGGGGGGGCAGGACCATTAGGAAGCCCCCACCCCAGTGGTCTTCAGCCACTGAGAGACAAGCGTGGGAAAGAGGGCAGTACCACTCAGGGTTTGGGGAAGGACACTTGGGTAAGACAGGCAAGGGACAGGGTTGGTGGCAGCAGTGGCTATAGAGAGGGGACAAGCCACAGAGGGAACAGTGGGGTGGTGAGAGGCCAGGGCCCCGGGGGAGGGGGACCTGGGCCTTTGGGCAGCTCCTCTGAGCCCCTCCGTGGTGGGGGCGTCGCTCCCGAGTCCAGGCCCAGTGGGACGGCTCCTTGGCCATGACCTGGCAGGAGGAGAGTGCATGGTAAACGGGGTGGGGGGTCCAGCCTCTTCTCCCCACCCCATCAGGGCCTCACCTCCTCACAACACTGGCGGCTCACGACAGCCCGGAAGCTCATCCTTGCCCACAGCTTGTCCCTCTGACGCAGAAAGTGTGCCACCTGACTATGCCAGTCTTTGCCGAGGGCCCACAGAAAAATCGTACACTTGGCTTCCTCCAGGTCCTCCTCCATATCATTTGCAAGGTACCTGGTCACAAAGGTGGGAGGTGGGCAGAGGCTATAAGCACCAGCCCTGCCATCCTACAGCCCAGAGCAAGGGTGTCCACCGCCCCGGGACGCTCACAGTGCCAAGAACAGGTTGCTGCAGGTGTACTCGCTGAGCTTCAGGTTGGCACGCCGGAAGTAGACCAGCACCATGGCCAGGAGATACTGCGGACAGAAAGGGGGAGATCAGTGTTAGGCGCTCAGGGAGCGGGCACTGCGCCAGACACATTTGCACCCAAGAACGTTCTGGTGGGGGTAGAAAAATGGGTTAAATGGTGAGGAGGGGTCAGCAGAGGCAAGGCTTAAAAAGGCTGGTGCTCCCTCCACCAGACTAGGGGACCCAATGAATTAGCAGCATGTGAGCCCCATGAATTCACCCTTCCCCAAGTGACCCCAACTTCTACCCACACTGTGTCCCCTCACCTTATCTGAAATCTGGAAACAGGGATCTCTGGAGAGGAATTCCTGAAGGAAACTGTGCTCTGGGGGTAGGGCAGAGAAAGGATACATTGGGGTTACCATCCACCTCCCACAAGACAAGAGGGGCATCAGAAGCTCCAAAGCCCAAGGCTCCACTGAACCCACTTTCTGGCACGATACCCCTCACCTGCCAAACCAGGTCACCTGAGAATAAAAGAACAGAGACTTCAGACCCTTGCATGGGCAGTTTGAGATCCCACCTCTCATGCCTGTTTCCTTTCTTTCTAAATTAAAAAAAAATTTTTTTATCCTCACCAGAGGACATCCTTCCATTTTTTGTTCAGACAGAGTGGGAGGGAGAGAGAGGAAGAGAGAGAGAGAGAGGAGAGAGAAAGAGAGAGAGAGAGAGAGAAACATCGATGTGAAAGGGACACATCGAGTGGCTGCCACCCGCACAACCACAGGGCCAGGGACAAACTGCAACTGAAGTACGTGCCCTTAGCGGGAACCGAACCCGGGTATCTCTGGACCACAGGCCAATGCTCTAACTGCTGAGCCAAACCGGCCAGGGCCAAATTTTTAATTTTTTTATTAGTTTATTTGTTACAAATGTTTCTCCTTTGTTCCCCATTGACACCCTCCTCCCTATCCACCTCCACCCCCACCCCGTTCCCACTAGAATCTGTTTCAAACTTGGTCCCTATAGCCCCTCCCATGCCAGCCCCCAAGTCAAGTCACCCAGAAGGCTGAGGAAGGCCTGGAGCTCCTGGTGTTGGCGGGAACAGAGAGACCCACTGCCCCCATCTTGATGGCTCCAGCCACACAGCTTCACCTGGATGGCAACCTCATGGACAGGGTCTTGGGCTTCACTCATCTTATAGGGGGTGGGGACTGGGTGGGGTGGGGATGGGTGACCTGTAGAGAAAGGAACCCGAGGACTTAGCACCTGTCCCCTCACCCCCAACAAATCAAGGGGTTTGGTGAGGCTGGCCTGAGAGAGGCCCTCCAGAAGGTAGGGATGAAGATGGAGACTTGGGGGCTCGGAATAGAAGGAAACTGGGAGGCCTGCAGGGTGGGGAGGCCAGAAAAGCAGCGGAGATCCTGCAGGCTGCAGCTCTTGCTTTGACCCAGCCACTCCAGGCCGGGCCAGAGAGTAAGAACAGCAGCCACCGGCAGCACTGAGGGGACCTAAGTGCCTGGAGCTGTGCTAAATGCTCGACGGGCATCGTCTCATTTCATCCTGGTAGAAGGTAGAACCAAAGACCCACTTTACAAACACAGAAACAAGGGCGAAGACTCATGGCCACCTAAACGTGGCGCCTGTCTGACCCCCAAAGCCAGAGTTTGATTACTCCTCTTGCCCCCCAACTCATAACCATCCCCTTACCATGCACCAAAGTGGCAGACTTTACAAAACCACCAACACCTTACTTCACAGAGGGGAAACTGAGGCCCAGAAAGAAGAATGTTACTATACAAATACCTGGGTTTAAGCAAGTTGAGGTAGGGCTACCTCAAACATTTCAAGCTATGGAGAGAGACGCCACCTAAAGGACTCAGGAGAAGGCGCCGTCCACCACCCTGTGGTCAGCCTGGGAGCCTCCATGTAGGACCCCACAAGCAGCCCAGCCTCCTCCCTCACTCTCCAGAAGCCTCACCTGAGCTCAGAGATTACCTACAGCATAACTAGCAGCCTCCTGCTACGGCATTTATATAGCCTCAGAGCTGCCCCGCCCACAGCCCTCCACCAATCAGACCCCTTCCTGGGAGTGGGGCTTCGGGCCATCCCCACCTACCTCTACCTGGAGTAAATCCAGCCTCCACCGCTTGCCTCCCCAGCTGCCCAAGGTAAAAATTTCTCCAAAGCTTCATCACCTACAAAGAGGGGTGAAGGCAGACCAGCTGGACCCCAGGCCCTGAAAGGCGGCAGGGCCCCCTCCCCACCTCTTTACAAATGAGGAGCCAAGGTGCAGCCAGGAAATGAGGCCTGGATGAGGCCTGGGCTGTGACAGGTGACTGGTGGGTAAATTAAAATTAGCTGATTGTGCCTTGCTGAGGCAGGGATGCCGTGTGTTCTTCAGATCCAGGAATCCCAAAACCTGGGAGCCAGAGAGGAGAGTGTCCTGGAGTGAGAATTCCCAGAGGCCACATCGCCTTCCCAAGATCCTTTGAGGTAGGGAGAGCCTGACCCGTGGCTCCAAGATTGTAGAGGAGGCCTTTAGCCAAAACCACCAAGCTGCCGCTGCCTGCCCCTCCGCCTGCAACATTAGGCCTTTGGCCTTCCTGTCTTCACTGGCTACGTACTCTGTACAATCCTATGGACAATCAGCACCTACGTTACTTTCCACACTTGACCGGTATCTTTTGTCCCCCAATTTGTTTTGTGTGCGGTAAAATATACATAACATAAAATTTACTACCGTAATCATTTTTAAGTTTAGTGGTTTTAAGTACATTCATATTGTATTGGCTCGACCACATGAATCCACCAAGGCTCAGTGGATTCAGCATCATCCCATGGACTGAGAGGTCCCCATTGGATTTTGGGTCAGGGCACATGCCCCGGTTGTGCGCTGGATCCCCAGTAGGGGGCGAACAGGAGGCAGCCCATCCATGTTGATGATCAGTGTTGATGTCTCTCTCTCACTGATGTGTCTATCTCTCTTTCCCTCTCTCTTCATTTATTTATTTTTTCTTTATTGATTTTAGAGAGAGAGGAAAGGAGAGGGAGAGAGATATAAAAACATCAATGAGCGAGAACACTGATAGGCCGCCTCCTGCGTGCCCCCCACTGTAGATCAGGCCCACAACCTGGGCATGTGCCCTGACCAGGAATCCAATTGGCGACCTCTTGGTGCATGCATGGGTCGATGTTCAACCACTGAGCCACACCGGCTGAGCCTTTCTCTCTCTCTAAAAAAATCAATAAAAACAGCCCTGGCCGGTTTGGCTCAGCAGTTAGAGCGCCGGCCCACAGTCCAGAGAGACCTAGGTTTGGTTCCCACTAAGGGCATGTATCTAGGTTGCCATTTGTCCCCAACCCTGGCTGGGATCATGCAGGAGGCGGCCACTCAATGTGTCCCTTTCACATCGGTGTTTCTCTCCCCCCCCCCCACTCCCTCCCATTCTATCTGAACAAAAATGGAAAAATGTCCTCGGGTAAGGATAAAAAGAAAAAAAAATCAATTAAAACATACATATATATATAAAGTATATTCATATTGTGAAACATTCATCTCCAGAACTCTTCATCTTGCAAAACTGGATTTCTCTACCCATAAAACACTACTCCCCATTCCCCCTCTTCCTCCCCTGGTGTCACCTTTCTATTTTATTCTTTTTTTAAAAAGGAATTTCTGAACTCTTCAGTCCCACCTACCAGTGCCCAACGCTTACCCTCCTCTCCCCCGGCTCCCTCGGGGTCCGCCATGGCCAAAGCCTACGACCACCTCTTCAAGTTGCTGCTGATCGGGGACTCGGGGGTGGGCAAGACTTGTCTGATCATTCGCTTTGCAGAGGACAACTTCAACAGCACTTAATCTCCACCACCGGGATTGATTTCAAGATCCGCACTGTGGATACAGAGGGGAAGAAGATCAAACTGCAAGTCTGGGACACAGCTGGCCACGAGCGATTCAAGACATAACTACTGCCTATTACCGTGGAGCCATGGGCATTATTCTAGTATACGACATCACTGATGAGAAATCCTTTGAGAATATTCAGAACTGGATGAAGAGCATCAAAGAGAATCCTCAGCTGGGGTGGAGTGCCCCTGCTGGGAACACGTGTGACATGGAGGCCAAGAGGAAGGTCCAGAAGGAGCAGCCTGAGAAGTTGGCTCGGGAGCACGGAATCCGATTTTTTGAGACTAGTGGCAAGTCCAGTATGAATGTGGACGAGGCTTTCAGTTCCTGGCCCGGGATATCTTGCTGAAGGTCAAGACACCGGAGCCTGGGAAACAGCAGCGAGCCCTCCAGCGCTGACCTGAAAACTTGCGACAGAAAGACCACCAAGTGCTCCCTGGGCTGAGACCCCTTCCTGCCTCCCTACCCTAAGCCTGGAGGTTGAACCCGAGGGGAGCAGGGCTGAGGGGCTGAACGGGGGAGAGATAGCAGGTGGCGCTGGGAAAGATAAAGATGGGTGGGTGGTGAAAGAACGGGGAGAAAATAGAGAAGAAAATAAGGAAAGTGAGAGAGGAAAGAGGAAAAGAAAGAGGAAAGGAGGTAGAATAGAGAGGGAAGAAGCAATAAGGGAAAGATCGAGGAAGTGAAAAAAGGTAAGAAGGAGGTAGGAAGAGAGGGAGGAGAAAAGGAAGGATAGATAACCCTGGGCCTCAGTCCTTCCTGGGTTTCCAGGGCAAACATAAATGTAAATAAATAATTGATTTATTTTGTTACTGGATCAGGCTTTAGGGTCCTGTGAGAGACTGGCTCAGCATCACCCCCTGAAAGTCTGGCCCTATTCTGTCACTCTGCGTGGTCTTTCTCACTATTAAAGACTTCCATTTACAAAATAAATAAATAAATATAAAAAGAAATTTCTTTCTTGCCCAGGCCAGTGTGGCTCAGTGATTGAGCGTCGACCCATGTACCAAGAGGTCGCCAGTTCGATTCCTGGTCAGGGCACATGCCCAGGTTGTGGCTCAAATCCCCAGTGGAGGGCATGTAGGAGGCAGCCAATTGATTTTGTCTCTCATCGATGTTTCTACCTCTCTCTCCCTCTCCCTCTCTCTCTTTAAAGATCAATAAAGAAAAAAATAAGAATTTCTTTCTTGCCCTGGCCGGTTTGGCTCAGCAGTTACAGCGTTGGCCTGTGGACCAATGAGTCGCGGGTTTGATTCTGGTCAAAGGCACGTACCTCAGT
This sequence comes from Molossus molossus, assembly GCF_014108415.1. Lineage (NCBI taxonomy): Eukaryota > Metazoa > Chordata > Mammalia > Chiroptera > Molossidae > Molossus > Molossus molossus. Next base: position 91,068,148 of record NW_023425348.1, on the reverse strand, counting down.
TGCCGTTTGTCCCAAGCCCTGGTTGGGGTCGTGCAAGAGGCAGCCACTCAATGTGTCCCTTTCATGTCGATGTTTCTGTCTGTCTCCTCTCTTTCTTTCTCTCCCTCCCACTCTATCTGAACAAAAATGGAAGAATGTTCTCAGGGGAGGATAAGAAAAAGAAGTCACGCCCTGGCCGGCTTGACTCTTCGGTTAGAGCGTCGGCCTGCGGTCCAGAGAGACCCGGGTTCGGTTCCCGCTAAGGGCATGTACCTCGGTTGCAGTTTGTAGCCACCCCGGTTGGTCATGCGGGTGGCAGCCACTCAATGTGTCCCTTTCACATCGATGTTTCTCTCTCTCTCCCCCTCCCTCCCTCCCACTCTATCTCAACAAAAAATGGAGAAATGTCCTCGGGTAAAGATAAAAAAAAAAAAGAAGTCACGAAAGATAAGCAGAGGGAGTTCAAGCAGCTGAGGGATGTAGCGGCTGCCTGTGTTCCCATTCCCCAATGTTTCCTCCCCAAACAAAGCAGAACAAGAATGGGAAATAAAAGTTTGCTAAAAACACAGCCTCAGCAAACTTCAAAATGACTGTAAATAACAAGAAACTCGGAATCCCTGCGTGGACCCCTCACGCCCCTGCCTCACCTCCACCTGCCACAGGCTTTGTGCCAAGAAAACCCAGAGAGGGAACAGGATGGTTGGCAGCTCCGGCCAAGGTCGATCTAGAACCTTCACAGGAAAGATGAGGTCCTTCTGTAGTCTTAAAATACCAGGGAAATGTCCTGGGAGATAAGAGGGAAGGAACTTAAAAGGCATGTGGGGTTTGAAGGGTCAGCCTTTTAAATGCATAGGGTCTGGGATAGGGAATAAAGGCCAGGAAAAAAACAACAACAACGAGAGAGAGAGAGAGAGAGAGAGAGAGAGAGAGAGAGAAGTGCCCTGGGCAATTGAGTGATGAAGGGAGGAAAAACGCAAAAAGGAAAAATGTAGGGTCTTGCCAGACAAAAGAGAAACAAAAAAATCAGAAGACACAAACCCCTCCTCTCACCAAACAAACAAAAATCCACAAAAACATCTGGACTTTGTTATATTGACAAAAGAGTGTGCTATTGAACTAGGAATCTTGTAAAACACTCCAATACCACACAAATGAACAGGAAGATTAACCGATTCGTGAGGAGCTATAATTTTTTTTTCTTTATTGGTTTTTAGAGAGAGAGAGGAAGGGAGAGGGAGAGTGAAATAGAAACATCGATGAGAGAGAACATTGATTGGCTGCCTCCTGCATGCCACCACTGGGGATCGGGCCCACAACGGGGCATGTGCCCTGAATGGGAATTGAACTGGCAACCTCTTGGTGCAAGGGTTGTCATGCAACCCCTGAGCCACACCGGCCAGGCTGTGAGCTATGATTTAAAAACAAACAAACAAAAATTAGAGAATAAAATCTAAGACATGTCAACTGCGGAAAATACCCACTGGAAAATACCATGAATCCAAAGAAGCAAAATATTCACAAAAAATAGATTGGATATTGGATATTGAATAAGAAAGAGTGCAAGTTGAATTACTTTATGGTCACAAAGAAATCGTCAGTAAGTTCAATAAAGTAGAAATATAAACAATATTTTCTGAGTACAATGTAATATGACAAATTATTAAAGACAGAACAAAATTAGATGAAAATAAAGTGGAATACAAAATTTCTAAAAAAATGATAATGAAAATATTCCAAATCAGACTTTATGAGATACATTTAAAGGAGAATTCATAGCAAGAAACACTTTCATCATTAAAAATTAAAGAATGGGAAAAAAGCCCTGGCAGGTTTGGTTCAGCAGTTAGAGCGTCAGCCCGTGGACCGAAGAGTCGAGGGTTCGATCCCAGTCAAGGACCCTCAGTTGCAGTTCATCTCTGGCCCTAGTTGGGGTTGTCAGGGAGGCAACCAGTCAATGTGTCTCTGTCACATCAATGTTTCTTTCTCTCTCACTCCCACTCTATCTGAAGATTGGGGGGGGGGGGGTGAAAATGGATTAAATTCCCAGCTCAAAGAAAACTAGAAAAAGAACAAGAAGTAAGCCAAAAGAAAGCACAAAGAGGGAAAGAATACAAAACAAGCAGATGCTTGGCCCACGTGGCTCAGTGGATTGAGCATCATCCTATATGTACCAAAAGGTCACCAGTTGCGCCCGGCTGGTGTGGCTCAGTGGTTGAGCATCAACCTGTGCACCAAAAGGTCATCAGATTGATACCCGGTCAGGGCACATGCCCAGGTTGTGGGCCTGATTCCCCAGTGGGGGACATACAGGAGGCGGCCAATCAATGTTCTCTTACATTGATGTTTCTATCTCTCACCCTCTCCCTTCCTCTCTCTCTAAAATCAATAAAGAAAAATTATTTAAAAAAAAAAAAAAAGGTCAACAGTTGGGTTCTGGGTCAGGGCACCCAGGTTGTGTGCTCCATCCCCAGTAGGGGCATCCAGGAGACAGCTGATCCATGTTTCTCTCACATCGATATTTCTATCTCTCTCTCTCAAAAATCAATAAAAGCAGAGATTAATGAAAAACAGAAATTAGACCTGGATTTTTGGAAAAATTAACAAATGGAGAAACCACTAGTTAACGTGTTCAATAAAAAAAGGGAGCCCTGGCCGGTTTGGCTCAGCGGTTGGAGCGTCGGCCTGCGGTACAGAGAGACCCGGGTTCAGTTCCCGCTAAGGTCACGTACCTCGGTTGCAGTTTGTCCCCGGCCCTGGTTGGTCGTGCGGGTGGCAGCCACTCGATGTGTCCCTTCACATCGATGTTTCTCTCTCTCTCTCTCTTCCTCTCTCTCCCTCCCGCTCTATCTGAACAAAAAATGGAAAAATGTCCTCGGGTGAGGATAAAAAAGAAAAAAAAAGGGAGAAAGCACATACAAATAAGAAATGAAAAGAGAAAAATAACTGTTGAAGCAAGAAATTTTTAAGAATATTAAGATTGACTTCCATTTAACTGGAAAACATTATTTTAAAACCCAGTTATTTAAAGCCTGGAAATTATCCTAAAGGCATCTTCAGAAAATGCAGAGGCATTCATTCAAGGAAGTCTTACTAAGAGCAGTGTGAGTCTGTGGCATTTGAGCCTCGCCCACTCCTTTCCCCTCCCCTCCCCCTCCGGTCTCATGGAAGCTCTGCTCCAAGCACTCTCTCTCTAGACAGTTTGGCCAAGAAAACAGAGGCCTCCCTTTCCCACTCCAATTCCCATTTCCCAGGGTAGAGCTACAGTTTCACCGCAGGAGGGGTAGTCAGTTTGTCATCCTCTTGTCATGGAATCTCTATTTCTGGCAGGTAATAGAGGACTGGTCATCTTGTTCCCCATGCAACTCCACGACAGGCCTGAAACACTCTAGGACAGGGATTCCATGGCAGCAGGGAGAAGTCAGGAAGACCAGGAGCCACAATCTCCCACCCCAGCTTATAGAGCAGAGGTCTCACTCCCTGATCGTCAGCTGTCCCCCCCTCCCCGTGCCCACAGGATGGGGCAGAGATTCTGCCCAGGTGGAAAGGCAGGCCCTTGAGGATGAAGAGTATAAAATGTTACAGCCACTCTGGAAGACAGTTCGACGGTTTCTTACAAAGCTAAACATACCCTTTCCATACAATCCAGCAGTTATGCTCCTTGATAGTTACCAAAGGAGTTAAAAACTTATGTCTAACAAAAACCTGCACACAGATGTTTATATGAGCTTTATTCATAATTGCCAAGACAGAAAGCAACTAAGATGTCCTTCAGTAGATTAATGGATAAACAAAACTGTGGTAGCCTGGCTGGTGTGGCTCAGTGAATGAGCACTGTCCCGTGCACCAGGAGGTCACTGGTTTGATTCCTGGTCAGAGCACATGCCCAGGCTGTGGGCCAAATCCCCAGTGGGGCCATGCAGGAGGCAGCCAATTGATGTTCTCTCTCATCAGTGTTTCTATCTCTCTCCCTCTCCCTTCAAAAAAAAAACCAAAAAAACAACAACTAACAAGCCAAACAGTGGTATATCCATAAAATAGAATATTATTCAGTGATAAAAAGAAATGAGCTATTGTGATGCTTAATTTTATACATCAGCTTGGCTGGGCCCAGATATGTAGTCAAACATTATCCTGGATGTTTCTGTGAGGGTGGCTTTGGATGAGATTAACACATACATTGATGGATTTTGAGTAAAGCAATTGCCCTCTGTGGTGTGGGTGGGCCTCATCCAATCAGTTGAAGGTCTGAATAGAACATAAGACTGAACTCTCCCAAGCAACAGGGAAATCTGCTGGCTTTCAGACTTAAACAGCTGCATCAGTTCTTTCCCAGTCTCCAGCCTGCAGGTCCACCGATTTCGAACTTGCCAGCCTCCAAAAGCACATGAGCCACTTCCTTAAAATAAATCTCTATTTATACACACATGTCTTTGGTTCTGTTTCTCTGGGAAACCCTGGCTAATACAGCTACCAAGCCATGAAAAGACGTGGATTAACCTTAAATGAGTATCGCTAAGTGAGGGAAGCCAGTCTGGAAAGACTACATACTGTATGGTACCAACTATATGACATTTTGGAAAGGCAAAACTACAGAGAGAGTAAAAAGAGCAACTAGGGGCCCCTAGGGAAGGCGGGGGAAGGATGACTAGATGAAGCACAGGGGACTTTTAGGATGGGGAGACTATTCTGCATGAAACTGTAATGTGGGTACATGGCACTATCTATGGTCAAAACCCAGAGAGCTGCACACCTGTGTTAAAGGTGATGGCACTTTGTGAGCCCTTAATATAAACTGTGGAATATAGTTAATAATAAGGTGTCAATATTGGTTCATTAAATAAATGTATCTCATTAATACAAGATGTTAATAATAGAATAAACTGATCTGGGGTGGAGGTGTGAGGGAAGGGATATGGAACTCTGTATTATCTACAATTATTCTGTAAATCTAAAACTGTACCGCAAAAGTCTATTACTTGTTGTTTTCCAATCCTGCAAAAAAAAAGCCCAGGTCCATGTGGCTTCACTGGTGAATTCTACCAAACAGTTAAAGAAGAATTAATACCAAACTGTCACAAACTTTTCCAAAAATAAAGAGGAGGGCCCTGGTCGGTTTGGCTCAGCAGTTGGAGCGTCGGCTTGCGGTACAGAGAGACACGGGTTCGGTTCCCGCTAAGGGCGCGTACCTCGGTTGCAGTTTGTCCCCGGCCCTGGTTGGTCGTGCGAGTGGCAGCCCCTCGATGCGTCCCTTCACATCGATGTTTCTCTCTCTCTCTCTTTCTCTCTCTCCCTCCCGCTCTATCTGAGCAAAAAATGGAAAAATGTCCTCGGGTGAGGATAAAAAAAAAAAAAAAAAAGAGGAGGGACCACTTCTCAACTCATTCTATAAAACCAGTATTACCCTGATAAGAATAGACCCCATCCCACCCCCCCAAAAATCTTCAACAAAATACTCAAAAGCTGAATTCTGCAATATATTGAAAGATTTATCCTAGGAAAACAAGGTTAGTTTAACATTAAAAACTAATCAGTGCCCGGCCAGTGTGGCTTAGTGGCTGAGCATCAACCCATGCACCAAGAGGTTGCCAGTTTGATTCCCGATCAGGTCACATGCCCAGGTTGTGGGCCCAATCCCCAATGAGGGGCATGAAGGAGGCGGCCAATCAATGTTCTCTCTCATCAATGTTTCTCTCTCCTTCTCTAAAATCAATAAAGAAAAAAATTTTTTTTTTTATCCTCACCTGCAGATTTTGTTTGCATTTATCTTTAGATAGAGTGGGAGGGAGAGAGGGAAGAAGAGAGAGAGAGAAACATCGATGTGAGAGAGATATACCGAGTGGCTGCCACCCACATGACCCCAACTGGGGCCAGGAACAAACTGCAACCAAGGTACATGCCCTTAGCGGAAACCGAACCCAGGACTCTCCACTCCGTGGGCCGACGCTCTAACTGCTGAGCCAAACCAGCCAGAGCTCAACTGATTTTCTATAAAGGTGCCAAGCCCTTTGAGTAGAGAAAGATAGTCTTTTCAACAAATGGTGCCGGGACAACTGGCCATCCACATGCAGAAGAATGTCACCCCAATACATTCAATTAAAATTTTTTTAAATAAATATTTTGTAAAAGAATGAAGTTGGACACCTACCTCACTGAACAACATAATTATTGCACTCTTATTAGTAATATATTTTTCAGGGTGGTATGGATTAGAAATTCTGAAATTATTAAATGTATATATTGTATTGAGCATATAAGCAACATACTGTGGATAATGAGACCAGTGTCTCAGTCAGAGAAAGGAGTTACAAATAGGGAAACAGGGAAGACTAGAATGAACTCTGTGGTGTCGGACTGGAATCAAAGGCGTCAGTGTAAATTCATAGTTTATACGTTACGTTATATTATATTACATAAATATATACATATACTGAAGAATGGATCTAGAAATGAAGAGGACCTAGAGGCAATAACTTCCAGTAGCCATGAGCACAGCCAATACCCAGATCTTGGTTTGTTTGTTTTGTTGTTGTTGTTTTTTTCTCTATTGCTTTTAGAGAGAGAGGAAGGGAGAGGGAGAGAGAAATAGAAACATCGATGAGAAAGAACACTGATTGGCCGCCTCCTGCATGCCCCCCACTGGGGATCGGACCCACAACCGGGGCATGTGCCCTGACCGAGAATCGAACTAGTGACCTCTTGGTGCCTGGGTCGATGCTCAAACACTGACCCACACCGGCCGGGCCAGATCCTAGTTCTTAAATTTTATTCTCCAATAAAAAGAAATCAGGACTCTGGAGAAATGGTCCATTTCGGTGCTGGGGCAGAAATAATACAAGACGAATCTGGGACATAATGCAGTGACAGAGAGTAAGGAAGTGCTCGAAACATTAAGTAAATCCAAACTGGGGGATAGTCTACAAAATAACTGGACAGTACTCTTCAAAAATGTCAAGTTCATGGAAGAAAAAAAAAAATCTGAGAAACTGTCCCAGATTGGAGGAGACCAAGGAAATATGACAACTGCAGCAGCCAGCCTCCAAGACGGCCTCCGAGTGATCCTGGTGTTCACAGAATAGGGCTGACCTGTGTACCAACAGGATATTGTGGAAATGACACAGTGTGGTTTCTGCTGCTAGTCCCAAAAGACTTGGCAACTTCAATCTGTACTTTCTCTGGGAGAAGCCAGCTGCCCTGTGGTGAGACCATTCAAGCAGCAGTCTGGAGGGACCCATATGAAGAGGAACTGAGGCCCCCTGCTGTTAAGTCATCTTGAAAGCAGGTCAGGTGCTTGCAGGCCAGGCTGACATCATGAACACAACCTCATCAGAGACCCTGAGCAAAAACTACCCAGCTAAGCAGCTCCCAAATTCCTGACCCACAGAAACTGAGATAATAAATGTTGTGTTAAGCTGCTAAGTTTTAGGGTATTTGTAATACAACCGTGAATAACTAATACAGCAACTATATGTAATTTGGAATTCTGGATTGGATCCTGGACCAGGAAATAAACATTAGTGAGACCATTGGCACAATTAAAAGAAGGTCTAGCCCTGGCCATTTTTCTCAGTGGTTAGAGCGTAAGCCCAAGGACCAAAGAGTCTCAGGTTCAGTTCCCATCAAGGACACATACCTCAATTGCAGGTTTGATCCCCAGCCCCAGTTGGGGTCCTGCGGGAGGCAATGTGTCTCTCTCATGTTGATGTTTCTCTCTCTCTCTCTCCCTTCCTACTTCCCACTCTATCTGAAAAAAAAAAAAAATCAATGGAAAAAAGTATCCTCAGGTGAGGATTAAAAAAAAGAAGGTCTATAGATTAGCTAACAGTATTATATCAATGTTAATTTTCAATGTTAACTCTGACTAATATACTATTATTACTTATTTTATGGCTCAAATTTTCTCAGATTTGTCCTTTGGGAGCTCCGTCAGGTTGACTTGTATCCTTCTGAAATGACAGTTAATCAACTGTCTATGGTTGTGTAAGATGTCCTGGCTGGTTTGGCTCAGCAGTTACAGCATCAGCCTGTGGACCGGAGGGTCTTGGGTTTGATTCCCAGTCAAGGGCATGTACCTGGGTTACAGGTTCGATCCCGGCCCCAGCTGGGGTCATCCGAGAGGCATGTGTCTCTCACGTTGATGTTTCTCTCTCTCTCTCTCTCTCTCTCCCCACCTTCCTCCCTTCCACTCTATCTAAAAATCAGTGGAAAGCCTGGCAGGTGTGGTTCAGCGGTTGAGAATCGACCCATGCACCAACAGGTCGCTGGTTTGATTCCTGGTCAGGGCACATGCCCAGGTTGTGGGCCAAATCCCCAGTGTGGGGCATGCAGGAGGCGGTCAATTAATGTGCTCTCTCATTGATGTTTCTATCTCTCTCTGTCAAATCAATAAAGAAAATATTTAAAAAAATAAAATAAAAATAGCCCTGGCCAGTTTGGCTCAGCGGTTAGAACGTCAACCTGCGGTCCACAGAGACCCGGGTTCAGTTCCCGCTAGGGGCATGTACCTTGGCTGCAGTTTGTCCCCAGCCCTGGTTGGGTTGTGTGGGTGGCGGCCACTCGATGTGTCCCTTTCATATTGATGTTTCTCTCTCTTCCTCTCTCTCCTTCCTGTTCTATCTGAATAAAAAATGGAAAAATGTCCTCGGGTGAAGATAAAAAACAAAAACAAAAAAAATAAATATATAAAAATAAGTAGGAAAATATCCTCAGGTGAAGATTAACAGAAACAAAACAAAAAAAGATGTTAGCATTAAGAGAAATTTAGTGAATACAGAAACTCTTTACACAGTTTTTGCGTCTAAATTATTTCAAAATAAATATCTTTTTTTACAAAGGAAAGAAAAATATACCTAATGAAAGTAGAAGGAATAAGCCCAGCGATGCGGCTCAGTAGATTGAGCGTGGTCCCATGTAGACTGAGAGGTCCCATTTAGATTCTGGCTCAGGATACATGCCTGGGTTTTAGGCTGGATCCCCAGTAGGGGGCGTGCAGGAGGCAGCCAATCCATGTTCCTCCCTCACAACGATGTTTCTATATCTTAAAACAGAAAAGAAAAAAAAAAGTAGGAGGAATAAAATAATAAAGAGCAGAAATTAATAAAATAGAAAACATGATGGAAAGAATTTAAAAAGTCAAAATTTGGTTCTTCGATAATACCAATAAAATTGACAAACCTCTGGCATTCAGAGTTTTTTGTTATTGTGGTTAATCCTCACCCAAGGACGTTTTCCTATTTTTTTGTTCAGGTAGAGTGGGAGGGAGAGAGAGAGAGAGAGAGAGAGAGAGAGAGAAACATCGACGCGAAAGGAACACATCGAGTGGCTGCCACCCGCATGACCGACCAGGGCCCGGGGACAAACTGCAACCGAGGTACATGCCCTTAGCGGGAACCAAACCCGGGTCTCTCAGGATCGCAGGCCGATGCTCTAACCGCTGAGCCAAACCGGCCAGGGCTTTCCATTGATTTTTAGATAGTGTGGAAGGGAGGAAGGGAGAGAGAGAGAAACATTGATGTGAGAGACATCGATTGATTGCCTCCCACATGACTCTAACTGGAGCTGGGGATCGAACCTGCAAACCCGGCATGTGCCCTTGACTGGCGATTGAATGCATGACCCTTTGGTCCTTGGGCTGATGCTCTAACCGCTGAGCCAAACCAGCCAGGGCTAATTTTTTTTTTTTATCTTTACCCGAGGACATTTTTACATTTATCTTCAGATAGAGCAGGAGGGAGAGAGGGGGGAAGAGAGAGAGAAAAACATGTGAGAGAGACACACCGAGTGGCTGCCACCCACACGACCCCAACCGGGGCTAGGGACAAACTGCAACTGAGGTACGTGCCCTTAGCGGGAACCGAACCCAGGACTCTCCAGTCCGCGGGCGACGCTCTAACTGCTGACCTGAACCAGCCAGGGCCAGAGCTAATTTTTAAAAAAGAAGGCACAAGACAGAATCATAGATAGAGAGCAGGCAGACAGCTCTAGTGGTGAGGGGATGTGGGGGTATAGGTGGGAAGGGATTGAATAAAAAAGAAAAAAAAGAGAACTCATGGACATGGACAACAGTGTGGTGATTGTGTGTGGGGGGGTGGAGGTGGAAGAGGGCATACAGGAGATAAATAGTGATGGAAAAAATAAATAAATAAAATAAAAACAAGAAAAAGAGCCACAAATTAACAATAACAGGAATGAAAAGGGAGACACAACTACACCTGTTAGACAATAAAAAGTATAAAGATATTATGAACAACTTTATATTTATATGTAAAATATATTAATTTTATATATTTATATTTAAGTTTACATGAAAATAGACAAGTCCCTATAGAAAAGTGTAACTCAGCAAAACCAAAACAAGTAGAAATAGAGATTCTGGTTACTCCTATAGTATTAAACTAATTGAATCAGTAGACAAAATCTTATCACAAAGAAAACCCCAAGCCCATATGGCTGCACCAATAAGATTATCCAAACATTCAAAAGACAAATAATGCTATCTTGTACAAAGCCTTCTAACTTCCCCTACACATTAAAGGTAGCATACTTGACACCAAATGCTAGTAAGGACTGTGTGAAAAAGAAATACTGCAGGCTCATAAACATAGAAGTAAGTTCCTAAGCAAATTATCAGTAAAATGAGTCTAGTAATGTAGAAAATAAATAACGGACTGTACCCAAGTTGGATTTATTCTAAAAATGCAAGGTTAGAGATGAGAAATGTAATTAACCTGACACTTCTTTAACAGGTTAAAGAAGAAAAATTGTACCATCTCAACGAATCCAGAGTGCATGTGTACATGTTGCCATAAAACCCCACGAGGCACATCACACCAGGAGGGGACAGGTGGCTAAGAGCCACAGAGAGATGGTGGCTGGGCACAAAGTCTGAGCCAGCTGCTGAAATGGCACCTCGATTATTGGCAGCTTTCTCTGGAGTGCAGTTTTGCACTGAAAATGTAAATCCTTTTAATTCTTAACTGGAACATTTTTATAAGCATATTTATAGTAAAACAACCATTTGAGTTTATGAGAAAAGTAAAATAATAAATTTAAAAATATAAAATTGGGGGTGCAGTATCTTGAGGTGGGAGACAGATGTGATGGGGAAGAGGAAATAGGAAAACTTAGTGATGTTGCTAATACTCTGTTTCTCAAACTGGGATGTTTATTTTATTACCCATTCCATTGTTTATGTATATTTGAGATTATTTATTTATTTAAATGTTTTTATTGATTTATTTAGAGAGAGAGGAAGGGAGAAAGAGAAACATCAATGTGAGAGCGATACATTGATTGGCTGCCTCCTGTACGCCCCCTACGGGGGATCAAGACTGCAACCCAGGAATGTGCCCTGATCCAGAATTGAACTGGGATCTCTCAGTCCATGGGACAACGCTCAATCCACTGAGCCACACCAGTGGGGCAATTATTATTTATTTTTATTTTTTTATTATTGAAAATATTACAGATGTCCCCCAACTGACATCAATTATTTTGTACGTATCACACATTTCATACTTTTAATTTTTTTCGTTATTGACTTTACTTTTTCAAAAATAATATTTCTTTATTGGTTTTAGAGAGAGAGGAAGGAGGAGGGAGAGAGAGAGAGACATCGATGAGAGAGAACATTGATTGGCCACCTCCTTCATGTCCCCCACTTGGGGTTGAACCCACAACCTGGGCATGTGCTCTGACTAGGAATCAAACCAGTGACCTCTTGGTTCATGGGTCGACGCTCAACCACTGAGCCACACCGGCCAGGCCATATTTCATAATTTTAAAAAGTGAACTCAATATGCTGCCTCCAAACCTGCTGCTTTGTCTGGGATTCTCCATCTTAGCAAATAATTTTATCCTCCATCTAGGAAGCTGGAGTAGCTGGGCTCTCCCTTTCCCTCTCCCCCACACTTAATCAGATACTGAATTCTGGCCCTCCGTACCTTTGGCACCTCCGCCCACCTTGTCCAGCCCAAGAGCAGGCTGTCTTTCTCCCTCCCACCACTCCTCCGGCTCCAGCTGGCAGCCCCCTCCCTCCTCCAGCCCCCCCCCCCCCCAGGATAATACTCCCAGTGCAGGGATGCTTAGCCATCTCCTGCTTAACCCCTGGCAGTATCTTTCCACTGACCCTAGTGTAAACCCCAAAGTCATTAAGAGGCTGTTTACAGGGCCCTGATCTTGCTCCGCCCACATCTTCTGTCACTCTCAGCCTTACTTCCCAAGCTCCAGTCACCTAGCATTCTGTTTGTTTCCTAACATACACCCAGACTTTCAATTCAGGCCAGAGGGTCTTCCCACTAACTGATCCTTATTCTTTTCTCCCTTCTACCCAGCCTACCCTCTAATCATCTTATGGTTTTATCTAAAATGTCACTTCCTACCCTGGCTGGTTTGTTCAGTGGTTAGAGCATTGGTCTGCAGACCAAAGAGTTGCAGGTTCGATTCTGGTCAAGGGCATGTATCTTGATTGTAGATTCGGCCCTGAGACACGTAGGTATTTCTTTCTCTCTCTCCCTCCCTCCCACTCTATCTAAAAAAACCCAAAAAATCAATGGAGCTCGGCCGGTGTGGCTCAGTGGATTGAGTGGCTCCCATGGACTGAGAGGTCCTGGTTCGATTCCTCCTGATCAGGGCACATGCCTGGGTTGTGGGCTCGATCCCCAGTAGAAAGCATGCAGGAGGCAGTTGATGGATGTTTCTCACATGATGTTTCTATCTCTCTCCCTTCCTCTTTCTCTAAAAAAATCAACTAAAAAAAAAAATCAATGGAGCCCTGGCCAGTTCAGCTCAGCAGTTACACTGTTGGCCTGTGGACCAGAGAGGCCGGGTTCAGTTCCCGCTAAGGGCAGTTACCTCAGTTGCAGTTTGTCCCCAGCCTCAGTTGGGGTTGTGTGGGTGGCAACCAGTCGATGATGTGTCTCTCTCACATCAATGTTTCTCCCCCCCGCCCCCTGCTCTGTCTGAAGATAAGTGCAAAATGTCCTCAGGTGAGGATAAAAAAAATTTTTTTTTAATCAATGGAAAAATATCCTCTGGTGGGGATTAAAATTTTTTTTAAATAGCCCTGGCCGGTTTGGCTCAGTGGTTGGAGCATCGGCCTATGGATCAGAGAGTCCCGGGTTTGGTTTCTGCTAGGCGCATATACAAAAATAAAAAATAAAGAACACTCCCTGCCTTGGGGAATAAAAAAAATTTTTTTAAATAAAATAAAATGTCACTTCCTGATCCCATTTTTATTACTTTTTATTATTAATTACCAGGTGTAGTCTTTGAAAACCTCCCTCTCTTCTAATCTGCTTCACTTTTTTAAAAAAATATTTTTTCTTTATTGATATTAGAGAGAGAGGAAAGGAGAGGGAGAGAGAGATAAAAACATCGATAAGAGAGAACATCGATTGGCCACCTCCTACATGCCCACCACTGGGGATCGGGCCCACAGCCTGGTCATGTTCCCTTGCCAGGAATCGAACTGGCAACCTCTTGGTGCATGGGTCAACACTCAACCAGTGAGCCACACTGGCCAGGCTGCCTCACTTTCTATATCCCTGACCTCCAGCCAAATGCAGATCTCCTAGGAACTCCAAGGGCCCGTAGAGGATGGCAGAGCCACAAGATAGAAAGAGCCTGGGTTCTCCAATAATCAGGTGGGAGCTTGCCCTCCAGTTGTTCCTCTTTCTGTCAATGAGATCTATTATGTGTCGTTGTGTAAAAATTACCCCAGAACTCTGCAGTTTAAATTAAAAGAATTTATTATCTCTTTGTTCTATGGGTCAGGAATTCAGGAGCAACGTATTTGGGAGAGAGAGACTCACAGTCACACATGAGGTTGCAGTCAAGATGCTGGCCAGCCCTGGCCAGTTTGGCTCAGAGGTTGGAGCGTTGGCCTGCAGTCCGGAGAGACCTGTGTTTGGTTCCCGCTAAGGGCATGTACCTCAGTTGCAGTTTGTCCCTGAACCCGGTTGGGGTCATGTGGGTGGCAGCCAGTCGATGTGCTGCAGGTGCCTGAAGGTTTGGCTGGGGCTGGAGGATTGCCTTCCCAGGGGGCTCACTCACATGACTGTTGGCTACAAGCCTCTGTTCCTCACCACATGGACTTGTCCATAGGGCTGCTTGAGTGTCTTCATCCAAAGCAAGTGACCTAGGACAAAGAGCAAGCAGGAAGCCAAAGAACCCTTTGTGACCAGGTCTCTGAAGTCGCACACCATCACTTTCATTGTATTATATTCATTAGACGTGAGTCCAGCTGACACTCAAGGGGAGAGGAATTAGGGTCCACCTAATGGGGAGGAGTCTGTGGTTACATATTTTCCTTTTATTTCTTTATATGGTTTATTTGTATCTTAACTTTATTTTCTGGATCACTTTTGCCAGAGGTTTGTCTATTTTAATAGCTTATTCAAAGAGCCAGTTTTGACTTTGTTAATCATCTCTATTTTAGCTGTATCTATTTTATTAATTTTTATCTTTGTCATTTCCTTGCCTTTTATTGATATAATTCATATTCCATAATGTTCACCATTTTAAAGTATACAATTCAGCCCTGGCTGGTTTGGCTCAGCGGTTAAGAGCGTCAGCCTGCGGACCAGAGAGTCCCAGGTTCGATTCCGCTAAGGGCATGTACCTCAATTGTGGTTTGTCCCCAGCCCTGATTGGGGTCGTGTGGGTGGCAACCAGTTGATGTGTCTCTCTCACATTGATGTTTCTCTCCCCCACCCCCCCCTTCCTCCTGCTCTATCTGAAGATAAATGCAAAAATGTCCTCGGGTGAGGATTAAAAAAGAAAAGTGTACAATTCAGTGGCTTTAGGTATATTCACAAAGGTGTGAAACTGTCACCACTATCTACTCCAGAATATTTTTATCACCACCACCCCCAAAATACCCCATAGCCATTAGCAGTCACTTCCAATTCCCTATTCCACCAGCCCCTAGCAATGACTAACTACTTTCTATCTATATGAATTTTACTATTCTGGACATTTAAATTTTATTTTATTTTATTTTATTTTTTGGTACGTGCCCCTAGCAGGAACCGAACCTGGGACTCTCTGGTCCCCAGGCTGAGGTTCCAACTGCTGAGCCAAACCGACCAGGGCTGGACATTTAAAATAAATGGAATGATATAATATGTGGCCTTTTGTGTCTAGCTTCTTTCACTTAACCTGTTTTTAAGGTTCATAAATGTTGTAGCCTGTATCAGTACTTCATTGCTATTTATAGCTGAGTAATACTCCATTGTATGGATATATTACATTTTGTTTATCTACTCATGGACATTTGTGTTGTTTCCACTTACTGGCTATTATAAATAATGCTGATATGAATATTCGTATACAAGTGTTTGTGTGAACAGATGTTTTCAAATTGCTTGGATGAGAATTTCTGGGTCATATGGTAACTCTATGTTTAACTTATTGAGAAACTGCCAAACTGTTTTCCAAAGTATCTGTACTATTTTACCAGAAATGCATGAGGGAACCAATTTCTCAGAATCCTTCCTGACACTTGTTACTGTGTTTACTTATAATATCCTAGTGGGTGAGAAGTGGTCTCTCTTTGTGGTTTTGATTTGCATACCCATAATGTGCCTATTGGCCATTTTTATATCTTCTTTGAATAAGTTTCTATTCAAATCCTTTACCCATAAAATTGGGTTTCTTGTCTTTTTATTATTGAGGTATAAGAATTCCTTATATATTATAGATTCAAATACCTTATTAAAAATATGATTTGCAAATATTTTCTCCCATTCTGTGGGTTGTCTTTTTACTTTCTGAATGGTATCCTTTGAAAATTTTGATGAAGTCCAATTTATCTAGCTTTTCTTTTGTTGCTGTGCTTTGTGTCATATCCAAGAAACCATGATCTAACCCAAGGTCATGAAGATTTATGCTTAAGTTTTCTTCTAAGACTTTTACAACTTTAGGTCTTACATTTAGATCTTTGATCTGTTTTGAGCTAATGTCTGTGTATGGTGTAAGGTAGAGGTCCCAGCAGCATTTGTTGACAAGACTATTCTTTCCCCATTGCATTGTCTTGGCACCCTTGTTGATAATCAATTGACCATAAATGTATGAGTTTATTTCTAGACTTTTAATTCTACTCAATTGATTTATTTGTCTATCTTAATTAGTGTGGATTTGTATTAAGTTTTTTTTTTTTTCTATCCTCACCCAAGGACATTTTTACATTTTTATTTTCAGATAGAGCAGGAGAGAGAGAGAGAGAAACGCTGACGTGAGAGAGACACATGGAACAGTTGCCACCCACATGACCCCAACCAGACAGGGACAAACCACAACCGAGGTACGTGCCCCCAGCAGGAACCGAACCTGGGCCTCTCTGGTCCGCAGGCCGACGTTCTACCTGCTGTGCCAAACCGGCTAGGGCTGTAGTAAATTTTAAAATCAGAAAGTATAGCCCTGGCCGGTTTGGCTTAGCAGTTGGAGCGTCGGCCTGTGGACCAGAGAGTCCCGGGTTTGATTTCTGCTAGGGGCACATACCAAAAATAATAATAATAAGATAAAATAAAATAAAATCAGAAAGTATGAGTACTCCAACTTTATTTTTTTCAAAAACTGTTTTATCTATTCTGAATCTCATGCATTTCAATGTGAATTTTATTTATTTTATTTATTTATTTATTTATTTAATCCTCACCTGAGGATATTTTTGCATAGAGTGAGAGGGAGAGAGAGAAACATCGATGTGAGAGAGACACACTGACTGGTTGCCACCCACATGACCCCAACCGGGGCTGGGGACAAACTGCAACTGAAGTACATGCCCTTATTGGGAACCGAACCTGGGTCTCTCTGGACCTTGGGCTGACGCTCTAACCGCTGAGCCAAACCAGCCAGGGCTATTTATTTTTTAAGTATGGAATGTTTCACAAATTTGCGTGTCATCCTTGAGCAGGGACCATGCTAATCTCTGCATCCTTCCAATTTTAGTATATGTGCTGTGGAAGTGAGCAGTCTACATAATTTTAGGATCACCTTGTCAATTTTTGCAATAAAGACAGCTGGGATTTTGATAGGGACTATTGAATTTTTATTTTTTAAATATGTTTTTATTGATTTTAGAGAGAGAGGGTAGAAGGGAGAAACATCGACTGACTGCCTCCTGCACACCCCCTACTGGGGATCAAACCTGCAACTCCTGGCATGTGTCCTGACCTGGAATTGAACTGGTGATCTCATGGTGTATGGGGCAACGCTCAGTCAACTGAGCTACACTGGCCAGGCAAGGGACTATTGAAATTTTAGATCAGATTTGGGGGGTATTGCCATTGAACAATATTAAGTCTTTGAATCTATACATATGATGCATCTTTCCATTTATTTAGATCTTTAATTTCTTTCAGTGATGTTTTGTAATATTCAGTGTACCAATCTTATACTTATTTTGCTAAGTTTACTCTTAAGCATTTTTTGTGTGCATTATAAATGGAATTGTTTTCTTTTTCTTTTTCTTTTTTTTTAACCAGGGGAGAGCACAAACGCAGTTCCCCACTACCACAAATTATGCAGTCCAGTTTCCCACATTTGGGGAAATCGCAGGGGTCAGCACATCCGGAGTGCAATGGATAAGCCTTGCCCTGAGAAAACCACCTTCGTGATCATGGTATCTCTCCTGCCAGGTAAGTATTGGAATTGTTTTCTTGATTTCATTTTTGGTTTGTTCATTATTAGTGTATAAAAATATAGTTGATTTATTTTTTAAATCCTCACCGGAGGATATTTTTCCGTTTATTTTCAGACAGAGTGGGAGTAGGGAGCAAGAGAAATATTGACATGAAATAGACACATCGACCGGTTGCAGCCCGCAGGACCTGGACCAGGGCTGGCGAACCACAACTGAGGCATGTGCCCCTGACCGGAATGGAACCTGCGACTCCTTGGTCCGCCACTGATGCTCTAACCGCTGAGCCAAACCGGCCAGGACTACAGTTGATTTTTACATATTAATTTTCTATCCTGCAACCTTGCTGAACTCGTTTATTAACTCTGATAGTTGCTAGAAGGTCATAGATGGCTTCATGGAGAGTCAACTCAGTCACAGGTTACAAGCTAAACTGATTAGGTTAAGGTAACATGTATCAGTACCTCATTCAATGGTAGTTAACAGGTGGTGGTGAAGGTAACTAAAACCAACAGGATGGAACTCAATGCTAATCCCAGGACAGGTCTTGTTAAATCTCTGGACCTCAATTATCTCACGTATGAAATGAGAATGGCACCACCTAACTCATAAACTTTAATGATGGATAATAAATGAGATGACAAAATTGCAAGGCATAAAGTGGGTGCATTAGCTTCAGTCTGCCAATGAACAGACTGAGTTGGCACAAACTTAAATACCAGGCTGCACGAGAGGAGAGGGAGCTGTGCCTATGGCCCAGAACTGAACAGAACAAGGACAGTAAAGCTACAGGGAGGCTTGCGGGAATGCAGCACTGAAGTCAACCCTTTTGAACAGAACATTCCTATCCCAAGATTATCCGGCATTAAAGATCTGCCTTCTCCCGCACATCTGACTGCCCCTCCCATACGTACCACAGCTAACGTTCCCCCAAGGCAGACTCTGATCACCCACCCGCCCACGGACAGCGTCTTCCCACTCTCCGCCCACTGGGGTGGAACTTAGACCTAGGCAACGCTGCCTTCCGCCCCTAGCAACCGCTCACCTGCTTTTCTCTTCCTATAGGCCAGCACATTTCCTTTATTTTTCTTACTGGTCCGCGTAACTATAGCTCGACCAATCACTAGCAGCCACGGGGACCCAACTCATTCCCACACAATTTGGGGTGATCTTGGAAGAGACAAATTTTTTCTTTTCTGAATTTCGTTTTCCAAGAAAGCATCTTATTTCCCAAGCTATTGTGAAGCCCCCTGTAATGAGTTTCTAAAACATTTTGTCTTAGGCCTGTATGTCTAGCCCTTGCCTACTCCCCACGTCCAGTGGTACGGCCCACATAATGCTCCACCTTCCAGGCACTTTGAGAGCCGGAGTCCTCCGCTAGGTAAGAGGCTAGTCAGCGGAGGAGACGATACCATCTGTGACTAATAAATAGGGGGACTCTAACCATCCTCCGGGTTGCCCTGTCCGACCCCGGCCACCTATTGCATCGCTTGCTCGAACCGTGGGCACGAACCCCAGATATGGTGATAGGACAACTGCTCCCAGCACCAAGAAAGGCACGCGATGTGGACAAGAGAAGGGTGCACTTGGTACGGCTCACGCCGCGCCCCGCGCTTCCGGAAGTGAGGTGTCTCACCCTCGAAGTTCCGGCTAGCAGGGGGTGGAGGAGTGTTGTTAACCGGGACGCCTCCGCAGTCGTGGGGTTTGAGCGGGCTCGCGGCGTTGGGCTCCTGGTGAGTGGGCCGGGACCCGGTCCGGGTTGTGGTTGGAGTTGGGACCTGGACCTTCCCCTCGAGGTGTCCGGGGTCGGCGCGCCCCTGGCCCGCCGCTCGCTTTCGGTCAGTCAGCTGGCGGTAGACCACAGGCGCCCGCGCGGCCGCTCTCTCTGAGCCTGGGCCCCGCCTGCGACGCTCGCAGCTTCTGGCGCTTACAGGTGCGCGATCGCGGGGCGACCCAGGTCTCTCTCAGTCCCGCCACTGCATCCTGTCGGTCGGCCGTTTCTCCGGTGCCTCTAGTTGACACTGCCCCGGGAGTTGGGGAGCACCAAGGTTCCAGACTGACGGACCCCGCCCGCTCCCGCGGGGCGCGTGTCGGAGCTGCCCACCCTGGCAGAGCTGTCACCGGCCCGGCTGCGCCCCCCAGCGCCTTGGCTTCTCCCAGCCCAGGCCGCACGTTCCCGCTGCTGGAGATGACTTTTGCATCCCACGCGTCATCTTAACTTTAGGGTCAGTGGTAGCAGTTCTCCCCCCTCCAACATTGCTGCCTTAACTCATTCCTCCCTAGGGGCAGCGGCTTGGCAGGCAGAGAGGAAGGAGCCCTAGATTTGAAACAAGACTGACCCAGGCTCCAGAGCCTGCGTCAGTGGGATCACTTAACCACTTTGAGTCTCAGTTTTCTATTTGTAAAATGGGGGAGCATATGCTATTCTTGACGTGTGATGATTGTAAGGGTGAAGCGAGCTTTTCTTTCTTCTGTTTACTGACTAGGCGTTTCCAGCACTAGTTAGGTTTGCACCATATGGGCATCACACAAGTGAGTCTTTCCTTTCCCCATGCAGGTTTCCAGGCCAGGGCAATGTTCCGCACCGCAGTGATGATGGCGGCCAGCCTGGCGCTGACCGGAGCAGTGGTGGCTCATGCCTACTACCTCAAGCACCAGTTCTACCCCACTGTGGTGTACTTGACCAAATCCAGCCCGAGCATGGCAGTGAGTTGAGGGCTCAGGGAGAGAGGAACTCCTGGGAGGGAAGGAGGAGGTTGCTTGAGACGGGGGTGGGGCTAGAGATCAGGTAAGTAAGAGAAGTGAAGTAGCCACCAGCTGCCTAACTTTGAATAAATTGTGATGGGGTGTGTGTGTGTGTGTGTGTGTGTGTGTGTGTGTTGGGGGCGGGGGTTTTCTGAATGATGAGCGCAAGGCAGAGCAAATCCAGAGCTGACCTCAAACCACAGCCCCTCTTTACTCCTAGGTCCTGTACATCCAGGCCTTTGTTCTTGTCTTCCTTTTGGGCAAGGTGATGGGCAAGGTGTTCTTTGGACAGCTGAGGGCAGCAGAGATGGAGGTAAGGTGTTTGTGGCCCCAAAGGTGAGGGCCAGGGAGCTAGGCAAGAAGAATGTCTTGAGTTCCACATCATGCCTTGCCCAATCCCCAGCACCTTCTGGAACGTTCCTGGTATGCAGTCACTGAGACTTGTCTGGCCTTCACTGTCTTTCGGGATGACTTCAGCCCCCGTTTTGTTGCGCTCTTCACTCTCCTTCTCTTCCTCAAGTGTTTTCATTGGCTGGCTGAGGACCGTGTGGATTTTGTGAGTGGGGGGGGTCTCTGGAGCAGACAGAAGCCAGAATGGGGGCAGTGGGCAGGCTTGTGGAGTGAGGGCTGGGTTGGGGACGCGGGGTGAGCCCCAGCCTTCTTGACAGGACCTCTCTCTGCTCTGACTCAGATGGAACGCAGCCCCAATATCTCCTGGCTCTTTCACTGCCGCATTGTCTGTGAGTGAGACCCATACGAGGGAAGAGGAGGGAGCTGGAGGGAGAAGAGGCACCATGGAGGATTGGAACATGAAAAGTCACTAACCATGGACCTGTACTCTAGAGCACAGGCTGCCCCCTCAGCCACAGCTGTACAGGAAAGATAATTTAGGAAATTAATTTGCATCATCTCTGTCCTGTTCCACTCCAGAGCTTCTCAACTGCCTGGCCCCTTGGCTCTTTGCCTCCTCACCTGGAGCTTGGGCTGCCCCAGTGCCCCACTAGGCAGAATTGGAGTTCCCAGGGGGCCGGGTCCAGTGGTGTGTGCCCACCTGACTAGAGGCTGGGACCATGGTGGGCTTGAGGGTGGGAGCTTAGAGCAGGAAGTGGCTGCCAGGCCCTGGGCTGACCCCTCCAACCCCCCATTTGGGGGGTCCCCACAGCCCTTATGTTCCTCCTGGGTATCCTGGACTTCCTCTTCGTCAGCCATGCCTATCACAGCATCCTGACCCGAGGGGCCTCGGTGCAGCTGGTGTTTGGCTTTGAGGTAAAACTGGCTTGGGAGGTTGGGAGGACAAGCCTGAGGTGGCACTGCATGTGCCTTGAATAACCCAACAAATCCTTTACTGAGCTCCTGCTCTATGGCCAGTGCCATGCGGCCCACCAAGGAGAACCATCACTCAGTCCCAGCCCTCTACACACCCACTCCTAGGAGAGTGGGGAAGGCACAGAAAGGCGCCTGTGAAGGAGGAGTCCTGACCTGGTGCTCAGGGAAGGCTTCCTGGAAATTGATGCCAGAGAAGCTGCTGTTGATGAACAGAAGGAATTAGCTTGATGGACAACTGGGGAGGTGTGTCCCTGGCAGAGGAAGAATGTGTTCATTGACAACAGCTTGCTTTGTTGAGTGCTTATTGTATGTCAGGCCCTGTGCTGAGCACTTGACCTGCATCTCTTTTACTCAGCAAAGCAACATTGTTATAAAGGAACAGTTCTGTCATTTTACAGACAAGCAAACTAGTTCAGAGAGGTCTAATGGGATGCCATAAGTCACACCAGCTAGTGCGTGGAGAGGCTAGGAAGACCCTGGCTGTGTCCAAGCCTGTGCTTGTACTG
Organism: Molossus molossus; assembly: GCF_014108415.1. Lineage (NCBI taxonomy): Eukaryota > Metazoa > Chordata > Mammalia > Chiroptera > Molossidae > Molossus > Molossus molossus. The sequence goes on along the minus strand of NW_023425348.1, from coordinate 91,045,954 downwards.
TTGCACCCTGCTGTTCAGAGGCCTGGGGTAGGAATGTGGCTAGAGCAAGGACGGGCTGCATGCTTATGCCTCCTCCCTCCAGTATGCCATCCTGATGACTATGGTGCTCACCATCTTCATCAAGTACGTGCTGCACTCCGTGGACCTCCAGAGTGAAAACCCGTGGGACAATAAGGCCGTGTACATGCTCTACACAGAGCTGTTTACAGGTGAAAGAGCCTGGGCCTCCCCTGACCTGGACTAATGTCCTTGGCTCTACCTCCCAGGCTCTGTGACCTGCTGCTCTCTGCATACCCTTTCCCCCCCACCAGGCTTCATCAAGGTTCTGCTTTACATGGCTTTCATGACCATCATGATCAAGGTGCATACATTCCCTCTGTTTGCCATCCGGCCTATGTACCTGGCCATGAGGTGAGTCCAGCTGAGCCATGCCCTGCCATACCCCTGACACCTATTTGATCCCTCCCCTCTCCCCCAACTCACACTGAAACTGTCCTTTCAGGCAGTTCAAGAAAGCTGTGACAGATGCCATCATGTCTCGCCGAGCTATCCGTAACATGAACACACTGTGAGTGGGCCTGTACTAGATGCTCTCCTAAGCTCTGCCCTAGCTGCGATCCTCCAGCCTCCAGCTCTGGTCTTGATATGTCCTTGGCCTGTTCTAACCAGGTACCCAGATGCCACCCCAGAGGAACTCCAGGCAATGGACAATGTATGCATCATCTGTCGAGAAGAGATGGTGACTGGTGCCAAGAGACTGCCCTGCAACCACATTTTCCATACCAGGTGGGAGGGGCCCTGGGAAACCTGCACATCAGGGGACAGGCTCTGGGAGAGAGGTCCCTAGGGACCTGCTGACCATTGCCTGGCCCTGACCCTCAGCTGCCTGCGCTCCTGGTTCCAGCGGCAGCAGACCTGCCCTACTTGCCGTATGGATGTCCTTCGTGCATCACTACCAACCCAGTCACCACCACCCCCTGAACCTGCGGATCAGGGGCCACCACCTGCCCCCCACGCTCCACCACTCCTGCCCCAGCCCCCCAACTGTGAGTTGTCCCTCATTTGTCCTAATACACTGTTGAGCACTTTCCCTGGGCTGGGTATGGGAAATCAGAGTCCCTTGCCCACTAGAAGCTGTCTGGGTGGGGTGGAGTAGGGAGGTCAAGGAAAGAGACATAGATGGTCACATGTAGTCAGTGCTGAGCTCAGAGAGGACCTGTGGGAGCAGAGGACGTAGTGCCCAACAGTCAGCCCCTTGCCTGTGATTTGGACCTTTTCTCACTACCTCCTATCCTCTCTGCAGTCCCCCAGGGCCTCCTGCCTCCCTTTCCTCCAGGCATGTTCCCGCTGTGGCCCCCCATGGGCCCCTTTCCACCTGTCCCACCTCCCCCCAGCTCAGGAGAGGCTGCGGCCCCTCCATCCACCAGTGCAGGTGAGCCTTTTGGGTACTGCGACAACCAGGGAGGTGGGAGGAATGGAAGCAGAGGCCCCTCGACACTCACAGACTTCCTGTTCTTGCTCTTTAGCAGCCCTTTCTCGGCCCAGTGGAGCAGCCACAACCACAGCTGCTTCTGCGGCCTCTGCCCCAGCACCTGGCTCTGCCCCCACCTCTGAGGCTGCCCCTGCCCCAGGCTTCCCTTTCCCCCCTCCCTGGATGGGCATGCCGCTGCCACCACCTTTTGGTAAGCAGGGCCACTCTCAGGGTTATTCTGGGGGGTGGAAGGGTGTCAGGCCCAGACAACCCAGCCTAAGCCTCTACCTCTCTCTAGCCTTCCCCCCAATGCCTGTGCCCCCAGCTGGCTTTGCTGGGCTGACCCCAGAAGAGCTGCGGGCTCTGGAAGGCCATGAGCGGCAGCACCTGGAGGCTCGGCTACAGAGCCTGCGCAACATCCACACGCTGCTGGATGCTGCCATGCTGCAGATCAACCAGTACCTCACTGTGCTCGCCTCCTTGGGGTACGTCTGCACAGGGGACCAGGGTGGGCAGCAGGGGCATGGAACTGCCAGAAGGATCCCAGCAGTGGTTCTTGGGCTTTTTATCTTGTGCCATCCTGTGATACCTGTCAATTCAGACCACATACCTCTCCATCAGCCCACTCACCACCCATCCAGTCAGGGTTCCTGGTGCCTTTTTATCCTCCCACTGCAGAAGGCCTGTCTGGGTCTCGTAGGAGTGAGGATTATTAGCTGACATGTGGTGACACTGTGACTAGGACTCAGTGCCTCTGATCTGAGACAGCAAATAGTCACTTGGAGCCAGCCTGGCCCAAATTCAGGTTCTGGTCCCATTATGCACATGCTTTGTGACCACCATTATCTTATTCAAGTAGAAAACGTTCTCATTCCTATTCACAGGCACATGTACAAAGTGCTTGGCACCCGCTCTGGCCGGTTTGGCTCAGCAGTTAGAGCGTCAGCCCACAGACTGATGAGTCGTGGGTTCAATTCCCGTCAAGGGCATGTACCTCGGTTCATCCCGGCCCTGGTTGGGGTTGTGCGGGAGGCAACCAGTCGATGTGTCCCTCTCACGTCGATGTTTCTCTTTCTCTCTTCCCCTCCCACTCTATCTGAACAAAGATGGAAAAATATCCTCGATGAGGATTTTTTTAAAAAGTGTCTCCCCCCCCCCCAACAATGACAGCGTGGGCATGGAGGGGAGCTTGAGTCTGAGACCTGAGTGCTCTGTTTTATTCAGTCAGATGTCTTAGTAGGTACCTTAAAAGGTGCCTGGCACCCCAAGGTGGAGGCTCTGCAGTGTAACAGTGAACAGGCCTATAGTCCCTGCCTACAAGTGGTTCATAATCAGTCTATGGTATGGAATCGCAAGAGTTCCTACATATGTTCACTCATGTCTGATGGTCACTGGGCTGCAGAGGCTCACCAAAGACAGGAGAATCCGCCCAGTTATGCCAGGATGCCAAAGTTGGCTCACCTCTTGTCCCTTCTCTTCCTAGGCCCCCCCGGCCTGCCACCTCAGTCAACCCTCCTGAGGAGACTGCCCCTACAGTTGCTGCTGCCTCCTCCACCAGCATCCCCAGCCCTGAGGCCACCCCATCTCCAGGAGCTTCCCCACCAGCCCCTGAATCTGAAAAGCCTCCAGGTAGCTGTGGTCAGCCTGCAGGGGGGTAGGGCAGGGGACTTCTCTGTGTTCCACTTCTGACCTTTTGTCCCCAGCACCAGAGCCATTGGGCACCGAAGAGCTGCCTGAGGATGGGGGGCCTGATGCAGCAGAACTCCGCCGCCGCCGCCTGCAAAAGTTGGAGTCCCCTGTTGCCCACTGACATTGCCCCAGTCCTGGCCCCTGCTCCCACTCTCTTCGAGCAGACCTTGCTGGAACATGTCCTGCCACCAAGTGCCAGCTCCCTCTCTACCTGTACCAGGGAGTAGTAACCCCCAGCTGAGACAGAGGAGGTGGCATCCTCTAGGCCAAGTGGAAACAGGCCTAAGGCCCCAGGTGACTCCAGCCCTTACAGTCCTGGGCAGCCATGGGGATCCTGAGTCAGTTCCAGCCTTCTTCTCCAACCCTTCAGCCATGTGTTCTGCTGGGGCCATGAAGACAGAACAGCACAGCCTCTGAGAAGCCCTGTCCCCCCACCCATTTCTGGGAGAAGGGGCAGCCCCTCTGAGCCCCACTTGTGTGTATGGAGTCACACTGCAGTACCAAACAGTATTAGCTCCCATTCCAAAGTGTGGACTTGAGGGGCTGGGGGCAGGCCATGAACTTGCTCCCTGGCCTACCAACCAAGACTGGTACCGATGTCCTATTCTTACCCTAAACTCCCCGGAAGCCCTTTGTGGTGGTGGCTGTGTCCCTTATGCCCTGTGACATTTCCATGTCTTACTGGCAACCACACAACTCAGGGAAAGGAGTGCCTGGGGGCGGAGAAGCAGGAGGGCAGCACTGAGGGACACTGCCTGCCAAGGCCCCTCTCTCCCTGTAGCTTGTAAAGTGAGACTCCCTGGTCTCACCCAGCAGCCACTGCCCAGCCTCACTCCAGGCCGAGGGCTTGTGTGTCTGCTCCGGAACCACTGCAAGACCCAGAATCTACGGAAGGCCACACTTCTCAACTTACAGAACTTTCTTTAAGTTTAGAAGAATTGGAATTACTTCCTTGCTATTTTCTTTGGCTTAAATTTGTTTTTGAATTTGAATGCTTGACCCCAGGAAAAAGGAGCCAAGAGTGTCAGGCTCCTGGTCTTTCCAGTTCAGAAAAGGTTCTGGGCCAGGTTGGGAACACAGGAGCCAAGGCCTGCCTGTCCCTGTCTCCACCCCCCACCCCCTTGGTTTTGTGTTACGTGAGTTGCTGGAGAGTTTCAGATGATTATTTAATTTGTAAATATTGTACAAATTTTAATAGCTTAAATTGTATATACAGCCAAATAAAAACTTGCATTAACAATTGGTAGAGCTGGTGTCATAGGATCAGTGTGCCGGGTTCCTTTTTCTTGCTCAGGCTGTAGACTTGAGAGTGACCTGGAATCTCTAGGACTGAGTTTATTTATGCAAGCCAGCACTATTCTTGGGCGCTGTTATTAAACTAACAGGAAAATATACCCATATTACATGTGAAAAAACTTAAGTCCCAAAGGTTAAGTACCCTGCCTTAGGTCAGAGACCAAGTAAGGAAGCCAGGCTCTGAAGCCTGTCTTAGCCAGTCTGATGCTGGGGTGGGGGTGGAGACTCAGGCTTTTAGCCCTTGTGACAGGACAAGTGTGAAGATTCATTGGCTGGGGGTGGAATGGGGTAGCAGGCCAGCATCTTCTTACCTGCACACACCCCTGTCCAGCCTTGATACCAGGTCAGCAAGCAGGAAAGCATGGCCCTGTGCTGGGCTGGTAGCAGCTCCCAAGCACCCTCTTGTGGGTAGACGGGCTACAGCAAATCACTTAGATGAGTGGAGATGGAAACAATCAGGCTCAATTCTAGTCTGAATGGAGCAGAGGTGATTGGGCCTTCTACCTCACCATGGGTAACAAGAATGAACTCAGGCTGACATGGACATGCTGTCCCCTTGTGTCCAGCAATGCACTTGGAACTGAAGACTTCTAGTACCCACGTCAGGCATCTGTATTCTCTGTAGCCTCCACCAAGCCAGGTCTGGCCTCGAGCAAGGGCTTGGGAATATTTGCAGCAGTGAGTGTGAGGGCCAAGGACGGAAGATGCCCAATAGGTCTATCCTGTACTACCCTCCCCTAAACTTGGTTGGGGTATCACTTCCACCAGAAGGGTAGTCAACAACCTCCAGAATTTGAATAACTGACTCAAGGAGCTCCAATGAAGAAAAAGCAGGAACAAACTAAAATCAGGGGCAGGGGCGGGACAGCAACTAATGCCCCACCACTAACTCAGCTGTTTCTAGTGGGTCTCCAATATAAGATGTTACTCCCCCAGTGCTGGCACCTGTGCAGATGGTCCCGTTTCCCCCTTTATGTAAGCTAGGCCTACTCCAAAGCCCTTTAGCCCTCACCCTACCCTGCCCAAGCCCTTAGCCCTGGTCTCTGTACCCCAATCCTAGTTGCTCCAACACCATCTCCCCCCTCCTGAGATCCCCTGGATTCTAGTCTGTGGGGAACACCATCATGCAGGCTGCTCAGCTAGGCCTCAGAAGCCCTTCTCTAGGAGCCAGGTTTTTAGTTGCTGGTCAAAGTAGCCCTTGACCCGCAGGGTACCTGTCACCTCATTGACCTGGGTGATAGGTGTCTTCCCCAGCAGGGGGCTCAGAAAATCTTCCACATCCTTCTGCAGGGCCTGGAGGAAAATGACAAATCAGGCCTGGTCAGGAGACCATCACCTCTAGCGGATTCCCATCCCATCAGGTCTAAAAAGATCACAATTAGACCCTGACCCACCCACACACTTACCCAAATGTCTCCCTCCACCTTGCGGATCACAGTCATCTGGCGGTTGCCATGTGTGATATCCTTATAGACAGGGATGTTGTGCATCCGAGAACGCCGCACATAGTAAGGCAGGTTGGGTGGAGGATCTGGGACAGGGAAGGATGGAAATAAGCCAAATCTTCCCAGGTTTCATCCCACCTCAGCCAAGGCCTTTCCCCTCAGAGTCTGCAGAGGATCAGTACCCTACAGCAAAGCCACCTCCAGACTTCAGGTCAGGAGACCTGCTCTTTCCCTAAGTTTAGAGCCAGGACACTAGTACCTCAACACCCAGCACAGGGCCTGGCACCAAAAGGTGCTTAAGGAAAAATTATGTCTCCGTGGATCTTTGGGTCCTCCTATGGGGCCAATCCTTGCCCTTCTCTGTGTCAGGAAGACTAAAATGAATCTCTGGCACAAAGGATGAGGATTTCCAAGCATTGAACACCTATCACATGCTGGACTCTGCACTAAGTGCTTTATGTGCCAAGCAGATTATCTCCATTTTGCTGAAACTGAGGTTGGGAGAAGCTGACTAACTCAAGATCACACTGGCAATAAATAGTAGAGCCAAATTTAGACCCAGAACTGCTCAACTCCCAAGCTGTGTTCTCAGTTATGGTACATGGCCTCTTGGGGGTAGGGGTCCAAGCTCTTGGGTCTTCTCTCTATGCTTCACTTTTCCTGCATGGGAAGACCTTATCCCAATAGTGTAGATGGATGGTTCCTTGTAAAACAGGGCTTCTTGAATATGAGACAGATGCTAGTCCTGTGAGAGCTCAACACAAGTCCTGAACCCACTGAGTTCAGAGTCTCAGCCTGAGCAGGCCAACCACTAAGAAGGAGTACCTCCTTGCAGCCTCTAAGCCATCCCCACCATCCAGCTCACCTCTAGGGGGCTGCCAGCCACTAGGAGTAGGATAATGTTCATGCTTTGGGGGCTTTGGGATGGTGGTGGGGGGTAACAGGCGCTCCACAAACTGGTATTCATCCACAGACTCCACGAAGTTGGGGTAATTGGGAGGTCCCTGGGTCTGGCTCTGGCTCTGGCTCTGAGGCAAAAACAAAAAAGCAACCATCTCTCCATCAGCCCACTCACCACCCACACAACACAGGATAGACAGAACTTTAGCAGAAGAGAAAATTAACATTATAGGTGGAGAGAATGGCATAAATGGCTGGAAACAGGAAAGTATCAAGCTTCAGTTTGTCAGGGTGCCTTCTGAAGGGTCTGCCCCTCCTAGTCTCTCTTGGGACTCAAATGATGAGTGTGTGTACACTTCTAAAAAGCCAATTAACTGGAAGTCTGACCAATATGGCATATTTCAGTATTTAAAACTTTCTTTTAAATGTTCTACTGAAATGTTCTAGTTCTGGGTTAGGTACTTTCAGCAACCATGATAGTTTTCCATTCACATTCATCCTGTCGTGATCCTCCCTTACCTGGAAGGTTTCAGTATCATACACACACCATCTGACACTGTACTAAGTGCTTTTCACGTATTGTTTTCACTTAATTCTTATAAAGTGACAAGTTACCTATTGAATTACCCCCTTTTTTAATCCAAGGAAGATTAAGGCATTAAGCAGTCTACCTAAGGTCACACTGCAGTCTGTCCTCCCAACCTCCAGCCTTAAGATCCTTTTTGGACACTTCTCCCAACAGATACCATGGGGTCCTGATAGGCCCCGGGGTTACAATGAGCACAGGGAAGCAGGATGAAGTGGCCTGTACGTCATGAGTTCTGGGTTCCCAGAAATGTTGCCAATGATAGGACCGACCTGTGGTCCCTGTGGACCAGTTTCCCCTTCAAAAAATTAGACAGCGATAGTCGATGTACAGCCCCTCCCAGTTCTGACTAACCGGGGTTGCCCTCCAATCAAGTTCCAACTCTCACACCCCGAAACGGGCACCAGGTCCCTTCACCTTCCTTTTCAACCTTGTATCTCAACTATAAAAAAGGTCTCCCTGATCAGATGAGAAAACTAAAGCCCCAAGTAGGAACACGATTTTCAAGGTTACAAGGAATGACAGTGAGCCTCACACCCAGCCCTCTGCCCCTCGCTCCAATCTCTGTGCTCTCACCAGCCGCCGTAGCGCGCAGCCCGGCTGAACGCCGATTTTCCAGCCCCGCAGCGAAGCTCGGAACACGGCCGCGGCCATCTTGGGCTCCCCGGTAACTTCACTCTTCTGCGCGCGCAACCCGCCTACTCACGCTGCTTCCTGCGCACGCCTCTCGGGGCCAAAAGAACGCCTACGCGTAGCGTAATGGGCGGGGTTAAGGCGACCGTGGGCGGTACAAATAGCAGAGGCTAGCGTCGTCGCTCAGCAGTGACGTGAGACGCAGCAGGCGATTAGGACGTGTGCGCTCTTGTTCCTTCCTCTTTCTCGACTCCATCTTCGCGGTAGCGGCAGAGGCCGCAGTTCAGGTAGGGTTGGATGCACGGTTGACTCCGGAGGGCTTCATAGCAGGTTGGCTGCGAGGTCCGAGGGCACGGGAAAGGTAGAGGAAGAGGGGCTGCTCTGTGGGCGGGGTTCTTGTCCCCACCCGACCTCCTTAGCAGGCAGGCCCGGTCTTACCACGTGAGACCCGCGATCGTCCCCGGCCTGCCGCCGATTCCCCGATTCCCTTTCTCCCAGGATATTTCTTCTCTTACAAGCACTCCTTTTCCTCAGTCGCCGACATGCAGCTTTTTGTCCGCGCCCAGGAGCTACACACCCTCGAGGTGACCGGCCAGGAGACTGTCGCCCAGCTCAAGGTAAGGCTGCGTGGTGCTCCCCAGGCACCATCCTGTTGTGTTCTTTAATCTCGCTTCCTGTGGGAACGCTAATGAGCCTCATTTTTGCCTGTAGGCTCATGTAGCTTCGCTGGAGGGCATCGCTCCAGAAGATCAAGTCGTGCTCCTGGCAGGCACGCCCCTAGAGGATGAGGCTACCCTGGGCCAGTGTGGGGTGGAGGCTCTGACCACTCTGGAAGTAGCCGGCCGTATGCTTGGAGGTGAGCTGGGGAGGACCGTCTGTCCTTTGAACTGTTTGGAAGCTCCTAATGGGTATAGCGATCAGTGTCCTCAATTCATGGTGGTTCTTTCTGTTTACCTCAGAATTCTAACTCTTCAGAGATCCCTGGAAGACTGCGCCAGAGTATAGTTCTATTCCAGTCACTTACTATACCCTGTCTGTTTCCCAGTTTTCTTACTAAAATTAGAAGATTAGACCAGATCCCCAAGGTGCGCTTCAGTTCTTGTTTAAAGTACAAGGCTTGAAAAATACTACAGTGAAACTCGGAACATACCAGACTAACATTCTGGGTCAGATGTCAAATCTCTGAAATTTTGTTTTCATTTCCTGTTGGACACAGCTTGCCTGTAAAGGCTTGAATTAAGGGAAAAAGAATCCTTGCTTTCCTAATCCTTGCTGTCCTCCTTTCCCACCACAGGTAAAGTCCATGGTTCCTTGGCCCGTGCTGGGAAAGTAAGAGGTCAGACCCCTAAGGTAAGTGAGAGTATTAGTGGTGTCCTTTAAACTTTTTTTCCTATCACAGAGAAGCCAAGACCCTTGGTTCTTGACCTGTCTTCTCTCTCTGTTGAGATGAGCCTGGGGAAAGATGGAAGAGGTCAACCAGGCTCTCATCAGCCTTTCCTTTTCCCAGGTGGCCAAACAGGAGAAAAAGAAGAAGAAGACTGGTCGGGCCAAGCGACGGATGCAGTACAACCGGCGTTTTGTCAATGTTGTGCCCACCTTTGGCAAGAAGAAGGGCCCCAATGCCAACTCTTAAGTCCGTTGTAATCTGGCTTTCTCTAATAAAGCCACTTAGCCTAGTCATCTTATTTCGTTTTCATTTGCAGGGCGTCGGAGAGATACAGCATCTAGGGGTGGTGGTATGTCCACTATAATAGTCTCATTTTGGTTTCTTGGCAGTGTCAAGTAAGGAAGAGGCAGAGGTCCTTGGCTGGTTGGGAAGTGGGGGGGGTGGTAAACTAAAAAAAAGATTTTCCATGAAAACCAGTAACAACAGGTGTTGATCCTTCTTTCAAATGTAGGGTTGGAGAAATTTTTTTTTTTTTTCTGGTTAAAGTCATTTATTGAATTTATTCATTTATTGATTTGACATACTTCCCACTCTAGTCTAGCACATGATACAATTGGGATAGGCCAGGTGCTGACACAGGAAATGAAGGGAACCCACAGCAGGGGTGGGGGAGGGGCTGCTTTGGGGGCTAGAGTAGAAGAGCCCCAGAGAGTTGGAGAAATTTCTGATTTCAAATAACTTGATAATACACCCAAATCCTTCTCTCTTTTTTGTTTTTGTTTTGTTCTTTTATTTTTTTTATCCTCACCTGAGGACATTTTTTTTGCATTTATCTTGAGAAAGAAACATCTCAACGCGAGAGAGGTACATCGACTGGTTGCCACCCACCTGATGCCAACTGGGGCTGGGGACAAACTGCAACTGAGGTACACGCCCTTAGCAGGAACCGAACCTGGGACTCTGGTCCACGGGCCGACGCTCTAACCACTGAGCAAAATCGGCCAGGACTGTTACTGTTCTTTTATTTATTTTTTTCTTTGTTGATGTTAGAGATAGTGGAAGGGAGAGAGAGGGGGATAGAAACATCGATGAGAGAACATTGATGGGCCGCTTCCTGAATGCTTCCAATTGGGGATTGGGCCCACAACCTGGGCATGTGCCCTGACTGGGAATTGAACCAGCGACCTCTTAGTGCATGGGTCGATGCTCAACCATTGAGCCACACCAGCTGGGCTACTGTTCTTTTAAACAGTAGATAGTAATCATTGTGGTTGGAGTTTTATAGAGGCAGCATTTGGAAGGAAGGGAGGAGTTCCAGTAGAAGAAATGTCAGGGAATGCCAATCTGTCCTTTCCCTGAATTTGGGACTGACTGTGGCTTTAGTGAGAGTCCAGAGCAGGAATTTGGAAAGTGTTGCCTGATTACATTGGCACTGGGGTGGTCTTGTTTGTACTTCTGATTGTATGGCTGATCTGTTGATTGTTTCACTGTTCCCAAAAGTTGAAAGTTGAGTTCTCAGACTGATTCAAGTTTGTAACACATGCATGCCCACACCTTCATTCAGCTAAGATATTTTTTTAACTGGCCGCTTCCTAGAATACAGTATACCATAGGGTAAAGAAAGAACTTGGGTTCTGGACTTAGACTGTCTTGAGTTTGAATCCTTGTTCCATTTGTAAATATTTAATCATCCTGACCAGGTAGCTCAGTTGGTTAGAGCATTATCCCGATACACCAAGCTTACGGGTTTGATCCCTCATCAGGGCACATACAAGAATCCACCAATGAGCCCTGGCCAGTTTGGCTCAGCGGTTAGAGCGTCAGCCCGAGGTCCAGAGAGACCCAGGTTCGGTTCCCACTAAGGGCACGTACCTCGGTTGCAGTTTGTCCCCAGCCCTGGTTGGTCATGTGGGTGGCAGCCACTTGATGTGTCCCTTTCACATCGATGTCTCTCTCGTCCTCTCTCCCTCCCACTGTATCTGAACAAAAAATGGAAAAATGTCCTCGGGTGAGGATTAAAACATAAAATAAAAGAATCCACAAATGAATGCATAAATAAGAGGAGCAACAAATGGATGTTTCTCTCCCCCTTCTCTAAAGTAAATTTAAAAAAATTAATAATAATCTCTTGACAGTTGCTGTGAAGATTAAATAAAGGATGGAAAGTGCTTAGATCAGCACTTACCACATAGTAGGTACAAATATATTGGCTGTTTTTATCTCTAGTTAGAAAGACCTGGCACCCTCCCTTCTAAGGATTGTGATTCACTGTGGGCAAAGTGAGGAAACTCCAAGTGTTATTAATAGCCTCAAAGGAAATAAAGTAGGGTTCTGTAATGAAGGGGGTTGGGTAGACAGACATACTATCCTAGGAAAGGTCTCAAGATGGGATGTGTGAGACCTGAAACGAGCTAATTGGGTGGTGACGTGGTGAAAGTTTCTGCGAAAGAACTGTGCAGTCAGACATGGAGAGGAGTTTGGGCCCAAGTGCAGTGAAGAGTCACTAAGGGCAGGGAAGGATTTTAAGCACAGTCTTGATGTGATCTGACTTGTAATCTAATATTTTCTCTGGTTGATTTTTCTGGTGGACGGGCAAGAAAGAGGAAACTAGTTAAGGTGGTGTCATCCAGTTGAGGGGCAAGGTGGTTAGACCACAGTGGTGGTGGGATGTAAAAAAATGAACAAACTTGACTGTTGCACTACTTCACTGATCAACTCACTTTAAACAGACGTAAAGGTCACCAAATCCACCTAGATCTTGGTAGGGAAATATATGATCCACATCGAAATAAATACAAGGTATTTTGAAGGCAGAACTGACTAGGTGGGATTGGATGGGAGTGAGGTGAGGGACCAAAGAACCAGAGCTTACTTTCATGGTGTCATGGATCAACTCAGTGCTTGTGGGTTAACGCCCCCACTCTGCCACAAACTGTAAGCTCCATTATGATAGAACCCCATCTATTTGCTCACTGTTTTGGGTACCTCGTGTGGAATCTGCATTTTAAGTTGGAGGAGGAAATCAAACAGGAGCTCAGATATTTGTTAAATGTTGCTTTGTTTTGAAGAGGGAAAATGCCGTCCACACACACCCAGTCTAGGCTAGGTACCCAATCTTGGCCTTTCCACTCTCCCCACTTTGTCCGTTTCCCTTAGTATCTCATTTCCCATGAACCTGGCACAAACAATGACCGACTTCTGCCTCTACGCTTTATAGTGCTAAGAAGGCAACCCACCAGGTAGCTAGCTGGTGCCGGCTAAAGGCGCCTTCCTACTTCACCCCGGCACGGCGGGGCTCTGTCCAACTGCTACTTGAGAGAGGGGTGGGGTTTGGGTTCCGAGTGTGGGCGGAAGTTGCCGAGAGTCTTCGGGAAGCTTTGACTCGGCCCTCCGTCGGCCCCAAGAGGCGGAAGTAACCGAGAAGCGCCGGAGGCTGCCGAGCTGCGGCCCCTGTGCGCTCGCGGGTGGCACGCGGAGCCAGTTGCCATGGAGCCGGCCGGGCCCTGCGGTTTCTGCCCGGCGGCCGAGGCCCGGCCAGCGCGCTACACCTGCCCCCGCTGTAATGTGCCCTACTGCTCACTGCGCTGCTACCGGGCGCATGGCTCCTGTGCCGAGGACTTCTACCGCGACCAGGTGCTGAGAGAGCTCCGCGGCCGCAGCGCCTCTCCCAGCCGCCTGGCCAGCGCCCTCCGCCGGCTGCGTCAGCAACGCGAGACCGAGGACGAGCCGGAGGACGCAGGCCTCAGACCTGGCCCGGCACCCGGCGGCCTCTTGGGGCTCTGGGAGCGACTAGCCCCGGCCGAGAAGGCGGCCTTCGAGCGGCTGCTGAACCGTGGCGAGGCCGGGCGGCTGCTGCCCCCGTGGCGGCCGTGGTGGTGGGGTAGCGGGACCGGGCCCCGACTTCTGGAGGAGCTGGATGATACCCCGGGCGGTGAGGCCGCGGAGCTGGAGCCCGCCCCTGCGAAGGCACCACCGGGACCCGTGAAGGATGCCGCTGCCGCGGGGTCCCCGGCCGCCGAGGAGACGGTTCTCCGAGACACCCCGGCGGCCTGCACCCCCGCCGTGCCCACCCGGATCCCCACGCTGGCCAGCTTGAGCCGCGGCCGGGCCTCGCCGCTCGTACGCTTCCAGCTGCCCAACGTGCTGTTCGCCTATGCACACACTCTTGTCCTGTATCACGGCGGCGACGACGCACTCCTCTCTGACTTCTGTGCCACGCTGCTCGGCGTTTCGGGAGCCCTGGGAGCCCAGCAGGTGTTTGCCTCTGCTGAAGAAGCCCTGCAGGCCGCAGCTCACGTGCTTGAAGCGGGCGAGCATCCCCCCGGACCGCTGGGCACACGGGGTGCCATGTGCGAGGCCGCCCGCATCCTGCTGGGCCAGGGCCCTGCCAACCAGAAGGGCTACACACTGGCAGCACTGGGGCACCTGGTGCAGACCCTGGGCCGGGCCCGGAAACAGGCTGAGACTACTGAAGAGCGAGATCGCCTCTACCGCGCCCGGAAGAAGTGCCAGTTCCTGCTGGCTTGGACCAACGAAAATGAGGTGGTCCTCCCAGCCCTGGCTCTGGACTGTGCCAGGGCCCACCGAGCTCACGCTGTGGCAGCCGAGGAGGTGGCAGCCCTCACTGGGGAGCTGGAGCGACTTTGGAGAGGTCCCCTACCACCTGCGCCGAGGACTCTCATTGAGGAACTCCCTGGCTGAACTGCGTGGACTCCTTGTCATCAATAAAGCTGTAAATGGTCTGAACTGTCGGCGGTGCCCATTTCTGAGAGACAGCTCTTGTTCCCACCCACCCCCAGACTCTGGGGCCCACAAATCTCTCAGCTTCTCCCCTATCAGGGCTGACCCAGCCGATGTGTAAACATCTGCCCCAGAAAGGGAGAGAAGTGGCACCAAGGGTTTCAGATGTTTATCCAAGAACAGAGCAACCCCTCCACTCCATTTTTGGGTACTGGTTTCATATTCTCCTTGCTCCAAACCACCTCTCTGAGGCTGTTCACCCCTGCCTGTTGGAGCTCAGGGCAGGATTGAGTACAGGCTTTTGAGTCCTAGGTGTGTCCAGGCTCCTGCTGCTGGGTGTACTGGCAGATGGATGGGCACGTGCCCTGTCGAGGTGGGTGGGGCCACTTCAGTAGATGTAGGGCACAATTCTGTAGGGCACACGCCGGCAATATTCGCGCCAGGCCAGGCCATACTTCTGCAGGCACTGCTGCTCGTCCCGGGCCTCGCGGTGCACCAGCAGTGCAGTGAAGTAGAGGAGGTAGAAGTAGGGCAGCAGGTGGGAAACCCCTGTGGGGAAGGGGGCTCTGTGACCACTCAGCCAGAACAAAGGTTTCCACACCTAGTTGAGAGGCATCAGGTTCATGGTTCATGGGGACATCAGGGCTCAGTGGTGGAAGGTCTAGGGTCTACACAGCAAGGGACCAACAGTGCTAGGCTGGCACAGAGGTCTGCCCCAGTTACATCCTGAGTCCATCTCCAGCTCCCTGACTACTCCCTCCACTGGGGTGCACCCCTGTTCTCCATTCTATACCCAGACTGAGTATCTTGTGGTTACCATTCTATCTCTGCCCCTCACACACAATGGAACCCCACCCTGTACCAACCCGAGCCACTCACCACAGGGCAAGGACCAGGCCAGAGCCATAATGAGGTCTCCAAGGTAGTTGGGATGGCGGACCATACCCCACCACCCAGACACTAACAGCTGCCTTCCCGTGGCTGTAGAGATGGTCTCAAGGCCTGGGAAAAAACAGGTAGTGGGATGGGAGACCCCCAGGAAGTCCAGCTGTCCCCACTCATGGCACCCTAGAAACCCAGCTCACCAGCCACTCTGGGGTCAGAAGGATTCTTTCGGAAGGTATTTTTCTGGGAATTGGCTCCTCGGAAGATACAGTAACCAACAGCTGGGGGAAAGCATGAGCAGGTAGTCAGGGTTGAGGGCCCCATCCTTCTGCCTGACCCCGATCATCCCCACACAGCCCAAACCCAGTCTGCCTGGACCCCAGGACCCAGCCCCAGCTTTAGAGAAGAGCCTGGCCGAGCACCTACCTACTGTGTGCTGAATAAACGAATGAATTAAAAGGGGAGGGAGAATGATGTACCCAGCCTGCTGCCCCTTCCTGACTGACCATTGATAAGGCAGATGACTGAGGCCATGGATAACTCCAGGGGCTGTGGGTGGTACAGCAGGAACTGGGCCTGCAGGCTGTAGGTGAAGGGTACCCAGGCTAGGTCCCCAAAGGCCAGCATGAAGCCAAACCCATCATGTGTGATATCCATGGTGGTGAGAACAGCTTCCTGCAGGGACAAGACCCAGACACAATGGCTTAGTCCCTGCAAGTTTCTCAGGTAACTTTCCCTACCTCCCCTGCCCAGTCCAACCTTACCTCATACCAGAGGGCATCACCCACATAGAGTAACTGGAAGCCATTGACAAGCCACATGGCAAGGGAGGGACTCCCCCGAAGTTCTGCTTCCTGCACCAGCAGGGCCAGGTTGATGAGGACCTGGAGGTTGGGAGAAGACAGGGTAGTCTGTTTCTAGCCTGTCTCCACGAAAGGGGCAGCACCTGAGCAGGGCACTGGCCAGCCTCTCCCCGTCTCTCTCTTAACTGTTAGTCATTAACTCCAGCTTTGTCAAATGGATGCAGCCCCCGTACCCAGGGGCGGAGAGCCTGCCATGGACCATCTCAGAGGCATTCCCAGCCTGTTTCTTCTTCCCTTGTCCTGTAGTATTCCCTTTGGGAGAGCAGCACAGGGAGTAAACGGGTGCTTCAGGCTTGAAAGTTAAAACAGACCTAGTTTTGAATCTTAGCTTCCCCACTTAGGCAAGTTGCTTACCCTCTCTAAAGCCCACCTTCTCCACCTCCATGTGGGAAATGGAGATAATTACAGACCTGCTTTGACCTGCTTCGTGGAGCTGCCTGAGGGCTCATTGACATGATGCATGTGAAGCACTAAGCACAGTGTGTCTGACACAGAGTAAGTACTCAATAATGGTGGCTGGCAGCCCGCCTGTACCAAGCACCCCCATCTAGCAGCAGTAGGTAGGTGCTATTATTAGGTTGCCACTTCTTTATTTATTTATTTATCTTTAATCCTCACCTGAGGATTTTTTTTTTTTTTTTTTTATCCTCACCTGAGGATATTTTTCCATATTTTGTACAGATAGAGTGGGAGGGAGAGAGGGGAAGGGAGAGAGAGAGAGAAACATCGACGTGAAGGGACACATCGAGTGGCTGCCACCCGCACGACCAACCAGGGCCAGGGACAAACTGCAACCGAAGTACGTGCCCTTAGCGGGAACCGAATCCGGGTCTCTCCAGACCGCAGGCCGACGCTCTAACCGCTGAGCCAAACCGGCCAGGGCAGGATTTTTTTTTTTTTACATTTATCTTCAGGCAGAGTGGGAGAGAGAGAGAGAAAGAGAGAGAGAGAGAGAGAAATATTGATGTGAGAGAGACACATTGACTGGCTGCCACCCGCATGACCCCAGTCAGGGCCAGGGACAAACAGCATCCAAGGTATGTGCCCTTGGCTGGAATCGAACCTGGGACTCTTTGGTCCGTGGGCCAACACTCTAACCGCTGAGCCAAACCGGCTAGGGCGTTACCACTTCTAATCCTTATAATAATCTTAGGAAGAAACTCTTGCTTTATCTCATTCCACACATCAGAACATAGCCTTGGAGGCTGGAATCCCGGGCGCTTGGCATGCCTCCTGTCTCTGGGTGAGGTTCCGAGGGATAGAAAGGACCTTTAGAAAATCCTGACCACAGTCTAGCACTGATTATAACCAAGAAAGAAGAAACACAGTTGGCATGTCAGTCAAAGACAACAGTGATATGTTGCTAAATCCAGTGATCAGTTCTAAGTTCTGCACTGCTTTGACTAGCAAGCAGCATAGGATCACTCTCTCTTCTCAAAATAGATTTTGCACTTGACTGCTTTATTTAAAATTGCACTTTGTGCCCTGGCCAGTTTGGCTCAGTGGTGAAAATGGCCCACGGATCAAAGAGTTGTAGGTTCAATTCTGGTCAAGGGTACGTACCTCGGTTGTGGCTCGACCCCGGCCCTGGTCGGGGTCGTGCGGGAGGCAACCAGTTGATGTGTCCCTCTCATATCAATGATTCCCTCTCCCCACCCCCATTCTGTCTGACGATAAATAGAAAAAATCCTCAGGTAAAGATTTAAAATAATAATAAAAATAAAATAATTGCACTTTGCCCTGGCTGGGTGGCTCAGTTGGCTGAAGCATCATCCCGTGCACCAAAAGATTGTGGGTTCAATTCCTGGTCAGGGTATGTACCTAAGTTGTGGGTTTGATCCCTGATCGGGGCACAAACGGGGAGGCAACCAATCAATGTTTCTCTCTCTCTCCCTTCTCTCTCTAAAATTCAATAGAAACATATAAGGTAAAGATTTAAAAAAATTACACCTTTCCTCCTTCCTTGCCTTGCTTTTCTCCACAGCACTCAGTGTTCCCTGACATGCTATATATACTTATTTTTGTCTTTCCCACTAGAATGTAGGCTCCATGAGGACAGATTTTTTTTTTCTGTAATTTTTTTTCTATTGTATCCCAGTACCTAGGACACGTTAGATTTGACAAATATTTGTGGAATGAATGAATGATTTATGTCTGTGAAATACTGGGCCTTGCCCTGCCCAAGAGCTGCTCACTCATCCCACCCCTCCTGCTGGCCCCAGTCCCGTTTAGCCATGCCCAGCATACCCAGCCGATGAGGCCAGGCCGCAGTTCGCAGAAATATTTGCAGTCGAAGGAACAGATGCGCGGGTTGAGCTCCCGTCCCAGGAAAAAGTCATAAATGGGATTGCCTGGAGAACAATGGAAGGTGAGGTGCAAGCAAACACCCCATCCCTCCATCCACACCCTACTGGAACCCCTCTCACCTGAGTTCCCCCCAGGGGCCAGGGCGGAAGCAGGGGCTATTAGAGCCTTCAGATAGAGAAGGAGACTGAAGATGAAGGCGGTGAGGGTGGCCACAAACGCCAAGGGCAGGAGCATTTCCGTGAGCATTCCCAGGGGCAGCCCAGCTGACACCCCCAGGCCCACCAACAGGGCTGTCAGCACCAGGGCCTGGAAGCCTGAACCCAGCACATAGTGAGTCCTGGGGACCGTACCCCACCCTCACCCCCACAATACACACAGCTCAAAGCCCAGGGAGGTCACAGATCTCGCCCCAAACCATTAGGCTGACATCTTGGCTTTTAGATCACCTCAGCAACTACTGTGGTGCAGAGGGGCAGCAAATGCTGTAGGAAGGGGTGGAGGGACAGGAGTGTGCAGAGGGCCAGCGAGATTCCCCCAGGTCTTTCCTGGGCAGAAGAGGCGAATAACGGAGCTCCGGGTCAGGGCTAATCCCACTAGACCTGGAGCTCCACCCCACCCCTGCAGCTCCAGCGAAAGGGTCTAGCCACAAGCACCGTTAATGGGGTAGCGCAGGCGAGTCTTGTCCTTCAATTCCTGGCCCTCGGCCATCTGCAGACACAAAGGGCTCTGATAAGGATTGAGGGTGCCTTTCTTCTCGCGGAGCCCTGCCCCACGCCCTCCTCCCCGACACGTCCGCGAACCGAGTCTACACCTTGCGCGCCGGCAGTAGGTAGAACGCCGCCTGCAGGCCAAGCCAGGTGAGCCACAGCAGCAGCGCCCAGGGGCTCCACAGAGCCTCGGGTCCCGGCAGGTAGGGGGGTAGGCCCAGGAGGCGCGCCGGCCCGGAGCGAGCCACCAAGAGCAGGTGGAACATGGTGGCAGGGAGCAGCAGCATCAGCGCCGCAGCGCCTGGGAAAGGGGGCGATCGCGTCGGGGGTCCGCTCCCCAACTCTTCCCTGACCCCCACAGGTACCCCATCATCACCAGGGACCCCTTAGCATTCCCATCGCCCTGTTCCACATCGCGTTCTCAGCCATCCGCACCCTTCCCTGACTTCCATCTCGGTCCCCGCCTCCAGGCTCCTTCCAAAACCCTCCTCCTGCTCCCTGGACTCTGTCCAGTTCTCCATTCCACAAATCCCCCGCTCTGCGCCCCCCAGAACTGGCTCCTCCTCAGATCCCTCTCCAGACACTTCCTCACAAACCCCCCAGAAACCTGTCTCCGGACACCCCACAAAGCCTTCCGATCCTGCCTCATCTCCACCCGTAGTTCACCCCTCGTTTTCCCTTGCAGAGCCTCTGGCCCCAGGTCCCCCCTTCTCTGCCCATTACCCAGGGGTCCCCCGAATTCCAGCGGGGCCCGGGAGCCCTGAGGGGCCATGGTCTCCGTTCCGCCTTGAGGTGGGAGTTGCAAAAATCCGTCAAGAAAACACACCCCACCCCATCCCCCGAGATGAGCACGGTGACGTGAGGGATCCCACTCCTCGGCACCTGCACCTGCCTGGGCAGAGCTGTGACTCGGAAAACCCTCCTCCCGAGGTCTTCAAATGGATCCGCCTCCGGCCCATCCTGGGCCCAGCAGACCAGCCAATCGGCTCTCGGGGGCGAGTCCCACACCAGCCTCAGATGCCGAATCATAAGCCTCAGCCTCACAACTCCACCCCCTCAAGTCCCGCCCCTACAAACATGAGGGAAGGGGCAGAACGTCTTTATTAGGCAGGTTTTGAGGCTAAAGGGGAAGGGCCACGCAAGCGAGAGGTCAGGGAACACAGGGAATATAGGTAGGGGCGGCCTACAAGCCCGTGCATGACAACAGCCGGGCCTAACCGCGCTCGCAGATAACCTCCACGACACTGGGTTCCATGGGCACTGGGTCTGGGCATCGCAGGGCAGCTGAGGCCACCACTTCATCTAGCAGCAGGTGCACAAGCTCCTCGTCAGCCACAAAGCGCCACAGGTAGAGCTGCAGGAAGTGGCAGTCCACCTGCACCTGCTGCAGCCCAAAGCGCCCAAAGGTACGCAGGCGCACACATTCCAGCAGCGTCTTCAGGCTGATCTTGATGATGCCGGTCAGCACGGACACCTGCAGGAAGGGACACAGGGATGCAGCTCCACAACAGCAGTTATTGGGAAGGGCACCCATGTTCTGGGCAGGGGCCAGGGAGACAACAAGATGCCAGTTGCTGTGAGGGTGTGGAAAGCCCCAGGCAAGGAGGGAGGGAGGAATACAAGATCAGCCCCATCATCTGAAGGGAAGTAGATGGGGGGCACCGAGCACAGAGATGGGGGTCAGCACTGATGGGGAAGGGGGACTTACTGGGTTAGAGGGAGAACACCAGGTCCCTGAGCATGGGCTGCGCTGGGGCAGAGACCAAGGTGTGAATAGGAATCTCTGGGGAGGACCCAGGACTACCGTGGGGACTAGTACAAGGGCCAAGGAGGCAAACTGGATCAGCACCCATACCAAGGTCAGGGCAAAGGGCCATGGGATGGTGACGGTGGGGCTCTGGATGGCCACTCACTTCTAGAAATATAGAGACTGGGGGGACAGGGTTCTAGGGCTCCCTGAGCCAGTGTGGGGCTGCTTCAGTTGACCTTTCCCAGGGCCCTTAGAAGGTGGGGTCACTGGGGACTTCGGACCTTGTTGAACTCAACAGGGCTGAACACGTCGATACGTTCAGAGAACAGCTTCTGGATGTTGCTCAAGAGGTTGGTGTCCATTGGGGCACTGGATGAGGGGTGGGAAACAAACATTCAGAGCCCACCCTGCACCGTTATCCTGTTGTCCTTTGTCCATTCCCCCAGGGCTACCCTGATCAGCAGACCTGGGTGTATAGCTGGGTGCATAACGGCCCTGCTGCCGAGAGCTGCTGTACACAGAGAAGGTCCTCTTGCTGGAGTCACTGCTCTGGGCCTTGCGAACACCCTCTTCGTACAGGAGCCCCACCTGGTGGTGGAAGGAGACACTGCAAGGAGGCCAGAGCACAGGGGACCTCCAGCAGTTCACCAGGTGCCCAGGGCAGGGGCCAGGGATGCCCTAAGTTACACACTCATTTGCTACAAGAGTCACATTTGTTACAAGAATCACAGATAGCCCAGGCCTGGTACCTAAATGGTACCCTGTCACTATTTAGAAAACTAGTGGAGTGGGGCAAAGGTGGGACACAAAGGGTTAATACTCAGGCTCTTATTTTCTGGGTGACTCTGGGCCTCAGCTTCCTCACAGATGAAATGCTGATGATGCCACAATCCAGGGCTGAGGAGGAATGAGGCCATGGATGCAGGCACTACCAGGCCCCCCCCCAGTCTACATCAGAGCTCCCCTCGCCAGCACCTGCACATCAATAGCCGTTGTGTCCTCCACCACCCGCTTCATGACAGCACGCACGTTCCGGGGCTCCAGGGTACTGAGCCAGTCCCGCGTCTCCACACTCTTGCGTAGCATCTGCGATATGACCAGGCCCTGCACCTTCACGTAGTGGGTCAGCAGCCGCCGTGCTGTCTCCCTGGCCTCTGCACACAGTGTGCTCACGGGTGTCACTGGAGACTGGTCCTAAACCAGGGATGCAGAGGACAGAAAGGCAGTGGGTACTGGGGAAGTTCAGGGGCCACTGCCAACCAGGACCTGGGCACAGGCTGGGCAAGGGAGAGGTTGGGTTGGGCACAGGCAGCTGGCCTGGGTCTAACCATGAAGGCACTGCCTAGCCTCCTGCATTCCCAGCACCACCACCCCCTACCCTGCTATGAGCTGGCAGTTCACCTGCACCAGAAACTGTTCATCAGTGAGGGTCAGGATGTAGGAGATGGTAGCTGTCTCATAGTCCAGGCAGAGGCGGGAGAGAAGCAGGAGCAGGGCAGGTGGCGTGGCACCCCCCTTCTCCCCGGGACTGTCACAGAAGCTCTGAGCCGTCTGGCACATGGACCGGATGAAACCCACAATGAGGCCCTCACGGACACCCTGGCTGCAGAACTCGCCCTGTGAGGAGGAAGGGCCCAGGTATACAAGAGGTTCCCTCTTCTAGGCAGGGGCTGCTAGTGAACCTCTGCTGGAACCCTAAATGCCCTGGCCCTTTGTCAAGGGATAGCTTCATCCCGCATTCTAGTACCCCAGAGCAGCTACCCTGCTTAGGGAAGGGACCAGTACTGGGGAGCCTGCTTGCAGATGCCATCAGAGCCTTCCCCACCCCTCTAGGCTGTGCCAGGCTTCCTCATGACAGCTCGAAACACCCAGAATGCCTGGGGGCAAGGACTGTGTGCCCTCATAGCTATCAATCTGCAGAACGAATTAAAAAATGCCCAGGGGCAGGCCATACCCGGAAGTAGGGCTTGTTGGAGAAAGACACCTCCTTGGCGGTGAAGAGGTGGACAGCAGCCAGCGAGGCCTTGATGTGGCTCAGGATAGAGCTGGCCACATTAGCCAGCAACTCGGCCAGGCCAGGGCCTTCCTTCCCAGCCAGGCGAGGTGCGGCCAGTGCCTGCCGGACATCGGTCAGGCAGCCCAGAAAGGCCGCCCGCAGGCTCTGTAAGTGGTGGCCCAGGCGCTCATAGGCCACTCGCTCCACAATCTCCGTGGCAGCCTCGGCCAGCCCAGCAGCAGCAAGCAGGGTGCCCGGTGCTCGCAGGCGCCGGTGGAAGCGGTCCAGTGCCCGCACCAGCAGCGAGTTGTCACTGCCACCCTGCTCCTGCGCCAGCCGCCTCTCCACCAGTGCAAAGTAGCGGCTGCCCAGCTCCCGGGTGAAGGCTGCCAGCTTCTCGGCACCTGCTGGGCCCTGGGCCGAAAACAGCTCCTGATAGGTTGCGGCCACCTGGCAGAGGCCACTGACAAAGCCATTGCCTCCTCGGTCAGTGAATTCTAACACATCAGGGGCCGGCGGGGAGGGCCCCAGCTCCGCCTCCAGGCTTCTCAGCTCTTCCTCCAGCCGCCCTCGGGCATGTGCCAGGAACTCCTCGCACAGCTCCTCGGCAGGCTCACCCAGGGCCAGCAGCAGCTCCACGCACTCGGCCTGCTCAGGAGCACCAGAGCCGCCCTCCCTGCCGGAGGAAGATGGCAGGGAAGAGTGGGCAGATAGAATTTGGGGTGAGGTTGTGGGAGCAGGAAAGCAAAGGGAAGGGGTCGGATGAGGGCCCAGGGGTCACACCTGAAGCGCTGCCGTAGCTGCTGGGCCAGGCGAGCCGTGATGACCTGGCAGTCATCCTGGATGGCACGGAACGAAGGCAGGTGCTGGTACTGCTGCAGCACGGCCCGCGCGCGGCCCTGGTAACGCACTGCCTGCCCATAGGCACCCAGTTCCACACACTTGGTGAGGCGCGAGGGCAACTCAAAGAGGAACTGCAGCTTCCGCAGCAGAGCATGGACCCCTGGGGGCGAGGGTAGGTGGTGTTAGCCCCAAAGCCCCGAGGGTGGCCTGCTTTAGCACCTTCTCTGGGGCAGGGCCCACCTGCCAGCTTGGTGATGCGCTCATGGCGGTCCTGCAGTGTGGCACTGATGCGCGCGCTGAAGTCCGTGATCACAGCCATGTTGGTGGCCAGCCGGTCCATCTCATCCTCCATCTTCCGGAAATCATTCTTCATCTTCCGAATGGTGTCTGGGAGGACAAGGGCGCAGAAGAGGGAAAGGAGATGGAGGCGGACACAGTTAACAGGTGCAAACTCAGCTTGAGAACACGGTACAGATGCTCACACACATGCCCCCTTCCCAAACTCCCTGAGCCCACTGCTGGAGGGCTGCACTGATGTTTGGGTGTGATGCAGGCTGCAATGGTGCTTGGTCACAGTAAACAGGGACATGGGGGGTATTATATCAGTGCAGCAGGTGTTTTCCAAGCACCCCTAGTGTGCCCCCACCCCTGGTACAGTGGGAACGTAGCTCATGGAGTCACAGTCCCTGCCCTCAGAATATACCCAGACCCAAAGGAGGCAGAGACCTGTCTGCTCCTTCCAGGGGCATCCTCAGTGCCCAGTGCACTGCCTGATCACTGGGCAGACAATAAATACTTTTCACCTTTATCTCCTTCAAGACTTCCCAAACCCTTTCACTCTCCTTCCAGAACACAGATCTTCTCTGAAGGGTCCTTTCCCTTTTGTCCGACAGAAACCTGCCTAAGGAGGATTCACACCCTGGCACTTCAGGGCCTGGTCCGTTAACTCTTCCAGACAGGCTCTACTCCTCCTCCCTTCAAGACTCCTGCTTCTTTGAAGACCGTGCCATCAAACTATAGTCCTCCTGTTGCTGTCCCTGCGGTCCTTTTTGCCACGCCTCAGTTCCTGATCATTGTCACCTCCTTGTGGACATCAACACCCCTGAGAATGAGCCTGTGGACATCCTTGACTCTGTTCTCTGACTTCCTCAATTCCATCCATTCTCACCTCTGCCTCATCTGTGCCACCCTCCCCTTGCCCTCAGCAAGAACTGCCTCCTCTAAAATCTCAGCTTCAAGCCTCTCCTTTTTCTGTAATTCCTATCACGCGCCCTGTCCACCCACTTGAACAATCCTTTGTCCTCTTCAGGAACTCCAGACCCCCTGACCCTGGCACTTTGTCACTATTTATTACACCCCTCACGCCTGAACTTCCCTCCTCATTTCTCTTGGAGTCTGTGGTCCTCCACCAGCATCATGACGCATTTGCAAGTCCCCTTGCCTCTCATGCCCCCTCCCTCCATGACTTATTACTGAAACCCTGTTGTAGGTTAACCCAACCAGCCACCTACCCCAGGCACCCAAACAGCTGCAACTGGGCCACAAAATCACGCCACCGACCTCCCTTTAAAGTTATGACTTCAGGTCCCAATGTAGCACTCCATACTACCCACCCATCATTCTGAACCCTTTGCTTTCCCATTTTCCAAAATAACATTTTCTCTTCAGTCCTGAAAACTCCCATACATGCCACTAACTCTCAACTTGCATGCTTCGCAGAGAAAATACAAGCAAACATCAACTCCCTCCAAATCTTCAGCGAGGACAGAGCTATGCCTTCTGCTCTCCCTCTCCCTGAGGGGCTCTATCCAGTCCCGTGGCTAGAGTGACCTGGACATTTCTGGCTCTACTCCGGACCGAAGCCCTGCCTAACGACCTACTTAACACTGTAATGTGGATGGCAAACTGGCAGCTCAGTCCAAAATGGAAGTCTCGACTTTCCCCAAACCTGCTCCTCCACTAATCTTTCCCACCTTGGTCGGGGGCGCATGGGAGGCAACCAGTCATCGATGTTTATCTCTCTCTCTCTCTCTCTCTCTTTCCCCCTCCTCCTTATCTCCCTCCTAATCTGTCTAAAGATAAATGGAAAAATATCCTTGGGTGAGGATAAAAAATAATAATACTAAAGTAAATAAATAAATAAGTAAAATGAGAAACATGGCAAGAGTGACCATGATCATCTCTGCTATCTAACATCGTTCTGGAGATACAAACTCAATTAGACTTAAGAAATATATTTCAGAGATACACAAATCGGAAAGAAGGTAAAATGGTCACTATTTGCAGATGATGTTATTGTATAAAGAGAAAACCCTGCCGCTGCCCTTGGTCGTGGGGTCATTGGTGGCACCAAGACTGCAGCAGTCAGGATGAATTTGATTCAGACTGTGCGCGACCAAATGTGCATGTACTTGTCCCTATGGGCTTTGTCCTTGGATTTCATCTAGACAGAAAGAATGATGAAAAGCTAACGGCCTTCCGGAGCAAGAGTATGTTATTTAAAAGGGAAATGAATACAGACAACAGTGTGGGGAAAGGCAGGAGGGGGACAGAAGCAGGCAGGAGGGGGTTAATAGGAAAAAAAGGAGGAACATCTGTAATACATTCAACAATAAAGATAAGTTTTAAAAGAAAAAAAAAAATATATATATATATATATCCTCAGGTGAGGATTAAAAAAACAAAAGGGAATTGAGACCCAGTGAAGAAGTCACCTAGAAGTAAAGGAATAAAGGCTGTGACTGAATTACAGGATGTTCACAGTTTTTAAATTATGAGAAAAAAGAGAGAGAAAACACTAAAGAATCACTGAAAATATTACCTAAAGAATAAGAATTTAGTAAGGTGGAGACTTCCGGTCAAGATGGCAGCATAGGTAAACATGGTCCTCCCACAACCACATCAAAGTTACAACTAAACTACTGAAAAACCATCATTCAGAACCACCTGAAATCGCCCTGGCCGGTGTGGCTCAGAGGTTAGAGCGTCGGCCTGCGGCCCAGAGAGAGCCAGGTTCGGTTTCTGCTAAGGGCACGTTGTACCTCAGTTGCAGTTTGTCCCCGGCCCTGGTTGGGTCGTGTGGGTGGCAGCCACTCGATGTGTCCCTTTCACGTCAATGTTTCTCTCTCTTTCTCTTCCTCTCTCTCCCTCCCACTCTATCTGAACAAAAAATGAAAAAAAAAGTCCTCGAATGACGATTAAAAAAAAAAAACTGCCTGAAATCCAGCTGAATGAAAGTCCTAGAACTACGGAATTAAAGCAGCCACATCAAGACTGGTAGGAGGGGAAGGCAGACGGGCTGGTCCCACACCCACGTGTGACGGATAAAAATCAGGACACCTTGGCTGGGAAGGTCCTCCCTGAGGACTGAGGGGTCCCTGTCCCATACCAGGCACCCCGCTCAGGGTTCCAGTGCCAGGAAGAGAATCCCCATAACTTCTGGCTGGAAAAACCAGCAGGAACTGAGGCTCAGGGAGGCTGAGGCGGCTGGAGCCCCAGGCAGCTCCTCTTACAGGGCCCGCGCACGGACTTATCGGATTCTCTCCCTCTAAGCTTGGAGGGGAGGCAACTCCAGGGGCGCCAGAGACATACAGGGAAGCACTGAGCTGTTTGGCATTGGAGCGAGGGCTGGAGAGGGGGCTTTCTCCAGGGCAAACGTGCTGTCAGAGGCCTTTGTTCCTTTGGTGAGCCCTTCCCCGGGGCAGCAGACAGCCATCATATCTGGGACTCCAGCAACATGGCTCATACTGGTTGCCCTGCCCTGGTGATTCCCTGAGGCCCTGCCCCACCCAACTTTCAGGCCTACCCAAGCTGTTGCCAGTTGCTTACCCATAGGATTGGCCTGTCTTGGATCCTGCTTCAGGTTTTCCTAAATTCTTTCAAACAAGCAGCATCTGGTCTCAGCTAGCCCCATACCACTTGTTAAGTAACACATAGAAACAAACACAGCCCTGGCCAGTTTGGCTCAGCGGTTAGAGCGTCCACCTGCGGTCCGGAGAGACCCGGGTTTGGTTCCCGCTAAGGGCACGTACCTCGGTTGCAGTTTGTCCCCGGCCCTGGTTGGTTGTGCGGGTGGCAGCCACTCGATGTGTCCCTTTCACATCGATGTTTCCCTCTCTCTCTCTTCCTCTCTCTCCCTCCCACTCTGTCTGTACAAAAAATGAAAAAATGTCCTCGGGTGAGGATAAAAAAAAAGAAAGAAATACACACAGGGAGGTGGCCAAATTGAGGAGACAAAGAAACAGGTCCCAAATGAAAGAACAGAACAAAACCCCAGGAAAAGAACAAAGCATAATGGAGATAAGCAACCTACCAGATGCTGAGTTCAAAACACTGCTTATAAGGATGCTCAATGAACTTAGTGAGAACCTCAACATACTTAGTGAGGGCCTCAAGAGCATAAAAAAGGACCAGTCAGAAATGAAGGATGCACAGTCAGAAATGAAGTAGGCACTAACTGAAATAAAGAATAATTTACACAGATTCAATAGTAGAGCAGGTAAAGCCAAGAAGCAAACCATCGATTTGGAATATAAGGAAGCAAAAAACATCCAATCAGTACAGCAAAAAGAAAAAAGAATCCAAAAAAATGAGGAGAGTGTAAGGAGCCTCTGGGACAACTTCACCTGTGCCAACATTCGCATCTTGGGGGTGCCAGAAGGAGAAGGGAGAGAACAAGAAATAGAAAACCTATTTGAAACAATAATGGCAGGAAACGTCCCTAACTTGGTGAAGGAAATAGACATACAAGTCCAGGAAGCACAGAGAGTCCCAAACAAGATGAACCCCAAGAGGCCCACACCAAGACACATCATCATCAAAATGCAAAAGGTTCAAGACAAAGAGAGAATCTTAAAAGCAGCAAGAGAAAAGCAGTTAGTTACCTACAAGGGAGTTCCCATAAGACTGTCAGCTGATTTCTCAAAAGAAACTTTGCAGACCAGAAGGGAGTGGCAAGAAACATTCAGAGTGATGAAAAGCAAGAACCTACAACCAAGGTTACTCTATCCTGCAAAGCTGTCATTTAGAATCGATGGCCATATAAAGACTTTCCCAGACAAGAAAAAGTTAAAAAAGTTTATCACCACCAAACCGTTATTATATGAAATGTTGAAGGGTCTTTTTGAAGAAAAGGATAAAATATATGAACAAACAAAATGGCAATGAATATGTATCTATCAACAATTGAATCTACAAACAAAATGAACAGGCAGAACAGAAACATTCTCATAGATACAGAGAACATTTTGTTGGTTGCCAGATGGGAGTGGGGTTGGGAGAACAGGTGAAAAAGGTGAAGGGATTAAGAAGTACAAATTGGTTGCTAGATTGACAAACCTCAAAGGGAAGGGGGTTTCAGGGTGGGAAGAAATAAACCAAAAAACTTATATGTAACCAATGTAACACAGACAACAGTGTGGGAAAAGGCAGGAGGGGGGCGGGAGTGGGGAGGAGGGGGTCAATGGGGGGAAAACGAGGAACATCTGTAATACATTCAACAATAAAGATTAAAAAAAAAAAAGAATTTAGTAAGGTGACTGAGTATGAAATTAATATAAAAGAAATCAAGCCCTGGCCGGTTTGGCTCAGCGGTTAGAGCCTCGGCCTGCGGTCCGGGGAGACCTGGGTTCGGTTCCCGCTAGGAACACGTACCTCCGTTGCAGTTTGTCTCCGGCCCTGGTTGGGTCGTGTGGGTGGCAATCACTCGATGTGTCCCTTTCATGTCGATGTTTCTCTCTCTCTCTCTCTCCCCCACTCTATCTGAACAAAAAGTGGAAAAATGTCCTAGGGTGAGGATAAAAAAAAAAAAATCAACAGTATTAGGCAACAGCATTCCCACACACTAGTTAGAAGATACATAGAAAAGGGCCATTTTTTTTTTTTTTTTTTTTTTTTTTTTTTTATCCTCACCCGAGGACATTTTTCCATTTTTTGCACAGATAGAGTGGGAGGGAGAGAGAGGAAGAGAGAGAGAGAGAAACATCGACGTGAAAGGGACACATCGAGTGGCTGCCACCCGCACGACCAACCAGGGCCGGGGACAAACTGCAACCGAGGTATATGCCCTTAGCGGGAACCGAACCCGGGTCTCTCCGGACCGCAGGCCGACGCTCTAACCGCTGAGCCAAACTGGCCAGGGCGAAAAGGGCCATTTTTAATACAATTTTAAAACCTCAACCTATTTAGAAAAAAATTTAAAAATGTTCAACATTTACATGCTAAGACCTTTATAAGTTACTGAAGAACATATTAGAAGGCCTAAAGACGTGAAAAGGCATACTACATTCTTGGAGAGGAAGCCCAATATCCTAAGATGTTGATTTTCCTAGAAATTTAACTTGATTCAATAAAATTTTAAGAGATCATTTTTATTTTTTGAACAGCATACTTTAATGTTCAGATGGAAAAATAAGACTACGTAGAAAACGCCCATCTGGTGTAGCTTAGTGGATTGAGCAACGTCCCATGGACTGAGAGGTCCTGGTTTGATTCCTGGTCAGGGCACATGCCAGGTTGGAGCTCGATCCCCAGTAGAGGGCATGAAGGAAGCAGCCATCAACGTTTTTCTCTCATATTGATGTTTCTATCTATCTCTCTCTCTCCCTTCCTTTCTCTCTAAAAAAATCAATAAAAACGTATTAAAAGATATATATGTATATATAAATTTAAAGTGTATTAGGGAAGAAAAATAGGAACATATCTAATACTGTCATCAATAAAAATCAAGTTAAAAAAAAAAAAGTGTGCCCGGCTGGTGTGGCTCAGTGGTTGAGCACTGACCCATGCACCAAGAGGTTACTGGTTTGATTCCTGGTTAGGGGTTGAGCATCCACCTATGGAGGTCACCAGGTGAATTCCTGGTCTGGGCACACGCCCAGGTTGCAGCTCAATCCCCAGTAGGGGGCATGCAAGAGGCAGCCAATGGATGTTTCCCTCATCATCTATGTTTCTATCTCTCTCCCTCTCCCTTCCTCTCTCAGAAATCAATAAAAATAAATAAAATAAAATGTAATCACAAAAGTACATAAAGAAAACCAGAGAGAATTTTAATGCTTAGAAACACCTCAAACTCAGAAGCCATCAAAAAGATTAATGACCCTGGCTGGTGTGTATCAGTGGTTAGTGTTGGCCTGCAAACCAAACGGTCATGGGTTCGATTCCTGGTCAAGGGCACGTACCTGGGTTGCAGGTTCGATCATTGGCCTAGGTCAGGGCACGTGCAGGAGGCAACCTATTTGTGTCTCTCTCTCTATCTTTCTCTCCCCCTCTCTTTCCCCCTCCCTCCCTCCCTTCCACTCTCTCTAAAAAATTAAACAATTAATGAAATTGTTTGATTGACTAAAACCATCATGAGCTAAATTAAAAGACAAACTTAAAGCCCTGGCCAGTTTGGCTCAGCAGTTAGAGTGTTGGCCTGTGGTCCAGAGAGACCCGGGTTCGGTTCCTGCTAAGGGCACATACCTCAGTTGCAGTTTGTCCCTGGCTCCATTCGGGTTGTGTGGGTGGCAGCCACTTGATGTGTCCCTTTCACATCGATGTTTCTCTCTCTCTCTCTCTCTCCCTCCCACTGTATCTGAACAAAATATGGAAAAATGTCCTCGGGGGAGGATTAAAAAAAAGAACAAACTTAAAGAAAGATCTGTAAGTCATATCATACAGGGTGACCCTTCCTTAGTATGTGAAGAACTCTTATAAATCATTATGAAAAAGAATACCTCTATAGAAAAACAGGCAAAGGACACGAACAGGCAGTTCACAGCCAAGCTCTTAAACATACAAAAAAATGCTCAACCTTACCCACAAGAAAAATTAAAACTACATAGAAACCACTTTTTACGTCTCAGATTGTCAGAGATTTGCTGGTGGTTGTGCAAACCATATTTAAGGGGAGGAATCTGATAATATTAACTGTGTCACTCGTGAGCCTTCCCACACCCACACCTAGTCCATGTGTGGCACCTGGACCACAGGAATGTTCTGTGAGCAGACTGGGGACAGAAGCCTACTTTCCCACTGTTGCCACGATGGTCCATGCCATCAGCATCTTGCCTGGACTGCTGCAATGGCCTCCCTTGTCTCCCTAAAGTCCATTCTCAACAATGTGAACAGAGGGGTCCTTTTAAAATAAGGACCCCTTGCCCTGGCCAGTTTGGCTCAGCCATTGGAGCGCTGCCCTGCGGACCAGAGAGTCCCGGGTTCGGTTCTCGCTAGGGGCACGTACCAAAAAAATAAATAAATAAAAATTTTTAAAAATAAAATAAAATAAGGACCCCTCTGTCCTCATTTCATTTCACTCAGAGTAAAGAGCAGGATCCTTACAGCCACTTAAAAATCCCTACATAATCTGGCCCCACTAACCCTGTACCCTAGTCACCTACCACTCTCCTCCCTAAACTACCTGCTGCATTCACAATACACAGGATGTGCTGTCTCTTTACAGCCTTTGCCATTCCCCTCACCCCACCTCTGGGGCTGGCTTTTTCTCATCAAGTCCTGGCTCAAAATGTCACCACCTTCGGGGGGGGGGGGGTGCTTCTCACACTTACCCTAGCTAAAAGTGAACCCCTACACACATCATTCTTTTACTCTATTTTTCTTATAGCACTTACTAGCACTGTTATTTGTGTATTCATTTATTGTCTGTCTCCCCAACTAGAATGCAAGCTCCAGGCAGGAGCTTGATCTAGCTGTTTTGTTCTTATATCCCCAATGTGCAAAACAGCCCTTGGCAGAAAGAGAGAGAGAGAGAAAGAGGTATTCAGTGAGTATTTTTTGAATGAATATAAGAATTTATAGTCTTTATAGACTTAGATCCCCTGACTCTAACACTTACTTTATAATTTTCCCCTTTCTTAAGAAAAAGGTAAAATAACAAACCATTCCTATTAAGCAAGAGCTAAGTGTTAAAATATTATACATATTCTAACAAATTAAAAAATATAATGTTTGCAAAATTCCTATGAGAAATGTCTCAGCACAGAATCTATGATTTCTTGCTGACTGATTCTGGTATTAACAAATAGAAAGTCACCTACTCATTGAACCTGCTTCAAATCAGATAAAAGAAAAATGACAATGTGTTACTACACCAACCACTGCAACACTAGCAGAGTAAGACATCAGAATGCACCCCATAGAGGTTCATGGAACATTCCTATGGACTGCAGTAGACCCTTGGGATTTGCCTCCAGGACTAAGTGCACTTGGGTCCAAAATTATGACAAAAGTGCAAGTAGTGCATTTCACCAACACAAGACAGAAGCTAGTGTGAAAGATAGCTGAACATTGTCTGGCACTGTCTTGAAGAGAAAGGACACAGAAGGAAAAATGCCCTTTGTGACTCACTTCAAAATTTTTTTTAAAAAATTGATTTTAGAGAAAGAGAGGGAGGGAGTGAGCGAGAGCGCAAGAGTGAAATATCACTCTTGTTGTTCCACTGATGTATACATTCATTGATTCCCATATGTGCCCTGACTGGGGATCAAACCTGAAACCTTGGTGTATTGGGAAGAAGCTCTAACCAACTGAGCTACCCGGCCAGGGCATCTTTGTGTCTCTTTTTTTTTTTTTTTTTGTTTTTTTTATCCTCACCCGAGGACATTTTTCCATTTTTTGTTCAGGTAGAGTGGGAGGGAGAGAGAGGAACAGAGAGAGAGAGAGAAACATCGATGTGAAAGGAACACATCGAGTGGCTGCCACCTGCACAACCGACCAGGGCCGGGGACAAACTGCAGCCGAGGCACGCGCCCTTAGCGGAACCGAACCCGGGTCTCTCAGGACCGCAGGCCGACGCTCTAACTGCTGAGCCAAACTGGCCAGGGCATCTTTGTGTCTCTTAAGGTCATACATTTCTGTTTCTTTGCTAGAGAAGAGAAGAGGAAGAGGAAGAGGAAGAGGAAGAGGAAGAGGAAGAGGAAGAGGAAGAGAAGAGAAGAGAAGAGAAGAGAAGGAGGAAGGGAGGGAGGGAGGGAGGAAAAGGAAAGGAAAAGGTAAGAAGGAAGAAGCATGCCCATCTTCAAGACAGATCTGGACCAGAGAAGAAAGCTACTACTAGAGAAAGAAACTAACCCTTACTAAGGCATCTTTTGTGTCAGGCATTCTAAGTACTTCGGATCAATTAATTTCATTTTAAAATTTCATTTTGTCCTTTCTCCCCTTTGGTTCTCAAAACAACACCCTGAGAGCAGCTATTAACTCTATAGTCATCTGACCACAAAAGCTCTGATAGACAGAGGGGAGAGTAAATTAACATCAGGGCAGGACTGGAATTTGGGACTCTTCCTTCTAAATCCCCTGCTAATTTTCCCAGCACAGGAGAAGAAACTGGGGGAAGTGGGACAGTGAGGGGTGTGTCCCAGTGGGAATCACCTGTGGCTGAGATGAACTTGTTGTAGTTCTCATAGACCAGGGTCTGCATGTCGCTGTCTAGAGCCCGGATCTGCCGCACCATATCCGTCTCACTGTCCATCAGCTGAGCCAGAGGGCACTCTCTACGCAGCTGGAGGAAACTGGGTAGTTAGTGTTCAGGTCAGCGGGCACTCATGTCCCCAAGCCTTGCCCCTAACTGGAAGGCATTCGGTGCAAGAAAACCCTTTTCCCAACACTGTCGGGAATCCCCAAAAGGAGTCTGTAAGTGGCACAGCTCAGGAGTTACTAGGGTTGGGGAACCACATTTGGGGTTTGTCAGACTTTTAAATCTTCAGACTCAGCCAAGGCCCAGTCCAGTGCCCGCCAGCACCTGGGCCACGCCCCCTATCCCGGACCTATCAAAACGTCAAGAGACCTTACACTCCTCGCCATCAGGCAAATCCAGACCTGCCTGTGCCCCCTTAGACTCCAGCTTTATTCCAACTGCCTGGCCGAAGGTCATCTTCTTCATATGAACCCCTGCTTCCTTCAACCCCGTAACAGAGTCGGAGACATGTTCTGGGGGGTGCAATATATCAGGGGCCTGGTCGCCTCACATAAACATACCTTGTCCAGATATACTTCCGGGTCGAAGTGGGCCCCATTGAGATCTGTCGGGTCCAGGGGGCCCGACCCCGCGGTGCGCCCCGCCGCCTCCCCCTCCGAGAGGCCGTAGTACAGCTTCAGCATTCCGTGCGCCTTCCTCCGACGCTCCGGAGCCTCCGCCTCCGGCCCCTCCGGGGAGTCCCCAGGGCCAGACCCCGGGCCAGGCCCAGCGGCTGCCGCCGCCATCGCGCCAAGTGCAGCCCACCCGCGTGAGGCTGGGAAGGAGACTGGGAGGAGGCACTTCCGCGAACCATAAAGTTCTTGTTGAAACGAGGCAGTCCTTCAGGTGAAACGTTCCCCCGCCTCCCTGGGTCCTTCGACACTAGAGTTCCCCTGCACCTTTCTTCCTGGACCGAAAAGGTTCCGAGAGAGTCCTTGGTTCCCCCAGCTTCCCAGGTGGAAGGATTTTGTGGAATTGATGAGGTTGCTGCCCTCCCAGAGGGCGGGCGGGTAGTGGCACCCAACCCCACTGCCCGCACATCCCGCAGGCAGGGGCCCGCTCTCTGTAGAGCCAGAGAGCATGTGCCTGGCATCCTGCCACTGCCTCGTTACCTGGGCAACGGCTCTGTTACCACCCCAATTCCTAAAATTGGGGTGCATACTTCACAGGGGAGCTATGAAATTAAATGCACATACAGTACGCCGCAGGATGCCTCTAGTGCAGTCTCTGGAGGCCTGGTTCTCTGACATGCATCAGAACTGCCTTCAGAATTATCTGTGGTACGCTTTAAGACAACCAAGGCTTTCTGGTGCACTTAAATATACCCGTGTTTAGAAGACAAAGTCGGCAAATAGGAGGTGCTGAGTGGCGGGTTGAGTGGGGATTTGAGGATAATTCTCAGGTTTCTGATTTGGGCAAAAGTGCAGCTGTTCACCTAGATGAAGCGCTCAAGAGGACAGGAAATGACTTGGAGTTCAAATTGAGACATGCTGAGTTTGAATGGAGGAAAGGACTTGATCACCGTGGTTCTTGAAACATTACTTATGATGGGATGGGGGGAGGGCGGAGGTAGAATGGAAACAATCTTTTATTTATTTTTACTTTTTTTATCCTCACCTGAGGGCATTTTTGCATTTATCTTCAGAGGGGGTGGGGGGGGATGGGGAGAGGGAGAAGGAGAGCGATAGAAACATTGGTGAGATAGAAACACTCTGCCCTGGCCGGTTTGGCTCAGCGGTTAGAGCGTAGGCTGGCGGTCTAGAGATAGAAACACCCACCAACATCAATTGGCTGCTTCGTGCACAACCCCCTTGTTGGGGATTGAGCCCAGCAACCCAGGCATGTGCCCTGACCAGGAATTGAACTGGTGACCTCTTGGTGCATGGGTCAATGCTCAACCACTGAGTCACACCAGCTGGGCTGGAGACCACCTTATTTAATTCTTTGGCAGGATTCCTGCCCATCAAACACATCTCACCAGTTTTCTTTCTTTTATTCTCATTTTTTTTCATTTATTGATTTTAGAGAGAGGAAGGAAGAGGAGAGATAGAAACATTGATGAGAGAAAAGATCAATTGGCTGCCTCCTGCATGCCCCTCACTGGGGATTAGGCGCACAATCTGGGCACGTGCCCTGACCGAAAATCGAACTGGCGACCTCTTGGTGCATGAGTCGCTCAACCACTGAGCCATACTGGCCGGGCCATCTCACCTGTTTTCATCTGGCCTGTGAACTAAAGTTTTTATTATTTTTTTATTTTTTATTTTTTTTGTTATGTGCCCCTAGCGGGAACCGAACCCAGGACTCTCCGTTCCACAGGCCAATGCGCCAACCACTGAGCCAAACTGGCCAGGGCTAAAGTTTTTATTTTTAATGGGTTGAAAAAATAAGAATGACATTTAATAATGTGAAAATTACATAAAATTAATATAATCATACAGTAGATCTTAAAAGTTCTC
Organism: Molossus molossus; assembly: GCF_014108415.1. Taxonomy (NCBI): domain Eukaryota; kingdom Metazoa; phylum Chordata; class Mammalia; order Chiroptera; family Molossidae; genus Molossus; species Molossus molossus. The sequence goes on along the minus strand of NW_023425348.1, from coordinate 91,009,544 downwards.
ATAAGAAAAAAATATTGTGACTAGGTATGGTGACAAATGTTAACTGCTTGTTGTGATCATTTCTATATACAAATACTGAATCATGTATACTTGAAACTAATGTTACATGTCAATTATATCCTCATTTAAATTTTTTTTCATAAAATCACATGAAATTATTTCAGTGTCTATAGTTTTATTTGAACACAGCCATGCCCATTTGCTCTCTACAACAGTGGAGTCGAGTACTTGCAACAGCAACCACATGGCTCAGAAAACCTAAAACATTAACTATCTGGTCCTTTACAGAAAACATCTGCTGATCTCTGAATCCATGGGATGTTCAGAGACTTTTAAAAAATAGATATGAAACCCAACTGGTGGGGCTCAGTGGTTGAGCATCGACCCATGCATCAAGAGGTGGCCAGTTGGATTCCCAGTCAGGGCACATGCCCAGCTTGTGGGCCAATCCCCAGTGGGGGGCATGCAGGAGGTGGCCAATGGATGTTCTCTCTCATCAATGTCTCTGTCTCTCTCCCTCTCCCTTCTTCTTTCTCTAAAATCAATAAAGAAAAATTGTTTTAAAAAAATACATGAATTTAAATAAGTGCATATTAAGAGTCCATCCCATGAAGCTATAATCTTAAGAAGATGAAGAAGAGTATAAAGATGTAGATCTAGCCCTGGCCAGTTTGGCTCAGCGGTTAGAGCATCAGCCTGCGGTCCAGAGAGACCCGGATTCGGTTCCCGCTAAGGGCACGTACCTTGGTTGCAGTTTGTCCCTGACCTTGGTTGGGTCATGCAGGTGGCAACCACTCGATGTGTCCCTTTCACGTCGATGTTTCTCTCTCTCTCTCTCTCTCTCTCCCCCCCTCCCACTCTATCTGAACAAAATATAGAAAAATGTCCTCAGGTGAGGATAAAAAATAAAAAAAAAGATGTAGATCTACTGCAAGAAACCTATAATCTTTTAATATATTTTTTTTTTAATCCTCATCCGAGGACATTTTTCCATTTTTTGTACAGACAGAGTGGGAAGGAGCGAGAGGAAGAGAGAGAGAGAGAGAGAGAGAGAGAGGGAGAGGGAAACATCGATGTGAAAGGGACACATCGAGTGGCCGCCACCCGCATGACCAACCAGGGCCGGGGACAAACTGCAACCGAGGCACATGCCCTTAGCGGGAACCGAACCCGGGTCTCTCTGTACCACAGGCGGACGCTCTAACCGCTGAGCCAAGTCGGCCAGGGCTAATTTATTTTATTTTATTTTTTTTATTGGTTTTAGAGAGAGGGGAAGGGAGAGATAGAGACATTGATGAGAGAGAACATCAATTGGCCGTGTACCACACATCCCCCACTGGGCATGTGCCCTGACTGGGAATCAAACCTTGAACCAAAGACCTCTTGGTGGATGGGTTGACTCTCAGCCACTGAGCCACACCATTCAGGCAAAGCCTATAAACTTTTTAAAGGGATGCAGAATACTAAGGAAAATTATCCAAAATTTGGAAATAAAACCAAGTGTCATAATGGGCCATTATTTCACAAGCCCACCCAAGGATTATTTAACTACCCACAGAAATGTACATTTGTTTGATTTTGCTATTTACTATTAAGGATTCAGACTCTGAAACACAAGTGGACAGGAGAGATGCAAAACATTCATATTCAGTAGAAAAAAAATAACCTCAAAAATTATTATTAAAATGTGTATTGCCCTGTAGGACATCAAAAAATTTTGTATCCAACCTAGCAATCTTATTCTAACATTCCTCTTTAAGTGCCTATCAATATCCAACTCTTTTTTTTTTTTTTTTTTAATCCTCACTTGAGGACATTTTTCCATTTTTTGTTCTGATAGAGTGGGAGGGAGAGAGAGAGAGAAACATCGACGTGAAAGGGACACATCAAGTGGTTGCCACCCGCATGACCCAACCAGGGCCGGGGACAAACCACAACTGAGGCATGTGCCCCTAGTAGGAACCGAACCCGGGTCCCTCTGGACCGCAGGCTGATGCTCTAACTGCTGAGCCAAACCGGCCAGGACTCAATATCCAACTTTTTTTTTTTTTTAATCCTCATCTGAGGACATTTTTCCATTTTTCATTCAGATAGAGTAGGAGGGAGGGAGGGAGGGAGAGAGACAGAGAGAGAGAGAGAGAGAGAAACATCGACGTGAAAGGGACACATCGAGTGGCTGCCACGCACACAACCCAACCAGGGCCGGGGACAAACTGCAACCAAGGCACATGCCCTTAGCAGGAACTGAACCCGGGTCTCTCTGGACCGCAGGCTGATGCTCTAACCGCTGAGCCAAACCAGCCAGGGCTTCAATATCCAACTCTTAACCTATCACTTTACAAAGGGAAAAAAACCCTCACTGATGAGTTAATACTGTACATCTTTATTTTTCTTTCCTTTATTGATTTTTAGAGAGAGAGGAAGGGAGAAGAAGAGAGTGATAGAAACATCGATGAGAGAGAACATTGATTAGCTGCCTCCTGCATGCCCCCCAACTGGGGATTTGGACCATAATCTGGGCATGTGCCTTGATCGGGAAGCAAACTGGGGACCTCCTGGTGCATGGGTAGATGCTCAACCACTGAGCCACACTGGCCAGGGGGTTAATACATCTTAAGTTGGATGTTCATTTGATATGTAGAAACCATGTTTTTAACTTTTTGAAAATTTACTTTGACAATGTATATGATGTAATTTAAAAATTAAAAACATTTATTGATTTTTGAGAGAAAAACATCAGTTTGTTGTTCCACTTATGTATGCATCACTGGTTGATTCCTGTATGTGCCCTGACCTGAGATCGAACCTGAAACCTTGGCATTCCTTGGAAAAACACTCTCTAACCAAATAAGCTACCCAGCCAGGACTTTAAAAATGTTTTTCAGCCTGGCTGATGTGGCCCAGTGGTTGAGCATCGACCCATGCACCAAGAGGTTGCTGGTTCAATTCCCGGTCAGGGCACATGCCCAGGTTATGGGCCAAATCCTCAGTGGGGCATGCAGGAGGTGGCCAATCTATGTTCTCTCTCTCTCTCTCCCCCTTCCTGTCTCTAAAATCAATAAAGAAGTGCTCGCTTCGGCAGCACATATACTAAAATGGGAACGATACAGAGAAGATTAGCATGGCCCCTGCGCAAGGACGACATGCAAATTCGTGAAGCGTTCCATATTTTTCAATGCCAACTCTTAAGTCCTTTGTAATCTGGCTTTCTCTAATAAAGCCACTTAGCCTAAAAAAAAAAATCAATAAAATCAATAAAGAAAAAAATATTTTAAAAATGTTTTTCGAAGTTATGCATGTGTATAAACCTGTGCGTGTATGAAGTTACATCAAGGACTCAAAAGAGGCCCACTTACCAAAATGTTGAAGGGGCTACCTCTCTAAGGGATGGAGAAGACTGTTACATTTTCTTCTGTATACACTACTTAGATACTTTAAAAAATGACATTGAGCCTTGGCCAGTTTTGCTCAGTGGTTAGAATGTTGGCCCACGGACCAGAGACCCGGGTTCGGTTCCCTCTAAGGGCATGTACCTCGGTTGCAGTTTGCTCCCGGCCCCGGTTGGGGTCATGTGGGTGGCGGCCAGTCAATGTGTCTCTCACATCGATGTTTCTCTCTCTTCCTCCCTCTCTATCTGAAGATGAATGCAAAAAGTGTCGAGTGAGGATGAAAAAAAAATGGCACTGAGTCCTGGCCAGTGTGACTCGGTTGAAGTCTCATCCCATATACCAAAAGGTGATAGGTTTGATTCCTGGTCAGGGCACATGCCCAGGTTGCAGGTTTGATTCCTGGTAGGGGGCATGCAGGAGGCGGCAGACTGATGTTTTGCTCTCATATTGATGTTTCTCTCTCTCTAAACTCAATAAAACCTCTTAAGAAAAAAAAATTAACAATTAAAAAAAATGGCATTGAGCTAGGAGCCCTAATGTATGTTTATTTGTATTCAAATGAGAACTAAAGTGCAAACAATTGTTTCAACAGTGGAACCATGGATGGGAATTAAAGCATCACCCTTTTAATGTGTTAGGATGGAGGTCTGAGAGGTTGTGGCTAATGACACTGGGCAGCAAGCATAGGTGGTGAGGCCAGGCTCTAACTCTACTGCTTTGAGGTGGAAGGTTTTGGGCCTTGGCCTGACCTGAGACCTAACTTCCAGGGCAGCCAGTCAGCAAGAGGCAAAAGGGGTGGCCAAGTCCAACATCAAGTCCTCCCTCTTCCTCTATTTTAGTTGCTGGGAGCCGACATGTCCTTCCACACCATTTCTGGCCATTTTTCTGGCTTATTTTGTTGACCATCTTGGAGCTTTTACCTCTTACACATAAGGAAAAATGTTTTCTTCTTGGCTTCTAACTGTCCCTGCTCATTCCACAGCCTCAGGTAGAATTGGGTGTTAGTCTCAGTACTGACTCCCTCACTCATGGGCTGTGCAAACTTGGGCTGACAATCCCTCTCTGTACCTCAGATTTGTGTGTAAGATAGAATATATGCCACCAGCCCCAGCTCCCTCATGGGACTCTTGGAATGAGAGATGATGGGTGTGAAAATGCTCTGAGTGCTGGAAGATGGCAGAGGGAAGGGTCAAGAACAGGTCCTTGAAGAACATCTGGGGAGACGACTGGAAAGCCAGTTGCTCTTAGGGCCACATCTTAGCGGGGCATGGGGAAGGCCCCAGGACAGCTATGGAAAATCTGTTGTTCCTTCCTTTCCCTGATTTCCTCTCCATTAGGTATCGAAGCAAATACCTAGAGCTTGTGAACCAGGGCCTCCCCTCACCTGGGAATGCCCTCCAGCTATACACGAGTCCTAATCTCTCATCTGCCTAAGACTTGCCGTGGACCTGGGACATGCCACCTCCCTTTCCTGAGCCTCAGTTCTTCATCTGTACTGTGGCCACACTAACTCTTCAGTGGAACTGTTGAGAGGACTCAGAAGACACATGGAAGAGTGCAAAGTATACAGGTGGAATGATGGGGATGCTGTCCCTTCAACACAACAGTACCACACTGATCTGTACCTTTAGCCCATCACCCCTCCACAATTCAGAACTCCCCAGGCCACTTGTGGAACAGTCCTGTATTGGCTGGAACTAGCTATATTCTAGAATCTTGTCCCCTTGAATAATGTCCTGGTTCTAGAATCCCGCTGCTATTCCAGACTGTGCATTCTAGAAACGAAGTGGTCAGCTACTTTTCCTGGGCATTGTCAGCTTCACTCAAGCTTTACAGTCTGACTTGAGTCTGTGCTGCTGCCAGGATGCGGTGGCGGGACCGTGTCATCGTGCTCTTCTTCCCACGAGGTGTGATGCTCACTGTGGCTGCACTGATGCTCTTCTTTATACACCTGAGCATCCTTGCCAGTGACGTGTACAACTTCTGCATCACCCACTACTATGACAAGATGAGTTTCCGCTACACAGTTGTTCTGATGGTAGGCCAGGGCAGGGGCTCAAGGGCTGGTTCGGGGAGGCCCAGGGGCTGATGAAAACCCCACTGTTGTACCAGGGGGCCACTCTCCCACTGGATGGGGCATACAGTTCTCCCAGGTGATCAGCATCTGCTGGGCTGCCATGGGGTCACTCTACGCTGAGATGACAGATGACAAGCCTTTTCGGTGCTTTGCCCTGACCATCCTGAGTGAGTGGGGGAATGGGGAACTTTGGAGCCCTGAAAAGTGGCAAAGAATGGCAGGGAAGGCTGATGGGGGGGGGTCTCTCCTCCACTTAGTGCTCAACGGAGCTGTGTTCTTCAACCGCCTGTCCCTGGAGTTTCTGGCCATGCAGTACCGGGAGGAATACTACTGAGGCTTGGGGATTGGGCTGAGAAGGGGGAAGGAAAAGGAGGCTTTGGGTATGTTAATAAAGTCTGCCATTTATTTCCACCTATCAGCTCCTTCATGGGTTGGGGGTGGGAGGGCCAGAGACCCAGGGGAAGCAGGTCAAGGCAAACACCGGATCTGCAGGGATCCTAGGCCCAGCCTGCAGCCACTCTGGTGGACTCGGCTTTGGGTCTGGGATCTTAGTGTCTCAGGTTTGAGGGAGAGGAGCAGCAAAGGGCCCTCAGACCTCCCCACCTCCCCTCCGCAGGCCCCCAGGTCCTAGACTGGCCCAGCCACGAACAAGGGCTCAGGAGGGACCCACACGGATGTGAGGGTTCATGAGTGGGTCCAGGTTGGGATCATTGTCAGTTGCAGCCCGGCCCAGGCGAGACATGAGGGCAAGGAGGGCCAGGAAGCCCAGCAGCCCCAGCAGCAGCAGCAGCCCTGCCCGCTGGAGCAGGGTCAGCGGCTGCTTACGAGACCCGTCCCGGCTCCTGGGGGGACGAGGGGAAAGTAAGATCAGGCCCCTAGTCCCTGGTGGCCCCCATGGCCTGGAGAGGAGCCCTGGTCATAACATTTCGTCTTTTGGCCCCAGTGCTACCATCCCTGAGCCTCATTACGTCAAGTATGCTTGGGGATGGCCATCCTTGTACTCGCCCCTACAAGGGTGACTGTGCAGCTTGAACCAGCTAAGGCAGTGGCTGTTCTGGGAACTGGGATATGTCAAGCATAGGAACAGTCACAAAAATTGGATAGTGTTGAAGCAGGATGGGGCCTCAAAGAGCCCGAGTCCCAACCTCATATATAATAGCTGAGGAACAGCCCGAGAGGGCAGACCCAAGACTTTTATTGTCAAACCGAAGTTTCTCTACATAGCCCCAACACCTGGGTACCCAGGTCAAGCCCCTTTTGTCATGTAATCGTCATGCCTGGGGCCTCTGGCTCTCATTACCTTTCCACCCCTTCCTGGCATCCTGCCCCATGTGACCCTGTGTACCTGAGCAGCTGGGCCAGCCAGCCCAGGGCAGGCCGGCGACGGTACTTGTCATCATCACAATCGCCATGGAGGCCTGGTGCCCGGTCATCATCCCGTGTGTCATACACCTTCCTTGGGGCCGAGGCTGCAAGGTCAGAGCCACCAGCATCCCAGGTTCAGGGAAACTGGCCCACAGCAGGGGAAGAGGGCAGGGCAGGAGATCCTTGCCCTTCACAGCCTGACATTGTAATATCTCAGAATTGTGGGGAGGTAATGTCTGTGCTTGGAGGAAGGGCCCCTCCAGATGGGTCTCTGGAGCTCTGAGCTCCCTCCACATGAACCACCCCATCCCCTTCCTGTCCTCCCCTGGCCTGGACATCAATCCTCTGGGGCTCACCGTGAGTCAAGGGCTCAGAACTGCTCATGTGGATCACTGTGTGCTGCTCAGGCCGGCTGGGGGGTGTGGGGGGCCGGGGTACTTGGCTGTAGAAGGCTGGGGCAGTAGAAGCACTGGCTACCTCTTCTTGTTCAGGGGAACCACTAGCTGTGGCAGGAAGACAGCTGTCAGCAGAGGAGGGAGGCAAGGGCCCCAACAGCAGGTGAAGACCATCACTCACCATTAAAGCTGGACCAGTCAGAGAAATCGGAGGTGTTGAGGGGCTCGGGCTCTGGGCTCACCACCTCATCAATCTGGAGAAAGGAGCCTTTGTCACCAGCCTGCCCAGTGTTGTCCCCACCCAATTATTTGGTCCAGGTGGGACCCAAGGCAGATGGACAGACAAACAGAGGGACTCTCACCAGAGGAAGGCCCAGTCCTGCCCGGGCCCAGTTGACTGTGGTCAGCTTCTCTCTCAGCACAGAGGCCACGGGGCCAACCAGGTTGCTTGGGGGGAAGATGGGGCCACTGCAGCTGGGGCACTGGTAGCCAGCAGGCGCTGTATTTTGGGGTAGCTGGGCAGCACGTTCATTGAGGCAGGCCCAGTGGAAGAGATCTTAGGGCCCATGAAATAGCAGAGAAGAGGCATGAGGAAGAAGACACTTTGGACTCTTGGCCCAGCAACAGCCCCAGCCCACTGCAGGAATATATGCACACATACATGTAAACCCAGGGCTTTCTCCTTCCTTTCCTCACCCTAGGTCCATTTCATCAGTGCTCCCTAAGCCTTCAGCCTTATTTGCTACCACTATCTCACTAAGTCAAAACAGGTGCTAGTGCACTAGGGGGTGAGAGTGGGTGGGAGGAAGATGCCACAAGCTCCTGGGCTAACAGCTAATCAAGTACAGTTTCAGAAAAGCTTCCTAGATACACACACAGGCACACGTATGCTTGTACACACCCACAGACATACAAATACATGTGCTCATATACACATAAACAAACACAAGTGCCATCCTTGTACCTGTATCTGTACTTACAGACACACCAATTCACACATACACATCCATACACCCATTTGCTAACACTTGAGCACCCTTACCCACACATTCTCCTGAAACCCCACAACACACCTGCAATCATGTTCATACACAACATCTACCTACTCACCTACAAGTACTACAGAAATACGAACACTTATGTAAAGACAATGCACTCTAAATTCATGCACAGATATCCACGCACTCACACTAAAAAACATATACATGGAGCTCACTGTTTTGCACTAACTCCTTTAAAAAGTGGAACTAAGGCCCTGGCTGGTTTGGCTTAGCGGTTAGAATGTTGGCCGCGGACCAAAGAATCACGGGTTTGATTCTGGTCAAGGACATGTACCTCGGTTGCAATTCGGTCCCAGCTCTGGTTGGGGTCGTATGGAAGGCAACCAGTTGATGTGTCTTTCTCACGTCAATGTCTCTCTCTCTCCCTCCCCCTCTATCTGAAGACAAATGGAAAAACATCCTCAGGTGAGAATTAAAAAAAAAAATTAATAAGTGGAGCTAAGGCCCAGCTTGTGTGGCTCAGTTGGTTGAGCATTGGCCCATGCACCATAAGTCACTGGTTCAATTCTCAGTCAGGGAACATGCCCAGGTTGCGGGCTCAGTCCCCAGTAGGGGGTGTGCAGGAGGTAGCCAATTGATGTTTCTCTCTCTCTGATGTTTTTATCTCTATTTCCCTCTCCCTTCCTTTCTCTGAAATCAATAAAAACATTAAAAAAAGAAAGAAAATCACTTTCAAGAGATCCTAATTAAAAATAAATAAGTAACCCTGGCCGGTTTGGCTCAGCGGTTAGAGCGTTGGCCTGCAGTCCAGAGAGTCCCGGGTTTGGTTCCTGCTAAGGGCACGTATCTCGGTTGCAGTTTGTCCCTGGCCCCATTGGGGTCATGTGGGTGGCAACCAGGCAATCTGTCTCTCTCACGCTGATGTTTCTCTCTCTCTCTCTCCCTCCCACTCTATCTAAAAAATAAATGCAAAAAAATGTCCTCAGGTGAGGATAAAAAATAAATAGATAAATAAAAATAAGTTAAGTAAATAAAAGGTGGATGCCTCATTAGTCTGGCTCAGTGGTTGGAGGGTTGGCCTGGGGACTGAAGGATTGCAGGTTTGATTCCTGGACAAGGGCACATACCTGGGTTGCAGGTTCAACCCCCCCAGCTCCAGTAGGGGTTGTGTGGGGGGCAACCAGTTGATGTGTCTCTGTTACACCAATGTTTCTCTCTCTCTCTCCCTCCCTTCCACTCTATCTAAAAAAATCAATGGAACCTGGCTAGTGTGGCGATGTTCCATGGACTGAGAGGTCCTGGTTCGATTCCTAGGCAGGGCACATGCCTGGGTTGCAGGCTTGATTCCCAGTGGGGGGTGTGCAGGAGGCAGCCAATCAATGTTTCTCTCTCTCTCACACCAATATTTTTCTCTCTCTCTCTCTAAAAAATCAACAAAAACATATTTAAAAACAAATTTAATGGAAAATGTCCTCAGGTGAGGATTAACAAGAACAACAAAATGTGGAGCTAAGGTTCTTAGACCAGAATCTGGTGAAGGTCATGACTTGTGTCTGCTGATTTCTTTTAGCAGACTTTACTGTGGGAGACTTATTTCCTCTCTGTTCAATCTTGGAATCAGTAATGGATCTTGAAAGTCCCATGCTTTCAGCTCATGGCTGGTGTGGCCAGCTATTGCTCATAGACACAAACACACCCACAAGTTTGACTGGCTCTCACTCAACCCTCGAGATTGGAGGGAGGAAATTAGAAGCTTTCATTTAAAAAAATATGCTTATTGATTTTAGAGAGCGGAACAGGGAGAGTGACAGAGAAAAACACCAATTGGCTGCCTCCTGCATGCCCTCTACGGGGGATCAAGCCCACAACCAGGGCATGTGTCTTGATCGGGAATCATAAGTGGCAACATTTTGGTGCACAAGATGATGCCCAACCAACTAAGCCACACAGGCCAGGGCAAGGAGCCTTACTTTTTAAGACACTGAAGACTAGAAAGGGAAAATTACTTGCCTAAGCTTACACAGCAGATAAGTAACCCAGCAAGACTAGGAACTGGGAGGCTTCAGCCTCCCAGGCTAGGCAGTCTGACTGTACTGCTGCTTAGGGAGGGCCCGGAAACCAGTCACCAAGCTGGGCCTGTCCTGATCCCCTCAAGGTACCCAGGACTCACCATAACAAACGAGGCGGGTTGTCTCTCGGGCAGCCAGGGGTGTATTGCACAGGCGGCAATTGGAGCTGTAGTCGCTATCTTGGAGCCACTGCAGGTAAGATTGTACGATGCACTGGAGTGGGAGAGAAAGGTCACAACTGGAGCAGGGACTTCACAGCCCAGCTCCCTAAGGCTCAACTGCCTTTTTATCTCTCGTCGCAGAAGAGAATTCTCCTTTCGTTTGCAATCAATAAACATTTACTGAGCACATACTGTGTACCAGACTGTCTTCAAAGCTGGGGATATAGCAGCGAACCAAATAAACTATATCCTCGCCCTCGCGGAGCTCCCCTTCTAGCGCCAGGCCCTTCATGGATTTGGAGGAAGGCAATACTACCTGCCCTCCTAGTGCCCTGCTCAGCCGCTTCCCCAAAGGCCCTACCTTGGCGTGATTGGCTACCAGGCAGTGCTCGCAGACGTTGACCCGGTGTTCGAAGCAGAATAGGTTGGTCACCTTCCTCTTGGGGCACTTGCAAAGCCCCATTGTCGACCCTGGTGAAGGGACCTGAGTTGGTAGAGAGCCAGGTTCTGGTGGCACTCAACAGCCCAGTTCGTTTCTATTCCCCTAAACACTCTCATATTGACGCCAGCCCCAAATCTGCCCAGCTCCCCTCTTCACTTTGGACCACACCCCTTGCATAAATCCCGCCTCCGAAGTCTCCCTTATTCCTCCAGAATCCCGTCCCTGGCCAGGCTCCTCTATCAGCGTCTCTCGGATACCACCGGCTCCGCCCCCAGGGACCCCTCCTGGGTCCCACCCCTCCAAGCCCCGCCCCCACTTTCCCCACAGACCCTATTCTGGGTGTTACTGATGCACCACGGCACTGGTCCAGACGAGCGGGAGCGCTGATCCGAGGGGTAGACACCGCGCTCCGCCGACCTCCGCCTCAGCTCTTTCCAACTTTGGCCGCTCCGATTATCCCTCCGCTGCCACGTCTCTTCCGGGTGCGGCGCGAGCTGATGACGCTATGCGCCACTGGCCCCGCCCCCGCGACGCGAGACGTGGAGACGGGTGAAGAAGAGACCTTCCCATCTTCACCCTCCCGCCTTACGTCACTTCCGCTTCCTCACGGGCAAGGCGGGTAGTTCGAACGTTTCTGCTGCGGAAAAGTGGTGGGGTGGCGTGAGCTCTACCACTCGCGGCGGCGGTGGCGCAGCGAAGGTCGAGACCGAGGCGTGATATGTCCGGGAGGCGAACGCGGTCCGGCGGGGCCGCCCAGCGCTCCGGTGAGCGGGGGCGCGCAGGAGAGATGGGCCCAGCCGTTTGAGGGGCGCAGTCCCGTGAGGAGGGCGCCCCCAACGGGCCTATTTGGGAACGTTGTGTCGCTCTCTTCCTCAATCTGTTCTCCAGACTGAGGTGAGCCCTACCCTAACTCCTAACTTTTTCTACCCCCAGGGCCAAAGGCGTCACCTCCTGCTCAGTCTGGGCGGAGGTCCCAGCGGAAATCAGGCTCTGATCTTCCCAACACCCTCCCTGACATCTGGCCGAAGGTGAGCCCGGGGTTCCTCAGTTCCTTCCTCTGAGGCCCCTGGTCTAATATAGAACTCACGGTCACACCTCCTCTCCAGGCACCCCATGCGACTCCAGTCAGAAAGCCCATCGTCTTGAAGAAGATCGTGGCCCATGCTGTAAAGGTGAGGGCTAAGTGAGGGTTTGTGGGTGGAGAGCAAAATTGGGGGCCGGCTGTGTGATCAATTAATGTTGTCTCCGCAGATCCCAAATGTCCACTCACCTCGAAGGAGCCCTAGGGTGAGTTCATTTTAATTTGCTTTGTTGAGTGGAATCCAGGATATTTTAGAGCTGGGATGGGGCGTAGTGTTTGTCAGTGTTTTGAAAGTTTGCTTCGAAACCTGCATGCATTGCCAATCTTGCAGACTTGTAGACTTCTTAGGTCCCGATGTCTTGTTATTCTCTACCATTTTCCTTTAAAAGTTGAGCTATTCTTTTTACTCCATCTTGTCTTCAGTTTTTGTCTGCGGTTGTCTCTGTACATCTTTTTGCAGTTGTAGCAGAAGTCAAGGTGTTTTGTTAAAATCTGTGCCTGAAGATTCAGTGAATGAGAAATGCTAACTTTTTAAAAAAAATCCTCACTGGAGGATATTTTTTCATTGATTTTTAGACAGAGTAGGAAGGAGGGAGAGAGAGAGAAAGAAACATCGATGTGAGAGAGACACATCGATTGGCTGCCTACCACATGACCCCAACTGGGCCAGGGATCGAACCTGCAACCCAGGTACCTGTCCTTGACCGGGAACCGAACCGAACCTGCCAGGGCTGGAGAGTCTTAAGCAAGGTAGTGACTTAATTAAGCTTGGATATTTTAGAAAGCTCCCTCTTTGAGCTGGGTAGAGAATGGCTGTAACAAAGCTGTGGGGGACCTTAAGACCAGCTAGGAAAACTATGGGAATCCTGAGGTGAGAGGGTGGGGGCCTGAAGTAAGATAATGGCAAAGTGATGCTCCTCCACCTGGCTCACCACATGACTGTCAACACACAGGACTGAGCTCAATGGATAGGTCCTCCCAGAAGCCTTTCCTGACCACCGCTACCCTATTAGTGTCACATTTCTGATTTTTTTTTTTTAAGAGAGAAGAAAGGGGGTCCCTGGCCAGGTAGCTCAGTTGGTTAGAGCATCATCCCAATACACCAAGGTTGCTAATTCAATTCCTGGTCAGGGCGCATGCAGGAGGCAACTAATGAATGCTTAAATAAGTGGAGCAACAAATATGTTGCTTTCTCTTTCTTCCCCTCTCTCTTAAATAAATAACTTTTTAAAAAGAGGGAGAGAGAAATATCAGTGTGAGAGAAAAACAGATCGCTTGCCTCCTGCATGCCTGGACCGGGGATCAAACCTGCCACTTTTTGGTGTATGAGATGATGCTCCAACCACCTGAGCCAACTGGCCAGGGCACTATCACATTTCCTAATGTAGTTTTCCTTAGGTCTTATCAACAGCTGAAAATATTTGTGTGCATGCTTGTTGTCTTTCTCTCCCCAACAAGTGCCTGAGGGCAGGGACTTCCATCTGCCCCCTGGTAGCCACTCATTCTTATTGGTCAATAGATTCAAGAAACATTGAACAGAAAAAGTTTCTAGCACTTAGATGACTGATTGGCTATAAAGGATAAGGAAGAAGTAGTGGGGTATTCCCTATTTTGTTCAGCATCTCTTTTTACTAAGACCCATGGGGCATAGTCCCCAGAACTTGGAGAGAGGAAATGTCTTTCTTGATAGCCAATTTGCTCTCTTCTAGTTGACCACAAGAGTCATCAAGTTTGCCCTGTTTTCCGCCTTGGCTGCCAGAAATCTCAGGGCTAAGTTTTGTGTACATTAATTCAGTGAATACTTACTGAACACGTGCTGCGTGCAAGCTCTGCCATAGGTGTTGGGCATAGGCCAGGTCAACCAGACATGAAGACCTCTGTTCTCATGAAGCTCACATTCTGTTTGGGGTGACAGTCAACCAGTGAACGAGCCAAAACCAGATAGTAATGGTTGCTGTATAGGAATGAGGTCGTTGTCAAAAAAGAGACTCACAAAGGTGAGGAGGGGCTGATCCAGATTACATAGTAAGGGATCAGCCTCCCTGAGAAAGCTGCATTTGAGCTGAGTGGAATTATGAGGTACCAATATGTGAACCTCTTAATCCACGTCAGATTAAGCCCTTTCCTGTTCACAACCTTGCCAGGGCCCCCTGGGTCTCCTCTTATAGTGGTCTATAAAATGTCTGTAATGCCCCCCATTGCCTCTTTTTTTAAAAAAAATATTTTTTCTTTATTGATTTTAGAGGGAGAGGAAGGGTGAGGGAGATAGAGATAGAAACATTGATGAGAGAATATCGATTGGCTGCCTCCTGCATGGCCCCACTCGGGATCGGGCCTACAGCATGGGCATGTGCCCTGACCAGGGATTGAGCCAGTGACCTCTTGGTGCATGGGTCCATGCTCAACCACTGAACCACACCGGCGGGGCGCCCATTGGCTCTTAAACCCCATCTTCAGTCCCTCTCCTTACTTTCTCTTGCTTTTGCCACGCTGGTCTTGTTCTTTGACCCTAACTGGCACATTTTTGTCCCAGGGACTTTTGTGCCACCTATTTCTTCTGTCTAGAACACTTGTCATCCCGATGATTCACCTCCACCCCCACTTCTTTTAGGTTGTAGCTCAAATGCCACCTCATTGAGGCCTACATTGACTTTCACTTACTTAAAATTCCAACCCACCCCCTGTTCTCTATCTTGTTCTGTTTTTTTCCAAAATGTTTACTATCTCTAGCATACTTCATGATTTTCCCTGTTATCTAATTTTCTTCCTTAGAATGGAGGCTCCATGGAGACGGGTTTTCTCTGTTTTATTTCTTGTTGTACTCTGAGTACCTAGAACAGTGATTGGAGCAGGCAGGTGACCAATAAGTACTTGCTGACTTGATGGACATTTTAGGAAAATCATCGTCAGTTGTGACAAATGGACCACAGAGGGCAAGGGTGGAAGCAGGAAGAGCAGTTAGAAGGTTATTGGGCTGGTCTAGATGACAGGTAATGGAGAGCTTGTATCGATTAGAGGTGGCTAGATTCTGATCACCTTTTGGAGTCAACTGGCAGCACCAATAAGTGGTCGCAAGTTTTCTTGCATCACAGAAGCAGACTCCTCAGAAGCAATGACCGATTGATTTTTTCTCCCCCTCCCCACATCTGTCTCAGGGACTGATTTATCACGTGACCTGTCTCCTTTTCCTTTTAAGAGTGTTTGTTCTGCCCTGGCCAGTTTGGCTCAGCGGTTAGAGCATCGGCCTGCGGTCCAGAGAGACCTGGGTTTGGTTCCCGCTAAGGGCATGTACCTTGGTTACAGTTTGTCCCCGGCTCTGGTTGGTCATGCGGGTGGCAGCCACTTGATGTGTCCCTTTCACGTCTCTCTCTCTCTCTCTCTTCCTCCCACTCTATCTGAACAAAAAATGGAAAAATGTCCTTGGGTGAGGATAAAAAAAAAAAAAAAGAGTGTTCTGTGGATCTTTCTTTCCACCCTAAATCTCTCCGGGGCCTTCTGGAAGTAAGTAATATAACTGAACAACAGGGACACATTCTCTCTTCTGTCCTGGTACAGATTGCTTTTTTTTTGGAGAAAGAAAACAACCCTCCTATCAAGGAGCCTACTAGAGAGGATCTTTTCAAGACACATAGTGTCCCTGTCACCCCCACCACCACTCCTGTGCTGTACAACCCAGATGTTGAGTCAAATTCCAGGGAAGCAGACCTGGACACCAGAGACTTGGAAATGTCTAAGAAAGTCAGACGATCATACAGCCGGCTGGAAACCTTTCACTGTGCCTCCACCTCAACACCAGGCCGCCCATCCTGCTTTGGCTTCGAGGGGCTACTGGGGACAGAAGACCTGGCCGGAGTCTCACCTTTGCTGTGTTCAAAGTTAACTGAGGTTTCCAGGGTCCCTGTGAATCCCTGGGTCCCAGACACGACTCTCCCTGGAATCTCCCCACCAGTGAAAGAGAAAAGAAAGAAGAAGAAGGTGCCGGAGATTCTGGTGAGTAAGGGTCAGGGGCCTTCCTCTGCCGTCATGCAGACATACTGGGAGATACGCCGGGACTCGTGCTGGGCTGGGGCTCAGCTCAGGCTGTTTTGAAAGAAAGTGCCTTCCTGCAGGGTGTGCTCTAGCCAACATGCCCTCTTCCCCACTCACCTACTCCCCATTTCTCTTCCCCCAGAAATCGGAGCTGGATGAGTGGGCCGCGGCCATGAATGCTGAGTTTGAAGCTGCTGAGCAGTTTGATCTCCTGGTTGAATGAGATGAAACTGGGGTGCACCTAGCCAGACTCTCCTCTTCCCTTTGTATATATCCCCTTCTTCCTGTGGAAAAGACACTTGGGCTCCCCTTCCTTGGCCTTGTGACCTGTGCAGTGGCAGCAGCCATGGCAACTGTAGGAAATGGGGTTTGCCTGGCTGGATGTCCTGGCCTTAGTCAGTGGCCCACCATCGTCTCCTCCCTATCTCCCACAGTGTCCTGGCCAGTTTCCATCTGTGCCACAGACTAGGGAGTAAGAATCACTGGCCCAGCCAGAGGAGGTTACAGGGCTGGGAATTGTGGGTGAGAGCATCTCTTCTGTTGGGGAATGTGGCTGCTGTGCCAGCCCCAACAGAACAGGCACTAGTGGCCACAGCAGCCTCAGGCTTCCTCTCCTGGTTTGCCTTCTGTTGGTGGCTTGGTTCCATCCATGTAAAAAGGCTTGGGTTTTCTCTTCGATTCTGTAGATGATCCAGGAGAGAATCTGTGGATTGGGGATGGTTCTTTCTGTGAGGAAGAAGCTGGACACTCAGCCAGTAGAGTCGGGTTTGGGAGAGTGGAAGGCCTCGGTTGGTCTCAGAACATAGGCGTTTACTCCTTAGAAGCTGTATTTCATAGTTCTTTGTTCTGCTGTTGAGATGGTTAAACACCAGGCAGATGAAGTGCTGGCTGCATGGGGCAAAGGGTGCATTTGAGGGTGTGGCACCAGGTGCCAAAGGCTCCAGCCTCCACAAACCTGATGCTCAGGGCATCTGGACTGGACACCTGCACAGGGTTGGGAAGGGACCCTTCTTTTCACACCTGTTTCTTACAAACTAAGGTGCAGTCTATTCAGCTCTAGAACAAAGACTTACAGATTGAACAGTCCTAGTCCCACTAGCATTTTTTAGCTCTAGTTGTCAAGTTCTAGGAAGCTTTTCTCACATTCCAGAAGGAGCAGAAGTTCATAGCAGTTTTAACCTTTACCTTCCTTAGTGCCTTCTCAGTGAGGGCACTGCCTGAGGCAGGTGCCAGGAATTGAGCTAGGGGGTGGGGCAATCATCTTATTGTCTTCTGGGAACCCCACTCCCCTCCCCCATTTCTCTTTTCTCAATGTTTGTAAAAGGTGTGCTTTCAAAGACTGCCAAACCACAACTTGCACCATCCCCCGGGTCGTTGAACTTTTGCACATTTACAGGTTTGTGGAAGTAGAGGCTAAGAGGATTGTGGAGGGGCTAGTGGACAGCAGAGAGTGTCAGGGAAGAGGAGTACTTGGATTACCTGAAACAGTGCAGGCCTGGTGGGCGCTAGTTAAATTCTTTATAAGGGTTGGGAGCCCCAGACTACCTGTTCAATGCTTTATGCTTTGTCAGACCCTGTAAGCAGCAAGCTCCTTTGTCAGAGTAGGCCAGATACCCTTGAGCTGGACCACACCTGAAGAATTCTTGTTCTCACTGGCTGTTGGGCAGGACTCCTGGGAATTGTCTTAGTCCTGCAGAATCAGGAGTAGCCAGATGGTGTTAACCTCTCTTCCTGAAAACTAAGAATGCGGAGTTCAAAGGAAAATTGGGGTTTCTTAAAAAAATAAACCTGTTTGAGTTTCTGTCTGTTTGGAGATTGCGTTTCTTTCATGGGTCAAAGGGAAAGCTGAAGGTGTGAGGTCCAGCAAGCTAAGCCTTTGGGCTGTGTCACAGGGTTGTCCCTTTTATAGAGGGCTGCCAGCCTGGCCTCAGTACCCTGCCCCCACCCCTGTATCTTTTTCTGTCTAGTTGTTCACACCCATTCCTCCAAGGCAGCGCTACCTGCAAAGGAGACCTCAAGGGGAGCCCCACCCCTACTCTCCCAAGAGGAAAGAAGTTGGGTCTAGGATAAGGCTGCTAAGAGCTTCATCCAGTGCCTGGGAACAAAATCTTTCCCCACCCTAAGTCCAGTCCTTGTTTCTCTGTTCCTTTGCCCTGTCAGCCTCCTGTGAAGGAGCCCACTTCTTACACTGGCCCAGCCTGGATGTTCTATAGCAGTGGGTGCAGAAGCCCCTGGGAGCTAGTCAAAGATGCAAATAACCATGCAACTCCACACGGGTGGCACAAGCTGGTCTCCCTTCAGAGCTCTTTTTTTTTTTTTTTTTTTTATCCTCACCCGAGGACATTTTTCCATTTTTTGTTCAGGTAGAGTGGGAGGGAGAGAGAGGAACAGAGAGAGAGAGAAACATCGATGTGAAAGGAACACATCGAGTGGCTGCCACCCGCACAACCGACCAGGGCCGGGGACAAACTGCAACCGAGGCACGCGCCCTTAGCGGGAACCGAACCCGGGTCTCTCAGGACCGCAGGCCGACGCTCTAACCACTGAGCCAAACCGGCCAGGGCTCCCTTCAGAGCTCTTTGCACTTATTCTTACTTCCTAGACCGAGCAAATCAAGGCCTTTATTTATTTTCTTTTTTATTGATTTTAGAGAGATAGGAACATCGACAAGAGAGAACATCAGTTGGCTGCCTCCTGCATACCACCCACTGGGGATTTGGCCCAGAACCTGGGCATGTGCTCTGACCAGGAATTGAACTGGCAACCTCTTGGTGCATGGGTCGATGCTCAACCACTGAGCCATACTGGTCGGGCAAATCAAGGCCTTTAAATTCTTAAGTTCCCACAGACTCTCCAACCTTCCTACTACCTCTTTCCCTCACCCAGAGGAAAGCAGGCTCCTCTTCAATGCCAAGCTTTCCACTTTGGCTTTTGATCCAATTCTCTCTGAGACCTTGTGCCTCTTTCTCCTACAAGTCCTAAACAGGCTTATGTTCATTTTATTGTTAAAAACAACCACCCTAACCCAAAAAAGTCTTGACCAGCCTCTTTTTGCTACTACCATTACTCCTTTCAAGGTTAAGCTCCTTGGAGAAATGTTTGGAAATTGCTTTCTGCTTCTGTCCCATTTATTCCAGGTACCCTCTATTTACTGCTCAGCCAGAAGGAACCAGTGACACCCCCCCCCCCCCCAATCCACAATGCTACAGACTCGGGTCTCTGCAGCCTGGGCCAAGAGCACCCTTCTGCACCCATCTTGGGGCCATGGCACCGCTGGCTCCTTTCTTTGCTTTTGCTAAAATGTTAGGACACTAGGTTCATTTAGTTCTGGACCCTCTTCAATGTGCTTGCTCTCCCTGGATGACCTCAAGCTCTCCAGGCCACCTCGTTGCTCAAGATTTGCCAGTCTTTTCTCCAACCCTTACCTCTGTTCTGAACTTCAGACCAGAATGTAGAACTGTGTTCTAGAACTGTATCTCAACTCAGAAGTCATCTCAAACTCAGCTTACCCATCAGCTCACCTCTTCCTGTGCTCCTTACACCATTAGCATCACCTCAGGCTGACTCAGTTACACAAGCCAGGACCCTGGTGGTCATCTGCAGCTCCCCCCCTTTCCACCCCATCCCCTCAGCCCCAACCTCAACATCCCTTCATCCCCATGGCTCCTGGACAATTGCCCTGGCCTAGCGATTTTCAATCTTTTTCATCTTATAGCACACTTAAACTAATTACTAAAATACATTGTTTGCTGATCTGACAAAAAAAAAAGTATAGTTTTGATTCATTCACATGGATGCCTATTGTATTCATTGTCATTTTTTATTGACAATCTAAGGGAAAAGACATCAGTGCCCTGATTAAACAGTCAGGTATTGCATGTTTTAAAAATTTTTGTGGGACACCAGTTTGAAAATTGCTGCCCTGGCCTCCTAGTGGCTTTCTTCTCCAAACTATAAACACTGTGGCCTGAATGAGTTTCTAAGAGAAAATATGGTGCTGTTTTCCCCCTGCTTAAAGCCCTTTGAGCTGTGAGGTGGTGCGGTAGGATCGATAGATATGGCAACCGAGGAGGATGTGGAGCTGGAGTTGGAGACCCAGACCAGCAGTCCTGAGCAACCTCCTGGGAAGCCATGAAAGCATGACAGTGGTGCAGCGGACCTGGAGAGAGTCACTGACTATGCAGAAGAAGAGATCCAAAGTTCCAGTCTGGAGACGGCCATGTCTGTGATTGGAGACAGACATTCCTGGGAGCAGAAAGCCAAACAAGAGTGGGAGAAAGAACTGGCAAAAACTGCCAAGAAGGAAGATCGGGAGTTGGTAAAGACAGAGATGGCTATCTCACGAAAAGCCGCAGAGCGAAGCTTGAGGGAACACATGGGCAACGTGGTAGAGGCTCTTACTGCCCAAACCAACTGATTTGTGCTTTCTCAGACATACCTACTGGATTAACTTACTGCAATAAAGATATCTTTTTTGTTTTTTTTTTCAGTTTTATCATCTTGGATCAAAAAAACCTGGTACAATTCTACATCTAGGTGTAATACCCAAAAGAATTGAAAGCAGGATCTCGAAGAAATATTTGCACACCCATTTTATAGCATGGTTCACAATAGTCAAAAGGTGGAAACATAAATATCCAGCAATGGATGAATGAATAAACACAGTGCAGTGTATAGATACAATGGAATACTATTCAGCCCTATTCATTTCAAAAGGAATGAGATTCTGATACATGCTTCAATATGGTTGAACCTTAAAAACATGATGCTAAGTGTAATGAGCTAGATTCAAAAGGACAAATATGGTTCTACTAATATGAGGTACCAAAAACAGTCAAACTCCTAGACAATGCAGAATGATGGTGGCTGCCAGGGGATAGAGGAGGGAGAATGGAGAGTTTAATAATGAGTACAGGGCTTCAGTTTAGGGAGATGATAAAGTTCTGGAGGTGGATGGTGGTGATGGTTGCATGGCAGTGTGAATGTGCTTAAAGCCACTGAACTGTACACTTAAGATGGTTAAAATGATAAAAAAAAAAATTCCAATTTTTTTTTCCCTTTATTGATTTTAGAGAGGAAGGGAGAGGGAGAGAGATATAGAAACATTGATGAGAGAGAACATCGATTGGCCGCTTCTGCATGCCCCCCACTGGGGATCAGGCCACAACCTGGGCATGTGTCCTGACTGGGAACCAAACTGGCGACCTCTTGGTGCATGGGTCAGTGCTCAACCACTGAGCCACACCAGCTGGACTAAATTGATAAAAGTTTATGTTGTGTATTTTGTCACAAATTTTTTTTTTCAATCCTCACCCAAGGATATTTTTCCACCTATCTTCAGATGAGTGGGAGGGAGGAGTGGGGGGGAGGGGAGAGAAAGAAACATCCATTATCCATTGGCTGCCTCCCTCCTGCACAATCCCAACCAGGGCTGGGGACCAAACCACAACAGAGGTATGTGCCCTTGACTGGAATCAAACTCGAGACTGGTCCATGGGCCGACGCTCGAACAATTGAGACAAACCAGCCAGGGCTTTGTCACAGATTTTTTTAAAAACACCCTTTGGTGACTTCCCATTGTTCATGCAGTGGCATAATGACCATTACTGGGTTTTGGCTGCTGGGTGTCTCAACCTTTATAAGAGACCTGGCTGCATGGGACATGCTTACACTAAAAAATTTACATTGTTTATCTGGCATTTAAATTTAACCACCTCATCCTGTTTCCAGTGGGAGTGCCCCATACCTTCGGCACTGTCCTTTCTTCTGGATTGCCCTTCATTGGCCAATATACCCCACTTGTTGAAGATCAAGCAGCACCTCCCTGATGGAGTCTGCCTGGAGCTTCGTGTGAGGGACACAGCTGAGATCACTATTTGTCCTCTAAATCAGATTGTCCCCCACGATTTTGCCAGAAGATGTACAAGATTCTGAGAGTGAAAAATGGTGTCAATTCCACCTAATGATTTAAGACTGTGATTTTGGGAGAAGCTGCTATTTCAAGCTTGTTGGTGGGACATCTCACACACCTTGGAAGCATCCTCACACCCAGCTCCAGCTCCACTGCAGACCAGGCCAGGGAGGGTCCAGGGGAGGCAAGTTTGCTCAGCAGAGAAAAGTGTGGGCTGAGTTTAGATTGCAGATGAGGGTGAGAATGAGAGGGCGTGAATATCATGGGCAAGAACTTGGAACTTCCGGTCAAGATGGCGGTGTAGGTAAACGCGGTATCACATCCTCCCACAAACACATCAAAGTTACAACTAAACTACTGAACAACCATCATTCAAAACTGCCTGAAATCGAGCTGAATGGAAGTCCTACAACTACATAATTAAAGAAGGAGCTACATCGAGACTGGTAGGAGGGGTGGAGGCAATGGGCTGGTCCCACACCCACGTGTGGTGGATAAAAATCAGGAGGACACCTCGGCTGGGAAGGTCCTTCCTGAGGACTGAGGGGTCCCCCTCCCACACCAGGCGCCCCACTCAGGGTTCCAGTGCCAGGAAGAGAATCCCCATCCCTTCTGGCTGGAAAAACCAGTGGGAACTGAGGCTCAGGGAGGCTGAGGCGGCTGGAGCCCCAGGCAGCTCCTTAAAGGGCCCGCGCACGGACTTATCGGACTCTCTCCCTCTAAGCTTGGAGGGGAGGCAGCTCTAAGGGCGCCAGAGACATACAGGGAAGAACTGAGCTGTTTGGCTTTGGAGCAAGAACTGGAGAGGGGGCTTTCTCCGGGACAGACGTGCTGTCAGAGGCCTTTGTTCCTTTGGTGAGCTCTTCCCTGGGGCAGCAGACAGCCGCCATATCTAGGACGCCAGCACCTGGCTCACACTGGTAGCCCCGCCCTAGTGGTTCCCTGAGGCCCCGCCCCACCCAACTTTCAGGCCAACCCACGCTGTTGCCAGTTGCTTAACCATAGGATTGGCCTATTTTTTTTTTTTTTTTTTTATCCTCACCCGAGGACATTTTTCCATTTTTTTCCATTTTTTGTACAGATAGAGTGGGAGAGAGAGAGAGGAAGAGAGAGAGGGAAACATCGATGTGAAAGGGACACATCGAGTGGCTGCCACCCGCACGACCAACCAGGGCCGGGGACAAACTGCAACCGAGGTACACGCCCTTAGCGAGAACCGAACCCGGGTCTCTCCAGACCGCAGGTGGACGCTCCAACCGCTGAGCCAAACCGGCCAGGGCACGATTGGCCTGTCTTGGATCCTGCTTCAGGTTTTCCTAAATTCTTTCAAACAAGCAGCATCTGGTCTCAGCTAGCCCCATACCACTTGTTAAGTAACACATAGAAACAAACACAGGGAGGCGGCCAAAATGAGGAGACAAAGAAACAGGTCCCAAATGAAAGAACAGAACAAAACCCCAGGAAAAGAACTAAGCGAAATGGAGATAAGCAACCTAACAGATTCTGAGTTCAAAACACTGCTTATAAGGATGCTCAATGAACTTAGTGAGAACCTCAGCAAACTTAGTGAGGGCCTCAAGAGCATAAAAAAGGACTAGTCAGAAATGAAGGAGGCACTAACTGAAATAAAGAATAATTTACATAGATTCAATAGTAGAGTAGGTAAAGCCAAGAAGCAAACCATCAATTTCGAATCTAAGGAAGCAAAAAACACCCAATCAGTACAGCAAAAAGAAAAAAATAATCCAAAAAAATGAGAAGAGTGTAGGGAGCCTCTGGGACAACTTCAAGCGTGCCAACATTCGCATCTTGGGGGTGCCAGAAGGAGAAAAGAGAGAACAAGAAATAGAAAACCTATTTGAAACAATAATGGCAGGAAACTTCCCTAACTTGGTGAAGGAAACAGACATACAAGTCCAGGAAGCACAGAGAGTTCCAAACAAGATGAACCCCAAGAGGCCCACACCAAGACATATCATCAAAATGCAAAAGGTTCAAGACAAAGAGAGAATCTTAAAAGCAGCAAGAGAAAAGCAGTTAGTTACCTACAAGGGAGTTCCCATAAGACTGTCAGCTGATTTCTCAAAAGGAACTTTGCAGGCCAGAAGGGAGTGGCAAGAAATATTCGGAGTGATGAAAAGCGAGAACCTACAACCAAGGTTACTCTATCATGCAAAGCTGTCATTTAGAATCAATGGCCATATAAAGACTTTCCCAGACAAGAAAAAGATAAAGGAGTTTATCACCACCAAACCGTTATTATATGAAATGTTGAAGGATCTTTTTGAAGAAAAAGATAAAATATATGAACAAACAAAATGGCATGAATACATATCTATCAACAATGGAATCTACAAACAAAACGAACAGGCAGACAAACATTCTCATAGATAGAGAACATTTTGTTGGTTGTCAGATGGGAGTGTGGTTGGGGGATGGGTGAAAAAGGTGAAGGGATTAAGAAATACAAATAGGTTGCTAGACTGACAAACCTCAAAGGGAAAGGGGTTGGAGGGTGGGAAGAAATAAACCAAAAAACTTATATGTAACCAATGGACATAGACAACAGTGTGGGAAAAGGCAGGAGGGGGGCGGGAGTAGGGAGGAAGGGGTCAATGGGGAAAAATGAGGAACATCTGTAATACATTCAACAATAAAGATTTAGAAAAAAAAGAGCTTGGCACTTGGGAAGGTTTGGGATGGTGTCAGGAAGTGAGGCTCCTGGCTGGTCTGAGCAGAGGCTTGTTCAAGGGTGGTGGAATATGTGGGTTAGAACCAATGGTGTCCAAAATGGAGAGTCTTGAATGCCACACTAATTGCTTCTCAATGTCCAACTAATGATGATTTCTATATCAAAAATGAGAGGGATTCGTCACTTCTAAAAAATATATATAGCCCTGGCCAGTTTGGCTCAGTGGTTAGAGCGTCGGCCTGCAGTCTGGAGAGACCCGGGTTCGGTTCCCGCTAAGGGCACATACCTCGGTTGCAGTTTGTCCCCGGCCCTTGTTGGGTTGTGTGAATGGCAACCACTCAATGTGTCCCTTTCACATCAATGTTTCTCTCCTGCTCTCTCTCCCGCTCCCACTCTATCTGAACAAAATATTGAAAAGTGTCCTCGGATGAGGATAAAAAAATAAATATAGTTTTTATTGATTTCAGGGAGAGGGAGAGAGAGATAGAAACATTGATGAAAGAGAAACATTGATCAGCTACCTCCTACATGGCCCCACTGGGGATCAAGCCCACATGTTCCCTGATGCCACCCCCTGGTGCATGGGATGACACTCAACCAACTGAGCCAAATTGTCAGGCAGATTCTTTACTTTTTTGTTATTGTTGTTTATCTTCACCTGAGGATATTTTTCCCATTGGTTTTTAGAGAGAGTAGAAGGGAGGGAGGGAGGGAGGGAGGAGGAGGAGGAGGAGGAGGGAGAGAGAGAGAGAGAGAGAGAGAGAGAGAGAGACATGGATGTGTAGAGAGACACATGGATTGGTTGCCTCCCACACGCACCCCAACTAGGGCTGGGAATTGAACCTGCAACCCAGGTATGTGCCCCTGACCAGAAATCAAACCTGAGAACCTTCGATACGTGGGCCAATGCTCTAACCACTTAGCAGCACTGTCCAGGGCAGATTCTCCACTTTTTATAGGCTTCTCTAGGGTTCCATGAAAAAGCGCCATCCTATCCCCCAAACCCCACCTCAACCCTTGCATTTGCAGGGATCTGGTTGGCTGGACAGAACTGGTGGTGGAAGTCTCTCCAGGCTGGAGGCTGCCCCAAGAAAACCTGGAAAGGGGAGGCCCATGGGATGATGGACATGGCTCACTAACTGGGCTTCTGTCTTCCTCAGTCTCCCCAGGGCAGACAAAGAGCCCATTCTAAGCCCATTGAGATGCCAGTGGTGCAGCCTGTTGAGGAGCAGAAGCTGGAAGACTCTCATGTCTCTGAGGAGCTGGGCGCGAGGGTAACAGTCATGGGTGGCGGGGGGCTGGAGAAATTCTCATTTCCCTGCCTGGGTGGAGATCTGAACTAGCCATCGCTCCAGGGTGTGGGAGGACCCAGGCTCTTGGGCTGCCAGCCTCATGCCTTGGTCACCATGACACATTCTCTGCCAAAGCTGCCACCTTCAGAGCAAAAGCTAGACCTGCAACCAGAACCCACGGTCAAGTTCCTGTTTACACTCCTGAGTGCTGTGGAGCCCCCTGAGCCCAAAGAACCTGAAGAGTAAGGCTGCGTGAGTGCATGAAGGGGAGGGAGCACATTGGTGCTTCTCTCCCCACCCCACCCCAAATTAACCCTCAGACCTGGGCCAGGACTCAGCCCTGGGGCGGGCAGAAGGGAAGCCCAGATAGGGTTGAACAAGCCTGGGCCTTGGACTACCGCCATCTCTGACCACCCCATCCTCTCCCAGCCTATTGATCCCCCAGTCCTACCTCACTGCAAACCCATCCTAGGGACTTGGAGATCCAGGAGAGCAGGTTCCTGGATGAGGAAGACTGGGGCATCGGGCGAACCTCGAAGGAAATGAGCCATTTGCACAATGCTTGCATCAGGTGAGCCAGGTTGGGGCAGGTGGGGGCAGGTAGGGTGACAGGGCTTTCCCCACGGAGGTCAGGGCCTGGGGCTTGCCGGCTGTAGGTTTGCCCTTCTTCCTTCCCTCCTTCCCTGTTCTACTCTGGGTGACCTCCTTGCTGGCCGGCAGGTTTCTTCCCTCCCAAGCTTAAGTGTCCTTCTCATATGAGTGGGACCTGCCCCACCGGTGTGGGGGCCACAGCTCTTTCCTATCGATTGACGCTGTGCCCACACGCCTGGTTATTGGGCTGTCTACAAGGTTGCCTGTTAGGGACCTCCACCTTTAATTGTTCAAGAACTTGAGGGATACTTTGGTCTGTGGGGGCGGGGGGTCTGTTCTCTGCATGTCAGGCTCAGGTCTGCATGATCCCACGACTGTTTGTCTCTGTGGTAAAGCCAAGGTCAGATGTCCCCCTGGAGACAGAGGTCTTGGGGTGGCTGTGGGGGAAGTGCTGCCGTCTCCCCAGGCTGCACATGGGCTCCCTGGGCCGTAGTGCAGAGCGGTCAGCGCTTTGTTCAGACACAGCTAGCTCAGCGCTCAGGCAAGGCCGTTTCCATGCAGCAGTCACGTGGAATCTCGTCACAGCCTCCCCGCAGCCTCTGTGCTGCCCCCTTGCAACAGGGACCGTGGGGGCTTTCTCTCCCAGCCTGTATGATGAAGCAGCCTGCCCTTCTCTGCTGAAGGAGGGAAAAGCGTTCTTTGTCTCTGTCTGGGTCCCCGCCATGAGTCTGTGGGGAGAACAACTCCCTCCCACCCGTGGCTTTGCCAGGACAATGTGGGGTGCAACAAAGAACTTTCCTCCCACCGTCTAAGTTCTAGCTGGGCTAATAATAAAATTAACACGAGACAGGTTAACAGGCAAAAATGTCCAAGATTTATTACGGATATACATGTAGGGGTGCCATAAGCTATGAGACCTGAAGACCATTGGGCAGTGAGGGTTATATGCCATTCTGGACTAAGGAGAGGCAGATGAGAAAGAGCAAACATTAGGGAAACAGGTTCTTGCTGGGCCACCCAGGAACAGTGGGACGCAGAGGGCCTGTGACAGGCTTTGCGCTAGTTCCCTTCCTTTCAGAGGTTACTCCTATCAAATTCCTTTAGTCAGGTAAGGGGAGGGTCAACATTTTTTAGTCCATTTAAGCTGTTTCTTAATAACCAGCTTAAAAATCAGTATCCCAAAAGGCATATTTTGAGGTGGCAGAATGTTGGGCCCCCTTGACAAGACAGCTCTGGGTGAAACTCTGATCTCAGGCGGCTGTGCCAGGTCGCCCAGCTCAGGCAGGAGGCATGGGTCGGGGTGGGGCTGCCTAGGACAAGAGCCTGGGGACTGAGGGGCATCTCTCTTTCAACCCTAGGCTCCAGGAGTCGCTGAGCACTATGCAAGCAGACAACCTGGCCCTGGGGGAGAAGCTGCAAAACCTGGTGAGACCCTCAGCCCAGGACCCCCTCCTTTTCCATGCCTCATCCCTGCCTCCCAGCCCAGCTGGGGATCCTCGGGCAGGCCTGCCAGGCCAGCTACCCACCTCAGGCCCCTGCAACCCTTTGTTCTAGCCCAGCTTGTTGTATAAGAACCTGAAGAAGGAGTTGAAGGCTGCCCAGCAGGAGCCCAAGCCGTCCAGGAAACAGAGCTGTTCCTGCTGGACAGGCAGCCCTGTGGCGAGTGATGAGGGAGGGGACACCTCTCTCCCATCCCTGCAACAACCCAGCGTCCAGGAGGCAGCACTGCTCACCCTGTAGCCCGACGCTACCCATGACCACAGCCACCAGTGTCAGCCTTGGGCAGGCCCGAGGCCAGAGACTGGACGCTTCCTCAGGAAGCCACTCCAACAGCAATAAACTTCCCCACAGCTGAGCAGAGGCTTCCCAGCGTGTCTGTGCAGGAGGCCACCAGCTCCAAACTGAGCTTGGTCCCTGGACTGCCCTCTGACGTCTCCCCACCTCCCTGGGTTTGCTGGTTTTGGGCTTCTCCCAACTCAGAGGAGGTTCCAGGTCTGGTTAGTGTCAGCCTCAAGGTCAATGCACCTGTGATAAGCAGTGGGGTAGGACTGGAAGGGGGCTGCACCCCCTTCTGGGGAGAATAAAGGCACCAGGTCTAATTCCAAAGGGCGGATATGAAAGGGAGGGGCAAGAAGAACCACTTCCCACCTTGTGACCCCACTAGGAGAGTCTCTTCCTCTTTGTAAGTCAAGTCATGGTAGGGTGGGGGAGTGAGAGCCCCCTCAGGGCCCAACACCCTTCAGCTGGAGATGCATCTGGAATTTGAATCCCCACTCCTACCCACCCCCACTCTCCAACCAGGGCCTCCTGGGCCTCCCTTGAGACCTCACTTCAACCTATAGGGCGGTCCCTGTCCTGGGCCAGAGCCCTTCCCCCTTCTCCTCAGGACTGGCTGCCTGAGCTCCCAGCTGTGGTCACTGTGCCCTGGCCACAGGGCTTGTACCCACCAGCCTTGCTGCCCTCAGCATCTGTCTAGTTCCAGGGAGCTTTTTGAGGTGCCCCATGATTCTGGATGTAAGAAGAGAGAGACAGAGAGAGAAAAGGTAGAATGTTCCAAAACTCAGAAATAATTCCCATACAATTAGACAAAGACTGTGCTTCAGTTTTGTTTGCTTGTTGTTTTTGTTTTTAACTCCTTAATGAGAAGAATAACAGCTAGCAAGAAGACAAAGCCAGTTTAAATGAGAATATAAGAAACTGAGCCCTGGCCGGTTTGGCTCAGCGGTTAGAGCATCGGCCTGCGGTCCGGAGAGACCCGGGTTCGGTTCCCGCTAAGGGCGCGTACTTCGGTTGCAGTTAGTCCCCGGCCCTGGTTGGTCGTGCGGGTGGCAGCCACTCGATGTGTCCCTTTCACGTCGATGTTTCTCTCTCTCTCTCCCTTCCACTCTATCTGTACAAAAATTGGAAAAATATCCTCGGATGAGGATAAAAACAAAAAAAACAAACAAACAAAAAAAAAGAAACTGACAAATACATGTAGTCAAGTGGGGGGAAAAAAGAAGGAATCCTGAAATAATATTGCTAAATTGGATAAAAAATTACCTATAGGCTAACTTTTTCCCAAAGCCCTCATAACCCTAAGGGTGACATTACTTACTGGGCAGGAATCCTCTAGTATGTTATGGGAAGGGCTGAAACCATTTTTCTGCTGTATACCCACCACAGGGGGACACTAGCCAGGAATATGGAAATTAAGGTTTGTGGACTCTCCTCAGACTCAAACCAGACCCCACGGAATCATGCCCAGACCAGTAACCGATGCAGACTTGATTAATGAAGGTTTGATTTGGTCACAGCTTCAGGCTGAGTCACACTGAGCTCTACTTAGCAGCCCTCCTCTCTCACGACTCCAACGTCCTTTCCTGGATGGCTTTAGGTGTCCCAGGCATCCCTCACCATCCACTTCCTGACCAGTGCTTGGCCAGTGTTCCAGCCGACCAGTGACCCAGTTTCCCGAAGGGAATCATCCAGTACTGAGATTGAGGGGGAATAGTTGCACCAACAGCCTAATGGTTAAATACATGTAACCATTTAAGGACTTCTAGCAACAAAACTGAGTCATCAGGATGGTCCCATTTGAACCTCCTTCTTCTAGAAACCTCTAGGATCTCCGCCTGGGAAAGCAAGCACATGCAGCTACATTGATACTGCTCAGCTGCAGGAAGTGGTGTCTGTGACAGAGCTCCCTCCCTGCTTCCCAGCTGTCTCTAAACCACAGAAATTGCTGATAGATGTCCTAAATGCATCCTGGCTATGGCCCAGTGGCCCAGGGCCCCCAGATTGCTCTGCTCTGAGCTCAGCCACTCCTGCTGACACCAAGACCCAGCAGTACTGCAGCCCAGTCAGCAAGGGCCTTTCAAGGGGAGGTCCCAAAGCAAAGCAGCCGGGGCCTAGGGTGGTACCAGTCTTTTGTTTGTTTGTTAATCCTCACCTGAGGTTATTTTTCCATTTATATCCAGTGAGAAGGGGGAGAGAGCAAGAGAGACACATGGATTGGTTGCCTCCTGCATGACCCCTACCAGGGCTAGGGATGAACCGAAACTGAGGTACACACCCTTGGACCGAATCAAACCCATGACTCTTTGGTTTGTGGGCCAATACTCTAACCACTGAGCTAAACCGACCAGGATTTATTTTACTTTATTTTTTTTAATTCATACTTCAGAATTCTTTTTTATTTTTATTGATTTTCTTTTAGAGAGAGAGGAAGGGAGCAGGAAAGAGAGATAGAAACATCGATGAGAGAGAACATCGACTGGCGGCCTCCTGCACCCCCCCCCCCCCCCCCGCCCCGGTCCCCCGGGGATCGGGCCCACAACCTGGGCATGTGCCCTGACTGGGAATTGAATCAGCAACCTCTTCATGCATGGGTTGATGCTCAACCACTGAGCCACACCGTCCAGACTTATTTTATTTTTTTAAATATGTTTTTATTGATTTTTTTTTTTTAGAGAGAGACATTGGTGTGAAAGAGAAACAGATCAGCTGCCTCCTGCACGCCCCCTACTGGGGATCGAGCCTGCAACTTGAGCATGTGCCCTGACCAGGAATCAGAGGGACCTCTCAGTCCCTGGGATGACGTTCAATCCACTGAGCCACTGCGGCCAGACGGTACCAGTCTTTTACACTCCCCACCAGAAGAGCTAGTCAAAGCAGGCTACTGTGTCAGTCACAAGCTTGGCCCAGGTCTGTTATCAGTACACTGGGGCTGGATTGGGGAAACCCCTGCTGTGTCCCCATGGTCCCATCTCTCTTGTGGGGTGTGAAATGGAATGGCTTCTCATGCCTAGTGACTGAGGGGTGGTATAGCTCCTGGGTAAGACTGCAGGGGATGCGACTGCTCCCTGCATTCTAATCTCAGCTCCACCACGTGCCAGTTTGTGTGACTTTGACCGAGTAACCAGACACACTTCTTCATCTGTAAAATGGGGTTAATCACAGTGCCTACCTCAGGCTTTTGGGAGGACTGGTGATTTAGTGCCAGCTGGGCAAATTGTTAGCTTTCTGTGAAAGTTGGCGATTATTAGCTGACCTCCAGTGGATATACCCACACCTCTAAGAGGCACAGTGGAAGGGGGGGTACCTGGGCTCCCAGAGGCTCCCCATTTAGAATAGCAGCCTAAAGGTCCTGCTCTTCTTGCCTGTGGATGGCCCAATCCTGCAACCTGGCAGCATCGCCCTCCATCCTGGGCATCATCCTTCAGAAACATCCTGCTCTGGAGGCCTGTGAGATCCCACATCCCCATCTCATGAGGGCACCTGTGTAATGCAGGCCCCCACCCATAGCTGGCTCAGCAATCTTGTTGCAGCTTATTGAGACAGGGTCTGTTTCCCAGGGGTTCCTTTGTATCCTTGTGGTTGCCTGGACATTCCTTAAATCCCAGACAGCTGGAGCCCAGCGTTGAGGAGCTGTGCTGCTTCCGGTCGACTTTTCATCCATCTACAAAGATTTGGTGAGTGCCTCCTAGGTGCTCTCCTCCAAAGGAGAGATGAGGGAGTTTGGGGGCAGGATGGATTTCAGATTTCTTTTGAAGGCTCACCGAAAAGGATTTACCTTACCGACAGGCTCGAGGTAGAGTATGAGAGAAAGAGGAGTAATATGTAACTCCAAGATTTTTGGCCTCAGTGGCTAGATGGATGGGGCTACCATTAACTAAAGTGGAGCCTGTGGGAGGAGGATTTCTGAGGAGGAAGATCAGGAGCTAAACTTTGGGCGTGTTCAGTGTGAGCTGACTCTGGATCACTAAGTATGGCTATGAAGTCAGCAGCTGGAAATTCAGGACTAGAATTCAGGGGATAGGTTCAGATTGGAGGCATAAGTTTGCAGGTTTTCAGTCTGCATTTGATCATTTGTATTGGTTTTCTTTTTTTTTTTTTTTTTTTTATCCTCACCTGAGGACATTTTTCCATTTTTTTATTCAGATAGAGCAGGAGGGAGAGAGAGGAAGAGAAAGAGAGAAACATTGACGTGAAAGAAACACACTGAGAGTGGCTGCCATCCACACAACCCAACCAGGGCCAGGGACAAACTGCAGCCAAGGTACATGCCCTTAGTGGGAACCGAACCCGGGTCTCTGTGGACCACAGGCCAATGCTCTAACCACTGAGCAAAACCGGCCAGGGCTGTATTGGTTTTCTATTGCTGTTTAACAGACAACTCTAAATGTTAGCATCTTAAAACCAAGGACATTTATTATCTCACAAAGTTTCTGAGACTTTATGAATTTGAAATGGTTTGGTTGGGTAGTCTGACTCAGGGTCTCTCATGAGATTGCAGTCAAGATGTCAGCTGGGGCTGTACTCTCCAGAAGGCTTGACTGGGGCTGAAGGACCCACTTCCAAGGTGGCCCGCTCACATGGCTGGCAGGAGACCTTAGTTTCTCACCTGTGGCCTGTCCACAGAGTTGCTTGAGTAGCCTCACACCATGGCATCTGGCAGTGATTCAGGGGAGAGCCAGGCAGAAGCCATGATGTCTTTTAGGACCTAACCTTGGAAGCCACACTCTGTAATTTCTGCAGTAACCTTTGGGGCCATCTTGGAGGTGGGCCACCACAGAATTTAAAGCCATGAGCCTGGATGAGATCACCTAGAAAATGAATGTAGATAGAGAAGCAATCCAGGGCCTGAGCCCTAGGCCACTCTGACACTAAGAGGTCAGGGATGGAGAGGACTCATTAAAGGAGACTGCAAAGGAGTAGGCACAAAGGTCGGAAGGAAACTGGGTGAGTGTGAGGACCTGGAGGCCAAGGGACCAAAGTGTTTAAGGAGGATGGGTGATCAGCTGTGACCAAGGCTACTGCCAGGTCAAATGAGAAGAGGGGACAGAACTGGATTTGACAACATGGAGCGAAGTCGACCTCTTCAAGAGCAGTTTTAGTAGAGTGGTGGGTAAAGCCCCAACTTGAGCAGCCCCTAAGAGAGAATGGAGAGAAATCGGGGACAAACATGGATGACTCTTCAA
This sequence comes from Molossus molossus, assembly GCF_014108415.1. NCBI lineage: Eukaryota > Metazoa > Chordata > Mammalia > Chiroptera > Molossidae > Molossus > Molossus molossus. The sequence continues at coordinate 90,976,087 of NW_023425348.1, read as the reverse complement.
GACTATTATCATAAAAGGGGACAGGACACTGGACCAGTCACTGGAGGAACAAGTGGAATTGAGAGAATTTGCACCATAAATGCGTGCTTTAGGTGGATGAAATGATCCACTGAAGAAAAAATGGAGCAGGGAGATTCGCTGGGGCCATATCGTCGAATAGTGAGGGGCGTGGGCTCTGGGGCATGAGGAAGCTGGCCCTAAACAGGCACAAACCATTCATCCACGGCAACAGGAGAGGGCCAAGGCGATGGGCTGAGGGTGAGTAGCTCAAATGGTGAAGTTCCCTCTGGTTTTCTCAGTGAAATAGGGAAGCACAGTCACTGGCTGCAAGTGAGGGTGGAGGAGACCACGTTGGAGGCTAGAGAAGAGAAGAGAGGGTGTGAGCACCATCTAGGAGCATGGAGAGTGAGTGGACCAGGGAAAGACGGCAGGATTGCCGGGCAGTACTGAGGTCCCATTTGAGGTTTGGGATCATAAATTTAAAGCAAGATCAGCAAGATCATGTGACTGCAGGCACAGTAAGGGTCAAGGTGCAGGTGCAGCAGAGTAGATGGTAGGTTGGATGTTACCTGGTCCGCATTTTACCCAGTGAATGTGACCAAAGCAGAGAGGATCTGGAGGGGTGAGAAAGTTTGCAAGGGACTGAGTCTGGGCAAGGAGGGAGGTGAGTCCACCTGGGAGGTAAGGGAGACTGGCAAGGAGCTGGCACAGATGGATTGGTGGTCCTGAAGAGATTAAAGAACTCAGAGTCAGTGCGATCCTGGGAGTGAGATGGAAGTCAAATTTATTAACTACTTTAGACACCCACAGTTCAAAATAAAAAAATCACATTGCCAAGGAAGTGTGGGCTTCCCTTCCGTACTCTTGAACAGCCTCCCATTCTAAGAGTTCCCCTGCCTCCCATAATGTGGGTGGGGCCACACAGCCCACCAAGCTAAGATGGGGAAGGAAAATGGATCAAATTAATGTCTGGTGCCTACAGCAGTGTAGACACTAGCTGACTCCCACAGCCTGAGCCAAAGTTCTTGGGTGTCTCTCTCTCTCTCTCACACACACACACACACACACACTACACTCAGAGAGTTGCCCACTGAGATGTCACATACTCTTGTCCAGATGTCATGTTTGTGACTTCACATGTTCAAGGGACTAAATCCTTCCAGGAGAGGGTGGGGCAGGACCATAAAGCTGCTGCCTCATCGTGTTATCACCGTGTCTCTTCTTCAACTTATCAGCTGACCTTGGTGTCCCACTGCCTTCCTGGTGGTGACTGCCTCCTGTGTCCTCATAAGGAATGTGTGTGCTCTCTACACTTACAGGCTTCTGATAAGATCCAAGGTCAATATCCTGAATGCTGATAATCATCTCGCCAAGAAGGTGGCTTCCTGGTGCACGTCCTTGAAGTCACTGATCACATCCCCCACCCCACCTCCAGTCCTCCCGTGCTAACATGCAAATCCTCCTGACTAGCAGCACAGGGAAGATGGACAGGGTGGGGCACGAGGCAGGTGGGGCTGTGAGCAGGAAGGGGGCTGCTCCTACAGAGGGTTGTGAAATCACACACACACACACACACACACACACGCATGCATGCACACACACAGTAAGTCAACCATGGCCCAACTCCCCCAGCTCTTCAGGCATCTTTGGGCCTATCAATGGGCTGCAGCCTGGCTGGATACCAAGGCAGGATACACATGGGAGGAGTCATAGTTTGAGCCCCAGGGACCTTCCCAGCTTTGCCTGGCTCTCTGAGGTCTGGAAGAGACTCAGTATTTGTGCTGAGTACTTAGTGTCCTTTCTCCCCCAGCCTTTACACATGCTAGGCCATCTGTACAGATGGCCAGTCCCTTTTCTTCTCTGCATGCTGAATTCCTTCTCATCCTTGGAAGATATCCTCTAATGGTCCCTCCTAAACAGAAATCTTTTCTCCTCACTGGAAACACATTGGTCCTTTTTTTTATCCTCACCCGAGGACATTTTTCGATATTTTGTTCAGATAGAGTGTGAGGGAGGGAGGGAGGGAGAGAGAGAGAGAGAGAGAGAGAGAGAGAGAGAGAGAGAGAGAGAAACATTGACGTGAAAGGGACACATCGAGTGGTTGCCACCCACACGACCCAACCAGGTCTGGGGATAAACTGCAACCGAGGTATGGGTCCTTAACGGGAACCGAACCCGGGTCTCTCCGGACCACAGGCCAATGCTCTAACCGCTGAGCCAAACTGGCCAGGGCTTGGTCCTCCTGTAGGGGCACTTACCACATGGTTGAGTCCAAAGCCTGTCTGTATCCCCTGCTGGACTTGAGTTCCTGGCCATCTTTGCTTCCTTAGGGCCTGGCACGGATCTGGCATAGAGCTGAATGAATCAATGATTCTTGCTGATTTAAGTGATGGAGTGAATAAATGAAGGATGGGTGGGTGGGTGGATGGATGGATGGATGGATGGATGGATGGATAGGAAAGTGGGTGGATAAGTGGGTGGGTAGGTGGGTAGATGGATAGATGGGTAGATATGAGGGTGGGTAGTGAATAAATAGGCGGATGGATGGATGAACAGATGACTGGGTTCCAGATGGAGTCAGGGGATGGAAGAAGAAGTCACATTGCCAAGGTAGTGTGGGCTTCCCTTCCATCCTCTCGAACAGCCTCCCATAAGCTGGGACCCCTGCAGGCTAGATACAGAGAATTCTTCTAGGTCCCCCTTCTTCCTTTAGCTCCAGACTTTGCATTTAAGGGGTCAAGTGAAGCAGGAGTGGCTAAAATGTACTGAGCTTCCACTACGTGCCAGACAATGGGCTAGATATTTCTACAGACATGTCTTGTTGAATGATAACAGGACACAGTTTTTTGAAATAGGTTCTATCACCCCCATTTTACAGCTAAGAAACCAGGCTCAGAGAACCTAAGTGAATTGCCCAAGGTCACACAGCCTATGTCTAGGAAGGATGGGATTTGAACTCAAACCTACTCAGCAGCCAGTGCTGGATGTGCTGGAGCTCAAATGACACTGAGGAGACAGAGGGAGGGATGATGGCCAATAAGCACAACCCTGCTCTGAACACAGGGGTTCTGACCGGGCCTGGCTTCTGTTATACTGAGACACCTTGGTCCCTCTCTGGGCCTCAGTGTCCCTGTGTGGACTCGAGGGCCCTGAAGGTCTTTTCCAGGTGAATGACACAGACACTGAGGTGATGTGAACAGTTCCTGGCCCTCCCTGTGGGATGCTCCCTCACTTTCCCTGACAGCGAGGAGGCAAAGGGCAGGGCCACCCCAGGGGTAATGGTTAACTCAACCTGACACCCTATCTCTAAAAAGCCACCTTGTCTGGCCAAGACTCCACAGGATGCAGTGGGTGAAGGTGCTTGGAGGGGTGGTGGGGGCCGCTGCCCTCTTGGGGCTGGGGATCATCCTGGGCCACTTTGCCATCCCCAAAGGAGCCAACCCACCAGCCTCCAGTGCCTCAGTCTCCCAGGACCTGGACCCAGAGATCCTTGAGACCATTATGAAACAGCTGGATGCCAGCAGGATCCGGGAGAATCTTAGGTGAGAAGCCTATCTGCCTGCTCTTTCTGTTTGCCAGAGGCCCCTCCCTGACCCTGGGCCTGCCGCCCCCTCTGCCCACCCAGCAGAGAGCTGTCCAGGGAGCCGCACCTGGCCTCCAGTCCCCAGGACGAGGCGCTGGTGCAGCTGCTGCTGCGGCGCTGGCAGGACCCAGAGTCAGGCCTGGACTCTGCGGGGGCCTCCGCATATGAGGTGCTGCTGTCCTTCCCCAGTCGGGAGCAGCCTAACCGCGTGGCAGTTGGTGAGGTCCTGCCTACTTTGGGCTAGGGATGCCTGTGGGGTGGGGAGCTGTGGGGCCCAGTCCTGACACTGCTCCCCTTCCACAGTGGGTCCCACTGGGGACATCGTCTACTCCTGTCGCCAGAGCGAAGAGAACCTGACTGGGGAGCAGGGGGGGCCCGATGTGGTGCCACCCTATGCTGCCTATGCTCCCTCTGGAACCCCACAGGTGGGCCTAGAACACGCCCTCCCCACTGCCGTGGCCCGGCTCACCCTGGCTCCCACTCCAGCTTCTCCCACCCTGACCCAGGGGCAGCTGAGGAAATGGGCCTCAACTGAGGCTTAGCTCCCCCACCCCCAGAACGAACTCACCTCCACAGTCCATTGCTACTTCTTTCTCTTATCGCTCAGTCACTCAACAAACACTAAGGGTCCCTGCTCTAGGCCAGGCCAGATACAGGTACCTGGACTCAGAGGACACCTTGGCAGCTTTGCGAGCTCTCGGGGAGGTGGGGAACAGAATTTACACCCTTTATCCTGCTGCCCAGCTTTTCCTCTCCTTTCCCACTCCGTCTTTCCTGGGCTTGGCTCTACGGATGACCTCCTCTTGGGACTAGGGCCTCCTTGTCTACGCCAACCGGGGCTCCGAAGAAGACTTCCAGGAGCTACAAGCTCGGGGCATCCAACTCAATGGCACCATCGCCCTGACCCGCTACGGGGGTGTAGGACGCGGAGCCAAGGTGAGCAGCAGCCTTCGATGCAGGGCGCTGGGTGGGGAGAGGGGCCCAGCAGTGGACAGGAGAAACTGAGGGGAAGGGGAAGGAGCAGTGTTAAGTGGTGGGCCAAGCTGTATTTGTGTTATACCACTGATGTGCTGTGTGACCTCGAATGCCTCCACTAACCTCTCTGAGCCTCAGGAGATAAAGGAATTAGGCTAAATTTTCAGCTTCGATTATTTGGGAGTCTAAGTCTTCCTGTGAAGTAGTTCTGAATATTCAACTTAAATACCTCCAGTTGCCCTCCCGCAACCTGCTTCTTTTCAATTAAAAATTTTGACTAAAGCCCAGCAGGTGGGGCTCACTGGATTGAGCAGTGTCCCATGGACTGAGAGGTCCCGGTTCGATTCTTAGTCAGGGCACATGCCTGGGTTGCAGGGTCAATCCCCCCAGTAGGGGGCGTGCAGGAGGCAGCTGATCGGTGTTTCTCACATTGATGTTTCTATCTCTCTCTAAAAAATCAATAAAAACATATTTAAAAATATATAAAATTTTATTTATTTATTTTCCTTTATTGATTTCAGAGAGAGAGGGAGAGAGAGAGAGAGAGAAACATCGATGGGAGAGAACATAGACTGGCCACCTCCTGCATGCCCCCGACTGGGGATCGGGCCCACAACCTGGGCATGTGCCGTGACCGCGAATTGAACCGGTGACCTCTTGGTGTATGGGTCGACGCTCAACCACTGAGCCACACTGGCCAGACATACAAAACAAAAAATTTAAAAAATACAAACAGATATAGAGTGAGAAAGAGTTAGTGTTTAGTGGATACAAAATTTCAGATTTACAAGATGTAAAGAGTTCTGAGATGGACGGTGGTGATGGTTGCACAATAACATGAATGTATTTAATACCATTGAACTGTACACTTTAAAATGGTCGATGTGTTTCTCTTACATCAATGTTTCTCTCTTTCTTTCTCTCTCTGTTTCTCTCTCTCCTTCCCTCCCTCCCACTCTATCTAAAAAAAAATTAATGGAAAAATATGCTTGGATGAGGATTAAAAAAAAGGTTAAGATAGAAAATTTTATGTTATGTGTACTTGATCAGTTTTTTTATTATTATTTTTGTTTTTGTTGCTAATCCTCACCCAAGGGTATTTCCTCATTAATTTTTAGATAGAGTAGAAGGCAGGGAGGGCGAGAAAGAGAGAGAGAGAAACATCCATGTGAGAGAGGCACACCCCGCATGGCAGGTGCCCTTGACTGAGAAAGCGATGAACCTTCAGTCCAAGAGCTAGTGCTTTAATCGCTGAGCCAAACTGGCCAGGCCGTTGACCACAGTTTTAAAAGAAGTGCCCATGATAAGAGCTGAAAAAAAGAATAAAAGGGATGGGGGCAGGCATGATGGAATTTTCAGTTAAAAAACAAACAAACACAGCTGTATAAAGTGAAAAAGTTCTCCTGTAATGCCATCCTCCAAAGAGGTCACCACTCTTGTTTAGTTTCTGGGATATCTATCCTGAGTTTCTTTAGGAAGAAGCACATATGAATATATATTCCTAGTCCCCTCCTTTCACGTGGAAATAGCAGCTCCCACTGCTCTGAGAAGTGCTTTCTTCACCTCAATACACCCTGGAAGTTGTGCTCAGTTGGTAAATAAACTCTGTCTTTGTTCCGCCTTTTTTTTTTTTTTATCCTCACCTGAGGACATTTTTTCATATTTTGTTCAGATAGAGTGGGAGGTAGAGAGAGAGAGAGAAAATCATTGATGTGAAAGGGACACATCGAGTGGCCGACGCTCTAACTGCTGAGCCAAACTGGCCAGGGCTTGTTCCGCCTTTTTAAAAAGATCCTTGTTTGTTTTTATTGTGACAAAACATATGTAACAAAATTTGCTATTTTAACCATCTCTAAGCATACAATGCAGTGGCATTAAGAACATTTGCAAAATTGGGCAGTGATCACCACCAGCCATTTCCAGGACTCTTGCACCATTCCATATGACTCTGTCCCCATTAAACACTAATCTTCTTTCTCCCTTTTAGCCCCAGGTGACCTTTATTCAACTTTCTGTCTTTGTGAATTTGCCTGTTCTTGGTATCTCATATAAGAGAAATCATACAATATTTGTCCTTTTATAGACATATGCCTTATTTTCCTTAGCATAAGGTTTTCAAGGTTCACCAATGTTGTATCCGAATTTCCACCCTTTTGGAGGCTGAATAATAGTCCCGTGCATTTTATATACCACATTTTGCTTATCCAGCAGTTCGTCAATGGACACTTGGGTTGTGTCTACCTTTTGGCTATTGTGAACAGTGCTACTATGAACATGGGTGGACCAGCACATCCTTGTTCTTTTATAGATTTGCATAGTATTTCCTTGTAGGGTGTGTCAATTTATTCAACCCAGACCCCCCATAAGCGCTGGCTTGTCTATGGCCAACAGTATTTGCTATCTCAAGCAGCATCACAATGAATAATTTGGGCAACCATCATCCTGCCAGTGGGAAGATAGGTCTGTCCTGGCTTCCACAGTGAGCAAAATACCGCAAGCATCCTCACCCTCTCCTAAACATAGCCTCCTCCTCTTCCTCCTGCAGGCTGTGAATGCTGCCAAGCACCAGGTGGCTGGGGTGCTGGTGTACACAGACCCGGCAGACATCAATGACGGGCAGAGCTTGCCCAACGAGACCTTCCCACACTCCTGGCACCTGCCTCCCTCTGGGGTGGAACGAGGCTCCTACTATGAGTATTTTGGGGATCCCTTGACTCCCTACCTTCCAGCCAACCCCTCCTCCTTTCGCCTGGACCCTGCCACTGTCTCCGGATTTCCCCCAATTCCCATCCAGCCCATTGGCTTTGAAGATGCCAAAGTCCTTCTCTGGTGAGCTTGTGCCCTGGGGTCTCCTGCCCATCTCCAGTGGCCTCCAAACTCCAACCCCCCACACCCATATTTGCTCTAAAGGCTCTCCCCCTCCTCCCCAGTAACCTCCAAGGAACCTCGGCCCTGGCTGCCTGGCAGGGAGCACTAGGCTGTGACTACAAGTTGGGGCCCGGCTTCAAGCCTGATGGTCCCTTTGCAGGCAGGTGAGATGGGGCGCCCTCTCCCCTCAACTCTCTTCTCCTGTTTCCTTGTTATGTTTCCCTGACCCTGAGTTTCCACTCTGCTCACTCCAAGGCCTGGTCCTTCCCTTTCTTCTCTTGCTCAAACCCTCCCCTGGTCCAAAATATGTCTTGTCTTTGGGGGAAACAGTGAAATAGCTGCATGGCCCACAAGTTCCTGTGGGGTCCCCCCACTTTATCTCAGACCTCCACTCTGCAGCTGCCCCCTCTCTTGAACACACCGAGCTCATTCCCAAGTCAGGGTTTCCGCACTTGCTGTTCCCTCTGCCAAAAACACCCTTCCCGATGCCCCTGCCTTTCCTGGCCCGCAGTAACCTCCATAGCTGCCTCCAGGTCAGCTGCAGTTGTTCATGTCCTCGTGGTCTTCGGCTCAGGACAGGGAGGCCCCAGAAGGTTGGGTCCATGTCTGTCATTGGCCAGAGCCTAGTGCGGTGCCGGCATATATCAAATATCTTATAAGTACTGACTGATTGAGTGAGCCACTGAATCAATGGAGAGCAGAACAGGAGTCAGAGGAGCTGGGCTCTAGCCTTGCTGCCTCTCCTGGTGCTTCTGGGCATGTGATTTTTGCCCTGTCCCATTCGGCTCTGGGCCTCAGTTTGTCCTGCAGTGGGGCAGGGAGTGGGCATAGGGGTGGCAGGGAGTGAGCTGCGCCTCCTTCATTCCCTTAGCCAGGTGAACATGAGTGTTCACAACCGCCTGGAGCTGCGGAACTCCTCCAACGTCCTGGGGATCATCCGCGGGGCTGTGGAGCCTGGTGAGCGAGCGTCCCCTCTGGACTCCCTGCGCCCCCAGGACCCGCCCTGCTCTGAGCGCTCCTGACCACGCCCCCTCCACCCGCCTGGACTTCCTGCTGTCTTCTCTGGTTCCTGACTCTACTCCTTCCGCCAGACCGCTATGTGCTGTATGGAAACCACCGGGACAGCTGGGTGCACGGGGCCGTGGACCCCAGCAGTGGCACTGCTGTCCTCCTGGAGCTCTCCCGCGTCCTGGGGACCCTGCTGAAGAAGGGTGAGGCCGCTCCCTCCCCTGGTCCAGGACTCTCCTCCTGGGAAGTCACCTCTAATCCACTCCTTCCTAGCTCTGGACATCCTGTCCCACCTCCTCCCTCTCATTCTCCAGTGCCCACTTGTGACAAGCCTGAAGGCCCTGGGGCAGACACGCATGGACACTAGCCCTGGCTTGAAGTAGCCCAGTGTGGTGCAGGGAAGAGACCGTTGATTAATTTGTACCATGGTTTCTGAGGGCTGCTGTGCCCCTCAGTGGAACCAGGTCCAGATGCCACTGTGAGCAAGGCAGCATCCAGGCTCTGCCCTCTGGGAGCGTCAGACCAGCTGAGGCAGGGATGACAGTCACCAACTCAACAAATATGTGCCTACTACACGTCAGGCCAGTTCTAAGCAGAGATCCCACAGTGTGTACCCTGGAGTTCCTGCATGTAATGGCAATTGTGACAGGTGCTATAAAGAAACATCTGAAGGGCCCTCCGGGTGCAAGACAGAGGGCAGCTCAGGGAAAGGGGGTAGGGTGGATCCAGGTGGAGGGCACAGCGTGGCACAAGGAGGGCTGAAGCAGGTGGCAGAGCTGGCAGGACTAGTTTGAAGTTCCATCCAAGGGCAGCAGGAAGCTGGTGAGGGATTTCAATCAAGAGAGTGACATGATGGAGCCCAAATTTTATTTTATTTTATTATTTTATTTAACTTATTTTATATTTTATTTATTTATTTTATTTATCTATTTTATTTTTTTATATTTTATTTTATTATTTTATTTTATTTTGATTAGTTTCTTTGGTTAATCCTCACCAGAGGATATTTTTCCATTAATTCTTAGAGTGGAAGGGAGGGAGGCAAAGAGAGAGAGAGAGAGAGAAACTTTGACTTGAGAGAGACACACTGATTGGCAGCCTCCCACATGACTCTGACCAGGGCCAGGGATCAAACCTGCAACCCAGGTACAAGTCCTTGACCAGGAATCAAACCAGAGACCATTTGGTCTTGAGGACCGACGCTCTAACCACTGAGCAAAATCAGCCAGGGCCAAATTTTAAATGGCTTCCTTTGCTACAGTGAGGAAGGGTATAGAGGAAGGCCCTGAGTGGAGGGACGGACTAGAGGCCTTGTCATCCTCAGAGCCAGGGGAGATAGGGGCATGGACCAGGTAGGGGCAGTGGGAAGGAGACAGTCTGAAGACCTGGGGTCTGTCTGTGACAGAGGTGAGGAAGAAGATGAGTGGGGGCTCTTGGATTTCTGTCTGAGCAGCTCAGTGTGTATGGAGGTGCCATTTATGAAAAGCAAAACAGGAGCAGAGGGCTGATCACCAATCTGGGGGGAAGAATGGAGTTTGGTTCCTCGCATAATGATTTTTTAAAAAATCCTCACCCGAGGATATTTTTCTATTTATCTTCAGATAGAGTGGGAGAGTAGGCGAAAGGAAGAGAAAGAGAACCGTCAATGTGAGAGGGACACATTGATTGGTTGCCTCCTGCAAGACCCCGACCAGGGCTGGGGAGGAACTGCAACCGAGGTACACGCCCTTGACCGGGACAAGTCATCGGTATGTGGGCCGACGCTCTAACCACTGAGAAACCCTGCCAGGGCCATAATGATTTTTTGTTTTGTTTTGTTTTTATTGTGGTAAAATATACATACCATAAAATTTACCATCTTAACATTTTTAACATTTTACAAACTTACCATTCCATCCCCCAATATTTTACTTTACTTTTTATTTTTATTTTTTATTATGATTTTTTTTAATCCTCACCCGAGGACATTTTTCCATTTTTTGTTCAGGTAGAGTGGGAGGGAGAGAGAGGAACAGAGAGAGAGAGAGAAACATCGACATGAAAGGAACACATCGAGCGGCTGCCATCCGCACAACCGACCAGGGCCGGGGACAAACTGCAACCGAGGTACGCGCCCTTAGCGGGAACCGAACCCAGGTCTCTCAGGACCACAGGCTGACACTCTAACCGCTGAGCCAAACCGGCCAGGGCTTACTTTACTTTTTAAATGTCAGCACTTATGACCATACTTTGATGTAACTACTTCCCAAGCACAGGTAGGCTGAGAGACCCTTGTTCTTCATGTTGGAAGGAATATGAATATATATATTATAACTTGACATCTTGTATACATTGTAAATTGATCACCCCCAAAAGTCTAGTTACTACCCATCACCATATAATTGGCCCCCTACACCCCGTTTGCCTATTCCACCCCCCTTTCCCTCTGGTAACCGATCTGCTCTCTGTATCTGTGAGTTGTTTTGTTTTATTTCATTTATTAGTTACCTTCTAGTCGTTTTTAAGTGTACAGTACAGTGGCATTAAGTGCCTTCACACTGTTGTGCAACCATCACCACCATCCATCTCTACAACATTTTCATCTTCCATTACATATAACATCCTAATGTTACAACAGTCTAATTTGAAATTGGTAGCAACAACTTCAATCACATACAAAAGCTCTACACCTATAAAACTCTGTCCTTCCCCCTTATGTCATCCATGTCACAAATTACATCTTTATAGATTGTGTGCTTTTTCATGTATTGATTTTGAGGTGCCCAGGAGGCATTTTGGGCAAGCAGGCAGTTGAAGGTGCTGATCTCCAGGTCAAAAAGAGAGAAACTGGAGAGTTGGTGGCGTAAATGGTGTGTGAAGCCACAGATGCGGTTGTGTTTAAGCGATGGCCCTGGGGGAGTGAAGTGAAGAATCCTGTGGTGAGAGGCTGGGCTTCTGACCTGACCCCTTTTGGTAGTACAGGAATGTCAGTTATTGTTGTTAAGTATTTTATTTTGAAACAATTTCAGACTTACAAAAGAGTTGCAAAAAGCCCTGGCCGGTTTGGCTCAGCCATAGAGCATAGGCCTGAGGACCAAAGAGTTGCGGGTTCGATTCCGGTCAAGGGCATGTACCTTGGTTTTGGTTTGTCCCACCATGTAGAAAGCAACCAATTGATGTGTCTCTCTCACATCGATGTTTCTCTCTCCCTCTCTCTCTCTCTTCCCCATTCTACCTGAAGATAAAAATGAAAAAAAGGCCCTGCGCGTTTTGGCTGAGCGGTTAGAGCATTGGTCCGCAGACCAAAGAGTTGTGGGTTTGATTCTGGCCAAGGGCACATACTTCAGTTGTGGTTCGGTTCCTGGCCCTGGTTGCGGTCGTGCGGGAAGCAACCAGTCAATGTGTCTCTCTCACATAGATGTTTTTCTTTCTCCCTCTCTCTCCCACTCTACCAATAAATGAAACAAAACAAAACAAAACAAAAACAACACAAAACCTCGGATGAGGATTAAAAACAAAAAATGGAAAAAAGTATCCTCAGGTGAGGATTTAAAAAAAAGAAGAAAAAAAGTTTCAAAAAATAGTGCAAAACCTTATATACCCTTGATAGAGATACTCCTAATATCAATACATCACCTTATTTGCTCTATTTATATATTTTTCTGAAGCGTTTGAAAGTTGCAGAAATCCTGCACCTTTACCCATAAACACATCACCATATATCTCCTAAATATAAGGACATTTTCTTTCATAACCTCAGGACCATATCAGAACCAGGAAATTAACAATTTTGCCATTGTTCCTATAATGACCTTTAGAGTAAAAGAATTTTCTGGTTCAAGAGCCAATCCAGGATCAAACATTGCATGTGTACTATGTAATAGCTCATTAGCCATTCTTTGTCTTTCTTGATTCTGATATTATCCTGTTGAACATCCCTCAATTTGGGTTTGTCTGATTAGATTCAGGTTATTCATTTTTGGCTGGAAAAAATATAGAAATTTGTAATTACAAGCATGTAATAATTTTATACTTAAAAATTTAAATTTATGTCAGAAAAAGATGAGGAATGATCAAAGGGGACTGAGTTGCAGTCAGAGATGGGAGCACAGCCAGGAGCATGTGTCGTGATGGAAGGTGATGGGGAGTCTGGAGGAGGTCAGGGGCAAGCAAGGACCACCAGGGCTTCTGGAAGGTGGGCATGGAGGCTTGAGATGAAAGCAGGAGGCTATGAGAGGCAGTGTGGGGCACTGGTTAAGCCCCTGGACTTTGCAGCCAGACCCTGGATTTGAACACTGGTTCTGCTGCCTACCAGCGATGTCATCTTGGGCAAGTAGTTTAACTTGTCTGTGACTCAGTTTTCTCAACTGTGACATGGGGACAGTAGGAGTCTCTTCCTCAAGGCATTGTTGCAAGGGTTAGTTAGCTCAATGCGGACAAAGCCCTAGGAAAACGTTAATATACTGTCACCAGGTGAAGAGGTTATGGGCCAGCTTTTCCTAGGGCGCGTGGCAAAGGGAGTTGGAGGTGGAAGGTCAGGAGGCCTTCTTCTCAAAGCATACCTCTAGAGAAGAGGGAGGCAGGGCATTCTGGCTAAGGGCCCACCTGACTGAGGGAGATTGGTGCTGGGGGCAATGTTGGGGTGGTGGTAGGGTGTAGAGCAGGAAGGCTGGAAAAGGAGGACAAAGTCTCTGGGAAGGCTTGGTTGGAGAGGTGCCAGAACCTACCTCTTGTCACAGGCTACACCACACTTCTAGCCCTCTGTCCTCTCCACGTCCTCAACCTTTCTGTAAGTCTCCCCAAGATCTGGCCCCTGCTCTCCAGCCCTCCAGCCCTTTGTCCCTATCCCCAGGTACCTGGCGCCCCCGCAGATCTATCATGTTTGCGAGCTGGGGGGCAGAGGAGTTTGGGCTCATTGGCTCCACAGAATTCACGGAGGTGAGTGAGCCTCCAGGGCAGGCGATCAAGGGGATCCCTGGGGCAGGGCAGTGCCAGGCTGGCATCGCCCCTCTCACCTGCAGGAGTTCTTCAACAAGCTGCAGGAGCGCACGGTGGCCTACATCAACGTGGACATCTCGGTGTTTGGTATGGGGGCGCCTGGGCTGACTGAGGAGGAGGGAAATAAAGGGGCTGGGGCCGGGATAGAGCTTTTCCCTGATCCTCCCACAGCCAATGCCACCCTGAGGGCGCAGGGGACGCCCCCCGTCCAAAGCGTCATCTTCTCCGCAGCCAAACAGGTGGAAGGGAGTGGGGCGGGGAGGAGGACGGTCTGGGCAGGGCTATAGGGGTGGGTGGGGCTGGAACTGGTACTTACTGTAGGGGCTGGGGGTGGGACTGAGACTGGGGCTGGGCCTTGTAGGACCCGCAGGACTGCGTTGACTGGAGAGTAGGGTGGGCAGTGCAGAGGACCTGTTAACTGTTGGGTCTGGGGAGGGGCCAGCCCCTGAACTAGATTCACCTCGGGTCAGATCCCCGCACCAGGCCCTGGTAGCCTCAGCATCTATGACAACTGGATCCAGTATTTCAACCGTAGCAGCCCAGTGTATGGCCTGGTCCCCAGGTGAGCAGGGAGCCGGGACCAGGGTCCTGGGTGGGTGGACTAGCCCAGCAGCTTCTAGCCCATCTTCCTTCCCACAGCTTGGGCTCTCTGGGTGCTGGCAGTGACTATGCACCCTTTATTCACTTCCTGGGCATCTCCTCCATGGATATCGCCTACACCTATGACCGGGTGAGCCTCTCTCAGCTCCATACTTTGCTCCACCAGCCAGCCCCCTCCTGTCCTTTAGGCTTCTCAACTGCAGTCTGAATCCAGTTCCATCACTCATAGCTGTGTTACCTTGGCCAAGTTTCTTAACTTCTCTGAGAATCTGCTTATGCTAATCTAATTAATCAAACTAGAGATAATATTGATTATAAGATGCACTATTATGATATGCACTATTCAGGAGGGAAAAACCCACTACCAGTTAGGTGTAGGGTACCATTAACTGTAAGCATCCCGATTCCAAGGGTCTTAAAATGGTATTAAATAGGGCTGACCCATAGCATTGGTGTGAGAGTGAAAGGGGAGAGGGATGCAGAGGCCCAGCCTGTGTCTCCAAAAGCAGTTTCTCCCCTTCATGGCCACACTGCTTCTGGGTAGTAAAGCTGGATTTAAATCCTGTCTGACTCCAAAGCTCCAGGCATTTCTTCACGTGAAACAGGAAACTGGCACCTGACCCAGCTCTGCCACTTATTAGCTGTATGCTGTCAGGCAGGTTACTTGACCTGAGCGTCAGTTTCTTCCTCTGTAAAATTCTAGACCCTACCTCATGGATGGGGCAATAACTTGAAATAATGTCCCTGCTTGTAGCTCACTCTAGGTACACCTCCTCCCACTTCCCATCTCAAGCCTGTCACCTCTGGACTTTGTTCCCCCAGAGCAAGACCTCTGCCCGGATCTACCCCACCTACCATACAGCTTTTGACACGTTTGGTTATGTGGACAAGTTTGTGGACCCTGGTGAGGAGAGGGGCAAGGCTATCCTGAGGCTGGAGGAGGATGGACTGAAGACTGAGCCCTGACCTTGTCGCCCTCCCTGCAGGTTTCAGCAGCCACCAGGCCGTGGCCCGGACAGCAGGGAACGTGCTTCTTCGGCTTAGTGACAGCCTTTTCCTACCTCTCAACGTCAGTGACTACAGTGAGACCCTCCGAAAGTTTCTGCAGGCTGCCCAGCAGGACCTCGGGGCCCTGCTGGAGCAGCACAGCATCAGCCTGGGTACGAAGGCCCGCTGACATTGAGGCCCAGGGGAACCTGCATTCCCGGGGCTAAGATGCTGGCTGTATCCCACAGGGCCCCTGGTGACTGCAGTGGAGAAGTTCGAGGGGGCAGCTGTAGCCTTGGGCCAACACATATCGGCACTGCAGAAGGGCACCTTCGAGTGAGCAAGGGCAGCATGCAGGTGTCTGGGAAGGTGGCATTCAGGCTGGCAGCTCAACTGCTGTCTCCAGAGTGACTAGCAGGTCTTGCCACCTCCAGCCCCCTGCAGGTACGGATGCTCAATGACCAGCTGATGCTCTTGGAACGGGCCTTCCTGAACCCGAAAGCCTTCCCAGAGGAACGCTACTATAGGTGAGCCTGTCCCAAAGCTCTTGGGAGGTGTGGTGGGGTGAGGCTGGGTAATAGGCACCAAGGGAGGAGACTGTCAGCATTTCACTGACCTTTAGAAGAATCAGGCTCAAAGAAGGGGATGCAAATCAGTCAAGGTCACCCTGGGACTAGCACCTACATCTGCTACCACCACTGCTGTCGGTGGCCCAGCTTTTAGAGGCAGTGGGAGGTGCTTTAGTGCCTAGCTATGTATGAGCTTAGCCTGTTTCAGGCGGAGGCTCCCCCCATTTCTGGCCCTTGAATGACCCTGATCCTCTCCTATTTCTCCTGTTAGCCATGTGCTCTGGGCACCCCGTACTGGCTCTGTAGCCACATTCCCAGGCCTGGCCAATGCCTGTTCCAGGGCCATGAACACAGACCCAGGATCTGCGGCCTGGGCTGAAGTGCAGAGGCAGCTTAGCATTGTGGTGGTGGCCTTGGAGGGTGCAGCAGCCACCCTGAGGCCTGTGGCTGACCTCTGAGACCCCAGCCCTCCTTCCTCAGCTCCCCACTACCACCCTTTATTCTAACCCTCTCCCTCTCATTTTCTTTGGGTATCCCAGTCTTCTCTGATGGCAAGAAAAGTCATGACCATGGGATCCTCTCAAGCTTCTGGGCAATAGTTAAGGATCCTGCCAGTTGTGGTCACCCGAGGGGAGTGACAAGCCCTGGATGAAAGTCTCCCTCATCCTGGCTCTTGGTTGGCAGAGGGTTGAGAACAGGAGGTGGGGATGGTGGGAATACCAAAACCTTCAATTGCCCTTGGTGGTGGGTGAGGAAAGGATACATATTGCCAACCTCAGAGTCCACCAGGGCCACCCCTCAGGGATCAGCAGGGCGACTGAGGCCTAGGGTAAATAGAGCCTTGCCCACTCTGGGTTCCTCTACCCTCATACCCCTAGCTTTTCTCAACTCCTCCCTGCCCTTCCCCAAATAAATCAAGCCTGCTATTGTCCCTATAAATCAAGTTCCTTTTATTGTGTGGGAATCGTGAAAAAGAAACCTTAGTGCTCAGACTCAGTCCTGGGCTCTGGGAGACTGCACAACCCCTCCTCATGCCCGGGACTTGGATCTGTCCCCACCCTCATCTTCCTCCTCTGCCATGACTACTTCCTCCAGGGTTCGTCCTCCAAGTTTGCTCCCCACCAACAATTTGCAGGTCCCAGCAGGTGGCAGCCCTTCCTCAGTGTAGCGACCCCTCAGGAACACAACTCTCTCCTGCCCATCCAAGGGCAGTCCATGGGCCTGGCATAGGTCCCGTGCCTCCTCAGGCCCATCCAGGGCCAACAGGTGGACCATGAATCCCAGGGGTAAGGACTGTCCCTTGGGGGTGCTCAGGGCATGAGCCAGGCGGGCTAGGGCTCTGCGGCGGGCATGGCCCACGTGGCATTGCACTGCGCAGCTCTGCAGGTATGGCAGGGCCCGGAGCAGGCGGAAGAGGCGGGCGGCATTGCCTTCTCGGAAGGCCGCGTCCACAGCCAGGGCTGTGCGTAGGGCTGGGCAGGAACGCAAGGCAGCTGGCAGCTGCAGAACCTCATGAAGGGCCTCCACCGAGCCTGTGAGGGCGGGAAGTCAGGATGAGAACAGGATGAGTCCTTCCAGGATCAGGCCCACCTTCTGTGCCATCACTTATGCCCCCCTCTACCAAGCCCATCGCCCCACCTTGGTTCAGCCTACCAACCAGCTCTGGCCACGCTCCTCTCCTAGGTCAAGCCCACCTTCACTCCACCTTTTCCCATCAGCCCTTCCTGAGTCATATCTGAATGAGTTGCCAGAGGTTGCCCCTTCCCACTGTCCGGATCCTCATATTAAAGTGAGGAAGTGTTTATGGACGAGGGTAAAAGGCCCAGATAATTTTACTACTTGCCTGAGACTGTCCTATAGTTCACATGTAGTAGAACCCAATCCAATCATATCCAAGTTTTCTGACTTGAAACCCAGCCCTTTCTCCACTGCCCTACCTGCCCCACAGATCAGGGCACTGGCCACACACCATCTCCCATCCCTCTGGTAAGGCTTTTTCTTCGAGGAGATACTGTCCCTGTTTCCCTTCCAAAAGAATCACGGACACTGGAATCTTTGACCATTTTTGTAAACTGAGGATTCTGACCCATTAGTAGGTTGTGAAGTCAACAGCATTTTACTACATTTAAAGAGAACTTATTAGAATGCACCATCCACAAAAAGGATCCCAGGTATTGAAACTATGTCAGATATATTTGTAGGCATGTGTTCTTGGATGCTTTACAACACTGACTGGAGATTTTAAAAGTTTGAAAATCACTCTGTAGGCCAACTTTCCTGTTCCAATCCCATCTCCACTTTTAATTAGAGAAAACTGAGACTGAAGGCCTATGGCGGGGGTTGGTGGATCTTGTGCTTTGACTTGACACACATTTAAGAGGCAGGGATGGGGAGAAGGCTAAGGGTGAGATTTTAAAGCTTCTCTTTCCTTCCCGGCATCCACTGTTCACATGCAGGGTCCCCCGCCCCCACTTTCTGTCCTGCCGCTGGGACCCCGACTCACCCAGGTTATAGAGCAAAAAGAGGCCCTGGAAGGCGGCCTGGCGGGGGTGCGGCCTGGCGCCCTGCGAGTAGCAGCGCCGCAGCGAACCGAAGCCCTCCTGCACCTGGGCCTGCAGCAGCACCGGGTCCACTGGCCCGTCGGCTGCACTGGGCCAGAGCTGTGCCACCACGGCCAGCAGCACAGCCAGCGCCGCCTCCAGCACCACAGCGGACTCTGCGTCACCCGCGCTCTGCAGGGCCAAGTCCAATCGCACAGCACGCAACCGGTCCACCACAAAGCTGGCCACCTCCGCGCGGGGTGCGTCCGTGCGCTCCGCCACCTCACTGGCCAAATAGCGCACGGTGGCCAGCAGCACGGCCGGCGGACGGAGCTGGCTCGGCTGGGGCTTCGCCTTGCCGGCGGCGGGCCGGCTGTACTCCTTCACAGCGCGCTGCGGGTCAGCGCGGGGCCGTTTTCCGCAGCACCCCGGCACCACCTCGAAGCGATGCAAGCGGCCCTCCTTTTCGCGTTGGGCGCGCTCGGCGGCCGGGCACATATCCGGGCATGTGCCCAGCGGCAGGTCGCAGCCGGGCATGGTGGTCTGGGGGGAGAGGATGGATGCTCAGCATCCCGAGGACAGCAGCGGCCCCTCGCCCCATTCTGCGGGAAGAGGGGGCACGCCAAGACCTACTGAGGTTCGGAGAAGACGGGGCGGGGTATTAACGTCCCAGCCACCCGTTGGCAACCGCCCTCCTCTCACCGAGTCCAGTTGCTTCCCACAAAGCTTCCAGCTGGCCTCCCGAGATGCACTGCGTTGTAGTTCAGCGCGCTACCCGTGCTGCAAGCGCAGGACCCGCAAATTCCCCCATAGTGCTCCGCGCCCAGCCTGGGCCAATCCCATGATGCATCGGCTTGTAGTCCCTCCCGCAACCAATCACTTTGCAGGGGGGCGGGCAGAAACGGAGCCACACCTCCCCAGGGCACAGCGCACCGAAGGGTCAGTATTTGGCTTCGGGTACTCACCTCCGCAAAATGTATATCCCTGCTTTATTTTCCTCTGTACCAGGCCTTTCGAACAATAAACTGGCCCAGTCGGCCTAACTCTCATTCTCTCTTTCCCTGGAGACTATTCTCCCCATTTTCTAGATCTGGGGTCAGCAAATTTTCTGCAAAGGATCAGATAGTAAATATTTTGGGACTTTAGGTGGCAACTACATATTAAACTCTGCAACTATTCAACCCTGCTGGTGTAGCGGAAAAGCAGCCACAGACAATACTAAAGGAATGAGCTCAGTTGTATTCTAATAAAATTGTATTTTTAGATACTTAAATTTCATATCATTTTCACCTGTCACAGAACATTGTTCTTTTGATGTTTTCAACTGTTAAAAAATGTAAAAACCATTCTTGCTCACGGGCCTTACAAAAAAAAGGTAGTGGGCTAGATTTGGCTGCAGGCCACAGTTTGCAGACCCCAGTTCTAGAAGGGTAAACAGAGAGTTTAATGACCAGAGCTACTGTTCACACACAAGGTAGACAGGCAGGATCAGAAGTGATTTCATGCTGGTGGGTGTGGTCAGGGAACTGAGAAGTCATTATTTTTCTCATTCTTGGTCCAGTTACATACAAAAATGGTCTCTGGAGTTACAAGACCAGGAGATAGGGCCATGCCCCAGGGAGAGGAGAAGGGGGTGGCTGGCAGTGCTGGAGCTCTAGTCCTGGGGAAGGCTCTGCTCCCGCTCAGGGTGGGACTTTGGTCAGGTGCAGGTGCAGGATTTCCTCTGCCCGCTTTAGGTACTCAGCTGCCTTCTTCTTCACACCTTCCCGCCGGGCAGGCGCTGGGTCACCTGTGGAGAGAGAATGGCTCAACTGAGGTACCTGGGTTTAGAACCCCTGGTCTAGCCCACATCAACATGTATTTCCCCTTCCCTAGGGATCAGATCTATTCTCCCCATTTTACAAACAAGAAAACTGAGGCCACAAGAGGTAGAGAAACTGCCCAAGTTATACAGCTGGTCAGTGAGGAGCAACTGTCATTCTTGACTTGCTTGTTCTTCACGTTCCCCTCCCTTCACTGCACCATTTGGGACCCCAGGCCTGACCCTCTTCCCTCCAGTCCTACTCACCAGCAACTCCCTGAAGCAGGATGTGCACACCGTCCCTGTAGCCCTGCAGAGCTGCAGAGTAGGCACCTGCCTTCTCATCCCGCAGGGCCTGGGTGATGAGCTCAGTGGCTTGGCTCAGATAGGCAGGGGTAGGCCCTCCTTCCTTGTCCTCTTCCTCCTGCTGCCCTCCTGGCTCCCAGGGTTCATGGTCCAGCCTCTCAGGCTCTGCCTCCATTGCTGCCAGCTCACCTATGTGGGTAGGACTGGAGCCTGCACCTTCTGCAATCAGATATGGAGAACTCAGGCCATACTGGCCCTCCCTTTCCCAGGGCCTGTGCCTATCCCCAGACCTCTCTTGCCCATTAGGGTACCACCCTGTCCCAGGTGGAGGGGAGCAGTGCCTAAGCAATTCTGAAGCCACTGTGCATAGAAAACTAGCCGTGAGCTATGTGATTGATGGAATTCATATGCTTTTGTAAAAACAGCCTACCTTCCTATTTCTTTCTTTAGGTACACATTAACATTAGTTCGCAAGCTCTGGGTCACTGGTCCTACTTTCCTCCTGACTACAGTTGATCTATCAATCCAAGAATTCTCTCAATAAAGTTTAATTGAAGGATGCTAGACCAACTATGCCAGGCCAAGGGCAGAAATACTCCAAGCCTTGGAATCTTAGGACTTTTTTTTTTGAGGTTTTACAATTTCAGCTGAGGTCCCACATGTGAAGATGCTGGGTGGTAGGTGTCCTCACATTCCAGAGAGTAGGACTCATTATATCCCCCGAGACTGGCAAAGAGGTGGTCAAACAACCCCTCTGCAGCTTATACAAAAGAGGATGAGAGATCTGGTGAATCTGTGACAAAAAGGGCTTTTGGAAGGAAGGTGCAGGAGCAGGAAGCACCATGGCACACCACTGGCCTAGTGACCCCATCCGACCCCATCCAGGTGACCCCAAGAGCAGACTGGGGGCTTCCTGCAGGAAGGGAAGAAGACATCTCATTCCCTGCTGGACCTGTGGCCTTCCCTGTGTTGCTAACGCAGCAGAAAGCAGAAGTTCTTGGGACACCCTAATACTTGAGTTCAGGAGTTTGGTGTGTGTGATGAAGAGAGACAATGTCACTCTTGTCTGGAGATTCTGATGTTGAGAGGCTTGCTGGAGGTGCCCACAGGAGTAGGGTGAGAAGATGAGATAGCATCCGAGCAATTACAGTTCCCCACTTTGGGGGGGGTCGTTTAGGATGTGTAAGCTTTCCCACGGGCCGAGGGACTGTCACACCTCTGACAGGCTCCTGTCTAGCATCTGGCCACTGAGCACCCCGGGCTGGGGCAGGGCAGAGTATTTGGACACCTGCCTCTCAGGGCCGGGTACATCAGTTCCAGTGACACCACTCCTGCCTTTCCCTCCAATTCCTTCCTCCTCCCCAACCCTGGAGGGGCTGGAGCAGGAAGGGGAGGAAGCATAATTAGAAGAGCAAAAGAACCCTCATACCCTTGGTCACCATGGGCCCTGGTCACCATGACCAGGGACCAGACCACTAGTCAGAACTGGGCAGGGTGGGGCAGGTGAGGCTGAAAATGGGATGAGACCAGAGTCCTGATTTGGATCAGACCTGGGGGTCAGAGAGCTCAAATGCCTGAAACTGATCCGAAAACTAAGGGTCTTCTAGGAGGTCACCAAAGGGCGAAGAGAAGCCAACAAAAGGGGCTTAAGAAGACTGCTGAGGAATCCAAAGGAAATGGATTAATGATGATCCGGAAGTGAGATCAGCTGCAGGAAGAGCATAAACTCAGAGGATTTCACAATGAAGAGATCCAGGCTTCCAGAGCTTAGGACTGTCAGGTCCCCCGATCTCAGTGCCAGAAGCTCGGGACCTGGCCTTGCACGGGGGCCCCTTCCATCTTGGTGCCCACACATGCCAGCAGCTTCTCCAGGGCCTTCCCCAGCTGCTCTCTGAACCCAGGACTCACCTTCCTTGACCAAAAGGCCTCTCCTGACTTCAGGATTTACAGCCAGACCCTGAGCCAACCAGGAAACACCCACCTCGAGCTTGCAACTCAGACCCTCCCAGAGTGGTGTGACCCCTACTCATTCCAGAGCTTTCTCAGGGAGACGATCCCATCATGGGAAGTGGCTTATTCCATTCCTTTATGGTTGCTCACTGTACATGGGCATCCAGTTTGCCAAGCCCTGGCACAGGGCTATGGCACCTGCCTCTAATTCTCATTGAGCCTTCCATTTTCCCCCAGAGGGCACCTTTCTCAGATATACACAGGTGCCACAGGCTAGCTGGTGGCTCTGCCTGCCTCCCTTCCTCTAAGGACCTTCTGCCCAGCCCTCCCTCTGATTGTCCCAGCTTGTTACCTTCCTTAGAGAAGGGGTCGAAGAGGGCGAGCTCGGCCTCAGTGAGGGGGCCTCGGGCGGGGGAACTAGACGCCTCCTCCGTGCTCCCACAGTTAAAGAGGAGATCCAGGGCCTCCTGGGCAGGGCTGGATGGCAGGGGGTCCGCTGAGGAAGAGATCATTGGGGGCATTATGTCTGCCCTCACCACTTCACAGCTTTCAAAATGAAGCTCTCTCTCACTGAATCCTTGCAACCACCATGGGCATAAACAAACCCATTCTTAGGGTTTGTGCCCATTTTACAGATTAAGAAACAACAGCCTAGATGTCCTGTGCAGAACTCCCGGCAGGTTAGTGGTCGAGGATCTGGAACACACCGAGGTTTTCACTAAGATCCCTGAGGAGGGAGTGTTTGCCCACGCCCCCACTCTGGACCCTCCAGCCTTGATCCCTCCCCCATCCCAATGTACCTGGCACCTCCAACTCCTCAAGGCCTCTCTTTTCAGCGGGGAGTGGCTGAGGCAACCAGGACTCATCAGGTGGTGGCTGGTGCTCCTCAGGGGGCGGTGTGGGGATCAGAGGGGGTGGCAGGATGTGCAGGTCCCTGGATACCTGGGAGGGCTGTGTCACTTCCCCACCCTGCAGGAGAGAAAGACCAGCCAGGAGGAGTCACAGGGTGCAGCCTGGTGGGCAGGAGGGTTTCCCAGGTGCTGGGGAGGGGGACAAGCAGGTACACATACCCGGAAGAACTCCTTGAGTTGGGGGCTGTTGTTGAGCGCGGGGATATGCACAGTGAAGCGAAGCAAGTCCTCAGCCCCCTTTCGCCGCTCTTCGATCACAGAGGCTTCGAACCTGCCTACAGCCCGCAGACAAAGGGCCAGGAAAAGAAGCAGTGACTCACAGGCCACTTCTGGTTCTGCCAGAGAGGATCTGAACACTGCCCTTCCCCATTCTCCCAGCTGTCTTCCTGACTCCTCCCAGGGTGGGGGTGCTTGAAAGAAGGGACTGATCTCCCTGTTCATCCATTTACCAGATGCTTATTGAATAAATACTATGTGCTAGGTTCACAAGGTGAATGAGAGAGAAGCAAGGCCTCTGCCCTCATAGATATCATCTCCTAGACAGGGGAAGGCAGGCAACCAATAAGAAACAAAATAGCCCTGGCCGGTTTGGTTCAGCGGTTAGAGCGTCGGCCTGCGGTCCTGAGAGACCCGGGTTCGGTTCCCGCTAGGGGCGCATGCCTCGGTTGCAGTTTGTCCCCGGCCCTGGTCGGTTGTGCGGGTGGCAGCCACTCGATGTGTTCCTTTCACATCGATGTTTCTCTCTCTCTCTGTTCCTCTCTCTCCCTCCCACTCTACCTGGACAAAAAATGGAAAAATGTCCTCTGATGAGGATAAAAAAATAAATAAATAAATAAAAATAAATAAGTCACTTTCTACCATTTATGTCCAGTCAACTATGCATGGACTTCAAATGAATAAAAATTTCATTTATAAAAAAAAAAAGAAACAAAATAATTTCAGATGGCTCCGATGTACTGAGGAACAAAGTGAGGCTCAGAGAGGGAAAGTGACTCACCCAAAGTCACACAGCAAGTAGCTCCCTTTTATTACAGTATCACTGCTCTGTTCTAGGTGTGCAGAGCTGTCTAACTCTGGCAGTTACCATGCTGCCTGTGGGAGCAGCCTGGCACAAGCAGCCAGCAGCAACCTGCACCTTGCTGCAGAAGAACTCACGTGAGTCTAGAGAGCCAAGTACAGATCAGCCCTTTCCAACAGAAATATATGTATCTTACAATTTCCTAGTAGCCACATTAAAAAAATAAAAAGAAACATGTTAATTGTAATAATATTTTCTATTTAACCCAATATATTCAAATTATTCTCATTTGTACATATACCCAAATTGTTGAGATAGTTTACATTTTCCCCCCGTGTATGTGACCCCAACAGCACATTATATCTCTAGTGCTCCCCGGCCACATGCGGCTCGTGGCTGCTGTTTTCGGACAGGGCAGGTCTACAGGAAACATGGGCTTGTGGGTGGGAATTCTGGTTCTGCCACTTACAGGCCCAGCCCCTTCACATCCCTCAGTTGCCTCATCTTGAAAATGGGGCCAAAGAGGGCAGGGATGTTAAAGGTCTGACAAAAAGGGTGAGGCTCCTCTGGGCCTTCTGTCTCCATCTGTAAAAGGAGGCCATCTCTAAGGGCCCTAGCAAGGAGTGTCGGGCCGGTCTATCCAGTCCCCACCAGCTGAGGTCGCCTTTGTCCCACCCTTTGGCCGTCTGGCCCGAAAGCCTAGATCGGCACTCACCGAACACCTGGGCCCGGGGAAAAGCGGGGAACTCCTCCAGGCGGCGGAAGAGGTTGCGGTGGGTGTAGGCCAGGTCTCCGTGCAGCTTGCGGAAGTCGCTGTACCGCTTCCAGACCACCACCTAAGAGGGACAGGAGACCTGACTGGCCCTGCAATGGTGGGAAGAGGCCTTTCCCACCCCCAGCCTGTGGGGTGTGTGGGGATTAGGGCCGCCACACCCCTCCTCCCAAGGCCAGGGAGGAAGGGGGCTAGTCTCCACACCGTTACCAACTGTTCCTTTCCGGTTTCCAGATCTGGAATTGGGGAACGGTCCCCCTTCTTCCCAGGAGCCTCACCTCTTTGACATCCTCTGGGTCTCTCTTTGAGATGAACTGAGGAAGAAAGGCAAGAACCAGGTGAGACTAAACTGGCAACGGACATCCCATCACCCTGTAAAATCCGAGGATGCTCCAGGTACCTCCCAGCTCCCCTCAAAGGGTATCAAGGTGTCCTGGCTTTAAGGCTTTGAGTGTAACCTGGAGCAATTTTCTATCATACACCTCAGTTTCTTCATCTGTCAAATGAGAGGATCCCTAAAGGCCCCTCCAGACCCCTCCATCCTCAGCCCAACGTTTATGTCAGTTCCTTCAAAGGGCCAAGTTCCTGCATCTCCTGAAACCAAAGAACCCAAAATTCTCAAAACAATGAGGCTCTGGGGTGGCGGATGGGGGCGGGATGGGGAGGAAGGTGTTTGGGGGGGGGGGGAGAAACATTTGTAACAAAAATAAATTAATAAAAATTGGGAGAAAAAAAATTAGGCTCCTTCCTAGGAGGCGCTCTTTCCTAAAGGATGAAGCCTCTGTGGACAGATACTCCTGGACAAAGAAGAAACTGTCACTGGGGTTGTGACCCCTGGCAAGCAGACTGGGGTCTGAGGTAGTAACACTCCATTTCACTGTTAATTC
Organism: Molossus molossus; assembly: GCF_014108415.1. Lineage (NCBI taxonomy): Eukaryota > Metazoa > Chordata > Mammalia > Chiroptera > Molossidae > Molossus > Molossus molossus. The sequence goes on along the minus strand of NW_023425348.1, from coordinate 90,950,335 downwards.
ATAATGATTTAAAAATAACATTCTACAGCTTGGAGTACTTGACAGTTATCAAGGTAAAAGAAATTAGTTTTAAAAATCATTGAGGAGCCCTGGCCGGTTTGGCTCAGCGGTTGGAGCGTAGGCCTGCGGTCCAGAGAGACCCGGGTTCGGTTCCCGCTAAGGGCATGTACCTTGGTTGCAGTTTGTCCCCGGCCCTGGTTGGTTGTGCGGGTGGCAGCCACTCGATGTGTCCCTTTCACGTCGATGTTTCTCTCTCTCTCCCCCTCTCCCCCCCCCCACTCTAACTGAACAAAAAATGGAAAAAACGTCCTCGGGTGAGGATAAAAAAAAAAAAAGCCCTGGCCGCTTTGGCTCAGCGGTTAGAGCGTTGGCCTGCGGTCCTGAGAGACCCGGGTTCGGTTCCTGCTCGCGTACTTCGGTTGCAGTTTGTCCCCGGCCCTGGTTGGGTTGTGCGGGTGGCAGACACTCGATGTGTTCCTTTCACATCGATGTTTCTCTCTCTCTCTCTGTTCCTCTCTCTCCCTCCCACTCTACCTGAACAAAAAATGGAAAAATGTCCTCGGGTGAGGATTAAAAAAAAAAAAAATCATTGAGGAATATACCGCCCTGGCCGCTTTGGCTCAGCGGTTAGAGCGTCGGCCTGCGGTCCTGAGAGACCCGGGTTCGGTTCCCGCTAAGGGCATGTACCTCGGTTGCAGTTTGTCCCCGGCCCTGGTCGGTTGTGCGGGTGGCAACCACTCGATGTGTCCCTTCACATCGATGTTTCTCTCTCTCTGTTCCTCTCTCTCCCTCCCACTCTACCTGAACAAAAAATGGAAAAATGTCCTCGGGTGAGGATAAAAAAATAAAATAAAATAAAAAATAAAATAAAATAAAAAAATCATTGAGGAATATATACCTAACAAAAGACTCATATCTAGAATATATAAAGAACTCCTACAAATCAATACTAAAAAGACAAAGAGCCCAACTCTTAAAAAAATGGGTAAAATACTTAAACAGGCATATCCTTCAAAAGAAGACATATATGAGTGGCCAATAAGATTATGAAAATATACTCAACATCATTTGTCATCAGAGAAATGCGAATTAACATTCCAATGAGATATTACACACCTAGCAGAAGGGCTAAAATTAAAGATGATGATATCCAGTTTTGACAAGAATGGGAGTATGAAACAGAACAATCACTTTATTATTAACATTTCAGTTTATTGATTTATAGAAAGGAAGGGAGAGACAGACAGACAGACAGACAAAGAGAAACAATGATTTGTTGTTTGACTTATTTATTTATTCATTCATTGGTTGCTTCTTGTATGTGCCCTGACCGGGGATTGAACCCACAACCTTGCTGTATCAGGATGATGCTCTAACCAACTGAGCTATCCGCCAGGTAAAATGAAACAATCATTTTAGAAAGCTGGCCATTTCTGAGAAAGCTACACATGTGCCTATTAAATGACTCAGTTATTCCAGTTCTAGGTATACACCAACGAGAAATGAGTGCACATTTCCATAAAAAAGACTTGTATACATATGTTCCTACAACTTGACTCATAAAAACTAAAATTTTTAAAGAAACCCAAATGTCCAACAACAGAAGAATGAATAAAGAAATGGTGGTATATTTCATACAATGGACTATAACTACACAACAACAAAAAAACAATTTATATGTGCAACATGAATTCCAAAAACATTATGTTGAGTGAAAAAGGCCAGACACAAAGAGCACGCTGTGTGTATGAGGTTCAAGAACAAACCAAACTAATTTATGGTGACAAGAGTCAGGTTAGTGGTTACCTCTGTAGGAGGACTATCAACTAAAGGTACAGAGAAACTTTCTGGGGTGATGAAAATATCTGTATATTGATCTCATTGGTGTTTACACATGTAAAAATTATTAAGCTGTATACTTAAGATTTGTGCCTATGTCTCAGTTTAAAATTTTTAAAGAGGAAACAACAAAAAATTGAATATCAGCAAGCAAAAAAAGCAAGGAGCAGAATGCTACTCAATGTGTATAAGTAATAATAAAATGGATACTTCTATTTGCTTTTTTACATTTAGAGTTTATCTGCAAGGGTAAATAAGAAACTAGCAGCAATGGTTCCTATGAAAATGACAAATGGGGATAAGGGACGGAAAAGTATTTATTTTTAAAAGTTACAAAAGCTTATCAAAGTAATGTACATTACTTGTTTAAAAAGCCAACAGAAACCTGGCCAATGTGACTCACTGGTTGAGCATCGACCCATGCACCAAGAGGTCGCTGGTTCGATTCCTTGTCAGGGCACATGCTCAGGTTGTGGGCCTGATCCCCAGTGCAGGGCATGCAGGAGGCGGCCAATCAATATTCTCTCTCATCGATGTTTCTAGCTCTCTTTCTCCCTTCCTTTCTCTCTAAAATCAATAAAGAAAAATAAATAAATAAAAAGCCAACAGAAGACTTATAGAAAAAGGTTACAGTCCCTTGCGACATACACCCTTCCCACCCCCTACCGCAGGAACTATCTTTTGTATTTTTTAGACAAGGGATAGATATTATAGAAGACTTGGAGAAAGTTTATTTTATTTATTTTTTTAATCCTCACCCGAGGACATTTTTCCATTTTATTGTTCAGATAGAGTGCGGGGGGGGGGGGGCGGGGGGAGGAGAGAAACATCGATGTGAAAGGGACACATCAAGTGGCTGCCACCCGCACGACCAACCAGGGTCGGGAACCAACTGCAACCAGAGGCATGCGCCCTTAGCAGGAACCGAACCCAGGTCTCTCTGGGCGGCAGGCTGATGCTCTAACCGCTGAGCCAAACTGGCCAGGGCAAGAAAGTTTATTTTAAACATCTAGTATCTGTACTTATGGAAGTGTCTTATATTTTTGCTCCACTGTAATAGTTACTATGCACCAGTTTATTAGCTGCCTAAATAAAAATTCTAAAGGTACAAGAAAGTTTACAGTGAAGTCTTCCCCAACCAGTTCTTTGTATTTCATTCTACAGATATTCTATTGATATTCTATTATACTGTTTCTATTTTTAATCATTTTCATGGTCTCTATATTAATGTGCCTATAATGTTGTTACTACTTCATGTATCATCCTTTAGTCTTTATTGACTTTCTGATGACTGTGAAGATAGAGACGTACTCCTTAGGTTCTTTTGAACTGTATGAATTTTTAAAGTCATAGACAAGTTTGTTTTTTTAAATTAAAAATAAAATCTTTAAAAGGCTTTTATGTAAATATCAAACCAACCCAAAACAAAAATTTACTTCGAGAGATTGGAGAACTAACTAATATTCGGGTTGAGCCAGAGATTTCAAGTTAATTTAAAGAAATTCACAGCCTGATGCCCAGACATCACACTTAGGGCGTGGGCACCCCAACTCTCGGGTCCTGGAACTGCAGTCCACGCCCTTTTAAGACAGCGCCCTCCCATGGCTCCGTCCTCTGGTAGCTAAAGCGGGGAACGAACACCCGCACCTAGACCTCCCCTTAAAGGGGAAATCTAATTTTGTCCTCCAAAAAGGGAGCTTCCAGCAGCTACTTGCCTTAAGGTAAAACACGTCCCCTCGCTTGTTAAAAGGGTAAGGTCTCCGCTGGGTCCCACCTCACCTGCGCGGTCACTTTATACTCGGTGTAGCCTTTGGGGTGGGTCCGGGGGTCGGAGACTGTGTAGCGCCGCAAGAAGTCGTCCTTCGCCTTGCGGGACATGGCAACCCAGCTGGGGCAGAGCTGACCGCCGCCCCCGCCCCCCCCCCCCCCGTCCCCGTCCCCGCGCCCGGGTCAGCCGCTGCCAGCCGCCGCCTCGCGCGGGCCTGCGCCTTTCATCCTTCGGCCCAGGGAGCCAGTCACAAGTGACAGGGCAATTCTCGCCTGGCGCGCAGCCAAGGGAGCATCTAAAAAGATCTCAGTCTTGGTAAAGCGTAAATTAGGTGATTTGAGGATAAGGATTGGGGAGGTTGGATCACTCCTGTCTGCCCAGTGATCAAGCCCAGGGCATCTTACATCTCCAAACGACTCCTCTGCTTCCCAGTTCCCTTTCATCCATTCATCCAATTTTTATTGTGTCCAGTATGTGGCAAACAGCTAAATTATGTTCCTGTTTCCCTCCATAGGATTCCCTAATTCATGTTTTCTGGGATGATGGGGGGAGCAAAAAGAACTCGGAGAAGCACGTTGGTGTCACGGGTTCTGAAGTCAACTTACTAGCCAAGTGACCTTCTTGGAATTACTGGAGCCTTTGTTTCTCATCCCTAGAATGAGGATATTGATAATGGACACTACTGCAGTGGATGCTTCTTTCTTTCCTTCCTGTTAGTATCATAGCACCAGATCTTCGTTTGGAGGTAATTCTCCAGTATGTGTAGCCCTCCAGCCTCCTACCCCAGAATCCAAAGGTGCCACCTGCTTTCCTTGCACCAGGTCCCGGGTAGGGGTGAGAGACTCCTGAGACCTTGAATCTTGACTGAGGGACAGAGGGCACAGTACCTGGCAAGGGGACAAACTTGTTCTTGGAGTACAGTGCTGGCTCTGGGTTGGCTGCCAAGGCTCTGAAGCACTCCTGTTTTCTAAGCCTGGGCATCCCATCTCCATCGGGATGCTGTGAGTCCCCATTATCCTTTCAAGAAACTCACCCTGGTTTGCTCAGTGGTCAAAGCATCAGCCCGCAGACCAAAGAGTTGCAGGTTCCATTCTGGTCAAGGGCATGTACCTCAGTTGCAGTTTATTTCCGGTCCTGGACAGGGCCCATGCAGAAGGCAACCAGTCAATGTTTCCCTCTTAAGTCAGTGTTTCTCTCTCTCTCCCTCCCTCCTACTCTATCTGAAGATAAATAGAAAAATATCCTCTGGTGAGGATTAAAAAAATAAAAAAGTCCTTTCAGCTGAAGGCGGTTGTAATCTGCTTCTGGGGCAGGCCATCAAGGACTCTGACTATGGGTGAAGCACTTAACCACTCATGGCCACTCTTGTTACTAAAGCTCAGATGTGTGGGCACTGTCTCCAGAAAGAAACACAAAGCAAAATTCCAAATTGGGCTATTGGAAGTTCAGGAATGAGGTAGTTCATCCAGGAGGTGTTTGGGAGTTGGCTGGGATAGAGTGGTGTCCCCTTGCACTACACACACCAGGGTTCCTCTAGAGACCTCTTTAGACGTGGCTGCTGCTGCCCTCCAAATCTTCCTGGGCAGGCTGTGGCTCCAAGTCTCCTCACCCATCATTACCTCCCCTTCCTGACCCTGTAGCTCCCAGTTCACCCCTTTCTTTCTTCCTGCCCATTCCAAACCCCTTCTTATCTGGATTAGCCACTGGCCTTCTCCAGATCACCAAACTCCACCAGTTCTGTTACTAGGAGAACCAAATAGAAGAGTCTTCAAAGAAGGTGGGGAGAGGGAAAAGCTGCCAGTGTGCAGCTGCAGGGAGCCTGCACTGCTTGACCCTGTGATGCAGACTTTCTGCCTCAGCTCAAACTACCTAACCATAGGCCTTTGTGATGAGTATAATCGCCTTATTTTTTGGTTTCTAACCATGCATAATTCACACTTTAAGGATTCTACTTATGAAGGGCCCCGGGAGGACTTGAACACTGGGGTGACTCACCCAGATCAGTGGATGGCTGAGTTCACATTGGTTGGATCTGCTTGAGCTCCTACTGGTTCACATAAATATAATTGTAGCTAGCATTACACAGTGCTTAAGACACACAAGACACCCACTCATTTGGTCCTCATCACAACTCTAGGAGTAGGTGACATTATCTTCTGAGAGGTGGGGAAACTGAGGCACAGATAGATTTGGCAATTTGCTCAGCATCACCCAGTGACCGGCCCTGGAGCCTGGGTTTGTTCACTCAGTGCAAGATTTGGGAGTGGGGTCCATGGCGTCTATCCTGCAGAGGACCGAGCAGGTGGCTCTAATTGTCCACACTGAAGGACAGTTGATGTTCAAAGGTTGCCCACCCAACACTCACTTCCCTTCTTTCACCCTAACGGGGCCCCAATTTTGCACAGGTCTCTACCCCTCCAGGAGGGGATCTTAATGCTAGTTTAGGAGTAAATCCGGTATCTCTTCCTCGACTTTAACTTGGGAAAACCACCTTTCCCTCATTAGACAAATTAAACCCCCCTCCATGGCGTTAGAATTTCGAGCAGATAAAAACTGAAAACAGTTAGTAGGGCATAGTGGCTAAGTGTGCTGGGTCCAAATCTCTGCTCCCCTAGTTCCTAGCTGGGTGGCTCTGAGCAAGCCTTGTAAACTCCTGGAGGCTCAGTTTCCATATAAATGGGTCTAAGTCTACACTGCTTGGGGGTCATTTTTAAATGTGACAGTAAGTAGCAAGTGCTTTGAACAGAACCCTGCAGAGTAAGCAGCCACTGTTGAGGCCACAGAAAAGGGCTCTGAAAATATCCATCTGTCTTGCCATCCTGGGGCTGCCCTTGTTCCCATCCTTTCCCAGATTGGCCCCTGCTTCGGAGAGTGCCCTATAGCCTTCAGGAAAGGCCCCTTCCCAGCTCTGCTCTTGGTTAGCTAGCCCTGCCCATGTCATCACCCCTTCCTATTTCCCAAGAGCTCTTGCTCTTCATTCCTGTCATGTGATTCCCTCTGCTCTAACCAAGGCTGCCTTGTTGAGCTGTGCAGGCTGTCCACTGCATGTGGGTTCCTGGCTGCTGCAGGAAGTTGGGAGCTGAAATTCAGCTCATGTTCCATTCAGGAAGCTGAGTCCTGATGCAGGGGTGTATCCCTTTTTCTAATTCATGCTTCTGAGGGTAGCAGTTGCTTTGGTAAACTGTTCTTCTCTTTCCTCTACCCAGAAAACTTAACCTTTACTCTCAGCTTTAATGTCACCTCCTCTGGGAAGCCTGCCTGGACTCTTCCAAATGACATTAATTGCAGCCTGGTCCTATGCTCCTATACTCTTTTTTTTATCCTCACCCGAGGACATTTTTTGATATTTTGTTCAGGTGGGAGGGAGAGAGAGAGAGAGAAACATTGACATGAAAGGGACACATCAAGTGGTCGCCACCCACACGACCCAACCAGGGCAGGGGACAAACTGCAACCGAGGTACATGCCCTTAGTGGGAACTGAACCCAGGTCTCTCTGGACCGCAGGCCGACACTCTAACCGCTGAGCCAAACCGGCCAAGGCTGCTTCTATACTCTTAACGTATTCCTAAGACACAGCAGCATCTGTTAACTCTCTGACTGAAACAATCTGTCTCTTTCTGTCCCCTGCTGGACTGTGGACTCCAGGTGGTCTCTAAAGCTGTTGAATCAGCAAATGACTCAGCCAGGAATCAGGACAAGGAATGGTTTATTCTCACAGCTGAGCAAAGGATGAGGCCCACAGCCTCAATAGCAGCAGAGGCAGGCCCCTCCCAGCCCCAGCCCTCACCTCTTGGTATGGCAGCTGCAGGTGGGCTGGGTCAGGAGCCAGGTGACAGCCAGGGCAGCAGCCCACCCACCATGGGAGCCAGGCTGGCCATGGAGCAGCAGTGGGCAGCAGCAGCAGGTTATGGACGGGGACGTGGAGTGTTAGTTTGGCTGGCTGGTTCCCATCCCCCCATGGGTGGTGCTTGGTGAGGGTCTGGCGGGAGGGGGGCCCAGACTGCAAGGTGGGGGTCTGGAGCGGCTCAGTCAGCTGTGAAGATGCGGCTGGAAATGTCATCCAGGAGCCAGTCGATGCCGAGCAGCAGGTTATCCCCGGTGACAGCGCTGCAGCCCTGGATGCACCAGTGGTGGCTGCGGATAGAGTCCAGCTCTAGGGCCTGAAAGGGAGGACAGTGCTGCTGGGGCTGGGGGACCCAGCTTGCCCACAGCTCCTTGACTCTCCTGGCCTCGGGGAAATCCACGCCTCCTGAAGGTCCTGCCCTGGGAAGCTTCCCCTGGTTCCGGGTGAAGCTGTCAGCCCTCCCAGGCACCAGCTCTGTACACTGTCACACCAGCACTACCCCTCAGGACGAAAATAGCAACGCAGGCTTCCAAGTGTCTGTCAGGACCCAGGCACTGTGCTATAGGCCGGACAAGGTCCTCTCATCCATTCCTCCCAAGGCCACACTAGCAGGGACTGTGCTGGCCATTTTTCTGAGGAGGAAACCAAAGCCGAGAGGTCAAGCAACCTGCTAAGGTCACACAGCTATTAAGTGGCAGAACCAAGATTCTAATCCCACTTTTTCTCATTCTGGTGCTCAAGCTCTAGAATAATGGTTAAGATTCTGGGGTCAGATAGGTCTGCGTTTAAATCCTGGCTTGTCTACTTATTGGCTGTGTGACCTTGGGCAAGTTTCCTAACCTCTCTAAGCTTGCTTCGTCGTGTGTAGAATGATAATAGTTCCTACTTCATGAGGTTGTTGTGGGAACTGAACGAGTGAACCATGCAAAGAGCCTAGCACACAGAAAGCAATCACTACTTGGCCACTGGTTTCCTGTGGAATGATCTATTTGCAGGTCTGCCTTCCTCTAGGCGTGAGACCACTACTTTTACTGATCACGGAATCTCCAGTGCCCCAATAGGTCCTGCCACACAGCGGGGGCTCATAAATGCTTTTAAAATAAATTAACATACAGAAACGTGCCTCTTTTCCTCTGTGAGCACGCAAGGCCTGAACTCACCTCACGAATGGCATTCGAGGACAGTGCTCCAGGCAGGTCCTGCTTGTTAGCAAAGATGAGGAGGGTGGCTCCAGCCAGGCGCTGGGGGAAGAGAAACAGAGGGGTATGTGGGCTCAGAGAACAGCCTGCTCCTCATCTAATCTCCCAGAGCATCTAGAGCCAGAGACCAACTGGGAATGTCAGGGCACGGCTCCATGGTGGTGGGAGGGGCCCAAGTGGGTAGGCAGTGTTGACACAGCCTTTGAGGCCGGGCACTCATGGGGTAGAGGGAGTCCTGGGTTGCGTCAAGGCCCTGGTTCTATCCAATAACCACCCAGTGGGCACCTTTCTCCTCCATGCCTCGGGTTTGGGGAGGGGGTGATGGACATGATCCCTGAGCCCACTGTGGTTCTAGACTGCTCCATCTAGTTAATTGATGTGCACACAGAACTGTCCCAGAGGCCATGGGGTCTGCTGGAAATGGCCTTTCCCTCTTCCACGTCCATGGAGCTCTTCAACTCTCCCATTGCACTGACGGGCCTCTCTGCCTCTAATTCCGGTTATTTCCTTATATGTGCTTAGTCCTGGGAGTCTCTCCATGTGGGTGGGTGGATCTGGCCCAGGCCTGGGCATTTTATCTCATTGGACCCGCTCAACATCCCCATGAGGTGGCTACTGTTATACCAGGTGACTATATCCCTGTGTGCCCAGGACAGCCCTGTTCATGCCTGTTGTCCCTCATCATTATTAACAACTCCCTCTTTCACTCTCAAAAGTATACTTGTTTTCATCTAAATGCAGTGCAGGGCCCTGGCCGGTGTTGCTAAGTGGTTAGAGCATCCACCTGTGCACCAAAGGGTTTGATTCCCAATCTAGGGCACATACCTGGGTTGCAGGTTTGATCCCCAGCCCAGTCAGGGTGTGAGCCCAACTGATGTGTCTCTCTCACATCGATGTTTCTCTCTCTCACTCTTTACCCCTTCCTTCCTCCCTGCCACTCTCTCTAAAAATCAATGGAAAAAATATCCTCAGGTGAGGATTAACCTAAATAAATAAGTAAATAAATAAATAAATGCGGTGTAGTAACCTAGATCAAATCCTGGAACAGAAAAAGGACATTAGTGGAAAAACTGGTGAAATCCTGATAAAATCTGTAGTTTTTAAAGAATTACTTCCCAGTGTTACTTTCTCAGTTTTGACAAACGTACAGTGATCATGTACAATGTTAACAGTGAGGGAGCAGGATGAAGGGTTACAGGATCTCTCTTCACTATCTCTGCAACTTTTCTGTAAATCTAAAATTTTATTTTTAAAAAAGTGTTTTGGCCTAGACAATAAATTATAAGATCACTCCAATTATAATGCTCACCCTAGGGATGAGGAAGTGAAGGTTCAGGGAGGTTAAGGGTCTTGCCCGAAGTCACACAGCAAAGACAGGCTCCATTGCCTCCCAAAGCTTCACACACAGGCCTGCAGTCATCCTCCCTAAACCTCGACTAGAGATGGGGAAGCTGAAGCTCAGGGTGGCCAAGCAGTGAAATCAGAGGGAGGTGGACCCAGCTCACAGCCCATGCATGACCTGCTTGCAGCACCATGGGCCTCCCTGGACCAGGTGTACAGGTTGTCTCTGCCTCCCCAAGGGTGCTGGGCACATGGTCTAGGCTCAAGGAATCTGCTGAGGAAGGTGTCCACACACCCACATGTGCACAAAGCACTGGGGCCTGGATGCTGGTGGTCGCCTGGCTCCCTCACCCCTCCTTCCCGCCCAGCCCGGCCCCCTGCCCACCTCCTCCACCAGCAGGCTCTGGAGCTCCCGCTGGCAGTCCTGCATGCGATGGCGGTCGGCGCTGTCCACCACCCAGATGAGGCCGTCAGTGCTCTCAAAGTAGTTCCGCCAGTAGGACCGCAGGGACTTCTGGCCGCCAACATCCCAGATGTTCAGCTTGAATCTGGGCAGGGAGTGGGTGGCTGGAGTCAGCCTGGCCCCTTAACCACCCTCCCCACCTTGCTCTTGGGGTGGCCCGCCTGCAGGGACCCTGCTCACCCCCGGTGCTCCAGGGTCTTGATGTTGAAGCCCAGTGTTGGGGAGATGGTGTCGATGTCTTCCCCATTGAACTTCTTGAGGATAGTTGTTTTGCCAGCATTGTCCAGGCCGCTGGGGCACACCAGGTTAAGGAGAAACCCCTGTACTCTGCAGGGTGGTAACACAGTCACAGTGCCCCTCTCTTAGGGAACAGATCACTTACCACCACATATCAAAATCAGTTGAGCACATGACCACAATTAGCTCACAATAAATGTGGAGGTATCAAGAAACAAGTACCTTGGCCCATGTGGGCTCAGTGGATTGAGCGACGTCCCATGGACCGAGAGGTCCCAGGCACGAGCCTGGGTTGCAAGCTCGATCCCCAGGAGGGAGCATGCAGGAGGCAGTTTCTCTCTCACACGGATGTTTCTATCTCTCTCTCCCATCCTCTTTCTCTAAAATATCAATAAAAACATATTAAAAATAAAAATAAAACCTCCTGTTCTCTTGTTGGAAAAGCAACCATTCTGTTCATGTGCACTGGGCATAAAGGCGTGGCTTAATAAAAAAAAAAAAAAAAAAAAAGAAGCAAGTAACTTATCATCTCCTCCTGACCAAAGCTCCTTAATTCACTCCATAATATTTACTGAGTACCTACTAAATGCCAGGCCCTCTCTGGTGCTGGGGGGGACCTTGGAGTCAAAGTCCGCCTTTGTGCAGCTTACGCTCCAGTGTGGAGACTGTCTACAGAGTGTAAACAAAAGAGAAACAAGGCACAGTTGGATCCTGGTGAATGTCAGAAATATGGAGGAAAAAACACAAGAAATACACTGAAGAGGTTTTGGAGACGGCCACCAAAGGAGCTTCCTTTAGCTCGGGCGCCAGGGAAGGCCTCCCTGAGGGTCTCGAGCTGAGGCCCAAACTACAAGGAGACAGATTTTTGAAGGACTGGGGAAAGAACATTCTAGGCAGAGGGACCAGCAAGAGCAAGTGTTTGGAGGCAGCCACCTCACTTGTTTCTGGAATATTCCAAATCTTTGCTGCTAAGTGAGTGTGCAAAAGTGAGTTCACCAGCAGGAGAGAACCACCCTCTTCTTTCCTTCTAACACTTGAGGGTCTTGCAGCCAGGAAGGGGGCCCAGGCCTTGGACCCAGCAGCCTTTCTGCTCACCTGACCTGAGCAAGTGACTCAAGCCAGTGACAGGGGGGTGACAGAGAACCTCTCCTGAGACCCAGCCTTAGCCCCTGCTAATTGGCCGCTGATTATCCCCTCACTCTCAACTCCATCATCCATGTTTCCTTCTCCACTAGATCATTCCCCTCAGCTGACAAACTCTCTGGCATCTCTCCTACCTTACAGGAAGCAAACAACATCCACTCTCTTTCTTTCTCTCTCCTTTTAAAGAATAGTTTATTGATTTTTACAGAGAGAGGAAGGGAGAAGAGAGAGAAACATCAATTGGCTGCCTCCTGAACACACCTTACCAGGGATGGAGCCTGCAACCAGGGCAAGTGCCCTGACCAAGAATGGAACCAGCAATCTTTCTGTGCTCGGGACAAACCCAACCAACCAAGCCACACTGGCCAGGGCAACAATATCCTCTCTTGACCCCTCTCCCCCTTATTCCTTTATTCCCCTCCCTTGACAGCACCTGTCCTCAAAACCATTTCCATTCTCACCTCCAATTTCTGTTCTCTTGCTCTTTCTCAAACCCACGAGGCTTTTGTTCCAACTGCTTTTGCCAAGGTCAGTGCCGGAAGGCCCCACTTGAGTTCCTCATTGTGAGGAGTTTGCACTTGCTTAAAAAAGTTTCCCCAGATATCCATCTACTCGGTTCATCCCTCACCTCCCTATCTTCACTCAACTGTCACTTTCTCAGTATGGCCTCCTGGCCGCCTTGGTTTAAACGGCATTCTTCTCCATTCATACCATGTATTTTCTCCTTTACTTTGTGAATCTTTCTCCCTCCAGCATTACAGCATGTCCATGAAGGTAGGGGTTGTTTTTGTTTTGTTGTTTTACCCCAGCCCCTAGGACAGTGCCTAGCACAGAGTAGGTGCTCAATAAATATGTATTGGGTGAGTGAATTCTCTGGGCCTTTCAAAGGGCTCTTTAAAACAGACACGATGTGAATATTATTTTTGAGTTGCCTGCGCAGGGAAATGTCTTCTCTCCCAGCTAGGGCAGTTGAGGGTGCGGGCAGCCCAGCTCTTGGATCGCAGAGCCCCCTCCTCTGGGCGAGGTCAGAGTAGGGCAAGGGTGCAGACGCCTGGTAATGGGACTCGGACGGTCGGCCGGGCCTTCGGGGGCTACACACTGCCAGCCGCGGGGACATCGATGGCCGTGCGGGGGCAAAAACACGGACAACTCAACGCACCCGACAAAGGACTCGCGGAGCCTACACCCGCCTCTCCAAGGAGGTGAGGGCGGGGCCCGCACGCCCCGGGGATTCCGACCACGAGGGCGGGGCCAGAGCCTGGCCCCTCGGACGGGGGCAGGAGGTCAGAGCCGAGGAGCACAGCGGCCCCACGCTGGGGCCAGACCGAAGGGTGGTGGCGTACGAGTCACCTCCGGGCCCCACCTCCTCCCTACACTGGGACGCCTGGCCCGGACGCTGCGACTTTAGGCCCACAGCTTTGGCCTTGGGAACGGAGTCTCCCCGCCCCGAGCCGGTGGTTCGGCCTCCTGCCGGCCTCCTGCCAGAAGTGATTGGTAGGGCCCTCGTGCGTGACGCACAATGGGCAGTTGGGACGGGCCGCCCGGCCGCGCACCCCGCACCCGGTAGGGGGCGCCTAGCACCGCCCGCCCGGCGGGGCCCCCGCTACCCTGGCGGCTCCGGATTCCGGGAGGATACAGCATAAGCAGTCGCAGCTCCCGCTCTTTCTGCTTCATCTTCTTCAGGATGGTCAGAAGGCCCATGGTCCCCGTAGCCCCCTCCCGGCCGCCGTTTCTTCCTAGTGCCGGGACTCCTCTCCCTGCTCCTATTGGCTATCACGCCCACCGACAACACAGCCTATTGGCCGAGCCCTCCCTTAGTCCCGCCCTCGCTCCCACGTGACCGCGAGGTCGCCTAGCGGAGCCTCTGCTACGGCCCCTCTGGCGCTGTTGGGGGCTTCTGCGCGACCACCTGCTTTAACCCTTCGCATCCTGAGGGCTTGAGTTAGAGGGCACCGCCATTCTTTTTTCCCCAGGACCCCAGGCCCGGGCGGAAGGGGAACCTGAAGTTCCTGGGTTTTGTTTTGGCTGCATGGAGAGTAACCAATAACCCCCAGATTGTTGACCAGCCATCCCGGGGCCGGTGTAAGGCTCCGTTCCCCAAAAAACGTGTTCTAGATCCTCATCTTGGGCCTTTGGCGTCATCCTGACTCTGCCAGTTACACGGCCTCCCCATTTCCCTGGCACCTGGAATCTTAGAGGGTGGGCGTGGGGTTCTTCTTGAAGGGCGAAAGTGCCCCCTAGGGGCCATTTGGAAATGTGCGATGGCGTCTTTGTGTTACCACCGGTAAAGGCAGAAGCGGGTCCGCCTTCTGGCCTGTACTGTGTGGATTCTTGACTTCCTGCAGGAAAGATTTCACAACATGAGTTGAGGATTTAAGAGTACATTTTATTAAAGCTGGGGTCAGTGAAACAAGAAAGGGCTTAGGATAGAAGAAGCAACAGGAGAGAGACTAGGCGGGGCTGTTTTGGCTCCCTTGACATTTTATGGAAAAAACATGAGCCAAGGCGGGGCTGCCATCAGCTCACTGGAGAGTCAGAGAAAAGGGACCCTTGGGGACAGGTTCAGGGGATTACCAGGGAAGAGCTGCCACTGCCCATTGCTCCCCTGGTTGCAGGTCTCATAGGCCCCTTAGAGTTTAGGAGATGCCCCTCTGGAGGTAAGAAGAGGAAGGGAAAGGTGCAAGCGAGCTCCCAGAGAGAGAGCATGCGCTGAGTCCTTTGTCCTGAGAGTTCTAAAGGCTGGGAGTTTAGGGAAGGATCTCCTAACAGAATATTCTGGGTGTATCCTTTCAGGTCCAGGTCTCCATTGATTGGTTGGCGCTAGGGCAGGGTGCTTAAGTCATCACAGCTGGTCCTGGTATCACCTGCCTGGTTTTGCTGCTTTTTCTGGGCCTGAAGTTGAAATACAGCTGAAGCTTAGATGTTATCTCTAGGGAGGAAAGGTCAGGGGGTTTAAACATGGCCAGTGATATGCCACGGGAGGAAAGTCCACCCTGGGGTCGAGGTCTGGCACCAGTTTTGTGTGTTGCTAGACACCCCAAACTTTTGGCCCTGGTAACCTGTATCTGGCTGTAAATTGCTTGGCCAATTTGCTCAGCCAATCTGTCTGTTTCCCTATTCCACTTGCCAACAAATTTTCATAGCTTATTATGGTCCTGCCTCAATTGGTTTGTCCCAATTATCAGGTAGGCCTTGTTATTTAGAGGCCAGGGGACAGATCCACACAAAGAATTATTTTGCTCAACATGCCCGTCATTTCTTCGATTTGCTAATGAGAAAGATGAGGCTCACATGGTGCTTGGCATAGTGATTGGCATATCGTAGATACTCCATAAATATTTGTTGTTGAATGAGTGACTGCCCAAGAGTTTGGTTCTTTACCTTAATGATCAAGTACAGAAAAAAGTGAGGAAACTGAGGCCAGGGACTAGGCAAATAGTAAGCTCAGAAGGGTGTGCCTATTGTCTTATTTTGAGGGGTTTCGCCAGCCCACTACAGGTTAAATGTGAATACAGTAGGCAGCACAGACGGCTCTGTCTCATGCTTGGGAAAGAAGTCAGGCACTAGCTGAAAGTAATGGCTGACTTCTTTGTAATTGTTTATAAACCACTCCGCGTTTTCTACTTTAGCCTCCTGTCAACCCTGAGAGGTTTATTTCCTTTTTTGTAGATATAACAGTGGAGTCCAGAGAGTTTAAGGCGTTTGGACAGCAATTTAAACTCAGGTCTGGTTGACAATAAAGTGCACTGCTTTTCTGGGTCCCTAAGAAATCTAAACGTAACCCTGGCTGGGTAGCTCAGTTGGTTTCCTGATACGCCAAGGTTGGGTGTTCACTCCCCTGTCAGGGTTCATACAAGAAGCAACCAATGAATGCATAAATAAGTGGAACAACAAATCGATGTTTCTCTCAAGTCAATAAATAAAAATGAGATGAAATGAAAATTTAAGTGCCTTCAGTGGGGCTCAGTTACTGAAGCTGGGGTTCATGTGTGTGGTGGATTCCATGAAGCCTTTGAGAATTAGGAGTGAAGCTCTAACGTGCCTGCATGGAAAGATGTCCATGCCATATTAAGTGAAAAAGGGGAACTTCAGTCTTGTTTTAATGTTAAAAATAACAGCAACTCACTGAACAATGCTTTTCGAGCTATGGGCAGTCCATTAAGGAGATTGTGAAATTATTTTAGTGTCACAAATAAGTCAAACCACATGAAATTGCCCATATTTGACCATGTTGACTAAATAGTTATGTTTCATATGTCTCAACCTCGTAGCTCTAGCAAAACTTAAATGGAGTGAACAGAGCAGAAAGCAGTGCTGCCTTTGCCTGTGAAATGAAGGGACGGAGTGTTTGTTTCAGATATTTACATGGATGTGTGTACTTCTCACTAAAGTCACAGTCACAAAAATTTGAAAACCACTGCAGTTCAACGGTTACCTCTGGGATAAGTTTAAGGGAAACTTCACATGATTTCCGTAAGCACTTTTGGATTGCTTTACTTTACAGTTGCCACTAGCAGTGAAACCCTTGTTTTAATGTCAGGATTCAAGCCCTGTCCTGTCCAAGCTGCTGTTGTGGCTTCCCAGGGGCCACAGAGTAGGATTACAGTGAATATCAACTGCAAAAACCTGGGAGCTCTGTGAAATAGTAGGAGACCAGGAAGTAACTGTGTTTCACTTTTGAATAATAATTGCCTATAGCTAGAAATCTGGGATGTGGGGTGGTGTGTAGGGGCTTTTAAAGACAAGTATTCTATTCGCCTGGTGGAAAGGAGGAAAGGGTGCTCTTAAGGAAATAAAATCTTTAGGGAATACCTTTGGAAGAAGACTGGGAAAGAAGATCTATAGAGCTGTACTTATATATAACTGAATGTATTCATGAGAAAGAATCATGAAATTAAAATACCCAGATCCTGACAGCTATGAAACCTGCTTTCGAAGAGGGAGTTTCTAAGCGGATCGTAATTTAAGGGTAGAGTTCTAGATGTCTTTTTTTTCCCTCAACCCAGGATACTTTTCTATTTATCATCAGAGAGAGTGAGAGAGAGAAAGAAAGACAGAGAGAAACAGCGATGTGAGAGGGACACATCGACTGGTTGCCTCCCGCACGACCTGACCAGGGCCGGGGACGAACTGCAACTGAGGTATGTGCCCTTGACCGGAATCGAACTTGAGACTTACTGGCCTGCAGGCCTACGCTCTAACTGCTGAGCCAAACTGGCCAGGGCTCTAGATGTCTTTTAAGTAGGTATGCTTACCCAGTGTTTGGGGAGGAAAATTTGGCACCATAGTTTTAAATGTAAGAGAAGGAGCCTTCTGGATCCAGCCATAAACTTCATATATCACTTTTCAGTCATAAAAGAAAAAGAAAACTTTTTATTCTGGACCACCACTGCCACCACCAACAAAAAGCCAGGACAAAGACCCTGCTTGACTTACAATTGCTGATCATTAAGCATTCGCAAGGAATATACCTAAGTATTTTATTTGTGTATATACATATTTATTTATTTATTTATTTTTGTTAATCTTCACCTAAGGATATTTTTACATTGATTTTTAGATAGAGTGGAAGGGAGGGTGGGGGAGAGAGAGAGAAACATCGATGTAATTGAGACACGTGGACTGGTTGCCTCCCGCACAATCCCTGGTTAGGGTTGAGGATCAAACCTGCAACCCAGGTACGCACCTTTGACTGGGAATCGAACCTGAGACCCCTCAGTCTGAGGGCCGATGCTCTAACCACTGAACCACACAGTGATTCTTTTATTATTTTTTTTATCTTCACCCGAAGACATTTTTTCCATTTTTTGTTCAGAGTGGGAGGGAGAGAGAAGAAGGGAGAGAGAGAGAGAGAGAGAGAGAGAGAGACAGAGAGAAACGTCGATGTGAAAGGGATACATCGAGTGGCTGCCACCCGCACGACCCAACCAGGGCCGGGGACAAACCGCAACCAAGGTACGTGCACTTAGCAGGAACCAAACCTGTGTCTCTCTGGACCGCAGGCCAACGCTATAACGGCTGAGCCAAACCGGCCAGGGCCCTATTTGATTTTTTTTTGTTTTAAATCCTCATCCGAGGACATTTTTCCATATTTTGTTCAGATAGAGTGGGAGGGGGAGAGGGAGGGGGTGAGAGAGAGAGAGAGAGAGAAACATCGATGTGAAAGGGACACATCGAGTGGTTGCCACCTGCACGACCTAACCAGGGCCGGGGACAAACTGCAGCCGAGGTACGTGCCCATAGTGGGAAATGAACCCAGGTCTCTCTGGACCGCAGGTCGACGCTCCAACCGCCGAGCCAAACCGGCCAGGGCAAAGTTATAGTTTTTTAAAAAATATGTTTTTATTGATATTTTAGAGAGAGAGGAAGGGAGAGAGAGAGAAGCATCAATGTGAGAAAGAAACATCGGTCAGCTGCTTCCAGCATGCCCCCCACTGGGGATCGGGCCCACAACCTGGGCATGTGCCCTGACCGGGAATCAAACCAGCGACCTCTTGGTGCATGGGTCGATGCTCAACCACTGAGCCACTCCAGCCGGGCTAAAGTTACAGTTTTGATAAGAGAAATCCTGTATTTTTTCTCTGATGAAACATATCTATGATGCCAGTTTTTTTTGGACTGCATGCTTCTGACAGAAGCACCACCAGCACGTGGTGGCAGCATACCCAAGGGTAGGTTTTGTCCTGCGTGGTAAACAGAGAACTGGATGTTTGAATGTGCAGCCTGATCTCTGAAATGGCAGCTGCCTGTACCTCAGTGCTGCCCCAGCCTGCTCTGGTAGTCCCGCCCCTTCGGCATCCAGCGTGGCCTGTCTGTGTACCGTGGGCAGGCCACAGCTGAATGCCTCAAATGGCAAGTCAGTGTCCAGGCATCTTCCTTACAGGTCTCAGCCAGCTGCCTGATGTGGGAGGCAGAGGAGGTGTCCTCTCCAACTTCCAGACGACAGAATGAGCTGTTACTCACACCTCTGCCATCCATCCAAGGGCACATGACATCCTAGGCCTTTCCAGAACCTGAGGAGTGGGGAGGGACTTGAAAACCTGGGCTCTTCCAACAACTGCACCCACTTCACCTCCCCTGTGCCTATGGCATCTTCAAGAACAAGGCTGTGCCACACTTTGTCCCCACAGGGCCTGGCCAGGGGCCTGAGCGTGGAGTAGTTACTGAGCCTTCACTCAGCAACCTGAGAGCCAGATACCCTGTTATCTCCACTTGACAGAGGAGCCAGGAGCTCCACACACCCAGATGGCTGCCGGGGCTTTCAACCAGTCTCCCTGTTCCCCCCCCCAGGCCGAGGAACTCTTGTAATTGGTGCTCAGATCCTGTCCTTCCTCTGCTCAAAGCCCTGCCTTCAGTGTGCTCCCTGTCTTTCAGAGTTAGAGCCCGAGATCTCCAGTGGCCTGTGAGGCCCTGCATGAATGGCCCCTCCGTTCTCTGCCCTGAGGACCTGCTCCTCCCTGGCCCCTCACCAACCCTCCAACCCGCCAGTGCATTCCCACTGCCCTGAAGACAAACCTCCCTGTCACCTCCTGCTCTTCAATGCTTTGTTCAGATGTCCAATGTCTCAAAAAAAATTTTATTGTTCAGATATCTCAATGAGGCCCAGCCTGACCACTATCTATCTATCTATTTATTTATTTATTTATTTTTTTATCCTCACCCGAGGACATTTTTCCATTCTTTTGTTCAGATAGAGTGGGAAGGAGAGAGAGGAAGAGAGAGAGAGAGAGAGAAACATCGACGTGAAAGGGACACATCGAGTGGCCGCCACCCGCACGACCAACCAGGGCCGGGGACAAACTGCAACCGAGGTACGTGCCCTTAGCGGGAACCGAACCCAGGTCTTTCTGTACCGCAGGCCGACTCTCTAACCGCTGAGCCAAACCGGCCAGGGCCTGACCACTATTTAAATTTGAAACAGCTGCCCGGCTGGTGTGGCTCAGCGGTTGAGCGTCGACCCATGCACCAAGAGGTCGCCAGTTCAATTTCCAGTCAGGGCACATGCCCAGCTTATGGGCCCGATCCCCAGTGGGGGGCGTGTAGGAGGCGGCCAATCGATGTTCTCGCTCATCAATGTTTCTGTCTCCCCCTCTCCCTTCCCCTCTCTCTAAAATCAATAAAGAAAAAATAATAATACAAATAAATAAATTTGAAACTGCTTAATCCCTGACCCACATTCCCCAAATCCTTTATTTTGCTGTATTTTTCCCATGACACTTAGGTCTTCTACCAGCCTATATAATTCCCTTAATTTATTGCATGTATTCTGCCCAACCCCTCCATCCCCACTAGAATGGACGCTCCACAAGGGCAAGGATTTGGATCTTCATGTTTATTTTATTGAAAAGTAATTGATTCCCATCACTATATGACTTTGAGATGGACAGAATGGTGGTTTGATTCACATATATTGTGAAATGATTACCACAAGGTTCAGTTAACATTCACCTTCTCATATGGAATCAAAATGAAAGAAAGGAAAACAATTCTCCTTGTGATGAGAACTCTTAGGATCTATCATCTTAAGAACTTTCCTACAGACACACAGCAGTGTCAGCTACAGTCATCACGTTGTACCTTATGTCCCTGGTGCTCATGTATAACTGGGAGTTGCATCTTTTGACCACCTTCCTCCGCTTCCCCCTCACCCCACCCTCTGCTTCTGATATTGGACCTTTTTTTTTTTAAACAGATATCTCCCAGCACCTAGAACAGGGCCTGCCACATAATAGCTGCTCAGTAAATATCTGTTGAGTAAAAGACAGAAGCAGAGTGTCCATTAACTGCTTTTTAGCTGCTCACCCAACCAGAAAGCAGCAGTGTCGTCAGCCTTGATCTTAACCACCAGGCTTCTCTGCCCCCAGAGCAAGGCACATCTGGCGCCTACCCTCTGTGTGAGATCACACAGATGCCAACTCCCAGACATGCCCAAACCTAGGAGGGCATCTCACAGGCACCCCTCCCCGCAGGTTCCCGGAGGGCAGCTGAGGCCCGGTGTGGAAGGCAGGTAAGTGGCGATGCCCGAAGAGGACCCCAGGTCTCTTCTCACCCTCAGTTCAACATTCGGCTCCGTGTTCAGTAAAAAGGCCCCTCCGTTCTCACAAATGGCACAGCCCCCTCGGGCCTGGAGGTGTCCATCTCCCGAGGCCTCCGGCTGGCACCAGCCTCCAGCACAGCAAGAGGAAACCTGAAAGGGCAGTCAGCGCGGTCCTTCATTTTATTTTAATTTAATTTAATTTAATTTTATTTATTTATTTATTTATTTATTTATTTATTTATTTATTTATTTTTAATCCTCATCCGAGGACATTTTTCCATTTTTTGTACAGACAGAGTGGGAGGGAGAGAGAGGAAGGAAGAGAGAGAGAGAGAGAGAGAGAGAGAGACGTCGATGTGAAAGGGACACATCGAGTGGCTGCCACCCACACGACCAACCAGGGCCGGGGACAAACCGCAACCGAGGTACGTGCCCTTTGCCGGAACCGAACCCGGGTCTCTCAGGACCGCAGGCTGACGCTCTAACCGCTGAGCCAAACCGGCCAGGGCCGGTCCTTCATTTTACATTTGGGGAAACTGAGCCCCAGAGAGGGCTCAAGGCCCCTGAGGCCTCAGGCCTGGTGGCACATGAATGGTCGTCCTTCTTGGATCCCTTCTCAGCCTTTCTTCTGGACGGGGCCCTCCTGGCCCAGGACCCACTGGTGCTTTGATGTGGGTCAACAGTCCTCCCCAGGTGGACCACAGCAGGTTTCTGCCACGGGTGCAAGTGTCCCTGCCCTTCTGAGGGTGTTGTGTCCCCATTATTTCCAGTCCAGGGTCAGGAGACACCAGCTGGATTGGTGAGAGGTATCTGGTCTGCAGGCTCTGCCACCTCCTTGTACTTGGCCAAGTCCCCTCCCCTTGCTGAATGAATCTCAGACCATCTCTAGAACCCTCTGCTCTTGGCACCCTTGATGTGGTCCTTTGGCTGGGTGGGACAAGGCCAGTGCTCTCCTGTTGCTTGGAGTCCCTGGCCATGCTGGGTTGGGCTTTATCCCCCACTCCAGCCTTTCAGGCCCCTGCTTGTGACCCCATGACCCCGGCTGCCCACTTCCCCACACCAGCCTCCGAATGGGGTCTTTCCGCCTCTTAGATGCCTGCGGGAGCTGGCCTGGGAGGCCAGGGAGAGCAGTCTGAGGCGTGGGAAGGCTGCCTCGAAGGCTGGGCTGACGTTTCTTTCCCTCCAGTGTTCAGGGTCCCAGCAAGGGGCCAGCCTGGCTTCTCTGCCATTCGCAGTGGACGGCGGGAATGGACAAGGAGGCCCAGCTGGGGGCCCTGGACAAGAAGGATCTCGCTGGTGACTGCTTTATATGTGTGGTTTCAGTTGTCATGACAGCCCTGGAAAAGCAAGGGTATTCTCTCCATTTTACAGACAAGAAAAGTGAGGCCCAGGGCCCCGGCCGGTTTGGCTCAGCGGTTGGAGCGTCAACCTGTGGTCCAGAGAGACCCGGGTTCAGTTCCGGCAAAGGGCATGTACCTCGGTTGCAGTTTGTCCCCGGCCCTGGTTGGTTGTGCCACTCGATGTGTCCCTTTCACGTCGATGTTTCTCTCTCTCTCTCTCTCTCTCTCTCTCTCTCTCTCTCTCTCTCTCTCTCTCTCCCTCCCACTCTATCTGAACAAAAAATGGAAAAAAAATGTCCTCGGTGAGAATTAAAAAAAAAAAAAAATAGAAAACTGAGGCCCAGGGAAATCAAGGGTCTTGATCAAGGTCATAAAGCTGGACGTGGCAAAGCAGAGATTTGAACCAAGCCTTTCTGGGACTTGTACCACCTGGGAAAATCCAGGAGCTGTGGTCACCACTGCCACATCTCGAAAAGCCCCGGGAGGCTCGAGGACACTTTGCCGCTCAGCTGTTTATTATGTCTGCTCCCGTCCACTTCCAAAAGTTTGAGTCAGCTTCCTGGAAAAATGTGTATATTAAAGAAATAGCAGAGAATCATAAGCACAAAGCTTTGGATGTGGCAGGGTTCCCGGAAGGATGGGGGGTCGGGAACGTGACAAACTCTTGCCAAGGATGGGGTGGTGATGGCATCAGAGAGCTCCAGGTGAAGTCACCCAGCTCCTGGGAGGCCTGGCTATTTGCAGACTCCAGCTTTAATGAGCACTCACAGGTACTGTGCTGAAGTGAGTCAGTCCTCTCCTCCTACGCCCCGGGGAGGCCCCAGTGTCACTGCCCCCGTCCTTGCCCAGCTCTCAGTCCACCTGGCATCGTCCCCTCAGCGAGACTTTGCTCCCACCCACAGGTCCCTGTGAAGCAGTGGAGAGGTTGCTGGTCTTGGTGTCAGAGACACGGGGGCATCGAGTTTGCCCTACCTGGGGATGTGACTCGGCCAGGGATGTACCTCTGAGCAGCAGCTTACATCTGTCTGAACCTGACGTGGTAGTGGTAGCCCAGCATCTTCCCCTCTGCTCTGGCCAGTAGCACCCTGATGTCCTTTGGGAGTTGCCCCTTCCTCATCCCTGGTCCCCGTGGTTAAAAAGGCGCTGACCTTACCCCCCGGGGCTCCAGGAAATGCCTAGGACCTGGCCTTGCCTCTCTCTCCTTGCCACAGTGACTCATGTCAGGAATTAGCCACAGGACTCAAGTGAGACCAAGGAAGGCCAGGCCTGAGACCTTTGTTGGAGCTACTGGGAAAGTAGTGAGGGGTAGAGAGATGCACCCCCATCCTGGGGCAGCTAAGCTGGCGTTTCTGGTGGCTAGCTTACTACCATGAGTGGTCCCTGCCTGAGGAGGTAGCCAGCCCAAAGCAGAGCAGAGAGGGCGAGACGCTGACCTCTTGGGACATTGTTTGGGCATCATGGTTCAGCCATGCCTAAAGCTGGAATACTCTCTAGACTTGTCAGTGACTCAAACTTGAGTTAGATCATTCTTAAAACTAAGAATCCAGAGAACCCTGATTTCTCTTTCTTATTGAGACTTCTTTGTAAGCCTGAGAAATGTTGAGCAATTCCCGTCAAGTATTAGGTGCTACGTCTTACACGTGGACACAGTCATTAACTTTGTTTTTCATTACAAAGGTATTTAATTAGAAAAAAATCTCCTCCCTGTTCTTGCATTCCACAATTTGTCTTCTTAAACTTAATAATAATAATGAGTAAAACACAAACCTATTGTGTGAACGAAAATTTCATCAGGTTTTTGTTGAGTGCCTTTGTTAAAAGTTTAATAGATGTTTGTGTGGTTTCCTGTGTGCCAGGGACTGTTCTAAGCCCTTTACGCACATTACTCATCAAATCCTTATATTATTATCCCCATTTTACAGATGAGGCATAAAGAGGTTAGTTAAGTGATTTTTCCAGGATCAAGTTCCAGGCCAGAGATGGAGTCCCCTGCTTCTCTGGAAAGCCTTCTCTAATCTCCCCAACAGGAAGTGCACCTCCTGCCCTGCCAGTCTGTATGCCCTCTGGGTTGTAAACTCGTCCCAGCTGAGGCTTAGTTCCCACAAGGCCCATCCACAGTTGCCTGAGGAGGTAGCCAGCCCAAAGCAGAGCAGATAGGGAAGTCAGCCTCACCAGCAGCCTCTGCCTTCTTCCTCTGCTACCCAGCGTTGGAAGCTCCTTTGAGATGCCCTGAAGAGACCAGGCCTCAAGTGAGGGGTGTACATGGTGAGGAAACCTAGAAAGAAGGTCCTCATCCCTGGGCAGCTGGCAACCCCAGAGTCTCTCCAGTTCCAGGAGGTGTGGGAAGGAATTGGGACGAAGCATCAATGCATCCTAACTTCTCCCAAACCAGCCATGTGACTGTCCCCTCCCTGTGCCTCAGTTTCCTCAATGGTAAAATGAGGAGGTTGGTTAGGGAGAGTCTCCCAGAAACCCAGGGCAGGTCCTGTGGGAATGAGTTGAGACAGAAGTTTCTTTACTCATCCAGGAAGCTTTTGGGGTTCCCAGATGTCAAGCTGCCTGCTGGACTTTTGCTCATGTATTCATTCATTAACTGAGCACCTGTTATGCTTCAGAGAGTAAGACAGTGATCCTGCTGCCCAGGAGCTTACTCTGTAGCCCTGGTTTGGGAGGTCTCCAAGCCTTCACCTACCGAGGTTGCAGGCCCCTCCACACACCTGGTCCAAAGAGGGAGGACTGGGGCTGGGGGAGAAGGGGAGGCGTGTCCTCCCTCCAGCTCTGCCCTCTCCCACCCAGCAACCTTGCCTCTCAGGCACTAATTTCTTTACCTTTTAAGTGAGAGGTTGGACTGGATGGCCCTGAAGCCTGCTCTGCCAGCCTGGGAGGGGGTCCACCTCTGTGGGGAAGCTTGCATAGCCATTCATGGTTAAACATTACCCACTCCGTGTCCATCCCTCCCTGCCACTCCTCAGTGATATCAGGCCATAAACACTGCCTTCTCTGGTTTTCCTCCAGGGTTGTGGCCTGCTGGAAGGGGCCGCAGGCACACTTGCTGACAGTTTCCCCCCAGAGCTGGGGTCTGGAGAGGGGAAGACTGGGGTTCAGGGCTGGAGCTATAGGCTGGGGTGGGGACACTTGGGCTCTAGCCGCTGCCCTCCCCACCCTGAGATGTTTTTCCTTTGTTACATCATGCATGTGGCTCCCTGGATCCTTCTGTG
The DNA here is from genome assembly GCF_014108415.1 of Molossus molossus. Lineage (NCBI taxonomy): Eukaryota > Metazoa > Chordata > Mammalia > Chiroptera > Molossidae > Molossus > Molossus molossus. Next base: position 90,924,904 of record NW_023425348.1, on the reverse strand, counting down.
GACTGGGTTAATGAGCCCCTTAGGTGCCCGTCTCAGGAAAGACGCCCAGCCCTCCTGGTTTCTGGGAAACAAAAATAGTTCTGAGAAATCAGGGCAGTCTCTGCATGGGGTGCCCCACTTCAGCCTCTGCTCCCAGCCCCTCACAAGCAGGCAGTGTCAGGGCCGGCTGTCATGCCCAATCCCATCCACCCAGTCATTTTATTTTAAACATTTGTATTGACTTTTAGAGAGAGAGGAAGCAAGAAAAGGAAACATTAATGTGAGAATGGAACACTGATCCACCGCCCCTGTGTGCCCCGCACCGGGGATCAGCCCACAACCCCGGCATGTGCCCTGACCAGGAATCGAACCAGAAACCTTTTGGTGCAAGGGAAGATGCCCAACCAACTGAGCCACACTGGCCAGGGCCAATCAGTCATTTTATTTATTTAATTTTTTAAAGACTTTCCTTTTGTATCTTTTTAAAAAAAATATGTTTTAATTGATTTTTTAGAGAGAGAGGAAGGGAAAGAGAGATAGAAACATCAATGTGAGAGAGATGCATTGATACTAGGGATCGAACCCAAAACCCAGGCATGTGCCCTGACTGGGAATTGAACCGGGACCGTTCAGTCTATGGGACAATGCTCAATGCCCTGAGCTACAACCAACCAGGCCTGCCCAGTCATTTTAAATTACGAGCCTGCATTAATCTTGCATTCCCACAAATCTCAGGAACGGGAATAAATTCCAGCTGAATAGTACTATACAATATGCAAAGAGCTCTTCTCATTTCCTTCTTTCCATCTTCAAAACAAATTTGTAAAATAGGTGTGACTTCTTTGTTAGGCCCAGCATATATATGAGAACACTGAGGTGCAAAGCGATAGACCCGGTGAGTAGAGAGCCAGCTGTCAGAGTCGTCTGCTGACTAACTCTAAAGCCCAGACTGGTGTCATGTCCAGGTCTAGGAGAGCAAGGAACTATTACTCTCAATGCGCTGTTCATGACAGACATCACTAATCAATCATTGCCAGGCAGACAGTGTTAATCAATTGCAGTGCTCTTTTTAAAGAAGATCAGAAGCTGCTGTACACTCAGCACAGTACCCCAGGACACCATCACCAGAAGACCAAATCCATGGTATTTGCCATTCTTTTGATCCCACATCATCAATCTTGAGCCCTCAGGACTCAGGCACAACCCCCAGATGCCCTAGTAACCAGACCACAAGAATGCATTGCCCATGCAGTTCCGGGACAGGAGTTACTGGCTCCTCCACCCCCCAAACAGATGTCCCTTCCAAGCATAGTTGGAAATACAACAACTATGCAGGTTTGCCTGGGGCTTCAGGGCTTGTTAATAGCATTTTTGGTTGTTGTTGTTAATCCTTACCTGAGAATATTTTCCCATTGATTTTCAAATAAAGGGAAAGAGAGGGAGGGAGAGAGGGAGAAAGAGAGAGAAACATTGAAGTGAGAGAGACATATTGATTGGTTGCCTCCCCCACGTCCCTGACCAGGGCTGAGGATCAAACCTACATCCCAGGTATGTGCCCTCAACCGGAAATCAAACCCAAGACCCTTCAGTCCGAGGGCTGATGCTCCAACCGCTGAGCCAAACCAGCCAGAGCAGCATTTTTTTTTTTTATTATAAAACATTTCAGGTATACCTTGAAAATGTAGATGATATTATCACACGGAACTGTTCCCACAGTTTAAGCAGCAAAACGCCACAGACACATCTGAAGTTCCTATGTCCCCCTCAGCCCATCTTTCTGAATTCTCATTCCCATGCATATTTTTATACTTTTATTACATATTTACAGTTACATATTATTAACCGACATTGTGTTGTTCGAATCTTGTTGCTGCTTGTTCCTGTCACACGATTACAGGCGTGATGATCCGTGCAGCTTTGAATCTCCCACCGGCTCATAATTGTGAATATCTGCTGAGCCCTTACTTTGCACCAGGCACGGTTTTAGGTGCCTTACCTGGCTTAACTCATTTAATCTTCACGACAAAGTGATTTTTCTCCCCATTTTACAGATTCGACAACAGTCACACGAGTGAAGTCACAGCCCCGCGTCACATAGCTTGAAAGCTGTGCTTCTGCCTGCTAGACGTCACTCTGCACGGTCTGTTGGATGAGAACACACTACCTTATCCACCTGTTCTCCTATTTCAGGGCCATTGATTATCTTTGCCTCAACATTGGCCCCAGAAGGTCTTGGGTGGTTGTATTATTTCACGTGGTTCCTACATCAAGACTGTGAGTGGATATTTGTATCATCCACCTAACGCCCTTTACAGTTGGGGAAACAAAGGCTCGGAGAGGATGACACCTTCTCAAAGCTGCACAGCTCCGGTGTGCGGAGGTGGGCTGTGCCGGAGGTGGCTGTACACTCACACTGCTCCTGCTCCAGAGCCCAGAGGCTCTCCATGTCCCCTGTGAGCCTTCGGTCCCGTCGTCTTCTCTGGACTCTGTCCCTGGCAGCCTGCCCGCCCTCCCCCAGAACACCCTCCCCACACCTGGGCTTTGATCTCCCTCCTCTGGCCACCCTCCACTGTCCTCCTCCCAGAGAAGTGGCCCAACCGGAAGGCCAGTTCGTGTCAGGAAATTCCAGCCACGTGAGCCAACCCGAGCCAGGGATTCTGAGCAGCCTGTGGCTTTAGAAGAAACTGAAACTTGTCTTGCTAGGGGCGGAGTGGTCACTGAGGATTTAAAGAGTCATCACTTCCTTGGGTCCCCAGAGGGCACTGAGAGGCCACAGCAGCCGAGGGACACCCTGCACCAGATGTGAGCATTTGCTCCACTGCCCAAGCCATGCGCCTCTGCGGGGGTGAAGGGCTGCTGACAGGGATGGTGAGTACAGGGAGCCAGGGAGAGGGGAGGAGAGGGGACATATGCCCCAGGGTCCCTATGCCTGGGTGGGGAGAATGTGGTCAGAGCTCCTCTTCCCAGCTCTGCAGACATGGGCTGTGTGACCGTCCGTGACCCCTGCCCACCCCGCCCTCTCTGGGCTTCAGTTTCCTTGGGGATTGGAATAATGGCTTTCCAGCGCTCATGTTGCAGACCCAGCCTCCAGCTTAGAACGTGGCCTCTGAATACTGCTCTCCTAACCCACCTGCTCTCCCCTCACGGCCCTTAGGGTAGCCGCCCTCTTCCCTCCCCATTCTCCAGCACGACTCCCCTTGGAGACCCTGCCTCTCTCCCAGGACCCAGAGGCCACCCCCTTCTCTCACTGCGGTCTTTTCCTGATCTCAGGTTCTTGCACACACACACCCCCCCCCCCCCCGCCACCCCAGCACCTGGAATGGGCCTGCTGTGGTCACGGACTTAGGAGCATAGTGTCCTCAGCCAGGGAGGCCAGGGTCTCCCCTGAGCTCCCTTCAATCAGGACACACCTTCCAGAGGGACCTGTGTGAAGGGAGGTAGGGCTGTGGGGCCTCCAACATTCTTTCTGCCTGACCTTCCAAAACTCTGGGCATTTAGGTTAAATAGTTCGTCTAAGCATCAGGGACCCTTCGGTCTGGGGTCCGGCAGGGCAGGGTCACAGCTGTCCACCTTTGAGCCCACTCTTTCATCAGACAGACTTCATGCCTTCGTTCTAGGCTGCTGCCCCGCTCGAATGGAGCAACTCGAGGGCAGGAGTTTTGCCTGTTTTGTTCACTGCTGTGTCCCCCTAGCTCAGTGCCTGACACACAGCAGGTGCTCAATAAATACGTGTTGAGTGGATGAATATCACCTTCGGGGCTGAGTTGAGCATGGCCTCATGCAGCCGAGTCAGCACCCCCCCCCCCCCCCCCCCCGACGGAGCTCACCGCTAGGGAAGCAACCACCTTGACTGTGGAAATAAGAGCTATGGGAGGCTGACCGTTACTAACTCCGGCTCTGGGCTGGCCCTGGGCTGCCTGCTTTATGGCCTGTGAGGAAGACACTGTGACATTGAAGATAAGGCTGATTCAGAGAAGTGAGTGACTTACCCAGAGCGACAAAGCCGATAAAGAAAGTGTGGGTGTGAGGTCAGGTCTGTCTAGGTTCGAATCCCAGCCTCCCAGCTCCCTTTGTCCTCCCCCAATGTGTGATGTGAGCAGGACATTGGCATTGAGTATGGCTGGCATTTCAACGAGGTGTGCCATGCCTGCGATGGGGTGTGTGGACTCCAAGGGAGACAGGTGGCCTCTGGGAGAAAGGGGACCTTTGGGGACTTGACATGGGAAGGGCATGGCTTTATGGAAGGCCAGGGCACAAGCCGTTGCCAGGACCTGAACCCTTTGCTTGTGCCCTGCAGGACCCTGAGGGGCATCAGAGGCAGCTGAAGAAGAAACAGAAGAACCGGGCATCTGCCCAGCGCAGCCGGAAGAAGCACACGGACAAGGCAGATGCCCTGCACCAGGTGGGGGACTCTGCCCTCCCCACCCTGCCTGCACCCACCTGACCCAGCTGCCTCTTCTCCAGCCACCTATGAGCAGACCCCTACCCTGCGGTGTGTTCCCTGGTGCTGAGTTTGGGAGGAGGGAAGGGCTCTGCCCTGAGATTTGGAAATTCCTGGGTGCTGAGTGCAAACTGGGTTTCAGATACACACGGGGCTCTAGGGGCAAGAGGTGTGCCCACAGTCTACCCTGCCCTCTAGGTGCCCCAGTCAGTGCAGGGAGAGGAGACAGCAAGTGAGGGGAAACGGGAGAACCCAGCGCAGCAACCAGCTGAGGCTCTTACAAGGCAGATCCCTGGCCACCCTCGCCCAGGGCCCACCTCCGGAGGCCAGAAGCTGCACTGTGATTAAAAACGGGACAAGGATGCCTGCCCACCGGCAGGACACTTGTGGAGACTAAAGGAGGCAGAGGAGCCCAGTGGGGCAGGAGGGGGCGGCACCTGCACTGGCCTCTTGGCCTTGAATGGTCCTTTGATCTTGCATGGTAACCTACCCTTGGAGAGTCCCATCTCCTCTGTGCAGAGAGGAAGGACACCATCAGTCCCTTCCCAGGGGGACTATTATGAGCTGGGCTCAGGGCCTGGCCCTTCAGAAGAAAGGCTGCATGCACTTTAGTCCTTCTAGGGATGAGTAAAACCCACTGCGCTCTGTACCCAAAGGCCCTACACTCTCTGTAACGCCACCCCCACCCAGCCACCCTCCTCTCCTAACATCCCAGTCCTGTTCTCCCTGGTCCTTGTCTGGACAAGCACACCCAGCCTTGGGGGCTCTGCTTTTGTTGTTCCCTCTACCCTCCGACAGCAGTCCAGCTAGATCCTCACTTCTTTCCAGTTGTTTGGTTGCAATGTCACCGCCTCAGAAGGGCCTTCCTAAACCATCTGAGCTAAAGAGATCTTTCCTTGTTACTCTGGTTTATTTTTCTTGTCAGCACTGACCTCCTTAGATGTTGTTCATTGCTTGTCTCCCTTGCCAGACTGTAAGCAATATGAGGGCCGATAACCCTCTGTTCCCTGCCGTTTCCCTGTCACCTGGAACAGTGCCTGACAAATGGAAGGGACTCAGTAATTCCCTGTGGAGCGAATAATACAGCCAGAATAAAATGCTCTAGAAACACAAAGGGGGCAAAAACAGGCAGTAGCACCAAGGTGATATAGAGATGAAGTCTGAGCTGGTCTTGAAGGATGAATAGGAGTTTTCCAAGCAGATGAAAGTAAAAAAAGGCATTGCAGGCAAATGAAATTGTGTTGGCGCAGGTGTGAGAGAGCAACACCCTGTAGTTTACATGAGAGTAAGGACTGATGCCAGGATGGGGTTCCATTGATTCATTCATTCATTTATTCATTTACTCACTCATTTATTCCCTTCTTCAAGAAATGCCTGTTGAGTGTCTCCATGTGACAGGCACAGTTCTAAGTATTAGATACACAGCTGTGAACACAGCAGACAAAAGCCCAGCCCACGCTCCCCAGGACTCATATATATTTTTTTTTTATCCTCACCCGAGGACATTTTTCCATTTTTTTGTTCAGATAGAGTGGGAAGGAGAGAGAGGAAGAGAGAAAGAGAGAAACATCAATGTGAAAGGGACACATTGAGTGGTTGCCACCCGCACGACCCAACCAGGGCCGGGGACAAACTGCAACCGAGGTACATGCCCTTAGCGGGAACCGAACCCGGGTCTCTCTGGACTACAGGTCGACGCTCTAACCATTCAGCCAAATCGGCCAGGGCAGGACTCATATTTTTATGGGGAAGCCGGGCAGACAAATAAATGGTTTGTGAGGTGTTTGGGATGTCAAATGGTAACGATAGTGCTATGGGGGAAAAAAATTAAAGCAGGGAAGAGGGAAGGGAGTGGGCAGGTGGGGTGAGGGAAACCTAACAAGGGATGACCTCCCGGATAGGTAACATTTGATCAGCCTAAAGGTGGCAAATGAATGAATGAATGAGTGACTGAATTTCTGGAGGTGAATTGAAGCCTTTGGGAAATTTAGGTGAAGGGTGACTTAATACTATTTAAAAAATGTCCTTCCACATGCAGAGACCAGCCTGGGATGGGGCTGCTGCTGGCTTTCATGCCTGTTAGGACTTTGAGTCCACGGCTGAAGCAACATTTTTATGTTTTACAACTTCTCCTTTTAAAAAGTATCCACAAGGGGTGGGGTGAGGGAGGGAACCGAAGGAAGTCATCCAGCCTCCTGAGCTTCGGAAATGAGTTCTTTCTGCATTTTCTACCACTGTGCTCATCATAAACGGCTGTTTAGAAGTGTAGGCTGACTTCTCGCGCCCTGGGCTCTGAGAACCCAGCAGGACAGAACCTGACACACGCAGACTCAGGAATGCTGACAGAACTCAGTGCTGCAGAGCAGGACCTGGGCTCCTCCACAGGGCCTCAGTGGGCCACGCTGGGCGCCCGGGAGGTCAGGCAGGGCATTAAGCAGCCTGGGCGTGTCCAGGATAGTAGGACGCCTCAGTTGCCGTGAAGTCCATGTAAGGATTAGCCCAGGGGAGGGCAGAGCTGGAGGTGTGTCCAGGGAGAGGAGACAGGAAATGTGAGAAGGCAGAGTCCATCTGAGGGACAGGAAGTGGGAGGGGCAGGAGAAGTTGAGAGATAAAGCTGCAGGTGTGAGCTGGGATCTTCACGCACAGGCACAGGGACTTGTGGGAGCCTTTGAAAGGCTCTAATGTTTGGTTAATGACACAGTTGCCCAATGGTTCCTCGGGTCAAGAAAGCAGGGTGGGTCCGGCAGGTGTGGCTCACTGGTTGAGCGTCGACCCATGCACCAAGAGGTCGCCAGTTCGATTCCCCATCAGGACACATGCCCAGGTTGTGGGCCAAATCCCCAATGAGGGGCATGCAGGAGGTGGCCAGTCAATGTTCTCTCTCATCAATGTTTCTCTCTCTCTCTCCCTCTCAGTAAAATCAATAAAAGAAAAAGAAAAAAAATGTTTAAAAAAAAGAAAACGAGGTGGTTTTTGAGGGGGGCACCCCAGTTAGGACACTGGTGAAAATCCTAGGTGAGTGGAAATCGCAGACTGGTAGAGACACCGGCTGGGGGACTGAGGATGGGGAGCAGGCACACCTGAGCCCCCGTAAGAGGTAGAACGGGGGAGACTCGTTGGTGGTTGTGGAGAGCTGGCCAGAGTGTAGTGAAGGGCCTCCAGCTTGGACATTTGCAAGGCGGTGGTATCTTTTCCCTAAGTTGAGAACCCTGAGGGGTTGGTGATGGGTGGTGGTGAATAGGGTTCATGCTGAGCCCCTAGTGTTGGCTGACACCCCCCTCCCTGCAATCTGCTTCTCTCTGCAGCAGCACGAGTCACTGGAGAAACACAACCATGCTCTGCAGAAGGAGATCCGGGGCCTGCAGGCTGAGCTGGCGTGGTGGAGTCAGGCCCTGCGCATGCATGAGTGCCTGTGCCTGGTGGACTGTGCCTCCTGCTTGGCTCCTTTGCCCCCTGGCTTCTGGAGCCAGGCCAAGCAGCCCCTGGACCCCGGGCCTCACCGACAACATGACTGCCAGGAGCAAGTGGGCCTGTTTCAGACCCCAGTCTCCTCTCCCTCGGCTCATCAACTCTCTCCAGATCTGCAGCCTCCTGCTTCCTCTGGCCTCCTGTCCCCTCTGCCTTCACTGTCCCTTGGCTCAACTACAATTACTGCACCTCCTGCCCAACTGTCCTCCACCCCTGTCCAATCTGCCTCACCCTCTGGCTCCAGCCTGTTGAGACCTTCCTCCAAGCTCAAAGCCCTCCTGCCCAGCTCGTCAGCCCAACCTGCCCCTCCACAGCCTTGTGGGCCGGAGCACCTCACCAGGGGAAAGCTGATGTCCTCACCCCACAGTCCCTCGGCTGCACTGGGGCTGGCCTGTCTGCAGGACACGGAGCACAAGCCTCTCTCAGTAGCAGACCAGCAGGGTCTGGGTGTGGAGCTCAGCCCCCACCCTCTTTTGGCCTTCCCCCTGCTCTCCTCTGCTCAAGTCCACTTCTAACCCGGCACCCTGGAGCTGGGCTGGCCCTTCCTCAGGCTCAGGAAGCAGCCCTGGCACACAAGCGCCTCCTCCATTGGACCAGAGGCTGCTCTTGGCTGACCAGCTGGCCCAGCATTTGCCCACGGAAAGGAAGCCGTCACTGTGTGCCTACCACTCCACCAGCCCTGTTTCCACCGCTGTGTCATTCAACTTCATGCTCATCTGCAACATCCAGATTACCACTCCACTCTTCCAGACGAGAAGACAGGCTCAGAGAAGCCAAGTGACTTGTCCAAGGTCACACAGCCTTTCTTGGGACCTAAAACACCACCGTCTGCCCTTCCTTCTCCTGGTGGGATCCCGGCCAACGCACTGTAGGGGCTGAAGCCCCAGGAACTGCAGGCTGGTGTGAAGAGGCTTACGGGCTGGGGGCAGAGAGGAGCTAGCTCTCTCCTGCTCTGTGATTCCCAGGGCCACAGGGCCCTGCAGTACCTGAAACCTCGCCCTACTAGGGGTGGTCCAGAGTCCGAGCCCGGGGGGATAGGCCAGGCGGTGGGAGCCTGGGACTCTTCCCCAGCAGTGCTTTCAGGTCCAGGAACTGGACCTGTGGGTGGGAATTGGAGAGAAGCCTGGAAAAGCCTCCCCCAGGGCTTCTGCAGGTGAGGTACCTATAGCCATACCAAGACCTGGGGAGATTCTGCAGGGTAAACTCTTCAGGCTGTTCCAAACAGCTCCCTGCCTCTTCCCGCCCCACAAGGCCACAGTGGGGATGCGGAGACTTGAGAGCTGTTCACTTCATGCACAAAAGGCTGAAGGAAAGGAGGGAAGGGCCAGGCACAAGGTCATGTTTAAGCAAGTGCTGGACCTGAACCTGGCAGTAGAGAGACCTGTGCCTTCTTCAGTACCACCCCCCTCCTTGTGCAGCCCCCAGGCCCCTCTGATCAGTGCCCTTCACTGTGCTTTGGTCTGATGGCACCTGGAAGAATAGGGACCAGAGACCAGGCTAGAGCTCAGCAGCAGTCTGTCCCAAGGAGGGTTCTCATTCAGACACAGGACAAGCACTGTAAGGGGCTTGAGATGAGAAGACCCCGCTCTTCGCCAGATGTTCACACACTCATACGCAGGCACTATGCTAGTATTTGACACACTCCAGGATGCTGAGCCTCAGTCTCGGCACATTGTTATAGTAAATAAAGTGTTTTCCGATTTATTTTGCTTTGGCTAGTTGTTTAAAGCTCTGTACTCTGTGCTATTGAAAACAAAGCACCTTTGAAAGAAGAGGGAATAGTCTTGAATCTCGGAGGTGAGCAATCCCTCATGGACCTCCTCATCTAACCCTCCTTCCATATTTCAGATGAGGAAACTGAAGCCCAGCGATGTGATAGACTTGCCCAGGATCACCCAGCAAGAGTAGGTGCGCTTACCCCATGTGGCTCAGTGGTTGAGCATCATCCCATGGACTGAGAGGTCCTGGTTCAATTCCCCATCAGGGCTCGTGCCCCGGTTGTGGGCTCGATCCCCAGAAGGGGGCGTGCAGGAGGCAGCTGATCAGTGTTTCTCTCTCACATCGATGTTTCTCTCTCTCTCTCCAATAAAATCAATAAAAAAGATATTTAAAAAAAAAAAAAAAGAGTAGGAGCGATGGTCACAGTCTTGTGGATGGCAGCAGAGCTGGGACACCAGGAGGTGAAACCAGACAACAAATGGGTCTGGGCTGCCTGTCACTATTTGAGCCAATTAAGCAGAGACAGGATGAATCATATATGAGCATTTATTGCAATATTGCCAGTAGTATGGGAGCGCAGCCAGATCATCCTGCAAAAATCTGCTCTGCACTCCCTCCATAGCTGGTCACTTATACTGGGTATCACATGAGGAGTAGGCAAGAGGAATACCAATGGGTACAATGGTTGGGGAAGTAGGCAAAGGGAATGTCAGTGGGTAAAACAGTCACAGATTACAGGCGTGAGGAAGTAATGGGAGCTGGGGAATGTGGGCTGTCTCCTGTGCACGCCTCCAAGACTCCAAGGTTGTTAGTCTTCCCTTGATGGGGGCTGGGGGGTGGGGAGCAGTTTTCAGGTGAGGAGAATAGAGACAGCATTTCCGAGGTAAACTCGAATACAGCTCCCAGCCAGGTCAGAATGGGCTTCCTTTAATCAGAACAAAGCAATCATGATGAACAGAGTAAGGATGTTCAACATTTCTTATCATTATGGCTAGCCTCCCATTATGATTAGTTCTCTATTATTCTAGTATTCTCTCCCTCCCCTTTCAAAGGGTCAGGGAGAGCAGATTGGCAGGAGGGAAGCCGAGATGTTATCAGAGGGCAGCTGGACTCTGGGGCAAGAGTTGCTGTAATGCACACCGACCAGGACCAGCTGGGGGGATGAGCGTACCAGGATCTGGCTTGTGTCTGTACACCCTAAGTTTGTCAGGCACTGTGCTGTGTTTTACTTGGGTTAACTCAGTGATGCCTCTAATAACTCTATGAAGTAGATAGCATTATTATCCCCACTGTTCAGAAGGGGAAACTGAGGCCCAGGGGAGTTAACTAACAAGTTCAAGGTCATCTAGCTAGGAAATGGTGTAAACTTGATGCGCTGCTAGGAGCACTTGGCTGCAGGCAATCCTGCCTCCTGCCTTCCCCATTCTCTCCCGGCAGGTCCTGCACCAGGGCAGCCGCAGGCTGACAGACATGACCCGAGAAGGTCGAAGTCTTAAGAAGTTCAAAACAAATTAGAGAGGGGAGTGACTAAGTCGGTACGCTCATGACAATGACTGAAGAGGTGCTAAGAACAAAGAATGTTTTGTTATTATTATTTTTTAATCATCCTCACCCGAGGACATTTTTCCATTTTTTGTTCAGGTAGAGTGGGAGGGAGAGAGAGAAAGAGAGAGAGAGAGAAACATCGATGTGAAAGGGACACATCGAGTGGTCGCCACCCACACAACCAACCAGGGCCGGGGACAAACTGCAACCGAGCTACGTGCCCTTAGCGGGAACTGAACCCGGGTCTCTCCGGACCGCAGGCCGATGCTCTAACCGCTGAGCCAAACCGGCCAGGGCATGTTTTGAAGAATATTTAATAAGGTGAGAAAATGCTTGCAACATATTAAGCAGAAAAAATAGAATGTGCAATTGTCACTATAGTTTGATGTTCTGCTTGTTTAAAAATATAAACCATTGCCCTGGCTGGTTTGGCTCAGCAGTTAGAGCGTTGGCCTGCGGTTCAGAGACACAGGTTCAGTTTCCGCTAAGGGCGCGTACCTCAGTTGCAGTTTGTCCCCAGCCCTGGTTGGGTCGTGCGGGTGGCAGCTACTTGATGTGTCCCTTTCACGATCGATGTTTCTCTCCCTCTCTCTATCCATCTCACTCTATCTGAACAAAAAATGGAAAACTATCCTTGGGTGAGGACTGAAAAAACCAAAATATATAAACCATTGCCCTGGCTGGTTTGGTTCAGTGGTTAGAGCATTGGCTTGTGACCAAAGAGTAATGGGTTTGATTCCGGTCAAGGGCATGTACCTTGGTTTCGGTTTGTCCCCAGCCCCAGTTGGGGTCATGTGGGAAGCAACCAGTCGATGTGTTAATCTCACATTGATGTTTCTCTCTCTCCTCCCCACCTCCCTTCTACTCTATCTGAGATAAATAGAAAAGTATTCTCGAGTGAAGATTAAAAATATATACATATAAAAACCATGCCCTGGCCAGTTTGTTCAGTGGTTAGAGTGTCGACCTGTGGACCAACGGGTTCAATTCCAGTCACGGACCAGACCCGGGTTGCAGGTTCCATCCCCAGCTCCAGTTGGGATTGGATAAGAGGCAATCAATCGATGTGTCTCTCTCACACGATGTTTTTCTCTCTCCCAACCTCCCCCCTCCATCCCTCCTTTCCACTCTAGCTAAAAATCAATGAAAAAATATCCTTGGGTGAGGATTAACAAACAAACAAAAAATTGAAAATAAAAATATAAACTAGATCAAAGAAGTGGGAGTAGATACTATGGCTTTTTGAGAGAGAGGTGCTAATATCTGTGAAGGCTGATTTGTAAACATGGCCAGCACTATTGCAGGAGCCTTCCATATGGTTGAACAGATCCTAGGGCTCTATATTTGAGTGTATCTATTGCTACATAACAAATTATCGCAAAACTTAGTGGCTTAAACAACAAACACTTATCCTCTCCCAGTTTCTGTGGGACAGGAACCTGGGCATGACTTAGCTAGGTGCCTCTGGCTCAGGGTCTTGGCATAGGCTTCAGTCAAAATATTGGCAGGGCTGTAGCCGCTCAAAGGCTCACTGCGGGAATCCAATACCAAGCTCATGCCAATGGCTGTCTGAAGGCCTCAGAAGGTCCACTTCCAAGCTTACTTACAAGGTTGTTGGCAGGATTCTTCTGTTCCTTGAGGGCTGTTGGACTGAGGAGCTCAGGTTCTTGCAGGCTGTTGCGTGGAAATGTTAGTTCCTTGCTGCTTGGGCGTCTCCACAGGGCAGTTTGACATCTCTAAGCTAGCTTGAAAGCCAGAAAAGGTGAGCAAAGGGAAGCCGCAGCCTTTTTGTAACCTAATTTCAGAAATAACATCCCGTCATGTTTACTGTGTTCTAGCAGCAGAGGCAAGTCACTGGATCCAGCTCATGCTCAAGGTGAGAGGATTAAACAGGGCACAAAACCAAGAGGGGCATGAAGGGGGCATCCATCTTAGAGGCTGCCTACCATCCTGGGTGAGAACCAGCACTTTCTTGGGTCCTTTCTATTTCCTTTTATCACCAACACTAGAAGTTGGCTTTTTTTTGAGGGGGCCATTTTTCAGAAGGAAATAATTTTGTCCCCTCTCTAGCAGTGGCAATGTCCCCAGCAGTGAACAGAGAGGATCCACTGGGTTTGGGGCTGAGCAACAACCCCCAAACCTCCCCCTAGAGACACACAGCCTCGTATTAACCTCGTAGCAAGCACCATGCAGACTCCCCTCAGACTTTGAAGTCATGCACGAAGGGTCAGTGCCGAAATCGCCAGTATGCTCAGACCAAAAGTCTTCTCTGCTTTGAAAAGTGATCATTCACTGGAGGACTAAAGTTTAAACTTAATTTAAACTCTTTTAGCTGCTTTACCCCTGGTATTTACCTCTGTATGGGTTGAACAGTGGCTCCCTAAAATATATGTTCACCCAGAAGCTGTGAATGTGATCTTGTTTGGAAAAAGTATCTTGGCAAATGCAATTAAGTTAAAGATCTAAAGCTGAGCCCTGGCCGGTTTGGCTCAGCAGTTAGAGAGTCGGCCTGCGGTCCAGGGAGACCCGGGTTCGGTTCCCGCTAAGGGCATATACTTCCATTGCAGTTTGTCCCCGGCCCTGGTTGGGTTGTGCGGGTGGCAGCCACTTGATGTGTCCCTTTCACGTTGATGTTTCTCTCTCTCTCTCTCTCTCCCTCCCTCCCGCTCTGTCTGAATAAAAGATGGAGAAATGCCCTTGGGTGAAGATTAAAAAAAAAAAAAGATCTAAAGCTGAGATCCTCCTGGATTATCCAGGTGGGCCCTAAATCCAATGACCAGTAAAAGGAGGTCACTAGTAATAGGAAGACACAGAGGAGAGGCCATGTGAAGACAGAGGCAGAACCTGGGGTCGGGCTGCTCCAAGCCAAGCAACATCTGGAGCCACCAGCAGCTGGAAGAGGCAAAGAAGGCGTCTCCCTCTGGCCTTCAAGAGGCCCATGGAAGCAGGGAGGGCAGTGAGGAGGCTGTTGCAGTCATCCAGGTGAGCGATGGTGGTGGCCAAACCAGGGTGGTGGCAGGGAGGTGGTAAGAAGAGGTCAGATTCAGGGTGTGCTTCACAGTTAGAGCTGATGGGATGTGCTCATGGATTGGATGTGGGGAAAGGGAGGAAAGAGGCATGATATTGTGGTTTGGGGCTTGAGCGGTTGGTGGTTGGTAGTGCCAAGGACCAAGAAAGATAGATTGAGAAGAGAAGTTTTGAGTGTGTGTGTGCGTGCGTGTGTGTGTGTGTGTTAGGTGGGGATCAGGCACCCTGGTTTGGGCTATGTTAAATTTGAGATGCCTATTTGTCATCCATTTGGATAAAAATGAGTTTAGAGATCAGGGAATGGCAAGACTGGTATATAAATTTGGAAGCCAGCAGTGTAAATATGGGTGGATAGACAATGGCGATTGGATGAGATGACCTATGTGGACCCTTGCAGCTGTGTTTCCATGAGGGCCTTTCTTCTTCTTCTTCATTTATTTATTTATTTATTTATCCTCACTCGAGGACATTTTTCCATCTTTTGTTTAGATAGAGTGGGAGGGAGAGAGAGAGAAACATCGGCATGAAAGGGACATATCGAGTGGCTGCCACCTGCAGGACCCAACCAGGGCCGAGGACAAACTGCAACCGAGGTACGTGCCCTTAGCAGGAACCGAACCCCGGTCTCTCTGGACTGTAGGCTGATGCTCTAACTGCTGAGCCAAACCGGCCAGGACTAGGGCCTTTCTTCTTAAAAAAAAAAAAAAATGTTATTGATATATTAGAAAGACAGAGAAAGGGAGAGGGAGAGAGAGATAGAAACATCAATGAGAGAGAACATCAATTGGCCGCCTCCTACATGCCCCCGCACTGGGGATTTGGCCCACAACCTGGGCATGTGCCCTGACCGGGAATTGAACTGGCGACCTCTTAGTTCATGGGTCGATACTCAACCACTGAGCCACACTGGCTGGGTGGGGCCCTTTCTTCTTGTGCCCCCAGAGCCCTATCAGCCTGACACTCCTTCCATCGTCACTCCTGAGTGCCCAGAATCTGCCCCCATCCTTCCTCTTAAAATGCTTCTTCCTCCAGGAAGCCTCCTATGATCTTCCAAGATAAAAGTGACCCCTTTTCTTCGGGCTCCTCATCACACTCCTGTGCCTTTTATCAGCAACTGTCATTTTCCTTCTTGTGTGACTGAGCTTTCCTATCTTCTTATCGTCCTCAGTGGCAGCAGCCACCTTGGCACACCAAAGCACTTTTAAATAGCCTACACTTCGGGAGACAGTAAAACATAATGGTTAGAGAGCTTGAGCTCTAGCGCCAGACAGGAATGGGTTCTTGTCCCAGCTCTGCCACTGCCTGGCTCAACTTTCAAGCCTCAGTTTTCTTATCTAAAAAATGAGAACTGAGGCTCAGCTGGTGTGACTCACTGGTTGAGCATCGACCCATGCACCAAGAGGTTACTAGTTCGATTTGTGGTCGGGGCACATGCCCAGGTTGTGGGCCTGATCCCCAGTGTGGAGCACGCAGGAGGCGGCCAATCGATGTTCTCTCTCATCATGTTTCTACCTCTCTTTCCCTCTCCCTTCCTCTCTCTCTAAAATCAATAAAGAAAGACTTCCGGTCAAGATGGCAGTATCGCGTCCTCCCACAACCACATCCAAGTTACAACAAAACTACAGAACAACCACCATTCAAAACCGCCTGAAATCAAGCTGAATGGAAGTCCTACAACTACGGAATTAAAGAAGCTGCATCGAGACTGGGAGGGGCGGAGGGGACGGGCTGGTCCCACACCCACGTGTGGCGGATAAAAATCAGGAGGACACCTCGGCTGGGAAGGTCCTTCCTGAGGACTGAGGGGTCCCCGTCCCACACCAGGTGCCCTGCTCAGGGTTCCAGTGCCAGGAAGAGAATCCCCATCCCTTCTGGCTGGAAAACCAGCGGGAACTGAGGCTCAGGGAGGCTGACATGGCTGGAGCCCCAGGCAGCTCCTTAAAGGGCCCGCGCACGGACTTATCGGACTCTCTCCCTCTAAGCTTGGAGGGGAGGCAGCTCGAGGGGCGCCAGAGACATACAGGGAAGAGCTGTTTGGCACTGGAGCGAGGGCTGGAGAGAGGGCTTTCTCCGGGACAAACGTGCTGTCAGAGGCCTTTGTTCCTTTGGTAAGCCCTTCCCTGGGGCGGCAGACAGCCGCCATATCTGGGACTCCAGCAACCTGGCTCACACTGGTAGCCCCGCCCTGCTGACTCCCTGAGGCCCCGCCCCGCCCCGCCCCGCCCCACCCAACTTTCAGGCCCACCCAAGCTGTTGGCACTTGCTTAACCATAGGATTGGCCTGACTTGGATCCTGCTTCAGGTTTTCCTGAATTTTTTCAAACGAGCAGCATCTGGTCTCAGCTAGCCCCATACCGCTCGTTAAGTAATACACAGAAACAAACACAGGGAGGCAGCCAAAATGAGGAGACAAAGAAACAGGTCCCAAATGAAAGAACAGAACAAAACCCCAAGAAAAGAACTAAGCGAAATGGAGATAAGCAACCTAACAGATGCTGAGTTCAAAATACTGCTTATAAGGATGCTCAATGAACTCAGTGAGGGCCTCAAGAGCATAAAAAAGGACCAGTCAGAAATGATCGATGCACAGTTAGAAACGAAGGAGGCTTTAAATGAAATAAAGAATAATTTACACAGCTTCAATAATAGAGAACGTAAATCCAAGGAGCAAACCATCGATTTGGAATATAAGGAAGCAAAAAACGCCCAATCAGAACAGCAAAAAGAAAAAAGAATCCAAAAAAATGAGGATAGTGTAAGGAACCTCTGGGACAACCTCAAGCGTGCCAACATTCGCATCTTGGGGGTGCCGGAAGGAGAAGAGAGAGAACAAGAAATCGAAAACCTGTTTGAAACAATAATGGCAGAAAACTTTCCTAACTTGGTGAAGGAAACACACATACAAGTCCAGGAAGCACAGAGAGTCCCAAACAAGATGAATCCCAAGAGGCCCACACCAAGACACATCATCATCAAAATGCAAAAGGTTCAAGACAAAGAGAGAATCTTAAAAGCAGCAAGAGAAAGGCAGCTAGTTACCTACAAGGGAGTTCCCATAAGGCTGTCAGCTGATTTCTCAAAAGAAACTTTGCAGGCCAGAAGGCAGTGGCAAAAAATATTCAGAGTGATGGAAAGCAACAACCTACAACCAAGATTACTCTATCCTGCAAAGCTGTCATTTAGAATCGATGGCCATATAAAGACTTTCCCAGACAAGAAAAAGTTAAAGGAGTTCTCACCACCAAACCGTTATTATATGAAATGATGAAGGGTCTTTTTGAAGAAAAAGATAAAATATATGAACAAACAAAATGGCAATGAATACATATCTATCAACAATGGAATCTACAAACAAAATGAACAGATAGAACAGAAACATTCTCATAGATACAGAGAACATTTTGTTGGTTGCCAGATGGGAGGGGGTTTGGGGGAATGGGTGAAAAAGGTGAAGGGATTAAGAAGTACAAATTGGTTGCTAAACTGACAAACCTCAAAGGGAGAGGGGCTGGGGGGGTGGGAAGAAATAAACCAAAGAACTTATATGCATAACCAATGGACACAGACAGTAGTGTGGGAAAAGGCAGGAGGGAGGCGGGAGCTGGGAGGAGGGAGTCAATGGGGGAAAAAATGTGGAACATCTGTAATACATTTTACATTCAACAATAAAGGTTTAAAAAATATATTAAAAAAAGAACAAATATTAAGAGAAACATCTGTAAAAAAATAAATTAATAAAAAATATATATTAAAAGAAAAAATGAGAACTGCGTTCTGGCCGGTGTGGCTCACCAAAAGGTTTCCGGTTCCATTCCCAGTTGCCGGTGATCAATGTTTCTCTTTTACATCATAGTTCTCTATCTCTCTCTTCCTCCCTAAAACCAATAAAAAAAATTTTTTTTAATTTATTTTTTATCCTCATCTGAGGACATTTCTCCATTTTTTGTTCAGATAGAGTGGGAGGAGATAGAGGAAGAGAGAGAGAAACATCAATGTGAAAGGGACACATCAAGTGGCTGCCTCCCGCACAACCCAATCAGGGCCAGGGACGAACCACAACCAAGGTATGTGCCCTTGACTGGAATCGAACCCGCGACTCATTGGTCCATGGGCTGATGATCTAATCACTGAGCCAAACCAGCCAGGGCTAAAAAGATATTTTTAAAAAATGAGAATCAAAAAATGTACCCACCCACAATCACCCTTTGTACATGTGCATATGTGTATACATATCCATATATACATGTACATACAATTTTTCTTTTTTTTTAACCTCACCTGAGAACATTTTTTCCATTTTTTGTTCAGATAGAGTGGGAGGGAAAGAGAGAAACATCCACGTGAAAGGGACATATAGAGTGGTTGCCACCCACACGACCCAACCAGGGCCAGGGACAAACTGCAACCGTGGTACGTGCCCTTGGCGGGAACTGAACTCAAGTCTTTCAGGACCACAAGCCGCTCTAACCGCTGAGCAAAACCGGCCAGAGCTGGATATATCATTTTTATAACAGGCCTATGTTCACCATACGACACAAACATGAATGTTTATGTCAGCAATATTTATATTTCAGAAAACTGAAAACAACTCAAATGTTCCACCAATAGTAAAATGAATAAATTGTGGAATATTTTACACAAGGTAATGCTACATGCAAAGAGAATGATCAAACGACAACCATTTAGAACAATATGAATAAACTTCACAAACATAATGTCAGGCTATAGAAATCAGACTCCATACAGGAGCCAATTTATATGATTCATTTATATGAAGTCTAAAATAGAAAAAAAAATACTATGGTGTTAAAAGTCAAGGCTGTGGTTATAGTTGGAAGACAGCACCTAGAAGAGGACATGAGGGGCCTTCAGGGTACTGCTGGTGTTCTGTTTCTTTTTTTCCCTTTTTTTTTCTTACTTTATTGATTTTAGAGAGAAAGGAAGGGAGAGGGAGAGATAGAAACATCGATGAGCCCTGGCCAGTTTGGCTCAGTGGTTAGAGCATCGGCCTGTGGACCAGAGAGGCCCAGGTTCGGTTCCTGCTAAGAGCATGTACCTCAGTTGCAGTTTGTCCCTGGCCCCGGTTGGGGTTGTGTGGGTCGTAACCACTCGATGTGTCTCTCTTGCATTGATGTTCCTCTCTCTCTCTTCCTCTCTCTCTCCCTTCCACTCTGTCTGAAGATAAATGAAAAAATGTCCTCGGGTGAGGATGGAAAAAAAAAGGAAACATCGATTGGCTGCCTCCTGCATGCCCCCCACTGGAGATCGGGTCCACAACCTGGGCAGGTGCCCTGACTGGGAATCGAACTGGCGACCTCTTGGTGCATGGGTTGAAGCTCAACCACTGAGCCACACTGGCCAGGTATGTTCTGTTTCTTGATCTTTCTTGGTGGTTACATGATATAGTCACTATATGACATTTCATTGAGCTGTATGTTTATGATCTGTGCTCTTTTTGGTCATGTCTGATACACTTCAATAAAAAGAGGATGAATGTAAGGAGCATGTCACAGTCCCTGACACATAGTAATTACCTCAATAAATGTTAGCTACTGCAAAGGAATGAATGAAAACTCATGCTAGCCCTGGATGGGTAGCTCAGTTGGTTGAAGCATCCTCCCGATATGCCAAGGTTTCAGGTTTGATCCCTGGTCAGGGCATGTATAAGAATCAACTAATGACAATGAATGCATAAATAAGTTGAATAACAAAATTAGTCTCTTTCTCTCTCTCTAAAATCAAAATATAAAAAATTAAAAAGAAAACTCATGCCTTGCCTCCCAGTGAAATTCATAAATAATCAGAACCATGGACAGATCAGAGTCTGCCCTCAAGAAAGGTTGGAGGAAAAGGAAGAGATTCAGACAACACCAAATAGAGACTCTGAGAGCTTTTCCCTAAGTTAATGGTTCAGTGCCTTCTATGGGCATTGCTTCCATGAAGAAAAGAGACTCTTCCTAGGGGACCGTGGGTGTCTGTGTGTATTCATGCAGAATTCCATTCCATTTTAAAATGTCTGCAGCACCTGGGTTTTCTAAGCCAGTGAATGCTGAAAGCTCCCTAGAGAGGCAAGTGCTAGATTTAGTATATCCGATGGCTTGCTCAGGCTCTTGGAGGCTTTTGTCACTGTCTTGGGCTTATAGTTATCTGGTTGGGGGACAGGAAAGAAACTCTAGGCAGGGTAAAAATAACCTATGACAGAAGATCTTCTCTCTGTCATGCCCAAGCTCCAGGAAGAAAGACATATTTTATATCAATTTAATGAGCTGCTTTATTTGGTAGTGAGTTCCCTGTCACTGGGAGTATCCACACTGAGGCTACACAGCTCCCTTTCAGGATATTGCAAGGAGTACTCCTACAACATCAAGAACTTGCCCAGGTGCCCGCTGAGGGCACTCCAAGGCTAAAATTCTATTATTTAAATCAACACAAAATTTCCTTGAAGGCACGAACTGCTTCTTTCTGTATCTCCCTCCCCAAGTATTTTTCCTTTTTCCTAAGAATGGGAATATGTCATGTTCAGCAGGAAATTTGAAAAGCAGGGGAAAATTGTATTCTTATCACTGAATACTACTCAGCGATAAAAAAGAATGAATTATATATACACGTAATAACTTGGATGGAACTCAATGGCATGCATTATGCTGAGTGAAACAAAAAGCCAATCTCAAAAGGCCACATACTGTATGTCTCCACTTATGTAACATTCTCAAAATGATAAAGTCATAGAGATGGAGAACCTAAAGTCATAGGTTGGGGGAGGGGAGGGAGTAACTATAAAGGGCTGCATCTTTGAGGTCATGGGACATTCTTCATCTTACCTGTGGTGGTTACACAACTATACTCGCGTGCTTAAGTGACATGGAACTATACAACACTTAGAGTAATGACGATTTCCTGACAGTTTTTGATGTTGTACTAAATCATATAAGATGTAATCATTGGAAGAAAATAAATGAAATCTACATGACCTCTCTGTACTGCCTTTGCAATTTCTTGTGACTATAATTATTTCAAAATTTTAAAAAGTATATAGCTTTGGCTGGGTAGCTCAGTTGGTTAGAGTTATCATCCTGATATGCCAAGGTTGCAGGTTTGATCCCCGGTCAGGGCACATACAAGAATCAACCAATGAATCCATAAATAAGTGGAACAATAATGAATCAATATTTCTCTCTCTCTCTCTCAAATTAATAAATAAAAAGAAATTCGGCCCTGGCCAGTGTGGCTCAGTGATTAGAGCATCAGCCATGTGAATGCATTCCGGAAGCAGGTTCTCCAGCCCCAGTCCAGCCTCCAGATGACTGCACTCCAATCTACATCCTGACTGCAAGCTCACGAGAGACCCCAAATCGAAACTACCCACCCAGGGTGTCAAGGCACCCTGATGCACAGACACTGCATGTGAGATACATATTTATCATTTGAAGCCATGAAGTTTGGGGGGAAATTGTTACACAGCAATAGACAGTTAATACAAGCAGTTGGCTAGGTGATGGGGAGGATTCATACGGCAGGGAGAGAAGTCTGGGCAAAGGGAACAAATCGAATATAGAAGGCATAACAAAACCTTTTGCTTTTCTGCCCCGCCCCCGTCTTCTCTGCATTGGGAGCAGCTCCCCTCATCCCCTGAAAATGTATGCCTGCGCCAAGTTTGTCTCCTCTCCCTCCTTGGTCAGGGGCACCTCTCAGCTGAGCCGGTCACTGTCTGCAGTGGTGCTCAAATGACCAGAGACGCTGACAAATGAGAGCCTCAGCAGTTTGGCAGCCCCACGTTCCCGACCTCACTTATTTCTAGCCGCAGCATCCAAACCAGCGCCATTTCAAGAGACATCGACACAGCCGTCAAGTTCATTGGGGCTGGGGCTGCCACAGGAGGGGTGGCAGGCTGTGGGGCTGAAATTGGGACTGTTTTGGGAGCCTCATCATTGGTTATGCCAGGAAGCCTTCTCCGAAGCAACAGCTCTTCTCCTAAGCCATTTTGGGCTTTGCCCTCTCTGAGGCCATGGGGCTCTTTTGCCCGATGGTGGCCTTTCTCATCCTCTTTGCCATGTGAAGGAGCTGTCTCCACCTCCCAACCTCCCTTAGTTCTTTCTCCCAAGTCTTGTCTGCCTTGTATGTTTTTTCCTTGACCTCCCCAGGCAGCCTGGGGAAAGTGGTTGGCTCAGGGTTTGACAGAGGGAAGAAAAAAATAGGCACAACAACCAGAGAGAGGATGCTTATGGGGATGGAGTAGGCCAGGTCCTGGGGTACCCCAACTCAGCTGCAGGGCTGTCTCCTCCTCCCCAGAGTGCCCCGTGGCACAAAGGAGCTTGATCTAGACCTACAGCAACACCCAAGGGGGCTGAGATGGCAAGTGGAGGACAGCCATTAAGGTCACAGGCAGCGACTGCATCAGAGCTCTGAGTCCTTCCGGTCTGAACGGTGCCCCAGCAAGCTGCAGGGACCCGGGGCCAGGGCCCACCTGAGGAAGGAGGAGCCAGCAGGGACTTAGCTAAGATCCTCATCTCTGTCCGGAACTGGCAGATGCCATGGGAAGCAGTGACACGGAGGAGAGACACATCAAGCTCCCTTTCTGCCTTTGTCGCTTACTGTGTGGTCTTAGGCAAGTTATTTAACATAATGGAGCCTGTTTGCTCAGCTGTACAGACAAGACTCATGACAAGGCTTACCTGGCTGGGTTGGGCGCGGCTAAATGGGGTTGTGCGTGGAGAGTCATGTGTCAAAGCCCGGCATACAGTCAAACTTGGGGTCTGGTGATTCCATTTCTTTCTTCCCTGGGCAAAAATAGGGGTGGGGAGGTGAATGGACGAATGTGGTTACAAGAAGGTGGGCTTGTTTGGTTCACTCTGGATACCCACCTTCGGCAGCATAGAAGCAAAGCCAAGTACCCAGGAGGAGAGACGTTGCGGAGTTGTCATCCTGAGTTAGGGGGCGGGGCCGTGCCACTGCTTGGGGAGGGCAGAGAAGAACAGATTTGAACAGATACTTCACAAAGGAAGATAGAGGAATAGTCCATCACTTCATGACAAAGTGCTCAGCATCATTAGTGTGAAACTACTGACGTCAGTAAGATACTGCTACACCCCCACCGGAATGACTAAAATAAAAGTGACTGGCAATACCAGATGTTAGTGAGGACTGACATGTTTTTGGTGAGTGTGTACAGCGGTATAATCACTTTGAAAAAAGGTCTATATAATGAATCATACATCTATCTGATGACACAGAGATTCTACTTTTAGGTAAATGAAAAATACATATGCCCACAAAAAGACTTATAAAGTGTTCATAGAAGATTTATTCATAATACTCAAAAACCAAATAAAGCCCAGGTGTACAAACTGTTGTATATTCATACACTAGAATACTTCTCAGCAGTGAAAAGGAAAAACCTGTGCAGACTTATGCAACAATGTGGCGAAGTCTCAAAAACCTTGTGCTGAGTGGAAGGAAGCTTCACACAGAACAGTACACACGACACAGACTTTCACTTACATGAAGTCCTAAAGCAAGCAGACAATCTACGACAGAAAAAAATTAGGACAGTGGTAACCCCGGGGTGGGATGAACTGGGAGGGGACAAGAGGGGACTTTCTGGCGTGTGGCTAATGGTTCAGATCTTGGTAGGGTCTGCGCTACACAGTTATATGCATTTGGCGAAACTCAGCAAATATACACTTAAGATTTGGGCATTCCTGTTTGTGTAAATTTTATTTTTATTCCTCACCTGAGGATATTTTTCTATTCATTTTCAGATAGAATGGGGGAGAGAGAGAGGGACACATCGACTGGTTGCCTCCTGCACAATCCTGACCAAGGCTGGGGACCAATTGCAACCCAGGTATGTGCCCTTGACCGGGATTGAACCCTGCGACTCCTTGGTCCACGGGCCGACATTCTAACTGCTGAACCATCCGGCCAGGGCTCAATTTATGTAAATTTTATCTCAAGAGAAAAAAAAATTTATAAATCAAATTTGATCTCTATTTAATGATGTACATGATGAAGGATTTAGGGGGAAGTATACTGATGTCTACAACTTCTTAGAAATGCCTCAAAAATAGTGGACTGACAGCTGGACAGACGGATGGGTAGAAGGATGGACATGTGAGAAAGCAAGTCGAGCTAAATCGTAACAATAGAGTCTAGGAGGTAGATGTACAAGTTTGAAGATTTTCATAATAATTTTTTATATTTTTTACATTTACCAGTTTATCATGAAGGATACAAATCAACAGCCAGATGAAGAGGTACATAGGGAGCGGTCAGACAGGGCCTGTGCACAGGAGTTTTTGTCTCCCGAGAGGTTGGGGTGCGCCATTCTCCTAGCACATGGATGTCATCGCCAACTCCAAAGCTCAATCATTTTTATTTATTTATTATTATTATTTTTATCCTCACCCGAGGACATTTTTGCATTTATCTTCAGATAGAGTGGGGGGGGGAGAGAGAGAGAGAGAAACATCAATGTGAGAGAGACACACATTGACTGGTTGTTACTTGCACGACCCCAACTGGGGCGGGGACAAACAGCAACCTAGGTATGTGCCCTTAATGGGAACTGAACCCAGGACTCTCTGGTCCGCGGGCTGATTCTCTAACTGCTGAGCCAAACCGGCCAGGGCAAAGCTCAATCATTTTTAAAAATCAAGACAAAAATCACTTGGGATCCTTGGTACAGATGTAGAGTGCTGCCCGCCTCCCTCTCGCCTGCATGTGATTCCTGGGCTAGGACTGGGACCCGGTGCCTAGAACAGCTTCCATGGAAGATTCTCAAGCTCCGAGGGGCTCAGTCTCCCAGCGAGGTCCACACTCAGAGCCTTCCCAAGGAGTGCTCTTCTGAAGGGGTCTCTCCAGGGTCTTTTTCACCTCCTTAGGGTTCTTGCTTCTGTGCTAGCAGCCAGCACCGGCAGGAATCAGTTCTCATTACTAAATGCACACAGACCTCCAAAGTCTAAGCTGAGCCCAGAAGGATTCTGAGGCCTCTTTGGGCGGCCCGGCCCATCCCATCGCCTCCCTAAACTCTACAAGGCTCACACCTGGGTGCTTACCAGGTTTCACAGCCCTGCTGTGACCCAGATACCCAACAGGCAAAGAAGGAGAGGCAACTGGCAAACTGAATGATAATCTCTATCCTTAAGAGACAGCCCTCATCCCCCACCCCTGGTCCGCTCCCAGGGCTACCTCTCTGAGTCGGGTCAGTTCTCTTTGAGGCCCTGCCAGACCAGTCTCTGGCCTCCAGCCTCCCCCACTCAGGACTGAGGACTGTGGCCTGGCAGGTAATTGGCGTGGGAAGCCCAGAAGGAGGGGGAAGGGGACTCAGGGGAGGAGGAGCCCCAGGTGCAGCTGTTGATTAAGTGGCTCCTTCCCAAGGCCTGGGAGACCAGAGCTGCAGAGGCCCAGGGAGCAGCTGATCTTAAAGGAGACAAGACCCCATTCTAACCCTCATGGGGAGGGGGCAGGTCTGTCCAGGGGTTACCCTAAGATCTGTGGCTACCCGTGCCCCACTCCTGGAACTCCACTCTTCCTTCCTACAACCTGGGCTTCTTCACAGCTCATGCTCAGCATTTGTCCTGTCCTCTGGGGCTCCTCGGTAGAACCATTCAATGAGAGGGAAGCCAGTTAAGGAATCCATGTGACCAGGCCACACTGAGAAGCCCTAGGGAGTCCCTGGGATATAAGGCCCAGGAGAGGGAACCATAACTCCCAGCTCCAGCTCAAAGCAGGTGGGATAAAACTCAGACCAAGGAAAGCCCTGAAGAACCAGGTAGTCAGATGGCTGTGATGAACGGAAGCAATGACAGCCTCTTGACAATGCCCAGCCAAGGGCTTGGCATGAGAAGCACCTGAATTGTAACCACAGGCACATCCAAGGTTCTCAGAGTGTGGTCCCCACCAGCAGCAGCACCTGGGAACTTACTTTGCAGGTTTGACATGCAAATTCTCAGGCCCCCTCCTTCCAGACCTGTGCATCAGAGACGTGCCCAGCAATCGCACAAGCCCTCTAGGCGATTCTGGTGCACACTCAAGTTGGAGAACCACGGGCACAGTCTCACCGGACTCTGGAGCCGGCTGCCTACAAAACAGTCTTCTTCACAAATTTGTTCACAGTCATCAAACATTCATTAGCACTTTCTATGTGCTAGACCTCATATCAAGCTTCACAAGGAGCTCAAAATGGGGAAAATTCTAGTTCCTACCCTCTAGGCAGACTAACCAGTAAGTGCAGCAGGGCAAAGAGCCCTGGGAAGGAGCCAGTCTTTCTGAATAGGGGATTAGTGAAGGTTTCCCAGAGGAAGTGACCTTTGAACTGGGCCTTGAAGGATGAGCTAGAATCAACAAGCAGAAAAGGAAGGCACCAGAAACATTCTTCTAAAACCAAATTTAACTTTTAAAGGCATCTTATTGCTTTCAGAATAAAGTGCCTCAGCACAAGCTTGTCCGCGATCTAGCCCATCTCCTTCATCAACCCCATCTCCTCCATTCCACACCTCCATTCACATGTTCGAGTAAAACGGAACTACTGCCTCTTTCCTGGAATGCCCTCTCTGTGTCTCAGCCCAGTACCTCCCCATCCTTCAGGGCTCGGGTGTTTTCTCTCCAGGAAGCGGTCCTGACTCCTGGCTGGTTAAGTATCATCCTCTCGGTCCCCCAAGGCCCGGAACACAGGTTCATCAGTGCCCCCACTACCTTGTATTTGAAAAGCTGCTTTATGTTAACCCCCGTTAGATTGTGAAATCCTTGTGAGTAGGCATCTCCTTTAACTTTGTGATCCTAGAGCCTAGCACAGAGCTGACATGCAGTGGTTTTCGAGAAATATTTATTTAGCGAAGGAAGGAAGGAAGGGAGAATGTGAAATAGAAGGTCTAGGATAAGGCAACAGCAGGAATGATGAGGAGTTCGACAGGGGCACATCTCAAAGGCAAAGCCCCAAAAGTTTTCCTCTACATAAAACCTGGGACAGAGGAGACGGTGCTTAGCAGCCGGTACCTCTTGCCGCCCGCTTGCTGGTCTGACAGATCCGGCATATGTGCTGAGTCCTGCTGTCATTGGCTGAGCGTTGTGTTAAGAAGTTCCAGAGTGTCAAGCCAAGGGGGAACCTAGATAAGTCTCGTTAGCACTGTAAGTTGGTTTCTGAGTTGAGGTACAGGTTTATTAAGTCTCAAGAACCCCAAGGGCTCATGCAAAATGCTCAGTTATCATTAGTCATTAGGGAGATGCAAATGAGATCTGCACCTACATACCATTAACATCTATTAGAATGGCAAAAAGTTTAAAAACTGAAAATACCAAGTGCTGGAGAGGACTCAGAGCAAGTGGAACTTTCATACTCTGGCCCTGGGGATGCAAAATGGTACAGTGGCTCTGGAAAATAGGTTGGTCATTTCTCTCTTTCTTTTTTTTTAATCCTCACCTGAGGATATTTTTTTCTATTTATTTTCAGATAGAGTGGGAGGGAGAGAGAGGGAGAGAGAGAGAGAGAGAGAGAGAGAGAGAGAGAGAGAGAAACATCGATGTGAGAGAGATACATCAACTGGTTGCCTCCTGCATGACCCCAACCAGGGCCAGGAACAAACTGCAACTGAGGTACATGCTCTTGACTGAAATCGAACCCACAACTCATTGGTCTAAGGGCCGATGCTCTACCACTGAGCCAAACCGGTCAGGGCAGGTTGGTCATTTCCTATAAAGTTAAACATACACCTACACTATAAGCCAGCAATCCCACTTCTAGGTATGACTTGAGAAATATGAAGACTGCAGTTCACACAACCTGTACGTGAATGCCTATAGAAGCTCTTTGAAATTACCCCACCCTGGAAACAACTCAAGTGTCCATTAAGAGGCAAATGATAAACAAATGGGGGTCTATCCATACAACAGAAACCACTCACTAATAAAGAGGAATGAACTATCAACACACACAACACGGATCAGTCTAAACTCACTGTGCTAAGAGAAAGAATCCAATTCTGAAAGGTTGCATACTGTATGACTTTGTTTATATGACTTTAGAAATGAGAACAGGTTGCCAGGGGTTGGGGTGGCAGGAGGACGGTTTGACTACAAAGGTGCAACTTAAGGAAACTTTTCTGAGTGATGAAATTGTTTTCTATCCTGATCTATGCATATGTTAAAACTCATCGGCCTGTACACCCAAAATAATGAGTCATATTATCTGTAAATTTAAATGAAATTTAATACCAGTTTAAAGAAAAAAAGAATCCCAAGGGACAGGCAGTCACCAGAGGTGGCTCCCTCACCCACTGTCTTATTGGCAGTGGCCAGTGTCTGTCCCATCTCTAGTCAGCCCATACAACCCTCCTGGTTGGCTCACTAAGCAAGTTGTACATCTGGCTGATGCTCCAGGTGATGTCACAGGGTTGAAACCCCCTCCCCCCCAAACAATTCTACCATTTAGTTTGATTTCAATATTATCTCCATGATGGCAGCTGACTTTGTCTTGTTCACCAAGGCATCCCCAAGGGCCTAGAACAATGCTTCTATAGGGTGGGGCAAAAGTAGTTTATTCTTGTATTATTTATTAATTATTGTATTATCTTCCAAACAAACAACTGTAAGCCTACTTTTGTTTTGTTTTGTTTTATCCTCACCCAAGGACATTTTTGCACTTATCTTCAGATAGAGCTGGAGGGAGAAAAGGAGGAAGAGAGAGAGAAACATTGATGTGAGAGACACATCAACTGGTCACCACCCACACGACCCCAATCGGGGCCGGGGACAAACTGCAACGGAGGTACGTGCCCTTAGTGGGAACTGAACCCAGGTCTCTCTGGTCCACGGGCCAACGCTTTAACTGATGAGCCAAACCAGCCACAGCTCTAAGCCTACTTTTGCCCCATGCTGTATATAACAGTTGTGTGTGTTATGTGCCATTGACTCAGCTCTAACTCCTTGTGACCCTGTGAATGACTGATATCCACAATGTCCTGTCCTCAGCAACCCTGCTCAGCTCCTGTAGACTCCTGCCTATGGCTTCCATTAGCCAATCCATCTCATATTTGATTTTCCTCTTTTCCTGCTGCCTTTTGTTTGTCCCAGCATCACTGTCTTTTCCTGCCTTCTCACAATGTACCTGAAGTAGGACCACTTCAGTTTGTCATTTTTGCTTCTGGCGATGTTTCAGGCTTATTTTGCTCTAGGACCCACTCGTTCATCATTCTGGAAGTCCAGGGCATCCATAGAGCTCTTCTCCAATACCATATTTTAAATAAGTCAATTTTCCCATCAGCCTCTTCACTGTCCAACTTTCACATCCATTCACAGTAATTGAGGACATGAAGGTGTGGATGATCTTAGACTTGGTTTCTAGTGACACATCTTGGCTTTGGGTGTTTTTCCCTAACGCTTCCATTGGCTGCCCTCCTGAGTCTCAGCCTTCTCTCGGTTTCTTGGCTGCAGTCTCCATTTGAACTGATGACTGCACCAAGGTAAGCAAATCTTGAACAATTTCAATGTCTTCATTATCTATGTTAAAGTTGTGAATTTCTTCTGTAGTCATGATTTCTGTCTTCTTAATATTCAACTGTTCTCATTCCAACAAGGATATGTCAACAAATATGGAAACAAAACAATGGCGTACAGACTGGAAATATTCAATATACGTCCCAATTTTCAAGAAAGGAGATGCCAAGGAGTGCAGTAACTATAGGACCATTGCTCTAGTTTCCCACACAAGAAAAGTGATGCTTAAGGTGATGCAACAAAGACTCCTACCTTATATAGAGCAAGAAATGTTGAACATCCAAACTGGATTCAGAAAAGAAACAGGGACTCCAGATCCAATTGTGCACATTCGTTGGATATTTGAGTTCTCCAAAGAATTTCAGAAGAAGGTTTGTCTATGTTTATAGACTGTAGTAAAGCATTTGACTGCATGGATCTGAAAGATGCTCTGGAAGAAATGAGCATGACTCAGCACTTGATTGTCCTGAAGTGTAACCTGTATTGTGGACAGGAAGCCCCTGTCAGAACAGAATACACAGAGACAGAATGGTTTCCTATAGGCATAGGTGTCAGACAAGGGTGCATTTTATCTCCTTATTTGTTTAATCTGTTCACAGAACATGCTATACAAAAAGCTGGGCTAGACTCAGGAAGGAGTGGAAATTGGTGGGAGATTAGCAATGTAATAGTTACTCATCCATATTTGTTGATGGAGTAAATATTTGTTATCTCTTTATCTCACTGCCTCCCAACTCCTGAATTTAATCTCTTAGCTTAAACACTCAGCCCCTTTCTCCAATAATGCCACTTACTCTAACTGGAATTTTGGCACTTAATATCCTGCTCAGGTGTTGGCTCTGCCCCTCCTCTGGCCCAAGGGTCTCCTGAGGTTTCAGGTGAGAATTCCTCCCTCTCCCTCTTGATGCATCCCATTGTGGCCCCTCAGCCAGAGATCCAGTGGAAGCAGCCCTGGCTTCGTTGCAAACAATGGTGGCCAACATGGGGCTGCCACTCTCCTCAAGCAGAGGTGTCAGTGGGCTGAGAAACCACTTCGGGCTCTCCAGGTGCTGCTCCCATGCCTGACAGCAGTGTACGTGTATATTTGCCAGGAGGCACTATTTTTTTGCCAGGAGGTTCTTTGGTTCTGTTTCTCTCACTCAGTCAAAAGGTTTGTGTGTTCCTTTTCCTTTCATTTCACTTGACACTCCATAGTCCATGTGGGATGTTCAGTCGTTAGGCGTTGTAATAAAGCCCTCTGGTTGGAATCCTTTGGATTGCTGCCTATTTCCCTCCATGTTGGTTGAAACTGAAGGCTATTTGTGTCCAATCAGTGGTTATTTCCTTTGTCCTTTGTCCTTCACACCTGGCAGAGGCCCTCCTCCACAGGAAATCATTATGTACATCACACAGGCGGCCACTTAAGACTCATGACGTTCTGTACTACAATCTTAGGTATAAATAATATCCAGGTAAGTAGATTGCAAGGAAACAGTACAAGTACAGAACAGTTTTCTCCAGCCTCACCAGAATGCTGATTCCTTTACCCTGCCTTGACCCCACTCCACTTCACCCAGAGAAGTAGGGTCTTTCTCTTGGTGCCCAAGCAAGGAGAGTGTAAGGAATATGAACCCAAAAGCAGCCAGAAGGCAGCTCTGTGCTGGAACTCAAGTCCTATTAACTCGGTCAACTTACTCTGTGCCTTACTCTGTGCCAAGCAAGGTCAGAGTTGCCAATGGGTGGCTCAAGAGTTACACTTGCCCACAAAGGTGTTAGCTTCAGTCGACAGAGTGTATTAGACTTTTTCGATTAGTTGCCAATATTTTCTTTTCTTTTTTTTATCCTCACCCGAGGACATTTTTCCATTTTTTTGTTCAGATAGAGTTGGGGGGGGGGGAGGGAGACATTGACGTGAAAGGGACACATCGAGTGGTTGCCACCCGCCGGGGACAAACTGCAACTGAGGTACATGCCCTTAGCGGGAACCGAACCAGCGTCTCTCCGGACCTCAGGTCACCGCTCTAACAGCTGAGCCAAACCGGCCAGGGCGGTTGCCAATATTTTCTAATTGAGAGATTAGAAAATAAGATCTGGCATTACCTGACCACACTTCCCACAGGTCTCTCTTCAGTGGGGGACTGGATAGCAGATGCCCTCTTTAGATGGGGCTCATGTCCTGCTGAGATCCAGTTTCTTGTCTCCCTCTCCCTCTCCCACTTCTTTCTTTTCCTGCCTTGCTCTCCTATGCCTCTGGGAGTACTATGCAGTAGTAAGCGGTAGTTGCCCTGAGCATGAAGATATATAAGACTCAGCCTCCAAGGACTTTACTATCTGGACGTAGTTAAGGTAAGAATATCCAAACCTGTAGAGAATTAGTTTATTTGAGCCAAACTGACAATTGCCAAGGAGCAAGATCTCAAATGCTTTGGAGAAAAATAGTTTTACAGTTTCTTTTATGCATTTGAGATTAAGGAGGGAAATGTAAAGAGGATGAGAGAGGGATTGGATTACAGGATAGTGAACAAGATTGGGTGCTTTCTTGGGGGTGGTTAGGCTTATTTCAAAGGTATGCACAAAAACAAGGGGCAGTAAACAAAAAAAGTTATATGCCTGGGGTGGGACTGCTTACCACGACCTGTCCCATTAAGATTTTATTATCAGATCACTCTGTGAAGTTACTTTCCCTAGAAACCCTTTCCTATCCACAACATGTGGAGTAGGGTTTTAGAGTGAGGTGGGTTTAGGGATAGGGGAGACACTGCATTCCGAGGGAACATGGACAGCTAAGGTGGAAGCAGAATGCAGAACTGCAGGGATGAGTTGCCTCCATGGGGTATCTCCCAAATGGGCAGGTCTATTATCAGGAAGGCAGCACCCCCAGCACCCCCAGCCCTACCCAGACGTGGGACGGAATCACTTAATAATTCACAACATGGTCAGAATTTGATCAGCAGGAAGTGGGAGGGAAGGTGCAGGGCCTTGGATCACACACAGACCTTTGTTCTCCACAATTTGCTCCCATTTCCAGGTCTCTTTAAAATTGGGATATTCACAACTACTTTGCAGCATGGCGGGCCGTGAGGATTAAAGGAGAGCGTGAACGGAGAGTGCCTGCACTATTGCTCTGCACGCAGTAGGGGCTCTGCTGTCAACAGTTCCAAACCGGACCACGCCAGGCAAGCAGTAGGCGCGAAATGAATAGGTGCACATGCCTGGGGAACTGCTGAAAGGCGCCGGGGTGTCTCAGTTCCCGCGGTTGGGGTCGCTCTGGGTCTTCGCATAGCGCGACCCCAGGCCAGTGTTCCAGCGGCGCGCAGGCGTAGACCGCGGCCAAGCCTGTGAGCGCGCGCCCGGCGGGTGGGGCGGGGGAGCACTCCTGCGCGGGCGCAGAAGGCCTGATGGGCGGGGCGTGCAGCTGCGCGTGCGCAGAAGGTTTGGCGGGCTTGTAGCGCGAGCAGGAGGCGCGGGCGAGCCCTGAGTGGGTGGTGTAGCTGGGCTCCGTTCGAGGTCGGTGCCCACCTTTTCCAGAGAGCATTCCTTAGTGAGTATTCCTGCCGAGGCCACTTTTATGAGGCACGAAGAGCCTTAGTGCGTGAGAAAGTCTTGCTGAACCTGGGAGGTCCTTGGGTGTGAGGTAACAGCCACCAGCGGCCTGGTGCTTCGAGTTCGTTGCTTTTTCTCTCCCGGAGGGAGATTTACGGCCAGGCCCGGCCCCACCCCACCACTCCGCCGCTGCCGCCTAACGTAACCCTCCCAGCCCTTGGACCCCTTGGAACGCCCAGCACACCCTGTGCCCAACCTGGGCCTCCTCGTCGAAGTGGCGGCCTGGTGCTCAAGCAGCAGCTGCTCGCGATCGAGGGAGAGCGGGGTGGGGGTGGGGGGGCAGCAATGGCGTCTGTGGGCCTTCGCCAAGTGCCCGAGCCGGCAGGATCCACGGGCCAGTGAGCAGCGCAGACAAGGAGAACCTCGACCACCTGTCTGTCTACCGGACTGCAGAGACCAATCTTTCTGCCGCACCACACCCGGCAGGAAATGCTGCCGCTGATGGAGCTCCAGTCTTCCGCACCCTCACCCTCTTTAAAAAACTTTCCCTGATAAGAAGTGTTATTCTGATCCATAGCTATCCTCTAACCCAAGCTTAACAGTTGCCATGAAAACAAGACTTCTTCCATTGAAGCATTTCTTGTCACATCATGTCTTAATGACTGGGATGAGTTTCTGGCTTTCAAATACCTGATTGAACCTAGAAAGTAACATCTGAGTCACGGTGCTCAGTGAAATCTCTGCTCAGCCCCTCAGGTTCTTGAATCTTGGCATCTGGGAACGTGGACAGAAAGGTTCAAGCAGGTATACTTTGCTGTACATCCTCAACTTTTCCGAACTTTAGTTCTTTCACCTGCACATCTGCAGGTAGTAGGCCTACCACAGTATCCAACAGTCCGCCTAGACTCTCTTTGGATATCTCATGAGCACCTGATGACTGAGAAGAAAGTGGCGCATTTATCCTTTATCCTAGTTTAAACAACTAGGAATGGTCCTTGTCTGTCCCTCACCCCACCAAGTCATCAAATCATGAGTAGACATCATCCTAGACATTTTCCAAACTAGTCTACTTCACTTCATCTACGCTTTCATCATTGTAGACCAGGCTACTATCAGTTTCTGCCTGGAACCATGGGAGTCTCCTAGCTGGTTCTCTTTCATCTGCTCTTATTCTGGGTTATTTGCACATTACAACCAGAGGGAATTTTCCTTCTTCTACCTCAGAGTTATGTGGTCATGTCCTTCCTTTTATACCCTCAGTGCTTTCTTATTGCTTTTAGGATAGACTACACAATCCATAATCTGGCCTATAAGGAAGGCCCTCATTCCTTCTCTACCTGTGCTTTCTTCTTAGATGATGTCATCCATTCCAACAGCTTCAAATGCCACCTAAATACTATTGATTCAGATTTATGTTTCCACTCCTTGCACACTAGGAGACCACCCCTTAGCATATCCACTGAGATATCTAATAGGCCTCTCAGACTTAACCAAAACAGAACTATTGATTTTTCTCTCCAAATCTCTTTTCCTAATATCTTCATCTCAGTAAACAGCATGTACCAATATCCAATCTCATAGCGAAGGCCAAAGTCAAGTGACATCTTTGATTCCCACATCTAGTCCGTCAGTCTAAAATATGCCTCAAGCCCTGATGGGTTTGGCTTAGTGTTTAGAGCATCGGCCCAAGGACCAAAGAGTCATGGGTTTGATTCCCTGTCAAGGGCACGTACCTCAGTTGCTTCGTTCTCGGGTCCCGGTCATGGTGGGGCGGGAGGCAACCAGTTGAAGTGTCTCTCTCACATCAGTGTTTCCCTGTCTCTCCCTCCTCCCTCTCTAGCTAAAAATAAAATATCCCTCAAATTCAACTATTCAATAACTACTAAGACCCTAAAGTCCAAATCAGCAACATCTTTCTCCTAGACTACTACAAAAGCTTCCTAACTGGTCTTTTTGCTTCTATTCTTGTCCTCTTCCAGTTCATCTTCCTCTCAGCAGCCAGAGTGATATTCCTAAAGCATAAATCATTTTGATCCTTTTTATAAAACCCTTAGCATAAAATCTGAGTTCTTGCCCGGCCGATGTGGATCAGTGGTTGAGCATCAACCAGAGCACCAAGAGGTCACCAGTTCAATTCCCAGTCAGGGCACCTGCCCAGGTAGTGGGCCCAATTTCCAGTAGGGGGCATGCAGGAGATGGCTAATCAATGTTCTCTCTCATCAATGTTTCTATCTCCCTCTCCCTCTCTCTCTAAAATTAATAAAGAAAATTTATTTTTATTTATTTGTTTTTTAAATCCTCACCTGAGGACATTTTTCCATCCATCTTCAGATAGAGCGGGAAGAAGATAGACAGAAACATCAGTGTGAGAGAGACATCAATCGGCTGCCTCCTGCACAACCCCAACCAGGGCTAGGGACCGAACCACAACCAAGGTATGTGTCCTTGACCAGAATTAAACCCGTGATTCTTTAGTCTAACCGCTGAGCCCAACCGGCTAGGGCAAGAAAAATTATTATTTTAAATGTTTTTATAGATTTTTTAGAGAGAACATTGATTGGCTGCTGCCTGTATGCCCCCCACTAGGGATCAAACGAGCAACTAGGGCATGTGCCCCAACTGGGAATCGAACCGGGGCTCTCAGTCCATGGGACGACACTCAATCCATTAAGCCACATTGGCTGGGCAAGAAAAAATATTTAAAAAAAAAATCTGAGTTCTTTACAATGGTCTGCAGGCCTTACGTGATCTGGCTTCTGCCTGTCTCTCTGATTTCATCTCCCTCTGCTCTGTCTTCATTCTCTGTGTTCCAGTTACACTGACCTTTCTGTCCATTAACTCACCTATCACAGGACATCTGTGCTTGCTGTATTTTCAGCTTGGAATGCTTTTCCCCTTGACTTTGCATGATTGTTTTACTTTCCATTAAGGCCTCAACTCGGTTGTACTCTCTTCTGAAAGGCCTTTGCTGGCCATACTTCACTACTATAAAACCCTATTTTATTTTCTTTATATTACTTAGAGTACTTCAAATTGCACTTATTTATTTATATGTTTATTGTTGCTCTCCACACCTCTCCTGAAGTGGAAGCCCTTAAAGATGGAATCATGTTTCTCTTTTTCCCACTCATCAGTGCTCAGAACAGTGCATGATGCGGAACAGAGCCTTGAGGCTCTCAAATGTGTGGTGACTGACTCACTTGCAGTCTTATCTCAGAGAACTGCCCTTACTGTCCACTGTGTTCCAGGTTACTCAATATCTCTCTTTTGAAAGAAAATGCAATGCTGCTCCCAGCTGAGGACTCTTGCATCTTCATTTGTGCATTCCTGAGTCATACCATCTTTCAGATAGGAGTCACTTAGACTGGGCTTCCCTGACTTCCATTCTAGGTTGGAATACTCTGTAACATGTCCCATCCTATCACCCTATTGTTTATTTATATTTTATTATTGTTGTTTTTAATTCTCATCCAAGGATATTTTTGCATTTATCTTCAGATAGAGTGGGAGGGAGTGATGGGGAGAAAGGGAGAGAGAGAGAGAAAAATAGAAACATCAATGAGAGAGAACATCGATTAGCCGCTTCCTGTAAACCCCCCACTGGGGATTGGGCCCATAACCTGGGTATGTGCCCTGACCAGGAATCAAACTAGTGACCTCTTGGTGTATGGGTCGACACTCAACCACTGACCAGGCATATTTATGTATGTATTGTTAATCCTCACCTGAGGATATATATTTTTTTCCATTGATTTCAGATAGAATGGGAGGGAGTGTGGGAGGGAGGGTCAGAGAGAGAGAAAGAAAGAAATATCAGTGTGAGAGAGACACATCATTTGGTTTCCTCCTGCACAACCCTGACTGCAGCGGGGGATCAAACCTGCAACACAGGTACATGCCCTTGACCTAATCGAACCTGTAACCCTTTGTTGGTTGCGGGTCGAAGCTCTAACCACTGAGCAACCGGTCGGGGCTCACCCGATCTTCTTTTTTTATCCTCACCTGAGGACATTTTTGCATTTATTTTCAGATAGAGCCGGAGGGAGAGAGGGAGGAACAGAGAGAGAGAGACAGAAACATAGATGTGAGAGAGACACATCAACTGTTTGCCACCCACACAACCCCAGCTGGGGCCGGGGACAAACTGCAACCAAGGTCTGTGCCCTTAGGGGGAACTGAACCTGAGTCTCTGTGGTCCTTGGGCCAATGCTCTAACTGCTGAACCAAACTGGCCAGGGCATCACCCTATCCTTTTTTAGTTGTTACAGTTAAAATTATTTGTAAGCTCCTTGTAGGCAGGGACCAAGTTTTGTTTTGTTTTGTTTTTAATTTAGAAAAGCTTTTTACTCCCAGTTATGGTTTA
The DNA here is from genome assembly GCF_014108415.1 of Molossus molossus. Lineage (NCBI taxonomy): Eukaryota > Metazoa > Chordata > Mammalia > Chiroptera > Molossidae > Molossus > Molossus molossus. Next base: position 90,887,351 of record NW_023425348.1, on the reverse strand, counting down.
TTACATTGAACGGATACAGATTGAAATATCAAAAGGAAGAGGAGCATAGGGTCCAGGAGATGCTAGGCATAAGAGTCTAATTGTCCTTTCCCAGTAGAATCAAGTGAATAGTAGCCAGTTTTCCCAGCAACACTATGTGACAACATACATAGAGTACTGCAGCCAGGGATGCTAACCTGAACCTTGGTGTCTGGGCTTTTTATTAGGAGACAGTCACATACATAGGCATGGCTGACCTCCCACATGACTTAACTTAGTCTCCAGCCCTTCCAAAGAGCAAGCTGATACTGCATAGTCCAAGGACCCCAGGTAAACCAAGATACTCTTTTTGAGCATGGTATTCCAAGGGCTTAGAGGTTACCTTCCAGGAACTGGGCAGGGACCAAGTTTTTATTCTTCTCCGCTTTATTTCAAGAACTTTGTTTCTGGAACACAGTAGATACGTAGATATTTGTGAACTGAATGAATGAGTGTTGAGTAAACACAATTTTGAGAGAATCAAATCAGGCAAAAATTAGAGCTGTTAGCATAGAGCATAAGCTGAATTTGCCTTGTGTACTTCAGTAGAAGTTTTTGGACCTTGTGGGGTAGGGATAGGAAAGCATTGTATAGACTGAAAGTGCTTTATAAATATGAGGTCTTTTTTTTTTTGCTAAGGCCCATTCACACTCAGATCTCTATGGTTTTATGGTCTTTCAAACTACGAAGTTTTATGTTTCTTAGCAATAATAGCCTGCTTCTGTTATTTTAGAGCTATGCTTAGGTGGTAAAATAAAAGAATTGAGTCTAGGCCAGCTCATAAGGTAACTACATTCTTAACACCCTTCATTCAGCTGCATTTTCTTGCTTTAGCAATACAGCGAAGTTTTAGTCTCGCCCTTCATGTGTGACCTTGGCCAAATTAGATGATCTCGCATCAGGTATGTCATTTTGTAAATCCCATGAATACAACTCTACCTCCCTAACATTTTACCAGATTTGTACTAAAGTTAGTAAAATATTTCGCCCTGGCCAGTTTGGTCTAGCGGATGGAGCGTCGGTCCACAGACCTGAGAGTCCTGGGTTCAGTTCCCACTAAGGGCACATACCTCGGTTGTAGTTTGTCCCCAGCCCCAGTTGGGGTCATGTGGGTGGCAGCCACTCGATGTGTCTCTCTCACGTTGATGTTTCTCTCTCTCTTCCCCCCTCTCTCCCTCCCACTGTACCTGAAGATAAATGCAAAAATGTCCTCGGGTGAGGATAAAAAAAGTTAGTAAAATATTTCAATTTTCCTATATGAATTTTCTCTATTTTTTAAAAATATGTTTTTATTGATTTTTTTTTTTAGAGAGAGAGAGATAGAAACATCAATGTGAGAAAGAAACATCAGTCGTCTGCCTCCTGCATGCCCTCTACTGGGGCTCGAGCCCACAACCTCGTCATGTGCCCCTACCAGGAATCGAATTGAGACCTCTCAGTCCATGGGACAATGCTCAGTCCACTGAGCCACACCAGCTGGGTGAAATTTTCTCTCTTTATACAAAAGTAATTTGGTTTTCTTATTAACTTAATTTCTTCAGAATCTGCCATTATTTCATGCCAAGAACAAAGCTGTATATTTTAGAAGCCTTCTTTTCACACTTTCCTATATCTGTTTTCTACCATTAAGACCCTTGAGATATGTACATCAAGGACTCATGATTTATAGCTCAAAATTATAAAAGATGTTCCTTTCTCTCTAGCTAAGAATATTCTTTCCACCATTTGCCCTTCTGAAACTGCAGATGATTTTTTCTTAAGTCTTCTTCCTTATATGTACTGCTTCAGGGCAATTCACTCAGTGGTGTCACCAAAAAATAAAATGTCCCTCTTTGCCTGTAGTTTTATATCTAAATGTTTTGGGGGTTTCTGGGATTGTAGGATTTTTAGAGTGCTGCAGTGAATTTGGTGTAATGTGAATGCTAATAAGTTGATCTTCATGTATCAAGCTGCAACTGCTACTGGCAGGGTGGTGAGATGAGATACTATTCTATTGCTTTTCCATAATAAGAAACACAGTCCTGGACCTGTTGATGAAAGATAGTTTTTCTTTTAGCTTCTATGATGGTTAAGATGGAAGTGGAAGAGGCACTTAGGTGCAAAGAGTATCTTAGGGGTTGACTTAGACACCTTTCTGGGTCTATGCAGTTGTCCACTAAGGCCTTTAGATTTCATTTCAGGGCATCTTCCTACCTCTCTGTTAGGAGTTTAGTTACTCCCTCCCAACAAAACAAAACAAAATCTATTCCTAAACAAATGCCAATGGCATTTTAAAGATTGTGCCTTACCAGAAAGAGTAGGAAGAAACCTAATGAGAAAGAGTGACATCAATAATCATGAAAGTATCCTGAGTAGTGTTAGATCAGTCTCTTCCTGTCCCATATTTTAGCACTTTTTTTTTTTAAGGGCTACTCTTTATTGAGTAACCTATGTATAGAGCATTACAGTAAACAATTATATATGCATTATTTCATTAACCATTCTAATCACCCTGTAAGATGAGGAAACTGAAAATAGAGCTTGGAAAAAAAAAAGGAAAATAGAGCTCGAAGACAAACAAATGTGAATGTAACCCTTTACACCACAAGATATAATTCTAAGAACCTTTAATTAGAAAATCTTACGTTTTGGTTTTATGCTTCTACTCAGATAAGTTTGCCTTTTGAGTCATCCAGAGTTATGAGAGTGACCTTTTGAATTCTGTTATGGTTTAATACAATGACTAACTGAATGATGTGTTGTAATTGGAAATGTATGGGCTAAAGGAATCAACAGTCTCTAGGGTGCTAATCCTGGTTCTATACTGAGTTGTGACCTTGTGGAAATTAACTTTTTTCTTCGGTGAAGCTCTTCCCTCTTGTCCCCTCTAAAACAAAGGGCAACCATAGCTCTCTAGTTGGAAATACAGACTTTCAAAGAGTCTGAATCTATTTCAGCCAAAGCAGGCAGACCTCCGAGGCTAGCCACGGATTTTTTTTTTAATCCTCACCTTAGGATATTTTTACATTTATCATCAGATAGAGTGGGAGGGAGGGAGGGAGGGAGAGAGAGAGAGAGAGAGAGAGAGAGAAACAATGAGGTGAGAGACACATCAACTGGTTGCCTTCCGCATGACCTGACCAGGGCCAGGGACAAACCGCAACCAAGGTGTGTGCCCTTGACTGGAATCAAACCCTCGATTCTTTGGTCCACGAGCTGACACTCTAACCTCTGAGCCAAACTGGCCAGGGCCAGACTTTTTTTTTTCTTTTAATCTTTATCTGAGGACATGCTTTTGATTTTGAGAGAGAGACACACACACATTTATGTGAGAGAGAAACATCGATCAGTTGCCTCCTGTATACACCCTGACCTGGGATCAAACCCACAAACTCTTGGTGTGAGGGATGACGCTCCAACCAACAGAACCACCTGGCCAGAGCTAGCCATGGACTTTTATTTTTTAATCCTCACCCGAGGATATTTTTCCATTTTTTGTACAGATAGAATGGGAGGGAGAGAGAGGGAGAAACATCGACGTGAAGGGACACATCGAGTGGCTGCCACCCGCACAACCAACCAGGGCCAGGGACAAACTGCAACCGAAGTACGTGCCCTTAGCGGGAACCGAACCCGGGTCTCTCCGGACCACAGGCCGACGCTCTAACCGCTGAGCCAAACTGGCCAGTAGCCATGGACTTTTTAAAAAGTTGTTTTCTTTATTGATTTCAGAGAGAGAGGAAGGGAGAGGGAGAGAGAGACAGAAACATCGATGAGAGAGAACATCGATTGGCCGCTTCCTGCATGCCCTACATTGGGGATTGGGCCCGCAACCTGGGCATGTGCCCTGACCAGGAATTGAACCGGCAATCTCTTGGTGCATGGGTTGATGCTCAGCCACTGAGCTACACCAGCCGGGCTAGCCATGGACTTTTTGAAGGTGTAAGGAGAAGTTATCAAATAACACCGGAAAAATTTAGTGACAGTACTTAATTATCATCTTCTTCTACCTCAGTAGACAATGTCATTATCTTCATATAGCATTCAATCCAGCTTCAGGTTCTGTGCACTGACACAGATTTTCCTTTATGTGAAACAAATTACTAAAACCGTGAAAAATATTTCTCTTTCTAATATCAGTGCCAATGTGTCATTTAAGTCTAATTATTGGGGATTTTCAAGGAAATATTTTTGATTGGGATTTGTCAGATCTTGCACTGAGATTAAAGCTAATCAGTTTTTGTTTTTTGAATTTGCTTTTCTAGTGAAGCATTAATAGAGAAACTTAAAATCTATCCAAACAGCTAATGTTTATATAATACTCTTGAATTTATGAAGTGCTGTTTTATAACATTATCTCTTATTCAGTGCCCACAATTCCAGAAGTAGGTGGGATCCTGATCTGTAGAAGTAGAAACTGAGAAATTAAGAGGCTAAGCGAGTTGTTGAGGGTTTAATAACTAATAAGAGACAGGGCTAAGACTCAAGCCTTGGTCTTCCAATTCCAAATCTTGTATCTTTTCCATGATCCCATATTGCCTATAACTTTTCTTCTTTTGTTTTAATGCCATCAGGTTTTGTGATCACCTAAAAATGGGTCGAGAGTCTGTCCCTTCATCTGCAGGATCCTATCAACTTAATAATAGTTACAGGGACATAGTGTTGCCATGACTGCTATATTCACGTTGAAAAATAACCTTGTGAAATCTTTATTTATTTATTTTTTGATCCTCACTGGAGGATATTTTTCTATTTATCTTCAGATAGAATGGGAGGGAGAGAGGGAGAGAGAGAGAAACATCAACGTGAGAGGGACACATCGACAGGTTGCCTCCCACACGACCCTGACCAGGGCCAGGCACGAACCCATGACTCATTGGTCCTTGGGCCGACGCTCTAGCCACTGAGCAAAACTGGCCAGGGCACCTTGTGAAATCTTTGAACCACTACTACTATGTGGTTGTTTTGGATTATTCTGTCTAATCTTTATTTTCAAATGAAGTAATTAGTGTATGATGTTTATTTCTGAAGTGGGCAGCCAACAATTGACAGGAATAGGCTCCAGCTAGAAGAGAGCTGTTTTTACTTCTTTCAGTAGTGCAGCACATGAATTGTCCTCTCTGGATTGTCATTTCCAGTAAATGTCCTTCATGCTCTCATGCCCCCAGCCCTCAGTCTATGAGGAGAGAGGACTGCATTTCAGAAAAACCCTCTGAATAATTGAGATCTAAATTTTTGTGGCAGCAACCTAAGTCTCACTAGGTAAACCCCCTGCCTACTTAGAAAAATCATCTAGAACCCAAAACACCATCAAATCTAGCCTGGGTTCCTGCTATGCGTTAGGTATGGAGAATCAGCAAGGTTTTTCTCAGGATATGAACAGTATTTCCCCTCTGGTAACTTTGCAGTTGGCACCAACTATTTCTTTTCACTTTTGACTGCAATTCTAGTCTAAATAGTCTACTGGGCTCTGGCTCCAACCTCCGGTCATTCTAATCCCAAGCAGCCAAGATCAGACACTGGGATATCTCTTTACTGGCAGCCCTAGGCTTGAACTTGGGAAATTGTGGGAAATTCCATTATTTGGGCACATAGATCTTCTGACTCCACCATACAGGAGTTTTTTCTGCTCAGTAATGTGGAGTAAAGAATAATGAAAATAGTCCTTTATGTGTGTATAATATTTTAGTACTTATAAAATGATTTTATATTCATTATTTTTCCCCTTCATAATAAGCCCAGGAAGCAGAATGGAAAAGTAGTTAAGAGCATCAAGTCTGGATTTATACTGTTTTAGTTTGAATTCCATTTCCAGCATTCAAAGCTATGGAGGTTACTTCATCTCTCAGTGTCTCAGTTTCCAAATTTTATTTAACTCATAGGCTTATTGTGAGGATTGAGATAAGAGGACATTAAAAAATTGTTAGTTATTATTGTATAAATAAGAAAATCAAAGCTGAGAGAAACTAAGTAAGGACATTGGAGCTGATATTTAAACCTAAATTGTTCTTACTTTGTGCCTGTTCTGTCTACCTCATCTCGGCTTCCTTTGAAAACATTATCTTGCATTATATAAAAGTAGCTATAATCTTCAAGAATTATGGACCTCTTACTCTCATTATTTATTATTTAATCTTCTATATGAGGAGACAGAAAGTACAAGGTTTATTATCTCTACAAAGAAAAAAGAGGCACAGAAAAATCCTAGTGACTTAGAAAATCACAGTGTGCTTGATTCTTAGCTCTGAGCACATACCAGTTGCCCTCTTGGAGGAGAAGAGACATGTCATCCTTCTTTTTCCATCTTTCCCCTTTCCTGAGTTTCCCACAATAAGAACTTTAAGTGGGCAAAGAGTCTAGACTAGGAAAAGTAAAACTAATAAGTACTAGGAGGATAGTAAGCACTAGTGGCACAGTGCAGTCTCACAAGTGGTGAAGAGGAAGAGTGATTGAGAAGTAGGGAAGGTGAGGCATTCCTCAGCACCACTGGGAACAGTGTACATCCTTATTTGCTGCATTGGCTCTGGCAGGGAAGTGTGCTCCTCCCTTAACTGCATGTAAAATTAATAGCAGAGAGGTCTTCCCAGTTGTGCTTCTTACTGGTATATCCTTTAGATTATTTCATTATTTGGCTTGAGCCCTGTTCACATTGGCCTAGATTACAGGGAAAGTGAAGACAGAGGTGGAGAATAGATTCAAGAGATAATTGGGGATACATATTTAATCCTAACAAAAATCCTGTCTGAGTCATCAGATGTTAGTATTAGTCTCATGGAAGAGAAGTGATTTGCACAAAGTTTTAAGGAAAATGACAAAACATGCTCAGTATTTTTTACTTCAAGTATAGAGGTTGTCCCAAAATACCATGTATTCTTCCCAATGCAGGTAGGACAGTCAGTGGTTCAGGTGATGAATATCAGAACTGACTGAGCCTGGGACATAGAAAATGCTACAGTTTGGGCAGGCTCTCTTTCCTAAGGAACCTTCTTTAGCTTTTTAATAATTGTTTAATATTTCTATTTTATTTAGGCTATCGTTTGGGAGCAATGAGTTTAAAACCCTTCACCTACCCATTTCCAGAGACGAGATTTCTTCATTCAGGATCCAGTGTATATAAATTCAAAATCAGATATGGCAACAGTATCAGGTAAATTTAAAGCTAGGAGGGGTAGCCTTTGCAAACAGGTTAGTGCATTTTTTCATAGGTCATTCCTTCTCTGCTTTTATCCAGTCCAGGAGACTGGCTGAAATAACACCTTGTAGGACTTTCTTTTCCAGGTATTTTGTATTCTATATGTTATTATTTATATAAGTTTCTAAATTAGTAATGATATGCATTTGGGGCAGTGGTTCTCAAAATTTTTTATCTCAAACCCTTTGCACTCTTAAAATTATTGAGTATCGCAAAGTTTTTGATTATGTGGGTTATACCTGTCATTATTTATCATATAACAATTAAAGCAGAAAAATTAAAATAACATACTAATTTTTAAAAATATTCAATTTTTAAAAATTAATTTGAGAGAGAGAGAGGAAGGGGGGAGAGTGAAAGAGAAAGAGAAACATCAATTTGTTATTCCACTTATTTATGCATTCATTGGTTGCTTCTTATATGTGCCCTGACTGGGGATCGAACCTGCAACCTTGGCATATTGAGACAACACTCTAACCAACTACCTGGCCAGGGCTTTATATCCTTAAATGTTAACAAATAAAATTTTATTTAAAATAACTATATATTTTTAAAAGTTAATGAGAAGGTTGGCATTGTTTACGTTCCTGGGATTTACTCCAGAATGCAAGGATGGTTCAACATACAAAAATCAGTCACTATAATATACCATATTAGGCACGCTCTCCCTCTCAGGAGCATGCCCATACCTTTCTTCCCTCTCAGGCATGTATCTCCTAAACTCTAATAAGGCTCCCCATGAGACTTGCAACTAGGGGAGCAATAGGCAGTGGCTGCTTGTCCTGGGCAGCCCTGAACCTTTCTCTGACCTTTCAGTGAGCCAGAGCAGACCAGCCTAGGCTCATTGCTTCTCTATAACAGTTCTAGAGAGCCAAAACAGCCCTGCCTAGGCTTTCTCCTGTTGTTTCTTCTATCCTCTGACTTTCCAATGAGCCAAAGCAGCCTCATCTAGGCTCTTTCCTGTGCTGCTTCTACCCTAATCACTTCCATGTTTCACTGTTCTCAACTTTAATAAACATATGCTCAAAATAAATAATTATTATATGTATATATACCACATTAATAAAATGAAGGGGAAAAAAACCCCATGATCATCTCAATTGATGCAGAAAAAGCATTTGACCAAATCCAGCACTTTTTTTTGTGATAAAAACACTCAATAAACAAAGGATAGAGGGGAATTTCCTGAACGTGATAAAGGCCATATATGAAAAACTCATACCTAACATCATACTCAAATGGAGAAAAACTTAAAACTTTCTTCCTAAGATCAGATATAAGACAAGGATGCCCACATTCACCACTTCTCTTCAGTATAGTACTGCAGTTCTAGTCAGAGCAATTAGTCAAGAAAAAAATAGCCCTGGCCAGTTTGGCTCAGCAGTTGAGTGTTGGCCTGTGGACCAGAGAGTCCTGTGTTCGGTTCCCGCTAGGGGCACATACCAAAAAAAAAAAGGTGTTAATTCGAGCCCTGGCTGGTTTGGCTCAGCGGTTGGAGCGTCGGCTTACGGACCAGAGAGTCCCGGGTTTGGTTGGTTCCTGCTAGGGGCATGTACCACCCCCTCAAATAAATAAATAAATAAAATACATACGAATTGGAAAGGAAGAAGTGAAACTATCTCTATTTGCAGATAATATGATCTTATCTATAGAAAACCCTAAAAAAATACACACACAAAAAAAACCTGTTACAGCTGATCAATGAATTCAGCAAAGTTGCAGGATACAAAATCATGCAAAAATCAGTTGTGTTTGTATATACTAGCAACAAACAATCTGAAAAGAAAATTAAGAAAATGATTCCATTTACAATAGCATTGAAAAAGAAAAAATATACTTAGCAATAAATTTAACCAAGGAGGTATAAGACTTGCACACTGAAAACTATAGAAAAATTTTGAAAGAAATGAAAGAAGACCCAAATAAATAGACATCTTGTGTTCATGGATTGGAAGACTTAATATAGTTAAGATGACAACAATACTCAAAGCAATCTACAGATTCAGTGCAATTCTTATCAAAATCTCAATGGCATTTTTTTTTCAGAAACGGAAAACCCATTCTAAAATTCATAAGGAATTTCAAGGGACCCCAAATGTCGAAAACAATCTGAAAAAGAACAAAGTTGGAGGACTTCCACTTCTCAGTTTAAAAACTTAATACAGAGCTACAAGTAATAATAATAAAAAAAAGTAGTACTGGCATAGGGACAGATATATATATATATATATATATATATATATATATATATATATATATACCAAAAGAATTTAATTGAGAGCCAAGAAATAAATTTTTATATCAGTGGTCAATTTATTTTCTAATAGAAGGCTAGGACCATTTAATGAGGAAAGAATAGTCTCTTTTAACAAATGGTCTGAGAAGACTTGATATCCACATGCAAAAAAATGAAGTTATACCTTTATTTTACCCAATATACAAAAGTTAACTAACAGTGGATCAAAGACCTAAATTTAAGAACTAAAGCTATAAAACTCTTAGAAGAAAACATAGGAGCAAATCTTCGTGACTTTGGATTTGACAGTGGTTTATTAAATACAACACCAAAGGTATAAGCAACAACAAAAATCAGATAAATTAGTCATTAAACATTTTTAAATTTTGCACCAAAGAACACTATCAACAGAGTGAAAAGGCAACCCACAGATGGGAGAAAATATTTGCAACTCATATTACCAGGCCCTGATTGGTGTGGCTCAGTTGGTTGGAGCATCATTCCATGCACTAGAAGGTCATGGGTTTGATTCCCAGTCAAGGCACATACCTAGGTCAGGTTTGAGCCCTGATTGGGGCACGTACAGGAGGCAACTGATGGATGTATCTCTCTCATGTCAATGTGTGTGTCTCCCCCCCCCTTCTCCTTTCCTCCCTCTTTAAAATCCAGAAAAAAAGCATATATACAGATTATATAAAGAATTACAACTCAATAACAAAAATATACACAACTCAATTTAAAAAAGAACAGAGGACTTGAATAGATATTTCTCCAGAGAAGATAAAGTGGCCAGTAAGCACATGAAAAGATTTCTAATATCATTAGTCTCAAGGGAAATGCAAATCAAAACCACTTCACAATGAGGTATCACTTCATATTTCCTAGGATGGCTATGAGTTTTTAAAAATGTGTTTTTATTGATTTTAGAGTGAGAGGGAGAGAAACATTGATCGGTTGCCTCCTTTATGCACTCCAACCAAGGATCAAACCCAAAACCTGGGTATGTACCCTGACTGGGAATCAAACTGGTGACCTTTCAGTACATGGGATGGCGCTCAACCAACAGAGCTACACTGGCCAGGGCTATAACTTTTTTTTGGAAAATAATAGTTGTTGACAAGGATGTGGAGAAATTGAAATCCTCTTATATTGCTAATGGAAGTAAAATGGTGTAACCACTATGGAAAACCGATGGTTCCTCAAAAAGTTAAACATAGAATTACCATGTGACCCAGCAATTTTACTTCTAGGTATATGCCCAAAAGAACTGAAAATGGACTCAAACAGATGCTTGTACAACAATGTTCATAACAGCATTACTCACAATAGCCAGAAGGTAGAAACAGCCCAAGTGTCCATCAGTAGGTAAATGGATAAGTAAAATGTGGCTATATGTGTGTTATATATACAATGGAATTTATTCAGCCATAAAAACAAATTGCAAAAGGAATGAAGTTCAGATACATGTACAACATGGATGGACTTTGAAACATTCTAAGGAATAAACCAGTAACAAAAGGACAAATATTGTATGATTCTACTTATGTGAAATGTTAGAATAGGAAGAGTCAGAGAGACAAAAGTAAATTAGAGATCATCAAGGGCTGGATGGAGGGGAGAATTGGGAGTTACTGCTTAATGAGTATAATATTTCTATTGGGGGAGATAAGCTTTGGAAATAGTGGTCATGGTTGCACCCCATGGGTTGTAAATGTAATTAATATTACTGAATCATATACTCAAAAATGGTTAAAGTGGCAAATTTTACATTATATTTTACCACAGTTTTGAAACATTAATTCTTAAATTGATTTTAGAAAGAGAGAGAGAGAGAAAACATTGATTTATTGTTCCACGTACTGATGCATTCATTGGTTTCTTCTTATATGTGCCCTAACTGGGGATCAAACCTGAAACCTTGGCATATTGGGACAATGCTCTAACCAACTGAGCTACCTGGTCAAGGCTTTTTTTTTTTTGCTGTGGTAGTTTTTTAAAGGTTAGCTGCAATGTGGAATCTGAAATTATATCAATGGATTTTTTGAACTCTGCTACATTAAAATTCATTGGTCATTCTTGTTCTTTGAATGAATCTTTCACCTAGAATGATTTTGTAACATAATGTGTTTCATTGGTCATTTGGAAAACATTGGTTCACTGACTTTAGCAGATCATATATATGTCAGCACATTTCATTATACAAGCATACCTGTGAGATATTGCAGGTTTGGTTCCAGACCCGGCAATAGAGCAAGCCATAGTCTTTTTGCTGGTGGAGAGTTTTGCCTTGAACTTTTAAAAAAGACAACGTCTGGCCAGCCAGTGTGGCTCAGTGGATTGAGCATTGTCCCATGGACTGAGAGGTCCCAGTTTGATTCCCGATCAGGGCACATGGCCAGGTGTTGGGCTTGATCCCCAGTGTGGGGCGTGCAGGAGGCAGCCGATCAATGTATCTCTTTCACATCGATGTTTCTATCTCTCTCCCTTCCTCTCTCTCTCTAAAAAATCAATAAAAACATATTTTAAGCCCTGGCCAGTTTGGCTCAGTGGTTAGAGCATTGGCCCATGGACCAGAGTCAGTTCCCACTAAGGTCACATACATTGGTTGCAGTTTGTCCTTGGCCCCAGTTGGGGTTGTGTGTGTGGCAACCAGACGATCTCTCTCTCTCTCTCTCTCTCTTCCCCCCTTCTCCCTCCTGCTCTATCTGAAGCTAAATGCAAAAATGTCCTCAGGTGAGGAGTCAAAAAAAAACCCAAACATTTAAAAAATAATAATAAAAAGGCAACATCTGTGAAGCACAATAATGCAAAGCACAATGAAACAAGGTATGCCTGTACAATATCAAAAACGCATATTTGCTAATGTCCTACCAATCTCATCAGAAAAATGTTTTAAGTATTTGGAACCTGCCAACCTCACAGTGGTGGACAGAACTTTCCTAAAGTGCAAATTTCTGCTTGAAACCCCCAAATTTATCATTGACGACGAGTACTATTAGTTGTCATTTGACAACAAATACTTGAATTGATAAGCTAACTGTTCATTTTTGAGAAAATGTCACATTATCAAGTCTGAATAACAACCATAGTTTGTGTGTCAACTTAGCGTTCAAGTAAAATACTGTTCCATGAAAAGAGCAGCTAGTTCAGTTTGCAACTCAATTGCACAAGTGCTTTTCCTCCAGACAGTTCTGATATTTCTGTAAGCAGAAGTGCTTTAGGCATGCTTCCCACTTTATATATAGTGATACAAGTATTAATATTTTTTTAAAAACATGTATTTGCCCTGGCCGGTTTGGCTCAGTGGTTCGAGCATCAGCCCGCAGACCGAAGAGTCACGGGTTCGATTCCAGTCAGGGCACGTACCTTGGTTTCAGTTCAGTCCCCAGCTCTGGTCGGAATCGTGTGGGAGGCAACCAATGGATGTGTCTCTCTCACATCAATGTTTGTCTCTCTCTCTTCCTTCCTCCCTCCCACTCTATCTGAAGATAAGTGGAAAAATATCCTCAGTTGAGGATTTAAAAAAAAAAGACATGTATTCAAGGGTTGAGACTTTATAAAATTATTACATTTGTACTGCTTCCTCAAGGATATTAAATGAAACTGGATTTTTTCCCGTGTGGCAATAATGATTACCACAACTGCTAGTATGGTTTAGTGCAAGCGACTTAGTTTATGCTAAGACACCAGCAGTTTTGCTCACCGTTTGTTTTTGCACTAATGATTACAAATGTTAACACAGTGAAAAAGGCAAATAACATGTTAGTATTATTATGAAAATAATGTTTGCCCTTGGAGACCCCTTGAAAGTGTCTTGAGGAGGACCCCTAGGGGTCATCAGGCTACATTTGAGTACAAATGATCTAACAAATTAGTAACTTTCACAGTGGGAATGTCAAGTCTTGGCAAGTTAGTGGAGGAGATATTTTATTATATGCCTTGTACCAATTCTCAGACCACACCACTAGGTGATCACTTCCTCCCATGAGCACTGGGTCAGCACACAATTGTTCTTTAGTCATGTTTCTTTAGCTCTACTGTCTATAGAGCTTTCCTTCTTGGCTTATCTCTTGTTTATTTACCTTCTAGAGGGGAAGACATAGAAAATAAGGAAGTCATCGTCCAGGAGCTGGAGGTAGGGAAAGAAGCTGACAACTTCTGGGAAGGTTATTCTTTAAGCTGAGGATGTGTCCATATCCAGATTGTAATTCTTTCTTACCAACTGAGTCACAACCTCCACTTAATTACTTGGCTTCTCCCTGCCACATTTCCTCTGCAAAGCAATTTTACTGTTTTTCCAGGGAAATTAAAACCGGTGTCCTTTCTCAGTTTTTCTAGTTGAAATGTCAGCACCTTTGAGGCTGAGTGATTTTGTTTCTACCAGAGTTCCCAGCCACGGGCAGCTCTCTTTTGTGGCAACTGGCATAGAGAAAGCTTCCAGAGAACTGGAAGGACTGCCGCCTTCCAAGGCCCTGGAAAACCTCACTATCCCAACCACTGCCTGGTATTTGACGTTCAGGAAACTCAACTGTAAATACAGAGACAAGGCTGCTGTGTCTTCATTTTAATTGAAAACATTTGCCATTGCTTTATTCCCACTTCCATTTTCATTCCTTTTCTACCCAGCTCCTCTAACTTTAGATTTTCCCACAGGAAGAAGACTGAGCAGGTGGACATTTTGGTAAACTGGTAAAAGCACTAGGCAGGGGGTTAGAGTTCTGGAGACTGGCCCTGGATTCCAGTCCTGGCTGAGCCACTAATTAGCTGTGTGACCCTCAGCAAACCATTTACATTTCTGGGTCTTGATTGCCTTATTGATAAACTGAGTATTTTAAAGTAGTTTATTCTCTTCTAACTTCACAACTCAGTGATTTATGACTATTGTGGTTTGTGAAGACATATGCTGCCACATTTCAAAGAATTCTAACATAATTAAATACATAAACATAAAACTCTATGAAACTAGACATTTGAGTCATAGCCCTAAAGATACTTGTGACTCTTTGGCTAAGTGTTGAACAATACATTAGGATCTTATAGGACCTCAGAGACATCATTATAAATAACAATATAGGACCATGACAGTTTTTTGCTTGTTTTAATTGTGAGTAGAGCAGAATTTATTTCATTTTGCTCCAGTTAATTAGGACAGAGAAGAGCTCAAGGCAGCATAGTAAATAGAGAGAGCATAGACTTTAGAGCCTTTTAAACTTTTATTTGAATTCAGTTCTGCCTTCACAGTATGACTTTGGGCAAGTAACCTACCTTCTCTGAGTTTTTATCCTTACCTGACAATGAAGTTGATAAATAATGCCTGTTTTTAAGATTGTGGTAAGGATTAGAAATAGATGTGTGCAATGCCTGCCACCTAGTAGCTCAATAAATGGTAGCTAGAGAGCATTTATATAGATTTATAATCATATTAAAGTTTTCAAAGTGCTTTTCATATGTTCTCTTTCTCTTGCTCTCATTAGTTTTGAGGTAGATGTTATCATTCATTTAGAAAACATTTATTGATAGGCTGTATAGCCTAATTATTAAGAGTGTAAGCTCTGGAACCCCACTGCCTGGGTTCATATCTTGGCTCCACATTACTAGCTATGTAACCTTGAATAAGTATTTTCTCTCTCTTTGTCTCAGTTTCCTCATCTGTAAAATGGGGATAATAGAAGTGTCTCTCTCATACTGTTTTTATGAGTGTTAAATTAATTATTATGTATCAAAACAATACTACATACCAGAGTGATTACTCAATAAATATTAGGTATTAAAATTATAAGCTAGCTCGGCTGATATAGCTCAGTGGTTGAGCGTTGACCCATGAACCAAGAGGTCACTGGTTTGATTCCCAGTCAGGGCACATGCCCAGGTTGTGGGCCTGATCCCCAGTGAGGGGTATGTAGGAGGCAGCCAATCGATGTCCTTGCTCACCAATCTCTCTCTCTCTCTCTCCCCCTCTCCCTTTCTCTCTAAAATCAATAAAGAAAAATTATTATTGTTATTATTATTTTGTATATGCCCCTAGCGGGAACCAAACCTGGGACTCTCTGGTCTGCAGGCCGACCCTCCAACCGCTAAGCCAAACTGGCCAGGGCTAAATAAAAATTACTTTAAAAAATTATAAGCTGGCCCTGGCCGGTTTGGCTCAGCGGTTAGGGCGTCGGCCTGTGGTCCAGAGAGACCTGGGTTCGGTTCCCACTAAGGGCATATATCTTGGTTGCAGTTTGTCCCTGGCCCTGGTTGGTTGTGCAGGTGGCAGCCACTCAATGTGTCCCTTTCTTTTTTTTTTTTTTTTTTTATCCTCACCCGAGGACATTTTCCCATTCTTTGCTCAGGTAGAGTGGGAGGGAGAGAGAGGAACAGAGAGAGAGAGAAAGAGAAACATCGACGTGAAAGGAACACATCGAGTGGCTGCCACCCTCACGACCGACCAGGGCCGGGAACGAACTGCAACCGAGGTACATGCCCTTAGTGGGAACCGATCCTGGGTCTCTCAGGACTGCAGGCCGACGCTCTAACCGCTGAGCCAAACTTTCCAGGGCTCAATGTGTCCCTTTCATGTCGATGTTTCTCTCTCTCTCTCTGTTCCTCTCTCTCCCCCACTCTATCTGAACAAAAAATGGAAAAATGTTCTCGGGTGAGGATAAAAAAAAATTATAAGCTAGATACTATGCTTAGTACAGAGAATACAGAGATAAACAAGACACAATTTCTGCCTTCTGTGAGCCCCAATATGAGTAAAATGAGGCTTAGAGAGATGAAATGACAAAGCTGGGACTGAAATTCTGATCTTTTTCCCTATAGAAATCTAGTAGTCTTTATATGATACCAAATTGTTTAATTAGTAATAAGCATAGGTTAATTAGAGATGAATCAATTAAAATGTTTTAAAGAGTAGAAGAAAAGGTTTGACTTAAGCAAAGTCAATATAACTGTCTATCAGTAAATACCAGCTTGATTCATTCATTCAATATATGTATACTGGAGGCTTGTTTTGCATTGTCCACTATGGAGACACCAGAGAACGGATACCAAAATAAATCAGGTATATAGTCTACCTCAAGGAGATTTCTCAGTAAGGAAAATAAAACATGTATACATGGAATATAGTAAAGGCCCAAGGCTAATTACTGTGGAGTTTGAGGCTAACCATTAATTACAACTTGGAGAATCAGGAAATTTTTTGGAGATGGCTTTGAACTGTAGCTTAAAGGTAAGTAGGATTTGGACTTAAGCAGGTGTGTGGAAAGGGCATTTCAGCAGAGGGAACAGATTATGTCAGAGTATAGAAATGGAGATTCAGAAAGTATATTCAGGGAACAGCAGATAGTTCAGCTTTAATAGAATATGGGGTATGTGAAGAGTAGGGACAAGTATAAATGGAAAGATAGGCTGAGACTAGACAGGATTCAAGTCATTTCAAATTTTTTTTCAGGATTCTATTCGTGTAGTCTTGGGAAATTTGGACAACCTGCAGCCTTTTGCTACAGAACACTTCATTGTATTTCCCTGTATCCTTTCATTTCTGGATGGGAATGAGCTACATCTCAGATTATAGATTCAAATGGAAGCAACAAACCCATAGGCAATTTGGAGGGTAGGTCAGGGAAAGGAGAAAGAGTCTTATTTCTAAAATAGTATTCAAGGATTCATTTTTTTTAAATTTTGTTTTCCTTTATTGATTTTAGAGAGAAGAAAGGAAAGAGAGAGAGATAGAAACATTGATGAGAGAGAACATTGATTGGCTGCCTCCTGCATGCACCCCACTGGGAATCAGGCCCACGACCCGAGCATGTGTCCTGACAGGGAATTGAACTAGTAACCTCTTAGCACACGAGTCGATGCTCAACCACTGAGCCACACCAGCAGGACTTAAGGATTCATATTGACTTTTTTCCTCACTCCTTAGCATTATTTCCCAGATAAAAGCAAATGGGAGAGAGTGTCCCACTTGAAATTCAAACGTGGGGAAATCGTCTTGGTCCCCTATCCATTTGTTTTGACTCTGTATGTGGAGATGAAGTGGTTTCATGACAGCCTGTCACCTGGTAAGTAGAATGGTGGAAGTGTGGGTGTTGGAGAAGAAAAAGGGGGAAGATTGAACTTCCATGGATTAGCAGTGTAAGGTGAATATGGCAAAATGGTCAGCCGGACTGGGCCCCAAAACCACACAGTGTAGAGGTCAAGAGCATGTGCTCCAAGCCAGACTGCCTGGTTCAAATCCTGGTGGCTCTGTCACTTAATTTGTGTGACCTTAGATAAATTAATAAAAAAAAAAAAAACGTTTTTACTAGAGGATATGTTTATTAAATTCATTTTTAGATAAATTTCTGTGACTCCTTTGTGAAATGAAGAATAATAATAGTACTTATCTCATTAAGTTATTAAAACCATTAAATATATAAATAGTGGGAGATGGAAAGTAAGTACAAATCACTAATCACTCAATGAAAGAGACCTATTATATGAATACTTCCTTCCATTTTAGAGTATTCAGTGACTTTCACTTTAGTGGTATCGCCCAATTTTTAACCTCTAAGGGCCATCACTATTTTTACTAATAGAGGGACAAGTAGACACCTGCTAGTTTGATTTGGAAAAGAGTGTAGAGGCCTTGCCTTAAAATATCTCCCCAATTAATTTGTCACTGATATCAGAAGTTCCATCTTTTGTTTCATAGTAGGGACACCCCTTTTAAGTGGTATATTGTTAGAATATAGTGTGACTCAAACTCTGAATTTTCAGCTTGTAGATAATAGTTCTAAAATAGGGGAGGAAGAGCTTTTTGAAGACTGTATTTCTAGGATAAGTGGTACCAGGCAGAAGGGGAAAGGGCACACACAGCGATTTTGAGTAGGACCAGTTCTGAGAAGTAAATGGTAGCCAGGAATCCAGGTGGAACATTGTCTCAATCCATGATGACATTTTAATTTCCTGTTGTAGGGAAACCAAAAAATGACAGTCCTCTTGGATTGGTAAGTTTTCCTTTTGTATATAAAGTGAAAATTGCCTTTATTGCTTCATGTTGTCCAAAAAATCCTGCTCTAGTCTCTTCTTGTTACTTTTTTCCTTTGTTGCTCGTCAGGTCCAATCAGAATTGGATACACGAGACCATCTTTTCCCCCTTGGCTAAATTTCTAAGACTGTCTCTGACAGAATGTCTACCCTTACTTGCAAAGCTGGCAAAGTTCCCTTTGGCAACTTAAAGATGTGCCCTCATGAACTGTGGGCAGCTCTGGAAAAGGAGAAGTCACAGGTGTCTGGTTCCTCTCTGAAGGTCCTAGCTGAAAGGAAAGCAGCTGGAGCCATGAGGAAGAAACGAAAACGCATGGAAGTATCCAGCTCCCCCAGCAGGCCAAGGCTGGACAGGTCAGTGGTGTTATGAGAAACTCAAAATCCTGCATCCTAGTTAGGCCTTGCCAGCTGTTGCTGCTGGTTGATCTTGTCTTTGAGCAAGTCACTTTCTCTCTCAGAGCTTCATTGGTATCTGCCTATTCCAGTGGGTGGACTAAGGGAAGGAAGCAAGTTGATATTTGCAGTGTAATTTGAACACAGTCCCTTCCTCAGCAAAGTAGGATTCTTCTGTTTATTAAGACAAAGGTTGAGAAGAAATGCAATCAGATCTATACAGTTGCATCCAACACATATTCATTGGGAATTTACTATGGCCGTACTACCAGAAAATGCAGCCAGAAGGCACAAGATTTCCCAGGATATTATATAAGAACATAGAACAAATAAAATGTAATTCTGTTTTCACCTAGTGAGCAGTAAAATCTACCTTGAGATAGTCCAGTCTAAAACATAAATGTCTGCAAGAGGATATGTATCAATTATTGGGTGAGGTGCTGCGATATTAGGTGGAATATTGAGCACATCCCTAATATGTTGAAGTTGCTATTGAGAAGGCTACTTATTTTCTTCTTTTTTAAAAATATGTTTTTATTGATTTTTTTTTAGAGACATATAGAAACATCATTGTGAGAGAGATACTGGATTGGCTGCCTCCTTCACGCTACCCGCTGGGGATTGAGCCTGCGATCTGAGCATGTGCCCTGACCAGGAATCAAACCAGAACATCTCAGTCCATGAGATGATGCTCAATCCACTGAGCCACAGTGACCGGGCTTATTTTCTTCTGATTCTCTGTCAAGGACAGAATGAGTCAGTAAAACAATTCAGTCATTCTTATTAGCACCCAGAGAGGGCTGCTGGAATAATCCAAAGTGTGGTTTGCTTCCTAGCCCAAAGTGCTTTCTGCCGAGGTTCACAGAATGCAGCTGCTTTCTTCCTGGGATTGTGTGGACCCCAAGATATACAGTAGACCATGAGGAAGCTGACTCCTACACCCTCTCAATGCACATAGTGGAGAAGAGTTAGGAAACTCTTTTCCCAGCCAGGATCCTCTCATCCTTTAGAGAGGGAACTTAGAAGTATGGAACTTCGCTGATGAAGCTTCACGTCTTCCCTTTCTCTGTGTGTGTGTGTGTGTGAATCCTCACCTGAGGATATTTTTCCATTGATTTGTTAGAGTAGAAGGAAGGGAGGGTGAGAGAGAGAGAAACATTGATGTGAGAGAGACACATTGATTGGTTACCTCCTGAACAACCCTGATTGGGCCAGGAATCAAACCTGCAACCCAGGTATTTTTAAATCCTCACCCAAGGACATTTTTCCATTTTTTGTTCAGATGGAGAGAGAGGAAGAGAGAGAAACATCGACATGAAAGGGACACATTAAGTGGTCGCCACCCACACGACCCAACCAGGGCCGGGGACAAACTGTAACCAAGGTATATGCCCTTAGCGGGAACCGAACCCGGGTCCCTCCGGACTGCAGGCCGACACTCTAACCGCTAAGCCAAACCGGCCAGGGCCAGGTATGTACTCTTGACCAAGAATCAAACCCAAGACCCTTTAGTCTGTGGACCAATGCTCTAACCACTGAGCAAAACCGGCCAGGGATTTCTCAGGGTTTTGATGCATGGTCAAGTATTTTAAAATCTGATTCTTGGTATCAATCCACTTTCCTTTTCTCAACCACTAGATCCCTAAAAGTCTTAAATTGGGATTCTACTGTGAATTAAAGCACCCAAAGAAAATTTGGCCACACAATTTATTCTGCAGGCCAGGAGAGGTATAAAAATAGCCAACCTGCTGAAATATTCATTTGAGCCACGTTTGCTTGAATGTGGTGATGCTGCTGCCAATAACATTTCCTGGGCTTTTTTCCCCCTACCTCAGGGCCAGGATGAGGACTTCCAGCCAAGGTCCCAGCAAAAAGAAGCTCCTTTTGGAAACCAGGAGGGTAAGCACCACAATGGAGGCTTCGAGGCTCTTGACTGTTCCTGCTCTGTTATAAGCAAGTCAGGATTCCTGTTACCAGCACATCTTGGTACTTAGTGCAGACTGAATTGACTGAACTCATTCTCAGGTTTCACCATCTGCGAAACAACATTCAACCATTCTATTCTTGCCACAACCTGTCCCAAAAGTAGCTGCTTGATACTGTACACATTGATGAATTATTTTGTTAAGATTTTTTTTCTCTTCTCAGCTTAAAAAGCTGCTTATTGTACTTGCAGTTGAAATAAGAAAAAAGGTGTGCTGAATTGAGGTAGGATCCAATATAGAATTTTCTCCTTAGAAACCTTTTTGCCTTCATCTACGTTGGGATTTGGGTCTAGGAACATCTAGTTTTTACAGACAAGGTAGGCATATAGAAGCACAGTACACTGGTAAGAGAAAACTTAATGTTCTGTGTTAGGTGCAGGGGTGTACCCAAACATGTAAAATATGGTTTATTTCTAGGAGCTTATCATTTAGTTGGAGGAAGAGTGAACTCTTTGGGACTCACACTTCTACCCGTGATGGGCTGGCCCCCATAGTATTTGATTTCATTTGTGAGGTCTGTTCCCCATTTAGATATTCATATTTCTGCTACTCCTCCATTTCAGAGCTTCTTTTCCGTAGTAGTTTCTAAAATAGTTCTCTCTTTCTTTTTCTTCTCTCTTGAAATAGTGTTATTTATGCCTTTTTCTTACTCTCTCTCTCCAAAGTAACTCTTAACTTTTTTTTTTTTTTATCCTCACCCGAGGACATTTTTCCATTTTTTGTTCAGATAGAGCGGGAGGGAGAGAGAGGAAGAGAGAGAGAGAAACATCGATGTGAAGGGACACATCAAGTGGCTGCCACCCTCACGACCAGCCAGGGCCGGGGACAAACTGCAACCGAGGTATGTGCCCTTAGCGGGAACCGAACCCGGGTCTCTGTACCGCAGGCCGACGCTCCAACCGCTGAGCCAAACCGGCCAGGGCCAAAGTAACTCTAACTTTAAGTATCCAAACACTCTTACCTCACCTCCCTCACCTTCCCAGGACCCATAATATGATCAGTTAGTGAGCAAACATTTATATATGCATTCATTCAACAAACTTTTAACTAAATCTACTGTGTGCCAGGTAATAGGGATATCACAATCTCTCCTATAAACGCCAACACTGTAAAGCTAGGCAGACAATTACTGATAGATGTGCCATGTGCAGGAATAAAGGAAGCACAGGGTACAAAGGGACCACAGAGGAGAACCTCACCCAGACTAGGTGGATGTGAGGAGGGTTCCTGTAGTAGCTCAGAGCAGCTCAAAGAATTAAGGCGAAGAGGAGAAAGTACAGTGTTTTCAGTGACTGCAAGCCGGTGCCCTTGGGGCTTGGAGTAAGCACAGTGCTCGGAAATGTGACTTGAGAGGTCAGCACTGGCTGGATCATGAAAGGCCTTATGGCTAACTTCAATATTACAGGAATTCCCTAAAACACCTTTAAGTAGAGAAGTGAAATGATTTTCATTCCTAAATTATTATTCTGTCCCCTGTTTGCAAGGTACTGTGTTAGGTGCAGGGGTGTACCCAAACATGTAAAATATGGTTTATTTCTAGGAGCTTATCATTTAGTTGGAGGAAGAGTGAACTCTTTGGGACTCACACTTCTTCCCTTGTGGGCTATAGGGCCTTCTTATGCCATGGCCAACTGGCCCATGGAGTGATTTTAGGCAGATGGTTGCCCTCTTCGATCCTCTCATCCTTTAGAGAGGGAAGAACTAAAAAAGTACAACAGAAATACATGAAGCTCTGGAGAACAAAGATGCTTTATACAACCAAGATAATTACTGTTAAAGGAACATTTCCTTCACTCTTACCCTTTGTACGTTCCTATTCTTAGTTTGACAAATCATCTCCCTCAAAAACAGTACCCACAGTTTCTTATTCAACATAATTACCTTTTCAATCTGATACTGAGTTTAGAAAAAACTGAGAAGAGAAAAAAAAAACGGGAACGTGTTTATTGATTTTGACTCAAAGCCCAAAGGCGGTCTCCGTTGTAGACCCTTTTCCCAGAGAGAGGATTTCTCCTAAATTAAAGTGATCACAGTGACTCTCAGTGTAAGTCACTTGAACTGGAAACAATTGAATTTGCTCCTATGGTCCAATGCTTAATATTTTTTCTCCCCTTTGGGGGAAGTTAGGGTGTAGGATCACAGTGTGGATTATGCATGTCTGAACATATTGAGAGCTTATGTGAGGAAAGCTTAGAAGAATATAGCACATATCTGAATAAGGCCTCTGTTCCATAGAAGGTGTTTTGGGAAGAATGGTAAGGAAGGGCAAACCCATTTATTCCCTTTGTTACCCCAGGTCCCAGACCTAGAGATCCAGAGGTTGGAGGGATAAAATATAGGAGAGAACAGAAGAATGATCCAGAGGTGAAACACGTTGCCATGTACGTGTAGCCTTTTTTCCCCACCTCTGCTTGAATTGCACTTCTAAGCAAATCTGGCCCTGAACATACCGAAGACAGTCTTGTGTTTGGTTTTCAGGGTATTGCGTCCCACTGGATGTCCCAGATGATACCCTCAGTCTTATTTCAGACTATAATGTTTTTTCCCTTTGACATTTGCCTAAAAGGACCCACGTTTCTCAAGATTTCTGGAGAACAGAAAAGCTAAATTATCCTGTGAGGGGACTCTCCCCTGGTTCAGAAGTAGGCTCTATCTCTGCCCTAGCGCCTTTGCCCTTCTGGTTCCTGCTAGCAAGTTACTAGATGCTTTCATTAGGGTCCATGCATCAGGATTTAAGCCCCAAACCATAATTTCATTACATTTGTAAGAATCATCTCCTCAAGCTAGAAATTAGAGCTAGGCCCTCTGAATTCCCTATCTACCCTGTCTAGAAGAGGTCAAAGATGGTCCTCCTTCCAAGAGTTCCCTTTCACTTTTATAGGAATATGACTTAAGTGGCTGTCTATGTGGTCTAGAATTTGATGGTTTGTGGAAAGGCTCATATCAGAAATATCAGCTTATGCTTAGGATGGGGGCATATCCTAACTTCCCTAGGGGCTTGCCATGCTTCTGCCTCCCAGACCTACCTTGATAGTTTACAACCCCGTGCTGTAGAATTCTTTACCAGCACAATGGCTCAAGGAACTCCCCAGCACTGCTTGGTAGTCGGGCCCTCAGGTTCTGCCCAGGTGAGGGGAGTGGTCAGTTGGTAGAGATTCCCAAAGAAAATATATGAACCATGTTTCTGACTGTCCAGGTGTCTACTGGAAATGTGGACTTGGAACCAGGTTGTGGGATGTCAGAGGAAACTCGAAAGGAATAGCACAAGGAGAAATCATGAGATCGCATCATAGTGTGCTGATTCCTTATGCTGTGGTCGTTTCCCCTACCCTAGTTCTAGCCATGCTAATCATATTTACTCATTAATGGCATTGTGTCTTTGTACATCATGTCCCTGTCTGGAATGGCCTGCTCTCTCTGACCATCTCCTCACCTCCATTAACCCCCATTATGACAAAAATGCCACTCATTCATCAAGGCTCCATTCAAATAGCACTTCCCCTGTGAAGTCTTCCTTGAGTAACCACCACCTACTCTATTCACGTCCTCCCCATCAACCACAGCATTCTATATAGAATCTCATCACACTGTCTTATAATACTTAGTCTACATGTCAGTTTTACCACATAGATTATACATTTCTCCACAGTAAAGTTAAGGTTCTGAGTTCTGAAACCTCAATATTCTGTCCTTATTAATAGTTGGCACTCAGTAATATGGAATGATAAATTAAACCCAGCTTGGTCTCTTCTCGGCTTTACAAAGACAGTAGTTAGGAAGCTGAAATGGGAAAAGGACAGTCACATTGAAGGAAATACAGAACCAGCCTAGGCAGTCAAAAGCCAGGCCCCAGCGCTGATGTGAAATCATTCACCAGCAAATAACATTTGGACCCCCAAACTGTATAGGAATAAAGTTCAAACTTTTTTCTTGGTCCTCTTTTTATCAGAACAGGGAAAGAAAAACTCAGCAGGAATGTCAGGAGACTCCAGCATTTGGTGTCAGTGATGTCCAGGAACAGGGTAGGTTCTGGGAAATGCGTTTACTCTCCTTCAATAATCGTCCTGTCTCCTTTAGTTTTCTGATGAGTGGAGCAGCACAGAGCTCTGAGTCTGGGCACGCTTGGTGGGTGATATGCTCCCATGGAGATGCCTGATGGCCCCCTCCAGTCTGGGGGCCTGCCCTTGAGTAATAGAAGCCAGCTTCCAAGAGAAGTGAAGGGAGGCAATGCTTGTCCTTCCCATGCTTTTGATAGCGAAACTGATACTTCAAAACATTTCCACATAGGGTGATAAGTTTTACAGAAATGTAGGAAGGGCTTTGTTTCACTTTTTTGCCTTTTTGAAAAACAATCTCTGAGAAGCTGTCTTTTCTCTTCCCTTCCGGGCATTAGTATTAATAGTAAAGGTGTAGCGGATGCTCAGCAAGGCAGGAAATACATGTCGAAGTGTTGCCCTTCTAACTTGCTGAGCTTTTACCCAGCATGGGGACTCATTATGGACTGCAGTTATCATGGGTGCAGGATAGAAACAAGTGAGTTCTTCAACAAGTTGTCATTCCATGTGAAGACACCAGCCGTGGTGGGTGGCTGGGACTTGAATAGTGTGAAAATATCAGAGGCCTGACTTTGAAAATACTCCAAGGTAACGATAGCATCTTACTGAGCTGAGATGAAATTAGAAAAGTCAATACAAACAATTCTCCTGGCTTCAAAAAGTCCTGGTGTGAGGCTGCCTTTGGCTCATGCTGAGAGTGTTCTGCCTTCTGCTCACATGCAAGTAGCCTACGGACTAACACCTTTCCCTGCCTGAGTGTCTTCCTTGCAGATTCTAGATGGGAGGGCAGTGTAGCAGGGGAGATTATCCCACCAATGCAGCCAAGCAATCCTCCTCCACCTAAAGGACCCACAGACCTTGGAACTAGTGGCTTCTTTGGGTTTTTAAGGTAAGACAGACTTCTCTCCTGCCATCAGACTGAGACCCAAGGTGAAATAGCACCAGAATCTTCCTCATGGGGTTTCTCAGGGAAATTAGAACAGAAAGCAGATTTCCTGCATAATCTCTATTTTATCCAGGATAGATCTTGAAAATGAGATTGAGCACAAGTCCCCTAACTGTGAATTTAATAAAAACTGTATCTTGTTCATTTTTACACACCCCACCCTACCCAATGTGCCCAGCATTGGGCCTGGTTCCATAACTGCTGCTTGGACAAAGACTATTCTCATTGAACTTGGCTCATTTAGATGATTTGGTTACCAGGGTGCTTCCATTCTCCCCTCTGAATCTAGACTGTGGCTTCAGAGTCTTTTTTGTAGAGGACAGTTAGCAAATCCCTTTATCTATCTAGAGCTCAGCCACCCCATTGTAATTCTCCCCCCCCCCCCCCCCCCCTGCCTGAGTATAATCTAATTTGGGTACCTTTTCAAATGCTGTTCCAGACTTTGAATTTCCATTTGGTGGTTCCCCAGAGCAAAAACACCCTAGCTAATGGAGCCCTAATGTTACCTGGGAGAAGAGAAGGGGACCTCTAGAGTCTCAAACTGTTCTGCTTTCTTTCTTGCAGCTCTCTCTTCCCGTTTCGGTATTTCTTCAGAAAGAGCAGCCAGTGAGCCTTCCAAATGCAGCAGTAGGAAGTTTCCTCCCGCAGTGACTCCTCCCACTCTGTCTTCAGCTGATGACATGCCAGTCATTGGGGATGAGGACCCCAAACTCCCTGAGTCCTCCTTTTGGTTTATCCTGTCCTTGACCCCTTTCCAATGTTATTTTTATTATTGTTATTTTCAATTTAAAAAGAAATGTATAGAACTTACTAAAATGCTCTAGTCTGAGAATTGTACTGCTCTGAGGTTCAGTTTAGGTTTTTCATCTCCAGCACTTAGGATTTTAATGACAATAAATTATTTATGAACAGTTATTGACTGAGTTCAGTGAAGTAGAATGTGAGAGAGAGCAAACTCTTCCCTCAAGATGCAGGGAAGCAATGCCTGAACCCTCCCCTGGGTCTACCTGGTTCTTGTTGACAGAATGCTTTCAGTGGCTGGGGTCTCCACCTCCCCTCAAACTTTATAGGCCCCCGTGGGGAATTAGAGAACGGGGTCTTGCCCAACTCACTGTTTTGAGACCTGCTGACCCTCAAAAGCCATCTTTCCCCAGTTGCCCCAAAGAGTTGCCTCTCAGTGGACAAATGCTTCCCACCCACCCATCCCTCTGGCTTTTGACAGTAATGCAGGTAAGTTTATCGTATTACCTGGAAGTCATTCCAGGTTAGGGCCCCTGGAGAAGACCAGGGCACCTGAGCTCTGTCTTCATGTAATGCAAGAGCTGATCCGGGACAGACAGATTAGATTTGTGTTGCGTGGCCACAGAGGATCAAAGTAATTGTTGGAAATTTAGGGAAACTCATTTTAGTTGAGGACAAAGGAGTCACTTTTTTTTTTAATCCTCACCTGAGTATATTTTTCTATTTTTGTACAGATAGAGTGGGAGGGAGAGAGAAAAAAATATAGATGTGAGAGGGACACATCAACTGGTCACCTCCCGCACGACCCTACCATGGCTGGGAAGAAACACAACAGAGGTACGTGCCCTTGATTGGAATCGAACCTGCGACTCATTGGTCTGCGTCCCAATGCTCTAACCATTGAGCATGACTGGCCAGAGCAAATGAGTCACTTTTTAACTATTAGAGATGTTTAATATTAGAATGGACCACCCTATGAAGTAATGAGCCCTTGTCAACCTCTAGTCTTTAAAAAGCTGATTTATCTGTCAGGTGCTAGAAGGTTCCCGTGATGAATGGGAACATTGGGGCTGGACTGCTTGGATCCCTTGGAGATCCCTTGTTTTGCTGCCTTTACCTTGGGTGGGGAGAAGAAAAGGGGTTGCTGCGAAAGGGCTGGGGGACCCGAGGAGACCAGGGTCAAAGGGGAAGCCGCTGTGTGGCTGGACTGGAGGACTAGTGACAAGTTGCACTGACAAACATGGCCTGCTTCCCAAAGCTGCCGAGAGGCACAGCTCTGGAATCTGGAGACCTGAGCGCCGTCTAACTGACTGGCTTACAGCGAAGCCTTGGCAATGCTGCTTTCTCTCTGGTTCTTATTTTCTCATCTAGAAAATGAAGGGGTAGGATTTGATGAGCTCTCAAGTGTCTTCCAGCTCTGGCAGTCTGCAGCTGGCTCTGCCTTTCTGAGCAGGTCGGTGAGGCCCTGGCCCTGGGGTATGGGAGGCCAGTCGCCCCAGGCTTTCTTCGGATTTCCGCCCCAGTCCCTGCAGCTACTGGTAACTCTGGGGTCTTTTCCCAACTTGCCACATTCTTGTCCCAAGTGTAATTTAGCACCATTCGTGGAGAGCAGATTTGGGTTCCCAGTCAGCCCTGACATTAGCTATGATGTGACTTTCAGTAACATTCCTTCTTTGAGCCGTAGTTGCCTCACCTGTAAAACCAGAGCTGGAGCTGGGCCGAACCGATGGGATTTGCTGAGATCAACAGCTTCAGGCTCTTCCCGGAGTCAGCTTGTTGTTCCAGGGACGAGGGGAAGCCCTCTCTGTAGCTGACCCCCAGGGTGAGAAGCCCTTCACTTGACAGTGGAAATGAAGCTCTGAAATGGACGCAGAACCCCTCTCCCTCTGGCTCTGCCACCAAGCACATTTCAGGAGACTGCCACTGGTGTCATTTATTTCTGTTTAGATAATACAGGAAAGGCAAGTGGCAGCTGCCTTGAGTTTTGGCTTTGACCCGAGCTGTCAGTCTCTCCAGGTTGCTCTCACATGCAGTTGGAGATCCATCCCATGGCTACAACCAGCCACAACCCTTGGAAAAATGCTGTCATTTCTCTTGTCCTTACAAATCTCCTCCAAGACCCTTTCCTCTGCAGCAGATTAAGGAGATGGCAGGGCTGAGTTCAGTAGTTTCAGGGTTGGGGTGGTGAGGCCCTCTATGAGTGTCCTGCCCAAGGCCACACAGCCAAGAGAACCCAGGTGGTCACAACTCAGCCCAGTCCTGGGCCCCCTCTTTCCAACTGCACACAAGCTGCGCCACTCCACCAGCTCCTGGGCTCTTCTCCACACCTCACTACCCCCAGTCCTGGACCTTGGCAGCTTTTGGACAGAAGGGTGCAGAAAGGAGCAAAAGCCTCTCTCCCAGGACCACACCTCAGATCAGAGCAGATCTCCCAGGTGGGATTGCCCTGAGGGCTGGCAGGCGGGTAGGCCTGAAAGCTGATCTCCGAGAAGGCGTGGCTCCCAAATGCTGGCAAATAAAATTCCGGAGAGCCAGCACCGGCTGGAGACCAGCAGCAGGCACCAGGAGCAAGCCTCTCAGTTCCTGAGCCTTAGAAGTGGTAAGCCCCTAAGGTAGGAGCCCTGGGGGCATTTGGGGACTGCAGATGGGGTCCTGCAGGCCAAGATGGGGCAGATGGAGGCAGGCAGATGTTTGTGCTCCGGATGGTGGAGAAATGCAGGGGGAGATTACCACAGTGGGCTGACATACAGGTTACATCCAGAGACAGCTGCTCACAATGACACCCATCCAGAGAGACACAGACAGATGCACACATACTAAAGGCAGGTAGAGGGAAACGATAGCCCCACTCACAGGCTTGCCTCACCCCAGGCAGATAGGCCAACCCAGCCCTGGCTCATTCACCTGGAAGCATTCAGTATTTAAAGAGCTCCCCCTTCCACCTGCATACCTGTCTAGAGACATCTATCTACCCACTGTGTTTGAGATGCTCATGGCGCACCCCCAAGCCCTGCTCTTCTGCCTGCTGTTCCTGGTGATCGCTGAAGGCTGGGGTCGGCAGGCGGCCATCCCAGGCTGTCACTTGCACCGTGAGTAACCCTGGGAACAGAGAGCTGGGTAGGAGCAAAGAGCTGATGGACCGGACAGAGGGGCAGGCAGCACCCTCGATGGACTCAAACTGGGGGAACAGGCAGCAGGAACTGGGCGAGCCTTTGGAGAGGCCCTGTCTACCACTTGCCTATCTCCTTCTAGCCTTCAATGTGACAGTGCGAAGTGACCGCCAAGGCACCTGCCAGGGCTCCCATGTGGCACAGGCTTGTGTGGGCCACTGCGAGTCCAGTGCCTTCCCTTCCCGGTACTCCGTGCTGGTGGCCAGTGGCTATCGACACAACATCACCTCCATCTCTCAATGCTGTACCATCAGTGGCCTGAGGAAGGTGAGGGGGCCCAGCCCCATGGTTGGGGGAGACAGAGGAGACAGGTCTAAAATGGCCCAAGGAAAGGGACTGGAACATGGATCCCCCTCTCCCACAGGTGAAGGTGCAGTTGCAGTGTGGGGGAGACCGGAGGGAGGAGCTGGAGATTTTCACAGCCAGGGCCTGCCAGTGTGACATGTGTCGCCTTTCACGCTACTAGCCCACCCTTTCCCCACCTCCTTCCCTGGATCAGAGATTGAGTTGGAGTACATCTCGTATATCCTGAGCCTCGCTTCAGGGGGACAGTGGCTTCAACCCTCTTAAAATTCTTTGTCACCTCCGTGAAAGGGGAGTTTCTGCCTCTTCCCTGCCTCTACCTGGCCTCCTAACCAGTCTTTCATCATTTCACTCCCCTCCTTGTCCCCTTAATAAAGCAAGCAGTCCTCGAGTTTCTGTCTTTATTAGGTCTACCCCCAGCCAGTGGAAGGGGAACAGACCATGGTAACTGACTCCACCTTGCCCCAGGACATGGGGAATCTCTTCTTCCTGTGCCCTCACCCCTCCCCCTGCCCAATAAATAAAAAGGGGACAAGAAAGTATAGGGTGAGGGAGGGGAGGAAAGGAGGATGCCCTGGGCCCAGGACAGCGTCTGTGTTGGGGGTGAGCAGGGGAGAATAAATAGACCATGGATCCATGGTGGGGTGAGGAAGGACCTCGCGCTGGCACGAGGGGGGTGCACGAGGAGCTGAGTCCCATTGCCCTAGGCTGGGAGTAGGGGCTGGGAACCTGCCTGCAGTCTGGAGCCCAGCTTTTCGGGGCAGGGAGATCCCTGATGGCAGCTTCCTGGTCAGGCTTGCCCTGGTCAAGTCCTGCCACAAGGGCCTGAGAGTTCTGTTGCCAGGACCTCCATGTCCTCTCCTCTCCCCACAGTGAAAGCTGCCCACGTTGGGCCAGGCAGGAAGCCCTCCAAGCCCACTCTGGCAAGGCCAGGGGTAGGTGTGTGTCTCTCTGGGCCCCTGGGCAGAAGAGGGGATAGAGGGACCGATAGCTCTGGGTTTAGCTCCTCCCTTTCTATGGGATCTCTAGCTCTGACCCCCACTGGCAGCCACCTGGGGTGTAAGGCGCTGGAGGGGAGCCTCTTTGGCCCCCTGGGTCCCCTGTAACCGGCGTAGCCGTAGCTCCTCCAGGCCTTGCCACAGCTCCTGACGCTCCTGGGCCTTCTGCTGCTCCCTGGGGAGAGAGGGTAAGGCAGCTCCCCGACCCGTGGCCCTGACTACAGTCTAGCCTCCCTCACCACCACCTCATCTGCAAAGGGTCTGTGGGAACCTTCCACTCCTGGAAGAGATCAGAGAGGAGAGACTGGTCAATGAGCAGATGATGAGCCTGGCTCCGAGAGGCCGGGCTGGAGGGGAGGAACCTCCAGGGGGTCAAAGCTCCCTACCTGGAGAAGCACTTGGGAGGATGACTGGAGAATGCAATGGAAGTTGGGCATGAATGGCCCAGCATTGCTTTAGAGAGAGACTAAATATCTGATCAGATTAGATGTGGGGTCATTCTCTTAGGCTCCCTCCAACCGTGAGAAGCTGGTTCTTTCCTGCTTTTCTCCCCGCTCCCTCTATGCCCAGCACCCCACTTCCCCCAACACTCACTGCTGCTTTTCCAGCTTGTAGGAGGCTGTGAGCTCATCAAACAGCTTCCCATTCATCTCCATGAAGGTCTTGAGCACATTGTAGATCAGAGATACAATGGTTCTTGGCAGGTCAAGGGAGGGGGTGAGGAGATGAGAGCAACTTCAGTTTGGCCCTGCCTCCTTCTATGGTACCCTGCCCATCCCTGTTCCCCAAACACAGCATGTGGCCCTCTACGCCCTCTATGCCACGAGCACTGCCCTCTTCCTGCCCTTTCACCACCCTCGGCCCTCTTGAGATATCTTTCCTCATCCTCTCTAGCTAGGAGTAGCCCCGGGTCTGGACTGGCTGGCCCTGGACACAGCTTCTGGGGGTTAAGTCAAGGCCTGGGCGCTCACTGATTCCAGTGCTCCTTGGAGACTTGGTAGAGGGTCCCAAACACAGCAGGTAGCACAGTGTGGCAGTTGTCCTCAATGAGGCTCAGGATATACTCGTTGTTCCAGAAATACAGAGCCCGCTCTGCAACCTAGGGCAACAGATGGCAAAGTGAGTGCCTGGCAGTGGCTTCCCTGCATGTGCAAGAGCTGGTACCTACCCCCACCCCAAACCCAGGGTGCCCTGCCCTCCACACACGCCATCCTCGGGACTCATCTGACCCACTGGAGGAAGTGATGTGACGAGGAGGAAAGAACACTGGATTTGGAGGCCAGTGCTCAGGGTTGGATCCTAGCTCCCCTGCACAATGGCCACACTTTGGGCAAGGCATTTAACCTCTCAGCTTCAGTTTCCTCATCTGTAAAATGGGGCTGACAGTAGCTACTACCCCAGCTCTGTTGTAAGGATCAAATGAGGTACCAGAATCATTGTAAGAAATTGACTTCCACCAGGTTATGGCTCATAAGGATGGGAGAAAGTCTGTACACATATGTAAAACACTAGTTATAGCCAGCCTCATGATGTGGGGAATCCTGGCTGGGCCCTGAATTGGGACTAATGAAATTGGAGGGACTAAGAAAAGGAGAGAAATGATAACATCCCACGGGGAGCACTTTTCGGTTTACCAAATATGTTTACACTATGATCTCCGAAGTCCTCATCCTCATCCTCTGAAGAGATCCCTGTTGGCCCATGTTACAGAGGAGGAAGCGTAATCACACTCAGAGTGGCAGAGTGATTTTCCCAAGGCCCCTCAGCCAGCGGGAGGCTGATCTGAGGCTTGACCCAAGGGCTTCTGACCCTGAGTCCAGTGTCTCCCCATTATCAGACCCAGGAGGGTCCAGAGGGCCAAGGGAGCTGTGCTACGTCAACTGGCCAACCTTCCTAGTCCATTCCCCAGCTCCCACCCTCACCCATCCCCACCCCATACCTGGAAATGGGGGCTGGACACACAGCGAGCCACCTGCTTGAAGAGGGGCTCCTGGATCTTCACAAATTGGGAGGGCTCGATGACATCAAGAATCTCTTCCATCTCCCCCAGAAACATCACCTGGGGGTAGGGACATAGAGGGCAGCAGTTCCATCGCCCCGACACACACCTGACTGCCCTCCAGAAGCTAAGCTCTCCCAACCTCCCTCTGGTGGTCGTCAGAGCCTTCTTCATACCTCCTTCTGGGTGCAGGTTTTTGGCCAGTATTTGAGCAGTCCCCGGATCACCTGTGGGAGGTGAGGCAGAACGGAGTCAGACCTGCAGGGATGGAGACTTGCCTTTCCCCCAGAGGTACTCACATGCTCTGTCAAGGTGGCATCCTTTTCCAGGAACTGCACCACACAATATGCCAGCTGTAGGGTCGCGGAGAAAGAAGACTGGGGTCAGGAGGGGACCAGGACAGGACTCTAGAGGTTTGCTTCCTTACTGTGTCTATGCTCACTCACACACGCTTGGTGTGCGGGGACATGATCATTTCACAGAGGAAACACTCAGTAAACCAGTCCTTACAAATTTTATAGAAGTTTCCATGATAAAAATCTGTATCATAATCTACAGGAATATAGGAGGAGGAGATTGTAATCCTGCCTAGGGCAGGTCGAGAGGAAAGGGCTGGGAAGGAGTCACAGAGCTGATGTCTGGGAGCCTTAGAGGATCGTGGGAAATCTCTAAGGTAGATGGAACAGAATCAGTAAAAAAAAAAGGTGAGAGAGGATCCCATGAACTGGTGACTTAATGTGGCTAAAGCCAGAATGTTAGGTTGACCCAGATAGCTGCCCTGTCAACTCTGCTGCGCAGGGCCAGGCCTGTGCCTTACCTGGGCGTGAAAGACAGACAGCGACTTAACGGAGTGCAGGGGAATCAGGACCCGAACCAGGAATTGCTTGTGCTCAGTCTTCAGGGGTAGCGCAAAGCCATTGATGATACTGAGGAGGGGACAGAAGAGAGGAGGAGGGCTTAGATGACCAGGCCTCAATTCTTCCTCCCGGAATACTGATGCTCTGGCTAAGGCCCAGGGAGAGTCACCTTCCTAAGATCTCTAGCAGCTCAGCCACACCATTGAAGTGCTCAAGTTCATAGATGAACCTGTGAGAGGAAGAGAAGGATGTAGAAGGGCTCAGAGCAATCGGAGCAGGCCCCGCCCCTCCCAGCCATCCTGTCTTCCACTCAACCTGCATGCTACTTCAACTCTCTCCCAACCCAGCGGCCATGCTCCCTTCCCAGTACCCTAAACCAGGCCCCACCGAGATACACACCTACCTCTGAATCGCCTTTCCCAGCCCAGCCACCGGTACCACTCTGGGTCCCAGCACAAACCTCTTCTATGAAGCATTCCAACTCATCTCTTCTCTCAGACTCTAACCCTCAGTACCTGCTCCCCATCCAGTCAGCAGGCACCTAGCCTGTGTCCTTCACTCTTCATGCCAGTCAACCAAAAGAATGACAAACACTTAGAGCATCTACCCTGTGCTATGTACTTCTTGAAATCGTCCCAGGAGGCAAGGCTTACTAGATCCATTATACAGATGAAGAAATCAAGGCTCAGTGGTTCAGTGAAACTTATCCCAGCCCAGCTGGTGTGGCTCAGTGGTTGAGCATTGACCCATGAACCAAGAGGTCACTGGTTTGATTCCCGGTCAGGGCACATGCCCAGATTGTGGGCCTGATCCCCAGTGGGGGTATGTAGGAAGCAGCCAATCGATGTCCTTGCTCATCAATCTCTCTCTCTCTCTCTCTCCCTCTCCCTTCCTCTCTAAAATCAATAAAGAAAAAAATAAATAAAAAAGAAACTTATCCCAAAGTGGATAAACAGGGGATCTAAGGGACTCTGAGCTCCTGGAGGAGAGGGATCATGTCTCACCTATTCTGTAGCTAATAACTGAGAGCTAATATTTCAGAGTCTTCGCCTCAGTCTGGGCACTGGACTCAGTGCTTGGAGGCATTACCTCATACCATCTTGATGACTGTCCCTGATATAGCTATTATTCCTATTTTAGAGATGAGGAAACTAGGAGAGAGCTTAAATAATTTACCTGAGTACCCAAATATTTGAACCAAACTCAAATACGGGCTGTCTAACTTCTGAGCCAGTCTCAACTACAAGGCCATGCAAGTACCGGTGCTCAATACACATCTGCACAAAGAATCTTTCTATAGTCCAGTCAGTGTGGCTCAGTGGTTGAGCATCGACCCATGCACCAAGAGATCGCTGGTTCAATTCCCGGTCAGGGCACATGCCCAGGTTGTGGGCCCGATCCCCAGTGAGGGGCATGCAGGAGGCGGCCAATCAATGTTCTCTCTCGTCGATGTTTCCATCTCTCTCTCCCTCTCTCTCTAAAATCAATAAAGGAAAAAAAAAGAATCTTTCTATAGGTCCTTGTGGCTGAGCACAATAAGGGTCAAAAGATATAGATCCTAGGCCCCCTTGGACTGGCCTAGGCCCTGCAAACCACTTCATCTCTCTTGGCCTCTATTTCTTTATCTGTAAAATGGAGATAAATACCTTTCTGTGCTGACCTCACAGGCTTTGAATAATCAATATTATGTAATATGTTGCCAAGAAAGGACTCAGTAAACCAGGGCTTCGCAGGGCCCCCCTGCCTGGAGCCTCTGCCCCAGTCCTCTCCCCCACGCTCTCCCTCTTCCTCTGCAGGGCTAGCTGGGCAGGCAGCAGGCACCTACCGCAGGAAGATGTGGCTGCACTGTTTGCGGATGTAGGCCCGGAGCCCCAGGAACTTGCCATAGACCCGGTGCAGGATGGTCTTGAGGTACTCACGCTCCCGGGGGTCCTCGCTATCAAATAGCTCCAGGAGCTATGAGACCCAAGGGTCAAGGGTCAGGATAGAAAGACCAAGCCCAGGATGCTTCCATCCTATCTCCATGCCCCTCAGTGAGCCTGCCCCTGCCCCATGGCACCACCCGGCCTGGGCTCCCCACTTCACCATCAGGACAAACTTTTGATCCACATATCTCTTGGCCACGGAGGGCTGGAAGTCTGGGCTCTCCAAGAAACGCAGGAAAAACTCATATACCAGCTGGAGGAGGGGAAAGATAAAAGCATGAGTCCGGGAACAGACTCCCACTCTCCCTGCACCGTGGCCCTCATCACCAGTCCAGGACCTAAGGAGACCCTCTCCCCGGTCCTCGATCTCTTCTAAAACTCGATCCCTGCCTTCCCAGCCCTCGTACCTGCAGATGTGGCCATGAAGGCTCAAGGTTGGGCTCATCTTCTTCAGGGTCAAATTCGGGGTTCTCACTGGGTGGCAGGGTCCGGAAGATATTTACTGAGATCTGAGGGACAGAATCAGGGTTCTTTAAGGAAGAGCCCTCAAAGGCAGAAGCCAGGACCTCAGTACCTGCCGGAGCAAGCAATTCACTCCTTGGCAATCATTAGTGGAAGCCCTGGGCCAGGGGCTGGGGACCCAGGGGTGGACAAGCCCACCCCTGCCCTCTACTGGGTGCAGGGGGGAGATGCATGGAAAGCAGTAGGTCTACAGCAAGAGGGAGATGTCTGGCTTGGGCACTGAGAGAGGCTTCACGGAAGAAGTAGCACCTGAGCCAGGCCACTGCGATGAGGGACTTGGGGCAGGAACTGGAACGGGGGTGCACAACCAGGCCTGAGGAGAGCATGAGCAAAAGTGTAAGGTGGAACAGGCCCAGAGGCCACCGAGTGGGTGACCTGGAGGACGGAGTGGCGGGGGTGGGATGTGGGACTCATTTCCAAGCAGAGGCTACTGGGTTTTTCCTCCGCACAGGAGCGCCCAGGCAGTTCAGTAGTATTCCTGTGCCCCCCAGACCCTCCCCCAGAGGCTGAGTGACAGGTGCTCACCATACGGATGATGTCTGGGTAGACAGGCTCAATGAGGACCCCCCGGGTGCTCCCCACGCACTCCACCAGCTCGTTGAGTGCCGCACGCTTCACCTCCTTCCCCTTCAGGTCGGCCACACAGTCCAAGAAGTCAAACATGACCCCACATTGGGCCAGCTTCCTGCTCAGCAGCTCGTGCAGCTCGGAGGCCGGCACATCTGGAAGGAGGGAGGGGCTGAGCCTGGGCTCCCGCTGCCACCGCTCTGAGGAGGGCGAACCCTCCTAACCCTTAGGGCAGCCTCCCCTGCCCCAGACCCCATGCTCTGGTGCCATCGCCACTCCGTCAGAGAGCAAATGACTCCTGTCCCATCCTCCATTCCTGTGGGGTAAAAGGGCTTAGTGTCTTCCTCCTGACCCAGACTCAGAGGGCATGACGGCCTGACTTTAAAGCAAGGAAACAGACCCTGAGTGCCCGGGCTTTCCACAGGTGCCCCAGACAGCACTGCCTCCCTCTTATAGGTGGCACTCCAAGAGCCAGAGGTAGGGAGGAGGGTCAGGGCTGAGTATCTGTAGGGTGCCCTCTGGCTCAGCCAGTCAGGCCCTGTGGCCCAGAGGTAGGGAGGACTGTGTGGTGACCACAGGGAGCCATGCTAAACACCTGCTCCAGGACCCTGGCAGCGCCTGGGCTGCTAGTGGCCTCCTGGAACCCAGGCTGTGGGCCCCACCCTTGGCCCTGGTCTGCCCCCCAGGGTGGCGCCACCTCCAGATGCCCCACCTCCAAGGATGACAGGCCAGTCAGGCCATGCGTCAGCACTGAGGGCTGGGGAAGGGGGTAGCTGGGATGGCGGCGTCCCTGTCCTGGAAGGGGCTATCCAAACTCCCTGGCGGCAGCTGCCAGCGCTGCTGACTACTCCCTGCAGCTTGGCAGCCAGCAGTCAGGCTCACCTTTGAGCAGGGGCAGTGGAGTGAGCTCCTGCTGGGTGCTCTGATAACGAAACTGAGAGGAACTATGGGACCTCCGGGGCCGGGCCCTTCGAAGGGACCGGCGGGAGAAGCCATCCACCTTGTCGGGCGGGGGCACAGGTGACAGCCCAGGGGAAGAGGGGCTGGTGGGGGTACTCGCAGGGGGCAGCTTTGTTTCCATGACAGCCAGGCAGTGGTCAAGCCTTCAGAGACCCCGGGGTTCCTGCTGGCCCTGGAGGATGCTGAGTGAGGCCTGGCTGACTAACTTGGGCCCATCCTGGGAGGGGGGGGGCACAACCACAGTCCGGGCCCCCCCCCAGGGCCTCCGGCAACTGCCCAGTCCTGGGGGGCAGGCAGGGTAGAGAGGAGGATGGCTCAGGCCCTCAGGTCCTTCCTGGGGGTCACGAAGAGTCCAGTTAGGGTTCCCACCCTGGATCTTTTGAAAACGAAGTCAGGGCAGAGAGGTCAGCAAGAAAGAGATAGAGAGAGCCTGTCAGTTTTCCAGGAAAGACAGCCTGTGGGTGAGTACTCCTGAGTGCCCAAGTCCTCTTTCCCTCCTACCCCTGCCCAGACCCTAAACAGAGGCATAGCCTCTTCCCATAGACCTGTTCCTCCCTTCTCTCAGACTGAATGGCCCCAGCTCCAAAACAACCCCTCTCAGAATAGAGGCTAGCCCCAAGCCAGCCCCTACCTAGAATGGACCGTTCCTCATTGCTGGCCCCTAATAGAACGGGGCCCCATTTCTGCCCCACTAATCCTGGCCACCAGGGGCTTCCCCAAGAACGGGGCCCTATCCCTGTGCCATCCCCCTTCTAGAACCCAGCACCCTCCCCCACCTCAGCTCCTTCCTCGCCCCCCAGATCTCATCTGCCTCCCGGTGGGGGGATACTCACTTCTAAGAAGCCCAGACTTTGGGCCCCAGACCTCAAGGGCTGCTGGTGGGGAGGGGGCAGCTGTTCAGAGCTCCTTCACCGCGGTTCTGCTCCGGCTGCTGGGCGGCGGCGCTCCTGGGTTCTCTCTCGGGCTCCGGGGGGGAGGGGGGGGCCGGAGCATACCCTCAGCTCAGCCCCAGGCCGGGGCGCGGGTGCTCGGCCGGCGGGCGGTGGGCTGGCCTGGGCAGCGCGCGGACCTCTTCTCAAGTCCTGGGACCCGACCTGGCGCAGCGCGGCGCCGCGGGAGCCCTGGCTCTGCGCGCACCGGCACCCGCCGCCCAGCTGCTCAGGATGACATCAAGTCACCTCCCCCCTCCAGGCCCGCACCGCCCCGCGGGCAGGGGGGCAGGGGGGGGGCTGCGTCAGGAAGTTCCCGGGGCCGCTGGGAGATGTAGTCTCCGCATCGCTTAAAGGGGGCTGCCAGACCAAAGGGGTAGCTCCTGTTGGCACCCAGGGACAAGACTGAAACATAGTGGGATGGGGTCCAAATGATGCTGGGCTCCTAGGTTCTGGAAGGGAGACTGAATAGAGAGGAGGACTCCGGAGTTTGCACCAGGAAGCTCGGACTGATGACAGGACACGGGCAGAAAGAGGCCCAAAGCTGTGTCAGGCCCGAAAATCGGGCCTGCTCCATGTGTGCCCCAGCCATTCCACCCCCATCGGAACCCCACTCTCAACAGATTTGCCAGACACTTTACAATCCCCTAGGAAACCAGCACTGGGCAGGTTAATAGTCCGCTTAAGCCAGTGCCTGCTGGGAGGGGTGTGGCACCCCCAAGGCTGCTGGGAAATGCAGTCCATCCTCAGGCCTGCAGTCCCCCTCCCGTCTCTTGCTGTCTACGGTGACATCATGGACTGGGGTTTAAAGGGCCAGCCTCGGAGTGGCAGAGCATCAGAGCTGGAGATGCTCTCTGGCACTGACACCAACCGCCTCCACGCAAGCTGGACTCCCCGGACAGACCTCCTAGCCCCTCTGGGCCCTAAGATGTGGAGTCTCTTATTCAAAATCCTGTGCAGAGTATCCAAGGCACAGGTGGCATTCCAGGAGTTGGGCATTCCTGCCAGAAGTTCCTGGCCTGCAGTTCCCTTCACCCCTTTCTAGGACCCTGGATCCCAATAGCCTTTATACCCCCGAACTCGGTCCCCCTACACTACATTATGAAAGCACCACCCAGAAGTTTTGCTGGATAAACAATTAACTGGTCCATGTGAGCAGCAGGAATGGTCAATGAGACCAGACAATGAAGTCAGGGAGGGGTATAGGGGTTAGGGCCCTTTTGCCAGTCTTTCCCACACTGCCTTGGGCCTTGGTGACCACTCAGTGCTTCAATGCAACCACCCAGCCATCTTTCCTGTTGTATAGGGAGCCTAGGTGCCCAAAGGTGCCCACCTGCTATAGCAACAGAAAGCCAAGGCCCAGTTTAGCCAGCCTGGAATCCAGGACTGTGCCACCGGAGAGCTGGCCAGTGACCCCCTTGCTCAGAAATCTTCACCAGGCTTGTTCATCTGGCCCTTGGTGTCCTTGTCTGTCAATGGAAACCCATAATCTCTCCTTGCCCAACTCCCAGGCTCAAGAGGTGCAGTCTCTCCCCATCCCTGCAGAAAAAACTGGAGGAAGCCCTGGCTGGGTAGCTTAGTTGGTTAGAGGGTCACCCTGACACACCAAGGTTGAAGGTTCAATCCCCTGTCGGGGCACATACAAGAATCAATCAATGAAGACAAAGGAAAAAAATAAACAAATGGGACTACATCAAACTAAAATGCTTCTGCACAGCAAAAGAAACCACCATCAAAATGAAGAGGGAACCCACTGTATAGAAGATTATATTTGCCAGTGATACATCTGATAAGGAGTTAATTTTCAAAATATATAAAGAATGCCAGGAAAACAAACAAGCCAATTAAAAAATGGGCAAAGGCGCCCTGGCCGGTTTGGCTCAGTGGTTGGAGCATTGGCCCATGGACCAAAGAGTTGAGGGATCGATTCTGATCAAGGGCATATGCCTCGGTTTCGGTTTGGTCCCTGGCCCTGGTCAGGGTCATGCGGGAGGGAGCCAATCAATGTGTCTCTCGAACATCAATGTTTCTCTCTCAACCCGCCCCCCCCTCCATCCCTCCCTCCCACTCTATCTGAAGATAAATGGAAAAATATCATTGGGTGAAGTTTTTTTTTTTTTAATGAAAAAAAATGGGCAAAGGACCTGAATAGACACTTCTCCAAAGAGGACATATAGATGGCCAATAAACATATGAAAAAAATGCTTAATGTCACTAATCATCAGAGCGATGCAAACTAAAACTACAATGCATTATCACCTCACACCTGCCAGAATGGCCACCTTCAATAAATCAACAAACAAATGCTGGCAAGGATGTGAGGAAAAGGGAACTGCGGTCTGAATGCAGACCAGTTAGCCACTGTGGAAAACACAGTATGGAGTTTTCTCAAAAAGTTGAAAATGGAGCCCTGGCCAGTTTGGCTCAGCGGTTAGAGCGTCGGCCTGCAGTCCAGAGAGACTCGGGTTCGGTTCCCGCTGAGGGCATGTGCCTTGGTTGCAGTTTGTCCCCGGCCCTGGTCGGTAGTGTGGGTGGCAGCCACTCGATGTGTCCCTTTCATGTCGATGTTTCTCTCTCTCTCTCTCTTCCTCTCCCACTCTATATGAACAAAAAATGGAAAAATGTCCTCGGGTGAGGATAAAAAATAAATAAAAATAAAAAAATTGAAAATGGAACTGCTGTTTGACCCAGCGGTCCCACTTCTGGGGATATATCCTAAGAATCTTGAAACATCAATCAGAAAGAGTATACGCACCCCTATGTTCACAGCAGTGTTATTTACAATAGTTAAGATCTGGAAACAGCCCGGCCTATGTGGCCCAGTTGATTGAGCGTCATCCCATGGACAGAGAGGTCCTGGTTCAATTCCAGGTCAGGGCACATGCCTGGGTTGGGGACCTGATCACCAGTAGGGGACATGCAGGAGGCAGCCAATCGATGTGTCTCTCTCAAATCGATGTTTCTCTCCCTTTCTCTCTCTCTAAAAAAATCAATAAAAACATTTAAAAAAAAAAAAAAGATCTGGAAACAGCCCAAGTACTCATTAGAAGGTCTGAGCTGGCGGGAGATCACATCCACAACACAAGGCCAATGTAGAGCAAAATAGCTTTATTGCATACGCCTGGTGCAGGCGAGCTGAGCCGAGAAGGGATCAGCCTTGAACCTTCTTTGTTCTCTGGCTTATAGAGGCACAAGCTACAGAAACTACAAAAAAAACTACATTAAAAAAAACCCACATTCTCTTGGCACCACGTAATTGGTGCCGGGGCTGATACACACTGTCTCAGAGGGAAGGGGGGAATCTGCACCAGCAGGGTCTGGGCCATCATTAATCTCTTTCTTTTTATGGTCCCTCCAAGTTTCCCAAAGCCACCATTAACCCCTTATCTTTATGTTTCCTCTGGGTGTCAGGCCCAGGGCTTTTAGAAAACTGCTCGGGTGTTTACGTGCAGGAATAACTGGTCAGAACGGAGTTTAATTTTGTTAAAACATTACTAACCCGCCCTGGCCAGTGTGCTAAGTGGTTAGAGCACCGGCCTGCGGTCCGGAGAGACCCAGGTTTAGTTCCCGCTAAGGGCACGTACCTTGGTCGCAGTTTGTCCCTGGCCCTGGTTGGGACGTGTGGGTGGCACGTCGATGTTTCATGTCGATGTTTCTCTCTCTCTTTCTTTCTCTCTCTCCCTCTCCCTCTCCCACTCTATCTGAACAAAATATTGAAAAATGTCCTCGGGTGAGGATAAAAAATAATAATACTAATAAAATAAAATAATTTTTTTTAAATATTAAAAAAATAAAACATTACTAACCCTTTCACTCATCAATAGATGAGTGGATACAAAAGCTGTGTCGGGCCCGGGCCGGTTTGGCTCAGCGGTTAGAGCATCGGCCTGCGGTCCAGAGAGACCCGGGTTCGGTTCCCGCTAAGGGCACGTACCTTGGTTGCAGTTTGTCTCCGGCCCTGGTTGGGTGGCAGCCACTTGATGTGTCCCTTTCACATCGATGTTTCTCTCTCTCTCTCCCTCCCACTCTATCTGAACAAAAATATCAAAAAAATGTTCTCGAGTGAGGACAAAAGCTGTGTCGGCCCATGTACTTCGATTCTGGTCAAGGGCATGTACCTGGGTTTCAGGTTTGATCCCCAGCCCTGATCGGGGCATGTGCAGGAGGCAATCAATTGATGTGGATGTGTCTCTCTCACATCAATATTTCTCTCTCTCTCTCTCTCCCCATTCCCTTCTTCCCTTCCGCTCTCTCTAAAAATCAAAGGAAAAAATATCTTTGGGTGGGGATTAACCTAAATAAATAAATAAATAAATAAATAAATAAATAAATAAATGCTGTGGTATATTTACACAATAGAATACTAT
The DNA here is from genome assembly GCF_014108415.1 of Molossus molossus. NCBI lineage: Eukaryota > Metazoa > Chordata > Mammalia > Chiroptera > Molossidae > Molossus > Molossus molossus. The sequence continues at coordinate 90,844,194 of NW_023425348.1, read as the reverse complement.
GTAGCTGTGAAAAAGAAGGATCTTTTACCCTTAGAGACAGCATGAATGGACCTGGAGAGTATTATGCTAAGTGAAATAAACCAGTCAGGGAAAGACAAATATCTCATGATTTCACTTACATGTGGAATCTAATGAACAAAATAAACTGACAAATAGGTCCAGAGGCATGGATGCATAGAACAGACCGATAGATCTCAGGAGGGAAGGTTGGTGGAGGGGACAGGAAGAGATGAACTAAAGAACATATACGCATACATGCATAGCCCATGGACACAGACAAGAGTGAAGGCCTGGGGTGGGGTGAGGGCTGGGTTCAGGGAGGCTAAAGGGGGGAAATGGGGAACATGTATAACACTGTGAATAGTAAAAAATAAATTTTAAAAAAGAATCAACCAATAAATGCATAAATAAGTGGAACAACAAATCAAGGTCTCTCTCTACAAACCAGTAAATAAGTAAATAAATAAAAAGAAGAAAACATGGGGACAGGGCAAGCCCATGGAGCCTTCTACAGCCAGACAGAAGATCCCAAGCTCCAGAGAGGAGAAGGCTTTGCTCAAGGTCACACAGCCTATTATCAAAGGCACCTACTCCTAAGAGACAGATGTGGCTCCCAGGCAAGTTACAATGAGGGACAGATGTGAGTGCATCTTCAATAGAGAGAAGCCCACCTAGGAAGCTGCTACCCCAGATTGGGGACCTGAATACTAGGCGTGGTCCTGTGTTCTCCACCTTTGCAAGGATAACATTTCCTAGTCTCCAGAATACGCTCTTTTATTCCCACTGCCTTTGGGAGGAGAGGTGATGCTTGTTCATTCACTGACTCCACAAGCACTTAGGCACACAGCCTCTTTTCCTCTCCTGTAAAACAGGGATATTAAAATTGTCTTTCATTCAGCCAGTGTCGCTCAGTGGTTGAGTGTCGATGCACCAAGAGGTCACCAGTTCTATTCCTGGTCAGGACACATGCCCAGGTTGTGGGCCTAATCCCCAGTGGGGGGCATGCAGGAGACAGCCAATCGATGTTCTCTCTCATCAATGTTTCTCTCTCTCTCTCTCTCTCTCTCTCTCTCTCTCCCTCTAAAATCAATGAAGGAAGAAATTTAAATGAAAATAGTGTCTCTCTGTGAATGGTGGTGAAGAGCAGATGAGGTAATGCAAGTAAAGTGATAAGCCCAGGACGCTGGATATCACACAGGCTCAATTCATAATGTCTTTTTTTCCCCTTCTTTATTGATTTTAGAGAAAGGGAGGGAGAGGGAGAGACAGAAACATGGCTGAGAGAGAACATCAATTGGCCGCCTCCTGCATGCCCCTCACTGGGGATTAGGCTTACACCCTGGGCATGTGCCCTGAACAGGAATCAAACTAGTGACCTCTTGATGCATGGATCGACACTCAACCACTGAGCCACACCAGCCAGAGTGTCTTATTTGTTTAATAATCAGTTTAATAAACATTCGATGAAAACAGCAGTGCCCCTGGTCTGTCATGGGGGAGAGGCAGATCTCTTGAATCATTCCATAAGCATTTCTGAGTGGGCATCCTGTTAGCAAGCTTCCCATAGTCTCCCAAAATTCTCCTGGAGGCTGTTCCTCAATCCCCTCTGGGAGTCCTGCCTACTAACCCAACCCTGGGTTACAGGGAATAAAACAGGCTCACAGGTTCTAGGAGCAACAGTGACTTGCCTGAGGCCACATAGAACCGAGACTGGCATCCAGGCCTCTGCTTCTAGGCCAGGGAGGTTGCCCTTGCTTCAGGCTGGTTTTTGCCATTAGATTGCAGTTGAATACACCTCCCTAGCAAGGCTAAAATAGAATTTCAATTACCTTTGGGTATCTCTTAAGTCACCCGTGATGTAACAGGGCTTGTGTGACCAACCTTATAGAGCAGGAATCTGCAAACTTTTTCTGTTAGAGGCCAGAAAATAAATATTTTAGGCTTTGCAGGCCTCTCTCTCAAGTACTCTAACTCTGCTGCTATAGCAAGAAAGCAGCCTTAGACAGTACTTAGTCAAATGAGCATGGCTGTGTTCCACTAAAACTTTAAAAATTTATTTATTGGTTTGAGGGAGAGAGCGAAAGAGACATCGATTAGTTGCTTCACTCATTTATGCATTTATTGGTTGCTTCTTGTATGTGCCCTGACAGAAGATCAAACCCACAACCTTGGCTTATCTGGATGACACTCTAACCAACTGAGTTATCCGGCCAGGGCCCACTAAAACTTTACTTATGGACACTGGCATGTGAATTTCATATGATTTTCACATGTCATGAAATCTTATTCTTCTTTTGATTTTTTCCAACTATTTAAAAATTAAAAAACCATTCTTAGATCACCAGCTGTGCAAAACAATAGACCCCTACGGAAGGGGTTGAGAATCCATTCTTTATAATTTTAGGATTAGAAATATAAACAACTACTATTATTTCAGAGGGGATAGAACTCTGACCACCCTGAGAAAGAAGGGACAGTCAGTAAGTCTCCTGCCAAGCTTTCCATGCAAGGAATGGAAAAAGACCTTGGTGATGGCCCTGTCTGGTTTGGCTCAGCAGTTAGTGTGCCCTCGGCCTGCAGGCGAAGGAGTCACAGGTTCGATTCTGGGTCAAGGGCTGCAGGTTTCATCCCAGGCCCTGGTCAGGGTTATGCAGGAGGCATCCAGTCGATGTATCTCTCTCACATTGATGTTTCTCTCTCCGTCCCTCCCTCCCTTCCACTCTATCTAAAAATCAATGGAAAAATATTCTCAGATGAAGATTAATTAAAAAAAAAAAAAGTTCTTGGTGACGCACTCACAGCAGCCTTCATAAATCTATTTTCCTATCTGTAAAATGGTGACTATAATCTTTACTTTGGAAGGTTGTTACTAGGGTTGAAAGATTGAAAGGATGGTAAAGCGTTTTGTAAGATGCAAATGTTTATTTGTTTCTACAGATGCATGCTGGAACTCTCATACCAACTTTTTCTCTATTAAGTTTTATGAGACATTGTCCCTTTAAATTGTCCCCAACTACTTCAAGTAATTGTACGAGTCAGCACATGCGCATTCCTCTGCAGGGCTGACATCTCCAGCAATAGTCTTCCCAGAGCCTGTAGAAGGAAGGTTAAAGGTCCTCCCACAGAGAATTTATACGCAAGCGCATATCAAGATTGGGAGCACTATATCACGCAGAGAGCCCAGTCCCTTTTTGGCGCTTGAAGTCTCCGCCCCCCTCGGCCAATCAGTAGACCTCGGCCTTTGCAATGACCAATTACAGTGAGTGTTGGGGGCGTGGCTGAGCGCCCCGGGGCGCGGCCTGGCGCTGAGAGAAGCGGCGGGGCGAACCCGAGGCTCTAGTGAACAGCGCAGCAGGGCTGGTATCGCCGGCGGCCGGCGAACGGAGACGGCCCGGGCTCGGCGGTCTCCGAGATGTCACGATGGCTGTGGCCCTGGTCGAACTGTGTGAAAGAGCGGGTCTGCCGCTACTTGCTACAGCACTACTTGGGACACTTCTTCCAGGAGCACCTCAGCCTGGACCAGCTCAGCCTCGATTTGTACAAGGGCAGCGTTGCCCTGCGGGATATCCACTTGGAGATCTGGGTGAGCAGCCAGGCCCGAGCCCGGGAAGAGAGCGGGGGGCACGGGACCGAGGGACCAGGTACCGGGCGTGTTGAGGTCGTGGAAGTACGGCTCGTTTCAGGCGTCAGAGGGACCCGGCTTATCGCCTCCAGAGCAAGAACCTGGGCGGGAAGGGGTTCCTTGCGGCCACTTCACAGGAGGAGAAATTGAGGCTGGGGAGAGGGATGCCACTTGTCTGGAGGGTGCCAGAATAAGCACGTTGAGTTTGGGGCCTGATTTGAGGAGCATGGTGCCAAGGGATTAAGGAGAGGGTGAGGAGGAGCGCAGCGGAGGAACTAAGGGGTTCCAGTAGGATCAGGCCGGGGCAGTGATGAGTTGCGGCCATGCAGCTGGACAAGGAAGACTGGTAGGGGTCCGGAGCCCTGCTGAGAACACCTGTGGGAATGTTACCCTGACTTCCTGACCCCCTGACCCTACAATCTGGGGCCCAGTGGGTGAGGTTCGCCTCCGGATGTGAATGTCAACAACCGCGTCAGCACCCATGTTGATCAACACCTCGTGTGACTGCCGCCGCTGCTGCTCCTGCTTACTTCCTGCTTTTGGGAGAGTGGGATGGACCGAGTGGGTGTGTAGGGAGGGGATTGGGAATGAACATCCCCACCCGGAGGGAAGCCTCCAGGGTAGGGCGGAGAGGTCTGGCCACAGGGTGGAAGGAGGCAGGGGAGATGCTGGGGAGGCAGAGAAAAGTCAAGTCTGGGTCAGGCCTGAGTCTGGGGCCGGTGAGGGGCGGTGACTCACATCTCAGCTGACCTGGAAAGTTGCAAAGGAGCCACCAATTAGAGACACCAACCCAGGGCTGGCCCTGGATGGCATGGGGGCAGGGGCTTCTCAGTTTTCTGTCTGGGCGCTTTGCAATCAGGCAGGAAGAGTTGTCTTAGAGGTAGACCATGTCTGGGGTGAGGGAGGTCCCCTGAGCCTGGCGTTGGGAGCACCTCCCAGTAGCCTCTTGCCTGTGAATCCCAGTGCAGAAAGCCTTTTCAGACCTGTAAACTGCCTCTTTCTACTTCCAGTCCCAGGAAATACTTCTTCCCCTCCTAGACCTATTGGGATTGAATTGACTCCTAGCTGATTATGCCCTGGTGGAGTGCAGGTGCTTTCTCAATAGCCAGCCCCTCCTCCCAGCTGTTCTGCCTGCAGCCCCTACCTTGAAGATCCCAGCAGAAGCTGAGCCTGGGAACCCTGAGATGGGATAAGGAGAGAGGCCCAGGTCCCAGTACACTGGGTGACTAGACTAGTCCCTTCCCTAGGCCTCAGTTTCCCCATCCGTGGATCTTGCATGAGGAGTTTGGACTTGATCTCTGTGGGCCTTCTAGTTTGTTTACTTGTGGATCCAACAAGTGTTTACTGAGGTCTTCTCTGGGTCATTCGGAGAAAGCAGGAGGGCTCCTACCCTCGAGGAGCTCCCAGGCTGGTGGAGGTACTATTCCCCCATCTGTAACAGTGGGGGAGTGTGGGGGCTCAACCTGTGCCTCAGAGAGATGTACAGCTACACCAAGTGTTTGGAGTTGGGGGGCATCCCCTCAGCTCAGGTCAGGCCCCTGCCTGCCTCTCCTGGACACTCCCCATGAACTCTGCTGCACCCTCTGCCCAGCCTTTGAATGTGCTGTTCCCAAGTCTGGAACATACCACCTTCTATCCTGTCTACCTGGCTTCCTCCTCTTCATCCTTCAGCTCTCCCCTCCTCTGGCTTGAAAGACTGCACATCTGGGTTATGCAGTGATAGGGCCAGCCAAGAATAGGGATTCGGCACGAGCAAAGTTAGGACCTTGTAGTAGCATGTGGAGGATCTGGGAGAGCGAGGGTGCTCTCCAAGGTAGAGCAGACAGGCAAGGGATACAGCAGCCAGGGAGACAGCCCGGTTCGGGATTTTCCTGAGCCAGCTTTGTACCCTGTCTGCTCAAAGTCTGTGAACGAGGTGCTGGAGTCCATGGAATCGCCATTGGAGCTGGTGGAAGGTTTTGTAGGCTCCATCGAGGTGGCCGTGCCCTGGGCCGCGCTGCTCACTGACCACTGCACTGTTCTTGTGTCAGGCCTCCAGCTCACCCTACAGCCCCGCCAGGGCCCAGGTGAGGGCAGGGTAAGGCTGGGGAGGGGGTGGGAGAACAAATGGTGGGAGTGGGCCTGGGCACTCAGGAGCTGACTGGGCCTACTCACAGTACCAGGACCTGCTGACTCGCAGAGCTGGGCCTCATGCATGACCACGAGCCTGCAGCTGGCTCAGGAGTGCCTGCGGGATGGGCTGCCTGAGCCCTCTGAGCCACCACAGCCCCTGGAGGGCCTGGAGATGTTCGCCCAGACCATCGAGACTGGTGAGCAGGCCCCTCCAGGTCACCCTGCTACCCCAGAAGGGAACGTCTACCTACCCTTTACAACTCTACCTGACCTGAGACCCCTTCTTACCCCTTAGTGCTGCGAAGGATCAAGGTGACCTTCCTGGACACTGTCGTGAGGGTAGAGCATTTGCCGGGTGATGGGGAGCGTGGCGTGGCAGTGGAAGTCCATGTGCAGAGGTAGGGGCAAGCCTGGTGGGGTGGGCTGGCATGAGGGAGAGGGGGTGGAGGGGCTGTCAGGTGGCCCTGGCCCTGACCTCACCTCCAGCCTAGGCTCCTGGAAAGTGGCAGAGCAAGTCTGGATGGGCCTGGGCAGTGGCCACAGCAAGGAGGAAGTGGGCTGGAGTGGTGTCCAGGGGCCAGGTAGTACAGGTGAAGTGGGGTGGGAGGTGGGGACGGTGTGTGCCAAGGATCAGGTTACGTGCTAAGGGAGTGAGGAGCAAGGACTGGCTGTGGATGTCCAGGATGGCCTGGCTGTGATGGGGCAGCTCCATGACCCCAGACTCCTAGAACAGAATACTGGGCGGGGAGAGGAGCTCCACACCTGGGGTGACCAGGGCAAAGGCTGACCCTACACTCCCCAGACTAGAATACTGTGACGAGGCAGTGCGGGACCCAAGCCAGGCGCCCCCCGTGGATGTTCACCAGCCTCCTGCTTTCCTGCACAAGCTGCTGCAGCTAGCAGGAGTCCGCCTGCACTTGGAGGAGCTTCCCCTCCAGGTGGGCCAACTCTAATCCCACGGGCTCTTTCTCCTTCTAATCCCTGCCCTCTCTGGCCCTTGACCCCTCTGCCCACCCATCCCTTCTGACCAGCTCTGATGTCATCTTGAGCCTTCCCCTCCTATATCCTCTTGCCTCCCAGGACGGATCCCCAGATCCCCCCTTGCAGATTGGCAGCTGCTCAGGGTACATAGAGCTGACAGTGAAATTGAAGCAGAATGAGGCTTTCCCAGGCCCCAAGGTGAGTGCTGGGGCCTGGGGGGAGGAGGGAGCATGCTCCCTCTCAGAATTCTTAGCAATTTTTTGTTTTAACTTTTTTCTTCATTGATTCCAGAGAGAGAGGAAGGTAGAAGGAGAGAGAGAGAGAAACATCAGTGAGAGAGAACATCAACCGGCCGCCTCCTGCATGCCCCCCACTGGGGATTAGGCCCACAACCTGGGCATGTGCCCTGACCGGGAATCAAACTAGGGACCTCTTGGTGTGTGGGTTGATGCTCAACCACTGAGCCATGCCAGCCAGGCATCCTTAGCAATTTTTATCTTCCCTGGGACAAAGCAGGGTTGTTGAGTGGGGGAAGTTACTGCCTTCTTGACAACTGGAGAAACAGGCTCAGAGAGGTCAAGTTGTGGCCAGGGTCACACAGCTAGTTGGTGAGAGAGCTTAGCCTGGCTACTGGCATCCTACCTCCTCTGGGTGAGGCAGGTAGGAAGTAGCTCTCAGGGGGCTTGAGTGGCTGGTATAGGCTCCATGGTTGCCCTCTCTGCCCCCAGCTGGAGGTGGCCGGACAGCTGGGCTCCTTGCACCTGCTCCTGACCCCACGGCAGCTCCAGCAGCTTCAGGAACTGCTTGGTGCCATGAGCCTTGCAGGTGAGGCCTCTGGGCAGTCCAGGAGGTGGGATGGCTGGAGAGGTGCCAGCCAGGCCAGACTGACGCAAGGAAGTGTCCTCCCCTGTAGACCCCAAAGCTCTGGTCAACAAGCTGAACAAGAGCCGACCGCTAGGTGCTGAAGACCTGTGGCTAATTGAGCAGGACCTGAACCAGCAGCTGCAGGCAGGGGCTGTGGCTGAGCCCCTCATCCCAGACCCCCTAACTGACCCCCTTGTCAACGTGGACAGCACTGGTAGGTGTGGAGCAGGCCTGGTGGTTGGCGGGGTGGCTAGTGTGGGCGCAGGAATCAGGGGGCCAAGCATGCTGTCCCTGACCCCCTCGCCTGGTCCACAGACCTCTTCTTCTCCATGGTGGGCCTCACGAGCAGTGTGGCCTCAGCCCGCTCGGAGCTCTCCCTCTCCGACGTAGACCTGGGTGCCTCTGTGCACAGTGACATGACCGCTCGCCGGCTCTCTGCCCAGGGCCACCCAACTGGTGAGTGCTCCAGGGGCAAGAAGAACTGGAAGAAGCCTTGATGTTGGTGTGATGTCACAAGTCTGAGGGAGGCCTCCAGTGATGCCCAGAGGCCCACTGTGGGTGACTTGGTTCCCTGGGGAGGCTGGTGGGCCTGGACAAAGCCTTGGTTTCAGTCAGTGATCATGGGTGAGCACTTCAAGTCTCCCAGACTTGGTTTCCCCTTCTGTTAAATGGGGGTAATAAGATCTGACCTCGGGCTGTGTGTTTTCGCTGATGTTTAGTGTCGGGTACTGGGCTGAGTGCTTTATTACCTCCAGTCCTTACTTCGTGACACCCCTGCCTGGCCAAGCCTCTACCAGAGCCACAGTCCAGCTGGGCCAGGACTTCTCGCAGCCCCCAGCCTGGGGTGCCCGTGAGCTCTGGGGAGCTCCTGGTGAAGCCTCTGTCCCCTCAGGCAAGACGGCCCTCACGCCCCATCTGGACACCATGCGCCCTGACTCACTACTGAAGATGACGTTGGGGGCCATGACCCTGACCTTGCTTGAGACATCAGCCCCGTCTTCCGGACCACCTGACCTCACCACCCATTTTTTTGCCGAGTTTGATGCTGTCAAGGATGGGCCCTTCAGCTCCCGTGACTTCCACCATCTCCGACTGCGCTTCCAGAGGGCCTGTCCCTATAGCCATGTCCGGTACAAGCCCAAGGCAGGGGCCTGAGGAGAGACTCCCTGAGCCCTGCAATCCCCTCATCTGATGCCCAGCTTCTTCCCCGCAGGCTGACAGGTGCAGCTGTGCAGCTGTCCTGGGAGGTGCGGACAGGCAGGGGCCGCCGGACCACCAGCACAGAACTGTACTTCGGGCAGCTCGAGGTGCTGGAGTGTCTGTGGCCCAGGGGCACTTCGGAGCCTGAGTACATGGAGGTGAGGGCCAAAGGCGCGTGTGGTCAGGGACTGGAGGTGGGGGTGGATGTGAGGGCTCAGCCTGGTCCTCTCACCTCCCATGTCCCATCCCAGATCCTGAGCTTCCCCAGCAGTGAGGACTCTGAGGCCTCGGCTCAGCCCTGCGCCCACCTGCACCACACACAGACCCTGCGCCATGTGCCCAAGGTAACCCACCGCGCTCCAGGCCTAACGGCCCTTGGCTCTTTCCTGTGGCGCATTGACACCGCACCCCAACCCTCCCCTCCCCTGGTACTTCCCTGCTCCCACCCTCTACCCTTTACCCTGTGCTCCGAGCACAGCATACCTCCCATCTGGGGGCCCTTGAATACACCTGGACCTATCCATGTCCTTAGCCTGGTTGCCCTGTCCCTAGCTCATCGTGGCGATTCTTAGCTGGTGTCTGTGAGTGGTGAATATTGAATGGCTGGGTTTTTTTTAATGTTTTTATTGATTTTTTTAGAGAGAGAGGAAGGGAGAGAAAGATAGAAACATTGATGTGAGAAACATCTGATCGGCCGTCTTCTACATGCCCCCTACTGGGGATCGAGCCTGCAACCTGGGCATGTGCCCTGACCGGGAATTGAACCGGGAGGACGCTCAATCCACTGAGCCACACTGGCCAGGCTGGATGGCTTTTATTAAACAAGCATGGTCATTTGCCTCAGGCAGGGTAGTGAGGGTCTCTTGGTCCCCTCCCTTGGTTCCTTGACCAGACTCTTCTCACCACCACCTGGAGGGTTCTATTTTTGCTCAAGGGGGCCCCTTCCCGTCCTGCCCTCACCCACCCCACAGCCCTTGCTGACCTGAACACCCTCAACCTCAGAGCCGATCCCAGCGCCCAGTTACCTGCCATTGCCACTCAGAACTGGCCCTGGACCTGGCCGACTTCCAGGCAGACCTGGAGCTGGGGGCCCTGGACCGGCTCACAGCCCTTCTGCACCTGGCCACCGTAACCCCTCCTGAGCCACCTAGCAGCCTGCTGGTAAGATGCCTAACCAGGGCTGGGAGTGGGACACAGATCCTCTGACTTGTGATCACGGTGGTGGGGGCCCTGGCTGCAGCTGTGACCCCCACGCCCTCTCACAGATGGAGTCCCCGCCAGCTATCGAGCAGGAGACAGTGGTGCGGCTGTCGGCACCCCGGGCCACGCTTCGGCTGCACTTCCCCGTTGCCGACCTGCGGCCCGAGCGGGATCCCTGGGCAGGCCAGGCTGTTCGGTCTGAGCAGCTGCGGCTGGAGCTGACTGAGCCCCAGTTCCGGTCGGAGTTGAGCAGCGGGCCTGGTCCCCCAGCCCCTACCTGCCTAGAACTTACTTGCTCCGACCTACACGGTGAGAGCCCCTGGGAGACAGCACCTAGGTCGGGCTCAGGCCTCTGGGAGACATGGGCATAGGGCTACTGAAGAGGCTGGGTCACTGGGGAGCAGACCTGAGCCCGGGCCTTTCCAGCTCTGTGGAGCACCAGTATTGCCTGTCCCAGGCCTGCTGTGGGCAGCAGGCAGAGCGGACCCTTGATCCTTGGGCTGCAGCAGGCTGTGGGCATGTCTGTAAACAGTGAAGGAGAGACCACTGACTCCAGCTGGCATCGGGGAAGACATGGGGAAAGGCTGCAGCAGGCTGTGGGCATGTCTGTAGACAGTGAAGGAGAGACCACTGACTCCAGCTGGCATCGGGGAAGACATGGGGAAGGCTACAGTGATCTCCACCCTACCCCCATTTTTCCATCCCCTCCAGGCACCTATGAAGATGGAGAAAAGCCACCTGTCCCCTGCCTGAGAGTCTCCAAAGCTCTGGATCCCAAGAGCCCTGGTTGCAAATACTTCCTGCCCCAGTAAGTGGGGCTGTGGAAGGGGCAAACAGGACAGGAGGACTTTGCTACTGTGCCAGGAGGTCACTTGGGATCAGGAGCTGAGATACCCTGCAGACCACTGACAGGCCTGTGCCCCGGCAGGATAGTGGTGACCCTGAACCCCCAGATCATCAGTGCACAGTGGGAAGTGGCCCCAGAGAAGGGAGAGGAACTGGAACTGTCTGTCGAGAGTCCGTGCGAGCTGCGGGAGCCTGAGCCCTCGCCCTTCTCCTCCAAGAGGACCATGTTCGAGACAGAGGAGGTGAGGCCTGGGACTCCTTGGGTCTTGTGGAAGCCACATGGTGGCTCTGAGCCAGAGGGAAAGGACTACTTGGGGCTCCAGGTGATATGACCCAGCACCAGTGAGAATTTCGTTTCTTCCTTCACCTTATGTCAATGGGGAATCAGAAGCATCCCAGCTCGTGGGGCCTGGAAGTGAGGGCGCTGGTGAGGACAGACGACAGGGGAACGATCAGGACCCCTTATTTAGCCTTGGGATCCTTTCCTGATAGTGATGAGGGTTTGAGTGAGAGGCAGTTTAGGTCCTGGCCTCTGGGCCAAAATGTCTGGGTTTGAATCCAGGCTCTGCTACTTAGTGGCCATGTCATCTCAGCTTGTTGCCTAACCTCTTGGAAAGTTACATACAGATGAATTTCCTCATCTGGAAAGTGGCACAATGACCTCTCTCAGACCTGTCCTGAGGATAAAGGAATTAACATATGTGAAACCCTCAGAGTTAGGGTTGGCATGCGGTCAGCACTGCATGAGATGGCTGTCATCCTAGCAGAGAAGAGCTCATATGAATGAGTCAGTAAGAATGAATGAATGTCTTTGGCCCGTGTGCCTCAGTTGGTTGGAGCATCATCCCATATACTGGAAGGTTGTGGGTTCGATTCCCAGTCAGGGCACATACCCAGGTTGCAGGTTCAGTCCTAAGTTAGAGTGTGTATGATGTTTCTCACATCAATGTTTCTCTCTCTCTCTGAGGATTAAATAAAAAACTTAAATTGTAAAAAGAATGATGCCCTGGCCAGTTTGGCTCAGCAGTTAGAGCATCGGCCCATGGACCAATGAGTCGCTGGTTCGATTCCAGTCAAGGGCACGTACCTCGGTTGCAGTTCGTCCCCAGCCCTGGATGGGTCGTGTGGGAGGCAGCCAGTCAGCGTTTCTCTCTCACGTTGATGTTTTTCTCTGTCTCTTTCTCTCCCTCCCTCCCACTCTATCTGATGATAAATAGAAAAGTATCCTAGGGTGAAGAATTGAAAAAAAAGAATGAATTGCCCTGTCCAGTTTGGCTCAGCAGTTAGAGCATCACCCCACAGACCAAAGGGTCATGGGTTCAATTCCCAGTCAAAGGCACATGCCTGGGTTGCAGGTTCAATCCTTGGCCCCAGTCAGGGTCAGGAGGCAATTGATCAATGCATCTCTCTCACATTGATGTTTTTTTTTCTCTCTCTCTCCCTCCCTTCCACTCTATCTAAAAATCAATTGAAAAAAGACCCTGGGGTGAGGATTAACAACAACAAAAAAAGAATGAATGATCCCGGCTGGCGTGGCTCAGTGGCTGAGCATCGACCCATGCACTAAGAGGTTGCTGGTTCCCGGTCAGGGCGCATGCCCAGGTTGTAGGCTAAATCCCCAGTGTGGGGCATGTAGGAGGTGGCCAGGCGATGTCTCATCGATATTTCTATCTCTCTCTCTTTAAAATCAATGAAGAGCCCTGGCCGGTGTGACTTAGTGGTTAGAGCGTCGGCCTATGGTCTGGAGAGACCAGGGTTCAGTTCCCGCTAAGGGCATGTACTTCGGTTGCAGTTTGTCCCTGACCCCAGTTTGGGTTGTGTGGGTGGCAACCACTCGATGTGTCTCTCACATCGATGTTTCTCTCTCTCCCTCTTCCTCCCTCTCCCCCTCTCGCTCTATGAATACAATCCTCAGTTGAGGATTGAAAAAAATAAATGAATAAAATAAAATAAAATCAATGAAGAAAAAATATTAAAAAAGAATGAATGAACGGTAGGAAGTTAGGATGAAGACCTGCGTCTGATTCCCAAGCCAGCAGCAGGCCTGGACATCTGTCAGATGCCTTTCCCCACTCCCCCATCTAGTTGGTGATTCCTGGAGACCCTGAAGAGATGAGGACCTTCCAGAGCCGGGCCCTGGCACAGTCGCGCTGTAGCCTAGAAGTGGTCCTGCCCAGCGCCCATGTCTTCCTGCCCAGCAAGGAGGTCTATGAGAGCCTCTACAACAGGTGGCAATGCGGACGGGTGGGGGGTGTGGCAGGGAGCTGGACTGGGCCTCCCTTACTGCCACCATCCATCTGCCCATCTCAGGATCAACAACGACCTGCTCATGTGGGAGCCTGCAGACCTGCTTCCTGCCTCCGCCCCTGCCTCTCACCCTCCTGGCTTCCCAGGCCCCTCGGGCTTCTGGCATGACAACTTCAAGATGTGCAAGTCAGCCTTCAAGCTGGGTAGGAGTGGCACCTGGTAGGGTCCTGGGGCCCCCAGATCTGGGCAGGGCTGAGGCAGCCCTTCCAGGGCTCCTTCCCACTTGGCTCCTTGATCTCACCCAGACTCAGACTCGGATGATGAGGATACCCACTTCTTCTCAGTGGGGGCATCGGGCACCGCCCAGGCTGCCCCTGAGTCCCTGCGCCCGCACTCCCAGAGTACCTTCTCCGCACTGGTGACGGTGCTGAAGGGCCGGATCACGGCCCTCTGCGAGACCAAGGTGAGGGCAGCCCTAACTTCAGACCAGTGTGAGCAGTGCCAAGTTGGTAATGTGGGAAATGGGCCCCAGTGGGGGCGAGTGGGGCCTGACACCTCACCCGTCCCGTCGCATCCGGTCAGCCCCTGCTGTATGTAAGGCTAACAGTCTGAATGGGCACCGTTTGATGCTAGGAGGCAGACTTGGCAGGGGCGGTTCTTCCCCTCTGACAGAAGAGACCAGTGCCGCCCTGGGCTCTGTGGAGTCTGGGTGGATGCTGGAGCTGATCCTGCTGAGGCCAGGGATCCAGGAGGCATGGGAACTGCTCCGTGCAGCTGCTGAGGCCGAGCCGCATGCTCTGTCTGCAGGACGAGGGTGGGAGACAGCTGGAGGCTGTGCACGGAGAGCTGGTGCTGGATGTGGAGCAAAGCACCGTCTTCAGTGTCTCCCAGTACCGAGGTCAGCCGGGACTCGGCTACTTCTGCCTGGAGGCCGAAAAGGCAACACTCTACCACCGAGGTGTGAGGGCTGTGGGCCAGTTGTCAAGGGGTCTCTAGAGTCCATGGATAGGGGCGGGGGCTTTCAGGATGGCTGTGGGCCCTGGGTGAAGTGGGCAATCAGCCGGCTTGGCAGGGGGCTCACCAGATGCCTCCTCAGGGACCGTGGATGACTACCTACTGCCCAGTCACCTAGAGCTGCCCAGCTTTGCTCCTCCTGCCCATCTGGTCCCGACCATCTACCCATCAGAGGAAGGGGTGACTGAGCGGGGAGCCTCAGGCCGAAAGGGCCAGGGCCCTCACATGCTGTCTGCTGCTGTGCGCATCCACCTGGACCCCCACAAGAACATCAAGGTACAGGCACGCCTGCTTCTGCCCACCCACTTGGCCTGGGTGACTACCTGCCCGGTGCAGAGAGGGCTGGGCTCCCTCCTCGCTGACCGTGTCCCACCCCCAGGAGTTCCTGGTAACACTGCGGCTACACAGAGCTACCCTACGTCACTACATAACACTGCCAGGGCAGAGCTGGCACTCCCAGGTGAGCAAGGGCAGCATGGGCAGCAGGTCTCTAGGCTGGGAGGACGCTAGTGCCATGGGCATGGGCTTGGCCCATGCTGGGGTGGGGGGCTAGAGGGTGGAAGAGGTCACTCTATCCTCACCACCTCTCCCACCTTGGTCCCCAAAGCTGTTGGAGTTCTTAGATGTGCTGGATGACCCAGTGCTGGGCTACCTGCCCCCGACGGTTATTACCGTCCTACACACACACCTGTTCTCCTGCGCTGTGGACTACAGGTACCCAGGCTGGGCGGGCTGGGTGCCAGGGGCAGGGGACAGGCTCTCGTGTGTGTAAGGAACCTGCCCCAGCTTAATTGTCACCCCCAGGCCCCTCTACCTCCCTGTGCGTGTCCTTGTCACCGCTGAGACCTTCACTCTCTCCAGTAATATCATCATGGACACCTCCACGTTCCTGCTCAGGTATACAGCCCCCTCCCTCCCAAGCTGGGCTGCAGTTGCCGCACCCACAGGTTGCTGTCTACCTGCCGTGTGTCCTCAGGCCACTCTCTGAGCCTTTCTGTCCTTTCGGGTGATGGTCCTTCCTGGAGGGAGGTGGGACCACCGACTCAGCCTCACAGGTGTTCGCACTCTCTGTCCTGGTGATTCCACTTGTGGTGGTTGATATGCAGATAAGACAGGTGGAATATAGTGCCTCTATGGTACAGTTTAAAATACTCGGAACTTCCGGTCCAAATGCTGGCAAGTTACAACCTGAGTCAATAAACATAGACTATTCAACTTTTAAAGTCAAGTCAAAGAATAACACTGAAAGATATGGGGAAATGCCATGGTACTGTTTACTGAAAAAGTAAGTTATAAAACTACGTGTGTTTAAAACAGATTTATGAGGAGGTCTTCATGTGCACTTCCGGGTGGCTTCATAGAAGAGCCTGGAAGGAGATGTAGATCAGATTGGGGATTAGGAATTATGATTAGGAAGTAGGGGTCATGTCTTTTTTACTGCTGTATTTTAAAACATTTTAAAGGAGCTTGTGCTATGTGGCCATTAAAATAAGGACCTTGTATAAAAAAATTAAGTAAGTGTGTTAGAAAACTGGATTATATCAGAAGAATGGCAATGTGAGAGATCCCCTGGGTCTCCCCGTAAAAAGTAAAATAAAATAGACTCCTTTTAAAGAACAATGAATGCAGGAGGGGAAACAACCCTTCCTGCCCCGGGTTGCTGAGAGCCACATAAGGTGGAGGACTAGAGGCACTTGGAGATCCACCCATCTGGGCCTGCGGCGCGGGAGCCGGGCCGTTCTCCCCACAGCACAGCCAACGCCGAGGCAGAGAGGGCCCAGCACTAGTGCCTGTGGGTCTGGGACCTGCAGTGGGTGTCTCTTTGCCTGTCTCTGGGCACCCTGTCGCCTGCAGTGGCTCCAGGCCCCTCTCAGCCCTACTCCCCACCAGGTTCATCCTCGACGACTCGGCCTTGTACCTGTCCGACAAGTGTGAGGTGGAGACCCTGGATCTGCGGCGAGGTGGGCAGGGCCTGGACTAGGCTCCCTCCCCTCTGGGGACCATGGCCCCTGGCCACACACACAGCAGCCAATGTCCCCCACGTGGCTGGGTTCTCAGCACCCACACACGTACACGCACGAAAGGGCTGCACCCAGACAAACCCCCATCTCTCCTCTGGTGGTGGGTCAGGGGCTGAGTGTGAGGAGGCAATAGGAATGTCTCCTGTCCTCTGCTTCAGATTATGTCTGTGTCTTGGATGTTGACCTCCTGGAGCTTGTGATCAAAACCTGGAAGGGGAGCACTGAGGGCAAACTGGTGAGTGCTGCTGTTTCCCAGAGTCCCTGGAGCCAGAGCAGTGCAGGGGCCGAGGGTGCCTTCAGGGATCACCCTTCGCCCACACAGTCTCTTTGCTGTGCTCCTCGGCCTGGGCTCAGGTCACGGTCCTGCTTGCCCCTCCTGTGCTGGGCTCTGGTTATTGGTCCTCCTGGGAAGGGCCAGGCCCATCGTGGGTGTCCCTCAGGTGAGTCCTACCACCAGAGGGCAGCTGCAGCCAGGGCAGAAGCAGAGCCTGGGGAGTCAGTTTCTTCATCTGTGAAATGGAGGTAGCAGGCCTCGCCTGGCTGACTGGGGTCAGGGGCAAAGGAGACGGGGCTCGTGAAGCCCTTCACTCGGGATGGCACTCCGCTTCCTTGGGCAGCCTGTGGCCAGGTCCTTCAGTTCTGTGGGCTCCGTGTGCATACCCATTCGGTGGGGTTGTTGGGCAGGCTGACCGCTCCAGGGAAGACCCAGCTTGTCCTGTCTGTGTGTGGGGAGGATAGAGCCCGGGTGATGGGACCCTGCCCCCCGCACAGAGCCAGCCGCTGTTTGAGCTGCGCTGCTCCAACAACGTGGTGCACATGCACACGTGCGCCGACTCCTGCGCCCTGCTGGTCAACCTGCTGCAGTATGTAGTGAGCGCGGGCGACCTGCACCCCCCGCCCCGGCCCCCCAGCCCCACTGAGATCGCCGGCCAGAAGGTACAGGTGAGGTCTGGCCACACAGGCTACCAGAACTCTTCCTGACCCCTCCCCTGCCGTGGTCCCCCAGGGGCCTGGCCATGGGGGACCCCTGGGGCCTTCCCGTCCCTGGCACTCATTCACCACTCCTCCCCTGCCTGGCCCAGCTCTCCGAGAGCCCTGCCTCCCTGCCTTCATGTCCCCCAGTGGAGACGGCCCTCATCAACCAGCGAGACCTGACCGATGCCCTTCTGGACACCGAGCGCAGCCTGCGGGAGCTGGCCCAGTCTTCAGGTGGGGTTGGGGGGCTTTGGGGCAGAGGATATGATCAGCACCCACATCAGGCATCCCCCCGAACCAGCCTCTCTTCCACAGGTGGCACTCTCCCTCAGGCCTCGCCCGTGTCGGTCTACCTGTTCCCAGGTGAACGGAGTGGGGCCCAGCCTCCCTCGCCTCCTGTTGGGGTCTCTGCTGACAGTTTGGGGTCCTGCTCAGAAGCTAAGGAAGATGAAAAGGAAAAGGAGGGGGATGGAGACACTCTGGACAGTGACGAGTTCTGCATCCTTGATGCTCCTGGCCTGGGCATCCCGGTGTGTGGGGGGCAGGCTGGGCAGGGCAGGAAGGGGTGGGAGGGTGGCTCAGCTCCAGGCCCTTCCAGAGATGCAGCTGTGAGAGAGGCAGGAGGTGGCAGATATCCTAGGGGAGGTGGGCGGGAGCGTCTTCCTGGGGAGGCAGCCCTGAGTCACTTTGGTGGAGCCGGTGGATTTCCAAAGGAAGAGGAGGGATGGCATCCTGGACAGAGGGACTGGGCCAGCCGCGTAGGGAGGGTGGGGGCAGGTGGTTAGTGGGAGGGTGAGGAGAACTATTTGGCTACAGTGGTGCTGACCTGGCCCCCAAGTACCTGTGGGAATGTCGAATGCAAGCAAGACCCAGGTCCCCGGGAGACAAGGCTGACAGGAGCAAGGGGCACTCGGCTCCTTCCTGGACAGTCTATTCAGACACAGGCTGTAGGGACAGTGACCCACGAAGGTCATCTTTTGTCCAAAATGGAGAGAGGGATGAGAAGGCGGAAGAAACGGGGTGCAGGGAGGCCTGGAATAGGGAGAGCATCTGTGCCGCGTATTCACTTGGCCTCCCCCCTGCAGCCCCGAGATGGGGAGCCCGTGGTGACGCAGCTGCATCCAGGCCCCATCACCGTGCAGGACGGGCACTTCTCACGGCCTCTGGGCAGCGTGGACCTGCTGCGGGCGCCGGCCCACTTCCCAGTGCCCAGCACCCGTGTGGTGCTGCGTGAGGTCTCTCTTGTCTGGCACCTCTATGGGGGTCGAGACTTTGGCCCCCACCCCGGCCACAGGTAAGAAGGAGAGAATGCAGGTGGCAGCTGTGACAAGGGCTGCCCTACCCAGGAGGTGGGGCCTGGGCTGGGGTCCAGCCTTGACCTGCAGCAGCTGGTAACCTTGAGCCGTATCCTCACCTCCCTGGCCTCAGTTCTGCCTCTTACCTTATCCCATCCACGGCCCAGGAGAGGGTCTCCGGCCACATGCTGAAAGTCCTGCTCGGAGAGGGGAGGGTGAGGAAAGGGTGTTCCTGTGAGTCAGCTTGCCCCTTGTCCCTCTTCCTAGGGCAAGAGCTGGCCTCACAGGTCTCAGGGGCTCCCCTTCTCGCTGTTCTGGCCCCAACCGGCCCCAGAACTCCTGGCGCGTGCAGGGGGGCAGTGGGAGGCAGCACCAGGTCCTCATGGAGATCCAGCTCAGCAAGGTGACTGGGGCTTGGGCTGCAAGGGGTCAGCTGGGGAGGGGTCAGCGGCAGGCTAGCCCATCCCTGCTCCTCAGCCAGCACTTCACTGGGAGCTTACTTTGTGGAGTGGATTTTACAGATGTTTCCAAGATGCAAAGCCAACGTCCCTGGTGATAGAGTTGGAAGAGCGAGGGCTGAAC
The DNA here is from genome assembly GCF_014108415.1 of Molossus molossus. Classification (NCBI taxonomy): domain Eukaryota; kingdom Metazoa; phylum Chordata; class Mammalia; order Chiroptera; family Molossidae; genus Molossus; species Molossus molossus. The sequence continues at coordinate 90,825,235 of NW_023425348.1, read as the reverse complement.
CAGGGTTCATGCCTGGGGTGACGAGGCAGATGGGGAGGCTGCGGGAATATAGACGATAGATTGGCGGGAGGTCAGGAGTTCAGTGTGACCACGTGGGTGTGAAATACCTGTGGGACGGCCACACAGAGGTGTCCAAGCAGCAACCAGGCACAGATCTGAGGTGGGGCTGCGTGCAGGAGGGTGGCTGGGAGAGGAGGCGCCTGGGGTGAACCCCTCCGTCCCTGTCCGGGCCCTGCAAACCTGGCTCAGGCCTCCATCCACCCCACAGGTAAGCTTCCAGCATGAGGTGTACCCCATGGAGCCAGCCACAGGCCCCGTGGCCCCAGGCAAGGAGCTGGAGGAGCAGCCGCTGTCCCGGCAGGTGTTTATTGTACAGGAGCTTGAGATCCGCGACCGGCTCCCCTCCTCCAAAATCAACAAGTTCCTGTACCTGCACACGAGCGAGCGGATGCCGCGGCGCACCCACTCCAACATGGTACCGTGCGCAGCCTGTCACCCACCCTGGGCAGGGCGTGGGGTCACACACTCATGTGTTCACACGCACCTGGGAGGACGGTGGGGCTCGGGCCGGCTTAGCTGACGGTGAGCAGTGGTGAGCCAGCACCAGGGGCCTGAGGCGCAGCAGGCACCCAGAGCTCACCCTCTGTCCCCAGCTCACCATCAAAGCGCTGCACGTGGCCCCCATGACCAACCTGGGTGCACCCGAGTGTTGTCTCCGGGTCTCACTGCTGCCTTTGCGGCTCAACGTGGACCAGGTGAGTGGGCTGGGTAGGGGAGGCCCAAGGAGAGCCCCTTTGCCGCCAGTGCCTGAGCCCAACCTGTGCCCCACACCTTCGCCCACAGGATGCTCTGCTCTTCCTGAGGGACTACTTCACCAGCCTGGCAGCAGGCATCAACCCCATGGTCCCGGCAGAGACCTCCGTTGAGGGTGAGAGGCGGAACCTGGTCAGGGAGGGTCTTGGCCTCTTGCTTCCCAGACACCCAGGGCCCATCCCTGGTCTGTCTGATCTGCAGCTCACCCTGAGACCCGAGTCCAGCAGGGCGGCCCCCAGGAAGGGCAGCCCGAGGGCACAGAGACAGCCGGCACCCAGGAGGTCTCAGGCGGTGCGCAAGGCTCTTCCTCTGAGCAGCAGCCCATCTACTTCAGGTAAGGCCGTGGGCTGGGGCCCTGGCCGGGCTGCACAGCGCCAGGTCAGCCACTAAGGACCCTCTCCTCCCCCCAGGGAGTTTCGATTCACTTCCGAGGTGCCCATCTGGCTGGATTACCACGGCAAGCACGTCACCATGGACCAGGTGGTAAGTGGGGTCATCAGGCAGGATGGCTGAGTGGGGTGGACCGTCGGGGGTCTCGGTTCTACTCGGGTGTGGCCTGGTCTTCAGGGGCCAGGAGGCCAGGGCTTGCGCCAGGCACTCTCGGCTGCTGAGCTGGCCTCCAGGGGGCTGGGCAGGTCCGCGTGCCCCATCATGTGAAAACCTGAACCCTCCCTAGGGCACTTGCACTGGCCTCCTCATCGGCCTGGCCCAGCTCAACTGCTCCGAGCTGAAGCTAAAGCGGCTGTGTTGCCGGCACGGGTGAGTCCTCCATGCACCCCAGCTTCTCTCCAGGGCCCTAAACTCCCTCTTTCCTCCGTTCCTGATTGACTGTGTGGCCTTGGCCAAGACATCAACCCTCTGGGACCTCAGTTTCTCTGTAAAATGGGTACAGTCATATCCCCCACACACACAGGGCTGGGTGGGACCACGAGGAGTGTTGCGGTGCCTTAGGTCCTCCTGGCACTGTGACCCTCGGTGTGTATCTCTGCCCCACCCTCCCCCCTCTCCTCTCCCTTCCCAGACTCCTGGGTGTGGACAAGGTGCTGGGCTATGCTCTCAATGAGTGGCTGCAGGACATCCGCAAGAACCAGCTGCCCGGCCTGCTGGGGGGAGTGGGCCCCATGCACTCAGTTGTCCAGCTCTGTAAGTGTCTGGCTCTGGCGACTCTTAGGCATCCTAGAAGTTGCCATTGGGACTATGTAGGGGAGGTTCTAAAGTAGGATGGTGGGGGCATTGTAGTCTCAGCACCTCTGACAACCCCATCCCCCAGTCCAAGGGTTCCGGGACCTGCTGTGGCTGCCCATCGAGCAGTACAGGAAGGATGGGCGCCTCATGCGGGGGCTGCAACGGGGGGCTGCCTCCTTCGGCTCATCTACGGCTTCTGCTGCCCTGGAACTCAGCAACCGGCTGGTGCAGGCCATCCAGGTGAGTGGCAGCTGGCTACGCAGGGCAGGGAGGGTCTGCCATGGTGTCCCATTTCGTCCCCAAAGCTCTACTGACGGTGGGTAGTCTGGGTGCACATAACATTTTTTGAGGAATAGTCATGAAGAGGGAGAGGCCAAGTAACTGGCTGGGGCCCACAGTGGGTCTCCCAAGGCCCACTGTGGCCCCCATGCAGGAGGGTGATGCCCCCCAGGCTTTATAGCCCACTGGGTCTCTGCTCATGGTCAAGTCTTAAAGGGAAGGAGGGCTCTGTTTACAGACAGGAAAGTGAGGCCAGACTGGCCTTGGTTCCTTCAGGCTCTGCACCTTGCTAGGCCCTGGTGGGTGCCCAGGGAGCTGTCCCGTGGGCGGTTGCCGTTCAGGGCAGTGAGGTCGGGGGGGGGGGCAGTCCTTCCAGGTGGGGTGAGTGCAGATGCACGGGGTCATGGTGCTTTCTGGGCCCTGCCGGTCCAGCCCCGTGAGGGCAGAGGGCAGGTCTCTAGGGAGGAGGCTGCAGGGATAAGCAGGCACCTGGGGGCCCACCCAGGGCGTTAGCTGGAGTGTGGCACTGCCAGTCAAGGCGGTTGGGTGGGAAGGAGTGAGGCCGGTGGGAGCAGAGAACCGAGGAGTCTCGGACAGTAGGCAGGTCGGACTTGGTAATGGACTCACTGGTCCATGGGGGGTGAGCCGAGGGGGAACCCCTGGTTTCTGCAGGCCTGATGGTGAGACCAGGCAGTGCACCCAGCTTAGGCAAGCTGCATATGGGGTACCCCACAGATCCGGTGGGGTGCACAGGCGTAGTGACCAGCAGGAGGACATTAGGAGCAGCCCCCGAGCAGGCCTGCAGTCCCCCTGAAGCCCCTGATCTTGCTGGTGGGGGCCTTGGCAGGACCCCTGGGGCAGCTCAGTGAAGCACGGATGTGGAGGAGGGGCAGTGGTGGTCTCCTTGGACTGAGGACCTAGGGGTCTGCCATGTCTGCCTGAGTCACCTCTCCTCATCCAGTGTCCCCTGTGCTCCCCCAGGCCACAGCCGAGACGGTGTATGACATCCTGTCCCCGGCAGCACCCATAACGCGCTCCCTGCAGGACAAGCGCTCTGTGCGAAGGCCACGCAAGGGCCAGCAGCCCGCTGACCTCCGGGAGGGCGTGGCCAAGGCTTACGACACTGTCCGAGAGGTAATGAGGCCCAGCCCTGCTCCCCACCACCCCACACCCACTTTCCACCCAGACCCCACACTGACCTCGCACCTCTGCAGGGCATCCTGGACACAGCTCAGACCATCTGTGACGTGGCATCTCGAGGTCATGAGCAGAAGGGGCTGACGGGTGCTGTGGGGGGCGTGATCCGCCAGCTGCCCCCAACAGTGGTGAAGCCCCTCATCCTGGCCACAGAGGCCACATCCAGCCTTCTTGGGGGGATGCGCAACCAGATCCTCCCCGACGCGCACAAGGACCACACTCTCAAGTGGCGTTCAGACGAGGCCCAGGACTGAGTGCCAGGTGCCCAGGACTCCAGGGCGCTGCCGGCCCACCACGCCCAGCCAACCACTGGGCACCTCGGCTCCCACACCTCCCAAGAGCTGTAGCCCACAGCCTGGTGGACCGGGCCCTCTGGAGGACCAGGAAGGACCCTGCCCCTGGCCTACCTGCTGCCAATCGCTGGGGGAGTGGGGCCCTCCTGCCTGGGGCCTCGGCCCCTCTGCACTTTTTCTCTGGGGAGAAAGGACACCGCCCTACCAACACCTGGGCCCACACTGCTGCCTTGTCCCAGGATGGAAGCTTTTTGGACCCTCGGACCCTGACCCCCCTCAGCCAAGTGTCTTTCTGTGTCTCCAGGGAAGGTGGGGGGGTAGACACCGTGTGGTTCAGTGTATTATTTTTAAGCTCCTGAGCGTGTGGGTCAGTGTCTGCATGAAGTGGAATAAACTGTGCCCACCGCCAGCCCCGTCCTGTGTATCTGCACTGCCAGGCCTGTCTTGACCTTGGCTGGCACCCAGATTCCCACCTCTGCACGCAGCACTTCCTGTCACCACCAGGGTTCACACCTATTCCCCAACCCAACGGGACAGGGTCCCCGCCCCTGGTCTCTAACCCAGCTACCTGCCAGTCCCTGCATTCCTTCCCTTGTCTGCCCTGGGCTCCTCCTTGCCAGCCTCCCAGGGGGCCGCCAGCCTGGCCCCACTTCTGATGTGGCAGAGCTGAGTGAAGGGGAGAAGCAATGGCCCTCTGAGACCACCTCTCCCAGACTACTTTCTTGGCACGAGCCCAGGGTCCAGCCTTACCTGGGGCCAGGTGTGAGGGGACCACTGGGAGGATGCTGGACCAGAGCAAAGGGTCGGGCTGTGGACAAAGGCTCAGACCCCGACCTTGTGAACTGAGGCTGCTGGGCCCTGGGTCTCGGAGCCTCAGGTCCTTCCTGGTAATCCCTGCCCAGCTTATAAGGACTGAGGCTCAGTCAAGCCCCTTCCTGGAAGGCGGGGCCCTCTGGAGGCTGCTCCCACCATCCCTAGCAGAAGGCTTTTCAGGTGACTGAAGCCTCTATCTTGGGGTCTCAGCTTAAGGGCACTGGAGAGGGAGGGGTGCTGGAGGTAGCGCTCTGGTTGGAAGGGGTCCTGTCTGGCATTTGCACAGAAGCTTACACGGGTCAGGAGAATAACCATTGTCCGTACCCCTACAAACGCAGAAATACACCTTGGGTTTTTTAATCCTCACCTGAGGATACTTTTCCATTTATCTTCAGACAGAGTGGGAGGGAGGAGAGAGAGACATCGATGTGAAGAAGACACATCAACTGGCTGCCTCCCACATGACCCCGACCATGGCCGGGGTCGAACCGCAACTGAGGTACATGCCCTTGACTGGAATCGAACCCAAGACTCATTGGTTCACGGGCCGACGCTCTAACCTCTGAACCCAACCAGCCAGGGCCACACCTTGTTTCTTGAGAACAAGGAAGAGGGGCTACTCAGATTGCCCCTCCCTGCCCCACTCCCCAGTAGCGCTGCACTGAGGTAGGTGGGCCTGTGGGGAAACTGAGGCACAGGCTTAGAGAACCCTCATCTTGTTGGGGCCATCTGTGGATCCCTCTGTGGTTTGCAAATGTCCCCCCAAGCTCCCCATAGTATCCCTGGTGTCCCCTCAATGAGGGAGACATGGGCACCAAGTGAACAGGGCAGGTTTGCCTGGCGGACTCGGCATCCTCACTGTCCATGGGCACCTGGGCCAGCAGGTCAAGCTGGGCGGAAGAGGGCCAGGAGGGCGACGGGTGTGGACAGCTGGGGTCTGGTGCCACCAGAAGGGCAGACGGGCCTGGCCTGATGCTTCCTGGAGCTTCCCCCTTGCCGGGGCACAGTCCAGGCTCTCCTGCCCTTCGAACCGCACTTGTGCTTCGTATTGACGGGGGGTAATCATTAACCGCCACTAGGGGCTGGGCCAAAGGCTCAAAAGGCGCTGGCCCAGGGCTTCCCCACTTCCTCCTTATGCCCCAAGGGCCAGCCAGGCACCCAGGTAAGAACATGCCCAGTGGGTCAGGCCCCTGCAGCCCCTCTGCCCCAGGGCTCTCTAAGCCCAGCCACCTCTACAGGGTCCCTAGCCCTTCTGAGGAAGAAAGGAAGGGGCCAAGGCAATGGCTGGGTGATCTCAAGTCCCTTCCATCCTTGGGCCTCAGTTTCCACCCGTGGGGTGAAGGAGCGGACTCCAGATGGGCTGTGGCGTCCCTGCGTAGCCGCTGCCTCCACCAGGTTGGGCACTGGTCTCGCCCCTGCATCCTCGGGAGGGCCTGCTGGCTGGGGAGGGACGGTAACTAGCTCAGTGTGTTCATTCACAGGCGTGTCTTCCCAGACATGACACCTGCCTGGGGACCCCCCATCCCACCATGACTGTGTCCTGGGAGGGCGCCACTTAAGGGAGGTTGCTGGGCAGAACAGACCTCGAGGCCCTGCTCTGTGACCTTGGGCACTCTCCTTTGCCTCTCTGGGCCAGCTTCTACTGCAGGGAAAGGGGGCATGGCCAAGCCCAACCTCAAAGTTCAGAGCCCCAGCTCTTCCTCTCCAGAAGCCTCGGGACCGCTGAAGTATCCTCTCGGCAAGACTGGCCCTGGGGCCTGTCACTGAAGCCTCGGGCCAGCGCTGGTCTGGGGGATGAAAAAACACTTTGCAGGGGAAAGTTCTGCTCCGTGGGCGCCGTGGGCCAACAGCTCCTTCCTCTCCCTAGAGCAGGGACAGGCCCAAAGGTTGAAGGGAGGGTGGCTTCCCACCAGTGTGCAGAACAGCCTCAGGCCCCGAAGTGCTTATGAGGAATCAGTGGCTCAGAGAGGCTGACACATGTTCAAGGTCACCCAGCTCCAAGGCCACCAAGGTGCTAAGTGTTCTTCCAGATGGGTGGTTGCTTACAGCCTTGTTCTTACCGTTCTACTGGCAGGTCTGTGTATTAGCATCTTTCAAGTTCCTGTCCTCCTCTTCCTCCACCTCACCCTTCTCTACCCCTATCCGCTCTTTCCCGTCTCCGCCTGCCCATCTGTTTCCCTTTCGGCCTCTCTACCTCACTGGCCCACTTTCTGTCTCCCCTCATCCCTGCCCTTCTCTCTGTCACATCTCCGGTTTCTACAGGGCCATCCAAAGGACTCTGGGCATTCAGAGGTCCCTGGAGGCGACAGAGGCCCAGCCGTCCATCGATGTCCCTCTGCCCTGTGGTTTCGGCAGGAAGGGTGGCCAAAGGGCAGAGGAGGGAGGCCGCAGCAGCCAAACCGGGAACTGTGGCCCTGCTCTGGTTGGGTAAAAAGGAGGAAACAGGAGCTTGGGGACAGAGGGTGTGGGTGTCCGAGTGGGCAAAGGCTGGCTCAGAGCTGTAAACCAGATCCACTCCCTGCTTTATGAGCAGATCTGGGGTTGAGCCTGGACTTCGCCCAGACAAGGAGTGGGCCCGGATTGATAAGGAGCCTCAATAAAAAGACCATGAACCCAGGGCCATAAGGACTCAGGGACCCAGGTATGTGGGCATGGGGTGCTCCACAGACCTCTGCCCAAGAGGAGGTGCCTCCAAGTGGCTCCCACCCCCTGTAACAGCAACTCCATGTGGAAGTGCCCACTGGTTCCAGTGGGGCTGCTGTTATCGGGGGTGGGGGCCAGTCCCCGTGGAGGCGGACACGAGGCTGCTGCCCAGCACACCAGCAGGGACCTCCACGGCTGTGCTCCCAGGCCCAGGATGGCAAAGGGTGGGCTGTCAGCAGGCTGCTGAGACAGAGTGCACAGGGCTCTGACCTATGAATTGACAGCCAGTGCTCTCATCTCCTCTCTGGCTGCCAATTCCATAGGTCACAGGTATGTTCGCCTCAAAGCCAGCTGCCAGGACGCGTGGGGCTGGGGGGCCCAGCGGGCAGTGAAGAGTTGCTACCCCAGCGCAGCACTCAGGCCCAATGCCCTCCCGTCTCATTCCCACTATTCCACGTCCCCTCCTGTGAGCCCGGACTGCTCTAGGCCCACCTGCACTCACTGTGCTGTGGTATGGCATGCCTCTGTGCTTTGCTCATGCTGTTCCCTCTGCCTGAAGCACCCTTCCCAGCTTTTTTGCCAGGCTCACTCTTACTGACCATTCCAGGCTGTGCCTAAGCATTTGCCGCCTCCAGGAAGCCTTCTTGAAGCCTATTTGACCTATGTGCCCGCCCGGCACCCCAGGCGCCTGGTGCTTCCCCTGAGTACTATACTCACCCGGGGTTTTTTGTTGTTGTTAATCCTCATGCCAGATATTTTTCCATTGATTTTTTGATCGAGAGGGAGGGAGGGAAGGAGAGAGAAACATTGATGTGCAAGAGACACATCGACTGTTTGCCTCCCACCCAACCCCAACCAGGGCCAGAATTGAACCTACAACCCAGGTATGTGCCCTTGACCAGGAATCGAACCCGAGACCCTTCAGCTGACATTCTAACCACTGAGCAAAACCAGCCAGGGCTCACCCAGGGTTTCTGTTCTCCCCGCCACCTGTGAGCTCAGCCCCCAGCCCAGGCCGAGCCCAGAGGAAAGATCACCAACATCCAGTGGGCAGAGGGCAGCCAAGGGCTCTGGCCCCAGTCTGTGCTAGATCCCCCCTAAGAGGGGACCCTGTGCCAACCTTCCCCTCTGCTTACCCCTCTCCTCTCTTTTGAGTCTCATTCCCCTGCAGCACAACCTGTACCCCCAGGTCCCCGGGCCCAGCTGTGGTGGTAGTGGCACGGGAGGAACCAAATGGACAGACTGTGGCCCCACCCTGCTCCTGTCCCGCAGTGGCCTCATCCGGCCTGGCTTTTATATAGTAGGGCTCTGGGGCTTTTATATAGTAGGGCTCTGGGGGCTTTTATATAGTAGGGCTCTGGGGAAGCTTTCATTTGAACCAAAGATTTCTGCTGGTAAAAAGTAAAAGTTAAGCCCGGCCAGTGTGGCTCAGTGGTTAAGCGTGGACCCATGCACCAGGAGGTCACCAGTTTGCTTCCCGGTCAGGGCACATGCCCCGGTTGTGGGCCCCTGTCCGGTGGGGGGCGTGCAGGAGGCGGCCAGTCAATGTTCTCTCTCATCAAGGTTCCTGTTTCTCTCCCTCTCCCTTCCTCTCTTTCTAACATCAATAAAGAAAAAAATTTTTGATTGGAAACACAGGCCTAGGAATAAAGCCCAAATTGCTTAAACACAGGAAATTGTTCTTGCGCCCTTTCGTGCGCTGGGCACTGGCCTACATCAATCAGTGGCAATCATTTCAACACCTTGCAAGGCCCTTCTTGGGAGCCTCTTCGGGAGAAGAGGACACGGGCGCAGAGAGGGTGAGCAACTTGCTCAAGTGGCAGAGCTCGTTGGACCTTTTCTCTCTGAGGACTCTGCCGCTGGCAAGCCTCTTGCCCCTGCTCTGGTCTCTATTGTCACTTGTCCCTTCCCCTGTGCTGCTTTGCTCAGGCCCTGTCAGCTCTGGGTCCCTGGCCCCCATCTCTGCTGAGATGCCCCTCCCGTGACTCTGCAGTATCTGCTCCCACCTCTACCTGCACCCGCTCTGTGGGCCTCTCCCACCAGCCCCTTATCTCATTCCCCGAGAGCTCTGTGTGCTTATCTTACCCTCCTGCTGGTCCCAGACTCCTCGAGGGTAAAGTCCATGACTCACTCCTCCCCCTGGTGGGGTGGGGGGCAGCTTTGTAGGTGTTCAAGATACACCCCTACCCTGGGTTTCCTCCTCCAGCTGCCTCTGGAGCCTGACAGCTCTCAGGGGATCTGTCCCAACTCCTGAGCAAGGCCAACCCAGCTCCCTCTGACTGGCTCTTTGATTTTTGACCTGTGACTTTTCCCAGCAGGCCCTCGGCCTGTGCACATCTTGCCTAGACTGGATCCTGCTCCCACTCGAGACCCCCCACTCACTGGTTCCCCTGATGCTCTGTGACCTGTCTTAGAGTCCCCGTCACACCCCATCACCACCTGGCTGTTCCCCCGGCCACTGACTTGTTTCCTGTAGCCTCAGAGACAGGCTGGCAGAGTAGGTGCTTCATAAATGCGCTCAGCCTCCCTCGAGCGTCAGTTTGCACTCTCCTTACATCTATCTCTATACATGTCGCCCAGGAATATCGATGCGCTTGAACGTCAGAGCCTGCTCAGGCCCTGCGGGGTGTTGAGTTATTTATGGGACATATACCCTCTTTCCTCTCTCATTTTGGAGAGAGGGGCATGGACTACACCGGGGGCCTTTCCATCTCAGGCTCCAGAATACGTACTTGTTCTTTAGGCAGCAGAGGGCCCGGGAAGTCTAAGTAGGAGAGCAGACAGATGACGCTCACGGGGCACATTCGGAGAGGAGCAGCGAGAGAGTGAGCCACAGGAGGGCCAGCGAGGGCACTGTCCCCTGAGACTGAAATGCAGTGAGGTTGTTGGAGTGGAGTCAGGGCGGGAGCAACTGTAAGGGTTAGAAGAGAAGAAAGCTGGGACATTGGATACGACCAGAGAGTTAAGACGAGGATGTGATGAGGGCCCATGTCTGTCTTGGATGCAGGGACTGATAAAGAGCCCTTAAAACAGGACCAACTAGAATAGACTAGAAAGTGATATAATTTATTACTGTGAGGCATGACACTGAGATCTCCCTGTAATTTACACAACGGTTTGTCAATTTTCACAACTTTAACCAATATTGCTACCAATTTATAAAGACTTAGGGGACCCTAAGTATTTCGAAGACAGGAACCTATTAAAGAACATTGGACACTAATGTGTTGTTAGAGGCAAAGAGAGGAGGGTGATGTTGAAAATAAATAAATGCATAGGTAAGATCGCTAAAGACCACACATGTATGAGTGCAGAGCTCGGAGGGCGGGGCATCAGAGGCCAGGAGCCATCAGTACAGTGCTGGCAGCAGGAGGCCCTCAGTAAACAGCCTTCGGTCTTCGTCACCATCACCACACACGCCAGGCAACAGGATGCTGCGAGCATATGCAGACTGAGTTCCAACCGCAAGGAAAGGCCATTGCGGGAGGGAGTGGTCAGAACTGGCGGCCTTGATGGGGAAAGGCTTCCTGAGAGAGAGGAGTCTGAGTTCAGCTTTTGCTGAGGTGAATGAAGCCCAGGATGCCATGAGCATCGGAGGAGTAAGGAATGACAGGGACAAAGGTGCAGAAAGGGGAAGGAGGCTGGGGCCAGCAAGGGAGCCTGCTCTTCTGTAAGCCTTACTCCCTGAGGCCACCACCAGAGGGCGCCCCAGGCTGACTCCCGTGCTGGCTATACCCCGCAGTCCTCCCTGCTCCCCCCGCCCTTCCCTCAGCAGCCCCCCAGGCCCCCCCAGGACCCTCCAGGCCTGCCCGGATGCTGTCAGTGCCACACACACAGGCAGGTCCCAGGCACTCAGTGCCCACTTCACACAAAGTGGGGTCCTGGTGGGACTTTACAGCTGTCATGTGTGTATGCAATGTAAGTGTACCGTGTATACTTATAGAATTGCCAAAGGAGTCCCACCCTGGCGGGTTTGGCTCAGCAGCTAGAGCGTTGGCCCACAGACTGAAGGGTCTCCAGTTTGATTCCTGGTCAAGGGCCGGTACCTGGGTTGGAGGTTGGACCCCCGACCCTAACCCAGGTTGTGCAGGAGGCAGCTAATCCATGAGTGTCTCACATCAGTGTTTTTTCTCCTCTCTCTCTCTCCCCCACCTCCCTTCCACTCTATCTAAAAATCAATGGAGCCCAGCCGGCGTGGCTCTGGGTTGAGCATGGTCCCATGGACTGAGAGCCCTCCGTTCAATTCCCAGTCAGGGCACATGCATGGGTTGCGGGCTCAGTCCCCAGTGGGGGGTGTGCAGGAGGCCGCCGATCAATGTATCTCTCTCACATTTATGTTTCTATCTCTCTCTCTTAAAAAAATTCAATAAAAACATATTTAAAAAATAAAAATCAATAGAAAAATATCTTCAGGTGAGAATTGACAATGCATAAATAAATAAATAAATAAATAATATAATATAATATAATAAATGAGTCCCTGTAACTACCACTTAAGTTAAGAAAAAGAAAATTGATGTGAACCAGGTTGCTGGAGTCCCAGATATGGCTGTCGCCTGCTGCCCCAGGGGAGGGCTCACCAAAGAAACAGCCTCCCACAGCAAGTCTGTCCAGGAGAAAGCTGCCCCCAGCTCTCATCCCAATGCGGAACAAGTCAGTTCTCCCCTGTATATCTCTGGTGCCTTTCCAGCTGCCTCCCCAACGCTGGAGCCCAGAAGGAGTGAGTTCGAATCCATATATTCAAGGGCAAAGATCACATCTTAAAATGGGATGTAACATGATATGAAGGAAGAAGCTGAAATCTTGCAGTTAAACAGATTGTCCCATTTTACTGGCAATGAAACTGAGGTTTAATAAAATGAAAGTAGCCCTGGCCGGTTTGGCTCAGCGGTTAGAGCGTCGGCCTGCGGTCCCAAGAGACCCGGGTTCAGTTCCTGCTAAGGGCGCGTACCTCGGCTGCAGTTTGTCCCCGGCCCTGGTTGGTTGTGCGGGTGGCAGCCACTCAATGTGTTCCTTTCACATCGATGTTTCTCTTTCTCTCTGTTCCTCTCTCTCCCTCCCACTCTACCTGAACAAAAAATGGAAAAATGTCCTCGGGTGAGGATTAAAAAAATATATAAAAATAAAAAAATAAAATAAAATGAAAGTAATTTGTCAGAAAAAGAAAAAGAAAAAATCTCTGCACTGCAGATGTGTCCTTTCCAGGTGACCCCACCCCAGGTAAGCACAATGCCAACCTTTGTGGTAATCACTTTGTCTTTCTCTGCGGTTGACAATCCATAGAAGCAACCCCAAACACCATGTGTTGGCTCTGCCTGGGATGTTGTTGTTTATTATATAGATAACTCTTGCTGCTGTGTCTGCCTGTCTCCGTCTGGTTGCTGGAGGCCATACATAGTTAGTTCACGTTCATTCACTACTGTCCGTGTTCCATCAGATGAACAGAAGACAGTTGATTTATTTATTTACTATAAATAGACTTTGGTACTGCTAGGTCATGAAGCTGCAAATGTAATATTGGACCAGCCCACATATGCCTGAAGGATGAGTATCCTGCTAACAGCCTCTTTCTTTTTGTTTTTCACAGTTATGAAACCTTCAGAAAAGTTGCAAGAAAAGTACAATGAACACTCATATCCCCTTCATTCAGAGTCACCAATAGTTAATATTTTGCCATATTTGCTTTCTCTCTCACTCGCATACACGAACACAAAATTTTTCTGAACCATTTGAGAGTAAGTTACATAGGTCATGACCCTTCACTTTTGAATATTTCAACATGTATCCCCTAAGAAAAATGACATCTCTTACACAACCACAATACCATATTTAGGCAAGTGGCGCAATACTATCATCTGATATGCCATCCACTTCCGATGTCTCTGTTGTCCCAATAAACTGGCATCATGCCTCACATTTGGTTGTCAAGTCTCTTCAATCTGAAACCATCCTCAGCCTTTCTTTGTTTTTCAAGACCTTGACATTTTTTTGAAGAGTACAGGCCAGTTGTTTCACAGAATGTCCCTCAGCTTTTTCCTCCCCCTTTCTGTCACCCAATTAACAATGTCAAATATGCCCAGCCAGCATGGCTCAGTGGTTAAGCATCGACCCATGCACCAAGAGGTTGCTGGTTTGATTCCCTGTCAGGGCACATGCCCAGGTTGTGGGCCCGATCCCCAGTAGGGGGCATGCAGGAGGCGGCCAATCGATGTTCTCTCTCATCGATGTTTCTATCTCTCTCTCTCTACCTTCCCCTCCCTCTAAAATCAATAAAGAAAAAAAAAAGTTTTTTTAAAGAATGTCAAATACCATGATATAAAATTTGGACAAGATAGAAAAGTAAACAAAAATTGCCCCAGTTCCTGTGATGCAAGGATAGCCTTGTAGACATTTCCTGTAATAACATGAGTCAGCTGACTTCACTGTTCTGTGAACTGCACACTCACAGTTACCCCTTCAAGCTAGGGCTTTGGTTATCCCATTTTACAGCTGGTCCCAGACACCTTGTGATTGTTAAAGATGACACAGTCTTTAGGATTTGAACCTGACTGTGCATTTTGCCCTCTTGATAATCACTGGTAGTGTGTGTGTGTGTGTGTGTGTGTGTGTGTGTGTGTGTGTCTGAGAAGCCAGGTCACTTTGCTTTCTTTAAATCCTCACCTGAAGATATTTTTCCATTGATTTTTTTTTTTTAAGACAGAGTGGGAGGGAGGGAGGGAAGGAGAGAAAGGAAGAAACATCAACGTGAGAGAGAGACATGAATTGGTCGGCTCTTGCATGACCCCTACCAGATCTGGGGATTGAAACTGTAACCGAGGTATGTGCCCTTAGACCAGAAATCAAACTCCGTATATCTTTGGTCCTCCAGCCAACACTCTAACCACTGAGCCAAACCGGCTAGGGCAAGCCAGGTCTTATTCAGTTTTGAAGTCAGCTTTTCCAGTTATCAGTCCTCCACCATCACTTTAGTTTCCTTCCATTTTCTTCCTGGCTCCTGGTGAGTGGCTTCCAGGTGTTGCCAATCAAGTCAGTTGTTGATTGACAGAAGGACAAATCCGCTGCTGTGCAACAAATTAAAGGATCCCCCCACCCCATTCGAAAGGGGAGCGTTCCGCCCAGCGGGTGTGGCTCAGTGGATTGAGCGCCCGTCCCATAGACTGAGAGGTCCCCGTTTGATTCCCAGTCAGGGTACATGCCCGGGTTGTGGGCTCGATCCCTGGTGGCGGGCATGCAGGAGGCAGCCGATCCATATTGCTCTTTCACATCCATGTTTCTCTCTCTCTCTCTCTAAAATCTCAGTAAATATATATTTAAAAAAAAATAAGTAAAGAGAGAAAGAAAGGGGAGTGTTCCTGTGAAACCCTTCTATTTTTTTTAAATCCTCACCCAAGGACATTCTTAGAGAGAGGAAGGGGGGGGGTCATTGATGTGAAAGACAAACACCGATCGGTTGCCAAAACCCAGGCATGTGCCCCACTAGAAATCCAACCGGCAACCCTTAGGAGACGGGACAACCCCAAACCACCTGGGCCGCTCTAGGGGGCCGGGCTCCGGAAATCTTTCATCAGCTGAAATGGAGTAAAGTAAAGAAGCAAATTCCATGAATATGTTTTTTACAATTACCATTAATTTATGTGACACAATTTTTGAGGAGTCCCAGACACCCGAAACCATACCCTCCCAATCATACCCACTGACACACAACACCTAAATCACAACAGCACGCAGTAAAAGCCTGAATCTTGCTGCTCGGGGTACGCACCACCTCCGCGATGGCTCGCTGCCAAACCAACAGCACGTTTTGTCAAAGTGAAAATCCTCCTCAGATTTCCTTCGATTTAGCGAACACAGGTACCAATGTAGGTCTTTTGTAAAAGGGAAGTGATGTGATGTAAACTTTCAAAACTCGAAGGATAGCTGTACCGCAAACGTAGTGGCCTGAGACGACAGCCATTTATCAGCTCCCGGTGGGAAGCTGGAGTCTGGAATGCTGAAACCGGTGTTGGCCAGGCTCAGTTCTCCTCTGGGGGCTCTCTAAGGCATCTGCTTCCACACTCGTCTTGGGGACGTCTTAGAGTTCTGCCTACCAACAATTACCAAAGGGCAAGAGGGGTATTTCCGGGAGAGCTCCTGGAACCAAGGGGCAGGACGCCAGGCTGATGAGCAGGAGGTGGAGGCTTGCCCCCTGCTCTGAGAAGGGTCTCGGCGTATTCCTGCCTTTGGAGAAGCCCCAACATGTACTTCTAGGAGCGAACAGGGAGCTTGGGCAGACATGGCCTTCTCATCTCCTGGGCGTCCAGTGCCTTTTCAGATGACCCACCCCACTGCCTATACTGAAGGGCAGGATGGAGAAGACAAAGGTCGGAGGAACGTTCCAGCTGGGCCAGAAGGGGAGTGAGAGACTGACTGTCCGGACTGCTACATGGACCACTCAGCTCACAGTGGCCTGTGTGGAGACTGATTTGGGAGAAGGAGGAGGGACATGTTAGGTCAGTGGAGGGTACTGGAGGGTGGCTTTGGGCGCAATGTCTGACCTCCCCATTGAGGTGTGGAGGTGAGGGGCTGGGCCAGAGGCCAGAGGCCAGAGGATGGGTTCATTAAAGATGAGCTGGGCCCTGGCCGGTTTGGCTCAGCAGTTAGAGCGTCGGCCTGAGGACCAATGAGACCCAGGTTCGATTCCAGCCAAGGGCATGAACCTCAGTTGCAGTTCAGTCTCAGTTGTGGTTCGTTCTTGGCCATCAATGTGTCCCTCTCACATCGATGTTTCCCTTTCTCTTCTTCTCTCCCTCCCTCCTGATCTGTCTAAAGATGAGTGAGAAAATGTCCTTGGGTGAGGATAAAAAAAAAAAGATGAGCTGGGATCTGTGCCCTGGTGGTTTAGTGTGACACGACTGGGGACAGAATGACTCTCTAGCCCCCAGCCTGTGAGGCCCACGGTGAGGCGCAGGCTGTTTCCGGCCATGGGGGCATAGGGGATGGAGGCCATGGTGAGGGAGAGGCAGCTGGAGCGGAGGAACATGCCTGGAGAGGTGGTGACGAGGGCAGACGGCTGTGCTAAGGGCTAAGACCATGGTTCCCTAGCAACACCAACGCACCTCATGTGCACTCTCAGGCTGCCGAGACCGAGGGACATCAGGGTTACACCCACCATTTCCATCAGTGTGGAGTAAAGGGACCCCAAGATCCTGCCAAGGAATGGAATCCCTGGTAGTATCGCTGTAGAAAGACGAATTCTCATGTGCAGTGATAACTCACTCCCCGTGGAGTCCCAAATGCAATGTGTCCACAGGCATGGAGGGCAGGGCTGGGATGGTGCCTGCCTGCTGCAGGGTTTGGAGTAAACACTGTACCCTGTGCTTGGCTGCAACTCCTGTCCCCACAGCTCCTGCAAGATGGGGCCAGAGGCCAGAGTAAGAGACACGAAGAAGGGAAAGAGTTTGGAAGCCTGGCAGTGTGTGGCATCCTCCAGCCCAGCGTACAGTTTCTGTCAGAAGGGTTCAGAGGCCTCTGCAGTGCAGCTCAGGAAAGTGCTGCGGCTGTTACAAGCAACACTGCAACCTGGAGAGCCGCAGGCTGGGCACCGGGCTGCAGGGCTGGGGCTGCTGCTTCTTGAGAAAAGGCTCTTGAAACCAACCCTCTTCCTCTGCTATGCCTCTAGCACCTTGTGACTTCAAACGGTTCAAGTGTGGGAAGAGCACGTTCTCATGCAGCCTGGGTGACTTTGAGGAAGCCACTAAGCAGAGATCCTGAGCAGCCCTGACACTGTCACCTCCAAGCACAACCATGTCCCAGCTGCTGGACCCCTCAGAAGCCTCTGGAGCCCAGTGACTCTCCCAGAGCCCTAGCTCCAGGGCAGCCGTGTCCACGGCTGTGCCTCTTGGGGAGAGAGGCTGCGTGGGCTATAGACGCCCTTTTGGCTGGTGCTGGAGACCCTGGACTGCGGAGGAATAGGCCTCCCCTGTTCTTTACCTTGTTTTGGCAAAACTGATCTGTTGGCCAAATCTATTTCTGTTGAGTGCAAGACCAAAAACTGTGCTGATATGCAAACTTTGTCAGTGGAAAGAATGAACCACTCTTCCTCCCAGGGACAAACCTATGTGTTCTGGCTTTTCCTACCCTGATTCTTCTGCCATATTTGGAGAAAAACTCAATTCTTCTTTTTATAAAATATTTTTTGTAGATTTTTATTTTTTTCGAGAGAGGGGAAGGGAGAGAGAGATAGAAACATCAATATGAGAGCGAAACATCAATGGGCTGCCTCCTGCACGCCCCCTACTGGGGATCGAGCCCACAACCCAGGCATGTGCCCTGGCTGGGAATCAAACTGGGACCTCAGTCCATGAAACGATGTTCAATCCACTGAGCCACACTGGCCGGGATTTCTTTTTTTTTTAGGTTGTTTTTGGGGACTTGTAGACACTTCCCTAAACCAGGCCCTGCTGGGACTCAGCAAACTGCTCTGAGGGAAAGCAAATGGCCCCTTTCCACTGGCTGAGCACAGTCTCTGAGGAGGCTGAGTTTTGCAGGTGTGTTTGTGATTTTTTTTCAAATCCTCCCCCGAGGATATTTTTCTATTGATCTCAGATAGAGTGTGTGTGTGGGGGGGGGAGAGAGAGAGATGTGAGAGCAACACATCAACTGGTTGCCTCCCACACAACCCGGACCAGGGCCAGGGACGAACTGCAACCAAGGTACTTGCCCTTGACCGGAATCGAACCTGGGACTCTTTGGTCCATGGGCCGACGCTCCAACCGCTGAACCAAACTGGCTAGCACGTTTGTGAATTTGAAAGAAGAAGAAGAAGAAAAAAAACTGGGACTGAGGCATGAACATCATATCCAAGATAAAGGAAATATCTGAATCCTTCCCTCCATCTTTCCCCGCAGGACCCGGGCAAAGAGACACAGAAAGTGAAACAGGGAAACCAAAAGTGAAGTGGTTCACTCACGGTTCACAGGACTTTCTCATCAAACAGAAGTTATCTTGCTCAGAAAACAGAGGGAAAGGAAGTTAGGACATTTCCCCAGTCTGGGGCTTTACTAGATACGGAAGCTGCTCAGGATCTAGGTGCCACCTCTGGGAAACTAATATCTGCCTATTTGAGTCTCACGAGGGGAGAAAGATTCCTTCTTCCACCCCTTTGAGCTCCTTAGAGAGTCAAGTGGCCATACAGAATGGACAGTGGCTGGGTTTCTTTATAAATAACCCAGGAACATTTTGTGTTTTCAGTGTTACAGGGCTGGGTTTTCCCAGCACACAGGGCTCTGGGGAGACGTGCGACCATGGTGGCTCAGTATGAGTGCTGCCGGGGACCCAGCGCTTCAAAACCTCATTCAGGCCACTGAACAACCACCTCTTTCAAGATTCTCAGCCCCAGGCCCTTCCCTGGAACAGCCCAGAAGTTGCATCTCCGGGGTGGACCCCTCAAAGTGCCATGTAGGAGGCAAGTCCTTTGGCTCTAAGGCTGACCCAGGAAGTCTGGACTGGGCCTGCCGGAGGCTCCTGGTCACCAGCTGGCACACAGCCTTATGGTGTCAGCCTGCCTAGGAGCCTCAATATTCTCTTTTTTAAACATTTTTTTTCTTTATTATTGATGTTAGAGAGGAAGGGAGAGAGAGATAGAAACATCAATGAAAGAGAACTTGAATTGGCCACCTCCTGCATGCCCCTCACCGGGGATCGGGCCCACAACCTGGGCATGTGCCCTGACCGGGAATCTTGGTTCATGGGTCGATGCTCAACCACTGGGCCACACCAGCCGGGCTCAATATCTTCTTTTGAGGAGAATGCTAAAGAAAAGTCTCATGGCCCGGCCAGTGTGGCTCAGTGGATGGAGCGTCGTCCCATGGACTGAGAGGTCCTGGTTCAATTCCCAGTCAGGGCAATTCTCAATCCCCAGTTGTGGGGCGTACAAGATGTTTCTCACTCACATCAATGTTTCTCTCTCTCTCTCCCTTCCTCTCTCTCTAAAAAAATCAATAAAAACACATTAAAAAAAAAAAGTCTCGCCCTGGCCGGTTTGGCTCAGCGGTTAGAGTGTCGGCCTGCGGTCCGGAGAGACCCGGGTTCGGTTCCCGCTAAGGGCGTGTACCTTGGTTGCAGTTTGTCCCTGGCCCTGGTTGGGTCGTGTGGGTGGCAACCACTCGATGTGTCGCTTTCACGTCGATGTTTCTCTCTCTCTCTCTCTCTCTCTCTCTCTCTCTCTCTCTCCCTCCCACTCTATCTGAACAAAATATCGAAAAATGTCCTCGGGTGAGGATAAAAAAAAAAGTCTCATGGTCTCTTTTCACGTGTCCTTTTTTTTCCCCTCACTGGAGGACATTTCTGCATCTATCTTCAGATACAGTGGGAGGAAGAGAGAGAGAGAAACATTGATGTGAGACACATCACTGGTTACCACACACATGACCCCAACCAGGGCCGGGGATAAACTGCATCCGAGGTACTTGCCCTTAGCGGGAACCGAACCCGGGTCTCTCTGGTCCGTGGGCCGATGCTCTAACCACTGAGCAAACCAGCCAGGGCTCACGTGTCTTACTGTGATTGATGAAAAGATGCTAATGTAATCCAAATAAAAGAGGTAAATCAGGGACCTAAGAGTGCAGGCAGGGCACTCCAATGCTCAGAAATGGAAAGCAATAGATTTAACATTATTTATTCCCTCAGAACACACTGAGGCCTGACCCTCTAAGGCTGAGTGACCAAACCTCCCATTTTGCCTTCTCTGGCTCCCACTTGACCCAGCTCCCCTAATATTTTGCTCGTTCTCAGATTTGAGTTCCTGCCTCCGTCCTCTTCGTCTGACAGTTTGCTTTCTTCCCTCCAAACTCCCACATCTTCCAGAAGCCAGAAAGTTGGACATGAGGCCTCCAAGTTCCCAAGTATATTTTAGATCTGTCCAGGAGCCTCCCAGGACATCTTCCTGAACTTCCGTGTCCTGTACTAGTTACATAACAATCAGTCCCCAAAGCGCTGACATCACCCACTGAAGGTTCTCACCAGCCTGGAGAGCCAAGGGGACCTGTGTGGCCAGGGATGATGGCAGGGGAATGAGCCAAGTGGAACAGCCAGGAACTGGTAAGGGGTACCCACAGGTCAGAGTAAAAAAATGGTAACTGGTGGTGACCTTGAGAAGAAAGCAGAAGTATTTGGGTTTTTTAATTCCCCCAAAGTTCCCACAAAATTTCACTCTTGCCCCACATTTCCCCTCCTCCCCACAAAGGGAATTTCCTCTTCCTCAAAACTCAGGTGGTCAGAAGACCTCAACTTCCTCTTCACCCCGACCCACCTTCCACAGATGCAGCCTCTCAGGAAGCTCTCTTCTCCCCCATGTCCTGGGTCATATGCATCCTCCACTGCTTCTGTCCATCTCCCAATCCCCTGCCACTTTGGCCTGAGGGAATGTCACCTCCCGCTGCTTGTCAGACTTTCCCCAGTGGCCTCCTCTCCCTCCCCATTTTTCTTTCCCCAGTCACCACCCCGCCTTGGATGTTCTGCTTTCTCTACAACCTCTTTCTTACACCCCCTCTCCCAAAGCAGACAAAGATTCAAAGATGGAAGGAGTGTCAGGGGGGCAGGGGCGAGAGGAGAGGAGGCGGCGAGGAAGGGCAGGGCTGCTGGGCCGAGGCCGCAGGCGCCCACCCAAGCGTCCAGGGAGTCTGAGCCCCTGGGAGGAAGAGGGCCGTTTGCGGCGGTAATTGCGGGTGGGGCGCGTGGTCGGGGAGCTGGGGTGTTTAACCGGGCGTCTCGCGGATGCTGGAAGACCCGCAGGCCCCCCGACCTCCTCGCACCAGACTCCCACTTCCCGCCTTTCCAACCGCAGCACTTCCGCGAGCTGCCCATTTAAGTGTGAGGAGAAACAAGTGTGGTTGCCATAGCACCCAGGCCAGGGGCTCAGCAAGCGGAGCTCGCGAGATTTGGAATCGGCCAATGGGAGGTGGGGAGGGAAGACGTGGCGCGGGGTCCGCCGGCAGGGCCTTACCTCCCCCTCCCCGTTCCCTGCCCCCCTGCGGCGCGCACGCCGGGACGCGGAGACCGGCCTTATAAAGGGCGCTCGCCGAGGCGCGCGCCTCGCACCACAGAGGCGCTGTGCGGCCTGTGACGTGCGCCTGCGCAGCGCGAGCCCCTCCCCGCCCCTCGCTCCGCCACCTCTCCGCCCCTCCGCTGGCCGGGCCCCGCCTCGGCTGCGCGCCTTCGCCCCGCTTCCAGCCGCCCCTCTGCCCCGCAGCAACCAGCCCGGTCTCCGGCAGCATGTTCAGCTGGGTCAGCAAGGATGCCCGCCGCAAGAAGGAGCCGGAGCTCTTCCAGACGGTGGCTGAAGGGCTGCGGCAGCTGTACTCGCAGAAGCTGCTGCCGCTGGAGGAGCACTACCGCTTCCACGAGTTCCACTCGCCGGCTCTGGAGGATGCTGACTTCGACAACAAGCCCATGGTGCTGCTCGTGGGCCAGTACAGCACGGGCAAGACCACCTTCATCCGGCACTTGATCGAGCAGGACTTCCCGGGGATGCGCATCGGGCCCGAGCCCACCACCGACTCCTTCATCGCCGTCATGCACGGCCCCACCGAGGGCGTGGTGCCGGGCAACGCTCTCGTCGTGGACCCGCGGCGCCCCTTCCGCAAGCTCAATGCCTTCGGCAACGCCTTCCTCAACAGGTACTCGCCCCTCGTCCTGGGGAGCAGGGGGCGGCCGGAGCTCCGACCCTGCACTCGGGTCCCAACCCTCCCGCCGCCGCCGCCGCCCCGCCGTCCTTTGTCTCCAAGGCTCCGGCGAGACCCTCAGCGACCACTCCCTGGGACAGGGGACAGGGCCCCCTGCCGCTTCGTAGAAAACCCACCTGTGGCTCTAGGAGTGGACGTCACCGGCTCCCCCGGGTTCTGTAACCCCACCCCACCCCCAGAATTTTCTAGGTTATCAGTTTAACTCCCAACCCACTCCCACCGCCACCCCCGCAGATCCCAGCCCCACTTCCCTCAAAACTAGGGGGTTAGTCTTGTGTCCACATCCTTCCTCCGGACTGGACGCATCTAATTCATTCAGACCACCCCTTCTTCCCTCAAGGATCTGTTTCTTAAGTGGAAAAATATGGTGAAACTTTTAGCCATACCCTTTGCTGGTGAGCTGTGCTGTGCCTCCCCTGGGGCCGGTGGTTTTGTGTGGAATAGGGAGGATCTGCTGCAGCCTGCCGGGTTTGGGGCTGCAGACAGATGGGGATGGAACACTTCTCTCAGGGGCTGTGCTGCCTAGGGGTTACTGGAAGCAGCAACAGGTGGTGACCCAGTGAGTCCTGGAAGGAGTCCCTCTGAGACTCACTAGGAGGTTCCTTAACCTATTTGGGCCTTAATTCCCCCAGTTAAATGGGTGAAACTTGCCTTCTCCTGATGAGAGTAATTGATCCTCCAAGATTCTAGCCTTCATAATGCTATGAAATGCATTGACTTCCTCTCAAGGAGTGTAACAACCAAATTCACGTTTTAAAAATATATCTATTTATTTATTTTTAGCGAGAGAGACATCAGTTGGTTGTTCCACTTATTTATATATTCATTGGTTGATTCTTGTGTGTGCCCTGATGGAATGGAACCTGCAGCCTTGGTGTATGGGGACGATGCTCTAACCAACTGAACTACACGGTCAAACGCACTTTTCTGTAAAGGAACTGGGGGGTCCTAGTCAGTGTTCTTAAAATCCTTACCCCCCACCCTGCCATGAGGCTTACCGGGGGACTTCATGGATCAGCCCTCTCTGCTACCTCCCATTTAAGGAGTGACTGGACGTGCCTTTCGAAGTCTGGGTAAGAGCCTTGACTCTCGCCTTCCAGGTCTCCACCCTGTATGATCACATTCCTTTCCAAACACTGTCCAGCTGCACAGGGTGGACCAGCTTGCCCCCAATCCAAGCCAGGGCCAGGCCTATTTCTAGTCACAGAGCTGACCATTATCAGAGAAGACAGGCTACTGTTGTCTTTTTGCCCTTTTCAGGCCTTTAAGCCTGTCTTCCTATTTTATAGTTGATGGCATTTGTGTGTCAGGGCCTGCGTTGAGTAAACCCTTTGGTGAGGGATCCTGAAGAGGCGTGGCCCTATTAGCCTGGACCCTCTCTCCGGAGGAAGCTGGTGTTTAGAATTATTGTGTCTGTAGATAGGGGATGGGCTCAGACTGTTAGCTGGTGGGCGCGGTGCAATCTTGTGGAAAATTTGGCTGCTATGCTGGGAATTCCAAGCATTATTAGGTCCCTACTTTCACGCAGAACTTTGGGAAGCTAGAAGGAAGGGTAACTGTACCTACCTCGTTTTCCCTTAGGTCTCTGTAACAGAAAATCTTTGTTGTTATTATTATTATTTTTTTAATCCTCACCGGAGGATATTTTTCCATTTATTTTCAGATAGAGTGGGAGGGTGGGAGGGAGAGAGAGAAACAAACATCCATGTGAGAGAGACGCATCGACTGGTTGCCTCCAGCACAACCCGACCAGGACCAGGGACCAAACCACAACCGAGGCCTGTGTCCTTGACCGGAATCAGACCCACGACTCTGGTCCATGGGCCGATGCTCTAACCTCTGAGCCAAACCAGCCAGGGAGCAAACCTTTTTTTGAAAGGAGAAACAGGCACGTGGCCCGTTCATTTTTTTTTTCTAGAGAGAGAAAGAAACATGGATTTGTTGTTCCACCCACTCATACATTCATCAGTTGATTCTTGTATGTGCTCTGACTGGGGATCGAACTCACAACCCTGGCATATTGAGACAATGCTGTAACGAACTGAGCTACCCAGCCAGGGCATATGAACTGTTTTCTGAATTTGCAGACCTAACGTTTCAGAACTGGAAGGGATCTTAGACATGTAGGCAACCCTACCTCATTAGTTCAAGAAACTATCCGGCCCCTGAGCCAGGCAGATTTGTCCAGCTTGCCCGGCAAGTGGATGCAGTGCTGGCCGTGCAGCTAGTTGCTGCGGCTTCTACTTGGCAAAAAGAGCAATTCAGGAGTGTTCTTCCGTGATGTTGGTACCCCAGGGACCAACAACCACACTGTTTCCTTCTTGCCACCATCTCATCTCCAGAGGGTCCCCAGATGCTAATGGCCCTGCCTAAAGGGCCCTTATTAGCTGAGGGTATGGGGGGCATGGGTTTGCATTGGAGCTGAGGCCTGAGCTGTGTCAGCCTGTGCCTCCTGGCCAGCCAGGGCACACAAAAGGGTCTCTTCTCTGGCTGACACAGCCTCTCCCCGGGCTCTTAAAGAGACCCATTGAGTCATGAACTTGACTTTCTGGCCTTTTCCCCCTAAGTGGCTGTTCTAAGACAAAAATCTTATGGAGCAGACTGAGGGAGTCGGCACAGTCAGGGTGTCCTAAGATTGTCCTGTGAAATCAAATTGTATAACTGTTACCTCCCACTTATAGTGGGAAGTGAAGTCTGTGCATCCTTGGTGAGAAAATGGGATGGAATGAGATGTATCTATACCGATTGCTCCCCTCCGTGTTTTCTCCCACAGAGTACTTGTTTCTGAGTCCCCCAGAAGTTAACTTATGCACCAGGCTCATTTACAAGGCATTTTTATGTATGTACTACCCAGAGCCAATTTTCAGTTTAGTGTTCTCTGCAGTGACTCCCTTCCCTAGCAAGAGCCCCAGGTCTGGCACACACTTGTTTATAGCACACAGGCTCTGCTGCTGGCCCTGGGGAGGATGACGTCCAAGGTTCGTTCACCTTGTGGATCAGCTGGTTTTGCTCTGTTGTGTTTGCAGGCAGCACCTCTCACCCTCAGCCTGTGGGCCACTGGTCACCTGGGGGGTGGGGCCAAAAGAGGAAGCTAAGTAGCTCAGAATCCTCCCTAGTATTGGAAAGGCAGCTTTAAGAAGTCTGCGTCCTACAGACATTGGGTCAGTGTTTTCTATGCTCACAATACCTTTTTCAGAGGTTTTTTTTTTTTTTTTTTGGTACGTGCCCCTAGTGGGAACCAAACCCAGGACTCTGGTCTGCAGGCTGACACTCCAACCGCTGAGCCAAACCATCCAGGGCATGAGTGTTTTTTTTGTTTTTTATTTTTTTTAATCCTCACCCGAGGACATTTTTCCATTTTTTTTGTTCAGATAAAGCGGGAAGGGGAGAGAGAGAGAGAGAAACATCGACCTAAAAGGGACACATCGAGTGGCTGCCACCCACACGACCCAACCAGGGCCGGGGACAAACTGCAACCGAAGCACATGCCCTTAGCAGGAACCGAACCTGGGTCTCTCTGGACCGCAGGCCGATGATATAACTGCTGAGCCAAACTGGCCAGGGCTGTTGCTGTTATTGTTTTTTTTTTTTTATAAGAGTAGCATGCTGTATAATTTTTTTTCTTTATTGATTTTAGAGAGAGAGGAAGGGAGAAGGAGAGAGATAGAAACATCGATGAGAGAGAACATCAGTTGGCTGCCTCCTGCATGCCCCTCACTGGGGATTGGGCCCACAACCTGGGCATGTGCCCTGACCGGTAATCGAACTAGCGACCTCTTGGTGCAGGGGTTGATGGTCAACCAGGGAGCCATTCTGGCCAAGCATCTTTTAAGCCCTCACCCGAGGATATTTTTCCATTTATCTTCAGATAAAGTGGGAGGGAGAGAGAGAGAGAGGGAGAGATGTGAGATAGACGCATTGATTGGTTGCCTCCCGCAGACCCCGTTGGGGCTGGGGACAAACCGCAACTGAGGTATGTGCCCCTGGCCTGAGTCGAACCTGAGACTCTTTGGTCCGAAGGCTTACACTCTAACCGCTGAGCCAAACTGGCCAGGCCTTCAGAGAAGTTTTTAAAGGAGCCTTTTCTGTGTCCAGTCAAGAACCTCTGCTATCAGTTGGGACAGCCCCTTGCTGTTCTGGGCTGTTCTAAGTCCAGTGGAACTTAGGCACACATAGCTAAGCCCTCATTAGTTGCTAGTCTCTCCATGGCTTCATTGTTCATTTTTCCTCTGCAGGCTTTGACTTTCAGAGAATGGTGTCTACTCCCCTGCCCCACCAACCAGCCTGTGTGGTCTCCAGCTTTCACTGGTCACCCACTGCAGTCCCTTCCCCCAAGGAGCTGGGTGGAAGGGGAGGCTGGCAGTAGGAAAGGACCATCTCTCTTTGGTGTGTGGAAATGTAGCCTGCGGTTGAAAATTGTAATGTGGAGTCCCACGGTTCCAGTGTCACCCCCACGGTTCCAGTGTCACCCTTCTGCTTCCCTCTTGGGATTGACCGGTGACCTAGACTCATGCAATTTTCACTAACATGTCAGCAACTTGAACGCTAAACTCTTGAACTCTGGAGGAAAGCTAATGTGAGGGATGTGCTGATGTGGGTCAGTTTGAGCCTGCTGGTTGGATGTCAGTAAAGAGACTATGTACAGTCTGCTGGCCACCCCTGGCAACTAAGATGATAGAAAAGCTCCTGTAAGTTTTTTGCTCTTGGAAAGGAAGCAGAAGTAGCGATAGAGCGCAGAAAGCACCATGTACCCTGTAGAGCAGCAATAACTGAGTCTTGACCTCTCTCTTCCTGGCTCTTGCTCTTGCGCAGGTTCATGTGCGCCCAGCTGCCCAACCCGGTCTTGGATAGCATAAGCATCATCGACACTCCCGGGATCCTGTCTGGGGAGAAACAGCGCATCAGCAGAGGTAAATAGGCTGTGACACAGCCTGGGGCACCTGCGGTGGTTAGACTACTTCCACCTGAGGTCTGTGATTCGGACCACATGCCGCCCTTGAGGTCTATCCCAGGCCAAGTGACACCCCATTTCCCATCAGCCTTGTGTGTCCACAGTGCTCCGAGCCCTGACTGGCAGGAGCTGCTTTCTTCCTCGTTCCCTTTACTAAAGTGACAAGAGCCATCTGATGAAACCACAGCCAGTGTTGTGTGGTTTTCATGCTCTCCAGCCCCTGGGCCATGCTGGAAAGGAAAACAGGATTGGGAGATGGGGCCTCAGGCTGGCTGTGAGGTCATAAAATATTGCTTAGTATCTGGGCTCCAAGGTACTTCAGCCAGCATGGCTGACTGTGAATGAGCCAGCCCTGGCTCCCCTGGGCTCTCTCACCTCAGTTTATGTATTTTTTTTCCTCACAGGAGGACATTTTTCCATTTTTTGTTCAGATGGGGGGGGGAGGGAAACATTGACGTGAAAGGGACACATTGAGTGATTGCCACCCGCATGACCCAACCAGGGCTGGGGACAAACTGCAACCAAGGTATGTGCCCTTAGCGGGAACCAAACCAGGGTCTCTCTGGACCTCAGGCCGACACTCTAACCGCTGAGCCAAACCGGCCAGGGTTCAGTTTATATTTAAAAGCTTTGCCTCTCAACATCATATACATTCCTAGTGAGTCCTGCAGGCCTGTGAGAGAACAGTTGGACTTCACAAGCCACCAATGTGCTTAAATTTCAGTAAGCAGTAGCCTCCCTGGGTGCTCTGCATTGTGGCAGGTCTTTGTGCTAAGTATTAGTGCATTAGGCCCATTCGAGTTGTGTAAACTCCTGGTTCGATTTTGCCAAGTTTTTCTGAAGATCTGGTTCAGGGTGTGCCTGAATTGGGTTCTATTTCTGCTAGTCCCCCTCCTCCCCACTTTGTAGAAGGGAGGGGAGCTCGGGGCCCAGAGGAGCGTGAGGGCAGGCAGATGATATCTGGCAGGCTAGGAGTGGAGCCTGTGGCTGCAAATGTGAAAATGAAACCAGAGCAGCCCTGGCTAGTTTGGCTCGGCAGTTAGAGCGTCAGCCTGTGGACCAAAGGGTCTTGGGTTTGATTCTAATCAAGGGCACGTACCTGGGTTGCAGGTTCGATCCCTGGTCCTGGTTGGGGTTGTGTAGGGGAAAACCAATCTATGTGTCTGTCTCACATCAATGTTTCTCTTTCCCTCCCTCCCTCTTTCCCTTCCACTCTCTAAAAATCATTGGAAAATTATCCTCGAGTGAGGATTAACAACAACAAAAGAAAC
This sequence comes from Molossus molossus, assembly GCF_014108415.1. NCBI lineage: Eukaryota > Metazoa > Chordata > Mammalia > Chiroptera > Molossidae > Molossus > Molossus molossus. The sequence goes on along the minus strand of NW_023425348.1, from coordinate 90,797,070 downwards.
GAGCAAACTCAAAAGAGGGGTTGCAAACAACAGAGCAATTTGTTTATCATCAACTTGTAAATTTTTCCTGCACCCTTTCCCCTCTGAGCTGCCCAGCATTGATGAGCTTTATAGTTGGAAGCCAGCAGCCTGAGACTTGGGGCGTACTGTGTCTCTGCTGTGGCTGTGACGGATGGGGCCCAGCAGTTGGTGCCGACAGACTGCTTCTCTTCCCTCCCAGACCTGTGGGCCTCTGCCTATAGGATTGCATCAGAGCTTACTGAACCTGCTCTAGCTCAGTCTCCTGATCTGTCTTAAGCTGTTACGTTCTTCACCTGAGGATAATGATATCCTAGGAGTTCAAGGGAGCAGATTTAGGGACCCCTTTTAAAAGGTGAGGGCCAGTTTTCTCTTACTGCTCCTGCTGTTCCAACCTGGTTTTAAGAAAGTGCCTGATAAGCAAAAGCCTTGTCATTTGCCAAAATAAGGCTAGAAAAGCTGAATCAGTTACTTTTTTTTTGTTTGTTTTTTTTATCCTCACCCGAGGACTTTTTTTTTTTTTTTTCATTTATCTTCAGATAGAGTGGGAGGGAAGGGGGGAAGAGAGAGAGAGAGAGAAACATCGATGTGAAAGAGACACATCGACTGGCTGCTACCCACACAACCCCAACCAGAGCCAGGGACAAACTGCAACCGAGGTATGTGCCCTTAGCGGGAACCGAACCCAGGTCTCTCTCAACCATGGGCCGATACTCTAACCGCTGAGCCAAACCGGCCAGGGCTGAATCAGTTACTCTTAAAGGGAAAGACCCACAAAAGGGAATTGATTCTCAGTCTCTCTCCAGGGTTGACTTCTTTGAGCCTCTATAGAGCTGTCTTTTTAAATGATTTTCTTTAAAAAATATGTTTTTATTGATTTTTTAGAGAGAGAGAGTAACATGGATGAGAGAAACATCGATTGGCTGCTTCCTGCATGCTTCCTACTGTGGATCAAGCCTGAAACCTGGGCATGTGCCCTGACTGGCAATCAAACTAGGACCTCAGTCCATGGGACAATGCTCAGTCCACTGAGCCACACTGGCCAGGCTAGAGCTGTCTGTTTTTTAATCCTCACTTGAGGACACTTTTGCATTTATCTTCAGATAGAGTGGGAGGGGGGCGGGAAAGAGAGAAACATTGATGTGAAAGAGACACATCGACTAGCCACCACCTACACGACCCCAACTGGGGCCGGGGGCAACCCGCAACCGAGGTACATGTCCCTAGCGAGAACCGAACCCGGGACTCTCTGGTCCACAGGCCAATGCTCTAGCCGCTGAACCACACCAGGGCTAGAGCTGTCTTTTTAATGACCTGGAGGAGTAAACAGAGGGGCTTCTTCTGACTGGGGACCACCTCTTGGCTTCACACAGTGCTCCCAGCCACAGAGGCCAGTTGATGTGTACATATCTTTGTATAAAAGCCAATAGCTCACAAAAAGAGGCTTATCTTCCCAGACTGCGACCTTAGTGTGGTCTTCAGAGCCAGAAGTTAAGGTATTTGAGGGAGTGGATTTCGGGTTCTTGTGGCCCCTGTTGTCATGAAAAGGGAACTCCGAAAACTCTTTCCACCAGTGTTGGGAAGTTCCCCTGCTGTGCTGTCTTTGATACTTCAGCTCATGTTTTTAGAGCTTAGCCAGCTGAGAAGTTGGGAGTGTATGTCTTGATACATTAGGTACCCAGGCCCTGTCTGCTAGGATGTTGCTGTCCCCTGCTTCCCCTTCTCTCCCACAGCAGTGCCTCAACACGCCCTCCAGTCACACAGACTGTGTGTGTGACAGGGCCAGGGAGCGCATGGTGTGCAAGGCAGCCCTGGCCCTCACGCTGTCGGTGTAGATGGCAGATACCTGGAGGAGGAAGCCAACAGGAGATGGTCTCCATTAGCTTTCCACCCAGCTCCACCTGTGGGCCCTGCCTATTCCTCTCTCCAGGTGTAAGGTGTTGGTCCATCTGGGTCCCTGGGCAGCCACAGGAGCCCTCCCCATCTCATCCTGGACAGGAAGGAGGGTGGCTTAGAGATAAGTGAACAGCCCTGGCTGTGTATCTCAGTTGGTTAGAGCATCATCCTAATATGCCCAGGTTGTGGGTTCGATCACATACAAGAATCAGCCAATGAAAGCATAAATAAGTGAAATAACAAAAATCAATGTTTCTCTCTTCATCTCTAAAACCAGTTTTTAAAAATTAAAAAAAAAAACAGATAAGTGCATTGTTCTGATTTGAGAAGGGCTTTCCTCCTGTGACATAGCAAGACATCAAACTGATTTTACTAGATCAGTTTTTCTCCTCCATAACCCTAGAGGTCTTGGTTTAAAGCATTTTACTAAAAGTTACCAAGTTGGGATCTGCTGTGGAATATGTTTGGTGTCGACATGTTATCAGCAGGAGAAAGGCCATCATGCAGGGCCTTTTAGATGTGCTGGGTGTGGGTCCAGGGGTAGTGACCACTGGGTGGATGGAAAAGGAGTGGATTTCTCCTTGAGGTCCCACCCGTCAGTTATTGCAAAGGTCTCTTGTTGCCGTCCAGCAGGGGAAGTCAGAGTTGGGCAGTGTGTTCCAGGTTCCCCGGCTGCCGCCTCTGCTCCCTTTGCTGGTGGTGTGGAAAGCAGGTGTTTCCCTTGCAGAAAGATAGGGCCGGCAGAAACCCTGGGTCCCAGGCAGGTCAAGCAGCATGAGCATCTGTGGTTTGCCAACCTCACTCCCTGGAAACAGAACATCTTTCTGGAGGTTGGGTGTGCATTCCTTGCTAATTACATCCGCTTCTGCCTCCCACCCTACCTGCCTGGTCCCTCCTGACTTTTTCTCCCTGGTCCCCGATGTGTGCAGGAAATACTGTCTGGAAGATAAGATAGGACCTGTGCAGGCCCAAAGCAGCGACACAGGCCAGGCTCTGCGAGAGACCCCTGAGAATTGATACGGGGAGTCTTGGGCTATACTTCCCTGTTGTGCTAATCTCTTGAGTGACCTTAAAGATAGTGTTCTCCTGTGTCAGCAGAGAAAGTGACCTTCGGACACCGCGCTCATTTCTGAGTGCTGCCTGTGTGACAGACAAAGGCATTCCAAAAGGCGTCTGGGGCTGGCTGGCTGGTGCCCTCGCTCCCTGGCTCCTGGCTGCCTGTGCAGTTATATCAGGGTCTTTGGTAGCAGTGATGGGAGGTACCCTCAGGTCGAAGTCCCAGCCCGCCTTGTACCTGGCTTTCTCCATGTAGTTGTCACCGCAGCTGTACCTAGAGGAAGCTACTGCTTTTCAGAAGAGGAAACGGAGGCTTAGCAAAGTTGAGTCATTAGCCCAAGATGACACATGGGCTAGCAGTGTTGGCACTAGGATCGGAGCCAGCAGAAGTTGTGCTCACACTAGGCTGTGCTGAGAAGAGGGTGCTCTGAGGTGAAGGAGCCCCTCAGAGCTTGGATGAGAAAGTCTTTGACCCTCTTAGGTCATTACTGTGCAGGGCTCTGAGCGCTCTTAAAATAATTCTCTCCTGGCCTGAGATCAGAATGGACCTGAGGTGTCCGGGGCTTTGAACAGTGTTGGGATCTCTTTTTTCCCTTGTTCTCTGTCTCCAGCCAGAAATGACCTCTCAGGCCATCCATGCACACGTACTGGGAGCCCTGACTAAGGCTGGCTGGCCCCCTGGGTTCTCCCTTGCCCTCTGGCTCCCTGTTCCCGGTTCCCAGGCCCGCTCTAAGACCAGGAGCTGGCCTGCTCCTTCATAGGCAGGCACGGCCTCTCTAGCCCAGAGCTGGAGCGCTCACCCCCGAGGTGTCCCTTCCCGCTGACCACCTCCTGAGATGCCCCCACTACAAGCTCTTCAGGCCAGAGTTTCACCAGCGTTTTTCAGCCCATAGAATGCTTTGTGAGGTGGCTTCTCAGCACCCACGGCACAGCTTATGACAGGTTCCTGTCCAAGGGGCCGAGGGCCCCAGCAGTTGCTGCAACCTCTGGAGCTACACCAGTGACACAGGGTAATAATACAGCCTGTTCTTGTCCGGGGTCACAGGCATTTCCACATGGAAAGCTCTTGCTTCAGTGCCTAGTGCACAGTTAAGTGTCCTACAAATGTCAGCTGATTGAAAATAAAGACACTGGAAAATCCAGGAATTCCCAGACTCTGATGAGGAAGATGTTTTTCTGAATAACATTTCGAGGAGCCGGAACGGGGGGTGGGGAAGCACTGACTCAGCGGGGTTTCCCTTCAGAGCCCAGGTCCTCTGGGCCCTTGGCCCTTGTGCAGTTGCCTCAGCTGTGTCCCTAAAGCCTTCCTCTCGCCACCACCCCCACGCCTCCCAGCCCTGTTCAGCCAGACAGCTTTTGGCCCGAGCCCTCCATGGAAATGCTGCCAGCTCTGCCAAGGGGCGTGGGCCACTTTGCCTGCGGAGGAGTCGTACCAGCCGATGCCTGCGCTCGGCACCTGTTCCTAGGCTGCCAGCCCGGCGGCCGGCTGGGTAGCAGCTGGCACGAGCGCCCACAAATGTTCGGTTTATATTTGGGGTATGAGGCATTCTTCACGCACTAGAAGCAGTTGTTCCCTACACACCCATCAGAACCTGAACTTCTTGAGTCCAAACTACAAATCCTGTGACTAAATACTAGCAAACATTTACCAAGAGCTTAGTGTGCCAGGCGCTCGCTCGGTGCCCACAGCGGCACTGTGAGGTTGAAACATACCATCTTCATGTTACAGTTGAAATAGCTGAGCAGGAATGTGGCCTTGCTAGGGTCACACTGCTGGTCGTTGAGTAGAAGGTTCAGGATTCAAATAGAGGCCTGAGTCCAGAGTCCGTCTGTCCTCCCCTCTGGCCCCCCGTTCTTTTGTATGGTTGGGTCAGGGTTACTGGGGTCTACATTATGTACAGTGACAGCCACCTGTTTTAGGTGCACAGTCTCTGAAGCAGTCATACAACCACCACCATGACCTAGATACAGCATCTTTCTGTCACCCCAGCAAGTTCCCTGCACCCCCTTGTAGTCACATCTGATCCCAGACAACCCACTCATCTGATACTTGTCCCTAAAGGATTGCCTTTTCCAGAATGTGCTAAGTGAATCGTACAGGGTGTATCTGTGTGTCTGCTTTCACTTGGCCTGCGCTTTCGCGGTTCTCCGCGTACTGAGGATCAGCGGTTGGCTCCTTTGCTCGCTGTGCTGTCCCATCCTGCGGATCACCATCGTTCATCATCCGCCCAGCTGGGGAGCGGTCTCCGGGTTTCCAGTTTGGGGCAGTTTTGAGTAAAGCTGCTGTAAACGTGTGTACAGTGCAGAGTTCAATTTCTTTCTTTTTTTTTTTAAGAACATTTAATTTTATTTATTTTATTCCTCACCCGAGGATATTTTTCTACTTATTATCAGATAGAGTGGGAGAGAGAGAGAGAGAGACAGAGAGAAATATCCATGTGATAGAGCCACATGGACTGGTTGGTTGCCTCCCGCACGACCCCACCAGGGCCAGGGACAAACTGCAACCGAGGTACGTACCCTTGACTGAAATTGAACCCGCAACTCATTGGTCCGTGTGCCAACGCTCTAACCGCTGAGCCAAACCGGCCTTGGCAAACACCTGGGCCCAGGGAGGCCCTTTCCTCACCACTGTGCTCCACTGGAAAAGTCCTGCTCTTTAGAATTTTAGCTTAAGGAGGCTCAGGAACAAACCCTCAGTGTCGGTTCTCAGCTCTTTAATCTTTCTTTTGCTCTCCTGAGCCCCGCACGCGTTAGAAACGTGTGTGATGGAGAGCTGTGGCAATAATACCTAGGCCCATGCAGCTTGAATGGCAGGAAACAGAAATTGATTAGAGACAAACCCTCTATTGTTCATGTTCTAGAAACTTTTGGAATGTATGAAGCAGTTTTTCCCCCCTGGCTGCTGGAACTGCCTGTGTCTGGAGGGTGCTGGGCAGGGCAAGGAGGCATCACCACCCCCTCTGCACCTCAGTGCCGGTGCCGGGAGGGGGAAGTATGGCTTGTCAGGAAGGTGTACCCCTGAGGAGGTACCCCAGGAGACAGAGGGGACCAGAGGAAGCTCAGGAACCCAGCCTCTTGTCCACACAGCTTGATGGGCTCCGCCTTTCTCCTCTCTTCCCCCAACCCCCAGGACTATGTGGAGGTGGTTAAAATGTGCATAATGTAAGACAACCATTTTTTATTTATTTTTTTAATCCTCACCTGAGGACATTTTTGCATTTATCTTTAGATAGAGCGGTAGGGAGAGAGGGAGGATGAGAGAGAGAAACATCGACTTGAGAGAGACAGATTGACTGGTTGCCACTCACACAACCCCAACTGGGGCTGAGGACAAACTGCAACCGAGGTATGTGCCCTTAGTGGGAACCGAACCCGGGACTCTCTGGTCCACGGGCCGATACTCTAACTGCTGAGCCAAACTGGCCAGGGCAAGACCACCATTTTTTTTTTTTTCTTTATCCTCACCCAAGGACATTTTTTCATTTTTTGTTCAGATAGAGTAGGAGGGAGAGAGAGGAAGAGAGAGAGAGAAACATTGACATGAAAGGGACACATCGAGTGGCTGCCACCTGCACAACCCAACCAGGGCCAGAGACCAACTGCAACCAAGGTATGTGACCTTAGTGGGAACCGAACCCAAGTCTCTCTGGACCACAGGCTGACGCTCCAACTGCTGAGCCAAACTGGCCAGGGCAAGACAACCATTTTTAAGTGAACAGTTCATTGGCATTAAGTACATTCACATTGTTGTACAACCGTCACCCCATCCATCTCCAGAACTTTTCATCTTCCCAAATTGAAACTCTGTCCCCATTAAATACTAACCACCCCCTTCTCCATCCCCTGACGACCACCTCTAGGTCCCTCCTATAAGTGGAAACATGCAGTATTTGTCCTTTGTGACTGACATTATTTCCTAATGTCTTCAGGGTCCCCTGTCAGAGTTGGTCTGGCGTTTACTCACACTGCAGGGTCAGCCTTTCTTTCTAGCTCCCCCTCGGTTGTCTTTCATGGGTTACTGGTGTCAGCGCCCTCACTCCCGCCCAGTCTGAGGCCGACGATGCTGCAGACCGGTGTCCCCATCTCTATGGGTGGGGGCACTTTTCTCTTTCACCGAGGACACCACGACTTCCCACTTGCCGTGGAATTGCTGTGCATTTGGTGGTGTCTGAGTCCTGATTCAGCTGCTAAATGTATCCTGCCAGTGAGGCTGACCTCTAGAGTGTCCCAAAGCCTGAAGGCTCACGGCCTTGGGCAGCTCTGGGAGGTGGGGCATTGGCAGACTCTTCCATACTTGTCACCTGCCGCAGAGCTCCCGGCTGAGTGGTAGCTGTGGCCGCCTGGCCAGTTGCAGGGGCTGGATTGTGCTCTTGGCACTGCAGCTGTGGATGGAGCCCTTGGTGCGTGTTGAGAGACTGTTTCTCAAGCCCAGTGAGACTTTGGTGGGCCAGGGGACACTGGGTGGGCCTGGCGGTGGCTGCCACCACCTGGTTGTACATGCTCATATACACCTGCAGTGACATTACACAAGCCTCTGTGTTGGACCCTTTTCGTGACCTGTGGGTGGACTTGGCCAGGCATTGTGTCTCCCTCACCAAAAGTGAGTGTTTTCCATAATAAACAGGAAATTTCATTCACCTGCAAAAAATGGACTTAGCTCTGTTGGCTGTGAGTTGAGGTGTTGGCAAGTAACCGTGTGTGTGGGGGGCGCTGGGCTCTGGCTGGGGCCTTGGGGATGTGCAGGGGGTGACTGGTGCCTCACTTCACCTCCTCCTTACCCTCTCTTTTCCCACCGTGCTCTAGGCCCCCCACCATCGGGGCAGGGGGAGTGAGGCCGTGTTGGGTGGAGTCTGGGGGTGACCTCATCCCTGCTGCTGTCCTCACTCCTGGGCCAAAGCTAACTTGGGCTCTAGCCCAGCCCATCGGGGCGCCCCGTTCCCAGTGTCTTAGTTTTGGCATCACCGCCTTCCCAGCTGTGCGACTCTGGTCATTTGAACTTGTGTGGGTCTGAGGACAAATCGTTTGTTGAGGGGAGAAGTTGGGCCTCATTTTTGCTGAGAGGGAGCTGAAGTTCAGTCCTGAGTCATCGCTTTTTCAGCGCTGGCTGACCTGCCACTCCCAGAGCCGGCCATAAAAGGCGGTGGCAGTGTGGCCTGGGCAGGCCCTGCAGACTCCCCTGCCCCATGCAGCCACCGCTCCCTGCCATGCTTTCCTCAGCCTGCTCCTCAGCCATCCTTTCTGGTTTCTGCTGACAGCTTCGCTCTGGTGTCCGCTCCGTGGCTCTGGAGCCCAGCTGCAGTGTGCTGGGGCCCCAGGGGCTTGGACTTTGGAACGGCAGCCTGCGAGGGACTTGCTCCATGCCTGCCACACTGAGCATGGGGAGTCTGGCGCCCCGTCGTTTCCAGCCAGCTGCCAAGCTGATTGCTCCCCAGCCCAGATTGAATTTCAGGCACAGGGGCTTTGCTGCACCCCTCCCCCCGTCGATTCCACCTCACCTCCACCCTGTTACGAAACCCCAACTAGCTGAGTGGCTGCTTCTGATCAGCGTGCTGTTCCTGGTGTGCTGGGGAGAGAAGGTTGTCCGTCACTGCTCTGGAGAGACTGCCATACTGAGTGGACAGAGGCAGTGGATGTGGGTCTCCCTTAAGTTTCCAGGTCTTGCCACAGAATTAAAGCTGTCCCCTGGCCTCAGAACCAGACCCATCATTTGTCTCTTAGTTCTTGACCAGTGATGCAATCCAAGCTGCTTGTCCCTTGTTCCAGTGTGCCCTGTCACCCCTCTCCTTGCCTGCCCGACTCATGGAAGGCATCCCAGTGCCCAGGCTTGTGTTGGGAGCCCAACATGTTGCCTCATATGACCCTCCCATGATCTTAGAAGGAGGAATTGGTTTTTAAACTTTATAGATGAGGAATGAGTGACTCAGAAGTGAAGAATGTAAGGTCACAAAGTCAGTGACTAGAGCCAAGGGTTAAATCCAGAGCTGTCGTCTTTATTTAAATTTTTATTTATTAGTTTCTTAAATAAATATGTTTTTATGATTTTTTTAGAGAGAGAGAGAAATATCGATGTGAGAAAGAAACATTGATCAGCTGCCTCCAGCACGCCCCCTAGTGGGGATCGAGCCCGCAGCCCCAGCATGTGCCCTGACCAGGAATCAAACTGGGACCTCTCAGTGCATGGGACAACGCTCAGTCCACCGAGTCACACCAGCCAGCCATAGCTGTCTTCTTTGTTTTTTATTTTAAAAAATGTTTTTTTCTTTGTTGATTTTTAGAGAGAGAGGAATGAAGAAGGAGAGAAACATCGATGAGAAAGAACGATTGGCCGCCTCCTGCATGCCTCCCACTGGGGATCCGGCCCACAACCTGAGCATGTGCCCTGACCGGGATTCGAACCAGCGACCTCCTGGTGCATGGGTCGATGCTCAACCACTGAGCCACACGGGCTGGGCCAGAGCTGTCTTCTTTGAAAGCCTGTGTTCTTTCTGAGTGTAAGGGGGAGGCTGGGACCCTGTGGCTTCAGGGTAGCTTCAGGCTCGAAGACAACTCTGAAGCACATTTGAACCTGGGGGACCTGGCAGCCAGAATGTTTATCTAACCAGGCAGGGGGGCAGGGTTCTGGCCTGACCTCTGACCTTTCTGGAGCCTGGCTGTGGACTTGCTGCAGCCCTGGGGCTTGGCATACTGCACAGGTTCCTTAGGAAAGGGACCGCCTTCCTTGTGGCTCTGTACGTCACACTGGGCCTTTTCTTGACACTTTGTCCTTTTCTTTGGTCTCCTCCTCTACTGCTTACTTTTCTGTTGCCACAGTCTAGAAAACACAGGTCTGAATCCCCACCTGGTCGGGGGATAGAGATCAGTTTGGCTGGTTTCTGGACAGTGTCACCGGCTCTTCTTAAGAGTGACTTCTCTGGCTAATTCTCCAGAGCTTGACTGCACTCTGGGAAGTACTGGTGGGAAGTACTGCATCGGGGTGGCCTGTGGGTAGCAGCTGAAGAACGCAGAGTCGGAGCCCAGGGAGGAGGAGGCTTGCCCAGAATCGCCCAGAGAGGAAATGGCAGAGTGGGGGTTGGGACCCAGGCTTACCAAAGACTCTTAGGTCATTGTTTCCACAGGGGTTCCTATCTCCTTAGCATTCCTAAAAGGTGAGAAACAGGATTTTAATTTCTGGGAACAGTGGAAGAGATGGAAACATTTTGAAGAAGCGTAATTACAAAATAGGATACAAGTTAGACCACCAATACAGAACTCCAAAAATCCACTGGCTTAAACAGATATCAGGTAGTTTATGTGAAAAAAACAAAAACAAAAAACGGTCCAACAAGGCCATCCTAGATGCTCAGCTTTCATCTCTGAACCCAAGGTAGCTGCTTCGGCTCCTGTCATCACATGCACATTCCATTCCTTAGGAAAGGACAAAGGGCTCATACTCCTTTTCTTGTTCATTTCTGCTGCCAGACAGCTGGAGGGGGTGGGGTGGTGAGTCCAGCTAAAACAAGACAGTTTTGTCATTGAAGGAAGAATTCCGGTTAGCTCTTGCTGCCACAGATGGCGCTGTTCCCCATTGGGTGGTGGGAACCAGCAGTGAATGGAATGGAAGGCTAGACCTCAGTCCAGCCACTTAGAGTAGTATTTAAGACTTAGCGAGGGAAGTGGTTTGTCACACTTTATAAGTGCGTTGTAGAGCAGAGGTCAGCAGATCAGCAGACTTTTTCTATAGGGATCAGAGACTTAATATTTTTGGCTTTGCAGGCCTTATGGTCTCTGTTGCAACAACTGAACTTTACAGACAAAAACAACCATGGGCAGTTCAGCTGGGGTGGCTGTAGCCCAGTCTGACTTCACTTATAGAAGCAGGTGGTAGGCCAGATTTGGACTCCGAGCTATAGTTTGCCAGCCCCTGTTGTAAAGAACACATGAGATTCCTGCAGAACAGGGAGCCTGGACAGGTAGCAGCCACAGGTAGTCTTGCTGTTTTTCGATGTTACTGCTGTGCCAGGGCACCCGGCTGGCAGCACCTGAGTCTGTCCTCGCCACACAGTGCTGAGCCATGCTGCTGGGGTCTCCTCCTCACTCCTGCCGTAGACTGACCCACTTCAGAGCTTGAGCTTTGTGGTTTCCTTTGCATTTATTTATTTTCTAAGCATCTCTTCTCACCCCAGGATATTTTTCCGTTGATTTTTTTTTTTTTTAAAGAGAGATAATGGGGAGGGAGGGGAGAGAGAGAGAGCGAGCGAGAGAAAAAGAGAAACATCAGTGTGAGAGATACATTAATTAGTTGCCTCCTGCCCAACCTTGACTGGGGCCTGGAATCAAACCTGTGACCCTTTGGTCCATAGGTTGACACTCTAACTGCTGAGCCAAACTGGCCAGGGCTCTAAGCATCTCTTAATACTAGGTGTTCCATGGGTGGGGGCACTACTCTACTGGGTGCAGAAATGGGGGGACCTGATGACTCTGCCCTCAGGGTGCTGCTGTCCATGTGAGTGCATTCTGGAATTTAAATGACCTCAGGTGGAGAGGTACCAGGCTAAGTCAGAGCTGCCTGTCCCCTGGGGCCCCTGAGCTCACCCTTCTCTTCCCACAGGTTATGACTTCGCGGCTGTCCTGGAGTGGTTTGCTGAGCGGGTCGACCGCATCATCCTGCTCTTTGACGCCCACAAGCTGGACATCTCTGATGAGTTCTCAGAAGTCATCAAGGCCCTCAAGAATCACGAGGACAAGATCCGTGTGGTGCTGAACAAGGCTGACCAGATCGAGACCCAGCAGCTGATGCGGGTGTATGGGGCCCTCATGTGGTCCCTGGGGAAGATCATCAACACCCCCGAGGTAGTCAGGGTCTACATCGGCTCCTTCTGGTCCCACCCACTCCTCATTCCTGACAACCGCAAGCTCTTCGAGGCGGAGGAGCAGGACCTCTTCAAAGACATCCAGTCTCTGCCCCGGAACGCTGCCCTCAGGAAGCTCAACGACCTGATCAAGAGGGCAAGGCTGGCCAAGGTAGACTCGGTGGGGTACAGCCTGCACTGGGCCTGGGAATTGGTCTGCCCTGCCTTTTGGGATGCCCAAGATCCATTTCTGCAGACCCCCAGCCACAACCCCATTGCACTGTGTCTGAACCAGTCCATCCTCTGCACCTGTGGGTACAGCCTTTTTAAAGTGATATTCTTCTTAATGCACATAAACCTCAAACTAGAAGGTACCACTGTACCAACCTAGGGCAGCCTGGGGAGTGGGGATGCAGTTTAAGGCCTCATGGGTTTCCCCTCTCAGGTCTCTTGAGCACTGAAGTACACTTTGCTGGCACTGGGGACACAGTGGGGACTAATTGGTCCCCACACTTTTAGCACTGGTCTGCCATATGGGGAAAAGCATACAGCATTAAGCATAATTTATTAGTATCATCTGGGGAGACCATGGGCTGCTGCAGAAGCAGGTAACTGGGGAGCTCTGTTGGCTGGGACACGCTGGGGGACCTCTAGTGGGAGCTGACACTTAAGCCCGGACAGGACGCTAGTGGAGAGGTGGGTTTTGAGCCTGTGGGCCCAGAAAGAATGCAGTGGCTTCAGCCCTCAGAGGCCTTGCCAAGCCATCCCTACCCCTCCGTGGAAGCGCGGGGCCTGCTGGCAGCATCTGAATTGCTCGAGTTTGGAATCTCAGTGCCTGGCCAAGCACGAGACCCTGGGGTGGCTGGGGCTGGGAAATGAAGGTTAGTGCCACCAGTGGACCCTGCGAACACAGAGGAACAGAGCATGTTCCCTGAGGGCATCTGATTTTGAATATTGCTGAGTCTTGAACCTGCTGGGTAAGTCTTCAGGCTGGGTCAGTGAGCACATGAGGGTCACTGATCGTGTGGCACAGAGCTTGGCTGTCAGCCTGGGCTGGTGAGCTCTGGCAGCCAGCAGAGGCCCTTGTGCATCACCGATTCTCTGATGAAACAGCCGTGGCGAGCAGCTGGCGTGCAGAGGATAGGAAGGCAGTCCTGTGGCCAGTGAAGCAGTCACCTGAGCTCCTGAGTATCATAGGACTGAGGAAGAGGGCTACCCCGCTGGGCGGCGGGCCCTGTCCTGGGAGAGGGAAGAGCCCTGTAGGCCATGCTCCTGCCTCTAGGGAGGCGGCTGCCCGTGTCTAGCCCTGAGATTTTTGTGTTGTTATTAATCCTCACCTGAGGATATATTTTCCATTGATTTTTAGAGAGAGTAGGAGGGGGCGAACACATTGTTGTGAGAGAGACAGATTGGTTGCCTGCCACACACGCCCCAACGGGCCCAGGATCAAACCTGCAACCTAGGTACGTGTCCTTGACTAGAAATTGAACCCAAGACCCTTCAGTGCGCTGGCCAGTGTCCTCACTACAGAGCCACAACGGCCGGGGCTGGCCCTGAGATTTTGAGACTCCACCATGGAGAGAACACAGTGGCCCAGGGCACCCCACACTGTCTTGAGACCTGGTGTCAGGTAGCATTTGGCCTGAGTAATGAGAACTGACCCTTATCCTTTACCACCGGGCTGTGTCTCCACCCTGGTTACCCAGAGTCCTCCTGGGCCAGCAGATTAGAGCTTGCTAGAAGATTGCTAGGTTCTCAGGCCCCGCCTCCACCCTGCTGGACCAAGTCTGCATTTGAACGTAACCCCTGGTGATCTGTGTGCAGAGTGAAGTTGCAGAAACCTGCTCTGGAGGACACAGGGCTGGACGTTTTTCTAGATATATCACTGGAGCCTTCCTGGTGGGTGCAGCTTGTTCTCAGAAAGGGACCCTTGAGAAAACCTGAGTAATTGGCTCCTGGCCTCAGAGGACTGAGGAACACCCCGAGCTGAAAGAGGAGAGGCAGTGAATGGAGAAGAGACAGGTCCAGCCCCTGCTCAGACCACAGAGAAGGGCAGCTCCCCTCTCTCCCAGCCCAGCCCCTCTCCCCCTGCCCAGCCCCTCTCCTGGCAGGGCTGCCAGTGCTCTGCCCCAGCCTCCTTCCAGGATAGAACAAAGGGCAGACTTTGATCTAGCCTGTTCGTTTACAGAAGTGGTTGTGTAATCTCCTGGCCTAAGGGCACATTGAGTCACCATCTTGTTCCCCACCTACTGTTCCTTTTCCTGGAATGAGTGGCTCTCTCTGTGGCTGACCCTCTGGCCTGTGACTCTGTGACAGGCCTGCTTCCCTTGGGCCATTCTCAGCCAGTCTCCTGGCTCAGGGAGACGGTCAGGCCAGTGGAAGGGATTTGATGGGGTGGAGTGTGGGAGAAGGGGGGTGAGGCTGGCTGCCTGGTGGCAGCCCTCCAAGTCTGGACATTGCTTGGCAAGGCAGTGGATTTGAAGGGCTGGTGCCCTTTGAGGGTTGCCAACATTATCGGCCCGCTGTGGAGAAATAAAAGGTGTGCCACCTTGAACTGGCAAATGTCTGAGCAAGGTATTGAAGAAGCTAAGGTAAAGCCTGAAATATCTGGGGAAAGCCTTGTGGCATTTTTCTAATCCTTAGTCATCCTTAAAGCTTTCATGATGACAAAGTGGAGCATAGTTCAGGCCATGTTGGTTTTATGACCTTGACATGAGTGTGCACATATTGGCATATGCAGAATGGCCCTGTGCCTCAGCCCTAGGCAGGGGCCGCTGGGGGAGGGAGGCCATGTGGACAAGCAGCGTGTGGGCTTTGGACTGCCTTGGGCCTCCCAGGTTACTGTCCCAGCTTTCTGGGGCAGCCCAGGTGCAAGCCACACTCCTGACAAGGTGTCGAGGAAGCCGGTGATGTCCGCCCCTTCCCTGTCTTCACAGGTTCACGCCTACATCATCAGCTCCCTCAAGAAGGAGATGCCCAATGTCTTCGGCAAAGAGAGCAAAAAGAAAGAGCTGGTGAACAACCTGGGGGAGATCTACGCGAAGATCGAGCGGGAGCACCAGATCTCTGCGGGCGACTTCCCGAGCCTCCGCAAGATGCAGGTCCGGCGTCCCTGCACCCTGAGCAGGCTGGTGGCCAGGAGGGAGTGAGGCGGCCCGGGCACTGGGGCAGTGGGGCTCCGTGGGGTGGAGCTCCCGAAATGGAGGCAGCTGGGTTAATCAGTCTCTCACCCGAATCGGAGTTGACCCAGGTCCTGAGGGAAATGGGGTAACAGCCTGGACAGTGGGGAGAGGAGGGACGGTCCCAGGCACTCTGGCCTCTTCCCAGTTCATTCTCTCCTGGCCCTGCAAGGTAGGGGCTGTTTTTACCTTCCACTTTACAGACTGGGGAGCCAAGGCCCAGTGGGGTTAACCAAGTTGCCCGAGCTGTTAAGTGGTTGGGATTGTGACGAGGCACTCGCTCTTTCTCTTGGGGACTCTTGCTGTGCTCACTCCACCCGGAGTCTGGAAGGGGCCCAACCCTCCCTTCTCCCTCCCCACCCACCACAGGAGCTCCTGCAGACCCAGGACTTCAGCAAATTCCAGGTCTTGAAGCCCAAGCTGCTGGACACAGTGGATGACATGCTGGCCAACGACATCGCCCGCCTGATGGTGATGGTGCGCCAGGAGGAGTCCCTGATGCCCTCCCAGGTCGTGAAGGGCGGCGCCTTTGATGGCACCATGAACGGGCCCTTTGGGCACGGCTATGGTGAGGGGGCCGGTGAAGGCATAGATGACATCGAGTGGGTGGTAGGCAAGGACAAGCCCACCTATGACGAGATCTTCTATACGCTGTCACCCGTCAATGGCAAGATCACCGGTGCCAATGCCAAGAAGGAGATGGTGAAGTCCAAGTTGCCCAACACGGTGCTGGGGAAGATCTGGAAGCTGGCCGATGTGGACAAGGACGGGCTGCTGGACGACGAGGAGTTTGCCCTGGCCAACCACCTCATCAAAGTCAAGCTGGAGGGCCATGAGCTGCCCACCGACCTCCCCCCACACCTGATCCCACCCTCCAAGCGGAGGCTCGAGTGACCACCTGGCCTCCGTGTGTCCAGCTGTCTCAGTGCCCGGCCAGGCAGAGACTGGGGGGAGGGGAAGGGTCACCAGTTCTCAAGGTCCATAAAGACTGAGTGGCTGTTTCCTCAGCTCTTAAAAGGAAAACCACCATCTTTCTTTTAAAGGCTGTTCCTGGGCCCAGCAAGGGAGGCAGGGGTGATACTCGTATGTGAATGGAATTTATGCACAAGAACTATGGATATTTTTAATATATAACGTTAGAGGCGGCCTTCTTTCTTGCCTCCTCCGTCTGACAGCCCCCTGCCTTCACACACACTCTGCCCTCCCTGGCCGTGCTCTGGCTCGCCCTCCTGGCAGCGGCCGGCCGGCGCCGGGGCCCTGTACGCAGGAATGACTGGATCGGTTTGTTTCTAAGCTGAGTGTTGCTCCTTTGGGCCAGTGGCTTCCTCCCCGTGCTCCCGGACTCAGCTGGTTCTTGTGCCTTTCGTCACCCCTCAGCCCTCTGCTCGCATAGCCTCCCACCCGTCACTTGCAGTCACAGAAGCAAGGCCCAGCTGCCTTCTTTGGGGGGGGTCGGGGGGGTGCGAAAGAAAGTCTTCCAGAAAATATATAAGCTAGTTTGGGTTCTGTAAAAGGTAACACCTTTTATACTTGACTGAATTTTCCAGCAACTTCCAAACACTCGTTCAGAAGCTGTGATTTTTGTCTCCTTTCCCACACTCCAACCAGGGGCAGCTTCACCCAGAAGCCATTAGAGAGGGGTGTGTGCAGAGCTCACCCCACCAGGGACCCCAGAGGTGGTGTTTTCTGCTGCACCTTCTCACTTCCTGGCACATTCTAGTGCAGCTCCCTGCCCAGCTTGGGGTGGGTGCTCCGTCCTCATGGACTTGGTATGGCTTGGTGTTCCAGCTCCGGCCGAGTGGCCAGAGACCAGGGACAACCTAGCCCCTTCCCTCTTTCACCCCCCTTCTTCCCTCTGCTGAGCAAAGGAAGGTGATGTGACTGCGATGCCTTTAGAACAACCCATCCCCAGGCTGAGCAATACATGAGGCAGCGAGTGGCCAGCTCAGGCCCCGCACAGTTTTGCTTCAGCTGGGCCGTCTCAGCACAGCTTTGGGGGCTGGACGTTCTCCAGGCTGCAAGGCCTGGAGCCATCATCACAGAGCCACTGGCGGAGCAGGCTTCCCACAGGCACTCCCATGGGGTCTCAGGGATTCCTCCACTCTGGTCTCCAGCCCCTACCCACCCCCCCAGTGCTGCTCTCCAGGCTTCCGTCCGCCAGGTCCGAGTGGCCGGGACCTGGCCTGGTTACGTCCAGCCGGCCTCGGCCTGCCATTCCATACGGTATTGGTATTAGGTGAGGTGGGCTGCATCGCTGAGAATTCACCGTTTCAGGTGCAGTGGCTTATCCTTGTTCGCCTGTGGGGAGAAAACAAAGACAAGACTCTCGCATTAAAAAATGTTTAACTGCTGAAACTGGCTTCTGCTGCTTCGTTTCTCAGGTCTGCTCCTGCAGTGCCTGCTGGGGCACTGGCAGAGCATTAGGGGGCTAAGACGCCAACAGGAGCAGGTTGGCAAGCCTGCCAGGTGACATCCACGCCATCGTGCTCGGCTCTGGCAGCTACTACCTCTTAGTGGACGCCTGCAAACGGGGCTGATGACCCCTTTTCCTTGTGCTCGGGGAGGGGGGGGCTGAGCAGTAGCTTGAGGAGAGGATGGGGTGAAGAAGCAGGGAGAATCTCTGATGACAGAACTAGGCTACTTACCCTGGGGTTTGGGGGAAGGTACCCACCTTGTATGATCTTTACAGCATCTCCAACCTGGGCCCCGCCCTCGACATGGACAGACAGGTGGGCGCCCATGGGGCTCTGGGCACTAGACAAGGGTTGACTGGACTTCGTGCTTGGCCCAGGGGGGTTTAGATACAGTGAAGCTGGTACTCAGACCGAGGACAAAAATACAATTACTAAGGGTGGGGCCAGCCATGTCACACTCGGGGGAAGGGGAACTGTCTGTACCAGCAGAGGGAAGGGAGACACTGGGAGCCGATGCTCCACGGAAGGGCGCAGCTATGTAATCAGGGTGGAGTGCGCTCCAGGCACATTGTGGCAAAAGACAGTATATGAACAGGTGCCCTGGGCTCTGACAGCCAGGTTGCTTGCGCCAGCCTGCTTGGTAGGTGTCTGGTCTGACAGCCAATATCTGATTGCCAGCCCTTCTGGCACCACTCAGACCGTTTGCCTTATACCAGTTTACCTTGACCCCCGTGACGGTGAGGTCGGTGTTCTCCCCATCTCATGGCCGAGTACCTGGGACTCAGGAGGGCTTGGAGAGCAGGTGTGCAGGATGAGATTCAAAACTGGTCTGCCTGACTCCAGGTTGTGAGTCCGGCTCTAATCCAAAGTGCCCTTTCAAAGGAAAAACAAAGCTTAGGGTTCACCCCCCACCCCAGTCCTGCAGCTATAGACTCAGATTTGAGAAATCCACATGGAAGATTGAAAAGATTAAATGCTATCACTACGGCCTGGGGCACTGAGGGCTTGGCAGAGCCCCTCAATTTGCAGGGGTCACCCAAGAGGTGCGGCATGCTGGTTAAAGCTGATGGAGCACAGAGAACCTAAGTTCTCATGGGAGGCACTGCCTGGACGGCTCTGCCCCCTCGCTGAGCCGCTGCCTCGGCGCGTTCCTGCACATCCTACACTTGGCACCCTCCCCAGCATGGAGTGGCAGGCTGAACCCCCTAAGGCTGCCCAGAAAGTGGTGGCTAATCAGAGACCTGAAGGAAGGGCCAAGGGCAGGTGGCTGCAACCCTGCTGGCCTGGAGTTCAAGGCTCTGGTTTGAGTTTTACAGATTGGGGGGCTTCTCTGGCTGTGGTGGGAGTTCAGGGAGGGCCAGTGTGTGTACACAAAGGTGTGGTCACCTTTTGGAGGGCGGCACCTGCCCCTCACCTCATCCCCAGCTCCCTAGCTGGCCAGGATCCTGGGTGAAAGGCCCCCCTTCATGCTGGTTGGGCACAGGAGAGTTGATTCCACCCATACCCAGAGCTGCTGCAGGAAGAGGCCCTTAGAACCATCTGCCATGAGGCGCCTCAGAGCCCAGGACCCAGGAAGCAAGGGGGCCCACCCCCTACTCCGGGCCCCCACACAGGAGTCCTGTTTTATCATAGAGGTTCTATATGAGATCTCATCAAACAAACATTTCTGCCCTGGCCTGTATGGCTCAGCAGTATGAGCGTCGCCCATGGACCGAGGAGTCCCGGGTTCAATTCCGGTCAAGGGCACGTACTTCGGTTGCGGTTCGTCCCCGGCCCCAGTTGGGGTTGTGCGCATGGCAGCCCATCAATGTGTTTCTCTCTCTCCCTCCAGCTCTACCTGAAGATTAATGCCCTCGGGCTAGGATTAAAACAAAACAAAACCAAACAAACGTTTCTGCTCCTTAGTAAATAAAAATGTTACCATGAATCTGACCCCTTGTCCTGTTCTCATCTCAGAGGTAGTCACAGAACTTCCCAAGGCCACTAGGCTGTGACAGGGTTAGGACACCCAGCCACCAGATCTGCCCTCTGCATTCCAAGCACACAGAGGGCAGGCAGGTCTCAGGCAGACAGGCAGAGGGGGCTGCTGCTCACTGGGACTGCCGAGTCTGTGTCCTCTCTCGCCAAGTGCAAACAGGAACTCCTGCTCCATGGAGGCAGGGCCCCCTGGGGTGGCCACCTTTGCTGAGCACCCAATGCAGTTGGTCAGGGTGGGGGTAAAGGTTGATGCAGGGAGCCCAGCACCCCAGCCAACTCCCAGAACAAAGGTAGGACCCACCCTTCCCTAAAGCAGCTTACAGACTTGGTGGCGCCCATGGGCCAGAGGGGTGGTGGCGGAGGGGCTCAGGCATGGCTTCCTGAGCACAGAGAGGGATGGCTAATTATAAAACCACATGGGGCTGCAGCCTCTGTGGAGCGTGGGAGCCCCTGTGGTGTGTTGGAGCAGCGCAGAGAAGGTTTTTGGAAGAAAAGCCAGGATGATGAAATCACCATATGTCCACCCATTTGGAGCTTTGGACTTTTCAAAGGACACACCCCTGGTGTGCTGGGGCGGGTGGGGAGGTGGGAGCGCGGGGCTGCCAAGAGCTAGCTTGGGGAGTGGGGACCCTCAACCCTACCATTTCCATCAGCCCCTCCCCTAAATAGACACACATTTAAATAGAAACTGGAGCTTGAGCAGGAATGCAGCTCCCCACCCTCCAACCACACAGGCTCTTCCTAGAGACAGTCCAGCCACCATTGGTGGCCACTCCGTAGCATTTTCCTCTCACACATGATCTGGGGCGGTTCTCCACTGTGCACAGGGAACAGCCCAGAGAGAGAGGAAGGGACTTGCTCAAGGCCACACACGGTCAACAGTGTGACCCACAGCCAGCCTCTCCTTGTTTTCTGGCTCCCTGAGGCAGGAGTGGGACACTAGGCTTCTGCTTCTGCTTCTGCTTCTGCTTCCACTTCCAGAGTGGCCAAGAGCTGGGCAGCCTGCCATTGCAAGTGACCCTGCTGGGCCGACTGCTGAGAGGGACTTCCTGAGACCGGCTAGGAGCCTCATCCTCGGACACTGGGCCTGGATCTCCACCTTGGGGAGGGAGCCACAGGTCGAACTCAGGAGATCTAAGACATGACTCTGGATGTGACAGACACCCCCACCCCCACCCCAGCCTGCCTGTGTCTGAGCCACTCCCTGACCCAGAGACCTATGCTCTGGGGGTGAGAAAGCCCAGGTCCCTGCCACTCCCTTGCACTGGGCTTCACCTCTCCTACTTTGGGGACCTCCTTATCTAAACCACCCTCTTTCTGCTAGGCCTGGGTGGTAGAACTGACGGTTTCTTTTTTCTCATCATCCAAGACCCTTTGCAGAAACCTACATCAAATCCACCACTGTCTGGCCTTTCCCTGTCCCCTGTCCTCAGCCTCTGGGGCCACACCTGCCCTTCTGCTGCCAGGCACTGGCCCTGGAACCTGGAGAAGCTGAGGCTGGCACCACCCACCTCCCACCTGCCCAGCTTCAAGGTATTAATCTGTTAAGGGAGGGTAATAACTCCATCCTCTGGCAGGGCCCTTGTGAAGATAGCAGATCTGTAGCTGCTTTGAAATGCTAAGAAGGACCACAGGAATAAATGTGTCATCACCACCATAGATTGGCTGTCCCCAGGGCTCTGGGTGAGAGAGTGCCAGCATCTCAATACCCAAGGGGCTGGGAAGGGGGAGAGGTTATGGGGGAGCAGGTGCCCTGCACCTAGGTGGGCCCCAGGGAAGCAGTGACCCAGGAATGTGAATGAAGTGATAGGACGGTCTCCTGCTCAGACTCACTGGGTCTGGCTCTCTGCCACAGGCACACAGACCCTGCTCCCTGGGTGAGGCCTGTGCAGCCCTAGTGGTCTGGCTCCCACAAGGTCAAAGAACAAATCTGCTGGGGCAAAGCAGGGTCAAGTGCAGGAGCTGTTTCCGATGGCAGGCTGGAGGACTGGCTGCTTATTGAGCCTGGAGCAGGGGTTCAGGTACAGACTGAGTCTTGAGGGGCTTTCTGACCTTGGAGCTGCAAAGGAGTGAGCAGGGAGCCAACCCCCTTTTACAGACAAGGAAACTGAGGCTTGGAACAGGATGTGACGAAAACAAATACAGGGCCAAATAGAATCAAGTACCAGATGGACTGCCCCATGTAGACATTGGCGGGTCTCAGTTTTTGTCTGGTTCCACCCTGCTGTTCTTTTTTTTTTCTTTATTGATTTCTAGAGAGAGAGGAAGGAAGAGGGAGAGAGAGATAGCAACATCCATGAGAGAGAACGTTGATTGGCTGCCTCCTGCATGCCCCCCACTGGGGATTAGGCCCACAACCTGGGCATGTGCCCTGACTGGGAATCAAACCGTCAACCTCTTGGTGCATGGGTCAGTGCTGAACTGCTGAGCCATACCAGCCTGGCCTGCTGTTCTATGTGGGGATGGAGACTGAAGAGTGAGAATTCAGCATTCAGAGAGGCTAAAGGAACCTGCCCATGGTCACACAGGGAGTGAGCCAGGTCCCTGAGGTCTCACTAGGTGGTCCTTGACTGCTGATCCCTAGGGGCTTGGGTGGAGTGGGGCAAGGGATCAGGGTGTCCAAGAGGAGCAATGAGGAATAATCCATTTTCCTAACCAGGAGCCTTTCCCTACCCTCTAGTTCCCTAGAAGATGAGAACTTGGGCCTGTTCCGATTACTTGGCCCTCCTCTGGTCTCTGGCACCCCCCAGTGGCCTCCCAGGGTACAAACCTCACTGTGGGCCCCACCCCTGCCCCGCCCCCAAAGGAGGGCCCAGAATGCTACAGGTGAGAACCAGAGGCATAAACCACACAACCCAACCCCCCTCCCAGAAGACACACAAGCGGTTGGATTTATTTATTTTATAAAATTGAAAGTAATAGCTTTCTTTTAAAAATATTTTTCTTTATTGATGTTTTAGAGAGAGAAGAAGGGAGAGGGAAAGAGAGAGAGAGGACCATCGATGAGAGAGAATATTGATTGGCTGCCTCCTCCATGCCCCCCACTGGGGATCAGGCCCACAACCTGGGCATGTGCCCTGACTGGGAATCAAACTGGAGACCTCTTGGTGCATGGGTTGACGCTCAACCGGTGAGCCACACCAGCCAGGCCAGGCATTTAGATTTAAATACTGGTTCCCTTCCCCCACCTGACTTGGGTAAGGAGAATGCCAGAGAGTCTGTCTTGGTTTTCCCATTTCACAGACCAGGGACAGGTCTCAGAAGAGATCAAATGGAGAGACCCTTGGGGAAGTCCTGGGGCTACTAGGGATGCTTAGTTGGCTCCAAGGATATTCAGAGTGCCTCCTCCCTCGAGGCTGGCAACCTGACCCAGCCAAAAACCCCCAAAGAGATCTTTTTTAATGGAAGAATTTGTTATCTAAAGCCATAAAAACCCCACCCTTTAATCCCTCCTCTGAGACAGACCCACAGTCCTATGGCATCTGGTCTGGCCCAGCTGGAGACAGCTGGGCAGAAATCAGACATACCACCGGATAGAGCCAAACCCCTCCCCTCCCCTGACCTTCTCCAGCCCAGTTCAGACTTCTCCTTGGCCTTTAAGCACAGGCCCTGCTCCTACTTAGGCTTTAAGAGCCTGTGGTGTCTTGCTCTCTCCTTAGAGCACAACTGCACCTTTCCCTTCACCCTCTTCTTCCTCCACAGGTGTGCATCTGCTGAACTCGAAGGGACCCCATGAGACTTGCAACCAGGGGAGCAATTGGCAGTGGCAGCTTGTCCTAGGTTAACCCCCTGAACCTGTCCCCAAGGCCCCCTTTTCTCTGACTTCTCAGTGAGCCAAAGCAGCCCCGCCTAGTCTCTCTCCTGTTGATTCCTCTATCCTAAGCCCTTGTTTCACTGTCCCCAGATTTAATTCAAGTACTCGCCTTTGGTGGAGGTACCAGCTCAGCCCCACTGCAAGGTCTAGCTACACGGTCCCCTCATCCTCAGCCTCTCGACTCATCTTTGTCCTTCACAACTCTCAGTGTGTCCATCTGCCAAATGGGTGTAACCATCCCTGCCTCACATACCTGTCTCCCAGGTCGGCTGTAACGATATAAATAAAATGAAATAAGAAACTAGAGAGTTTTTTGGAGGGATTGCGAAGCACTGTAGGCACCCCTGGAAGAGGCGGACTACAACTCCCATCCGGCTCTAGGGCCACGGGCGTCCCCAGCCCCTCTCCCTTAGTTGAGGGAGAGGCGGCCGCTGCCCCGGCACACGAGGGGAGCGGCAGTACCTCGGGCACCCCCATCTAGGTTAGGGGTCGGCGAGGGCCCAGGTAAGCTGGGTCTGGAGCCGCGGGGATCCAGCCAGCCTTCTCGGCCCCCTTGGAACCCCCGCCTCGCCCCGCCCCACCGAGGAGTTAGCCGTGTTCGAGCCCGCCCCCCCACTTCCTGGCCGAGGGTTGGCCCCGCCCCCGCGCGCCTCCGTCCTCCTACCTTCACCTACTGTCGGGTCTCCCATTGGCCGGCGCGCACCTGCCCGTCCGTCGGGGGGCGGGGCAGAGGGCGGGCCGGGGCTCCCAGGTGAGGGCGCGCAGGAGGCCTCGGAGGAAGGTGACAGCGGGGAGGGCGGGAGGGTGGGGGGAGGACGCGCGGAGGATCCGAGGACCGACAGACGGACAAACCGACGGGCGGGCATGCGGGCGGCCCGGCTCTAGTCCGGGTGTGGAGCCTCAGCCGCAGCCATGGAGCGGCGGCTGCGTGCGCTGGAGCGGCTGGCGCGGGTCGAGGACGGCGGCGGCCCGGGGCTCGACGGCCTCCTGGATCTGTTGCTGGGGCTGCATCACGAGCTCAGCAGCGCCCCCCTGCGGCGAGAGCGCAACGTGGCGCAGTTCCTGAGCTGGGGTGAGCTACTCTGGTGGGACCTAGGTGGGGCGGACCGAGGGACACCATGTCAGGACCCTCTCCCTCCTCACCCCACGCCCACAGGCCCTCCCCCCGGGGCTGCATGCCCACAGCCCCCACCCCTCACCCGCAGAAGCCCAGAACTGGCCCTGACACGTGCCATCAGACCCTGCGGGCTTCTCACCTGCACACCTTACCCTCACTCAGATTCATACACGTACTCCTTACCACTCAGCAGAACTTGGCACATGTACACATCTCACATAGATAGACTCAAAGAAACTTGGTTCCAGGTATAGACCTCAGACACAGGTACGCAATACATGCTCTACTCAGAGTCACGTCCAGAATTCCTCCCTTACACATCACATCTCATGACCTATGAGAACACAGACTCGCACACAAACTCCCGTTCATGTCACCCGCTGACACATATGCTTTCTCAGTCTCCCACATACCACACAGATGCACTGAGACACTTATATACAGCTGCACAAACACACTTCCATCTTCCTGCATATAAGACCACCCCAGGCTGGACATAGGAACCAACCTCAGCCCCTTTGTCTGTGCAAGCCACTGGCCAGGCTTCCTAAGGGTTTTTCCCCAGGACCAGGGAGGGAGGCCTGGCTGGAGGTGGGTCTGCACCCCTTCCTGGTTGACTCATCTGAGTCACTGGGAGTGGCTGGCCTGGGGTGACCCTGAATTCAGTGTGAACACCGGCGCCAGCCCCAGGGCTCTCTGGTCACATATGGCCAAACCATGCAGGTAGGGCATCGGGAGGATGGGGTAAAGTGGGTGTTTGCCTAGTGGGCAACTAGCGTTCAGGCACTACTGAGCTCTGGGCAGGCACAAGGCCCAGCCTGGCACAGTTGGGAGCCTGAGATATGCCAGTGAGTTGGCCCCCAGCCCCAGACCTTTCCTGCACCTTATGTGTGTGTCTTACTGTGTTGTCATCACCCCCTCTGACGCCACACCCACGTGTGTGTGTGTTTGCACATACATATGCTCCTCCCTGCCTGCCTCTGGCACCTGTGCCTGGGACCCCAGTGTGGGGGCCTGTCTGTTGACATCTCTCAAGGTACCTTTCAGGGTGGTGACTCACTCTGCTCCTGCCTCAACTTGTCCCCGATCCAGCCTAGAGCCCCCCTCCCCTGGGGCAGGGTGAGGGGCCTGGGCAGCCTGTCCTGGAGGCCTCGATCCTCCTGGCTGTGGGCCCCAGGTTTTGGCCCCTGTCTGGCCGATGGGTAGCTGGACTGGCCTTGGTTCCCTCTGGAGGCCTGTGGCTGCTCCTCTCAGCTGCACACACAGACCTGGGAAAGAGACAATTAATTTCTGTAATGAGGTTTCCACCCCTGCTTCGGGGGTTCTGCCTGATAAACCTGTGGAGCAGCTCTCTGTCCTACCCACGGACCCGCCCAGCTGGCAAGGAGTTTACCTCCCAGCAGGGGGAAACTGAGGCAGGGAGCCAGACTGCAACCGACCCCAGCCCCTACTGGTCACTCTTGCCTCCCTAACTTTCCAGGCCCCAGTTCCCTCTTTCAGGCCTGGAGAGGGCCTGGGAGCGGCTGGAGATGTCCCTTGTGGGAGTGTCAGGGACTGTGAGGAAGGAGGAGGTTCTTGGCCAGGTGAAGGCCAAGTCTGAAGAGGGAGGCAGGGCTCAGAGTTGTAGGGCTGGTCAGGCCTGGAGGAGCTCCTGAGTGCTCACATCCTCCAGTGCCAGTGTTAGGTGCCAGAGAAAGGTTTTTGGCTCTGTTTTTAAGTCTTGTGAGAGTCTGGGCAGACCTATCTATGCCTGCAGATGAGGAGGCCCCACACGGGGAGACCGAGCCTGTCCTCCAGAGCCCTGCAGAACCACTGTCCTACCTGTCCTCCCCAGGTTCTCACCCCCAGCCAGGTACCTCTGTGCCTACAGGGTCCCTGGACCAGGCCACAGCCTCAATGGCAGAGAAGAAGCCTCTCTGGGGACAAGGAATGTTGCCTGTCCAGTTTTCCAAGACAGGCCCTGGCCTGGTCTTGCTAGGTGGCCGAGAACTGTGAGCTGTGGGTGGGAATGGTATCCCCATCTGCCTCAGGGTGACCTGGCTGGCCAGGGTCAGCCCCCAAGGTGGGGAGGACTACAAGCTTTATCAGTCCCTGGGTTCCAAGCTGCCTGGAGCCTGGGGACAGGGACCCAGGGAGCCATGGATTCAGGGAGGTCTCAGGGCCAGGTGGTCAGCAGAGCCAAGACCCCACCTTGCATGTTTCTTGATCATGGCTGAATGGGCTGCAGTGCCTATCAACCTCTTGGCCGGAGGTGTCCTTGGGGAGGTCATCCTTGCCCTGGCCTCATGGGAGTTACAGCTCCTGGCTTCCCCCAGGTGAGATGGGGATCTGGGGCCCTCCCCGAAGGTCCCCTAAGCCCCGCTCTGTATCTCCTCAGCCAGCCCCTTCGTAACTAAGGTAAAAGAGCTGCGGCTGCAGAGAGATGACTTTGAGATCTTGAAGGTGATCGGCCGAGGTGCCTTCGGGGAGGTGAGCGGAGGGCCTGGGGGAGGTGGAGGAGGGTGTTTGCACCCAGGCTGGGCTGACCCCAGTGCTCTCTCTGTGGCCGCAGGTTGCCGTGGTGAGGCAGAGGGATAGTGGACAGATTTTTGCCATGAAAATGCTGCACAAATGGGAGATGCTGAAGAGGGCCGAGGTCAGTTTGTGATTAGGTTGGTCTTAGGCACCCTAAAAATGGGCGAGGGGGCGGAAGGTGTGCTGCCACTGAGATATAGGGCGTCCTGGGGAAGGGGTGGGCGTGGCTGCCAAACAGACAGAGGATCCACCCCCAAGAGCTACCGATTCCCCATCTCTTCCTCGCTATAAACCTCTCTTAGAAGCAAGCGGAGTTGTTCCCACTTTCCTTATAACACTGAGGCCCAGAGCCGTAAAGCATGGGCTGGAGCTCACATAGGCAACCTTGACCTGACCTCCTAGACTTACTGAGTTACTCCGTCCCCTGAGCTGGCAGGGGCTTTCCTGGGCTCTGATTGTACCCCACTCCCTGCTTCCAAAACCTGCTACAGACAGCCTGTTTCCGGGAGGAACGGGATGTTCTGGTGAAGGGGGACAGCCGTTGGGTGACTGCGCTGCATTATGCCTTCCAAGATGAGGAGTACCTGGTGAGAATCGTGGGCAAGTTTGGAGGGGGTTGCCTGGGGACAAAGGAGAAGGCCCTTGGGGGCCAGAGGCACTGGGTCCAAGAAGAGAGAGAGATAGAGACCCCCTCCTACTAAGACCAACAGTTTTACCCTCCCAACCAGCCCCCGGAACCTCTGCCTGAGCAATGGCTGGGAACTGGCCACCCCAGAGCTGGTGGGAGACACAGCCCTGCCTCCGAGAACCCCATGGAACCACTGGGAGGTGGGGCCCTGGGGCAAGTGTCCTCCTTTTCTGTCTGATTCTTGCCCCACCCACCACCATCCAGTACCTGGTGATGGACTACTACGCCGGTGGGGACCTCCTCACTCTGCTGAGCCGCTTTGAGGACCGCCTCCCGCCCGAGCTAGCCCAGTTCTACCTGGCTGAGATGGTGCTGGCCATCCACTCTCTGCACCAGCTGGGTTACGTCCACAGGTGGGGCCCACAAAGCACCCGGTGCCCGTCCAGCCCCTGCTGACAGCTCTGGGGCAGCTGACGTTTGCTGAGCGCTCACCATGTGCCAAGCCCTGTGCCGGGCGCTTCGCCTGCGTGATGCCTTTGACTATTCCCCAAAACCTTATGTGATGGGGGCTGCTGTTCCATTTTACAGATGAGGAAGTCAGGGCTTAGCACAGGTCAGCACGCCTGGTTCCAGGTGACTCAGCTGGTGGGTGGCCAAGCTGTGGTTCGCACTGGGGAGGTCTGCTCCCATGTCCCCCACAGCACACTCTGCTGCCTCCAAGGGTCATCCTTATGAATCCCTTTCCCCAGTCGACCCACCTTCTACCTTACTGGGAGCTGGGAGGCCTGGCCACCAGTCTTCACCTGTCCCACACGCATGCATGCAGGAACACGTGTGAGCACATACATACCGAGGTGTGCACATGCCCATGTACACACATGCAGTCCACACACAGGTCAGGCCCCTCACTCTCCCTGCTTCCCCCAGGGATGTCAAGCCGGACAATGTCCTGCTGGACATGAATGGGCACATCCGCCTGGCTGACTTCGGCTCCTGCCTACGTCTCAACAACAGTGGCATGGTAAGGACCCCGCTCCGGAGTGAGGGCAGGGGACACGTGGCTGGAAAAGCTCCCGGGGCCTGGGAAGCCTCAGCCTAGTGCAGGGGGCATCAGGCTCCCAGGGGAAGGAAGGACTAGGCCCAGGAGGGAGCACCAGGCAAGCCAGCCCCTAGGGAGTGAGGGTGCCAGGCCCACACCCTTGGTGAGGAGCCAGCAGGCCCAGCCAAACCCAGGGCTGTCCTCATGACCTCAACACCACCACCCACAGGTGGATTCATCAGTAGCAGTGGGGACTCCTGACTACATCTCCCCTGAGATCCTGCAGGCCATGGAGGAGGGCAAGGGCCACTATGGCCCACAGTGTGACTGGTGGTCGTTGGGGGTCTGCGCCTACGAGCTACTCTTCGGGGAGACACCCTTCTATGCTGAATCCCTGGTGGAAACCTACGGCAAGATCATGAACCATGAGGTCTGGCCACCAGGCTCCAGGATTCTGGGAGGGCCGTGGGACTCCTGAGTCCACGAGGCTGGTGATGCCTGTAGGTAGGGGGTGGGGTTCTGGATACACACCTGCACCCCTCCCCCGGGCCTGCAGGACCACCTGCAGTTCCCTTCGGATGTGCCCGATGTGCCGGCCAGCGCCCAAGACCTGATCCGCCAGCTGCTGTGCCGCCAGGAGGAGCGCCTTGGCCGCGGGGGGCTGGCCGACTTCCAGAACCATCCCTTCTTCGAAGGTGTGGACTGGGAGCGGCTGGCGAGCAGCACTGCCCCCTATATCCCTGAGCTTCGGGGGCCCGTGGACACCTCCAACTTCGATGTGGACGATGACACCCTCAACCATCCAGTGAGTGGTGGGTCCCAATGCAGTAGGAAGCCTGTCTTGACCTTCCCTGGCTCTGGGAAACCCCCGAGGCGTTTCTCAAAGCAGTTTCTGCGCTGGGGATGAGGGCTTCAGACCCCAGAGGCTCTCGGAGTTACCGTTCACCGCCCTGAGGTGGGTCGTGCCAAGTGAAGGTCTTCTGACCTCGTGTCATTCTATTACCCAGGAGTCATATAAGGAAAAAGACTCCCAGCAGTGCCTGGGAGGCCATACTCTCAGGGCTCACGGGGATTGTGGTCCGGTTAGGTGGGGGCCATGTTCCCACCTGCGCAGGAGGAGGTCAGCACTCCTGGTGCCAAGGCATCTGCTGGGTCTCAAGCCTCAGCCTGCAGCTGTGCCCGTTGACTCTGACTCTCTTTCCCCTCTTTTTTCAGGGGACCCTGCCACCACCCTCCCATGGGACCTTCTCAGGCCACCACCTGCCATTCGTGGGCTTCACCTACACCTCAGGCAGGTGAGTCTAGTCCTCAGACACCTGGTGGAAAGCTGGGGGCTGCCTGGCCTGGAGGACACTGGGAATGTAGCCTGTCAGGATCCTGGGAAAGAAGCTGTTTCACCTTCTGTGCGCCTGCGTGTGACAGGTGCTGAGCCCTCGGGACAGTTCCCCGTGTCTTCAAGGTCCTAGTGATTCCATGCCAGGGCAGTAGCTCCAAGGTCCCCCCGGTCCAGGTTCGAGCCCCATCCCTGGCCTTTACAAGCTATGTGACCATGAACAGTCCTGCCCCAGCATTTGGCACTCACAGTACCCTCACAGTGTAGTGGACTCAGAGCCAGAGGCCTAGCATTGGAAGGGCCTCGCCTTGTGCCTCTGTGAAATGGGCAGGATGATTCAGTTCCCTGTGTGGGGCTGGCCTGAAACCATAGTGAGGTCCTGGGAGGAGGCGCTCCAAGGTGGAAACCAACGCGCCCGACCACACTCGGGAGCGCCCACTGCGCTGCACTCCTGGGGTGCCTGCTGCTCACCGGGCATGGGGCCGGCAGGACCCACGTCACCGAGTCTACGTGAGGAAACCCTGTCATCACCTCCATTTTCCTGTGAGGAAACAGGCTCAGATGTGTTAGAGGACTGTTCATGGTCACAGAGCTTGTAAGGGCCGGGGCCGGGGCTCGAACCTGGACCCGGGGGACCTTGGAGCCACTGCCCTGGGCTGCTGCCCATGGTACCAGCCAGGGGCCTCCCAAGGGCAGGGTCTGGTTTGATTTATTTCTCTCCTGGCACAGAGCCTAGAGTTGGGTACCGACCTGCACACAGCGGATCTTCTTGGGTGAATGAGTGATTGGATACAGGAGAATGGAGGTGTCCTTGGGGGTGGGGTCTCTGCCAACCTGTGCTGCCCTGCTCTCCCCAGTCTGGGCCCTGAGAGCAGCCCTGAGCAGCTGGCTGCCCTGGAGTGGAAGCTCTGCTGTCTGGAGCAGGAGAAGACGGAGCTGAGCCGGAAGCTCCAAGGTACTGGGAGCCCGCCCGGCCAGGAGAGGGTCTGACCCAGGGCTGCTGCCGCCTGACCAGCTGCTCGCCTGTGGGTTCTCCCCGCTGCAGAGACCCTGCAGGTCCCCTCAGACCGTCAGGAGCTGGAGCAGCTACAGAAGGAAGTGCAGACCCTACAGGACAGGCTGTCAGGTATCCCTACCCACCCATCCTGCCCCTGCCCCTGCCCCTGCCCTCACCTTGGAGGCTGGCCTGCGTTCCCCGCACACCTGCGTCCACCCTGGGTTCCAGTCCTGCCCCCACTCTGTACACAGTGTCTGAGCTTAGGGAATTATCCCGGACCCTGTGAGCCTGCACACAGAAAGTGGGCCGAGGGGGTCCCCTCCCAGGCTGCAGGGGGGTCCACGAGGCACTGCGTGAGGACTCCCTGGCTGGGGCTGGGGCGGTCAGAGTGTGCAGGTTTCAGTGACAATTCCTGGCAGAGATGCTGAAGGACAGCAAGGCCCCCTTGTCCCAGACGGATGGGCCCCCTGCTGGTAGCCCAGGCCAGGACAGTGACCTACAGCAGGAGAGAGACCGGCTCCTCCAGGTGAGGGCCTGATTAGGTGGGTGAGTGGCCCAGGGCTTGATGGTAGGAGGTCCTTGCCCTGACTCCAGGCTTTGTCCTCCCCACCCCCACCCTGGTTCCCCAGGAGCTGGCTGAGGCTCGGGCAAGGCTGCGGGCACAGGAGAACGAGCTATGCAGAGCCCAGGGGCGGCAGGAGGAACTGCTCCAAAGGCTGCAGGAGGCCCAGGAGAGAGAGGCGGGCACAGCCAGCCAGACCCAGGCCCTGAGCTCCCAGCTGGAGGAAGCCCAGGCTGCCCGGAGGGAGGTATATGATGGGGACAGCAGGAGGGCACTGCCCCCATGACCCCTGGCATGGCTGGAGGAAGCCAGGGGAGCTTGGTTCAAGGTTCTGGGGACACCAGGTGCCTTTGTGCCCCTCACTGTGGCTGGCAGAGGCCTGAGCAAGGGGTGATGGTTAGGGTGGGACGGGCTGGGGGTTCACTCTATTTCTGCTGTGACTGGCAGAGCCCAAGAGTCTGCAGCAAGGCCAGGTAGAGGTCTGGGGTAGACAAGGTCAGCACTGGCTGCCTCTGTACCCCATCACAGCTGCAGGCCCAGGTGGCCACCCTGAACCGGGAGATGACACGGCTTCAGAGACAGCGGGAGCGAAGCCTTGAGAAGGAGTCTTCCCGGGTCAAGGTAGTGAAGTCTTGCCCCCTGCCAAGTGGCACTTCCCTTGGCCTGACCCCACTTAGGGCCCTCGGGTCCAGGCCTGTGTCCCAGGGGTAGAGTGGGCCATGGCTTCTCACACCCCTGCCCTGACCCCTCTGTCCGCAGACTGTCCACACTGCCTCTGAGACCAACGGCACGGGGTTGCCTGAGGCCGGGCCTCAGGAGGCACAGCTGAGGAAGGAGGTGGCCGCCCTGCGTGTGCAGCTGGAGCAGGCCCGCGGCCATGGGTGAGCTGGGCAGCTGGGGCCGGGCCGGGCCGGGGCCCTGGGTGGGAGTAACCGGGTCATTGTCTCCTCCCCAGGCCCAGTGGAAAGGAGGAGGCCCTCTGCCGGCTACAGGAAGAGAACCAGCGTCTGAGTCGGGAGCAAGAGCGGGTGAGCGGGGTAGACAGAGGGCAGGATAGACACCAGGCAGAGGGACAGAGCAGGGAACAAACGCAGGCAGTGTGGGCAGAGCAGCCAGGTCCCAGCACTGGCTGTCTCCATGGTGCAGTGCCCAGAGCAGGCAGGCAAGCTGCGGCGGGTGAGCACGGGTGGACACGGCAGGCTCAGGGTGCCTGGGCCCCGGGACTGACCCCATCTCCACCTGGCCCCCAGCTGGTGGGAGAGCTGGAGCAGGAGCAGCAGAGAAGGCAGCGGCTGGAGGGCGAGCGGCGGGAGACGGAGGGCAACTGGGAGGCCCAGATCGCCGACATCCTCAGCTGGTGGGTGCCAATGGGCTGGGGGCTGGGGGCGGGGGCTGGGGGCCGAGCCCAGGTGGAGCTGAGGGCCCAGCCCTTGACCCTGAGCCCCCTTTTCAATCAGGGTGAATGATGAGAAGGTCTCAAGAGGCTACCTGCAGGCCCTGGCCACCAAGATGGCCGAGGAGCTGGAGTCCCTGAGAAATGTGGGCACCCAGACGCTCCCTGCCCGGCCGCTGGTGAGCCCCAGAGATACCCAGTGGGGAGGGGGTGCCAGTAGCCTCACTCCGAAGGTGAAGACACAGCTCACGAAGAACAGTGACTTGCTTAAGCCCACAGTGTGTCAGTGGCAGAACCGGGGCTTTGAGCCTGGCCAGGTGGCATGGGCAGTAGTGTGCTGTGGTGGGAGGGGGACTATGAGGCCGCCAGTCCCAGGGGCATCTCACATGGGTGCCCCCTGGCCACCAGGACCACCAGTGGAAGGCAAGACGGCTGCAGAAGATGGAGGCCTCGGCCAGACTGGAGCTGCAGTCGGCGTTGGAGGCTGAGATCCGGGCCAAGCAGGGCCTGCAGGAGCGGCTGACACAGGTGCAGGAGGCCCAGCTGCAGGCCGAGAGGTGAGACCAGGGGCAGGCACTGCAGAGGGGACCCCGGACCCATGCAGAGGCGGGGGGTGAGCTCTCACCCGGTCTCCCCAGCCATCTGCAGGAGGCTGAGAAGCGGAACCGGGCACTGCAGCAGGAGCTGGCTGCGCTGCGGGAGGAGCTGCGGACCCGCGGGCCAGGAGGTGAGTGGCCATCTGCACGCCTGTCTTGGAGCAAGTCCCCATTCCAGCCTCCCACTTACCAAGGGGGTCCCACATAGCCTTGCAGGGCTGTGGAGGCAAGAATTTGTTCCAGACTGTCGCTACTCCACCATCTGTTAGCCAGCACTTACTGAGCACCTACTGTAAGCCAGGTCCCACCATCATAGTCTGCACTCATTGCCCCATTTTACTGGGGTGGAAACTGAGGCCCCCAATGGCCCATGGTTCCTGAGGAATAAGTGTCAGGACTGGGCCAGGGACCCCAACCCCAGTGACCCACACCCTCTTTTTTCAGACACCAAATCCTCAAACTCCCTGATTCCCTTCCTGTCTTTCCGGAGCTCAGAGGTAAGAATCTGGTGCAGGGGCTGGTTGGGGAGGGGTCCTGGGGAGAGGCACAGGGACCTTGATTTTGTCCCCAAACCAGAAGGAGTCTGCCAAGGACCCTGGCATCTTAGGAGAGGCCCCGAAATCTGGGGTGGAGCCAGACCTGAGGCCAGAAGGCCGACGCAGCCTGCGCCTGGGGGTGAGGACCTGTGGGAAACATGCAGTTGGGGGGCCCTCTGCCCATGCGCTTCTCACCTGTTCGCTCACCCTCCCCTGCAGGCTGTGTTCCCCAGAGCACCTGCTGCTACCACAGCCCCTGCAGAAGGTCCTCCTGCAAAGGTTGGTGCCTAGAGGGGTGGGGTGGAGTGGGGGCCCAAGCCATTCTGCTGGGTTTCCGAGGATGTCTTGGTTCCTCCACACGCATCACAGCCCGCAGACCATGGTGTGGGTGGCAGCGGTGGCAATGAGTGAGTGCTGCCACGGACTCACTGGGGCTCACCTGGCTCACTCCCTGGTCCTGCCGGACACTTCAGGTGGCCTTGAGTGGGGTGCAGGGCCCTGGGAGGCTGTGGCCAGATGTGAGTAATGGCCATGTTCCCCCTCCCCAGCCTGGCTCACACATGCTGCGTCCCCGGAGCTTCCCATCCCCCACCAAGTGTCTGCGCTGCACCTCGCTGATGCTGGGCCTGGGCCGCCAGGGCCTAGGCTGTGACGGTGAGACCCCTCACTCTACCCATGACCCCACCTCCCAGGCACCAGCCATAGCCCCTAGGAGGAGGAACAAAAGTGACCTTGATCCTGACACACCCAGGCTCTTTCTCTCAGCCCAGGCTACTTTTCCCACTGCTCAGTTTTTCTGTTTTGCGTTTCTCACTTGATGGGGAATTGGTGACAGCTCAGGTGCCGCCCCGGCCTAGGGAAGCTGGGGCCGGGGATGCCCAGAGTCCTGGTTCTGGCTGTTCCCGCCCAGCTTCACACCATCTGTCATCTCCTGCTTTCCCCACAGCCTGCGGGTACTTCTGTCACTCGACTTGTGCCCCACAAGCCCCACCCTGCCCTGTGCCTCCTGATCTCCTCTGCACAGCCCTGGGAGTGCACCCCGAAACAGGCACAGGCACTGCCTATGAGGGCTTCCTGTCGGTGAGCAGGGGCTGGGAAGGGGTGGACGGGCATGGTGGCACTGCAGCCTGGCAGGCCCTCCCATGCCTGCCTTCCCCAGGTGCCACGGCCCTCGGGCGTCCGGCGGGGCTGGCAGCGGGTATTTGCTGCCCTCAGTGACTCGCGCCTGCTGCTGTTTGACGCCCCAGACCCTCGGCTCAGCCCGGCCAATGGGGCCCTCCTGCAAGCACTGGATCTGAGGTGGGTGACAGGCAGTGGCATGGGACAAGTGGGTGGGTGGGATGCAGTCAGGGGTAGTGTAACCTCTGACCTATTCCATGGACCTCCCAGGGACCCCCAGTTCTCAGCCACCCCTGTCCTGGCCTCTGATGTTATCCA
Organism: Molossus molossus; assembly: GCF_014108415.1. Taxonomy (NCBI): domain Eukaryota; kingdom Metazoa; phylum Chordata; class Mammalia; order Chiroptera; family Molossidae; genus Molossus; species Molossus molossus. Next base: position 90,761,733 of record NW_023425348.1, on the reverse strand, counting down.
TGCCCAATCTAAGGACCTGCCACGCATCTTTAGGGTAAGTGCCTGGGGCAGGATGGGCCAGACCACCATCTACCATCATGCTGACCCCCTTTCAGTGACTTTTCTACATCCCGTGGCTGACCTCTTCATCTCACCCGCTCCTCTCCACATGGATGCCTACCCTAGCCTCCACTCTGGTCTGTTCGTTCATCCATGCCCCATCCTGGAGGACACAGAGTTTTCCATATGTGAAGTTGGATGCCCTGCCTTGTTTAGTATTCATCCGTGGCTCCCTGTCACCCTCAGCATGCCCCTGCCTATGGCCTGGAGGCCCTATATTTCTGACCCTGCAGGCCGTCCCCACCTCTCCCTGGAGTCTCTGCTCTGACCACACCTTGCTTTTTCCACTTCCAAAAGTGCTCTGCACCGTGGACCGCTGCACATCTGCTCCCTCTGTCGGCTCCTCCCCCACCTCGACCCCCAGGCTCCGGCAGAAATGCCTCTTCCCCTGGGAGGTCATCCTTCCCCGCTTAGCCTGGGTTGAGGGCCCTGCTCTGTGTTCCCACCGTGCCCCACACTCCCCTACTACAGTACTGGTCAGGGCTCTGCAGTTGTCCATGTGCTTGTTTGACTGCCCTGTCTGGCTCATCACCTGCTCTAAGACAGCACCTAGCTCTATGCCCGGCAAACTTGCGTCTGGGTAATAAGCATCAACTACTGGAGAGAGAAGGGAGAAAGGACAACTGGCCCTTGGCCTGTGCCCTCCAGCCTGGGTCTCTGCCCGCAGGTGACAGCCTCCCAGCTGACCGTGCCGCCTGCTACATGTACCGTGCTGCTGCTGGCTGAGAGCGAGGGGGAGCGGGAGCGCTGGCTGCAGGTGCTGGGTGAGCTGCAGCGGCTGCTGCTGGACGCGAGGCCGAGGCCCCGGCCTGTGTACACACTCAAGGAGGCCTACGACAACGGGCTGCCCCTGCTGCCCCACACGCTCTGTGCCGCCATCATTGGTGAGCCTAATGCCTAGGGCGTGAGGCCTGTTCTGGGCAGGCTGAGGGGAGGAGTCAGGGCCTGTAGGGACAATGCTGGCCCAGCCATAGTCACAAAGGCCACTGTCATTGCCTAGTCTCTGCAGCCATGGGCTGTGGACTCTGCCTTGCACACGTGTCCTCCTTGACCATCCCTTAGGCGTGGCTATATGAGGAGCCCAGGATAGGGGCAGGGGGCCTGGCTTCTGCTGCTCAACTTCTCTGTTTCTGGTTTTCCTAAAAGAATCTCAGGCAAGTGAACAGAGCAAAAGCTTTCATAAGAAATAAACAAGGGCTTTGCTCCCAGCTCTGTTAACTAGCAGCTGGGTGACCATGAGGACCCCAGATGCACCTGAACCTCACACTGTCTCCCATGGGGCTGCTGTGTTCAGTAGGGAGCCTGGGGGAGAGGCACTACAATGCTCCTGGCTTCCTCGGTAGCCCGGGCCCTGTGCGGGTCAAGTCCCATGTGTCAGGAGTCAGGGGCACGGGGGCATTTATCGAGCAAGGATTGCCATGAGTGTCACCATCAGGTGGGCGACTGCTACACTGCTTCATCTCCACAGTCTCAGCAGCTGTGTGAGAAAGGTCCCCACTTCAGGGGAAACTGAGACTCCAAGACTTACCCCAAATCCCACAGCTTCAGGTGGAGGGCCACTCACTCAATCCCTGCCCCCACAGTCCTTATGCATGAGACCCAATCTAGACTCTGGGACAGAAGGGTTCAGTGACACAGGGACAGGGAGAAACTGAGGCTCAGCAAGGGCAGGTAGACTGTTTGGTCTCCACCTCTGGACAGACCCTCTGACCCCTGACTCCTTCCCTCTACCAGACCAGGACCGGCTTGCTCTGGGCACCGAGGAGGGACTGTTTGTGATCCACCTGCACAGCAATGGTACATCCCAGGCTGGGCCAAGGCTGGTGTGGGTGGGGCTTGGCACCAGGGGACAGGAGGGTGGGCACTGGGCTGCTTCTCACCCATCTGATGGTGACACTCTCCCTCACCAACTCCGCAGACATCTTCCAGGTGGGTGAGTGCCGTCGGGTGCAGCGGCTGGCTGTGAGCCCCACTGCAGGCCTTCTGGTTGTGCTGTGTGGCCGAGGCCCCAGCGTGCGCCTCTTCCCCCTGGCTGAGCTGGAGAGTGCAGAGGTGACAGGTGCCAAGATCCCTGAGTCTCGAGGCTGCCAGGCATTGGCAGCCGGGCGCATCCTGCAGGCCCGTACCCCTGTGCTCTGTATAGCTGTCAAGCGCCAAGTGCTCTGCTACCAGCTGGGCCCAGGCCCAGGGCCCTGGCATCACCGCATCCGTGAGCTGCAGGCACCAGCACCTGTGCAGAGCCTGGAGCTACTGGGCGACCGGCTGTGCGTGGGTGCAGCTGGTACCTTCTTGCTCTACCCGCTGCTCAATGAGGCTGCACCCTTAGCATTGGGAGGTGGTCTGATGCCTGAGGAGCTGCCACCATCAAAAGGGGGCCTGGGCGAGGCACTAGGTGTCGTGGAGCTCAGCTTTAGTGAGTTCCTGCTGCTCTTTACCACTGCTGGGGTCTACGTGGACAGCACCGGCCGCAAGTCTCGCATCCATGAACTGCTGTGGCCAGCACTGCCCACAGGCTGGGGTAAGGCCAATGGAGGGCCAGGCTGGGTTGGGCCAGGCACCTGAGGTGTATCTCATACATCAGAGGAAGACAGGGTCCTGCCTAAACTCCTGAGCTAAGCATTGAAAGCTAGTGTGCACCCTCCTGCCTGACCATGCTCTCTGCTCTGCCCTCAGTAGCTTATAGGGGATCGTCCTCTTCCATGCTTTTGCCCACATCTTCCCCCTGCCTGAACTGCTCTCCTTTTTGTATCTGGCAAACTCTTAACCAAGTCCAACCCCGATGTCTGCTCAGGGTCTGGAGCTGGTAGGCCCCCCATAAGTGACCACCATGATTGCTGTCATTGTCATTGTTTTAATGCTCCCTTCCCTGCCCTTCCCCATCATTGGTCCTTTGCTCCTTTTTACTCCCCCACCTCTTTATTCAAACCTATGCCCTGGCTCTTAGCACCTTCTTGTAATGACTGTTTTGATGCACTGAGGGCCTGCACATTGGCTGGGGCTGGTTTCTTCATCACATCCAGCACCCATCGCTGGCAAGCACATCCCAGGAGCTAGGACTGTTTAGAGGAATGAATGAATGAATGAATGAGTGAATGAACGAGGCAGTGGAGGAGTTTGGCACAGTCACAGGTAACTGGTATGATGGAGTATGGGCTGAAAGAGAGGGACAGAGCTCCCTTCAGGAGCAATAGCCCTTCTGGGGTGGGGCCTGTGGGTTGGGTGTAGCACAGACATTCAGCATGTAGGCGGTGGACCCAGACAGCCCGGGGCCGATTCCCAGCTCACTCACCACGGGGTGACTTTGCCTATTACTTAGCTCTGAGGTTTCTGATCATTCATCTGTAAGTTAGGGGTTGTTTGAGAATTAAAGGAGAAAAAAATATGCAAAGTGGTTAGAACTATGCCTGGCATGGCGTAGAGTGGCACTCCAAGATTGTTATCTCTGATTTGTTATGGAAGTTGGGTGGGGTGACTTGGAGAGTCTTCAGAAGAAAGACTTTTGGTGGGGCAGAATGTTATTGTGCTGTGGCAGGGCACAGGGTGTTCCCCGTGGTACTGAGGCGGAAACAAGCCCAGAGAGGTGCTTGACTTGCTCAGGGCTGCACAGCACAGGCAGTTTTACCTTGCAGGTTATGCAGTCCCTTACCTGGCGGTTTTCAGTGAGAACTCCATCGATGTGTTTGATGTGAGGAAAGCAGAATGGGTCCAAACAGTGCCACTCAAGAAGGTGAGGGCCTGACAAGAGCATGGGGCTGGCCTGGGGTGGGACAGGGTAGCATGGTGTGACCTCTGTGCCTGCCGCCTCAGGTGCGACCCCTGAACCCAGAGGGCTCCCTGTTCCTCTATGGCACCGAGAAGGTCCGCCTGACCTACCTCAGGAACCGTCTGGCAGGTGAGGGAGTGTGTGTGCTTGTGAGTGTGAGTACGCGTGTGTGCGTTCACCCGTGCACACGTGTAGGTGTGTGAACCTGAGCCCAGCTGACTAGGGCCCTGGGACTAGTGAGCACTGCCCAGCTCTCTGCTTCTCCCACAGAGAAGGACGAGTTCAACATCCCCGACCTCACCGACAACAGCCGGCGCCAGCTGTTCCGCACCAAGAGCAAGCGCCGCTTTTTTTTCCGGGTGTCAGACGAGCAGAGGCAGCAGCAGCGCAGGTGCGCGTAAGAGATGCAGTGGCTGGATGGGGCCCCCATTTTGGGGGGCGGGCCGAAGTACAGGCCCTCCGGGTGGGGTGAGCAGGGGCGTCACCTTCGCCGACCCCCTCCCTAAACCTTCTTTGCTGGCAGGGAGATGCTGAAGGACCCCTTTGTGCGCTCCAAGCTCATCTCATCGCCCACCAACTTCAACCACCTGGTACACGTGGGCCTTACGGACAGGAAGCCCAGCGTCAAGGACCCGCCCCTGGTGAGTCCTCCAGAGCCAATCACAAGCCTCTCTGGTGAGGCTGAGCCAATCACCGCTTCTTCGGTGCGCTCTGCTTACCTGGTCCCCGGGCCAGAGCACGTCCAGCTGGCGGCTGGCTGCGGTTCGTTGGTCAGGGCTGCTGTGCCGCTGAGTTCCAACCCCTCCGCACTGCCCCCGCAGGCTCCCGAAGCGAAGGGCCGAGGTGCCCGCAGCTCCGTCCCGCAGCGGCCCCACAGCTTCTCGGAGGCCTCGCGGCGCCCTGCCTCAATGGGCAGCGATGGACACGCAGACCCCAGTAAGGACAGCCCCACAACCTCCGGTACCTCCGCGTTTCTCCCTCAAGTTTCCACCTCTATAGACCCCTCCAATCTGACCGTGGATTTTTGTCCCCACATCCTGTTCCTGGAACAGTAAAGAGGAAGCCTTGGACATCTTTGTCCAGCGAGTCCGTGTCCTGCCCCCAGGGATCTCTGAGCCCCGCAGCCTCCCTGATACAGGTGAGCCAGGAGGGGCGTGTCCCTCCCCCACTCTATGGACAGGCTTCTGTTCTGTATTAGGCCTGTTACTGAGACCTGAGGCCAGAGAACAAGCGTAGCTCATCCCTTCTTGGGATCCTAACAGACGCAGACTCTTACCCGTCTCACTCCACGGTGGGCCCAGCAGAAGCCTGGAATTGGGAATCTTGGCTCTGACTGTCCCAGCAGTGTGGCACCCTGCAAGGTGCCTAGCCTCCCTGAACTTGTCTTGCCTGTAAAATGAGGTTATTGTGAGACTTGTATGAGGTGATGATACCTCAGCATGGTGCTTGGCACATGGGGACAGTGCCACAGAGGGGGACCTCTTGGGATTCTTAACAGAGGCCTAGCCCATGGCTGGGAGCAATTCACTCTGTCTGGGGACTGGGAAAGATCTAAGAGGAGATGGGAAGGTTTCCAATCTTCCTCCAGCCTCATCTCCAACTGTCACTGCCCCCCTCCAAGCCACACTAGGCCACTCAGCCCTGGGACTTGCCATGTTCTTTCACACCTTCAAGCTCTTGCCCCTGCTGTCCCCCTGCTTTGAATGCCCTTTCCTGTCCTCAACTTGATTAATGCCTAGGCCACCCTCAAAAGTTCTGTACCAGTATCACCTTTTCCAGAGACCACCTGGCTACCTGGTCAGGTGGTCACTGCCTCTCTGGGGCTGGCACCACCTTTGGTGCCCTCCTCCCACCCATTCCTTGTCAGTTCCTCTGTGCTTTGGTTTTGTCTGGATACCAGTCCTCCTCTCTCAACTGCAGGCTCTTTGATGTTGGTGGTCAGTTTTGTCTTCTGTCCAAAGTAAAGCACATTTGTTGATTGAATGGAGAATTGAGTAAATGAACAAAGGACTTTAATTTGAACTCCAGGATTAAGTACGAGTTACCCAGGTTCTTCTCATGTAACCCCACCCTACTTCATATCTGGCCTCCTCCAAGGGTCCTGCTGCAGCAGGTGATGGATCCTGGGCAGGCCTCTGGAGACACTGGCTCGGTGAGGGAAGAGTCCTTTCCTCTTTGCACCCTGACCTCCTTCTCTCTCTCCTCCAGGTCTCAGAGCGGCTCCAAAGCCTTCCCCTAGCCCCTGAATCAGAGACCTCCCCTTGACACCCTCTGGCAGGGCCCACCCGAATCCCAGGACTGAGATGTGAGGGAGCAAAGAGCCCGAGGAATGCCATGCTCCGGCTGGTCCGGGACATGTGGAAATTCGGACTCAGGGAAAGGCTGGGCTGGGTAGCAACTGGGAGGCTGGCCTGAGTTCCCAGGACCTGGGGAGCTTGATTCCCAGCCCTCATCCCATCTTTCTCCTCTACTCCCAGCCCACCTTGTGCTAGCCACTGGGAATAGAACTGTCTCCCTTCTGCCCTGGGGGCCCCTCTGCCCTGGTGTCCAGGGATGATTGTGCCAAAACTCTCGTTTCCAGTGCCAAGCCTCAGGTGGCTTGTAAGCAAGGGTCAGCGTGAGGGACGGAGAAGGGCCGGGTCCCTGGGAACAGTCTCAGGTCTGAGTTGCACACTGTGTAGCCCCCAGTGAGGCCAAGTTGGGGCATAGCCCAGTCTCTGCTCAGGGTCAGGGTAGGAGGGACAGGCTCTGATCCAGAGGAAAGAAGCTAGAGCAGCGGGGGAAGGATGTAGGTGAAGGAGGTGAGAGGCAAATGGGGAGAAAGGAAGTGGAGGAGGAGGTGATAGTGATTGGAAGGAGGGAAAAGGCTTCCAGAGAAGGAGAGAGGGATAAAGGAGGAGTGATGAAGAAAAGGCAAGAGGAGAGGAGTGGAGGGAAGAGGGAACTAGGGGAACACACCCATGGGTCTTCCTCTGGGAAGGAGCTTGGTCGGTTGGGAACAGGGAGGGGCTCCGTAAGCCAGCTGACATTGTCATCTAATCCGTCCCCACAAGATAATGCCTAAACAGGAGGGGATGGGGAGGGTATTTATATGGGCTACTTGGTGGGAGGTGGGCACCCGACAGGTCCACTGGAGGGTCTCCAGGCACACTTTGGCCCTTCCCAAAAAGGGGGCAATCCTTTTTCTCAAAGCTTTGACCACCTGTGTATTAGGGGATCATAGGGGACATTTTATTATTGACCCTAGTTATTATTATTATTATTATTATATTACTATTTTTATTAAACCTCTCCCTACTGATGAGTGGGGGGCAAAATAAGTATTTAACTCCTCAAATGCCCTATTCCTGGGAGGGGTTGACCCTCACTCTGTGAGGCAGTAAGAAAACAATAAAGACAACTTTGTAAGCTGCTGGACTCAGCGCCTGGATCTGCCTTCCTGGGGTTCAGAAAATAAAGGGGTGGGGATCAGAAATGGAGGGAGGAGTGTGTTATCAAGGGAAGTTAAAGACCAGATTGTCTTCCCAGTATTTTCAGGAATCAGGTGGCACATTCAAAGGGGGTGAATGAAGAGAGTTTAATAGCACAGGGATGGCAGCATTAAAGGGACCCAGTGAGCATGCCCCCGGGCCCAGCAGCAGGGAGAGGCAGTGGTGCTTCCGAGAGGAGCTGTGGCTCTCGGGAGAACTTGGTGGTGGCCGAACTTGATGGTGGCCGAGCAGGAAGGCAGTCCAGGAAATAGATTGCTCCTCCCATCTCCTGCCTCCTTTTGTCCAAATCCAAGCAGCAGCCAGAGGACCCTAAAGCTCAGTTTTATTGCATGTCCTAGAAGGTAGCGTTAGGGCCACTGAGCTGGGTGGGGAAGGATGGGGAATGGATGTGGAAAGTCCATCCTGTGAGGCTGCTAAGAGAAGGGAGGAGGAGGAGGGGTCTGGTAAGGGTCTCACTGGTCCTGTGACAGCAGGACGCAGGTCTAGGCAGAGCTCGATGAGGAGGCCTCTCAGTTCCTTAGACTCTTCTCCCATGATCTTGTCCTGCACCCCACCCCAGCCCCTCACTCCCACAGCACTGTCCTGTTACCAGCTACCAGCTACCAGCTACATGTGGCTCCGGAGAAATATCACTAGTCTGAACTAGGATGTGCTGTGAGTTTAAAGTACATACCAGATTTCAAAGACTTAGTGAGAAAAAAATCTACAAATTATCATTAATAATTTTTATATTGATTATAAGTGGAAATAACATTTTGGATTATATATTATAAAATTAATCCCACTTACATCTTTTTACTTTTTTATTGTAGCTACTAGAAACTGTATTGTGTCCACGCCTGATGCACCTCATGTTGTTTCCACTAGTCTAGCTCTTCTCATTCCAGTAGCGACATAATCAGTGTCAAGCACCCACTCTCTCACCAACACCCCTGTCTTCCCAGCTCCCCAACTTCAGGGAATTTTTGACCCCACTGGAACCTGCAATCCATAGATTGTGCCACACTTTTGCTGTCCCTCATCCCTCTTGTGTTCTTATGTGCCTCCTCACACAGCCTACATTCCAGGTCAGTCATTCATTATGGTCACTTTTTTACACGAATATTTATTTATTTAACAAATGTTTGTTGAAGACCAATCATGTGCCAGATATTCCTTGTCCTTATGGAGCTTATATTTTGGTGGTAGGAGACAAACAATAAACAAATAAGTAAATTGTATTATATGCTAGAACAGTGGTTCTCAACTGGGGGCAATTTTGCCCCCTATGGGACATTATGGCAATGTCTGGAGACATGTCTCATTCCCACAACAGGGGGAGGGGCACTACTGGTATCTATCGCTAGAAGCTAGGATGCTGCTGAACATCCTGCAGTGAACAGGCAGCCCCCAAATACAAAGAATTATCCGGCCCAAATGTCAGTAGTGCCTAAGTTGAGAAACCTGCTCTATAAGGTGTTACTACTTTAGAAAAATTTTAAAAAGTAGATTGGGGTGTGGGATTGAGAGAGGAAGTTGGGTTAGAGACTTCATTGAGAAGGTGACATTTCAGCAAAAGAGTGAGTGAGGGAGGGAGGGAGACCAACTAGACTTCCTATCTCATTGAGAAAATTAAAGTACCCATCACATGTGCCCGTGTACTCTGTCTTCTCTCCAATTATTGTGGGTAAACTGTTCATGCTCCTAGCAAAGGCCAAACCTCTCCCTCAAGAGCTCTCGTTCCCTCCATCTGTTCAAGGCCATCAGTCCTGCAATTCTCTTCTATTAAACAACAACAGGAGCATTTGAAGTCTTGCTCCACAGCTGCATATGTCATTAGTTTGGCTCAAATAAACTCATATATATATTTTTAAAAACAGCAACAACAATCTTCTTTTACCCTCTTCCCCTCCCTCCCAGCTGCCATCTTATTTTTCTCCTTACCTTTGCTGCAAAGCTCCCCGACAGAGTTGTGTATTATCACTGTCTCCAGTTTCTTTCCTCATTTTTCATTTATTTACTTACTTATTTTTTGGAGAGGGAGAAACATAGATTTTGTTGTCCCACTTATTCATGCATTTATTGTTTTTTTTAGAGAGAGAGGGAAAGAGAAACATGGATCTGTTGTTTCATTCATTCATGCATTCAGTGGTTGCTTCCTGTATGTCCCCTGACAGGGGATCGAACCCACAAGCCTGGTGCATTGGGACAGTGCTCCAACCAACTGAACTACCTTGCCAGGGCCATTGGTTAATTCTTGTATGTGCCCCGACTGGGGATTAAGCCCACAACCCTGGTGTATTGTGATGACATTCTAACCGAGTTACCTGGCCATAGGTTCTGAGGTGCCCAAAATTTGACTGGTTTTATTTTGTTTGTTTATTTATTTATCCTCACCCGAGGACATTTTTCCATTTTTTGTTCAGAGAGAGAGAGAGAGAGAGAGAGACATCGATGTGAAAGGGACACATCGGGTGGCCGCCTCCCGCACAACCAACCAGGGCCGGGGACAAACTGCAACCAAGGTACATGCCCTTAGCGGGAACCAAACCCGGGTCTCTCTGGACCACACGCAGGCTGACACTCCAACCACTGAGCCAAACGGGCAGGGGCGACTGGTTTGGTTTTAAAACAGAAAGTTCCATATCCCTGAAGTCCCTTCAGTCCTGGGCAAACTGGGACAGTCGGCCACCCTGTTCACCAGCTTTTCCATTAAGGTCCTTTTTCTGTTCCAGAATTCAACCCACCACATTGCATTTAGTTGTCCTGTCTCCTTAGTCTCTTACAATCTGCAACAGTTTCTCAGTCTTTCCTTGTCTTTCATGTCCTTGACACTTTTGAGGAGTACTTGTCAGGTCATTTTGTTGAATAACCCCCAGTTTGGGTTTGCTGGGTGTTTTCTCATGATTAGACTAGGCTTATGGGTTTTGAGGAAGAAAACTCACAGAGGTGAAGTAGGGCGGAAATTTGACCTGTCTTATTCACTGCTGCATAGCCAGTACCTAGAACTGAGTGCCTGGCTCGCTGTAGGCACCAAAAATCTGTCTGTTGAATGAATACTGGAATGAATGAAGGCCTCTGGAAATGATTTAGGGCTGTTCTGAAGTTTTAAAATGTTAATATAAATACTATCCTATCAAACATGTTCGGCAGTTTTTTCACCCTTCAACAGTGTTTCCTTGAGAGTCATTTTAGAACGCAGAGAGCCACTTCATTCTTGTCACTTTTACCCTTTCACAAGTGACTGCAAGGGCTCTTCAGGTGGTCTCTGCGCGCATTCGTTAGGTGTTCTCACGGCAGAATCGGGCAGAATCGCGGAGAATCGCGGAGAATCGCTAGCCGCAGAGTAGGCGCATGTACGTGTCCATGGATACCGAATGTCAGCCCAAGGGCTGAACACATTTACACCTCCGCAGCATTGAAAGGACCCGTTTTCCTCACATCTTCCCGACACGTGATGACCTACAAAAGCGCAGTGACCCCTGAGGGTGCCTGGTCACTTTCCGGACCACATCTCCCAGAAAGCACCGCGGCCTCGCTACCTGGTGGCGTAGAAGGGAATGACCAATCCCCGAGAGCCCCAGAAAGGTGGCGCTGCCGCCACGCCTCGCTCCCCGGCGCGCCCAGAGCAGTGACTACCACTCCCAGAAGCCACGGTGGACAGGCGCCGCTGGCCACCATTTCGAGGCTCGGCGGGGGTGGGCGAGGGCGAGGGCGGGGTCCGCTTCCCGGCAGGCAGTGCGGCCCGAGGGGCGGAACTCCATTTCCCAGCAGGCTCCGGGCGGCGGGCGCCGCGGTGCCTTGTGTGGGATGTAAGCGCGGAGGTGGGCGCGGGGGACTGAAGCCAGGACTCTTTGGGATTTGGGGGGTGGGCCAGGGGGTGCCTTCCGGACGGACTCTAGGACACCGGGGTGCGGTTGTAGAGAGGGAGCGGGCAGCCATTGGCGGTCCTCTGCGGTGTTCTAGGGGCGCACCCCCATCGGGGCCGGGGGCCGGGGCTCCCAGGGGCTGTGGGGACGAGGAGGCCCTACAGCCTTGGCTGAGGGGGTCTCATCCACGCAAGAACAGATGAGCGGAGGGTGAAAAGGGGCGGGGAAACAAGGGATCGTGCATGTGTGTGTTGGGGGGCGTTTGGAACCTTAGCGGAGCCCGGGAAGGGGCTCCCTGGCGGTGCCGCCCGACTCTCCCTCTCCTGGCTCACCCGCAGGCCGAGGCCCGCCGCCATGGGGCTGAAGGCCGCCCAGAAGACGCTCTTCCCGCTGCGCTCGATCGACGACGTGGTGCGCCTGTTCGCTGCCGAGCTGGGCCGAGAGGAGCCGGACTTGGTGCTCCTATCCTTGGTACTGGGCTTCGTGGAGCATTTCCTAGCTGTCAACCGCGTCATCCCCACCAACGTGCCCGAGCTCACCTTTCAACCCAGCCCGGCGCCCGACCCTCCCGGCGGCCTCACCTACTTCCCAGTTGCTGACCTATCCATCATCGCTGCGCTCTATGCCCGCTTCACCGCCCAGATCAGAGGTGCCGTCGACCTGTCTCTGTACCCCCGCGAAGGGGGTGTCTCCAGCCGCGAGCTGGTGAAGAAGGTCTCCGATGTCATCTGGAACAGCCTTAGCCGCTCCTACTTCAAGGATCGGGCCCATATCCAGTCACTCTTCAGTTTCATCACAGGTTGGAGCCCCACAGGTGGCAAGGGGCGAGAATCCTGTTCCACCCAACCTTGGCCTACCTCTTCACAACACATAGTTTACAGAGCCCTTTGGAGACCTGTAAGCCTTGTGAGGTGGGGCAGGTGTTAATCCCCCCTATGCAGTTAGGGAAGCTGAAGCCCAGAGAGGGAAATAATGTGCCAAAGTCACACAGAATGGCCAGGCTGGGACTAGACCCCACTCACTTGGCTTCAAATCCATTAATCACCCTCTGCCCCCTCAGCGCCCCCCATCCCTGCCACTGAGCAGTTGTGGGAGTCCTACGCGCCACCATGAGGCACAGAGGGCAGCAACGGATTTGGGGGGTGAGGAGTCAAAATCCAGCTGCATTTGAGACAATTAAATGAAATATGAAAACGTTTTAAAAGTGAACAGAGAGGGGCTTCACCTCTGGTGATGGCTTAAGGCTTAGGGATTGCGAAGAGCTTTGCTCCCAGGCCAGTTGACTAGTAGTCACGTTCTGGAGTGCCATGCTGAGAGGAATCTGAGGCTGCTTCCAGCTTAGCAAGAAAAGAGTACAGATATAACTTACAAGTATTTGCCAGTGGGTGTGTGAAAAAAAGTATTGGCCAGAGATCCTATTTTTGCACATTCTTTTATAACCTGGTAGGTACAATAAAAGGAGGAAATTCTTAAATTAACATAAACATATAATATGGTTGCAGAGAGAGAGGAGTAACAGGTTCAAGGCTGGGTGGAACTAGGAAGATTCAAGAAGGTCTGTTGTTGATGGGAGTTGTAAACAAAGAGGAAGAGGCTTTGAACACACAGAAGGATGGGGTAGGGGAGTGATGGAGGAGGTTCTGAGGTTTGGGCACAGGCTGGGAGATGAGGGTGGGAGGGAACATGGCCAATCACTGCCTAGCCCCCTTCCTCCAGGCCAGAGCTCAGAGGATCCTCTTTCCTTACCTCCTTCACAGGCACCAAACTGGACAGCTCTGGTGTGGCCTTTGCTGTGGTGGGGGCCTGCCAGGCTCTGGGTCTTAGGGATGTCCACCTGGCTCTGTCTGAGGACCACGCCTGGGTTGTGTTTGGTCCCAATGGAGAGCAGACAGCTGAGGTCACCTGGCATGGCAAGGGCAATGAGGACCGAAGGGGCCAGACAGTCAACGCGGGTGTGGCTGAGCGGGTATTGCCTCCTCCCCCTGCTCCCTTCACACTCCTAACCCAAGTCACCCAAGGGGCTGTGCTTTCCTGGGCCACACTTCCTTCTTTCCATCACCACCTACATCTGTCAGGAAGGGGGCGGAGAAGGGCCCCTTTCCTGGCCATCATGAGACATCTGGTATTGTCCTCTTCCAAGAGCTGGCTGTACCTGAAAGGATCATACATGCGCTGTGACCGCAAGATGGAGGTAGCTTTCATGGTATGCGCCATCAACCCTTCCATTGACCTGCACACTGACTCCCTGGAGCTGCTGCAGCTGCAGCAGGTGAGGTGTGCTGGGACCCTGGGCAGGGGCACTTTCCCTCCCTGAGCTTCAGCTTCCCCTTTTGCAACGTGGTTAACAATTCCTGGGCTGGCCTTTCCCAGGGTTCTTGGGAGAAAGGGCTTTGACTCCAGTAAGGGGCCAGTTTCTAAATTCTGGCCCTTCCTACCTGGTGGGAGATCCCTGCTGGTGTTGGATCCCACCTCTGCCTGGTAGACTGAGGACTTCTCACCCCTCCCCGCCAGCTCATACTTCTCTCTTTTGGCCTCTAGAAGCTGCTCTGGCTGCTCTATGACCTAGGACATCTGGAAAGGTCAGTAGGGGGAAGTGGCCAGGCTGGGCTTTTGGAGGCTGGGTGGCTAGGTGGCAGCGTGGACTCATGACCTTTTTCCAGGTACCCCATGGCGCTGGGGAACCTGGCAGATCTGGAGGAGCTGGAGCCTACCCCTGGCCGGCCAGACCCACTCACCCTCTACCATAAGGTGGGGACATCTCAGGAGGGTACAGAAGGGAGACCCAACAGTGGCTGGGGTTCCCTTCCACCTGGGAACTGGGAGGGGGCAGGTGAGAGAAGAACTTTGTGTGTATTGGGAGTTATCACCCCCTTTGTATTTACCACGCACATATTCAGCTCTGAGGGGTGTTCTGGGATTGGCGGGCCCCTCAGCCCTGGTTTTTTTCTGCCTCTCCTTGTCCTTCCTGGAGTATAACAGATATCAAATGTGGGAGCACTGAGGAGGGGGCTGTTGACTTGGTGGGGGTGGGGGTAGGGGTAGAAGTGACATTGGGTTGGGCTTGTAAGGCTTTGGTGTTTGGGAGCGTGTGGGCAAGCCTGGGAAAGGGACATGCCCTAAGCTTGGAGGTTGGACCCTTCTTCTTCCCTAGGCCTTGTTCTGTGGGAGTCTCCACCCTCGCATTCTAGCCCAGGACTCAGCAAGCAGTCCTGCAGACCTGGGGGAGGGACACCTGGTAGAGGGGATGGCAGAGGGTAGAGGTGGAACTGGAGATGGGACTCTGGGATCATGTCTACTTTGCCTTCTGAATATGATCTGATGGGACATTAGTGCCAAATGGTACAGCTGGGGGCTGCCTCCCTGAGGGCCTTCTGCTCTGTCCCTAGGGCATTGCCTCAGCCAAGACTTACTACCGGGATGAGCACATCTATCCCTACATGTACCTGGCTGGCTACCACTGTCGCAACCGAAATGTGCGCGAAGCCCTGCAGGCCTGGGCCGACACGGCCACTGTCATCCAGGAGTGAGCATCCTCCCAACTAAGGCCTTAGCCCATCCTTTCTTCCTCTTCTACCCAATTTCCAGTCACCCTTTCCCAGGAGTGAGGCCTGGGCCCCAAGCCCTTTCCTTTTCTCTAGTCTATAGGCAGCCAAGGCTACCATCACCCAGGAGGTAGGGATCCCTAATGAGGGCCTCATACCTTTCCCTTTCTCCTCTCTCCTCCTGATTGCCAACCACCACCATTCAGCAGTAAACCCTGACCCCCCACCCCATGCCCCCCTCCTCACTCTGGGTTGATACAATATTATTTTGGAGTGAGGACCCCAGCCACTCGCCTGGTCTCTAGATGATCCAGGAAAAGAAATCTGGGCTCCATCCCCACCAAATCCTTGGGGGTACCCACCATGGCCAAGGCTCCACAGTGCCCTATTGCTCTCACAGCTACAACTACTGCCGAGAAGACGAGGAGATCTACAAGGAGTTCTTTGAAGTAGCCAATGATGTCATCCCCAACCTGCTGAAGGAAGCAGCTAGCCTGCTGGAGGCTGGGGAGGAGCGGCCAGGGGAGCAGACCCAGGTGAATGGCTCTACCTGTGTCTACCGTCCCCTCTGATCAGGGCTCCCAGTCACAGGATATGGGGACTGCTGCCCAGGACTGGGGACTGCATGAGGAAGGTAGCCTGTTCTGTTAATCAGTAGCCATGGTCCTGGGCCAGGGTTTGAGGGAGCTGAGGATATTTTAGGGGTTTCCACCCTATTCCTTTAGGTAAATGGGATGAAGCCCATCTCTTTCATGACCAGGGTTCCTATTCAGTTGAGGGGGATGGGATGGAGGTAAGGGATGGTTTCCCCTTTTCTCTGAGCCCTGGCTAAGTTCTGGTTTTATAAAAGAAAGGAGGTTCTAAGAATTCTCTTTCCCTATGCTCACCTTTTACTGAGCCAGGGCTCTTTGCTTAGACGAGGGGCCTGGCCTGTGTGTGTCCTTTGATAAGGGGTTCTGATCTGTGCCCTCCTTTCCCCCTTGCCCAGGGCGCCCAGAGCCAGGGGTCTGCCCTCCAGGACCCAGAGTGCTTCGCCCATCTGCTTCGGTTCTACGATGGCATCTGCAAATGGGAAGAAGGCAGCCCCACGCCGGTGCTGCACGTGGGCTGGGCCACCTTCCTTGTGCAGTCCCTAGGCCGTTTTGAAGGACAGGTGAGGGGCAGCTGTGCATGGGGACTGAGGACAGGTGGTGGCAGCAGCTACAAAGGAGCCAGAGCCTTTGTGCCCCTGAAGGGGATCTGCTCATCCCCTCTGGGTGCATATGATACTGAGGCCTCAACATGATGGCCGACGCGGAATCCTGGGGATACAGCCACTGGATTGTAACCTTTCCCTCGGCTCGCACTCCCTCTCTTGCCTAGGTGCGGCAGAAGGTGCGAATCGTGAGCCGGGAATCAGAGGCCGCCGAGGCGGAGGAGCCCTGGGGCGAGGAAGCCCGGGAAGGCCGGCGGCGAGGTCCGAGGCGGGAGTCCAAGCCCGAGGAGCCCCCACCTCCCAAGAAGCCGGCGCTGGACAAGGGCCCAGGCGCGGGGCAGGGCATGGTGCCAGGACCCCCCCGGAAACCCCCAGGGACGGTCCCAAGCACTGCCCGGGGCCCTGAAGGCGGCAGCATGGCCCCAGCTCCTGCGCCTGCCGCGTCGCCACCTCCAGAGGGTCCGGTGCTCACTTTCCAGAGCGAGAAGATGAAGGGCATGAAGGAGCTGCTGGTGGCCACCAAGATTAACTCGAGCGCCATCAAGCTGCAGCTCACCGCGCAATCACAAGTGCAGATGAAGAAGCAGAAGGTGTCTACACCCAGCGACTACACTCTTTCCTTCCTTAAGCGGCAACGCAAGGGCCTCTGAGCTGCACACTGGGACTCCTTATTAGCTCATCCGAGCTGATGTTCAGTCCCGATCCAGGCTCCACCCCAGCCCTCCCTCAGCGAGCCTAGGTTCCGCCCCAGCCAATGGGACTTAGGCCGGGCCCCCGGGCCCCACCCCTACCCGGAATCTAGGCTTGGGTGCCCTGGTCCCCGAGTCCCACTACCCCAGCGCTATACTGGAATATAGGTCCCATCCCCAGCATCCCAGCTGGCCCGTTGAAACCTCACCTGGGCCCCATAAAGGTCCAACCACGGGAAACTCAGGCCCCACCTCAGAATCCAGGCTCTAACCGTAGGCCTGACCAGTGTTGCTCTGGGTTGCTCTTAGCCCATGGGGCTGAAGTTTCACCCTAAACTCCGGACGCGCAGGTCCCGCCTCCAGCCCAGGAACTTATGGCCCCGCTCGTAGAATATTTCCGCACTTCACAATTACATCCCTTGGGAATCCAAGCCCCCTACCCTCCAAAATTTTAAAGGAGCGCTTTCAGAATTTGGAAATTCTAGCTTTCTCCTTTCCCTGTCCCACGAGTCCGGGATACGAAAGTCCTCCAGCCTCTGTGAATTCTGAGCTCCGCCCCCTTCCTGACCAACTGGCTCCAGATCAGAGCAGACCTCTCTTCCGACCCTCTGGGAACCTTCGCTAGGTCCAGCCCGTCTCGGGGGACCCAGGAGGAAATCTGCCGGGGTTTGTGATTGGATGAGGGGAGCCTGATCTCTGTTTTGTACATAGATTTATTTTTCAGTTCCAAGGAAGATGAATACATTTTGTAAAAAAAAAAAAAAAGTCCGTGTCTGTGTTTCATCTGGGAATCTGAAGGGCAGGGTGGAGTGCCCTCTCCTCTGCTTCGGGCTCACCACCTGTAGAATGCAAGGAAACGCTGGCTCAAGGACCTCGGCCCCGCCAGGCTTCGGGGCTTCCCCTCCCCGCCGAGGGCCTGTCCCGCGGGCGCCTCCTCCCGGCCGGGCGGCGGGGCATCCCCCGCCTAACCCCGCCCCAGGCCCCGGCCCCGCCCCGCGGCCTCTGAGGCACCGGCGCCCCGCCCTGCCCGCGCCGCCCCGCGCCGCCCCGCGCCGGCTCCGGCTCCGCAGCTCGCGTCCGCTCGCCCGCCGGCCAGCCGGCGCCGGGCCATGGCGCTGCTGCGGGACGTGTCGCTGCAAGACCCGCGGGACCGCTTCGAGCTGCTGCAGCGCGTGGGGGCCGGGACCTATGGCGACGTCTACAAGGTGCGCCGGGCGGCTGGACTGGCGGGAGGGCGGCGAGGAGGATGCCAGCTCCGCGCCCTGCTGCGGGATCCAGCCCCCAGCCCCGCCTCCTCCTCATTCCGCTTCACCTCCTCTGTCCCAGTAGGCCCGCGACACGGTCACGTCCGAACTGGCCGCGGTCAAGATAGTCAAGCTAGACCCAGGTGAGAGTCGGGGCCAGGGCCTCTGCGCTGGAGGACGGGCAGAGAGCTTGGCGGTGCGCTGTGAGGGGCGGAGAGTTGACATTTCCGAGATCCCCTGAGAGGCAGCCCCCAGGAGGTGCTGTCCCTTGGCACTTGTCTGGCCTGGAGGGAGGAAGAACTCTGTGCTCATTTGCAGATGAGGGCAATGAGTTGGGGTGATGCCTCTGAGGCGCCCCCCCACCCCATGATGTCCTGTGCTCCACAGGGGACGACATCAGCTCCCTCCAGCAGGAAATCACCATACTGCGTGAGTGCCACCACCCCAATGTGGTGGCCTACATTGGCAGCTATCTCAGGTGAGGCTGCTTTATTCCCCTGCCCACCCTCAGGAAGCCCTCATGCGGCCCTGCCCTGTGCCCACCCAGCTCCGTGTTCCCCCAGGAACGACCGCTTGTGGATCTGCATGGAGTTTTGCGGAGGGGGGTCCCTGCAGGAGATTTACCATGGTGAGGGCCGGGACTCCAGGCCCCAGAGGGCCACAACCTTCTTCCCACCCTCTACCCCAACATGTGGCAGGAGGGAGAGCTGGGGCTCCAGTCTGCTCCTCGCTGGCTATGTGACCTTGAGAGAAATACTGTCTTTCTCTGGGCTCTGTATCCCGGACTGCCTTCAGCTTCCTTGACCCAGGGTGGCCTGGGAGGGTCAACATATACCCCAAGCCCCCAAGCCAGCTCTCACTTCTTCCATTTCAGCCACCGGGCCCCTGGAGGAACGGCAGATTGCCTACATCTGCCGAGAGGCACTCAAGGTAGCTAGGCCCAGAAGGCTGCTCACACCCCAATGCCCAGGAGCTGTGGGCAGGGAGCCCAGCTGGCCAGTATGCGTGGGGTGGAGTGCCCCAGGCAGGGCCCGCCTGAGGGGCTGTGGGTCCTGAGAGAAGGGGCCCCAGCCCTGTTGCCGGAAGCAGCCCATTTCCCTCTTGGCTCAGTCACTTCCTGTTTGGGGAGAGGGGAGGAGGAAGCGGCTTGGGTGGGGGGCCCCAGTCCTCAGAGAGGGTTCAGGAAAGGTGGGATGGTGCTGGGTAGCTGCTCTCAGGGGCTCCTCTTTGTCCCCAGGGGCTGCACCACTTGCATTCTCAGGGGAAGATCCACAGAGATATCAAGGTAGGGGTCTGGCCTTTGGCATGGGGGTGGGAGGAGGAGGTTCTCTGGAGCACCAGATGGGATTCCCTCTTCTCCATTCCTACAGGGAGCCAACCTTCTCCTCACTCTCCAGGGAGATGTCAAGCTGGGTCAGTACCCCGGGGACACAATCAGGGTGAGGGTTCTGTGGGAGCTCCAGAAAGTCTTAGGGTCTGCATTCAAGTGCCGAGTGTCCTTGGGCAAGTCACTTTATAGCTTGGGCCTCAGGTTCCCCATTGAGAAAAGTGGAAGAGTCCTCTCTTCCTACTAGAAGTTGGATGTGGTTGGGTCTGTGTGGAGAACATGTGACCTGGCACTTGGTCAGAGACTGAAGGTGGTTGACCCTTCCTAGGAGGGGACCTGGCCTTGGCAAGTGTAGCTGAACTTGGTCTGCCTGTTGTCTGAGCCCTGCCAGGTGCATCCTGAGTCTGAGCCTTAGAGCTGGGTGGGGAGTGGTAGCCAGAGGGCGGGTGCCAGTAGCTCTTTCTCCTTGCAGCTGATTTTGGAGTGTCAGGCGAGCTGACGGCATCTGTGGCTAAGAGGAGATCTTTCATTGGGACTCCATACTGGTGAGGCTGCACCTCAGGCTGAGGGGGTAGGGGCCACAGGTGGAGCACCCAGCCATGCCATCTATGACTCTGCCTCTAGGATGGCCCCAGAGGTGGCCGCCGTGGAGCGCAAAGGTGGCTACAACGAGCTGTGTGACGTCTGGGCCCTGGGCATCACAGCCATTGAGCTGGGCGAGCTGCAACCCCCTCTGTTCCACCTGCACCCCATGAGGTCAGCTGAACACTTGCCCCTTGCCTGACCCCTAGGGCCCTGTTGACTCTCAACTCCTGACCTTTTGATTTCCATAGGGCCTTGATGCTCATGTCCAAGAGCAGCTTCCAGCCACCCAAGCTGAGGGACAAGACTCGCTGGTGAGGGCCCACATCCCTTGCTTGGGCCCCCTTTTCAGCCAGTCCTCTTGGGAGTAGAGGAGCCATCTGCCAACTCCCAGGGTGCAGCCTCACGAGCTCCGACCTCTCTGGTATTCTGCGGCCCCACCTCTGGGCCCATGACTGGTGTGAACAAGGAAGAAGGGCAGATAGTTGTTGATGGAGGAGCCTTCATGTCGCAATAGGAGTGTTGCTCAGGCCACCTGCCCTTGGCCTCAGGCTGGCTCCTTCCTGGGCAGGCCCAGTGTCCTCTGGAGTGGTGGCAGGGGGCAGTTGGCAGGATGTCCTGCATGAGGGCTAACCTGGGTTTGGGGGCTCTTGTGCCCACTAGGACCCAGAATTTCCACCACTTCCTCAAGCTGGCCTTGACCAAGAACCCCAAGAAGAGGCCAACAGCAGAGAAGCTTCTACAGGTGGGAGGCAGGGGACAGGGCAGGGGCTCAAGGCTTGAAAGCAGGGGCCTGGGGCCAGAGACCAACCTGAGCTCTCCTCGATCCTCCAGCACCCATTCACAACGCAACAGCTCCCTCGGGCTCTCCTCACACAGCTGTTGGACAAGGCCAGTGATCCCCACCTGGGCACCCCCTCCCCAGAAGACTGTGAGCTGGAGGTGAGTGGGTGGAGCTGGGGAATTGCGTCTTGGCCTGACCTGGTTGGAGGGAGTATAAAGATGATATAGATCCGGGTCCCTTTAACTTGGATATTTCCAGCACAGAGAGCTTCCCTCCAGGTGAGCCACCCATTAGGAGTCTTCCCTGAGCCGGCCCTGTCTCCCTGTACTGCCTCTTGCTAGGTTTCTGCCCTTGACCTGGGCTGACCATGGCCCTCGCTCAGCCATCTTCTGGTTCTGTGCGATTTTGCCCAGTTATTGGCCTCTGTGTGCTGGTTTTCTCATTTGTGAAATGAGGGTGCTGTTTAATCTCAGAGTTGTGAAAACAAAACACGTCGATGTGTGTACAGCACACTGGATGTGTTGTGAGGTGAGTGCTGGTGTGTGTCCACTGTCTGTGTTCTTTTTTAGACTTATGACATGTTTCCAGACACCATTCACCCCCGGGGTCAGCACGGCCAGGCCGAGAGGACCCCCTCAGAGATCCAGTGTGAGTGGGGTGGAGAGCTGTGTCTGTGGACTTGGTGGGGGGCTGAGTGTGGATTTGGTAGGGGGCTGAGCGTGGATTTGGTGGGGGACTGAGTGGATTTGGTGGGGGGCTGAGTGTGGATTTGGTGGGAGGCTGAGTGGATTTGGTGGGAGGCTGAGCGTGTGGATTTGGTGGGGGGCTCTGGATTTGGTGGGGGGCTGAGCTTGTGGATTTGGTGGGGGGCTGGGTGTGGATTTGGTGGGGTTTTGAGCGTGGATTTGGTGAGGGGCTGTGCGTGGATTTGGTGGGGTTTTGAGCGTGGATTTGGTGGGGGCTGAGTGTGGATTTGGTGGGGTTTTGAGCATGGATTTGGTGGGGGCTGAGTGTGGATTTGGTGGGAGGCTGAGTGTGGATTTGGTGGGGTTTTGAGCGTGGATTTGGTGGGGGCTGAGTGTGGATTTGGTGGGAGGCTGAGTGTGGATTTGGTGGGGGGCTGAGCGTGGATTTGGTGGGGGGCTGAGTGTGGATTTGGTGGGGTTTTGAGCGTGGATTTGGTGGGGGGCTGAGTGTGGATTTGGTGGGAGGCTGAGTGTGGATTTGGTGGGGTTTTGAGCGTGGATTTGGTGGGGGCTGAGTGTGGATTTGGTGGGAGGCTGAGTGTGGATTTGGTGGGGGGCTGAGCGTGGATTTGGTGGGGGCTGAGTGTGGATTTGGTGGGGTTTTGAGCGTGGATTTGGTGGGGGCTGAGTGTGGATTTGGTGGGAGGCTGAGTGTGGATTTGGTGGGGGGCTGAGCGTGGATTTGGTGGGGGGCTGAGTGTGGATTTGGTGGGGGCTGAGTGTGGATTTGGTGGGAGGCTGAGCGTGGATTTGGTGGGGGGCTCTGGATTTGGTGGGGGGCTGAGCTTGTGGATTTGGTGGGGGACTGGGTGTGGATTTGGTGGGGTTTTGAGCGTGGATTTGGTGGGGGCTGAGTGTGGATTTGGTGGGGTTTTGAGCGTGGATTTGGTGGGGGGCTGAGTGTGGATTTGGTGGGGTTTTGAGCGTGGATTTGGTGGGGGCTGAGTGTGGATTTGGTGGGGTTTTGAGCGTGGATTTGGTGGGGGGCTGGGTGTGGATTTGGTGGGGTTTTGAGCGTGGATTTGGTGGGGGCTGAGTGTGGATTTGGTGGGGGGCTGAGCATGGATCTGGTGGGGGGCTGAGTGTGGATTTGGTGGGAGGCTGAGTGGATTTGGTGGGGGGCTGAGTGTGGATTTGGTGGGGTTTTGAGCGTGGATTTGGTGGGGGGCTGAGTGTGGATTTGGTGGGGTTTTGAGTGTGGATTTGGTGGGGGGCTGAGTGTGGATTTGGTAGGGGGCTGAGCGTGGATTTGGTGGGGGGCTGAGCATGGATCTGGTGGGGGGCTGAGTGTGGATTTGGTGGGAGGCTGAGTGGATTTGGTGGGGGGCTGAGCGTGTGGATTTGGTGGGGGGCTCTGGATTTGATGGGGGGATGAGCTTGTGGATTTGGTGGGGGGCTGGGTGTGGATTTGGTGGGGGCTGAGCTTGTGAATTTGGTGGGGGCTGAGCTTGTGGACGTGGGAGGCTGAGTGTGGATTTGGTGGGGGGCTGAGTGTGGATTTGGTGGGGGCTGAGCTTGTTTATTTGGTGGGGGGCTGAGTGGATTTGGTGGGGGGCTGAGTGTGTGGATTTGGTGGGGGGCTCTGTGGATTTGGTGGGGGGCTGAGTGAATTTGGTGGGGGCTGTGTGGATTTGGTGCGGGCTGTGTGTGTAGATTTGGGGGAGCTGTGCGTGGATTTGGTGGGGGGCTGTGTGTGGATTTGGTGGGGGCTGAGAGTGTGGATTTGGTGGGGGCTTTGTGTGTAGATTTGGTGGGGGGCTGTGTGTGTGAATTTGGGGTGAGTCTGAGGGTAAGACCTGAGTCTTTGTCCCCACTAACCTGTGTACACTGGGCCCCCTAGTTCACCAGGTGAAATTTGGCGCCCCACGCAGGAAGGAAACGGATCCACTGAACGAGCCGGTGAGGAGGCTGGCTGTGTGGGAGGGTGGTGTGCAGGGGTGGGCTAGGGTGCTGTGCTGGAGGTCGAGACTCTCGTATCGAAGGGGCTTTGAAGCACTGGCCCTTGGGCCTGGGAAAGCTGTCCAAGCAGGCTTGTCCCGCCAGGGACATGGAAGGCTGGGGGTGCCTTCCCGGACCAGCTCCTTCTGGGCAGTCATTTGGAAGGTGGCAAGGTGACCACACCTTTCTAAAAAGTGGGTCTGTCATGCCTGAGCCCCAACCCCACCCTGTTCAGCACGTTTCTCTCGGCTTCAGTCTCTGTGTCTGTCCCTGGCTGTCTGACTCACATCTCTGTTGTCTCGCCGTCTCGTTATCAGCTTCCCGCACTCCCGCAGTCTGTCTCTGCCTTGCTCTGTCGCTCCCCTATTCTCTCTGCTGTTTGTCTGTCTCTTCCATAATGTCTTCGCCTCTCTTTGTCTTCCTCTGTCTCTCACAAGCCTCTTGCCTATTAGTGTCTCGCTTTCCATCTGTCTTCTGTCTTCCACTCCATCTGTCTTCTGTCTCCCACAACTTCTTTTTATTTTTCTTTATTGATTTGAGAGAGAGAGAGAGAGAGAGAGAGAGAGAAACATCGATGAGAGAGAACATCGATTGGCCGCCTCCTGCATGCCCCCTGCTGGGGATTTGGCCCACAGCCTGGGTACGTGCCCTGACCAGAAATAGAACCAGAGACCTTTTGGTGCATGGATCGATGCTCAACCACTGAGCCACACCAGCTGGGCATCCCACAACCTCTTGATCATTCTCTCACAGTGCCTTTCTGTCTCTCTCCCCATCTTTCTGACTTGGTTTCCCCACAGTGGGAAGAGGAGTGGACGCTGCTGGGGAAGGAGGAGCTGAGTGGGTGAGTGAGGGAGAGGGAAGCTGCGGGGGAGGGTTTGAGGGCTTCAGAAAAGGCCGAACTCTGATCCCTTCTCCTCCCTTCCCAGGAGCCTGCTGCAGTCGGTCCAGGAGGCCCTGGAGGAGAGGTGA
The DNA here is from genome assembly GCF_014108415.1 of Molossus molossus. NCBI lineage: Eukaryota > Metazoa > Chordata > Mammalia > Chiroptera > Molossidae > Molossus > Molossus molossus. Next base: position 90,737,513 of record NW_023425348.1, on the reverse strand, counting down.
GGGGCTGGGTTCGGAGGAAGCAGGGGGGCCGCCAGGCCCAGTCACATCTCACACCTCATTTCCCTCTGATTTGCCCGCTTAGGAGCCTGACCATCCGGCCAGCCTTGGAACTGCAGGTGTGAATGGAGGGGCTGGGGCTGGGATGGGACCAAGACATAAGGTGACCCACTAACAGCTGGGCTGGGCCCCCTGACCTCCTGCCAGGAGCTGGACTCTCCAGATGATGCCATAGGAACCATCAAGCGGGCCCCGTTCTTTGGGCCATCCCCACGTGAGCCTCCAGCTGAGGACCCTCTGTCCAGCTCCCCAGGTGAGTCCCAGGCTTGGGGGACCAGGAGGCTGGCCCAGAATGGGGGCTGGGGTTGGAATTTACACAGGGTCTGTGTTTGCAGGAACCCCACCCCAGCCTCTCCCAGGCCCTGACAGCCCCCCACTTCTCCCCACCGCTTGGGCCACCATGAAGCACCAGGAGGACCCTGAGGTGAGGGAGTCCTACAGAGGGCCTGGGGCGATGGGAGGCCAGGGGGGTCACATCGGCCCTGACTCCTCCCTTCCCTCCCAGAGATCGTCTTGTCATGGGCTCCCCCCCACCCCCAAGGTGCACGTAAGTGTCTGCCCAGCGCCCTGCAGCCCTGCCGCCCACTGCCCCTATGCTTCCTTACCAGCCTCTTGCCTCTCCCAGATGGGTGCCTGCTTCTCCAAGGTTTTCAATGGCTGCCCCCTGCGGATCCACGCTGCTGTCACCTGGATTCATCCTGTCACCCGGGGTAGGCCAGGGGCAGGGAGGAAGCAGAAGCCTGGGAATGCTCAGCTTGGGCCAGGGTGGGTGACTGACCTCTGACCCTGTATCCGAACCTGCAGATCAGTTCCTGGTGGTGGGGGCCGAGGAAGGCATCTATACCCTCAACCTGCATGAACTGCACGAGGATACACTGGAGAAGGTGAGGCCCGGCTGGCTGTGGAGGGCAGAGGGCCTCGGGGGGCGTGGGGTGCTGAGCACCTGTCGGTCTCTCACTCTGTGACCTGCAGCTGATTTCACACCGCTGCGCCTGGCTCTACTGTGTGAATAACGTGCTGCTGTCACTCTCAGGTACCAATGGCGTGGGCGGGGGTGGGGCAGGCAGGGGGTGCATCCTGCCCACCGACACTGCTCTCGCTCTCCCTCCTTGGCAGGGAAATCCACGCACATCTGGTCCCATGACCTCCCAGGCCTTTTTGAGCAGCGGCGACTACAGCAACAAGTACCCCTCTCCCTCCCCACCAACCGCCTCACCCAGCGCATCATCCCCAGGTTGGGGACCCTGGGGGGCCTGGGTGTGCAGGGAAGAGGGGAGTCGGGGGGAGACAGAGGGGCAGAGCCAGAGTTGGACTCTGGCTTTGCTTGTTATCGGGACCTTAAATCTTAGACATGTCACTTTGCCTCTCTGAGTTCGTTTCCTCATCTGCCAGTGCATCTGAGAGTCTCCCCTCTCTCGACCCCAGGCCTTTTGGGAGGCAAGGAAGAGGTAGTAGGTGAGAGATTGCTTTGTAAACGATGGGAGCTGTGGTTCATAGGCTGTGGGGCGAACATTTACTGAGCACTTAGTGCGCTCCATCTGATGCTGGGCTTGGAGACAGTGAATCAAATGAGTCAGTCCTTGAGATCTGAGCAGGACTGGAGGGAGAGGAGGGAGAGCTGGGAGCCGCGGGGGGCCTCGGAGAAGTCAGGTGAGCTCCTAGAGGCTTCTAGGCAGACGAATTGGGAAGATTCTTCCAGGTGGAGGGAAGAGCAAGTGCGAATGCAGGTCGGGACTGGGGGCTACAAGGTGCCGGCCTTCGGGAGGAGGGTGGAGCAGCCTGAGAGGAAGCTGCACAGTTGGCAGAGCGCTCCCTCTGATGCCAGGTCCAGGATTTGGGCTTTGTCCGATTGGCAGCATTTTCGAAAGACCCTGTATGTCAATCAGGGCTCTTCCTGTTGCAGGTGAGGCAACTCCCTAGCTTTACAAAAGGGAATCTAGTGGCTTGTGTAGCTGACCATCAAGGAGTAGGGTTAGCTTCAGGCCCAGCTGGATCCAGGTGTAAATGAGTCATCAGGACTCTGTGCAGCTCTCGGCTTCGTTTTCCTCTCGTCACCCTATTCTCACATAGGCTTTCCTGTCAATTGGTGGGTGTCACAATTCCAGGTCAGTGTTCCACTGGCTAAAACCCAGTGGAACCAGAGCCTCTCTTTCCAAGTAATTCCCACAAAAGTCTGGGGACTGATTGTCACTCTTTTTATTTTTTTATTTTTTTATTTGGGAGCCAATTTTCATTAGTCTAGCTTAGGTCCATGCCTACCCCTGAGCCAATCCTGGGCCAGGGGATGAGGAGCAGGGATGGGGGAGGGGGCCGGCCTAGCTCCTGTGCCCTCTCCTGGAGCTGGGGGGAGGGGGGCTCCACTGGACGGGTGAAAACAAGAGGCTGCTGGTAGGCTGTGGGGACAGTGGGGAGGACGAATTGGAGAGAGAGGCTGAGGGCACCTGGAAAGGAGGCCAGTGCAGTGACCCAAGGCGATGGGGGTTAGGCTGTGGGACAGTGAGAACTGGAGAGACTCGAGCAACGTTGAGGAAATGGGATCGATAGGATTTGGAGCTGGGTCAGCGTGGGGGTGGGGGGACTAGGAGACCTCTGGAGGAGCAGACTGTGTTGTGTGTTTTGTGAGGTGCGGGGTGTGTGTATGTGTCCAAGGTCGAGTTCCTCATTCATTCAGCCCCTAATATGTGCCAGACGGTGGTCTAGGGGCATGAAATGCATCTGTGAACTAAGAGACCCTTATGTTCTCCAAACTTTCTCGTCGAGAAAGACAATCAGCGTCAAAAGGGAGTACGTTCTGTGTTGATGCGTGGAGGGAACGTGCTACGTGAGAAAGAGCAGGAGGAGGCCTGCGGGTGCAGGCCATGGACTGGGGTTTTCTTTTTCTTTCTTTTTTTTTTTTTATCCTCACCCGAGGACATTTTTCCACTTTTTATTCAGATAGAGCGGGAGGGAGAGAGAGGAAGAGAGAGAGAAACATCGATGTGAAAGGGACACACCGAGTGGCCGCCACCCGCACAACCCAACCAGGGCCGGAGACAAACTGCAGCCAAGGTACATGCCCTTAGTGGGAACCGAACCCGGGTCTCTCCAGACCGCAGGCCGACGCTCTAACCGCTGAGCCAAACCAGCCAGGGCTTCTTTTTCTTTTAAATCCTCACCTGCGGATATTTTTCTTTTAAAAAAATTTTTCCCTTTATTGATTTTAGAGAGAGAGGAAGTAAGAGGGAGAGAGAGATAGAAATATCAATGAGAGGCTGCTCTCTCCTCTGTGTAGGATGGGACAGTCACCGCGTGGCTAATAAAGCTCTCTTAATTAGAACCTCCCCCCAAAAAAGAAATATCAATGAGAGAGAATATGGATTGGCCGCCTCCTGCATGCCCCTCACTGGGGATCGGGCCCACAACCTGGGCATGTGTCCTGACCGGGAATCGAACTGGCGACCTCTTGGTGCGTGGGTCGGCGCTCAACCACTGAGCCACACCGGCTGGACTATTTTTCTATTTATCTTCAGAGAGAGTGGGAGGCAGGGAGGGAGGGAGAGGGAGTGAGAGAGAGAAACATCGATGTGAGAGGGACACATGGACTGGTTACCTTCCACACGACCCTGAGCAGGGTCGGGGACGAACTGCAACCAAGGTACGTGCTCTTGACTCAAATCGAACTCACGACTCTTTGATCCGTGTGCCGACACTCTAACCGCTGAGCCAAACTGGCCAGGGCTGGACTGTGGTTTTAAATAGAACAGGGTGGTCATGAAAGACCTCACTGAGATTGTACTGTTTGAGCAGAGACTCAGAGGAGGTGATGGAGCAAACCATGTGGATATCTGGGGGGCCTCTCAGGGGGAATAGATGTCAGAACAAAGGCCCTGGGGCAGGAGTAGGCCTGGCCTGTTTTTGTTTTGTTTTTTGTATGTTTGAAATTTTTACTAAAGAAAGTTGGGTAAGCCCTGGCTAATTTGGCTCAGTGTTACAATGTCAGATCTTGGACTGAAGGGTCTCGGGTTTGATTGCAGTCAAGGGCATGTACCTGGGTTTTAGATTTGATCCCTGGCCTGGGTCGGGGTCCTGCAGGAGGAAACCAATTGATCTCTCTCTCTCTCTCTCTCTCTCTCTCTCCCTCTCTCCCCCTCTCTTCTCCCTCCTTCTCTCCTTCCCTTCTGCTTTTTCTAAAATTCAATGGAAAAATATCCTTAGGTGAGGTTCAACAACCACAAAAAAATAAATATGATAGACTTGTGCCAGAAGTCCCTTTCTCCGGTGAGGGTTTTCTCATGGGTAATTATTCTCTTATTCATATTATCTGAACTATTTTGTCTTCATAACCTAGCATCTCTTTTCCAGGAATCTTGTTAAGTGGGGTCCTGTGGATCAGTGTGGACGAGTCTTCCTTTCATGGTCCCCTGGCATGTTCCATTTTCAGAAATACCTGTTGTACGAGCAGGTTGCTTGGTTTCAGGTTTCATCTTCCCATCTCGGTTGTGGTTCGCATCCTGGTTCGCGTCTGGGCCTGGTCGAGTCATGTGGGAGGCAACCAGCTGATTGTCTCTCTCACATCGGTGTTTCTCCCTCTCTCTCTCCCCCCCCTCTTACTCTATCTCGGGCTCCGGCAGAGGGAGGGCAGACTGGACTGGAACTGTGTGGGGACACTCGGGATTCGGAGGGCGCTCAGAGCTTTTGCTGAGCTGTGGCCACGCAGGACGGTGGCCATCTTTGGCCTGTTTGAGGACCAGTAGGGAGGCTGGTGTGGACCAGTGGATGAAGTGAGAGGCAGGTGATCTCGAAGCCCCGTGGCCACGGGAGGCCTTTGGCTTTGACTCAGAGCTGCCTGAGGGTCCGTAGCAGAGCTGGTGGACTGAGGTTTTCCTGGAATTTCTCTAGTTGTTGTGTTGAGAATAGACTAGAGGGGAGGAGGGTGGAAGCAGGAGACCTATCAGGAGGCTGTTGAGATAATCAGATGGGAGGAGATGCTGGCTTGGGTTAGGGTAGCAGTGAAGGAAGTGGAAAATGGTTGGATTCTGATGTTATCTTGAAAGTTGAACCAACAGGATTTCCTGACAATTGATGGATGAAAGAGAAAGAGGAGTCAAGGGTGACTCCAAGGTTTCTGGCCTAGGCAACGGGAAGGATGGAGCTGTCCTCAGCTGGGGTGGAGCAGAATTCAGTGTTGTCACATTGAGTTTGAAATATCCAAGTGAGACCTCTGTCAGCTGTTGGCTGAGTGAGGCGGGGTTCCTAGGGCAATGGCCGGACTGTGGGCTTAAAGGTTGTTATGACCCGGTGGGTGGTGGAAGCTTGTGGGCCAGGCAGGGGAGGCCAGGCCAGTGGCTGCACCAGCAGGGCAGAGGCCCTTCCTGCAGCGTGCTCACCCATTGACCGCATCTGGAGCCCCGGCCTCAGGGCTTCCTGAGCTCATCCCCAAGCCCGTCTTTGCTTTGGCCAGGACCTACAGGAGCTACAGGAAGCAGGCCCATCTGAGCCCCAGCGAGTCACAGGCAGCTCTGGGTGTGTGTTTGGAAAATCACGGAGTAGTGTGCACTTCAGATGTAAATAGCGGAGAACCAGAATTGTTTGGAGAAAAAATTAAGCACAGGAATATCTTCCAAAGGCCAGTTGGGGAAGAGAGTGGGAGGAACAAGGGGAGAGAGAAGAGAGAGGACAGGGGCAGAGAGAAAGACAGACAGGCAGACAGGCGTTGGCTTCCTCGGTGGGGGCCACATCCCGGCACACGGCACAGGCAAGGTTTGGGAGGAGGAGGCAGGGCTGCTGACAAGTAGCCCTGTTCCCCAGAGGAAGAAACAAGCTCAGAAGGCCCCTTGGAGGTTTGGGGGAACAACCAGTAACAAAGGCAAAGACCCCGCTTCTCCTCAGACACCAAGGTGAGCCAGCCACTGCTGCACGTGGCCGTAGCCTGGGCTGAAATGGCTGAAACAGCTGGGGGCAGGCCGTTTGCCTTTTTCCTGCAAGTCCTAGTCCCTGGGCCTGTCCGCCTATCTGTGACGTGGCTCATGTGGGGCAGGGATGGCTGCGAGCACTCTGGCGCCTGGTGCAGCTGGAGCCTGCATCGATGCCCCCCCTCCCCAGCCCTGCCGGGCTCTCGTCTCTTCATTCATTTCTCCATTTTCAGTGACTGGAAATAGGTGGGAAAGTAATAACAGGATGGTAAAAGTTAGCCCTTTGTGAGTGCACGCGATATAAATGGTATGCCAGGCTCTGCCGTATTAACTCACTGAATCCTCACTGCGACTCTATGAGGTGGGTTGGCCCTGTTATCCCATCCTACAGATGAGGAAACTGAGGCGTGGAGAGGTGAAGTGTCTTGCCCAGTAGTCGCACAGTTAGAGGTAATTCTGAGATCTAAACTCCTGATCTGGACAGAGACTCCAGGCTGTAGAGGTGGGTGCTGGAGTCGCAAGACCGGCTTCAGATCCTGTGCCCTTCACAGCTGTTACACAGCAAGTGGCTTTGCTGTTTTGAGCCTTAGCCTCTTACCTGTAAGACAGAGAAGACAGTGCTCACCTCTTAGGGCTCTGTGGGGGCCTCACCTATGGATGGCACCTGTGATGTATGCCCTGGTATTTCCCCTACAGGCGCTTTGCCCTGTCCACCAAGATTCCTGACACCAAAGGCTGCCTGCAGTGTCGCGTGGGTAAGAGCTGGGCTGGACGGGACCAGGGAGGGGTTTTGGCGCAGGCCCAGGCTGGTGCCCACTGCCTGCCTCTCTTGCAGTGCGGAACCCCTATACAGGCAGCACCTTCCTGCTGGCCGCCCTGCCCGCCAGCCTGCTCCTGCTGCAGTGGTACGAGCCGCTACAGAAGTTCCTGCTGCTGAAGGTGTGGGGCGGGCGGTGAGGCCAAGGGGACCCTTAAGCGGGGGTTGGGGGAAGACATGAAGACCTGAACACCCCTGCTGCCCCCAGAACTTCTCCAGCCCCTTGCCCAGCCCAGCAGGGATGCTGGAGCCACTGGTCTTGGACGGGAAGGAGCTACCCCAGGTGTGCGTGGGGGCCGAGGGCCCCGAGGCACCTGGCTGCCGTGTCCTGTTCCATGTCCTGCCCCTGGAGGCAGGCCTGACACCCGATGTACTCATACCACCTGGTAAGCAGGAGGGTGGGGCTGCTGCGCATGTGTGCGTGTGTGTGTGTGTCCACAGAAACCTTGAGGGCCTGAGCTCCCAGCCCCACTTAAGCTGGGCTCCTGTAAAAGATTTCATTAGACCAAAGGGCTCGGCAGCTAAGAAAAAACTGACCAATACTGCAGGGGCTGCAGGGACAGCCAAACCGGGCAAGGTGGGCTCTACAGGCTCTATTCTGAGCAAGGAAGTAGGACCCTGTGTGTCGGGACAGCTCACGGGAGCAGCGTGAGTGGCGGTGGGTAAAGGACAAGGGCAAGTGCACTGAACTGAGGCCCTGCTGTGTCCCAGGCCCCGAACCAGGGCCCTAATGCACAGGGTTTCATTCTTTATCCTCACAACGGCCCTGCAAGGTTGGCATCATTGTGCCTGTGTTATGGATGAGGAAACTGAGGCTCAGAGGTTCAAGTCTGAGTTGAACCTCCTTTCTGCCCACACGGTGACTGGGTCCCAAAGCCTGGTTCTCCTGACTTCAGAGCCCTGCCCTCTCCCAACTCCCTGGGGCTCACCTCCGCTCCGTGAACCTGCAGAAGGGTCACTGCCTCTGAGCCTCCCCTCCCCACCTGTACAGTGAGACTAGGCATCTTGATGCCGCCAGGTTGTAAGAATGAAATACATCTGTGGCCAGGAGCTGCCTGTAACATGTCCCCCAGGCCGTCCTCTTCGGGCCACAATAGGGCTGGCAGCTCATGTCTCTCTTTTCTGCCTACAGAGGGGCTCCCAGGCTCGGCCCAGCAAGTGATCCAGGTGGACAGGGACACGGTTCTAGTCTGCTTTGACCGTGAGTGCCCCTGGGTTAGGGCTTCAGACAGTGGAGGGTGAGGGTGGGAGGGAAGCCCTGTGGGTCACCTCCCCAGAAGGGAGCTACCCTCTCCCCATCCACCAGCCCTCTCCCTATGCAGGCTGCGTGAGGATTGTCAACCTACTGGGCGAGCCTACGGCCACTCTGGCTCCTGTGCTGACCTTTGACTTCCCCATTGAGACTGTGGGTGAGTGAACTAGACAGAGTTGGGGGGCGGGAGTATCCTGGGCCTTTCAGCTGGTAGCAGAAGGTGTCAGGTCCCCTTGCCCCTCTTAAGAGCCATCCTGGTCACCTGAGGTCCGAGAGGACCTCTGTGGCCCAGACCTGGGCCCAGGGCATGGCTGGGGAAGCTGTCTTCAGGGCAGACACAGGCTGATGGCTGCCTGGCCCCTCCAGTGTGTCTGCAGGACAGCGTGCTGGCCTTCTGGAGCCATGGGATGCAAGGCCGCAGCCTGGACACCAACGAGGTGAGTGGGACTCAGGAACCGGAACCTGGCAGCCCCTTACCCAGCTGTCTCCACCTCTTAGGAGAGGACCCACTGGGGTAGCTTCAGCGTCCCTTTTCTTCCCAGGTGACCCAAGAGATCACAGATGAGACAAGGGTCTTCCGAGTGCTTGGGGCCCACAGGTAGGACATGGTGCCTGGCCCCCTCTCAGATGGCCCTGAGGCCAGATGGACATGCATAAGTGTCTTCCTGCCTTGCTTACCTGTGCTTCTCTCTCCCCTCCAGAGACATCATCCTTGAGAGCATTCCCACCGATAACCCTGGGGCTCACAGCAACCTCTACATTCTCACGGGCCATCAGAGCAGTTACTGAGCAGTCCAGGCCTAGCCAGTGGCATTCCCTCATGCCACCCCCATGCCTTAGCTGCAGCCCATTTTAGGCACAGGGGCCCCTCCCACATCAGCGGAGCCCTGGGCCCCGGTTCTGCTGGGCTGAAGGGCAGAAATAATCCTGAGAAGTTGCGGGGCTGCGGAGGGGAGGAGCGCCCATCCCACACCCCTGCAATAACTGGACCAGAGGAAGCTGCTGTCACCTCCCCCTCCCCCTTCTGTAGCCCAGGCCCTATGCCCTGTGGCAGAGGCCCTGGGTAGGGTGGGGCAGGCCCTGGGTGATCCATTCCATTTTGTTCCACATTTCCTTTCCATTCTTCCTGCCAAGAGCCTGCTCCTGCGCCCTGTCCTGGGAACATAATATTTAAGAGAGAGAACTATATTGGTATTAAAGCTGGTTTGATTTTATTCCACTGGTCCTTCTGGGTCGGGGGGAGCTGAGCCCACTGCCCCATTTCCCTCCACCCCCTCCCTCAAGCACATCTCTCTGTGGCACCAGGTGCTGGGGATGCACCATGGAAGGGCAAGTTGCCAGTGTGTGGGGCCTCCCTCATGGGGGTGCCGGCATCAATGATGGGAAAGACTGTGTTCCCAGAAGGCATCTTGGGGCACTGTCTTTCTGGGCTCCCTTGCTCAGGATGAGCCCTCAGCTTTGCAGTGTGGCCAGGAAGTCATGCAGATGGTAGGCCCCTGAACAAAGGGACTGTCATCTGGGATCTGGGGCAGCCCTGCCCCATACAGGATCTCACCAGGCAGCCAGGGTCCAGGAGAGGCCAGCCAAGGGCTGCTCCACCCAGCCCCAGGGAGGCCTCTGGAGAGAGCCTGCCTGGACCTGTATTTCCTGCCCAGGCCTGGGGCTGCCTCCCTGCCTCCCACCTGCTGCCTAGGTATCCATGTGTTCGGTCAAGCCAGACCTACTGAATGTGGGCATCATAATCAGGCTAGACTCTGGTAAGATTAGCCTGGGTCCATTTAACATGGGCTCACAGAGGGACCACTACCAAAATATGGACCAGACCCCAGTGAGGGGAGCTGTCCTTGCTGGAACCTACATCTTGGGCACATCCATCTACCGTGGCTGACCCTGTGCTTTGCACTGTCCCTCTCCCATGCTTCCCTCTTAGAGGGCTCCCTACTCAGGGAGCCCCCTGTTGCCCCAGGCTGCTCCTGACTAGAGCAGTGAGGAAAGCGGCAGGATGGCAGCTGGCCTTGAAGGAGGTGTTTGGTGCATGGGCAGGACCAGGGCTGCAGAGGGTGGGAAGGCCCTGGGTCTGGGGAAGAGCTTGAGCAAAGGCTCAGGGGCCAGGTCTTGAATTTGGCCAACATCTCCCTTCTGATTTTTAAGACAAGTGTCTTTTGTTTGTTTTATTAATTTTCACCTGAGGATATTTTTCCATTGATTTTTAGAGAGAGCGGAAGGGAGGGAAGGAGGGAGAGAGAAACATTGATGTGAAAGAGACACACGTCAGTTGGATGCCTCCTGCACTACCCCAACCAGGGGCCGGGGATTGAACCTGCAACCCAGGTATGTGCCCTTGCCGGAAATCGAACCCGTAGCCTTTTGGTCTGAGGGCCAGCGCTCTAACCACTGGCCAGAGCAAGACAAGTGTTTATTTCTTAGAGAGAAACATGGATGTGAGAGAGAAAAGTCAATCGGCTTCCTCCTGCACACCCCATACTGGGGATCAGGCCCACCACCCGGGCATGTGCCCTGACTGGGAATCGAACCTGGACCTCTCAGTCCATGGGATGACACTCTACACCCAGTGGGCTGCTGGGAAATATTTGATAAGTGGGGTGGGTAGATGGAAGCGAATGAGAAGAGCCTGCAGCAGCCCAGTCCCGAGGGCCCTGGCAATCCCATGGCTGTCATTTTGTCCCCTTGTCCACACTCCAGCAGAGCCCCCGCTGCTCTGACTCCTAGTGACTGGGTTTCTCAGCTGCAACGAGGAGTCAGACCAGGAGAGGAGAGGCAGCCCGTGCACCAGGCAGACTCACCTGTGTTCTCCGAGACCCAGAGGAGGGTGAGGGGACCTTCAAGTTCGGAAGGTTTGTCTGCCCCTGCTTGTGGAGCATTTGATAGGCCATATGGGGGGGCGACAGGGATATGATTACTAACTTTCAATTTTCTAGATTTCTTGATGTAGGTGTGGGATTAAACTGAGGAGTACCCCTGACCCCAGGTACCCAGGGAGAACTGCAGTGTCCACAGAGCAGCAAGCTGCACGGTACCACCTTGTGGCAGGTTTCCCCAGCCCTGGGCTGCCACCCCTGAGTGAAAAGGGGTGGGGTGGGGGCTGTCAGAGTATACTATCAGGGGTTTAGGAAAAGCAAGGACCTCTGATAAAATATTTGCTAATAGCAGAGGCTGGCCACAAGCCAAAAAAAGATCAAGAAGCTGGGAGCCCTGGCCAGTTTTGCTCAGGGGTTAGAGTGTCAGCCTGCAGTCCAGAGAGACCCGGGTTCGGTTCCTGCTAAGGGCACGTACCTCAGTTGCAGTTTGTCCCCAGCCCTGGTTGGGGTCATGTGGGTGGCAGCCACTTGATGTGTCTCTCTCACATTGATGTTTCTCTCTCTCTCTCCCTCCCTCTCTCCCTCTCGCTCTATCTGAAGATGAATGCAAAAATGTCCTTGGGTGAGGATTAAAAAAAAAAAGCAGCAGCAGGTGGGAAATATGCACTGAAAGACAAATGATTTTATGGATTTTTAATAGGTAGCCCCTACTACCTATATGTATTTTTTTCTTTATTGATTTTAGCGAGAGAGAGAAACATCGATGAGAGAGAACATCGAATGGCTACCTCCTGCATGCCCCCCACTGGGGATCTAGCCCACAACCTGGGCATGTGCCCTGAACAGTGACTTCTTGGTGCATGGGTCAATGCTCAACCACTGCATTGAGCTATATGTATACTTTGTTTTTTAATACAAAATTGATGCTATGAAAAGTCTCCCACCCAGGCCCCACTTATGAACCCTTGTGAAGTATTCATGCATATTTAAGCAGTCAGGTATGTTTCATTCTTCCCCTTTTTATACTTCAGTAACATTGTACACATTGTTCAAATCCTGCCCTTTAAAATCTGTCCTGGCGCCCTGGCCAGTGTGGCTCAGTTGGACACTGTCCTGCGTACTGAAAAGTTGCTGGTTCAGTTCCTAGTCAGGGTACATGCCCGGGTTGGGGGATCCCCAGTAAGGGGTGTGCAGGAGGCAGCCGATCAGTGTTCTCATCTCACATTGATGTTTCTCTCCCTCTCCCATCCTTTCTGTCTAAAAAACCAATAATTAAAAATAAGATCTGGCCCTGGCCAGTTTGGCTCAGCGGTTAGAGCGTTGGCCTGCGGTCCGGAGAGACCTGGGTTCGGTTCCCGCTAAGGGCACGTACTTCGGTTGCAGTTTGTCCCTGGCCCTGGTTGGTCGTGTGGGTGGCAGCCACTCGATGTGTCCCTTCACATCGATGTTTCTCTCTCTCTCTCCCTCCCACTCTATCTGTACAAAAAATGGAAAAATATCCTCGGGTGAGGATAAAAAAAAAAAAAAAAGATCTGCACTGGAGAGCTTTCCATGATCAGTGCCTCCCTCTGTTGTTTTATAGCTAGTGATATTCCATTATATGGGTTTCCCATAACTAATGTTAATTTACTGCAATTAGATCTCCATTGATGGAAATTTGTTTCTACTACTTTGGTATTAAAAATGATGTTGCAATAAATGCTATGCTATGGCCACTCCAGACACATTCAAGTGTCCATCAGGACAAATTCCTGGAATGGCATTGCTGGGTCACAGGTGGCTGTGTTTGTCCGTGTGATAGCTACCATCAAATTGGCCTTCCTGGGCAGAGACCTCTGGGATGGGTCAGATCAACCTTTCTCAGCCATTCCATGGGTGAGTGGAAGAGTTGGGGGCAGCCCAGCTATTCAGGTAGCTGGCCCATACACCAGTCAAGTGAGAGTCAAGAGGAAAGGCAACAACCAGAAAGAGTGGCCATGTTCACTGTGGCACGCCCAGCACCTGGTCACTGCCTGGTACACAGCAAAACCTCAACATGTTTTCCAAGGGAAGGAATGAGTGTGATGTGGTGAAGAGGAGGTCCTGGAGTCAGGGCCCTGGACTGGGTGAACTTGCTGAGCCGTATTTTCCTGGGTATATCATATCTAAGTCTGCCTACAGGGCTGTTGGGAGTATTGAAAATACCCTAACACACAAAATGCAACACAGACGAATCTTAGATAGGTAATGCCGAGTTAAAACGGCAAATTGCATAAAACTACATGTGGCCAGTGTAACTTGGTTGAGTGTTGTCCCACGCACTGGGAGGTCACCTGTTCGATTCCCAGTCAGGGTACATGCCCGGATTTCAGGCTCAATTCCCAGTGGGGGGAATGCAGGAGAATCGATGTTTCTCATGGAAGTTTCTATCTCTCCCTCTCCCTTCCTCTTTCTGAAATTAATAAAAACAAAAATAACTACACATCTAGCTGGTGTGGCTCAGTAGTTGAGTGTCGACCCATGCACCAAGGGTTGTGGGCCCAATCCCCAGTGGGAGGCATGCAGGAGGCTGTCAATCGATGTTCTCTCTCATCAATGTTTCTATCTCTCTCTCCCTCTCCTGTCCTCTCTAAAATTAATAAAGAAAAAAAATCAACAAGAAATTACACACAGTATTATAGCAAAACTAAACCACTTATTGTTTGGTGATAGATGTACATGTGATAAAACTATTAGGAGATCAGAAGAAGAAAAAGCACAAAATGCAAAATGCTGATCCCTGTGAGGGGAGAGGGGGTGGGGTAAGGCGTCAGGACCCCAGGAATTTGTATAAGGTATTGGTAATATCTTGGTTTTCAGGCTGGGTGGTATGTTCACGGGTGTTCAATTTATAACAGTTCCTAACTTACAGAAGGTACACACATCTTTTGTATGTATCAAATACTATGTAATAAAAGATTTAGGTTTAAGTATTTTAGAGTAATCACACAAAAATTAAAGCCCTATAATGACTTAAAAAACGAAAATAAAAAGCCCAGACAATCCTTTCCTAGATGAGGACATCAAGTGGAGATGATGAAACCCAGAGTTCTGTGTAGAACTGCGGGCAGATCTTTCCCAGCAACTGCTTTCTTCGTTTGTTTCCTTTTAGAAACAGCTTTATAGAGGTACAATCGGCATACCGTAAACTGCATATATTAACATGTACTATTTGATGACTTTCACATATATGCACCTGTGAAACCATTACCACAACTAAGATAAACATCTCCACCACCCCCCAAAGCTTCCTCTGCCTCTTGTAATCACACCCTCCTGCTCTTCCTCACCTCCCATCCCCAAGTAACCACTGGTCTGCTTTCAATCAGTATAGGTGAATTTGCATCTTTCAGAATTTATATAAATAGAATCATACACTATGTACCCTGTTCCTCTCTGGCTTCTTTCACTAAACACAAGTATTTTGAGTTTCATCCATGTCATTGCATGTATTATTAAGTCATTCCATCGCCAGGTAGTATTCCATCATATGGGGATGTACCACCATTGGTTTAGCTAGTCACCTGTTGAACATTCGGGCTGTTTCCAATTTGGGACTATTAAGATGAAGCTGCTATCAACATTCATGTACCTGTCTCTGTGTGGCTATGCACTTTCATTTTGGTAAACACTATGGACAAAAAAGGGGCACTGTAATAAATTTAACAGAAAGTAACCTCACAGGGTGACTTGATCATAAATTCCTAACTGGGTAGGTCATGGTGCGTAGCCACACCCAAGGTCTATAAAAGGTTTATCTTTGCCATAAGCCAGCCCTGTCCATTGTTCTTGTGAATCTAGGTTAACACACCTTTGAAATGCCAGAAGTAATCCTCTTAGACCCCTCAGAGGCATGACCACCATCAAAGAAACTCCTTTTTTGTCCACACCAGCATGTTGTCAGTTTGGCTCAAATAAAAAACTCTCAGCCCTGGCCGGTTTAGCTCAGCAGTTAGAGCGTCAGCCTGCGTTCCAGAGTCCTGGGTTCGGTTCCCGCCAAGGGCATGTACCTTGGGTGCAGTGTCCCCGCCCGGTTGGGGTCATGTGGGTGGCAACCACTTGATGTGTCTCACATCGATGTTTCTCTCTCTCTTCCCCTCTCTCTCCCTCCCACTCTAACTGAAGATAAATGCAAAAATGTCCTCAGGTGAGGATAAAAAAAATAAAAATAAAAAACTCTCACACAGGTTTGGACATTCTTATTGTCTTATGTCGACAATACTTTGGAATGGACTGGGTCATGTGCTAGGTATGTTTAACCTTTTCACGAAACGGCAAAACTGTTTTCCAAATGGTTGTAGTTTTACACTGCTGCCAGCAGTGGAGGAGAGTTCCAGTTCCTGCACGTCCTTGCTAACATCTCGTATAGTCAGTCTTGCTTAACTTTAGCCATTCGAATGGGTGCACAGTGGCATCTCATACATTTTAATTTGCATTTCCTTACTAATGATATTAAGCATCTTTTCCTATGCTTATTTTCGATACATCTTCTTTAGTAGAGTGTCTGTTCAAAATTTTTGCTCCTTTAAAAAAATAGGGTTCTTTTCTTAAAAATCAATAAAAACCTGTGAGAAAGAAACATCGATTGGCTGCCTCCTGCACACCCCCTACTGGAGATTGAGCCCACAACAGAGGCATGTGCCCTGACGGGGAATGGAACCGACAACTTCTTGGTGCAGGACAACGCTCACTGGAGCCATATAGGCCAAGGCTGGGTTTTTTTTTTAATCCTCATCTGAGGACATTTTTCCTTTTTTTTTTTTTTGTTCTGATAGAGGGGAGGGAGAGAAAGAGAGAGAGAAACATCCACGTGAAAGGGACACATCGAGTGGCTGCCTCCCGCATGACCCAACCAGGGCCGGGGACAAAACTGCAACTGAGGTACATGCCCTTAGGGGTAACTGAACCCAGGTGTCTCTAGACCACAGGCCAATGCTCTAACCATTGAGCCAAACTGGCCAGGGCTGTTTATTTTATTTTATTTTTATTTATTTGGTGGTACGCGCCCCTAGCGGGAACCGAACCCAGGACTCTCTGGTCCATAGGCCGACGCTCAACCGCTGAGCCAAACTGGCCAAGGCAGGGCTGTTTTCTTTAAAAAAAAAATTTTTTGTTTCCCTTTATTGATTTTGAGAGGGAGAGGGAGAGGCAGAGATAGAAACATTGATGAGAGAGAACATCAATTGGCCGCCTCCTGCATGCCCCCACTGGGGATCAGGCCCACAACCTGGGCATGTGTCCTGACCAGGAATCGAATCGTTGACCTCTTGGTACATGGGTCGATGCTCAACCACTGAGCCACACGGGTGGGCTGTTTGTTTTCTTATTGTTGAGTTTTGAGAGTCTAGATACAAATCCTTTATGAGGCATGTGATTTGCATGTATCCAGTATTTCTAATTTGTATCTAAGTAACAAATTCTACTACCCCGGTTCAAATTACCTTTAATAGGAAGCTGTAAATAAACATGGTTTTCCAGGAACAAGATTATGACAAGTACCTGCTTCATCATGGGTGCTTACCCCATAGCAGATGTTATTCCCAACTCAGGCAGTGGACTACAGGTGGGGCTCTCCAAAGGTTGGACAGAGGCAAACAGCCATGCGCGTGCTCCCTCCAGTGGCAGCCAGCTACCGGAGCCTACTTTCCAATCTCGCCAGGGGCTTGGGGCTTCGAACGATCAAATGTAGTTAAAATACAGAAATACCAGGCATTAGTAAGGCATAGCTGAAACTTCCTGCCTTTTACATTCCAACACCAGTTCTTTGCCTCCAACTGCATATCCTACAACTCCACAGGCTAAGGAATTCAGCCACAAGTCCTGAATCTCCAGGCCACCCAGACCTCTGTCCAACTGGGTTACAAATTTTGGGGTTTCCACAACCCCACTGCAGGTTCAGTAATAACTCACCAGAATGACAAAGAATTCAGGAAAGAATTGTATTTATGATTACTGTTTTATTACAAAAGATACAAATGAAGAGCTAGAGGAAGAGTTGAATTAGGGTAGCAAGGTCTTTAAGGGTCCTGAGCCCAGGAGCTGATGTACCGTGGAGTCAGGGTGCACCACCCTTCTGTCACATCAGTAAGTTCTACTAACTCAGAAGCTCTCCAAACTTCATTGTTTGGAGTTCTGATGAACTGGTATCAGACAGGCACAATTGATTAAACCATTCCTCCTGTGATTGAACAGTTTCCAGCTCCTCCCCTCCCCTGGGTCATGTGGGGTTGGGGGCTCTCAGGGATAACAATGAGTCACTCTGTGAGCTTAAACTCAGGTATGGAAAAAGAAGCTTGTTATAAATAACAAGACACTCCTATCACTCAGGAACTTCCAAGTACAATTTTATATACTGCACACTTGTATATAATCAGGAGGCATTTGATTTTAAGTCCTAAGTGATTTTCTGAAAGGCAGAAATTGAGTTTCTTTTATGATGCTATGCACTTGATAGCTGATCAAACATTGAATGACTCTTCTCTCCTCTCTTCCATAAACTATTTGTATTTACTGAATAAATTAATTTTTCCTCCATTCTCAAAGTATAATGTAAATGTTATATTTTTTCTTTCTTGTCCACGATATTAGCTTCGCATTTTATATAACTTCGCAAGTTATATAATACTTGCTCAGTATAAAAACTTAAAATAATATATAGAAATAGGAGGGAAAAAGGAAAAATTATCTGAGATCCCACCACCACTGGAAATTTGGTGATTGTCCTATCAATAAATTTCTTTATACAAATATATAATGTTAAGTAAATGGGATCATGCCTTACATTTTTAAAAAGTATGCCCTGACCGATGTTGCTCGGTGGTTAGAGCGCCAGCCCAAGGACTGATGAGTTGAGGGTTTGGTTCTGGTCAAGAGCACGTACCTCGGTTTTGGTTTGTCCCCGGACCTGGTCGGGGTCATGTGGGAGGCAACCAATCAATGTGTTCCTCTCACGTCCATGTTTCTCTCTCTCTCCCTCCCTCCCACTCTATCTAAAGATAAATAAAAAAAAATCCTCAGTTGAGGATTAAAAAAAAAAGTATGAACCACAGGCCCAGCTGCTGTGGCTCAGTAGACTGTCGTCCCATGGACTGAAGTCCTGACTGCAGGCTCGATCCCCAGTAGGGGGTGTGCAGGAAGCAGCCAATCGATGTTTCTCTCTCACATGGATGTCTCTCTCTCTCTAAAAAATAAATAAAAACATATTTTTTAAAAAGTATGAAGCATATTTTGAAAATATATTGGGTCCTTAAAATGTATTGGATAACTTTCAGGTACCTGTTTCCCACTCCAGCATCTTCATTGATAATGTATGCTGTGTATTCTTCCATAGCTTTCTCTATACGCATATAATCATATGCAAACATGGCCCTGGCTGGTTTGGCTCAGTGGTTAGAGTGTTTGCCTGTGGTCTGGAGAGACCTGGGTTCGGTTCCCACTAAGGGCATGTACCTCGGTTGCAGTTTGTCCCTGGCCCTGGTTGGGTCGCGTGGGTGGCAGCCACTCGATGTGTCCCTTTCACGTCGATGTTTCTCTTTGTTTCTCCCTCTCTCTCCCTCCTACTCTATCTGAACAAAAAAAATGGAAAAATGTCCTCAGGTGAGAATAAAAAATAAATAAAAATAAAATAAAATCAATAACATATGCAAACATGCACACATATATATGAGGGTTATTTTACAAAAAGAAAATCATGCAATGTAGTATATTTCTCTGCTCTTCTCATTTAAAAACAAAACAGCACAGCCCTGGCTGGGTAACTCAGTTGGTTGGAGTATTGACCTGTACACCAAAATGTTTTGGGTTCAAACTTGGTCAGGGCACTTTGGGTTTGGTCCTGGGTAGGAATGCATATGGGACACAACTGATTGATGTTTCTTTCTCACATTGATGTTTCTCTTTCCCTTCCCCTCTCTCTCAAATCAATAAAAACATATTCTCTGGTGAGGATTATTTTAAAAAATTGATTCTGCTTTGCCCTGGCCGGTTTTACTTAGCAGTTAGAACATCTGCACGTGGACCAAAGAGTCTCAGGTTCAATTCCAGTCAAGGGCATG
Organism: Molossus molossus; assembly: GCF_014108415.1. Taxonomy (NCBI): domain Eukaryota; kingdom Metazoa; phylum Chordata; class Mammalia; order Chiroptera; family Molossidae; genus Molossus; species Molossus molossus. The sequence goes on along the minus strand of NW_023425348.1, from coordinate 90,718,605 downwards.
TACCTAGGTTTCGGTTTGTCCCGGGCCCTGGTCGGGATTGTGTGGGAGGCAACCGGTCGATGTGTCTCTCTCACATCCATGTTTCTCTCTCTCTCCCTCCCACTCTATCTGAAAAACAATGGAAAAATATCCTCCATTGAGGATTAAAAAAAAAAATTGATTCTGATTCTGCTTTAAAAACAAAAACAAACAACCTCCCCCAGCACATTAGTCCCTTTGGGTCAGGAGGTATGGGTAACTGCTTTTCAAGGCTGCCTAATTTCAGGTTATGGATATTTTAATTTGTTCAACCATTCACATTATTGCTAGAACTTCACTGATCCCAATTTCTGCCATTACAAACAACGCTGTGGCAAATGCAAAAGACCTTGAATACATTACATTATATAATCACATGCCTTGCTTTGGAGCAGATTCTCCAGAGAGGAATAGCTACATTGAAAGGGGTACATTTTTTTTCTTGTTGTTGTTAATCCTCACCTGAGGATATTTTTCCATTTTTTTTTTTTTTAGAATGGAAGGGAGGGAGAGAAGGAGAGAAACATTGATGTGAGAGACATGGATTGGTTGCTTCCACCTGCAAGACGGAGACCTGCAACCCAGGTACATGCCCTTGAATGGGAAATTGAACCTGAGACCCTTTTGTTTGATGCTCTAACTGCTGAGCCAAACCCACCAGGGAAAGAGGGGTACAACTTTAATAAACAGAATGCTTTCCAAAAAAGACCTTCACTTTAGTAGGTATCAACACATTTGTCTTCTGCTCTTTTAACGGTTACATAGTTTCCTCATTTTCACCTTAATTTGCATTTCCGTGCTAAGGGGGTTGGTACCCTTTCCTGTTCATTTTTTTTTTTATTTTTTATTCTCACCTGAGGATATTTTCTCATTTTTTGTTCAGATAGAGCAGGAGGAAGAGAGAGAGAGACAGACATTGACATGAAAGGGACACATCGAGTGGTCACCACCCCCACGACCCAACCAGGGCTGGGGACAAATTGCAACCGAAGCACATGCCCTTAGCGGAAACCGAACCCGGTCTCTCTGGACCGTAGGCCGGTGCTCTACCGCTGAGCCAAACTGGCCAGGGCCCCTTTCCTGCTCTTTGGCGATTTGGGCCTGCTTTTCTGAAACGTGGCTACCTGTAGTCTTTCTTAAAATTAGTTTTCCCTGTCCAAGTAGCTCAGTTAATTAGTGTCCTCTGGATGCACCAAGGTTGCCAATTTGATCCCCAGTTAGGGCACACACAAGAAGCAACCAATGAATGCATAAAGGAACAAATGGATGTTTCTCTCTCCCTCTCAAATCAATAAACAAAGACTAGGAGAAAATAAAAAATAAAAGAATTAAAATTAGTCTTTAAGATTTCTTTGCAAATTAAAGATATATTAGTTCTTTATCACGTGTGGCAACTGTTTTTCTACCTTATCATTGTGTGTTGACTCTTATAGTTTTAATGTATCTGGTAATCAAGTATATCTTTTCTTCATAGTTTCTCTGTGTTCGTAACTCGCTACCTTTAGATTACCCTGATAGAATCCTAAATTGTTTTATTGCTTCCATTCAGAACTCTATACCATTAGCTAAATCTTTTCCCCACTGAACTGAAATACCACCGTTGTGGTATTTTAACCCATACAAGGGGAATTTATTTTGAGACTCTGTTCCATTAAAGTCGTTCCTACATCAACACATTGTTTCGTCATGGGTCTTTCATACCGTGTATTGTCTGGAAAGGCAAGCTCCTCCTCAACCTTGTTTACAAGCTTCCCCACTATTTGTGGTTATTTCCTTAAATGATTTAACCCCACGCTGGGATTCTAATGCAAATGAGTTGACAAGTTTACATTTTTTTCCTCCTAAGGTTATATGTTGTTCCATCAGCTCATATTTTTAATCCTTCAACTACACTATTTTGTAACTTTTCCCCCCACTCCCCCCCCGCCCAAGAAAACAGGATGTCCTCTTCTACCTGCGGCGTCTACGGATCCCGTTTACAGGCACGCGCCGGAGCCGCCCCCTGTCCCGGTTCCGGGTTACCATGGGAATCGAAGACTGACGTCACTTAAGGCTTACGCTTCGGACTTTGGGATGGGCCGAGGGCCGGAAAGGCGGCTTTGCCCAATTTACGCATGCGCGCTCTTACTCCTCCCCTGCCGTAAATCTTATTCGGCCAGGTTTTTCCGCTGCGACCTCTCGCTTACTCCCAGTCGAACATACGACAGCCAATCTCAGGACACTACGACGCAACCGAGTTTGGCTGATTCCATCAAGTTCAGCTAATGAGAGCGCACTTGCGGCCTACGTCATAGTTTGCCCCACCCTAACTCCTCCTTCCTGGACTCCGAGTTCAGTTCGCGCAGTAACAAATGAAGTGCGCGCTGCGATACCTCCCAGCTCTCCAGGCTCGGCCGCCATTTCCTCGCCTGGCCTAACGGTCCGGCCAATCCCAGCGCGCATCGAGAAGGACTGAGGCTCCGCCAATCGGAGGCTGCTGATCCGACCTTTGCCTCAGCCCGGCCCAATCCAGGCTTCGGTTTCATCGCCCCCAGCCCGCCCCCGCGGCGCCCTCTCTCCTCCCTCTTTGTGCGTCTCGCGCCGCCGCCGCCGCCCGCCGCGTGAAAGAACGGGCTCCGCGCGTTCCGCGGCAGCGCAGTCCGGCCCTCTCCCCACGGAAGGTTCGCTAAGGAGAAGCCGACGCCGAGGAGGAGCCGCTGGTGCGGGTCCCCGGGGGCGCCATGGCTACCGGAGCGAATGCCACGCCGCTGGGTAAGCTGGGCTCTCCCGGCCTTCCCTCCCTTCCCGGGCCTAAGGGGGGCTTCGAGCCGGTGCCACCGCCTGCCCCTGGGCCTGGTGCGGGGCTGTTGGTGCCCGGGCCGCCGCCCCCCCCCGCCCGTGGGCTCGGTGGGGGCCCTGACCGCGGCCTACCCCTTCGCGGCGCTGCCTCCGCCGCCGCCGCCGCCTCCCCCCCCACCGCCGCCGCCGCCGCCGCCCTCCCCGGGCTCCTCGTATCCGCCGCCGCAGCCGCCCCCTCCGCCGCCGCTCTACCAGCGCGTGTCGCCGCCACCGCTGCCGCCACCCCAGCCGCCGCGTCAGGACCAGCAGCCGGGCCCGGCCGGCGGCGGAGGAGGTGAGTCGGGCCGAGAGAGTGCGAAAGGCGTCGCGCGAAGGGCCCGGCCAGCTGAGGGGCGCGCGGCGGCGGCGACGGCGACGGCTGCACGCGGCAGTGGCGCGCGCGCGCGCGCACGGGGAGGCCCAGGCGGAGGCGCCACGGGGCGCGCGGCCTGTTTCTCGTACCTGGAGTGCGCACGCGCTGGGGGGAAAGGGTGGGGGGAGTCTGAGCGGGAGGTTACTGTGCGCAGGCGCAGTGCTGCTAAGCTATGTGGCCGACTAAAAGTTGGGGGCGGAGGTCCCCAGTTGTTGTTTAGCCTCTGGTGTAGCGGAGCGGTGTGGAGGGAGTCGAGTTGGGTGGACTGGGGTGTGCATGTTAGGAGGATGTGAAAGAGTTAAGTGATGACGTGGAACATCCTCTTCCTGGTTGTAGAGAAGTCTGAAAGGGAAAAGAGTAACCAAGAATAGCTCCTCTATTTGTACTGCAGAGAACGAAAGAGTTGAAAGTCTTCAGGACATTGTTGGGTGCAATCTGTTGTGCTCTTTAGGGGGGCGGGGCTCTGTTCTTTCCCCCTAACCTCCCTAAGTTTATCTTAGAAAAGTCTGATACACCTCCTCTCATAGTTGGGGCTTCATCCGGGGCTTGCACCCCCTGGGAGGCTAAATGGCTTGTCTGTACCAAATGTGTAGTGAGTTTTTGCTTACATATTAGGAAAGGAGGATTTAGCTGTTATAGTTTGTTCTTTATGGAACTTTTTAAAAAATAATTTTATTGTCATTAAGAGAGAGAGGTAAAGAAAAACACTGATGTAAGAAACATTTGTTGCCTCCACCCTATGGGCCTCAACTGGGCTGGGGATCAAACCTGAAACCTAGGCACGTGCCCTGACGGGAATCTAACCTGTAGTGCATGGGAGGACACTTCAACCAACTGAGCCACTCTGGCCCGGGATTTTTTTTTTTTAACTTTTGGTATGTCAGACACTGTATCCAAATGGCCAGGAAAATGGAATACTGATCTCGACTACACTTTTGAAGAAAAAAGTGGTCTTGTTGAAGAAACCCACCATAGGTTTAGTTGAGTTCTGGCCCAGTTTGAAAGGTGAGGCGGTGAAGCTGGGAGGAGCCAGCAGTCCCCCAATATAGCTTTACAAACTTGTTTCCTTATTCTTTTTTTCCTCTCCCTTGGTCCTGTAAAACATTCATGGATGATGTAGTATATATTTTATCACTTTATTTCTTTATCTGAAGCTTTACACAATAAAATTTGTTACCTTGTTGCCCTGGCCAGTGTGGCAAACTTGGTTGGATGTCCTCCAGTGCACAGAAGTGTTGCTGGTTAAATTCCCCATCAGGGCACATGACTGGGTTTGGGATTCGATCCCTGGTTGGGTGTGTGCAGGAGGCAGCTGATTAATGTTACGCTGTTTCTATCCCTCTCTGGAAAAATCAAGCTGTTCTTTAAAAAAGATTTGTTACTTTGTTTACATACTTCACAGTTTCTCTGAAATGTTACCTTTTTGGACCCAGGTCCAGGTGCCCATATTTTTCTGATTTCTCAGGTTTGGTTTCCATTCTTTGCCATTTACATTTTAGGTCAAGTTCTCAGTTTCACAGTCTGCTTAGCTTTGTGTAATGTCTTAAGTATCCTGAACTACCACTTGGTAGTTGCTCTGGTGGTTGTATTTGCATCTGATGGTCTTTATTTGTCTTTAGACTTCCCAAATAAGAAGCGAAAGAGGAGCCGTTGGAACCAAGACACAATGGAACAGAAAACTGTGATTCCAGGAATGCCTACAGTTATCCCCCCTGGACTTACTCGGGAACAAGAAAGAGCTTATATAGGTAAATACACGTTCCGCACCCAAATGCATTTTCAGATTGTTAATACTTTGAGCGACATTTGATCCGTTTTAGGTTTGATACTTTAAAGTTTTCTTTTGAGATAATGTACGTCAGGTGTACTTTCAAAACTTTGAAATAATCCTCCAGTTTTTGCTCGTTGGGTCCTGCTTTTGCAGCTCCTTGTTATGGTCTGTTGATAACAGCAGTGTTCTCCCTGAGTACCAGGAAAGTAGAGGGGTCCATTTAGGAGTAAGAATAGTTCCCAGTTCAGAACCCCACACTTTTCAGCTGCTGTTATTGCCAGTTGATGAGGTGAGTGTCTTATGCCTCTCTGGACATGGCCCCAGTGGAGAACACTGCAGGTATTGTAAAACCAAGTACCTTTTTCACAGCATGGCCTTTCACCATAATTTCACATTTCTCCCTTTCCCTAAAATGTGGTCTTTTACTTTTTATAGGTACTTTCTGAAAGGAAAAAAAACTCAGTTTAATCAAACAGTGGTTCTGAAAGTGTTTGCAGTGCAACCCCTTTTTATCATTTTGTTGAGTTTAACCTTTCCTTCAGCATTTTTTTTTTTTCCCGGGGGGGTGGGTGTGGTCTTTGGAGAGCTGTCTTAAAATGAAGGCTCTTGCATTTACTACTAAAGAACTCTGCTGGGAAAGGGATACTGCTTGGATATAGAATAAGGTGGTAGGGTAAAAGATCTTACCTGTTGGGAAAATTTAAGACTTAAGAGTGACTATCCACAGTATAAATGAAATTAACCTCAAAACTACCTTTTTTGAAATACAAGGTTTTTTTTTTTAATGCAAGTTTGACCTTTATTCATGTACTGTGTAGCTGTCTCAAAAAAGTTCACTTGATAAACATTTCCTACTAACCAAATAAACACCCCGTTTGGAGTAAATTAGGGCAGTGGTTTTCTATATCTGTGAGGCATTGGCCTTCACAAATAAAAAACTTCAAGGCTGGCTTGTTATTCTTGAGGATCATGTCTTACATTTTTTAGACTGCTGAGAATTTTGAGGTATTGGAGTTGTCTAACATTCACCATACTAATATTTTCTTTCCCCTACTGTTCTTATTTACTCCCACCCACTTGCTTATATCTCTCGTATTAGACAGATCTGGATCTTCACAGCCTTTTGAAAATGTCCCTTGTGGAGAAATATCCCAAGAACACAAACTGACTTAGAAAATGGGAAAACAAACTCATTCCTTTTTTTTATCCTCACCTGAGGACATTTTTCCATCTTTTGTTCAGATAGAGTGGGAGGGAGAGTGAGGAAGAGAGAGAGAAACATCGACGTGAAAGGGACACATCGAGTGGCTGCCTCCTGCACGACCCAACCAGGGCCGGGGACAAACTGCAACCATGATACATGCCCTTAGCGGGAACCGAACCCGGATCTCTCTGGACCGAAGGCTGATGCTCTAACCGCTGAGCAAAACCAGCCAGGGCACAAACTCATTCTTTACATCTCTAGTTCTCTTCCTGTGGAGGGAGTTGATACACTGAGCCCTAAGGGCTATGTATAGCTATAATCAAAGCAGTTAGATTCAAAGATGGGGCTGATCTAGATTTCTATTCCAAGGAAGATGGCAACATTTTGATTTACTTTTAAGTGCCTGCTGTTTTCTCACATCAGACCCCACCACCCCTACAGTCCATGAAGATGATTTTTGCCTTGAGTTGTTGAGCGTAGTACTTAACTGCTAAGTCAACTTTTCTGGCATAAAAGAGCTTAGGAGCAGCCATGTGTCTTATTTGTCTTTCACAGTACACACTACCTTGCCCCCAATGTTTTTTAATGTTAATGTAGATTTTTGTTTCTTCAGAGTTTAAATGGGTGTGTGATATAGTCCTGTAGGATTTATTTAAATATAAAGGTATCTTGGGTTAAACATACATTAACCTGTCTTGGAGCCAGTTCAACTTTAACTCAACCCAGTAAGACTTGCTCTTATTAGAGATACCTGCCCAGAACTCTCAGATGCTACAAAGGTAAGAAATAGGTGGTGGTGATCTGGCTCTGCAGGTCCCATTATTTTGAGTAATCAGCCAGGTAGCATTTCCCTGGAGTCACTGAACTTTTATGAAACCCTCATCTCTCTTTTTCATGTACAGCCTCATTTGTCAAGGTCTGAGGGCTACACCATTCTTCTTGACCCACACTTTGAATCCTCTACACCCCTACTTTTACTCCCACATAAGGAGCAAGTCTAAAAACAGACTTCTTACATCTTTACCATTACTGGTTTATTAAGGTGTATGTATTGTCATCTAAATTTTGAATAAGAGCAGAAGGTATTGGAGATTCCTACTAGTATGGATCTGCTTGTACAGAAAGTATGTATGAACTCCTGTGAGGTGTTGAATTGGTTATTAACTGTCTTGTTTAAGGAATTTTAAGCCTGGTATCAATGAAAATAACTTTGCTCAACTGGTATTTTTCCTTGTCCCACGTTAATTGGGTCTCATATTGGGCTATGCTTAATAATTTAATGAAGAAAAATTATTAACTTTCAAGAGTCTTGCCCTCAAGAAAATAATTTGGTGGGAACCAGGGTATCGATGATAACGTACATGGTTTGGTTCTGGTTGCCAATTGTTACAGTAAGCCTTGGTAGGGGGGAGAGGTGAAACACCTCCTGATAACTGCTTTGAACGTTAGCCATAGTGAACAGTCTATACTGCTAACCCCTCTTCCAACAAACTGTTTGCTTCCTTAAGTGATAACCATTTTGAAGTGAAAAATACCTGTAGATGTAAATGGACTCCTGCCGATAGGTGGTTGGGAGTTTTTGCCTCAATGTGTTCACTGATCAGTCGTCCCTTTCAAAGTCTCCGAGTTCTTCATGCTTGTTGTTGAGATTTGAGATGTTTTTTGGTAACATTGTCTTTTTTCCATCCTTTTTTTTTTCTTTCCTAACCTGGTTTCTTCCAGTGCAACTGCAGATAGAAGACCTGACTCGTAAACTGCGCACAGGAGACCTGGGCATCCCCCCTAACCCTGAGGACAGGTTGGGAAACAGTTTTAACCAGCTGACAGTAACGCTTTTACCTTTTTCTCAATACATTTTACTGGTGGCAACATATTGTGTCAGTTCAATAAAATCCTAGTAAGACGACTGGTACTCTGATCATTCTGGGGAGTAGGGTTAAATTAGCAGTATATTTGGTCAGTCATCAGTTAGGAAATTGGAATGAAACTTAATTACCAGCAGAATAAAAAGTTACAAGAAAATGGACAGCTGGTTTCTAATTGGTACGCATGTATATTTTAACCTGATTTGCCCACCCGTAGGGACAGTGAGGTGGGCCATTAACCAGCCTTTTCAGTACTTTCTTTGGCTGAAAGCCCAGGATGTAGAGTTTTTCTCACAGGTACACGATGCAGGGATTAAAAACATTTTTGAGCATCACTGAATTTGAGCAGGTCAGAAACTCTCAGTCTGGTCAGCTCACTGCTATAATCTTCTTGCTCATGGTTTTGAGATGGTTTCAAAATAGATGAGATTTCTAACCAACTTCCTTCACTGCCAGTTAATTTTCAGCCTTGGCCATTGCCTGGAGTCTTGGGAGGGGCCAGAATATGCTCACCTTTAGCAACTGACCCTACAAACCCCTTTTTTTACCCCTCTTTTTAAGGGGAGTGTGGTCCTCAAACAGCTGTGGTCGTGTTACTTCAGTTTACAATTTCACCTGTGAAAAGAAAAAAGTCTATATCCAAGGGAAATGAACCTTTTTTTTTTGTTTTATTAATCCTCACGCAAGGATATTTTTCCATTGATTTTTTTAGAGAGAGGAAGAGAGAGAGACATCGACTGGTTGCCTGCTGCTTGGCCCCAACTCGGGCCAGGGATCAAACCCAAGTTTGAACGTAATTGAATCACAGGCCAACTTTCTTAACTGCTGAGTCAAACTGGCTAGGGCGGGAAGTGAACTTTTAAACAGGAATTTTATTGGCTGATTGTGGACTTTGAACTAAAATCTGGTCCATTTTATTAGAAGGGCAATATGTCTCCCTGTCAATGAAATTTTTCTTACTGCATGCAGTGTAATTAAAAACATTTTGCTTTAAAAGGAGAAACATCTGTAACAAAAATTAATTAATTAAATAATTTTTTGCTTTATTTATTTTTTTATCCTCACCCGAGGACATTTTTTGATATTTTGTTCAGATAGCGTAGGAGGGAGAGAGAGAGAGAAACATCGACGTGAAAGGGACACATCGAGTGGTTGCCACCCACATGACCCAACCAGGGCTGGGGACAAACTGCAACCGAGGTACGTGCCCTTAGCGGGAACCGAACCCAGGTCTCTCCAGACCGCAGGCCAATGCTCCAACTGCTGAGCCAAACCTGCCAGGGCAAAACATTTTGCTTTAAAAAGTAGTGTTTTTGGCTTTTGTTACCCAATTAATAGCTTGTTAAATCAGGAAGATGTAATGGTTTTAGAAGCCACTTTCATACATCTTTCTGTTGCCCTCCCTAGGAAACAAATATATTGACTTTAATACTTAAATTTTACTTATGTTATTTTTTCAACTGTAGATTTTGGTTGGAGGTTTGTGTTTCATATCTCTTGATTTTTTTTTTTTTTTTTTTTAAAGATTTGCATTGTAGATTGTAGACCACAACTGTTTAGTGCCTTTTTGGCCTTTTTCCCTTTAATAATACATCTACAGGTTACCAGGCAATTCCTTAAAAGGTTGAATTTTTAACACCTTTCCTTCCTGGAGAACTGGGATTAGAATTTAGTTGATCTATATGATGCCTACTCAAAGTGAAGAAGTTGGGCCAATCTAACCTTTAGTATATCAGCTTTTGCCTTTCACATTGATAATTTGGGAAGAGGTTAACCGTTGTGAGGCCTTTAAGTGACCAATTTGTACTGGTAAAGCTTGTTTTGGTGACTAGCTAGAAATGCTTAATTCTAGGCAGCTATCAGGTGGGAATTAGAAATGTCAAGTGTGCTAGAAATAAAACCAGAGCAGACTTTTTCTCCCTTGTATTCAGTTTGAAAGAATCCCTAATGCCTGATTGGTTTTGCTTTTGAGCGAAGGTTGGAGGGAAATGCATGAGTTTCTTACCTTAATAAGATTATTTCTTAAGAAGGTGTATTTTCAATATTAAGCCACTTTATGCTATTTTGATGTTGCTTAAGTTGCACATTTAAAAATGTTTTAAAATTGCGTATAGATTTAAATGTATAAGGTGATAGTCTAATAAGCTGGGGTATGTTTGCTTTTGTTGACTATTACTGGATTGTGCTAACAGTTTATACAAATGCTAGAAACGGAGGTGTCATTTAGCCGTCATTAGCCATGATCAAACCTGACCTTTTATTCCATCGTGTGTGTAACGGATGACATGGTTCCCTTTAGGCTGAAGACAGTGGGAGCAGCCGAGTTCAGTCCTTGCTCTCCAACTAGGCAAGGTTCTCTCAACTAAACCAAGGGTGTAGGAGTCTTGACTACTTTCAGGATGTTTTTTAAATAACCTGATACACATGGTCTCTTCCCTTCTTGCAGCTGCTACTAAATTTTCATTCAGAATATCGAGCTGTGGTCCTTTTTATAATCTTAACTCAGAATTCTAGGAGTGTAACTTCTCTTTTTTTTTATTACCGCAAAATCCAGCTGTGGTAAACTGACCATTTTATCATTACTATTTTTTTACTTGTAGCAACAGCATTTTACTCCTTAAAAAAAAAACAGAGAGAGAGAGAAAATCTGTTTTCTGGACTTGTAAACTCTGGTGGAGAATCATAGGTTTTCCCCTTGCTGTTTGCAGGTTCAGACCTTAGACCAGTACTTGACCAAATCTGCATTTGCAGCTTCTCTCAGAAGCTGCTTTAGCACTTTAACGTTTTTCTCTACTCAGACTCCCCAACCTCGAACAGCCAGAAACAGGTTGACTCCTGGGCCTTGGACACAGCCAGTCAGGCCATTGAAGGAAAAGCAGAGACGAAGCCTTGAACCATCTCTCTCCATTGTGGGGGCCAAGTAGCTGCATTAGCCTTGAGTCCTAGTTGCATTGGGTTAAAGAGCTCATACTTACTACGTGACAAGGGTACAGACACTTCCTGATAGGGCATGAGAGCTCTTCAAGAGTTAACATTTTACCTAAACTTGGGGTTTCTGTGGTTCATAAAATTGTAATATTGTAAAAAAATTTTTGCAAATGATAGAAAATTCATATTTGGCAAGAAGACTCCAGAGAGTACTGTCTTTGCCATTTGCAATCCAGAGATTTTTTTTTTCCTCCCGTGAGGAAGACAGACTTATTCCTCATCATTTTTAGAAAAAGTAAAGCATTTTTTTTTTCCTTTCTCACACACACCCCGGTCCCCTTAATGTTAAGCCAGCTTCCATCTCCCCATTCCACACGATCTTGAATAGCACACGTTATGGTCGGTTCCTCCGAAGAGTGTTGTGTTAGGGTCTGAGGCAGAGGGGCTGGGGAAGACTTATTATAGCCCATGTGGGAATGACGGAAAAGTGAAGGTAGAGCATTAAGGGTGGTCTGTTTCCCACAGGTCCCCTTCCCCTGAGCCAATCTACAATAGCGAGGGGAAGCGGCTTAACACCCGTGAGTTCCGCACTCGCAAAAAGCTGGAAGAGGAGCGGCATAACCTCATCACAGAGATGGTTGCTCTCAACCCTGATTTCAAGCCACCTGCAGATTACAAGTAAGCAGAGGGGCTGGGTCATATGGGACAAGGACACATACAGATTGTGTGTGACATGGTAGAACAATTTTGGTACTATTCACCTCTTACCTCAAATTGTCACCTGTACTTAACACATGGTGCCATGGGTTCTAGAGGAGCTATTGTCACCTCAGAAATGTGCAGAGTCAATGAGTCTTTTCTTTTTTAGACCTCCAGCAACACGTGTGAGCGATAAAGTAATGATTCCACAAGATGAGTATCCAGAAATCAACTTTGTGGGGCTGTTAATTGGGCCAAGGTAAGTAACTTCTAGCCTACAGGATATAGAACTCTTTAAGAACCTGTCAGGTGTGTTTATCTTGTGTCAAACTGGGTGCCTTTGGTGGCACCTTCCTGTTTTTGGTAGGACCTTCTCTTTGGCTGATCCTATGAGAAAATCTCTTTAACTTTTTCATTTTGCTTCAGAGAAGACAAATCTTGAGGATTGCTGTGGCTGACCTTAATTTAAGAGATTGTGTATCTCTTGGTGGGAAAATTTAGTTCTCTATACTTGTGGTTTTCTACCAGTGCTTGGTCAGCCTTCCTGTCTCCTCTGGTGTGTGAATTTGCATGTCTGGTATATAACAACTTCAGTCTTTTCTGTCTCTGATAGAGGGAACACATTGAAGAACATAGAGAAGGAGTGTAATGCCAAGATAATGATCCGGGGGAAAGGGTCTGTGAAAGAAGGGAAAGTTGGACGCAAAGATGGCCAGATGTTGCCAGGAGAAGATGAGCCACTTCATGCCCTGGTTACCGCTAATACCATGGAGAATGTGAAGAAAGCAGTAGAACAGGTGAGGGAGCCAGAAAGGAAGCTTCTTGCCAGAAATCTAGGTGGTGGTCTCAGCACTTATATAACTGCCCATTGTATCTCCATTAGATAAGAAACATACTGAAGCAGGGTATTGAGACCCCTGAGGACCAGAATGATCTACGGAAGATGCAACTTCGGGAGTTGGCTCGCTTGAATGGGACCCTTCGGGAAGATGATAACAGGTATGGGATCAGTTTAGAGGGCAGTGTACAAGAGACCTGAAGAACCTATCAAAGAAGGGGGAGATTGGCCATAGACCTTGAGTTGACTTTTTTCTCTCAACAGGATCTTAAGACCCTGGCAGAGCTCAGAGACCCGTAGCATCACCAATACCACAGTGTGTACCAAGTGTGGAGGAGCTGGCCACATTGCTTCCGATTGCAAATTCCAAAGGTGAGGGGCTGCAGTTGTGGTTTGCTTGGTAGCCTTGGTGTACAGGACAGCTCTATAGCACATTGGCTGGTTGCTAGTAACCAGAGGTCCCAAGAGAAGCTGTTCTTTCTGTGAATATGGCCTGTAATGGTGTGATTTAAAGCCCAGGATGAATAGAAACAGTCTGTATAGAACACCCTTATTTATTTTTTTTAATCCTCACCCGAGGACATTTTTTCCATATTTTGTTCAGATAGAGTCGGAGGGATGGAGGGAGAGAGAGGGAAACATCGATGTGAAAGGGACACATCGAGTGGTTGCCACCCACATGACCCAACCAGGGCCGGGGACAAACTGCAACCGAGGTACATGCCCTTAGTGGGAACCGAACCCGGGTCTCTCTGGACCGCAGGCTGATACTCTAACCGCTGAGCCAAACCGGCCAGGGCCAGAACACTCTTATTTTATTGTTCATCTTGAGCCTGGGAAAACTGGAAAATTACATCCTGGGTATGTGTTTTCTTTTGTTTGTTTTTTTTATCTTCACCTGAGGATATGTTTCCATTGTCTTGAGAGAAAAAGGAAGGGGGAGAGAGACAGCGATCAGTTGCCTTCCATACTCACCCCGCCTAGGTATGTGCCCTGACTGGGAATTGAATTCGCAACCTTCCCATGTATGGGATGACGTTCCAACCAACTGAGCTACACCAGCCAGGGCAGGGTATAAATGTTTTCACTGTGGCTCAGTATTAAATTAAGTGCCTATTTTGCTGCTGAAGATTGGTTTAAGAAGACTAAACAGTATAAGGGTTTTGACCAGTTGCAAACCAGCACTTGATGGCAACATTTTCCCAATTGGGGTGGCTTTGTTAAGGAAGTTTGGGCAGCTGTATTCCAGTTTTGCATAGATTTCCTTCCTCAGTCTGGAGAATGCAGAATTTGATGAAACTTGCTATTACAAAAATCCATACTTTCCTGGCTGGCATGGCTGATTGTGGCCTGGTGCTTACTCTCTCCCTGTTCTTGCCCCAGGGGTCTCTGGTGTGGCAAAAATACATGTAATCCCAGATACAGAGCTGGGCACATACTGAAGAGAGCTGATGAGACTTGAAGAAAGGATGATTCAGTTTGTTAACCTTTTCTCTCTGTAAATTCTCAGGGTAAAAGTTTACTTCTTAATAATTTCCCCTCTCTCTTTGTGTCCCCCACCCCACCTTTAGGCCTGGTGATCCCCAGTCAGCTCAGGATAAAGCACGGATGGATAAAGAGTATTTGTCCCTCATGGCTGAACTGGGTGAAGCACCTGTGCCAGCATCTGTGGGCTCCAGCTCTGGGCCTGCCAGCACACCTCTGGCCAGTGCACCTCGGCCTGCTGCTCCCGCCAACAACCCACCTCCACCGGTGAGCTTCAGGAGCTGGTTCTTGTGGCCTTGGCCCCCATCCTCTTTCTTAGAGACTGGGGGCTATGGCTAGGTACTTTGGGCAGAGCAGATTGCTGGACATGGCTGGCAACATTGTTCTTCCGGGATGTCAGGATGTTTGGGGACCTCACTCTGGGAAGATTCTGTCCTTGTGTTTTGGTCCTCTGGCATAGCCGAGAGAACAATGTTGCCACCAGGGGGAGCAGGCAGGGACATTGGCGGGAAATGCTCTCACATAGTCTCTCATGTCCACCACCCAGAGTCGCCCACCCTGGATGAATTCTGGCCCTTCAGAGAGTCGGCCCTACCATGGCATGCATGGAGGTGGTCCTGGTGGGCCTGGAGGTGGCCCCCACAGCTTCCCACACCCATTACCCAGCCTGACAGGTGGGCATGGTGGACATCCCATGCAGCACAACCCTAATGGACCCCCACCCCCTTGGATGCAGCCTCCACCACCACCGATGAACCAGGGCCCCCACCCACCTGGGCACCATGGCCCTCCTCCAATGGGTAAGTAAGTGTCAGACCAGAAACCTTGGGGCTTTGGGATAAGCAAGGGCTGTATAGCAGGTTGCTGCGAACTAGAAGCAGTTCTCAAAGTGGCTGAGTATTATACTGGGTCCCTTGTCAAGGCTTGGGCTCCAGGAGGAGCAAGACTCCATTTGGATTCAGGAAAGGATTTCTTTGTGGGGGTATCTTTCATAGAACTGCTATTACAAGGGTAGTGACTGCAAGCTATGTGCCTGAATAAGCTGTTGGTGGGGGTATCTTTCCTGATCAGTTCAAATGTCCTGCTAAGTCCCTGCTCTTTCCTTCCATCAAGATCAGTACCTGGGAAGTACGCCTGTGGGCTCTGGGGTCTATCGCCTGCATCAAGGAAAAGGTAATGGAGCGTGATATCTCCTCACTTAGGAGTGTCACTTAGGCCTGGGAATGAATGGGGGTCTGTTCCAAATCTCTTCTCCCAGAGGTCTCACCCTTTATTTCCTTTGCCTACCTGTAGGTATGATGCCGCCGCCGCCTATGGGCATGATGCCGCCGCCGCCGCCACCGCCCAGTGGGCAGCCCCCGCCCCCACCTTCTGGTCCTCTTCCCCCATGGCAACAGCAGCAGCAGCAGCCTCCGCCACCCCCTCCGCCCAGCAGCAGTATGGCTTCCAGTACCCCCTTGCCATGGCAGCAAAGTGAGTGGCATATTTTGGGCTTGTGGGGGTGGGTGGGATGGGGGGTAGGGCTGAGAGCAATGCGAGAACCTCACAGCTCACAGACCAGCACCTTGGGGTGAGACTCTGATCTCTGCTGGGGGTGAAAACAAAGGGCCTTGTAGCCCCTGAGGGGTCTTGGGGAGGAGATATGATGTTTGGCGTGGTTGTGTCTGGGGAGAGGTCGGTGGGGGACTGGAGGGGGACTTGCCATAGTAAGTAGGGTATCAGAAGTCCAGGCTCTCACCGGCTGAGTGAGCTGCTGGCTGGCTCAAGCCTGTGCATATGGCCAGGGGTGGGTGTTGCATGCAAGTTCTGGAGAGGGATGTGATTGGGGCCTGAGAGACTGCAGGGATGGGACCTGGCAGTGGGGAGAGTAGCTGTGGCCTTGAGGTTGAATGTGCCGTTCGGTGGTGGCGGCGGATGGGCGGAGGGATGTCAGAGCCGGTTCTTGTGTCTGGTACCTTCCTGTCAGCCCCTCCAGGGGGCATTGGTGACAAAGGGCTTACTCTGTTAAGCCCAGAGACCTTGAGGCTGACCCCAGGGTAGTCCTGCCCACCCCTCCACTCCCCATCACCAGGACAGTCCCGCCCGCCCGCCCCCCACCACCGTACAGCATGCCAAGCAAGGAGCAGGCGTCCCTCGCCCCAATCCCAAGGCAGCAGCCGCAGAGAACCGCGGTGTGCCCCCGCGCGTGTGACCTTGGGCTTCTTTACCACCCCAGATACGACGACTACCACCACGAGCGCTGGCACAGGGTCCATCCCGCCATGGCAACAGCAGCAGGCGGCTGCCGCAGCTTCTCCAGGAGCCCCTCAGATGCAAGGCAACCCCACTATGGTGCCCCTGCCCCCCGGGGTCCAGCCGCCTCTGCCGCCCGGGGCCCCTCCCCCTCCGCCGCCTCCGCCGCCTGGTTCCGCCGGCATGATGTATGCCCCACCTCCCCCTCCTCCGCCTCCCATGGACCCTTCTAACTTTGTCACCATGATGGGCATGGGGGTGGCAGGCATGCCGCCCTTCGGGATGCCTCCAGCTCCCCCACCGCCTCCACCACAGAACTAGACTTGGTTTTTTAAGAAAATATATATTATATATAGAGAGAATTGGTCTCGTTTAAACACACGCCGAACCTCACCATATGGAGCCAGACATTGGGATGCACGCATGTGATTGTGTGCACGCATGTGTGTGTGTGCACGCACCAGGCTGGGCCAAGCGACTGAGGACTCTTGGGTACGGGCAGGTGGTAGTAGGGGCGCCAGCTTGGGCTTTCCTGGCGCCCTGTAGCATCGAGTGTCTTCTTTGTCTTTCTCTCCTCACCCAACTCCCTTTGCCTCTCCCCAAACCGGGCTGCCAGGATCCCTCCCCGCAGCAGCGATGGCCCGAGCCATGAGAGTGAGGACTTTCCGCGCCCATTGGTGACCCTTCCAGGCAGACAGCCTCAGCAGCGCCCCTGGTGGACAGGATGGTTCGGCAAAGCAGCCTGAGTTATTTTTGTGGACGGAATCGGAACACGCTGGCTCCATATTGTGAAATTTTTATTAATTTTTTTCTTTTTCCTTTGTTATTTCCTTATCTCTTCCTTTCTTCAGACTCCGTCCAAGGAGATGCTCTCCCCGGTCTTCTGCTGCAATCAGATTCCTTTTCCTTTTCTCCATTCCTCTTCTCTTTCCAAGGAGAGAGGAGCAAATGGTTTTAGGCAAAGACCTTGGCCACTAATGTCAGGCTAGTTGGGATAGGGGTGTTCCTTTGATACTAAGATTTCCAAGGTGCCATAGCCATCCTGAGATTTTTTTTTGTTTTTAAGTGTGGGGTTTTGTCTCTGCTACCTTCATAGAGTAGTGGCTTAATCTCCAGGTCTGGGGTCCATATCCATTCTGACACCCTTGCCAGCAGTAGGTGTGGCTGCTCAAGCCACCTTGGGCTTGTCTGCAGACTGGAGAGTCGTTTCCACTTTGAGCCCCTAAGCTGCCTCATATTCCATTTGTTCCTCTCCTTCCTGGAAGGCTTCCTTTTCAATTTTCTTTTAATTCCAAATGTCTGAATGTTTTGCAGTGTCTAGGGTGTTGAGTCCTTTGTTTTTTGTTCTGCTCCCCCCACCTTCCCTTTTCATGGAGTGATTATGTTGACAATAATGTATAACGCGCGTTCTCTTCACTGGTTTATCTGCAGAAATTGCTCTGGGCTTTTTTTTTTTTCGATGTATGATTCAACACTGCGTTAAAGGGGGATGTTCCATTGAATAAAAGAGCAGTGTGGTTTTCTGGGTCTGTTTCTTTATTTTCTGTTAAACTCCCCCCCCAGTATCAGCAACACCAAAGTTACCTATGTTTAGCACCTGGCCTCTGGGGGACCTGTGGGAAGTTAAGGAAGCCTGCCTACTTCCCCTTGTGGCTTTGCTGGTGGAGGCAGGTTGTGGATAGCCCCATCACTTCCCCCTTGTGTATTAGTAGTCCCTCATTCCCCTGGTTCCTGTCCTTTTGAAGGCATTTCCCTGGGGCTTGGACCCCCCACATTTGCTGAGCTCCAGTTGTGATTTGTGCCTGGAAGCTGCCACCTGACTAAGGCCTTGGGCCTAGGGAGGTATCAGCACTAAAGGTCAAGCCAACTAATCCTGCCTGTCAGGCACAGAGCAGCTAAAATTAAAATTGCCAAGTGGCTTTTCTTTCTCTGCTGGTGACTTGCAGCCTGCCAGCACTGTAGGCTTTGGGGAGTGGGGGGGCGGGCAAGAGAGAGTGCCCCACTTTGTGTTTTGTAAGCACTTCCACTTTGCAAAAGGATCTTAGCCTGTGTTTTGTTTTTCTTTCAAGTCTGGATAGTGCCCATTGGGCACTAGAAAGATACATGTCTGGTTTTCTCAAGCCGGTGAGGTCCTCATCCCTCTGCACTGCTCCTGGGAGAGCTGTGTGTTAGAGCTAGCCCTTCCCTCGCTGTCTTTCCTCCCTTTGGGGAAGCTAAGGGATGGCAAGCTCCCACTGCTCCCAGCACCTGACCAGTGGGGACAATTCTGGCTGGGCTGTTTTCCAGCTTGAAGCTGGAGCAAAGCCCAGGTGTCTGGGCTCCATCCAGGGTGCTTGTCCTTTACTGTAGGCCTGCAGGGGTTAAGGAAGTCTCAGAAAATTCAGTGCGTTCCCTAACCCAGTCCTAAACCTCAGTCAACTAAAAGGAGGGGAAAAATCTTTGTCAGTAACTGATGGAATGGAGGCAGGGCTTGGGCATGGCTACCCTCTTTGACCTTGGCTTCACCTCATTGCTTCCCCACAAGCTTGGTTTCCCTGGTGGGCTCATTGGGCGGTTAATTAGCTCTTTGAAGCTCTGAAAGAGGCAAAGTGGCGCTATGTGGGTTTTAGAAATAAAATCAATAAATGACTTAACCACAGCCCAGCTATCTCCTCTGTCTTTCTCCCCTGGGGCCAGCTCCGTTCCTGTGCTCACTCCCTCTGTTCCCTGCCGTCAGCTTTTGTTAAGGTTTTGGAGAGTAACAAAGTGGCTGACGAAGAAATCAGTCTTGGGCCTTTCTCCAAGCAGCTCAAGACCCTGAAATGGAGGAGACAGCAGGAAGCCTTGGCCCTCAGAATGGCAGTAAGCTCCCTCCCTTTGTGGCGGAATTGGGAGATGAGGAATGCTTCCCTGCCCCCCCAGCGACACGGGTGGAAAAAGGCCTATGTGGCCCTATTGTTACAGAGGACCTTGCACCCCTTCTTCCCGCTTATGCTGCTGCTGAAGCATCCCCCCTGGGCATGTGCCCTCGCAAAGCTTGGTTGGTGAAAGTGCCAGTCGGGAAAGGTCAGCCTTAGGGCTCTGTTACTGAGACCCAGCCAAGGGCCCTGGAGAAACCCAGGATTGGTCCAGGGAAGGAGGCAGGATTTCTGGCGAGAAACCTAGTCACACAAACAACCATGAATTAGTTCAGGTTGGAGAATGTGCTTTTTTAAAGAGCACATGCAACACCACGGCATGAGCAGCAAAACTAGAAATGGTGCAGTTGGAGCCTTCAAGGTTTCGTGCCACTGCGTTGGGGCATCAAAGGAAAAAGAGCTTGGGAACCACTCTTGCAAAGAGTTGGGGGCCACTGACATGACTGAAATAACCCACAAGAAAGACAGCTAAAGAAACGAGTCAAGCCCTGGCCAACCGGTTTGGCTCAGCGGTTAGAGCATCAGCCTGTGGTCCAGAGAGACCCGGGTTTGGTTCCCGCTAAGGGCATGTACCTCGGTTGCAATTTGTCCCCGGCCCTGGTTGGGTTGTGTGGGTGGCAACCACTCGATGTGTCCCTTTCACGTCGATGTTTCTCTCTCTCTCTCCCTATAACTCTATCTGAACAAAATATGGAAAAATGTCCTCGGGCGAGGATTTAAAAAAAACGAGTCAGAAGTACATTTATTGCTCAGCTGATACGGCTCAGTTGACCTATCTGCTCATGTACCAAGAGGGTGTGGGTTTGATTCCTGGTTAGGGCCATGCCTGGATTGGGAACCCAATACTCAATAGGGGGCATGCAGGGGGCAGCCAACTGATGATGTTTCTCTTCATTGATGATTCTGTCTTTCTCTGAACCAATAAAAACATGTTAAAAAAAATAAAAGGTACATTTGTTTTTTAGTAGAAACGTAATGTTCCAGCCAGTTTGATTCCCGGTCAGGACACATGCCCAGGTTGCAGGCGCGATCCCCAGCAGGGGGCATGCAAGAGGAAGCCGATCGATGTTTTCCTCTCCCTCTGAAAATCAATAAAAAATTGAGAAATAAAATTAAAAAGAAAAAAAAAAATTTGAGAAATATGCCCTGGCCGGTTTGGCTCAGTGGTTAGGGCGTCGGCCTGCGGTCCAGAGAGACCCAGGTTCGGTTCCCGCTAAGGGCACGTACCTTGGTTGCAGTTTGTCCCCAGCCCTGGTTGGGTAGTGCGGGTGGCAACCACTCGATGTGTCCTTTTCATGTCGATGTTTCTCTCTCTTTCTCCCTCCCACTCTGAACAAAAAATGGAAAAATGTCCTCAGATGAGGATAAAGAAAAATATGGGAATGGTCTGTGGGAGTAGGTCCTTAGTGACAGGGAAATGAAGTCTTAGGCAATTTGGGATCAGTGCAAAGCTTTATGTGGCCAAAGTGACCTCTGCAATTGGGGTATGGTGACAGCACGTAAGTGGTGTGTTCTGCTCGGACCGTTTCTCCACCTGGTGGAAGGTGGGGTGAAGTTGTGCAGAGGCACAGCCCAGGAGGCTGAGAGGATGGGAGCTGCAGACACCGGAGTGCCACCAAACGTTCTTTTGGGAAATACAATGTATAAAAGAAATGTCTTTTCTTTCTGAACTTTTCCCTCTCCTGTGAAGCATGGGACTGGAAGACCAGCACGGTAGTGCCGACTTGAGGAATGGGCAGAATAGGTCTTGGGTATCAGAAGGCTGGGGTAGGGCTTGCAACTGAGCCCTGACACTGAGCTATAATTACTGGCCGGGGCCTGCTGTGGTTCAGAAAGTCCTCGGGAAGAACTTGGCCTTCCCTGAATTAGGCTCTCAGGAGCATCCTGCAGTTGCCTAGGCCTCTGACCCTCCTTGCTTCTCATACTAGAACACCTAGTTCTTCCCCCTCCACTGGCCCATAGCACCAGGAGGCCCAGGCATCCTTGGAAATAGCACAAGGCCCTGGGCTCTTTTGCTCAAAGAAGAAAGCAGGATCCAAAGTCAGCTTCCACACGATTTATAAATTTGAATCCAAGGCTCGGAAGAATAAAGCAACCAGTCCAAGGACACACAGCAAATCAGCGCTGAGCCAGTCCATGAGCAGTGAGTTCTGGGTTGCCCAGTCTTCCAAAGGAAGATGGATGGTATAAAGTTCCTGGGGTGCAGGGGCTCCCGTTTTACAAGAGGTCATAGCTGTGAACCCTGGACCACTAAATCCCTGTCCAGTGGGTGGCCCCAGGTAGAAAGAGTGAGTGGGAGAAGGCCTTCAATCACCTGGCAGTTGCATCACAGGAAGACCTAATACCATCTGCCAAATATGGCTAGTTTCTCCTACCCCTGTGGGCCCACAGGACTACAGTTCCCAGGGTCCCCTGCTTCAGGATGTTGGCCCCTAGCCAAAGATGGGCTGTAATCTGACCGTCCCTCTCCAAAGGTCACTTCAGAGCTCCTTGAGAGACAGCAACAGGGGGAGGTCAGCTTTGGTGGGGGTGGGGTAGGGGTAGTGGTTCTGACCCATACTACCTCCTGAAACTCAGGGTCCTGATCTCTCTTTTCTCAAAACACCCAGTGTCCTATGCTAACTGCACCTCTTCTGTTTGGGGCACACTGACCTTCAGCTCCTGACTCTTCAGCCTGAAGGAGGGGTCCTATCCCCTTTTGCCACATGTGGTCTGCCAGGGTGCAGCTAATGATAGCCCCCCCCAGCATAGCCACTGTGGAAGCTTGACCAGAGGTCATTCAGCCTGTGGTTTGTAGTCTCTGGGCAAATGTCTAAAGCAAACCAAGCTGCTCATGAAGGCTGGGCCTCCTGACACCTGCCCACTTGATAGCACCCTCAGACTCTCCTTATGGAGGACCCTACCCTTCATCTATAACCCAGGAAAAGGGCCAGATCTAGGCAACCTCTTAAGCCAAAGTCACAGCTCATTGGCTCCAGGCAAGACTCGGGCCTCTCAAACCAGCACTCCGCCTGCTGCATCTTGTTTCTGACCCTGCAGAAGACAGAGACCCCAGTGTGCGGAGGCCTGGAAGAAGTGGGTCAGCACAGGGCTGAGAAGGAGCCAGGCTGAGCCTGGCCTGGCCCCTGTTCTCCCTGCCCATCTCTCTTCTCCTCCCCTCACCCCCAAAATAGCTCCTCATTGTAATGCCAAGACCCTCCCATCCTGGGGGGGGGGGCGGGGCATGCTTCCCAGAGTCGGGCTTTAAATCAACAGGCGCCTGGGGATTTCCACTCCCTGGCTGGAGGCACCACTGAGGCCAGCCGTCCTCCTATCCGCCACTCGGTCAGGCCCAGCCTCCCGCAGCCATGTCCCGGCCCCTGACAGACCAGGAGAAGAGAAAGCAAATCAGTGTTCGAGGCCTGGCCGGCGTGGAGAACGTGACCGACCTGAAGAAGAACTTCAACCGGCACCTGCATTTCACACTCGTAAAGGACCGCAATGTGGCCACGCCTCGAGACTACTACTTTGCGCTGGCCCACACTGTACGCGACCACCTCGTGGGCCGCTGGATCCGCACACAGCAGCACTACTACGAGAAGGACCCCAAGGTGCTGGTTGGGGCACCCTGGGCAGGGGCATGGGCTGGGAACCTTGCCAGGGGTCTGGGAAATCTCAACCAAGTAGCAGCCCCATCCTGGGGTTGGTTTTCTGCAGCAAAGATTTCTGAGGTTGGAGGATCCAGGGGTCCTAGGTGCAATGGGTGCTGGGGCGACCCAGGGGGAGAAACCTGAGACCAGAGCAGGTCAGGGGGCTCAAGTCAGGAGGGCTGGTTGCAAAGGCCCAGCACCCACTCAGAGTGGAGGGCCTATTGAAGGTGGGAAACAGGAAGACCCCAGAGGTCTGGGTTGGACCTGAACTAAAAGAACTCGTCATTGAACATGTGTGTGGTGTGCCTGGGGAGCAGGTGGTGCGAAGCTGGGGTAATTAGGACAGTGGGATCAAGTGTCTTTTGGGGTCAATGGTAAATGTCAGCAACCCGATGCTCCTGGGCAGGGGTGGGGGAGGGGCAGATGGGTGGGGCAGAGGGGGACCCAGGAAACCCAGGCACCATCAAGATCCTGGATCCTGATGCCTCTCTGTCCCCTTCTGGGGACTGAGGTTTGAGGGCCAAGGAGAGCTGGGCACCGCAAGGCGAGAGAGGTCTGAGTCTAGCATGAGTCATTGTATGACCTTGAGCAGATGACTTTGTCTGGGCTTGGCTTTTCCCTGTCAGGGAGCACGAGAGGTACTTCTCTATGTCCTGACTCCCTGCTGGGCTGTTGGGAGGCTCGTTTGGATGGAAGGGGTTCCCACCTCTCCCAAGCACCTCGATACCTGAGGTAGATATGCCAGCCCCATTTGCTAGATGAGGAAACAGGTTCAGGGAAGAAAAGTGATTTGTCCAAAGTCAGAGGAAATACTGGGATCAGAACCTTACCTGTTGGGTTCCAAAGCCTGAAACAGGAAGAAAGAAAATGGAGACAGGGCTGGGACATGCTGGGACCTAGGAGTGGGGCAGGAGGTGTGAGAGGTAGGGCCTACCTGAATGTTGGCTGGCAGCCCTCACCCCCTTCCCCCTGTGTGTCTGTGTCTCTGGCAGAGGATCTACTACCTGTCTCTGGAGTTCTACATGGGCCGGACACTGCAAAACACCATGGTGAACCTGGCCTTGGAGAACGCCTGTGATGAGGCTGTTTACCAGGTCTGGGAAGGTTGGGGGTGGGGCAAGCCTAGGGTTAGGGGGATTCCCCTGCTGGCACTTGGCCCTGACTGCTGCCACACCTTGCCCCCTCTAGCTGGGCCTGGACATGGAAGAGCTGGAGGAAATTGAGGAAGATGCAGGGTTGGGCAACGGGGGCTTGGGCCGGCTGGCAGGTAAGTGGAGGGTAGCAGGGGGCAGGTGGGCAGAAGATTCTGTTGTGCTGGGTCCTGACACTCACCTCCCTGCACACCCCTAGCCTGCTTTCTGGACTCTATGGCAACACTGGGCCTGGCTGCCTATGGTTATGGGATCCGCTATGAGTTCGGGATTTTCAACCAGAAGATCTCTGGGGGCTGGCAGGTGAGCAGCCTTTGGCCCTGACTTTGTGGGGACCAAGTAATGATGGAGGGGACACCTGTTTGGCCATCCATCTCTGGAGAGACCAGAACTAAGCCCAGTCTTGATGAAAAGCATCCTTGCTCCTTTCCCATGACCCCAAAGCCGGCTGCTCACTCCGGAAGCAGGTGGTTCACACCTGTGGCACCTCTTGAACTCTCATACACATACCGTGTCCCACTGGATATTCCACCAGACCAGGGCCCACCCAGAGCCCTTAATGTACACCCTGTATAGGGTACACGAGGGCCACGGCTCCTGCCGCCCCGCCCCCAACCACGGTGTTGAGTCAGGGTCTGACGCTGCCTTCCTTTCCCCTCTAATCTGCCTTGGGCTCAGATGGAGGAGGCTGACGACTGGCTTCGCTACGGCAACCCCTGGGAGAAGGCCCGACCCGAGTTCACGCTGCCTGTACACTTCTATGGCCGAGTGGAACACACCAACCAGGGGGCCAAGTGGGTGGACACACAGGTGAAGACAAGGTCGACGAATGGGGGAGGGCTCAGCAAGGGAGAACGGGGCGGGGAGGCGCCTAGAGGAAACTGGGTGATACAGGGAAAGAGCCTGGAGGCTACTGGACCCAGTGCTATTTTACAATGGAGGACACCAGGCTCAGAGAGGTTAAGTGACTTAATCAAGGCCACACAGCTAGAGTAAGGAGAGGCTGGAGGCAATAGGATCACAAGGGAGCCAGGCCAAGTGCAGAGCTGAGGAGGAGGAGAGAGGCTGCCCTGTTCCACCAGTGCCCCTCTCCTGACGATGCTCCTTTTCACCCCACTGGACCCGTCAAAGAATAATCATGGCAACTTGACTCCCCCACGCATCTGAACTGGGAGCTTGATGGGAGGCAGAGCACAGGCCAGAAAGAGGAGGGGAGAAAATTAAAGCCTTGAGAGGGGGACGGACTTGGTTAAGCTCACATAGCAAGTTAGAGGAAGCCCTACAGCCAAAACAGGTGTCTGATTCCAGCTCAGCCAGCCCTCTGGCTTGCGGCTGCAGGTTGTCAGCCTCCAGAAGGCTGCACAAAGACCTCTAGGCTTTCGGAACTGGACGCTTGTTCTGCTGTCATCCACACCGAGGTCCAGCAGGGACTGGGGCTGCCCACCTGACTGTCTGCTCTTGGGCCTGCCCCTTCCTTTTCTGAGCTACAGCTTCCACTTGGCTCCAACTGGGCTACCAAGTACTGGGGAGGGAGAGGCGGATGTGTCCCCAGCCCCATGGTGGTAGGCAGTTACTGGCGGCAATCATTGATGTTTTTTTTAAAAAAATACGCTTTTATTGATATTTTAGAGAGAGAGCAAGGGAGAGACAGAAACATCCATGTGAGGGGACAAATAAAAAGAAACATTGACGTGAGAAACATTGATTGGCTGCCTCTTGCATGCTTCCCACCTGGGATCGAGTCCAAGACCCAGGCATGCACCCCCACCAGGAATCGAACCGGGACCTCTCCGTCCATAGGAGGACGCTCTGTCCCCTGAGCCACACCAGCCAGGCGATGTTTGTTTTTTTTGAAATCCTCACCTGAGGACATTTTATTGATTTTTTTAAGAGAGAGGGCGAGAGAGAGAGAAACATTGATGTGAGAGAGAAACGTTTATTGGTTTCCTCCTCGACTGGGGCTGGGGATCAAACCCTCAACCTAGGCGTACACCCTGACTGGGAATTGAACCTGGGACCTTTCGGTGTACGGACTATGACGCTCCTAATGACTGATACACACGGGACACGGCCAATCATTGATGTTTGCTAGTTGTGGGACGTGGGGTCAGCGTTAGCCACTGTGGTCAACCAGGCATATGACACTTGGATGGACTTGACCTCTGTGACTCCTCCAACCAAGCCCCAGGATTTCCCAGCCCTTTCACGGGTCCAGAGTGTCTTCAAGGTTGTGCTCAGACCAGATGGGCCAGCTCATCCCCATTACTGCAGAGTGGCCACCAAAAGAGCCCCACCTTGGGCACTGCGCCCGCCGCTGCCTCCTCCCGTAATCCTTACAACAGCCCGGCAAGGCGGGTGGAGGTATAGGAGACACTGGGGGTGTGCTCTCTTTATGGATGAGGTCCAGAGAGGTCGAGGGGTTTGTTGGAGGTTACCCAGAGTTGGGATTAGACCCCAGGGTTGGCAGTGGGCACAGTGCAGGGACAAAGCCTGGAGCTCCAGCTCTCAGGGCCTCACACGTGAGACACAACAAATGTCCAGCTCCTGACAGCACACCGGGTGCCCCTGCAGGTGGTGTTGGCCATGCCTTATGACACGCCCGTGCCTGGCTACCGCAACAACATCGTCAACACCATGCGCCTGTGGTCTGCCAAGGCCCCCAATGACTTCAACCTCAAGGACTGTGAGTTCAGCCGCTGGTAGTCAGCAGCCCCCGCCTACCCCAACCCATGCTTGGTCCAAGTCTGACCTTGTTCTCACTTCTGTCCTCCAGTCAACATTGGTGGCTACATCCAGGCTGTTCTGGACCGCAACCTGGCTGAGAACATCTCTCGTGTCCTGTACCCCAACGACAATGTATGTCTCCCCTGAACTGGAAGCCTATGTGCATGGGAGAAGGCGGGGAGGCATTCTCTGGTGCCCCAGTCACATCCAGGACATATTGTTGGTCCCTGTGTATCCTGTTTGTCCTCCCAGTTAAGCGGGAGGATGCCTGAGTCCGGGGACAGCAGGTTAGGGTGGGCACTGTCCCCATTACTACTTCCTGGTGGGGGAAAGACCCCTGGGTCCTGGAGATGGGACACTTCAGGAATCACGGGTCTTGGTGTCGGTGGGGTCTCTCCTGGCCACACCCAGTCCTGTTAGGCTGTGCCCTCACCACTTGACCCCGTTCTTCCTCACGCTGTCCCCAGTTCTTCGAGGGGAAAGAGCTACGGCTGAAACAAGAGTACTTTGTAGTGGCTGCGACGCTCCAGGACATCATCCGCCGCTTCAAGTCCTCCAAGTTTGGCTGCCGTGACCCCGTGCGCACAAGCTTTGATGCCTTCCCGGACAAGGTACCGGGCTGCGGGGTCGGCCGCCTCTCCACCTGCTGGGATGTGTGCACGGTCTCCCCTCCAGCCTCAGCCTGTCCACCCGTTTTATAGACGAGGAAATGGAGGCTGGAGGCTGGGGCTGTGTGTGAGGGTGACCTGCTGTGGACCCTCAGTCAACAGACACGGGGCCTGGGCTTCCCTGCTGCCATGAGTGTCCCCACCTCCAGCTCAGCCCCAGAGCCGACGGAGTCCCTGCCTGCCCCTCACTCCTAACAGGTGGCCATCCAGCTCAATGACACCCACCCCTCCCTGGCCATCCCTGAGCTGATGAGGATTCTGGTGGACCTGGAGCGACTGGACTGGGACAAGGTGGGCTTCAGGACCCTTCCCCCCCTGCCTGGCCCTCTGCCTCTGGGTTCCCTCCCAGTCTGGGGAGTGAAAAGACGTGAGTGGAGCCCCCACTAAACAGATGGCAGCGTGAGGCCCAGAGGGCAGATGTCTGAGAAACTGGCACCACAGTGGCAGGGCCGGGCTCCTGGCTGCACAGTTTGTGCGGAGAGCTGCAGGCTTAGGTCTGGAGATCCCGTCTTCATTCCTCTGCCAGGCGTGGGAGGTGACGGTGAAGACCTGCGCCTACACCAACCACACGGTGCTGCCCGAGGCCCTGGAGCGCTGGCCCGTGCACCTCATGGAGACGCTGCTGCCGCGGCATCTCCAGATCATCTATGAGATCAACCAGCGCTTCCTTAATGTGAGCGGAGAGGGGTGGGCGGCTTGGGGCCTGAGACTCACTGGGGAGGGCTCTGGCGGAGTTCTGGGGGTACATGGCTGGGACTGGGTTCCTGCATCCCGTCCTAGCGTCCTAGCTCTGGGTTCTCCTGGCACAGCGGGTGGCGGCCGCGTTCCCAGGGGATGTAGACCGGCTGCGGCGCATGTCCCTTGTGGAGGAGGGCGCGGTGAAACGCATCAACATGGCCCATCTGTGCATCACCGGGTCTCACGCCGTCAATGGCGTGGCTCGCATCCACTCTGAGATCCTCAAGAAGACCATGTGAGACCCTGGCCCTCCCACTGGGCCCACCCACTTATAGGCCTGTCACTCACAGGCCCGCCCCTCACTGCACAGCACAGCTGGCCCTTCCACAGGTAGCATCGCTCTAACAGGCACCGCGGCCCTGTCCGGGGGCCAGTCTTGTCCCCAGATGTCCCCCTCTTAACACAGCAGCACCTCTCTGCCCCAGGCCTCTTTCATCAAGAAACCAGGATAGGCACCCCAGAAGGAGACCTTCATCCCACAGGGGTGAGTGGTGACCCCAAACTCCATTCTGCAGCTTCAAGGACTTCTATGAGCTGGAGCCGCATAAGTTCCAGAATAAGACCAATGGTATCACCCCTCGGCGCTGGCTGCGCATGTGTAACCCTGGGTTGGCAGAGGTCATTGCGGAGGTGAGAGGTCACTGCAGGGACAGGTTACTGCAGGGATCAGCTGGGTTCGGTCATGTAGGTGGTTGACTGTAGGGTGCCCAGTGGAGGGCTGAAACCCTGGTGCACTTGTTTCCCAAACCTCGTGTGTGCTGGGAGGAGGGAGCCGTTTTCCTCCCTGCATGAGGATGTTCTACGGGCTAGAGAGGCCCTAGCTATGAACGTCAACCTGGCGGAGTTTACACTCTAATGGAGGGGTCATCAGTAGGTCACATCTGAAGTGAGACGGGACGGGGACAGAGATTGGGAGCAGGAACGTGAGGGCATTGCCTGCATGAGGAAAAGGCCAGGAGGACAGCCTGCCGGGGTCAGCTCAAGGTGGAGAGGGGAGGAAGATGGCATTTACAGATCGTGTCCCAGCTGGGGAACTGGAGGGGGAGGACTGTCTGCCCTCTCTGCGGCCTGACTGGGAGCCATCTTCTCCCAGCGCATCGGGGAGGATTACATCTCAGACCTGGACCAGCTGCGCAAACTGCTCTCCTTTGTGGACGACGAAGCCTTTATCCGGGACGTGGCCAAAGTGAAGCAGGTGAGGAGTGTTGCAGCCTGGGACCCCTGTGCCAGGCCTGGAGTGGAGGCTTCTGGAGGGCCAGACGTTCAGGACAGGAATGGCCAATAGAGCTCGTCTCTCCTGTCACCTCAGGCCACTGGTAGAAGTTACATGAGTCCATGGTGGGAAAGCATCATCAGACTCACCGGCAGAGTGCTGACATGGATTAGCAATGTCTGCCCTGGTAGAGGAGTGGATGAAGGTGGCCTGTGAGCCCTCTATCCTCGACCTTCCGGGGAAAGAAATGAGACTGTAGGGTGTCCTGAAGCTGAGGCGTGTTGGTGAGCTTTCTCCTGTCCCCCGCCTTCAGGAAAACAAGCTGAAGTTCTCTGCGTATCTAGAGAAGGAATACAAAGTCCAGATCAACCCCAACTCACTCTTCGACGTCCAGGTGAAGCGGATTCATGAATACAAGCGCCAGCTCCTCAACTGCCTCCACATCATCACCCTGTACAACCGTGAGTTGCAGGGACCAGCTCCGTCTCCTGGTTCTCCCCTCCGTGTGCCTCCCAGCGTAACACACGCTTCCTAGTCAACATCTGCTTTAGCCTTGGGACAACTCTTGGGACACAGAATTACCCCCACTTTACAGATGGGCGAACAGGTTCAGAGAAGGGGAAGGGACAGATCTGAGGTCACATAGCAAGTGATTGCCCAAGTCAGGCCTCCTGTCTCCCGGTCTGGGCCCCATCCGCATGGGACTGTCAGGAGCTACTGCCCAGAGGGAAATCCTGGCCCACTTCATCCCTCTCCTTCTCCACAGGCATCAAGAAGGAACCCAATAAGTTTGTTGTGCCTCGAACTGTGATGATTGGAGGGAAGGTGAGAAGCTGGGCCGCAGACTGTGGCTCTGGTCTTTTGCTATCTGGGTTAAGGTCAGCCTTGCCTGGGTTGCAGGATGGGTGTAGGGGGTTGGGCCATGGAGCTGACTCCAGACTGTGCCCCCACAGGCTGCCCCTGGGTACCACATGGCCAAGATGATCATCAGACTCATCACGGCCATTGGGGATGTGGTCAACCACGACCCGGTGGTGGGAGACCGACTCCGTGTGATCTTCCTGGAGAACTATCGAGTCTCGCTGGCTGAGAAAGGTGTGGTGCCGCCAGTGGGGGCCCTAGGGAGGTTCTGATTATTTCGGTGCCTGAAAGAAGTATTAGTCACCTCTTCCTGCGGTACTCGCACTTTAAAAGAAAAATCAGGAGGGGTCAATAATTAACCATGAGGATGTGGCCCTAATGGTGGAGTTTCTGGCAGTTGATATTTGTCAAATCACACAAGGGAGCAGGGTGGGGGGAGTCCCAGATGTTCAAGAATCATCAAGAGGCTGGGGAGTTGCCCTGGCCGGTTTGGCTCAGCAGTTGGAGCGTCGGTCTGTGGACCAGAGAGTCCTGGGTTCAGATCCTGCTAGGGGCACATACCAAAAAAAAAAAAAGAGGCTTGCGGGTGAGAGGGTTGTTGTTGATTGAAGGGTTGGGATGGGAGGGGCTCTGAATCTAGCTGTGTCCAGGGCCAGCCTAAATCCAGAGTCCTCAGCTGGGCTGGGACCCGGCCCAGAGCTGACCTGTCCTCCTGCTGCTGCCCCACAGTGATCCCGGCGTCTGACCTCTCTGAGCAGATCTCCACTGCGGGCACTGAGGCCTCAGGCACTGGCAACATGAAGTTCATGCTCAATGGGGCCCTGACCATTGGCACTATGGACGGCGCCAATGTGGAGATGGCAGAAGAGGCAGGAGAGGAGAACTTCTTTATCTTCGGCATGCGGGTGGACGACGTGGAAAAGCTTGACCAGAGAGGGTATGGGGGTCAAGGGCTCCTAAGTTGACAGTCTGGGCAGGAGGCACCGAGGCCTGGCTGCGGGGGCAGGTTTGGGAGAAGAGACGTGCAGGGAAGACTAGTGCAGGCCGCACCAGGTCTTAGTTGTGCCATCAGAACCCTAAAAATCTTTTGAGGTAACTTCCCAAAAAATGAAGGTTAATAAAACAGGAAAAACAAAAAACACAGAGCTGAAGGAAAAGGAAGAGAAAATTATATCAATCCTCAGAGATAATATTATTTCTGGGATTGGAAATAAACTAAATTCTTAGCTCCCTGACAGCCATGGCAAACGGGAAATAAGACTATAGTAGTTTAGCCCTGACCTGTTTGGCTCAGCGTGAGAGTGTCCGCCCGAGGACCGATGAGTCGTGGGTTCGCTTCCAGTCAAGGGCACGTACCTTGGTTTCGGTTCGTCCCCGGCCCTGGTCCAGTAGTGTGGGAGGCAACCAATTGATGTGTCTTTCTCATGTCGATGTTTTTTTCTCTCTCTCTCCCTCCCTCCCACTCTCTCTGCTGATAAATGGAAAAATATTGTCGGGTAAGGATTAAAAAAAAGAATATAGTAGTTAACTATACTTGTGGCCAGGAACATAGTTCTTGAGAGGAGACATTTTCCTGGCATTATATTTTTTAAATTTTATTTTAAAATATGATTTTTTCTTATAAAAACAATAATGCTCATTAATTGGAAAAATACAAAACCACAAAAAAGAAAATAACTATCATCCATAATTTCATCACCCAGATTTAAAGTCACAGGTCTCTTTTTCTACGTATATTTACATATGTGTGTGTGTATGCGTAGATTTTAAAAGTTCAGCCCTCAGTGATTAGAGCGTCAGCTTGCAGTCCAGAGAGACCCCGGTTCGGTTCCCGCTAAGGGCATGTACCTCGGTTGCAGTTTGTCCCTGGTCCTGGTTGGGTCGTGCAGGTGGCAGCCACTCGATGTGTCCCTTTCACATCGATGTTTCTCTCTCTCTCCCTCCCACTCTATCTGAACAAAATATGGAAGGATGTCCTTGGGTGAGGATTTAAAAAAAAAAAGTTGGGAATAACATATGTATAATTTGAATCCTGATATCTTATTTTATTTTATTTTATTTTATTTTTTTATCCTCACCTGAGGACATTTTTCCACTTTTTGTTCAGATAGAACGGAAGGGAGAGAGAGGAAGAGAGAGAGAGAGAAACATCGACGTGAAGAGACACATCGAGTGGCTGCCACTCGCACGACCAACCAGGGCCGGGGACAAACTGCAACCGAGGTACGCGCCCTTAGCGGGAACTGAACCCAGGTCTCTCTGTACCACAGGCCGACGCTCCAACCGCTGAGCCAAACCGGCCAGGGCTTGATATCTTATTTTACATTGGAGAGGCATTTTCCATATTATTAAATAGTCTTCAAAAATATTAAATACTTTTTTTTCCTTTTATTGATTTTAGAGAGACAGGAAGTGAGAAGGAGAGAGAGATAGAAACATCAATGAGAGAGAACATCAACTGGCCGCCTCCTGCATGCCCTCCATGGGGGATTTGGCCCACAACCTGGGCATGTGTCCTGATCGGGAATTGATCTGGCGACCTCTTGGTGCATGGGTCGATGCTCAACCACTGAGCCACACCAGCCGGACTTCAAAAATATTATAAATGATTGTATAGTGTTCTATCCTATAGACATGCCGTAACTTATTTATGTTTTAATCCTCATCCGAAGATGGTTTTCCATTGATTTTTAGAGAGTGGAAGGGAGGGAGGGGGAGAGAGAGAGAAAAAAAACATCAATGTGACAGAGACACATCAGTTGGTTGCCTCCTGCATAACCCCAACCAGGGCCGGGATCAAACCCTGAACCCAGGTATGTGCCCTTGACTGAAATCGAACCCGAGACACTTTAGTCTGTGGGCCGACGCTCTAACTGCTGAGCCAAACTGGCCAGGGCACTGTAACTTATTTAACCACTCCATATGGTTAGACATTAAAGCTGATTTCCCCTGTTGGTATAAATATCACTGTAATGACCAATCTTTTACATCTCTGATTATTTCCTTAAGATAATTATTAGAAAGGAATATTTCTGAGTCAAAAAGAATGAGTTCTTAAGGCTCTTGACACATATTGCCAAATTGTTTTCCAGAACGTTGCTACCAGTTTATATCCCCAGCAATAGCTTACGAGAGCTGTCATTAAATATTGAAAGGAATTTCTCCTATGAAGTCTGACTACGAAGTTTAGACTTGGTCATTTGGACAGGAGGGAGATGTGAAATATTTCGAGCAAGGTCTGCCATGTTCAGAACTAGGCTCCAGAAGGACAATTTTGGCTGCAGGATGGAGACTGGACTGGAGGGGGCAAAGTGCAGGTGGGGGACCAGTGTAGGGACTTCCACCTTCATGCTGGGAGAGTCACTTGCAGCAAACCAGTGCTGGGGATAGGGAATAGGGGCATTGTTGAGGTGACCTTAGTTTCTGGTTAGAAGAGGGAAGGGAGCCCTGGCCAGTTTGGCTCAGCGGTTAGAGCGTCGGCCTGCGGTCCAGAGAGACCTGGGTTCAGTTCCTGCTAAGGGCACGTACCTCGGTTGCAGTTTGTCCCCTGCCCCGGTTGGGTCGTGTGGGTGGCAGCCACTCGATGTGTCCCTTTCACGTCGATGTTTCTCTCTCTCTCTCTCTCTCCTCTTTCCCTCCCGCTCTATCTGAACAAAAAATGGAAAAATGTCCTCGGGTGAGGATAAAAAAAGAAGAAGAAGAGGGAAGGGAGAAGATCGCACTGGCTTTGGGGATGCTTTCGAGTCCTGGTGGTTGAGAATGGAGTGTGCTGCCTCGGGAATGGAATGCTGGAGGAAAGCGGGTGCTGGGCACAGCACCCAGCTTGGTCGGACAGTCCGAGTTTAAGGACGTTCCTTAGGATATACATGTTGGCTCCTCATGGAGCCTGAACGTGAGGCCTGAACTGGACTTGGGATAGTGGAGAGAACAGACATCCATGGAGGAAACACCTGGTTGGATGGTGGTGGTACATGGGCTCTGACACTTCTTTCTGTCCTCTGTAGGCTGGTGTCCTCATCCACATAAAGGGCGATGAAAGCTGAGCACAGAAGGGAGAGGGCATCCAGGGAAGGGACTCCAGGGGCAGCTGCAGGGAGGGCAGAAGCAGGCTGACTCTGGGGCTTAGGACTTCTGGGATTTTCTTTGGAGAAAAAGCCAAGACCCCCTTTCCTGGGTGCTGACTGAAGCTCTTCCCTGCAGGTACAATGCCCAAGAGTACTATGACCGAATTCCTGAGCTTCGGCAGATCATTGAGCAGCTGAGCAGTGGCTTCTTCTCCCCCAAACAGCCTGACCTGTTCAAGGACATCGTTAACATGCTCATGCACCATGACCGGTGAGCCAGTCACCCAGGGAATCTTGCAGGTGGGGCTGCTGGGCTGAACACGCCTCGGTGTGTTAGGGAGGCTAGACAGGGATCCTGGGCAGTTGGGGCCGACTCCCTTGGAAGCAGCATCACTCTCCAGGTCCCCAGAATTCACCAGGACAGGATGGGCTCGGCCCTTGATCTCATGAAGCTTCCTGCCTGTCCATTCCCCTCCAGGTTTAAAGTCTTTGCAGATTATGAAGACTATATTAAATGTCAGGAGAAAGTCAGTGCCCTGTACAAGGTAAGGGATCCTGGGCTAGGGGCTGGCAGGGATTTGGTGGCCCTGGCTGGGATGAGGCAGAAGGTGGGGACCCCACCAGCAGAGTGAACTCAGAGTTCTTTTTGGCCTGTAGAACCCAAGAGAGTGGACGCAGATGGTGATCCGGAACATAGCCACCTCCGGCAAGTTCTCCAGTGACCGAACCATTGCCCAATATGCCCGGGAGATCTGGGGTGTAGAGCCTTCCCGCAAGCCACTGAAGGCCCCTGATGATATGATCTGAGCCTCCAGACCAGCCCCCAAACCTGCCCCTGCATCTGTTTGCAATCCCTTGGGCCAGCCCCAGCTCCTCATCCAGATGGTGGGGTACTGGAGTTAGATCTCTAAGCCTCTTCCTGAAACACTCATTCACTCCCAGCCTTGAGGTCACATCGTCCAGTGTGACTGAGGACACTGCTCCCATCCTGTCTTCGGGCTTCCTGCCCCCTCCTATTCATGGGTCTGACCAACTGCACCCACCCCTCAATAAATTGCTTCTCCTTAACTCCTCTCTCAGTTGGAAAATATTTTTAGCTCTCGGTGGGCACAACAGCAGCTGCGAAGTCATCGTGGCTTACCCCCACCCGTAGCAGGTGCATCCACTCGGAAGGGGGGGCGGCCCACGGAGGCAGGGCCCGGGACTCTCCAGCCCCCTTCCCAACGTCACCCTCACCCTCCACGCCTCTCTTCCCAGTGCTGTGTCCATACTAGGTCAGCGGCCTGCCAGGCTGGCCGAGGGCGGGGCGTCCGACTGGGTGGGGCTCACCGGGGCTGGGAGTCCGCACTTGGGCAGAGGCCTCCAGGACTAGTGAAGATCCACGCTGTCAAGGCGAAATCAGGGAGGGGTGGGGCATGTGGAGGGTTGGCGCCTTCTTGACTCCGCCCTCAGCCCCGCCCCACTGCGGCGTTTTAAGGGTCTCTAAGCCGGTGGCTCTGCTTCCACCAAAGTCAGGGGAGTGTTTGAGCCGGGGATAGTCACAGTCAAGGCTAAGCCAATGTCCCTCCCAGCTAATTTTTGGACAATTGAGATCAGAAAGGGCCTGTTCCTAGACCTCCCGTTACCTACCTTGAAGTATGTGGTAGGTCCTCACTCCCCAGCCCCGAGTTAGGGAGGGGCAAGACTCCGGAGGCAGGTTTGGGGCCCGTGGTTTCACAGTGAGTGTGTTTGAACCCACAGTCCGGAAACGGTTACCGGCTCCCCTGAGCCTGGCCTGTGGGGACCCCAACAGCCTGTGGCTGCCCCTCCCAAGTTCCTCCCTTCCTAGGCCTCCAGGCCTGCAGTCTCCAACCTGCGGAGAACCCACCCGCAGTTGCCCCTTGCCATCTGGCACCGTGGGAGCCTGGCTTCCGGGGCCCCAGTCCCGCCTGTGTGAGTTGGAGCTTCCCACACATCCCCAGACATCGAGGTCTCGTCTCCAGGTAGCGGCGTTTTCATTCTTCCCTCCTTACAGCGCCCTCTCCCCAAAATGCGCCCATCTTGCTCTAGCCCCTCCCCTGAACTATCACAAGGACCCGGTGCCCCATGCCCCCGATCTCCACCAGGCCTGTGCCCCCAGCTGCCCGCAGGAAGACATTCGGCCCCAGGTCGGGGTAGCCCCGTGGGAACGGTTTGTTTCAAAAACAGGAACCCGGGCCGGGGGCTGGGCGGGGCGCCCCTTCCCCACCGCAGTCCGCTTCCTGCCCCTCCCGGCTTCCTCTGCCCAACACCAGGCAGGGCGGGGGGCACGGGGCGTCTGGGGTTGGGGGAGAGGGCTCTCGGTTTAGTTCTCCCCCCTCATCCGGCGCGGCCTGACCTCCGTTCACCCACCCTCGGCGCAGACAGTGGCGCAGCCCCTCGCCCGCGGCCCTGGCTTCTGGGCGGT
Organism: Molossus molossus; assembly: GCF_014108415.1. Lineage (NCBI taxonomy): Eukaryota > Metazoa > Chordata > Mammalia > Chiroptera > Molossidae > Molossus > Molossus molossus. The sequence goes on along the minus strand of NW_023425348.1, from coordinate 90,682,005 downwards.
GCGGCAGGGGAGGGGTTAAGTTGCCGCAGGGACCGCCGTGTGCGGGGCGAGAGGGAGCCCCGGTGGGGGAGGCGTAGCGACAGTGCGGAATCCCGCGCAGGGGCGGGGAGGGGAGGGGGCGGCACGGGGGCGGGGCGGTGAGGAGCGGGCCGCGGCTCGGAGAGCGGGCGGGAGCCGCAGCCGCAGCGAGGCCGGCGGGCAGGAGCGCACGGAGGTGGTGCCTCCCGGGCAGGGTGCGTACTCCTTGCTGCGGGTCCCAAGAGTGAGTGGAACATACGCGGGCGGGGCACGGCGCAGGGAAGGACCTGGCATCTAGGGGCCCACTGAGGCGGCGGTGAGTTGGTGGGTGGGGAGTCTGCTTCGGGATCGGGGATAGGAGGGAGCTGCAGAGAGAGCTGAGGTGCCCTGGATAAGCATCACGGGGCACTCGGCCCTTCCCAGCCATGTCTCAGTAGGACCTTCCCCCGCGGACGCCCCATTTGACATATGAGCAAATTGAGGCTCCGAGAGGCCAAGTGACTCTCAAGGTCACATAGCAAGGAAGTGGCAGAGTCAGGAGCTGATGGCTCTGGGTGGCTCCTGGGAAAAGTCCGCCAGAGAACTCCATGGAGGAGCCCCTGCTCTCCCCTCCCCAGTCCAAGGGAACATGTGAAAGGGTGCGGTACCTTTTCTGTGGCGCAAAGCTCTGCCAATGGCTGGAGTGGTGGTGGTGGTGAGGGGGGTTTAGGGTGTTTGACCTCAGGGCTGGCCCTGGACCGCAGATGAAGGTGTGGTGGTGGAATGGGCATGTGTGCGCACCCACGGGGGTGTGTGCCTATGTGGGAGAGTGTACATGCATGTAGGTGCACTGTCTGGCGTGTGTGCACACGTGTGCGGATGTCAGCACTGCCGTGGCTAAGGAACTCCAGGCTGGCCTAGCTGGAGTGAACAGAGGGTCCGGGAGCCAGACCCATGAATGGTTTTGCGTTCTGAGGTACAGGGGTGGGTATGTGTGCCCGAGTGTTCTAGGTGTGTGCTGGGTGTGGGTGCCATTGCGTGTGTGACACAGTGGACGACAGGCGAATACCCTAAGGCCTGCATGTGTGTGAGCCGGGGCGTTTTGCATCCCAATATGCGTCCCTAGCCTCGGGTATGGAATGAGTGTCCCTGCGTGGGTGCTTACTGGAGTTGGTGGTGGTGTCATACAGGCACTCTCCCGCCCCCACGGCAATGGCGCCCCCTTCTGGGCACCCTACTCTGTGTGTCCGAGTGTGGCCTGCCAGTGAGTGCGCTCCGAGATCGACTGTGCTGTATGGGAGCCTGGGTCGGGAGCCGGAGCTGGGGAGGAGAACGGCTTGCCGAAAGGCTGAACTGGGACCCCTGGGGCCTTCACGGAGGAGGTGGCTAGGGAGCGCAAGTTTCCCAGGCTCAGGCTTCCCGCTGACGCCTCCGGGACGTAGCGGGCTCCCCCCAACCCCATCTCCACCCTCACCCCCGCCCTAGGAATGTTCCTCTCCACTCCTGCGCCCCCCCTCCCGGGCGCAGGCCCCTGGGGGCCACTACAGCCCCGCCTCCCCTTCCTGGGAGCCCGGGAGGGAGCCTAGCAGGAAGGACGCCTGGGTTCCTCCCTCCTCCCATCCCAGAAAGAAATTCCTCCGAGGTCCCCTCAGGCTCTGGGTTCCCAAAATAACCCTGCGGGGGAAGGGAGGCTGTGGAGGGAGGGAAGCGAGAGGGGCGCAGAGCGGCTGCGGTTGCCGCAGGTGCCTCTGGGGAGAGGGCTCGAGGAGAAGAGGGCCTGCGGGGGCTGGGGCACCAACAAGCCCCGGGAGTCCTGGCTGGTCCCCATCCTCAGAGAGTCCTCCGGCCCTCTGGCGACTCTGAGGGTGGGCCGGAAGTCTCTCGGCCAGCCCGTTTCCCAACTGGTGGGTTGCACCATCCCGGGCCAGACCGTTTAACCCCGGGAGTGGCCGCGCGGACGACTCCGCCCCTGCCCAGCAGGGGGCGTGCCGACCCCGCCCCGCTTCTGCCCTTGGGCCGCACCCCCGGCCTGCGCTTCCACAGACTCCCACTCTGCCTCTCCCGGGACAGGGTCCGGTCCGAGCCCCGTGGGAGGCTCCCGGAGCGCAGCTTGGCCCAGCCTACCCGCGCCGGCGGCCATGGCGGGCACCCTAGACCTGGACAAGGGCTGCACGGTGGAGGAGCTGCTACGCGGCTGCATCGAAGCCTTCGGTGAGTGGCACGGAGTACACACCCAGCCCCAGCCCAGCCGGAAACCTGAACCCAGCCCCTGCCTCCCAGGTCAGGCTCCTGGTCCGGACCCACTCAGCTCCGCATCCTGCATTCTCCTTAATGAGCCTCCTCTCCCTCGTAGAGCGACCCTCATGCTTCAGAAAGATAAAATAGTTCCCTTCCCTAGTATGTTGGCGTTGAAGGCAGGGGCCGGGGTCCCCAGACTCTTGATACACTAGGAGCATTATCTGTCCTGTGTTGTGCCGCCCCCCCACCCCACGGGAATCCGGAGGAACTCACTATCTCCGGCATGGGAGCTGTTTCCGGCTGATGCAGGGCGGCTTATCTGGTGAAGGGGTGCCCCTTCCCCCAAGCACTCAGGAAATGACCTCTGGATTCTTGACCCTGGGGAACCCAGGCTCCTTCCGCCCAGCTGGTTCCCCTCTGGAGGATGGGCCGACCAAGACGCTCCCCTCTTCCAGTTCCTTGGATCCTGCCTTATATCTCTCCCACTCCACTTTGTAACCTGCCTCTTGGTTTGGGAATCCTGGGAAAGCCAGAGATGGGGGGCGGGGGACTGATACCAGTCCGGCTGAGGGGTAGGGTTTAGGGACCATAGCTGTTGGACTAAGAGTCAACCAGCTTCTCTTTGACTCCTCGAGTTAGATGACTCCGGGAAGGTGCGGGACCCGCAGCTGGTGCGTATGTTCCTTATGATGCACCCCTGGTACATCCCTTCGTCTCAGCTGGCAGCAAAACTGCTGCACATATATCCTTCGTGGGCCTCGCCACCGAGGACTCTGCAGTCCAAGTCCCAAGGGGCTTCACTGCTGGAGTGTGGATCCCTCCTGCCTCAGGCTTGGCCCAGCCTCCCTCCAGGGCCTAGGCCCGCCTGGACTCTCCCCAACCTAGGCCTTGCCTTCCCCCCTGCAGTCTAGGACCCTTCCCTACTGCCAGCTTGGTCTGCCTCTTGCCTGTCCCAGAAACCAGGCCCTGCTCTCAGCCACCCCCAGAATCCAGCCCCCTTCCTTCTCACCTACCCTTCTAAAGCTCAGGGCTCATCCCTCCCTTCAGCCTCTTTCCAGAGCTTTGGCCTGGGCCCTGCTCCCACCCCAGACCCCTCCCCCAGCATTTCTCCTAGAACCAGGCCCCATCCCCTCCCTGCCTCCCTTTCTAGATTTAGGCTGCATCCTGGTTTTCCTTAACTCTCTTTCACCTACCAACAGTCCCGGAAGGACAACTCCAGTTCCCTGCAGGTGAAAACATGTCATCTGGTCAGGTGAGTCTTCCCTCCTGGGGCACTGTCCCCTACCTCCTCTGCTCCCTGCTCTCAGGCTTCACACTGGCCTGAAGGAGTTGGTCCTGTGGGTTTGCCCCAGGCTCTGTCCATGGTGGGATTGCTGCTATAGGCTTGCCCCTTCCTGGCTTTTCTGATCTGCCCAGTGAGGGTGGGGAAGGACAGAGCTAGGACAGGGGAACCATGGTTTGAGGGTCTTTCCCCCTTTATGGAGAACTACAATACCAGGAGATGGTGGGGGAAGGGCCACCTTGGATGACTCCCACTCCTCTTCAGGTACTGGATCTCAGCATTCCCAGCAGAGTTTGACTTGAACCATGAGCTCGCTGAGCAGATCAAGGAGTTGAAGGCTCTGCTGGACCAAGAAGGGAACCGCAGGCATAGTAGCCTCATCGACATCGAGAGCGTGTGCGTGGGGGGGAGCTTGGGGGCAGGGAGGGCATTCGGCATCCTACACTGTCTGTGCTTAATAAATGTTTGTTCAATTGAATGAGTGAGGGTCACGTCACTCTCTTGCTTAAAAACCTTCTGTGGTTCTCTGTTGCCTTCAAAATGTCTCAGCTAGGGGATTAAGGCCTCTCATGGCATCCTGCCTCATCTTCCATAGCCCAGTGCCCATCCCACGCACCTCATCCTGCAGTCACACGGGGCCACTCACCATTCTCCAGCCCCTGCATCCTCTCCCATCACGATGCTCTGCTCATGTTGTTCCCTCGCCTCTCTGTTAGCACGCGCATCTCAAGTGTGGAGTGTCTGTGGGCTCTGAGGGCCAGGCTCTTCCAGGGCAAATTTGTTGTTCCCTCCTCTGTTCCCACGAGGCACTTTGGGCAAAGACCTGTACACATGCCACACTGTTTTGTGATTGTTTCTGTGTCGGTCTCCCTCAGTAGCCTGTGAGCTCCTCAGGGGCAGGAACCATGTCTTGCTCATCTCTGTACCCCCAGCGTCTAGCACAGTGCCTGGCACAGAGTATGTCTTCCATAATTGCATGTGGAGTGTATGATGAGGGGAGATTGCAGGAGTTCTGGGACTGGGGACATTGTGGAGGTCCTCAGTCAGCTTGAGTGGCATGTTTGCATGAGTGTGGGACATCTCCAGCAAAGGGCTCACTGCCCCTGCCCCCCCCAGCCCCACCTACAAGTGGAAGCGGCAGGTGACTCAACGGAACCCAGTAGGACAGAAAAAGCGCAAGATGTCCCTGTTGTTCGACCACCTGGAGCCCATGGAGCTGGCGGAGCATCTCACCTACCTGGAGTACCGCTCCTTCTGCAAGATCCTGGTGTGGCCCGAGGGTCTTTGGTCAGGGGTGGAGTGCAGGGTGGGGCTGGCGTCCCCGAGGGGGCAGCATCCCCAGGGTAGGTGGGATCACGGGGTGGGTAGATGGTTTCAATACAACCACTAAAGGGCATCTGTGGGGCGAGGAGCGGCCGTGGGTAGGGGAGGGGCTCCCAGGGCTCTCAGGCTGCTCCTGCCCCCAGTTCCAGGACTATCACAGTTTTGTGACTCACGGCTGCACGGTGGACAACCCTGTTCTGGAGCGATTCATCTCCCTTTTCAACAGTGTCTCACAGTGGGTCCAGCTCATGATTCTCAGCAAGCCCACAGCCCCACAGCGGGCCCTGGTCATCACACACTTCGTCCACGTGGCAGAGGTGCCTGTCCCTCTCCTGTTCCCTCCCTACTTCCCCATTTGCCAGCCTGGCTGAATCCCTCCTTTCCAGGAACCCACTGTCTCCTCTCCATAAAAGCTGGGCCAAATTCTGGGCCCATTTAGTGACTGCCCCTTCCTCCCCTTTGTCCCCCAGAAGCTGCTGCAGCTTCAGAACTTCAACACGCTGATGGCGGTGGTCGGGGGCCTGAGCCACAGCTCCATCTCTCGCCTCAAGGAGACCCACAGCCACGTTAGCCCTGAGACCATCAAGGTGCCTGGGACTGGGGGCCAGGGGAGCAGCCTTGGCCAGCCCTGGGGTCATCCTTCCCAGGTCTGGCTTCCCTGGGAACTCGCAGAAGCGAGTGCTGGGCACTCCTGCCCTCATGTGACAGATGGGGAAACTGAGATTCGGAGGGATTAAATGCTTTTCCAGGTTATACAATGAAAGTGGCAGAGTGGGGGCACTCACAGGTCTGCCTGACTACAAAGCTTGTGTTTTCTCCTTTTATTTTGTTTAACATATTAGGTGACATACACTAAGAGCAGTAAAACATATGTACAGTTTAAAGAAAAATTATAAAGAAAACACCTGTGTAACCATCACCCAGGTAAAAAAAATAGAACATTGATAGCCCTCGAAGCTCCCAGCACCTTAGAGCGTAACTCCCTCCCCATCAGAGGTAACCAGTGTCATAACTTTCCTAACAATGATGACCTTGCTTTTTTTTTTTAAATCCTTACCCGAGGATATTTTTCTGTTTATCATCAGATAGAGTGGGAGGGAGGGAGAAAGAGAGAAACATCGATGTGAGAGAGACACATCGACTGGTTGCCTCCTGCATGACCCTGACCAGGGCCGGGGACGAACCGAGGTAATTGCCCTTGACCGGAATCGAACCCACGACTCATTGGTCTGAGGGCCCACGCTCTAACCGCTGAGCCAACCTGGCCAGGGCGTGGTGACCTTGTTTTATCACCTACGCACGCAACCCAAAACAATGTGTGTGTTTCGTTGCCTGTTTTTGAACTTTTTATGAATGGAATGATGCTGTTTATGTTACTTTATATCTTCTTTCATTCTTACATTCAGTTTTGTGGAGCAGTCGCTCATCCATTTCCATTACTATATACTATTTTATTGTAAGTCCACTCCAATTTATGGATCTACTCTGCTGTTGAACATTTGGGGTTTCTCCAGTCTGGGCTGTTACAAATGACACACCCAAGAACAGTCTTCTAAATATTTCTATGCTGCTTTGCCTCCCTGAGCCTGTTTCTTCTGTTAAATGTCGATAATCTGTGGACAGGCCTGGTGTAAAGGTGTGGTATTTGGCAGTAGGTGTTCCCTTGAACTCATGACCTATGAACTCTGACCCTCGGGGGCTAAGAGAGCCAGTGTTGGGGGACAGTGAGGGAGGATTTTGACTTTTCTTTTTATCCTCACCCGAGGACATTTTTGCATTTATCTTCAGATAGAGCAGGAGGGAGAGAGGGAGGAAGAGAGAGAGAGAAACATCAATGTGAGAGAGACACATTGAGTGGTTGCCACCCACAGGACCCCAGCTGGGGCCGGGGACAAGCTGCAACCAAGGTACATGCCCTTAGTGGGAACCGAACCCCGGACTCTCTGGTCCGCGGGCCAACGCTCTAACCTCTGAGCCAAACCGGCCAGGGCGGATTTTGACTTTTCACCCATCCCTGACTCAAATTCTTATCCTTACCCACATTTCTAGGGCTGGGCGGGGAGGATGGTTGAGCCAGTGATGGGTGTATGTGTGTGACCTTCTGCCCTTTGCCCCCCAGCTCTGGGAAGGTCTGACAGAACTAGTGACGGCCACTGGCAACTATGGCAACTACCGGCGGCGGCTGGCAGCCTGTGTGGGCTTCCGCTTCCCCATCCTGGGTGTGCACCTCAAGGACCTGGTGGCCCTGCAGCTGGCACTGCCTGACTGGCTGGACCCTGCCCGGACTCGACTTAACGGGGCCAAGATGAAGCAGCTGTTTAGCATCTTGGAGGAGCTGGCCATGGTGACCAGCCTTCGGCCACCAGTGCAGGCTAACCCTGACCTGCTGAGCCTGCTCACGGTGAGGGGCCAGGCACCAGGCTTGCCGGCCACACCTGGTCCTGGGTTTACACAAGTCTGCAGGCTTGGCCTTGGTCTCTCAGGTCTGGTCAAGGAACTAAGATCCAGCCTGGGCTTCCAGGCTCCAGACAGGACTGGACTGACATCTGATCTCGAGGTTGGCGTGGGAGCCCTGGGTTGAGTTCCTAGCAGTGGGGTGTGTTCAAGGTTTGGGGCCAAGATCTGGATTCTGGGTGCAGGGGTGGTGCCTAAACACGGTCCTGAGCTCTCAGGTTCTGAGCTTGACCTCGGACTCAGTTTTGAGGTCTCAGGTGGGAGCTGGGTTCTAGTCCAGGTTCTAGATGGCTGGGGCTTAGGTTTTGGGTTTGGAGTGAATTTTTAGCTGTTCCTAGGCTGTAGACTGAAATCAGGGTTGAATTCTGAGCCAGATTGGATTGTGGATGCTGGGTTGTGTTCTAGGTTGGGGTGAATTTCAGAGCTCTTGGCTGGGTTCTGACCTGGATTCCTTTTTTTTTTTAATATTAAAAATTTTTTTTCTATATTGATTTTAGAGGGAGAGGGAAAGAGAGATAGAAACGTCAATGAGAGAATGATTGGCTGCCTCTTGAGTGCCCCCCACTGGGGATCAGGCCCACAACCTGGGCATGTGCCCTGACCAGGAATCGAACCAGCGACTCTTGGTGCATAGGTTGACGCTCAACGATTGAGCCATACTGGCCGGGCAAAAAGAAAAAAAAGGTTCTTTTTTAGAGAGAGAGAGAGAGAGAGAGAGAGAGAGAGAGAGAGAGAGAGAGAAACATCCATGTGAGAGATAAACATTGATCGATTGCCGCACCCACTCCCAGTAGGGATCAAACCCACAACCCAGGCATATGACCTGACTGGGAATTGAACCTATCAGTGTACCGGATGATGCTCCAGCCAGCTGAGCCACACCAGCCAGGCCTGACCTGTGTTCTTGGCTGAGATATTGGCAGTGCGTTGTGCTGAAGGTTTAGGGGCAAGCTTGGATTCTGGTCTGTGTGCTAGGCTGGTTTGTGGTTGCTGCAGGGTGTTGTGAGCTGGCCTCTGCCCTGAGTCTAGCTTCTGGACTGGGCTCGGCGCTGAGGTTCGGTCTCTAGGTGGACCTGTGACCCTGGGCTCTAGGCAGTGAGCTCCTGAAAGCAGCAAGGGCCGGTGGGTGTGATGAGACCTATGTTTTGCAGGTGTCCCTGGATCAGTATCAGACGGAGGATGAGCTTTACCAGCTGTCTCTGCAGCGGGAGCCTCGCTGCAAGTCCTCGGTGAGGAAGGGAACTTTCCTTGTCCACTCTGCCCATCCTCTTCCTCCCCCACCACAATCCCATTTGGGAAGCCCAGGATGCGAGGGCTTTTATTTTGGTAGGGGGTTTCCTCGGTGGCATGGGTTATGAGGGTGGTGGGTGGTCGTAGGAAGGGCTCACACAGAGGCTCAAACTTAGCTGCTGCCTCACCCACCCTGCTTGTACAGGCTCCCTTCTCCCCAGGGTTCTCTCTGCTCCCCTGGGCTCTGGGCTCCCTTACCTCTGGCTCTCGCTCAGGCTTGACCATTCCCATAGCCAACCAGCCCCACAAGCTGCACCCCGCCTCCCCGGGCGCCGGTGCTGGAGGAATGGACCTCAGCTGCCAAACCCAAGCTGGATCAGGCGCTCATGGTGGAGCACATCGAGAAAATGGTGGAGGTGAGACGCTGTGGCGGCAGCTCTGAGGCCTGAGAAGGCTGGTTTCGCCAGGGCACCATTCCGGGAACCACCACCGGTGCCAAGGTCACGGGCCAGAAGGCATGGGGGTGTGGGAGAGGGAGGTGGTGGGGGAGATGGACAGCTGCCCACATCTGAGACCCTCTTCATAGCACAGACTGAGAGTGTGGCAGCCTGGGGCTGATGGCCCTTCTGTTCTCCTGCTCTGTGTGTTCCCTAGTCTGTGTTCCGGAACTTTGACGTCGATGGGGATGGCCACATTTCACAGGAGGAGTTCCAGATCATCCGTGGGAACTTCCCTTACCTCAGCGCCTTTGGGGACCTCGACCAGAACCAGTGAGGAGGGCTGGGGGCTGGGAGAAGGGGAAGGCAACTCAGTTCCCCTCAGGTTTCAGTTTCCTCCTGTGCAAGATCAGGCCATTGGACCAGATGATCTCGGCAGAGAGAGCTCGCAGTGTGGGAAGGCACTCTTATGGGGCGGCGGGGGGAGCCTGCTGGCTGTGGAGGCGCAGGGCTACCTCACTTGTTCAGACAGATGGGGGTTCCTCATGCATCTTACAAAGACAGCAGCCTGGGCACTATTGCTACACAGATGCCATTTTATTAATCCTCACTCAAGGATATTTTTTCATTGATTTTTAGAGAGAGTAGAAGGGAGGGAGAGAGAGAAAGATCTATGTGAGAGAGACACATCGATTGATTGCCTCCCACATGTACCCCAACAGGGGCTAGGAAGAGAACCTGCAACCCAGGTATGTGCCCTTGACTGGGAATTGAACCCAAGACCATTCGGCGCACAGACCCGACTCTATCCACTGAGCCACACTGGCCAGGGTCACAAATGCCATTTTATTTGTGGAGTTCACAGCTGGCCAAAAGTGCGGGCAAGTTGAACTCCTGGGTAGCCTGTTTTAATGAATAGCTAGGAAAGGCCTGTAATTAGCAGCACCCACTTGCTTATCAACAGTTCACAAGCTGACAATTTGGATAAACAGCTGGTTATCTGAGGCAGGTTAAACGTGTCCCCTGCAACCATGTTCATAGCTCTGTTTTGAACAGACAAAATTACAATGACCATTTAGTCCATCTTAGGTCGAGATAGTTTTTAATGTTAATCTATATTTTAAAAATCTGGGTATTTTCCATATTGCAAAAATCCCTGGTTAAAAATATCAGGTAGTAAAGTAGATTTGTAGTAAACAAAGTGTATAAAGGAAGAGGTGGGAGGTTCCCTGCCTTCTCTCCCATCTGAAGAAGTTATTATCTTAACTTCCTAGCAATACCGTTAGCAATGTTCCTGGTTTGGCAATATGTGCATCCTTCCAGTCTTTTTTTTTTTCCTTTAAATTTTTTTCTCCATTGATTTTTAGAGAGAGAAGGGAGAGGGAGAGAGAGAGATACAGCGATGAGAGAGAACATCGATTAGCTGCCTCCTGCACATCCCCTATTGGGGATCGGACCCACAACCTGGGCATGTGCCCTGACCAGGAATCAAACCAGCGACTCTTGGTGCAGGGGTCGATGCTCAACCACTGAGCCACACTGGCCGGGCCCAGTCTTTTCTTTTCTTTTCTTTTTTTAATACATGTGCAAATCAACTGATTTTGTTTGCCTGTGTCTGTGTCATGGACCAACGGAATTGTAGCATAAATCTAGCTCTGCCTGTGGTATTTGTTGCAGTTGCTTTGTTTCTCCACCCAGAGTTGATACAGAGTTCCATGTGATCTCCCTGGGCTGGTGGGTGGACTGTTTCGTAAGCCACGCTTTCAGTGAGGATGCAGCACTGGAGACCTTGAGGCCCCAGCTTCATGCAGGAGTCTCAGCCTTCGAGCCCCACCACTGCAAGCCCCAGGCCTTGTGCCTGGTCCCTGGTTGGGTATCAAAACCAAGCCCCTGACCCTGGCTGGTGTGGCTCAGTTGATTGAGGGTTGTCCCATGCACTGAGAGGTCTCAGGTTCTATTCTCTGGTCAGAACACATGCCCAGGTTTCAGGCTCAATCCTTACTAGGAGGCATGCAGGAGGCAGCCCATAGATGTTTCTCTCCCTTCTCTCTCTAAAATCAATAAAAACAGCCCTGCCGGTTTTGCTGAGCAGTTAGAGCGTCGGCCTGAGGAATAAGGAGTCATGGGTTCGATTCCGGTCAAGGGCACATACCTTGGTCTTTGGCCCTGGTCGGGGTGGTGCTGGAGGCAATGTGTCTCTCACATCAATGTTTCTCTCTCGCTCTCTCTCTCCCTCTCTTCTCTCACATGGATGTTTCTCTCGCCTTCCCTCTCACTCTATTAGAAGATAAACAGAAAAATATCCTTGGGTGAGGATTAAAAAAAACCAAAACCCAAAAAACAGCACCTGGCTCGCCCGGAGGGAGACCAGCATCCCCTCTGGGGCAGCTGCAGTGTCCAGCCTACCCCACTGCCTCAGCTTGAAACTCCCTCTTTGGTTCTGGAACTTAGGGGTTTCCATTTCTTTCAAACTCACTTATGCATTTAAGCAGTTTTTGATATATTTTAACCAGCACCTAGGTACTTGTAGCAGTAGGGTTTTTAGGTTTTTGTTTGTTTGTTTTTATCCTCACCCAAGGACATTTTTCCATTTTTGCTCAGACAGAGTGGGAGGGGGAGAGGGGGGAGAGAGAGAGAGAGAGAGAGAGAGAGAGAGAGAGAGAGAGAGAGAGACATTGACGTGAAAGGAACACATCGAGTGGCTGCCTCCCACACGACCAGAGCCTGGGACAAACTGCAACTGAGGTACGTGCCCTTAGCGGGAACCAAACCCGGGTCTCTGTAGACCATGGGCCGACGCTCTAACTGCTGAGCCAAACCGGCCAGGGCTTGTTGTTTTTTTTAAGTCACTATCTTGACAGAACTGCACACCCTGCTTTTTTGCTTTTGTTTTCCACTTAAACCTTTATCATGGCCATCTCTACATGCCAATTCATGTAGAACCACCTCATTCTTTAAAAAAAATTTTTTTTCTTTGTTTTATTTATTGATGTATTTATTTATTTATTTTAACAGAGAGAGGAAGGGAGAGGGAGAGAGAGATAAAAACATCGATGAAAAAGAACATCGACTGGCCGCCTCCTGCATGCCCCCCACTAGAGATTTGACCCACAACCTGGGCATGTGCCCTGTCCGGGAATCAAACTGGCGACTTCTTGGTGCATGGGTTGATGCTCAACCGCTGAGCCACACCGGCTGGGCATCCACTTCATCCTTTAGAACAGCTTCCGAGTGATCCGTGATGCGGCTGGGTATCATTTACCTCACCGTTCTCCTGCTGACGAGTGTGGAGATGGTGCCCAGTGTTCGCTATTAATATACGCCAGGCTGCTGCGAACATCTCCGTGGTGATACTCAGGCTGCTTTCTGTAGGAGAAATTCCTAGAAGTGGGATAATTGAACCAAAAGATATGCACATTCTAAATTAGGAGAGGGACTGCCAAAGTGACCTCAGCAAGGTTGTGCCAGCTTGCAGCCCCATCAGCAGCAAACCAGTGCCCTTTTCCCAACTTCCTTGCCAACAGTGGAATCTATAAGAAGCTTTACAATTTTGCCAGTCTAATTGGCCAGTGGTGTCTTGGTTAAATTCGCATTTCTTGAATACTAGTGGGGGTAGGATATCTTTTCATATGTTTATTGGCCACTTATATTTCTTCTGTTAATTGCCTGTTCATAGTCTTTGTCCTTTATTCCACTGGGTTTGTTGGTCTTTTTCTCGTTGATTTTTAGAATCTCTGTTAATGGATATTAACCCTTTGCTGTTGAATGTCTTTGCAAATGTTTTCTTCCAGTCTGTCATTTATGTTGTCTTCTCCCATATAAAAATTTTAAAAAATTGTGTGTGTTCAATGTCAGTCTTTTCCTTTATGGCTTCTTGGATTTGTGTTATGTGTAGAAAGGTCCTCATGCCTTAAGATTACAAAATTAGTCTCTTATACCTTTTCAGATACGTTAATGATTTTTATTTTGTACATTCGTGTTCTCTCAGTGGGAATTTAGTTTCCTGCTCGGGAGGAGATAGGAACCCAGGCTCACATTGTTTTTCTAACTGGGCAGCTGTCCCAGTGCCCCGTTGGTTTGGAGGACCACCTGGATCACATCCTGGAGCCCCCGATCCAGTGGGTGGGAGATTGCAGCCAGGACCAGCCTTGACAGAAATAGCTCCGAGTAGCCCAGGACCTATTAACTACACAGACGCTGTTGTAAATGCTTCCTGTGCACTATCTCATGTAATCCTCACCCACCCCTCCCCGAGGCGTAAGAACTCTCATTATCCTCATTGGTAGGAGAGGAAACTGAGGCACAGAGAGATCTAACCAGCTCCAGGTCGCCAGCCGGAGGTAGTGAGCCGGAATTTGAATTGAGGTCTGTCGATCTCCAGAGTACATGCTCACTCTTTCCCTAAAATATGGGACTCGGTGAAAAAAGGATTCTGTGGGAAGCCATGGATGCTGTGGGAAACGCTGAGTCCAGGCGTCTCTCCAGAGGGATCATGCAAGAGTTCCTGGCCCCAGAACTCATCAGAGATCTCTTTAATTCTCCTGGCTCTGAAGTGTTCTGCAGAGCTCAGTTTGGGAAACAGAGGCCGATAATCCCAGGGGAAAGTGCACAGGCCTTTGAGTTTACACACCCACTCTGTGAAGTGGGCAGGGCAGGAATTATAATCCCCGTTTTTCTGGGGAGGAAACCCAGAGGTGACTTGCCCAAGACCACACAACCGAATTAGTAGCAGCCGCTACATGTTCCTGACTCCAGTCTAGTGTTCTTTCTCCTCCCTGCATCAGGGGTCAAATCAGGAGTTTGGTGAGGACCTTTTATTTGGTAGGGGGTTTTCCTAGTGGGATGGGTTAGATGGGTGGTGGGGGGTCCTGGGGAGGGCTCAAACTGAGGCGCTCCCCCTCCCCGACAGGGATGGATGCATCAGCAGGGAGGAGATGATCTCCTACTTCCTGCGTTCCAGCTCCGTGCTGGGTGGCCGCATGGGCTTCGTACACAACTTCCAGGAGAGCAACTCCTTGCGTCCCGTTGCCTGCCGCCACTGCAAGGCCCTGGTGAGCCCCCGCCCAAGCCACACCCCTCCAGCCGCGTCCCAGGCCTCCCCGCCCTACTCTCCCTTCTGGCCCCGCCCTGCGGAGCCCTCCGCTCTCAGCCCAGCAAGCCTCACTAATTTCACCTGCCTCTCCTGCTGTTCTACAACTAATCTTACCCCTAAGGCCCCAGAGAGGGTCAGTCCCAGCCCCTGTCCTTGAGAAGGAAGAAGTAGAGTCGTCACCTATAAATACCTCCCCCCAGCACGGCTCCCTCCTCTATTTCAGATCCTGGGCATCTACAAGCAGGGCCTCAAATGCCGAGGTGAGCTGGAATGGCAGGGCTACTAGGCTACTTTTTTGGGAAGAGTTACTCTCTGGGCAGGGATTCTTACTTTGGTGGGGCAACTGCAAAGGAGTGAAGTACCTTGGAGACAGAGAGGCATGCTGATTACATGTTAAGGGTTTTTATTTTGAGGCAGCTGCCCAGGAACAGAGAACTTTGGAGAGGGCATCGAATAGCAAATAGGATCAAGAGAGCACTTTGGAAGGAGACTTTTGTTTTGGTGGGGCAGCTGCTCAAGAGCAAAGGAACTGGGGGAGAGGTGCAGGCCTAAAGAATGGGATAGAGGGTGTTCTGACCAAGGGCCTCGGCTGGGCTCCCCTCTGCTTCCTGCAGCCTGTGGGGTGAACTGTCACAAGCAGTGCAAGGATCGCCTGTCAGTGGAATGCCGGCGCCGGGCCCAGAGTGTGAGTCTGGAGGGGTGTGCGCTCTCACCCTCACCCACACACACCCACCATCGGGCCTTCAGCTTTTCCCTGCCCCGCCCTGGCAGGCGAGGCTCCAGGCCTCCAGGTAAGGCTCCAGGCCTCCAGGTAAGAAGGGGCCTCATTCTGTATTGGCCTGTGGAGGGAGGGAGGCAGGGCCATTGTGGCAAAGTCTTGATTTATCCAGGATGGAATTTGTAATTTTAGAGTTTGTAATTCTCTTATTTTGGTGGGGTGATGAAGAGGGTTGGACTGGTAAAAGTGCCAGAATGTAGCCAGGGAATCCACAAACCTCTGAGGCTGAGGAAGAGAGAGACACTTTAATATATAAAGAAGAATAAAAATGAAAGAGGCTTCAAGATTCCAGTCACACTCTTATTTTGTTAGGGGGATTGACAATGGATTGGAGAGGGAGTTGTGTGAGCCATTTACCTGCATTTTCCTTTTTGGCTGCACTGGAGGCCATTCTGAGAATTCGAAGTCTCCTGGTAGCTCTCTTGGGGTCTCTGGTGCTTTTAGGTCAGCTTGCTGAGTGAACATTTCTCAAATGATTATTTTGCTGAGAGCAGTCTGAACAACTATGTTAAACTGGGGTCTAAGGTTGTTGACCACAACCGTTTGGATTGGCATAAGTCCTCACAAATAGAAAACATAAAACCGTTTGCATCGAGCCTTCCAGAAGTGCTGGGGTCTAAAATGTGAAACACACAAAATTGACATTTAAGCAAACTGCGACAAATCTGTGGCTGCGAAAGGGCTGCGCCGACATGAAAACCTAGAAGAGCTCAGAAATTGGGCCATTTGGTCACTCAGTGAATTGGTTTTTGGCGGATGGGTTTGCTTCTGGGATCGAGCTGGGTGCCTCCTGTGAATGGGGAAGGGGCTGCTGAAGGCAAAGGGACCCAGGAGTTGATCCTGTGACGAACCTCTCCCCACCCCACAGAGATCCGAGAAGAGGAGGTACAGGCGGTGGAGGACGGAGTGTTTGACATCCACTTGTAATGATGGTGAGTCTTCCCACGGCCTGTGCCAGAGCCTCCCCACGGGGGGGTGGGGGTGGGGGTGTCAGGGAAAGGGATCTCTTTCTGAGTGGCTTGGGCCAGGGGGACTTCTGCTTTTTGGGGGGAGGATCTTCCTTACTTCCTCTGTTTTTTTCTTCCCAGCTGTAACTGGATCAAGCACTCATGCCTGCCTTGGAGAAAAGACTTGGACCAGAGCAGGGAGCCTGGTTGCTGGGCCAGCAGGCTGGGGCTGGGGGGCGGGGCATGAGGGTGGCATGCATCTGAGGGCAGGGCCAGGGCTGGTGTCCCTAAGGTTGTACAGACTCTTGTGAATATTTGTATTTTCCAGGAATAAAAAGGCCCGTGTCATGAACCTAGACCATCAGAGCCTAGACTCCTGGAGGGGGCAAGGGTTGTAATCACAGGGACTAGAATGATGGAGATCAGAACTTTGTAGTCAGAGAATCTTGGGAGATTTGAGACCTCATATATCTGAAATCTCGGGGGGATTCGAATCCTGGGGGATAGAACCATAGGACCAGAAAACCTTGGAACGTAAGCATCTTAGAGAGGATCTGCCATCTCAAGGAGTCCAGAATCTTGGGGGTCTAAAACTTGAAAGTGGCACATATTTGCACCCAGAATTGCTGGGCCCAGTGGTCTTGCATAACCACAGCCTTCAACCCACAGTCAAAATTCCCTTGCTTGACAGGTGGCCTTTCAGATTTTGCTTGAATACTTCTAGCAATGGGGAGCTCACTGCAGAGAACCATGGGAGGGAGAGGGCAGCCCGGAGTGCCACCACAGCTGTGGCTGGGAGGGAGGTAGTGGCCTGGGCAGCTTTCCTGCCTGGGGGTGGGGTTGCACTCCTTGGGCTTACAGCCTCCTGGCCTGGTGCTGCTGCCAGCCTGCCAGCCGGAAGGACAGTGACTTCCAGAGGAAATGCATATTGATCCTGCTCTCAGCCTTCTGTGGCCTCTCCCAACCCAGCTCCTCCCTCCTGAGTTTACAGCATGGAGGTTTTTTTTTTGGGGGGGGGGGTCACTGCTATTTGAGGAAGACTAAGACCACTTCTAAGGCTGGTCCAGGTTATGAGGGTGAACAGGGGTCTTCTAAAGGGTTTGAAACAGGGCCAGGCTACCCCTAGGGTCAGGAGAATCCAGACAGCAGCCCTGGGAGTGGGAGCTACTTCCCAAACCCTGCGAGCTGGGGCGTGTCCTGCAGCAGCTATGAGTAGTCCTGGGGTGGAGTACCCGACTCCTACTTGTAAAGCACAATATCTGTGCACCTGGCCATGGTCTCAGCCCCTTCCTTCAGGGTTCCTTGACCCCATGCCCATCTTCCCCCTTGAGACCCCACTCCCCTGGTCCACTCCTTATTTGTGTTCCTTCTCCCACCCTGTTACTTTTCAGTCCCATGTTGGCCTCCCAGCCTTGTCCTCCATGGGTCCCCTGCTCTGTCCCTCCTTCCATCTCAGCCCCCTCCCGCCCTTCCCCCTCTGAGGCTGTAATACCCATTTCACAATTTGGGGGCTGAGTTGCTATAACAACAGACGGCAATTGTGTTGTGAAGAGCAGCTCGCTCCCTGCACTGCTGCCCGCCTCCCGTGCTGCCTCCATCCCTGCAGCCTGGTCTGCTCCCTCCCCACGCCCCCAGCCCCGGAGCCCCAGCCTGGCCTCTTCCCAGAGTGTGCGTGTGTGCAGAAATATGCCCAGGGCCGCTCCACCCTGGGATGTGATGTGGGACTGTCTGTCCGTGGTTCTGTGTGTGAATCTGGTGCATGTGTGTACACAGACACACAGGCTGTGTTTGTCGCATTTTCCCTTCACCTGTGTCCCCACTGCACTTTGCACTGGAGAAGGGCCACATTGGGTGGGGGCCTTCTGGGGAGAGTGTCTTGAAGTGGTGGGTCCCAACTGCATTAGGTAGTCTGAACCTTGGGGGGAAACATCCTTGTAGCTGGGGGGAGGTGCAGGGAGGTGCAGCAGCTGTCAGGTGACCTTTCTTGCCCTTGATGGGCAAAGGTGGCCCAGGGAGCTGGGAGTGGGGACAGGAGACAAATTCTCACTATTACATTCTTTCCTGACCCTGTTCTCCCAACACCCCTTCCCACACTCGTTTATAAGAGTCTGAGAGACAGTCTGTGAGTCACTGCACCTGTCTGTCCATTTATGCCCTGGTGCCTGGATGGATAAGTGTGTGTGTGTGTATGTAGGCTGCTGGGAGAGGAGCCATGGGGGAGTGGGCTGTGGGGTCAGAGGTGATTTCACATCCACAGGCCCTGACTCAGCAGTTCCCATTCTCTGGCTCCTCTAGTGGCCTTGGTGGGGCCAGCCTGAGGGTCTCTCCAAGGTCAGAGTGGGCCCCAGGTCTGGGATCTGGCTCAGGGATCTCTCTTCCTGATCCCTAGTAAATACCCCTGGCAGTCTGGGTCTCCTTGTCACCCCATCACAGGCTGGGGAGGGAGACCTCTGGTAGGTGGCTGTCTTCATTCATCTACTCAGTAATTGACCACTCTGTGCCAAGTGCCTCGGGGGGCAGGACGACCTGTGGGCTGGTCCTCTGTGTGCACCTGCTCCCCTGGGCATGTATTTGCCTCCAAGTGTGTAGGCACCTGTATGTACAGTTTGTGTATATTCTTCAGCAAGCATATGCTTCTCGTGGGTGTCTTACCATGGTGGGGCATTTCTGCAGCTGTCCCTGTGTGTTGCTTGGGAGTGGCTCTGTGTACATGAATAGGTGTGCATAGCTGTGAGTGTGCCTGGCATGCCCATGCATTCATTAGTGGTTGAATGTGAGTGTTTTTGCACGTTCCTCTGGCTAAGGAAGCACCAACTACCACCGGCTGTGCAGATCATAGGCCTTGCAACAGAAATCAGAATCCTGGAGTGAGCTGGTGGAATGGTCTGGTAGACACACACACACACACACACACACACTCACACACACACACTGCTACATTCAGAAGCCCACTAACTTTGTGGTACACACACTAAGAGCCAGGTTCACCTTCCACTGACTGAGTGAGTGAAGGGGTGTCCCATTCCTCTCATACTCATACACACTCGCACAGTGATGCAGACGCCCTTACAGGGAATAACTTCATCTCAGCACCACATTCACTATGAAACTCATGGTTGGGAGAACTCAAAAGAGGGCTGCTGTCAGTTTTCCTTCATGAAATGTGCAGTCGTGTCCCTGCCTTCAAACCTACTCTTACCCCAGTCCAGTGTTCCCGGCAGGACTGGGAATCAGGCTTCAAACCCTGGGATTCCCATCAGGCAGGGCTGGGAAAACCCAAGCCCCCATGTCTACCCCGCCCCCTCTCTGTCTTTCCCTCCCCCACCGCCTCCGTCCTTAACCCAGCCAAGACTGTTCCTCCTCAGTTCTAGGGGCAGCCAGAGGGCCCTCAGGCAGCGGGAGGTGGAGGCCACGGTAGGGCTGGAAAAAGCCCTCCAAAGCCGCGGGCATGGTCCCCCCCTTCCCTAGGCTCCTTGTTAGTCCGGGCCCGCCCCTGGGCGTAGCCAGCAGAGGGCGCTGCGGCCGGGGTCCCACACCTGCATGGCTCGCTTGGTGTCGCAAGTTGGGGCCCACAGACTCCCCTTCGGCTCATCCCAGCTCTGGGTGCTGCCATATGGGCCCACTGGCCGGGGGATGCGGGACCAACTCAGTGGGCGACAGGCTAGGGCGCCTGGATTTCTAGAAAAAGGCATTGGGGTTTGGGTTGAAGGTCCGCCTGTTTTGGGGCCCGGGCTCCTGGGCTAAAGACCGCGAGAGGCAGGTAAGAGCTCAGATGCCCTGGGGCCGGGACGCCTGGGTTCTTCGCGGGGGAAGGAGGTGCGCCTGTGGAGCCGCCGGACTGGCGGCTTCTGTGCTTTTGCATTGGCTGCACCACTCGTCCATTAGCGCTGCCTGGTCCAATGCGCGCGTCTGGGGGGCGGGCACTGGTGCTGATGCTGCCGTCAGTCGGTGTTGCAGGGATGCGGCGGCGGGAGCAGCCGCCCTGACTCGCAGAGCATCCTCCTCCGAGTGGCACCGCGGCGGGGCGGGCGGGGACGCGGCGGCGGGGAGCGAGAGAGGCGCGAGGCAGCCGACACCGCTGGCCCCGGTTCTGTCACCCGCCAGAGACGAGACGGCTCCGGGGCTCTGATCCCCACCCTCCAGTTCCTGGAGCCCCCAGAACCAGGTACGGGTGGCGGGGGGGGGGGGGCGCTGCGGCGGAGACGGGCGGGAGGCGGGAGCCGATCTGGGGAGAGAAGCGATCGGAGGGGCGGGGGAGGCAGGAAGGATGGATTGGGGGGCGGGGGCGCTGCCGCGCTTAGAGGGCTGGCTGGGTGACAGAGTGGAGGCTAAGCGGCTGGGGGTTGGGGGTCGGAGCCTCCCTGTGGAAGGGGCACTGGCCCTGAGCTAGGGTGAATGGACGTGTGGGGGAGGGATGGGGTGAGGAGGGCTGTGAGGGAGGCTCCGAAGAGGGTGGTCTCCAGTCTGTGCTAGCCCCAAGGGCTGGAAGCAATGCTCGGCCAGAGGGGCTGGGAGCTGCTGTGCTCCGAAGGGTCTGCATGGGAGAAACCAGCGAGGAACTGGGCTTCGTGGGAGGAGAGAGGGGGCTGGAGAGGAGAAAGAGAGTAGTGGAGAGGCAGGAGCAGAGGCCAGGCCAAGGGCTTCATACTGGGGGCACCACTAAGGACCAGGCTTTACTGGGGGATGGGAGCCAAGGAGAGGAGGTTATTGGGAGGGAGCAGAGGGGAAGGTGCCAAGGTGTTTGAAGCAGAGATGGGTCTGTGCTGGTGGAGAGCGGGGGAAAGAAGGGGTGCCCAGGGAGAGAAGGGGAAGCTTTTATGGGGGGTGGTCAGGGGCGATGAAAGACAGACTGGGAAATCAGAAGGAAGGGGCTGTGGAGGGTGGGAATGCACTGGGGTGGTGACAGGGTTATGGTCAGAAAGTG
Organism: Molossus molossus; assembly: GCF_014108415.1. Taxonomy (NCBI): domain Eukaryota; kingdom Metazoa; phylum Chordata; class Mammalia; order Chiroptera; family Molossidae; genus Molossus; species Molossus molossus. The sequence continues at coordinate 90,661,303 of NW_023425348.1, read as the reverse complement.
CTGCAGGGAGAGGAAGCTGCGGGTCCCTGGGCTTGCTCCCCACCTCCAAAGAGGAGGGGACCCTTTCTCATGTCCCAGCCTCCTACCCCAGCTGAAGTAGGCATCTACCCTGGGTTCTTTGGGCTAGGGTATGAGTCCTTAAACCCTTGATGGGCCCTTAGAGGCAAAATTGGCTTTGGGGGAGGCTATTGTATTCTTTACTCTCTATCCCCACCTGAGTCCTGGGTGAGGGCATCTGGTGCTTCACTGAACCAGCAAGGTCCAGGAGGGGCTGTTTTGTGATGCCTGGAGGTGAAGGGGGACGCTGTCCAGACCTGGGGTGGTGAAACCAATCTTAGCAGGCGGGTCTTGGGTCTCCAGTCCTCTTGACTGCCTTGGGGGCTTCTGTACATCTTTCGTTTTGTATGTGTTGGCGGGTAGGGTGGGTAGGTGGGTGAGGACTTCCCAGTCATTCCTGTTAATCCCTCTTGTCCACCTTCCCAATGTCTGGGTATTCCTTTTGGGGGAGGGTGGACTTTAGGGTTTTGCATTCTCAAATCTTCTGCCAGAGGAGTGGGAACAGAGAAGGGAGGTCGGCTGGTCTGTTAGCCAGGATGCCTTTTGCTTTGTGAGTGCTTCAGCCACTGAGGTCCCTAACTCCTCCTGCCTCCAGGGATGCTGGTGTCTAAGGCTGGGCTGTCTCTTTCTGGGGTAGGGGAGAAAGGTCTGGCAGGGTTTCCTTCATTCCTGCTACAGGAAGTGTTCTCAGACCCACCCTGTCCTCAGATCCACAGGGGTGGGTGGGCCTGACGGCTGGCAGAGGCCAGTGGTCACTGTTAGTGGGTAGCTGGGGAGTTCCTTCCAGGAGCTCAGGCCTCTTTTGGTTTCTTGGCCTGGGCTGAATCCACTCTCTGGGTTCCTGAGGAGGGGACTGAGTTCTGGAGGGGGTGTTGGGGACCTCTGTTCCCGCGAGACTCTGTCTCTACCCAGGATCAGCTGCTCCCTCCCATCCACCTTTGCCATAGACAACCTGACACTGATGCATATACTCTGTGGCACCCACCCAGACCCACACCAACACAGGCACACACACCTGTGTACACAATACCTCCTGGCAGCATGCTGCCTACACTCCCACCCAGAAAGACTGCCACCTCGCTGCCTCAGAGACCTCCCCCAGGCATCTGCTCTCAAGTATATGCTACACACACGGCCCCAACACTGCACTGTCAACCCTCACAGTCCCCATCCAACCTCCCACCTCTTCAGGTTCCCATGGTCATCTCAGGCACACTGTACTCTTCCGTACATACCTTCACTGCATGGGACACACCCTCCCCTCCCAGACACCCACACATACACGCCCTTCCAGATACATCAACACCTCTCACCCCGTCAAGCCCCTGACACGCATCATTAAGGAACTCGTTCTCGTCTGGTCCTAAGCACTTTGCCTCAGGCCTTTGTGTGTGCCCATGTGTGCGCACACCAGGACACTCTAACATGCATGCTAACAGCCCCTTTAAACCTTGGCTCACCCCCTAGGCTTCTCTCTCACTTTCATTCTCTCTCTCTCACTTGCTCTCATATCTTTGTACCCTCAGAAAGCCTTCCAAACCCCAGGCCCTCCTGCCCTTCCTGACCGCAACCACAATTCTCCTGGTCTAGTCCACCACTCAGCCACTTCTGGCCTTCCTCAGAACCTTCCCATTTCTAGGTGCCCCACCTCAGCACTCCCCCTCCCCCTCGGGGCCCTGCCCCTGCCTGGTGCTGACCACGCTGTCCATTACTTCCCAGCTCCTGAGCCCAGCCCCCTTGGGGATGCCCTGACTGTGCCTCACATGAAACCAGCCCTGCTGCTCCATCTGTTGGGGTGCTCCCTGCCTGGCTCTGCCTGCACTGGCAGGCCTGTGGGTTCCCGGACACTCAGTCAACAGACAATCTAGTGTGGGCCGGGCACCTTGTCATTTACAAAGCCACCTCTGCTGCTGCCACCATTTAACACGGTGGGGAGGGGTGTGGGGGAGGGCTCAGCTCTGCCCCTCAGGGGGCCTCAGCTTCCTCATCTGTTAAATGGGGGTCCTCATACCTACCTCATGGGTTCTTTTCGAAGAACTGGATGAGATGATGATGACATAGTAATAACAACTGTATTGCAGACCGGCTGTGAGCCTGGCTCTGTGCTTGGCACTCTGGGCACTTGGTCTGATGCGCTTGGGCACACGGAAAGCCCCCAGTAAACACAGCTCTGCATCATCATTGTCATGACCTTCCACACATACCTGTCATTGATATCACACTTACTCACAAGGCCTCCCCTGAAAACCATCTGTCCCCTCTGCATGGCTGGGGTGTCAGAATCCCCTAGCTGTGCGCAGCATGGGGGTGGGCACAGGGGTGAGCTCACCCTTCCCACTGCCTACCCCTCAGCCACTAGGCAACTGTGTTTCCCCCCCAACCTCCACCGAGTCATTCAACTGCACCCCAGTCCTCAGCCCACCCTTCTCCTCAGACCCACACATCTGACAGCGGCCTCGTCATGTGCACCTCAAGCTGCCACCTCTTGTGCCCAGCCCCCTTCATGCTTCTCTTCTTGGACACAGAGACCTGTTCAGGGGGGCCTGTGAGCCCAGCCAGTGCTGCTGGGGAGCTCCCAGGAGTCTTCAGACCCATTCCCCCATTCTTCCACTTCCTTAGGTGGGAGGGGTGCCCAGCAGATAGGAGAAGGGCCCAAGGGGAGAGATTGAGTTCCAGCTCTGCCACTTAGAAGCTGTATGACCTTGGGGGGTGGTCCTCTGTGAGCGTCAGTTTCACCATCTGTAAAAGGGGCAGTGATAAGACCTGCCTTGCATACTTCCCTCCCTGGGCCCTGGGGAGAATCAGAGGAAACGTGAGACACATGGAATTCTGCAAACTAAAATGCTGAGCTGAGTATTAAAAGTAATTCATTAATATAACACGTGCTTTTCCACTTCACTCAATGCCAGGCACTATTCTACATGTGTTACATACATTAATTCTTAATTTTGACAATACCACAATTACCTCTATTTTACACATAAGGAAACTGAGGCCCACAGAAGCTAAGTGACTTGCCCAAGGTCACACAGCTAGAAAAACATAGACTTGGCATTTGAACCCAGCTCCGGACTCCGTGCCTGTAACCACCACACTACCTGGTTTTGCCCACTGCTGAGGTGTGGACACACAGGAGGGCTTCTTTGTCTCCTCTAGGTCATCAGGGCTGGAAGGAGGGAGCAGGAAGGGGAAGTGGGAACTGTTTGCAGCCCGTCAACCCTGTCTAAGCTTTTAGGGAGAAGAAGGGACCCTCCAAAAACCACATTCTGTGGCTGGAAGGGACCTCAGGGCTCAAATCGTTTGATGTCCCCTTTCCATATGACTCAAGAACCCGGTCCTGAGCATCTCTGAGCAGTAGTCATCCTGCCTCAGCTCACACACCTCCGCAGACGGGGAACTCACCATCCCCCGGAGGCAGCCTACTCTACTGTTGGCTGCTTTGGATTGCTAGCAAGTTCCTCTTTATCTTGAGCCAAAATCTCCCTCCTCATTAGAGGCACTTCTCCCACCTGTCCACGAGCTGCCTTCTGGGGCCACCAGAATGTGTGTAAACCCGGCTCTTCCTTCCTGGCGCCTGGGGGAGGCCCCTGCTGTCACACTCCCAGCTGGCAGGAGAAGGAGCTGGCGTGAAGAGAGGACAGCCAGAGGGAGGCTGGCATTCCCATGGCTGGAGGTGTGTGTACATGTGAGTGTGGTGTAGATGTGACCAGAGAAGGGGCCAATTGGATGCCGGGAGAAGGCCGGGGGCTTTGCCAGGGTGGGTATGGATTATCTCGCCTTGGCATCTGCACCTATTTGCTCAGTTCGCATTGGTGGTATGGGGGCTACGGCCTTTGGTTAGCTGGGAAGGCCCAGGCTGGGATAGCAGGCGCAGTGGAAAGCATCTAGAATGGAAAACCTGTGGCCTTGGTTTTAGTTTTGCTCTGCTGTGTGACCCTGGGCAGTCACGGTCCCTCTCTGGGACTCAGTTTCCACCTCAGAGGGATGCATGCCATTAGCTTTGAGGTCTGTCTTTCAGTCCTAGGGGCAAACTCAGAGTCTGGGGCATCTGCAGAGGGCGGTGGCCCTTGAAGGCCAGATCAGAGAAGGGTGGGCTCTGAGCCCAACACTGCCAGTGGCCTGTGGACAGTGCAGGGTAGGAGGAAGGCCACCCCTTATGTGCACTCAAACTTGGGCAAATTATTTCATCATTCTAAGCAAGGCGCCTTGTTTGTAAGCCTGGGGTGACACAGCTAGCTCCTGGAACTAGAGGATTAAATGCACCTGCTGGTGGTTTGCCCAGTTGGTGTGGCTCAGTGGTTGAATGTTGACCCCACGCACCAAGAGGTCCCGGTTTGATTCCCAGTCGGAGCACATGCCCAGGTTGTGGGCCAAATCCCCAGTGGGGGGCATGCAAAAGGTGGCCAATCTATGTTCTCTCTCTCCCTCTCCCTTCCGCTCTCTCTAAAAATCAATAAAGAAAAAATAAAAATAAAAATAAATGTACCCGGGAGTCCAACCAGCACCTGATCCACAGTGTGGAGCCCAAAAGTTGTAGCTCAGATGCCGCAGTGGCACTGGCCTGGCTGGGGGAAGGTGAGGAGGAGGTTGTCAGCCAAGGAGGACCCAGAAATAGTCTAGGAGAGGATTCAGTGGGGAAGACAGTAGGACGAGGTCCTCAGAGCAGCCAAGTCACCCCACCCACCTCCTCCAGCTCCCATAGCGATGCTGGGCCCATCTGTAGTAGGGGTGCTGGGAGCTGACCGAGTGCAGAATCCCAGATTACTGGAAAGGTCAGTTCCCCAGAGGAGCAGTGGCCCCGGGCCAGCAGTGGCTGGCAGTGTGCACAGCAGTGACGTCAGTCAGCAGCCAGGATATCCCAAGACTGCCCCGGCCAGTCAGTGGGCACTGAAGAAGAGCGGGTGTTGGGGAGCAGCGCCTGGACTCTGTGGGTACAGGGGACTTCCACAGCATTGCATGAGCCTGAGTGAGGGGCCTGGCACAACTCCAGGGGACACTGTCTACCTGATCTAGTTGTGCAAGGCAATGGCCATGGCCACGGGGAGGAGATCTGAGGCCAGCTGCTGTGTATGTACCAGGAGTTGAAGAAGAATGGGACGTCAGAGGTTGGCAGGTACCCCCTGCATGCTGGGAGGAAAGGTGAGCTGTAGGCTCGGTCAGCAGAAACCTGGGCCTGGGGCGGGGAGGCCGAAGGGAGGGGAAAGATGGTAAAGAGCAGGTTTCCTGGAACTGTAGGGTGGGGTGAGGTGGAAAGGACCCAGGTGTCCCCTTAGCTCACATTCCTCTTGGGACAATCTCTGCCTAGCAAGCCTGAAGCTGCCCCAGTTTTCTCTGAGTCCCTGGAGAGAGGACCCAGGGAGGACTAGGGCTTCCTCCTGGCCAGCCCTGCAGCCCCTGTGCCCTGGCACTGAGCCAAGCTGGTCTGTGCTGCGGAGCTGCGGGCTGTGGAGAGAATGAGTAATGAGCCTTGAGGGGCTGCAGGCCCAGACCCTGGCCTTCCTCCCAGGAGGCAGCCGTAGGTTCAGCCTGTCCCCACAGCTGGCTCACAGACACGTGCCTGTGCATAGCACCCCCTCCCTTCCCTCCACATCTTGGTACACACAGACCAGTGGAGTCACCCCCTCCTAGACTCTCACTCAATTTGCTGCCACCCCCTCCCCCAATCAGGTAACATTCTTTCTGGCTCTCAGGACCCAGGCCTCTGGAGGCCTCTCCACCATCCTTCACTCTGTCCTCTGCCAACTTCTTGAACAGGGGAGACCCTGCCCCTGGGCTTTCAGCAGGCACCCCTCTGCCATCTCCCTAGAAGGTGGGGATGTATAACAGAGGAACTGGGTTGGGGAGTCGGGTAGGGGAACAAAAATCCCCTCCCTTTCCTCAGCTGAGGGGTGAGTGGACAAGCAGCACGGAATCCTATTCCCTCTGCCAGCGGAAATCGATAGCTAATTAATTCCCTCCCCAAAATAGTGTCCGGAGGTGGGGGCTGGGAGAGAGGCTGAGAGAGGCTAGGCAGACTGAGACTGAGACCCCAGCAGGGGAGGGAGGGAGGATGTCACTCAGGGGCTGCGCATCTGCTGGGGGTCACTGGCTGCCCCTTCTAGAGAAGAGGGAGTTTGGCCTCTTCCTCCCCCAAATTTGAAAGTCCCCCTCCCCTGCCCTGGGCTGAAGTGGGGGTGCACGTGTGTGGGGGTAAAGGCGTCAATCAGGCTGGGAGCAGGTGCTGCATTTAATTTGATTGGCTAATTAGCCCATACATGTTAATTATCTCCATTACCCAATGAGGAGAGGGAGTGGTAAAGCTATATATAACCCGACAGTGTTTAGAGGAAGAGGGGCTGCTTCCTGGATTGCCTCTGCCCCTGCCTGGGAAGGGGCAGCCCTTGGATGGGCACTCGAGTCCCTGTTGGAGTTTGTAGGGTTGGAGGTGGGGCATCAGTCAGAAGGAGCCAGATGGAAGGACCTGAGAGCTAGGCTTTGAGGGTCTATTGGAGCTGGCTCCCTAAACACTATGACCAGCTTCCTGAGGACTTCTCTTTCCCATCTTCCTTCTGCACACACTTCACTACACTCATCCCTGTCCTCCCCCTCACTATGGATTTTTAGGGACACCCTAGCTTCCTCCCACATAGCACTTTGACTCCTCACCACCACCACCTCCCACCTCCTCCCTCTCCAAGTCATCTCTCTCCTCTTCTTCTGGTTTCCAACTCTGAGCTACAGTGGTTGCCCTGCCCTTTGTCTCCTTTGTGGAGACAGACAGATGTGGATCTAAGTCTCAGTTCTCTGTTGACTGGTTGTGTGACCTTGGGCAAGTCCCTAGACTTCTCTATGTGGGCTTCCCCAGTGGTTAAGGGAATAATGGGGCTTCTCAGAGTGATGAAATAAAATGACACTTGTAAAAATGCCCAGTACCCAGGGCCTTGACAAATGCTGTTTGAATTTGGAATTTAATTTTATCTATCTTCTCATTCCTTTTCTCCCCATCGGGCCACCTTTGTCCTCCATTACTCTTCGGTCGCTGTCATTTTTCATGCAATTTCTCTCCTTCCACTTCCCCCTTCAATCTTTCCCTGTCTCTTCCTAAACTCTGGCCCCTCCCTGCTTCTCTCTCAGACTTCTCCCCACCTCCTTCCTTTCCTCCCTCCCCCAAATAAAATCAATGCAATATTCAGGAGGGTTGTTGGATATAAATAATTACGACTTGGAGTTTAACGAGATGCAAATTCCCCTCCCCTGCGTGGGGTATAAATTGCTCTCTGACAGCCCGTTACAAGGGTAATCATTTCAGAAAGGCAATTTTATGCAAATAAGCCTGCCTGCCTCCTGCCCTGGATGGGGAGGAGGGGTGAAACTCAGAGGTGCCGAGAACCCAGGTATTGGGCTAGGTCTGAGGCTCAGGACTGGGAGATGGAAGGTGGGGGCTGACAGACATTTAGGTGCATGAAGGATCTGGGCTGGTGAGCAGTGGGGCTGGGGCCCAGGAAAGGGTGAGGGTGGTTGGGGGGGGGGGTGTTGGAGAAAAGGAATCAAATGCCTGTGTCCTTGTGTGGATGGAGAGGGCTTGGGGCCTGGATGCCTGTGTCCTGTCTGGCTTCTCTCTCTTACCTCCTACCCAGCCATTGATACCATTGATGAATTGACATTTAATTAATCCCAATGAATTATTTAGCAACTTCATTATCCAGCATCAGGAACTGATGCGAGAGAGCGTGGCTGGTGGTGGGAGCCATGCACCGGGATTGGGTGGCTCAGGGAGGAAGGGGCTGGGGTCACCCGCTGGAGGAGCTGGCCCTGGTCCTGACAGGAGGCGAGGGTGAGGGCATCTGGGTTGGGCTCCTACTGCACTCTTAAGGCGTCACCTGTCCACATCTCAAACCAATAATGCCCGGAGGGAGTGCCATCCCAAGTGTTGAGCCCCAGTATTCCCATCCACGGTGATGTCTCTTGTTCCCTAGGTCAGGGCGGCTCCTCCAGTCCTAAAGGGAAAAAACTGGGCACTTGCTGGTGTGAGGGGGGATGTAGGCACCGACGACCTCCCCTCTCCCGAGCCCCCCATTAACCTTTTCCTTTCTCTTTTCCTGCAGGCATCCCTCCCCCATCTTACATCGGAGCCCGCAGGGGGGGAGGGGCGCCTTCGCCGCGGCTCAGGAAAGAGCCTCTGCGTGCGTCGCCTTAAGGCCAGGCCCATGGCACTGTGAACCGGCGAGGGAGCCCCGCTCGGTGCGGGGGGCGCCCGGCCCCCTGCCCGCCCCATGTGCCCGCGGCTCTGAAGCCTGAGCGGGGCCGGGGGCCGGGCGGGGCCGGGGCCGCCGGAGGCATGGCGCCCGGGAGCCCGTGGTGGCCGCCGTCGCCGCCGCTGTTGCTGCTGCTGCTGACGCTGGGAGCTGGCGCGGGCGGCCTGGAGTTCGGCGGCGGCCCCGGGCAGTGGGCTCGGTACGCGCGCTGGGCCGGCGCAGCGAGCAGCGGGGAGCTCAGCTTCAGTCTGCGCACCAACGCCACGCGCGCGCTGCTGCTCTACCTGGACGACGGCGGCGACTGCGACTTCCTGGAGCTGCTGGTGGTGGATGGGCGCCTGCGGCTGCGCTTCACGCTGTCGTGCGCCGAGCCGGCCACGCTGCAGCTGGACACGCCGGTGGCCGACGACCGCTGGCACATGGTGCTGCTGACACGCGACGCGCGCCGTACGGCGCTGGCGGTGGACGGCGAGGCCCGAGCCGCTGAGGTGCGCTCAAAGCGGCGCGAGATGCAGGTGGCGAGCGACCTGTTCGTGGGCGGCATCCCGCCCGACGTGCGCCTCTCGGCGCTCACGCTCAGCACGGTCAAGTACGAGCCGCCATTCCGTGGCCTCCTGGCCAACCTGAAGCTGGGCGAGCGGCCCCCCGCGCTGCTGGGCAGCCAGGGCCTGCGCGGCGCCGCGGCCGACCCTCTGTGCGCGCCCGCGCGCAACCCCTGCGCCAACGGCGGCCTCTGCACGGTGCTGGCCCCCGGCGAGGTGGGCTGCGACTGCAGCCACACGGGCTTCGGCGGCAAGTTCTGCAGCGAAGGTGAGCCGGGGAGCCGCCGCGGGTGCCTGGGCGCGGGAGGGAGGGGCCGGGGGTGCCCCGGGGTCTGGGCCCTTGAGCGTGCACCACCACGCGAGGGCGGTGAGGCGTATCCTGTATGAGGACCCTTGTCCGGGGAGAGCGCAGGTGGATCGCTACTGAGCGCTGGGGCCGCGGGGTGGGGAGGGTTAGTATGGGCGTGGACATTGTGGGCGTGGCCTCTGAGGGCCGACGCCCCTCACTTCGGAGGGTCCAGTGGCTATTTGTGGGTAGGCCAGTGTAGTCAGGTCCTGGCGTGAGGGTGAAGGTCTGGCGCTTGAGGGCGTGTGGGTGGGGCCGGCGAGGGGACAAGAGGCGTCTGAGAGGGCGTGTAGAGAGGGTCTGCGTGGGCGGGACCTATGCGAGGCAGTGGGTGGGGCCTTGTGGGCGGGGACTCTGGGGCGGGGGCGTGGTCGGCCCAGGAGGGCGGGGCCGGTGCGGCAGGCGCTGCCTGTGGGCGTCCTCGGCGAAGGGCGGGAAGTACGGTCTGTGAGGCCGCGACAGGTGCATGAAGGCCTAGGCGTGAGGGCGGTGGGCGTGGGGCAGAGGGCGCGAAGGCGCGTGGGGGCGAGTGGGGATTGCGAGGCTGTCACTGCACGCACCAGGAGGGCAGGGACCAAGTGTTTCTTTTTCACGGAATCGGCAGAGCCCCTTCGAGAGTAAAGGAAAAACAAGGGAGAGGGAGGCTGAGGCTTCCCGGGCTCCTGACTAGGAGTGGACGGATTTGTTGAGGGGCAAAAAAATGGCTGGTCGTTTTCACCGGGTGAGAGACAGGGAGTGGAAGCTTCAGTTTTAAACATCCAGCCCTTTCCAGCCTGGGCTTTGGCGGGGACACTAGTGTTCTGGAGAGAGGTTGGAGTGTGGACTCAGGGGTATGGAATCGAATGTGGGGTAGGGGCTCGAAGGGGAGGCTTAAGGGAGGGCGAGGGTCCGTCAGCTCCCAGCAGCAAGGGGCAGAGAGGGGTGGAGTGAGGGACTAGTGGTGGGTTGCACCAGGCCTGGGGCCTGCTGTGGTTTCAGTGGGTGTGTGTGTGTGGAGGGGGGTCTAATGCACCTGCTGTACTTAGATCTGACTACGGAGTGGGGAGAGGTTCCCCATTTCCTTCATCTCTGGTCACTGGCAGCTGTTTTCTGCAGATATGTGCCGACAGACATGCTTCCCTCTCCCTCAGTACCCCTCGAAGCGGTGGGCCACTTAGCATTGTGTGTGTCTGCCCTGAGAGGTGTGTGCATATGCATGTGTGTGCCCACAATCTAGTGTGGCCCGGGGACTGTTTGGGGGATGGGTGTCCTCGTGGCTGCCAGCATGTGGACAGCCACGGGAGGAGCCAAGTCTGCAGGTGTAGCCTTGGATTTGGGAAAATCTATACATTGCACAGTATTTTTATTTATTTATTTATTATTTTTTAATCCTCACCTGAGGACATTTTCCCATTATCTTCAGGTACAGTGGGAGGAAGGGTGGGAGGGAGGGAGGGAGGGAGGGAGAGAGAGAGAGAGAGAGAGAGAGAGAGAGAAACATTGGTTGCCTCCCGCACTACCCTGACCAGGGCCATGGACCAAACTGCAACCAAGGTATGTACCTTGACCAGAATCAAACCCGTGACTCTTTGGTCCATGGGCTGACGCTCTAACCCTTGAGCCAAACGGGCCAGGGCTGCACAGTGTTTTGATTGTGTATCTAGAGTCATGGTAGAGGAATACATAAGAAAGGTTTTAGGATTGCTTTTGTGGGGCTATTTGTACAAGGTTGTGGGCTATATCTCCAGGAACTGTGTTTATTAAGCTAATCTGACACCTTCTCGCCTTTCCCCCAAGGAGCTCAGGTGCTTCCAAAACTGTGAAATTGTGTATCTGTGTGTGTTTGCCCGCATGCAGAGGCCTGTGAGTCTGGCAGTGTGTATATGTATGAATGAGACTGAGTAGCAGTGTTTACAGATTGAAGTCCAGTGCCTAGCAGGGTGAGGACTACTCTAGTGTAAGGGCATGTGCTTATGTGTAGATACCCATGTACATGTGTTTCAATGTGGGGCCTCAGTAAGGCACCTGGCTTCTATGAGGCCTCCTTCTTTCTATGACCTTCATGCGATTCTGTGGTCCCTATGACCTCTCCCCTTTGAGCCTCCCTAAGAAAATTGGACGAACCACCCTTCTAACTTGATGGAAGGGAAATCTGAGCCGCAGAGAGGTAGGTTACTGTAATTGGTCCACAGTCTCACCGTGCAGAATTGGGCTTGGGTGTATGAAAAATGCATCCAGAGGCATCCTGGTCCAACAGAGCCCTTGTATTATTCATTCCCTGAAAGGATTCATCGGCCAGAGGCTCCCAGTGAGCCAAACAAAGTGTGTGCTTCTGAATGAGGGTTGTGTGGTTGTGTGTCTGAGATGTGTTCGAGTACCTGTGTTGAGAGGGACTGTTTTGTGTCTCATATGTATATGTGCTGAATACGTGTCAGATGAATGTTTGTATCAGCTGTGTTGGAGCTGTGAGAGACAGCTATGTATCTGACCCATTGTGTGTGTGTGTGTGTGTGTGTGTGTGTGTGTGAGAGAGAGAGAGAGAGAGAGAGAGAGAGAGAGATTCATGAAGAAAGAGGAAAGGGAGATATTAGGTGGATATCAGACAGCTGGTAGGGACAGGGTGCTTCCGTGTGTGTGTGTGTGTGTGTGTGTGTGTGTGTAGTATCTATTGAGTGAGTGGTGCTTTGTCTGTGATGAAAAGGCAGGGATATTTATCTCTGTATTCCCTGTACCGAATATAGTACCAGACACTTAGTGGGTGTTTGATAAAGATTTGTGGACTGAAAGAAGAGATATTAATATGTATTTGAAGGAATAAAGGCTTGAGGTAAAGCTGTATATGCATATGAAAATATGCATGTGTATGTTTTCAGATGTGAGTGTGGGTGGCATGGGGGTTGTAAATACTGATTGCATCTGGAGAGGACGGCTCTGATTCCCCTCCTCGCCCTGTGACCCTATTCTCTCTCCTTATATTTGTGTTCCTTATTTTCTGGGCAGCTTCTTTAATATCCTGTGCTCATTACACTTCTAGCACATTTTCATCTGCCCAGGAGGGAAAGAGTGGGCTCCCACCCCTGGGTATTGGGGTTGAGGGAGGAAGACTTTAGGTGAAGCAGGCCTGGCTCCTGACCTCTGAGACACAGCTCAGGGCCAGAGGCCCCAAATTTCCTGAAGGTACAGTTGCTTCATTATTATCTACTTCGGGTGTTTTTCAACTTTTCTGAAATTAAGGGCATCTTTAAAGTCAGTAATTCACAGTATCCTTTCCAAATAGTAGTTAATTTTATGTCTGTTTATTGTGAAAATAGATGACTCAAAGCTACTATGAATTCAGAAAAGCTTTTAGATGACTTTGATGTTATATTTTCCATTGTGGTTAATCAAATATACATTAGAAGAAATAGTTTTAGCTTTATGTGCAAGACTTACCGATCTGCCCTCAGGTATTTGGTGTGCATATGGATTTATGGATCCTTTGGAATCCCCCCCCCCCCCCCCCCCCCGCCTTCCCAGGTCTGGGCCTGCCCATTGAGTGAGAATCTCCATGTTAGGAAATTTTATTTCTCCTCTAGGGTGTCTGGCCACAGGTAATTGAAGGCAGAACTAAGCATGAACAACCGAGTGTGCGTACCTGCTGCTGATTATCTGCCAAAGCTGCAATAGAGTAGACTGGAATTTTGTGGTAGTTTGCATGTGAACCCCTCCTCATGTCACTCATGTGTGGAGAAAGGGCTGAAAAGTGATCAAGGAAGAAGGCTGTGCAGGTGTGTGGGAGACCTCCAGAGGAGTGGGGGCGCAGAAGTATAGGACAGTGTCTGGTGTGTATCTTGCTTGGGAGAGAAATTTGAGACTAGTGGGAAAGTGTGTGTTGGCAGGGAGGTAGAGGGACGTGTCTCGTGTGTGTTTTGTAAGTTCGTTAGTGATTTTATTCAACAGGTAGTTCTCCAGGCCTCCTTTTTGATAGGCCTTGTGTTGGGGCCTGAAGGGGAATCAGAGATGAATAAGATGCTGCTCCAGGAGTTGACTGTTTAATTGGGGAAGCAGATGAATAAAACAGCCCAATGTATGGTTAGGAGAACAGATTCTGCCGCCAGACTGCCTGGGCAGTGACCTTGGACTTAGCTCTCTGCCCTGATTTCCTTATCTATAAAATGGGGACAATAATAGTACTTACATTATTGATTTGTTGTAATAACTAAATTAGCTAATTCTTGTGAAGTGCTTAGAAGAGTGCCCAGCACATAGAAAATGCTAACAACAGCAAAAGAGTAATGCAAAATAGTGTAATATATACCCAAAGAGCGGCAGTAAGGCCGTGTGGCTTCGTGATCTGACCGTAGACTCTGGGGCTCAGATCTGGGTTTGAATCTGATTTCTGCTCACTGCTAGGCCTGTGAATCAGATGACTGCCTAACCTTCAGACTAATTTTTCTTTAATGAGGATAAGCATGCTTACCTCACAGGTGTGTTATGGGAATTAAATGAGTGCCTGGTACGTAATAAGTGGTGAGTTAATGGTAGTCACTATTACAGGCAGAGTGCTGTTGGGGTTTTGAAGAAGGGGAGAGCTTGCAAGTTGGGAGGATCTGTAATAAAAGGAATGCTATTTAAGACTGGCCTAGAGCATTGATTATTAAGCTTGATTTGGGGGAAATCACCCCAAGCAAAGGTATCAGTAGGAACAAAGACATGGAAGGGGGAATGTAGTCCTATCCATTGAGGGGCACCACAGAGTACAGGGAAAATGGTGGGATCTGAAGCAGGAGAAGCAGGTTGAGACCAGGTCTTGGAGTTTTGACTTAAGTCATTCCATCAACATTTAATGGATGCTGTCTGTCTACAGAGTATTGGCAGATAGAGCCACAAAAGAATTTTGAGCAGGTATATGAATAATAAGAGCTATTTTGGAAGCTGGCAGTGAGGTGTAGAATGGGTCATAGGGGGCAGTGTTAAAAGGTAGAGAAATCAGTTGGGAGATAGTTCAGGAAAGAGATATTGAGGCCTTGAACCTTGGGAGTGGCAACTGTGCTGGCAGCAATGGTAGTAGTGGCTGAGAGCCACTGTGAGGCTGAAGCTGTGGGTCTCTGCCTCTTGTATGTGGGGGAGGCGGGGAGGGGTCAGAGATGATGAGACTTCAGGTTTGGATGGTTGGAAAAATGGTGGATGGGTGAAGGAAAGGGGGAAGTTAGGAAGGGAGCAGATTTGGCTACAGATCATGCATGTGTTGAGTTGCGGTGCCCCTCGGTATTCCTAGACAGAGGTGTCCGAAGGGCACAATGAGACCAGAGCTCTGAATTGAAGGTGGGGCTGCAGATGGAGACCTGGGAGCCACAAGCATGGAGAGAGAGTATCTGAAGCTCTGGAATCGGATGAGGTGCCCAAGGAGAAGGTGAAAGACTTCAGAGGAGCATCCAGTTGGGAAGAGGAGGGAGAGGAGCAGCTGCAGACAAGCGCAGGAGCAGTTGGAACAAAAAGGGAGTCAGATCACACAGTCAAGGATGAAAAGCCTGGGGCCTGGCAGCTAGAGAGCATTTGCTAGGTGCCTTGAATGTTTCATCTCATTTCATCCTCATGACCACCACCTGAGATGTAAGAGCTGGGCTCTGAACCCTGAGCTGGCTCCGGGACCTGTTGCCCGCACCTTGCCACGCTGCCTCCAAAACAGAGAGATGATCAGGCAGCTGTGTCCATGGATTACCTGCATTTGGTTTATTGGGGTGCTTGGGGACAGTATTTGATCAGAAACCAGTGACTACCCCAAATTTCTCGGGCCACAGCTTCTCCCATAAGCCAGTATTTGAGAAGGTGTTTGTTGGCCTGTCCTGGCACTGGGAGAGGGCCGAGGACATCTGTCAGGAAAATCTCAGCCTTCTGAGCC
The DNA here is from genome assembly GCF_014108415.1 of Molossus molossus. Lineage (NCBI taxonomy): Eukaryota > Metazoa > Chordata > Mammalia > Chiroptera > Molossidae > Molossus > Molossus molossus. The sequence goes on along the minus strand of NW_023425348.1, from coordinate 90,646,264 downwards.
CTCGAGGAAGAACTCACTCTGGGAAGTGGGCTTTTTTCCATTAAAATACACAGCTCACTAACATTGAAATCTTTCTGTACGATGCACACCTCCCTGCCTCCGTAAGCATAATATTTGGAATGTGATTTCACCTCGTCCGGATGACTCAGGGTGTCGTGATTCCCCTCAGCTACTGCACTGGGTTGTTCCTTCTTTGAGGGTTGTCCTTGCCTGAAACGATGCTTGACTTTTAAATTCTTTTTTGTTTTCTAATTTTTAATGGATTTTTAGAGAGAAAGGAAGGGAGACGGAGATAGAAACATCAATGAGAGAGAACATCCATTGGTTGCCTCCTGCGTGCCCCCTACTGGGGATTGAGCCCACAACCCGGGCATGTGCCCTGACCGGGAATGGAACCAGTGACCTCTTGGTAATTGGGACGAACCACACCTGCCAGGGCTGGACTTTTGAATTTTTGCATTAGCTTTTTCTAGTTTTTCCACCTCTGCCCTTCGAAAGAGTTGTCAGCAACTCATATCCATAGCTCTCTCTGTTTGTGAACTGGAAATCAGGGCTCCCAAGCATGTTAGAATTGTGTGTCACTAACAGTGAGTGGAGCCTGGGTCAGGTCTGAGAGGTTCTGCTGTGAGAAAATAGCAGATTTCATGCATAACTGCTATGATGTTGGTTTTGGCTGCTCAGAATTTTTTCTCTTCTCTTCTCTTCGTTATTTCTGGTCTTCGTCACTGTCCTCAATAACGAACCTGCTGGAATCACCCATTTATGTTAGGCAAGACGATACTCTCTATGCCCTCTGGTGGGGCAGTCACAGTCTGTGTGTGGGAAAACTGAATAAATAAGGTCATGTATATCAGCTCTAACATCTGACACCTGTGGTTCCTCCTAGTTTCTGTAGTTGGAAATGGCTCCGGACAGAATGGGACCAGCTGCTGTGAGACTCCAGAGACAGGGTAGACATTCCCAAGGAAAGCCTCATGTGGCAGAATGGCCAAGAGCACGGGCTGCCGGGTTTGGATCCCAGCTTTGCTACTTGCTAGCTGTGTGAACTTGGGCGGTTTACTTCATCACATTGTCCTTCAGTGTCCCACTCTGTAAGACGGTGGTTATAATGTTGTTTAAGGACTAAATGAGTTAATATATGGAAATCCTTTACAATGTGCCAGGCACTATTCTAAGCAACCAATAAAGGTATTTTATTATTTTATTTTTTCTTTATTGATTTTTGAGAGAGAGGAAGGGAGAGGGAGAGAGATAGAAACATCAATGAGAGAGAACATTGATTGGCTGCCTCCTGCATGTCCCCTACTGGGCATATGCCCTGACCAGGAATCGAACTGGTGACCTCTTGATGCATGGGTCGATGCTCAACTACTGAGCCACACCGACCGGGCAATAAATGTTATCATGATTATGAATCCTAGTGGTCAGGGAAGGCTTCAAGCAGGAGGTGGGACTCAGCTAGATCTTGAAGGATGACTGAGTGAGATTTGTGGGGTGGGAAGGAAAGGAGAGGGCTTTCTGGTCAGGAAAATGGCCTAAATGAGGAGTCTGGTACCAGGCAGGGGATGTGAGCAGGTGCCTCAGGGGCGGCTGAGCAGACCAGGATGTTTGTGCTTTGTGGGAGATAAAATCAGAACTGTACATTCAAGTCTCCATCCAGAAGTCTTAACTTCCAGGACAAGAATGCAATTTCATTGGAAGTTTTAAAGCCAGACAGATTTGGGTTCAGATTTTGACTCTGTCGCTCATGAACAGTATGATCTTGGAAAAGTTTCTTCCACTTTCTGAGCCTTGGTTTCCCTATCCTACAAGGGAGGGAGAGCAGTGGCCATCGACAGGGGATGGTGGTGGGGAAATGACTGCACGGGGAGAGCTGGGCACACTTGAAGTGCTCCTTACGTCAGAAGTGCTTTTTGTTATTCATTCAACAAACATAGTCATGCTTTTTCCTGAGCCAGGATCTGTGCAAGCATCTGGATACAGAGAGATGAATGAGACATTGTCCTCACTCTTGGATATCTCACAGTCCAGTCAGGAAGCAGAGATGGAAACACAATCGCAAGACAGATCCGATAAGTGAAATAATGGCACAGTGTACCTATCGAGAGTTGGCACAAAAGAGGGATGGCTTACTCTGCCTGGGAGGTCACTTCCGAACACAGACAGAGCTACAGTCACTTGGCCTGAAAGCAAGGGTTGACTTGTTCAGGCTGCTGAGGATGAGAAGATGAGGATGGGGAAGAGTGTTTCAAGCTGAGGGAATGGTATGTACAGAAATGTGGCATATTAGGGACATGGGAAGACACTGGGCGTGGCTGGAGCCTGGATGGTTGCTGGAAAGGAGGTCGGAGGGAGGTGTGGTCAAACTTTGAATGGACTTTCCTGAAGAGATGGACTTTATCCTGTAGGCGCTGGGAAGCAGCGAAGAGTTTTATGCAGGGTTGTGACTTGGTTGGACCCTCTGGCAGTACTTGGGCTGTGAGTTGCAGGGTGAAAAGACTGGCTATAGGGGGTGATTTTTTTTTTTTTTTTAATCCTCACCCGAGGATATTTTTCCATTTTTTGTACAGATAGAGTGGGAGGGAGAGAGAGGAAGGGAGAGAGAGAGAGAGAAACATCGACGTGAAGGGACACATTGAGTGGCTGCCACCCGCACGACCAACCAGGGCCGGGGACAAACTGCAACCGAAGTACGTGCCCTTAGTGGGAACCGAACCCGGGTCTCTCCGGACCGCAGGCCGACGCTTTAACCACTGAGCCAAACTGGCCAGGGCTAGGGGGTGATTGTTTAAGAGACGTATTAATATTCTGAGGAGAGGGTCTGATGAGGGTCTGGCTTGGGGGCTGTGCTCATGATGATGGAGGGATGAAAAGGGATTCTAGGAGCTTAGTTTAGTTTTTAGGGTTTTAGAAAGTGGCATTGCTGGACATAGTATGAAAAAGGAGTAGAGCCAATTTCTGGGTGCCTACCCTGACCAGGGAACGCAGGCAGGGGAGAGGGCTTGCGGGGGAGCGGTTATGAGGTCCATCTTGGACACGTGGCCTGTGAAAAGCCCATGAGACACTCAGGTAGAGCTTTTCTGAAGGCAGGTGGATATGTAGGTCAAGAGGACAGAAGAGAGGTTTGTACCAGAGCCACTGAAAAGTTCTGAGTGTGTGCATGTGTGTGTGCCGTGTGTGTGTTGGTCACAGCAGTATTTGGCCAGGTGTATCTGGTACCCGTGCCAAGAGAGCCAGGCTGGGGATGGGTGGGGAAGCCAACCAGCAGGAGTCTCATGCAGGAAACCACGGGTGAGAGTGAGGGCTATGGTGACGTAGGAGTGCAGGGGACAAAGGCCAAGGTGGTTTTGTGCTCCTGGGCAAGTACCCTTTTCTGTCCAAAGGAGGCGGGTAATACCACTGAGCTCGTGCAGACTGTTGTGAGGCTGACGCACACCAGCACGTGCTGAGGGTCTGTAGGGTGCATGGCTCGCTGATGGGACCTCTTGAGTCTGGCAGAGTGTGGATCACCTAGTGGGTGCTCACGGAGCGTTGGTTGAAAAAGGAAGACAAAGAACCCAATTAAAAAATGGGCAGAGGGACTAAATAGATACCTCTCCAAACAGGAATACAAATGGCTAAGAGACATATGAAGACATGCTCAACATCACTAATCATCAGAGAGATGCAAATTAAAACAACTATGAGGTATCACCTCACACCTGTCAGAATGGCCGCCATCAACAAATCATCAAACAAGTGTTGGCGAGGGTGTGGAGAAAAGGGGACTCTAGTACACTGCTGGTGGGAATGCAGACTGGTGCAGCCACTATGGAAAACACTATGGTGTTACATCAAAAAATTAAAAATTGAACTGCCATTTGACCCAGTGATCCTACTTCTAAGAAGCCTGAAACACCAATCAGAAAGAATATATGTACCCCCATGTTTGTAGCAGCACTATTTACAATAGCTAAGATTTGGAAACAGCCCAAGCGTCCATCAGTAGACGAATGGATAAAAAAGCTGTAGTACATATACACAATGGAGTACTATGCAGCTGTAAGAAAGAAAGATCTCTTATCCTTTGAGATGACATGGAGGGACCTGGAAAGTATTATCCTAAGCGAAACAAGCCAAACAGAGAAAGAAAAGTATCATATGATCTCACTTATTTGGGGAATATAATGAACATAACAGTCTGAGGAATGGGGTAGTCCCAGAGACGTGGAAGTGGGGTACAGACTGACAATCCCCAGAAGAGGGGGTGGTGGGGAAGAGATAAACCACAGAACTTATATGCATGTATGCATGAACAATGGACATGGACAACAAAGCTGGGGACAGTGTGGGGAGGGAGGGGAAGGGGTGAATCAGTGGGGGGAAAAGGAGAAACATCTGTAACAAAAATGAATTAATTAATTTAAATAAATAAATAAATAAATAAATAAATAAATAAATAAATAAATAAATAAAAAGAAGCGTTGGTTGAAAGCCGTGCCTTTGCTGAACGCAGGGAAACGGGCACTTCGTCACTGGGGTGGAGATGTCGAGCATGGTGTTAGTGGTGGAGCTGGGATGGCAGAGAGCTGCCCAAGTAAGTGCTGAGCAGACAGGTGAAGATGCAGGACTGCAAATACAGTTTTGGTAGGGGGGTCCCTAAGCCACAGAAGTGATCTATCACCAAGGAGAGAAAAGAGGAGTGGGGAGGGGGGGGGCCTGGAGGAGCCTGGGATGGCAGGTGAAGGGCACAGGTGAACCAGCAGAAGGCGAAAAGCAGCAAAGAAAGTGAGGTCAATGAGGCCCTAGGTGCCATCTCTCAGAAGCCAGAAGAGGGAAGACTTGTATAGAGCCAACCAAACTTGGCTGTTTCTCTTTCTTGAGCACAGCACGACCCAAGTTGGTGGCAGGGGACCATACCTTTTGAAATGCCCACCATGCTGGATTATCTGGGGGTCACCGTGCTGCCTGGTTTTTGCAGGTGCTAGAGAGATGGTTGTGCTGACTGACCAGGGCCTTTGTTCATGAGAGCCCAGCTTACCGAGGGCCTCTTCAGTTAACTGGGCCCCGCAAACAGTTTGCTTAAGAAAGGCCCTGTGACCTAAGGCAATAGAAACAAAGGAGAAAATGAACACATGGGACTACCTCAAACTCAAAAGCTTCTGCACAGTGAAAGATACAATCATCAAAACGGAAAGGCTACCCACTGTATGGGAGAGCATAATTGCCAACGATATATCAGATAAGGGGTTAATTTCCAATACATATAGAGTGCTCATACAACTCCACAAAAGGAAGACAAAGAATCCAATTAAAAAATGGGCAGAGGAACTGAATAGACACCTCTCCAAACAGGACATACAAATGGCTAAGAAACATATGAAGAAATGCTCATCATCACTAATCATCAGAGAGATGCAAATTAAAACAACAATGAGGTATCACCTCACACCTGTCAGAATGGCCGCCATCAACAAATCATCAAACAAGTGTTGGCGAGGGTGTGGAGAAAAGGGGACTCTAGTACACTGCTGGTGGGAATGCAGACTGGTGCAGCCACTATGGAAAACACTATGGTGTTACCTCAAAAAATTAAAAATTGAACTTCCATTTGACCCAGTGATCCCGCTTCTAGGAATATACCCTAGGAAGCCTGAAACACCAATCAGAAAGAATATATGTACCCCCATGTTTGTAGCAGCACTACTTACAATAGCTAAGATCTGGAAACAGCCCAAGTGTCCATCAGTAGACGAATGGATAAAAAAGCAGTGGTACATATACACAATGGAGTACTACGCAGCTGTAAGAAAGAAAGATCTCTTATCCTTTGAGACTACATGGAGGGACCTGGAAAGTATCATCCTAAGTGAAACAAGCCCAACAGAGAAAGACAAGTTTCATATGATCTCGCTTATTTGGGGAATATAATGAACATAACAGTCTGAGGAAGGGGGTAGTCCCAGAGACGCGGAAATGGGACACAGACTGACAATCCCCTAAATAGGGGGGTGGTGGGGAAGAGATAAACCACAGAACTTATATGCATGTGTGCATGAAGAGTGGACATGGACAACAAACTGGGGAAAGGGCAGGGAGGGAGGGAGAGGGGGGAATCAGTGAGGGAAAAAGGAGAAACATCTGTAACAAAAATTAATTAATAAAAAAATAAAAAAAAGAAAGGCCCTGTGTACACAGCTTTCGGGGGATGCAGCTGTCAGGTAAAAGAAGCTCTGTGTAGTGTACAAGTGTGTTTGTAACATGGTGAAGTGTAGGAGCTTGTATGTGTAGGTTTAGAAAATGGGAGATAGATAGACAGACAGATAGAAAAAAAGGGAGCTGTGTTCATCTCAGGGTGTGTCTTTACCACCAGAGGGAGCGTGGGGTGGTGGTGGTGTGTGCATCTCATATTGTGTTGGATCACTGTGCGGGTATTGATTCTGCATTCAGCCTGTGTGTGTATTATGGGGGTGGCATGAGTTATGATAAATGACAGTATGCGTTTCTGGAGTATAGCTAAACCCCTAGGAGCAAATGAGCACATAGCACACGATGAGGCTGGAGGTAGGAGGGGACGGTGTGTGCTTGCAGGCCTAAGTATGTACTGAACAGCTGTCTGTGTGTATGCGTGTGTATGCTGGGGCTCACATGCATGTTGTGTGTGTGTGTGTGTGTGTGTGTGTTTCCCCACTGCGTCTGTGTGTTTGTAGGCGGTGCTGTTTCTATTCCCCCTGTTGCTTCTCTGAAAGCTCCCCACGGGCGGGAGTGCGGGCGGGCCAGGGGTGTTTGGAGAGGCCTACTTGGTCCTCTTCCAGAGCCGGCCAGAGCCCAGCCTGCGCCAGGAGTTGCGGCTCATCGAAGGAACTGCCCCTGTCCTCCCTTCCTTCTTCTCTCTTGACTCTTTTGGCAGGCCCCCTAGGGAGGGCCGACTGCCCTAAGGCTATGCCCTGACCAAGGGAGGGGCCCAGTTGGGCCCACTGACTTTTGACCCCTCTCACCACTGAAGTGGCTCGTCCAGCCTGGGGGCCCTTTGCCTCACTCAGATATTAGGAAAGCATTTATCATAGAATCACAAAACCAGAGCCAGAGGGGTCTCAGAAAAGAGCTAAGCCACCCCTCTCACTTTTGCAGAAGAGGGACTCGGGGATCAGAGAGGTTAAGTGACTGGGATGGGAGTCACAGAGCACTTTGAGGCAGTAACTGTGTTTTCTGATTTGCATACCTTGACTTTTCTCCCTTGGGTGGGTAGCCAGTGGGGGGTTGTTGGGTCCTGTGAAAAGGCTTTGGATGTGAGTTGTGTGAGAGATTACACATGTCTCTGGATCCAGAAGTGCCTGTGTGTGTCAGTGTGTCACTGAGCAGGAGTGTGTCTCTGGTGGGCCCATGTGAGTGTGTCCCCATCTGTCTTAGAGACACACTGGAATGCAGGGAGGAGCGTGCCTGGGGGAGTCAGGATGCCTGACTCCCTCTCCTGGCTCTGCCTCCGATTCTCCATGTGACCTTGAGTGGTCACTTCACTGCCCTGGGCCTCAGTTTCCTGAAATGTAACATGAGGCTTCGTCTTCCTGGGCTGGGGACCCTGTGTGTGAGGCACTGACTCAAGAAACACCTCCATCTCTGTCTGGTCCCCAGCAGAGCCTTCTAGGTTGGGGGACTTGTGTTCAGGCGGGCTGGGCTTGGGGACCTTGAACCCATCACTCCTCGGAGCCTGTTCCTTGGTATCCTTGCTAACAGCCCTCCTTTCTCTCTCTCTCTCTGCCTCCCCCCTTCCTGCACCTGGCCGGCCTGTAGAGGAGCACCCCATGGAAGGTGAGTGGTGCTCTGGTCACTGAGTGGCAGATCCATGGCTGTGGGGTCCTAGGTGAAGGGGATCGCTGGCCACCTAAGGGCTCCCTCCCCTGCCCGTGCCCAGGAAGGAAGTCTGGGCATCCTCTTGGAGGTCTCGGCCCCACCCCTGGCCTATTCCCTCTTAATTGGTTTGCTGGGGAGCCGGGCAGGCAGAGGGCAGGTCCTTCCACTTGCCAGCCTTCAGGGTCTGGCCCGGCCTTCCTTCCTCAGGCAGGAGACAGGGATTGTGAGAGGAGGGTGGGCTGGAGGGTTCTAAGGTGCCCAGGAGTGAAGAGACATTGTTTTGCCTTGCCCAGCTGAGGAGGCTCTGAAAGGCCATGCTTATGGGGGCTGGGATGGGGCACGTGGGTACGATCCAATCCAGGGTCTGGAGAGTGCAGACAGAGGGCGGGGGGCCTGTCCCAGGGCTAGGGAGTGTGTAGGTGGCAGCTTCTCTGGTCTGACTGACACTTGAGCAGGTCCCTGTCTCCTGTCCCATGGGCTAGTAGGTGGGGGTGGTCTGCTTCTTCCTTCCGCCCAGGCCAAGGGCAAGGATGGGGAGTGTGCCTCTCGGGTTTCTCTCCATTCTTCCCCGCGTTCTCTTTCTTTTGCCTTTTCTCTTGCTCGGGTTTTTCTCCAGGGCTCTGTCCCGGACCTCGTTCTTTGTCTCTTGTTCCTGTCCTCCCCCAGGCTCTCTTTGGGTTCCCGTCATTCTCTGAACCTTCCCCCTGGGTTTGGTTTTCCGGTTTCTTTTCTTCCTCCAGAGTAGACTAGGCATGGGAGAGGGAAGGCTGGGTCGGATGGTGCGACTTGGAGGCTGGGCTGCCAGGGAGCTCACATGGCCACCTCAGAGAAGGCAGGCAGCAAGGTGGTGGGCGAGGGGCCCAGTCACAAACCTGCCCCACCAAACCCTCCTGGAGAAGCGAGTGGGAGTGGGGGGGACACAGACAGCCCTGGCTGGGAGCCCCCTGGGCCCTGCCCTGCAGGAGTGGGAGAGCAGGAGTCCTGGGAAAGGAAGAAAGGAGGGGAGGGGCTCCTGGCCTGAGTGTGGGGCTGGAATCCATGTTTCCTCGTGGTGTCTACAGTTTGTCTGGTTGTCTGGTTGGTGTCTCTCCTCTGTGGATGTCCTCAGGTCCCCTTAGCCTGCAGGCACCCGTGTGTGTGTGTGTGTGTGCGCGCGCGCGTGCACGTGCGCACATGCACATCCAGCTCTGCTGCTTTGTTGTGCTGTGTGCCTTTGTGCAGGTCTGTGCATACATGCTGTGTATGTGCGTCTGAGTGTCCGTAGACGTGTGTGCCTCCATCGCGGTGTCTTCCAGGGGCCCACCTCTCTGCCCCTGTAGGAGTGTCTGCATCTGTCCTGTCTGTGTCTGCATCTCGTGTGTCAGTGTTTACCTCTGCGTGTGAGAGAGTCTGCGTGTCTGGTGGACGCAGCCTTCTGAGGGCTGGAGATAAGATTTAGTGCTGATGTGACTTTTACTTACTCTTGATGTCAGGTCTCCTCTGGAACAAAGGGAGAGATGAAGGGAGGAAGAGGGGGGAGGGGGGAGGAGAGAGGCTTGGGGGGAGCGCAGAGGGGCAGATATTCAGGAGGAAGGAAAGGGGGTAGTAGAGGTGGGCAGAGGAAGGACAGTCCTGGCGGGAGGGGCAGAGAGGACTGAGGGGAAAGGGCAAACAGCCAGGCCAGAGAAGCAAGCAGGGGGCTGCTGGGGGCGGAAGTGCCTGGAGCTGGGAGGGGAGAAAAAAGGAACAGTTCTGTTCCCAGCAAGTGGGTTGAGCAGGACAAGAGGGAAGCTGGGCTTTGGAGACCAGTGGGGAAGGAGGCCTGTGACGGTACCTAGCCATTGCTTAGGGACAGCATGGTGACCTGCTGATTTAGATGGGGTGCTGCCTGGGCCTGATGTCCGTGGCTGTGCAGGGGTGTGTGAGGCTGTGTGAGGTGAGTGTGTGTGCACATACCTACTGATGTCTCTTCTGTGTGTCTCTCTGTGACAGGTCTGCTTGTGTGTCTCTCAATCCTGTCCCCCATAACGGCTCCCTTCTTTCCATGCTGGTCCCCCCAGGATTTTGGTAGGAGAGGAGGAAGTGACAGCCTGGGGAGGTGGGCTTGGCAGGCGGTGGTTTCAGGAGGTGGGCTGGGGCCTTCTAGTGGCACTACGCCTGGACTCTGCAGTGCCCCTGCAGATCTGAGTCCTCTGTGCCTCCACCCTCCTTTCTTGCCCCTTGATGCTGTGTCTCAGTCCAGCTTTCTCCCAGGAACCCAGCCACCCTGCTCCCCAGGCCCCTGCTGAGCATCTCTTTCTGGGGGATCCCGACTGCCCCACCTTGTTCCCCCCAAGCCTCTTGTAGCAGAGAGAAGACACAGCAGCCAGATAGAGTGCTCTAGGAAAGGACCCTTGGTAATGCCATCCGTCATAGCCAGCCTCCTCCAATGGTAGGAGGAGGGGCTGATGCCACAGGTGACATGGGGAGGGATGTACGAGGGGGAGCTGGGCTCGAGGAGGAGCAGAGATTTCAGGGCCATGTGGGGAGGCAGGCTTCAGGGAGAGCACCCTTGGGCCAGGCTGGGCTGAGCCAGGGGAGACAGGGCAGGGAGGTGGCTTCCCCTTCACCAAGATGGCTGGTGCTGTCACGCCTGAGGGAGCTGAGCAGCTGGTTGCCGTGGTGACAGAGGGAGAGTGCTGCATGCTAATGAGGCTGGCTAGGAGCTGGGCAGCGGAAGGGTCTGCAAGGGGAGAGATGCTGCTCCCCCCAGCAGTAGTCCAGGCCTGTGGGGGACACCGGCTTCCAGGCCAGGATTTCCAAAGGTGGGAGCTGCGAGCAAGTCTATTTTTGCCAGGAAGAGTTGGATGAAGGGTTAGGGCTCTGAGTCTGGGTCCTAGATTTAGAGGTTTGGAAGATGCCGGTAATTCTTGGCAAAAGAGTTGGTGGGGATCATTCAGAGCAAGATGTAAGACTCAGTCCAAATGCTTGGGTCCCCCCCTGTTTTGTGAATGAAACCTGTGTCTTCCCAAGAGCTGTCTGTCCTGAGGCAGCCTTCAGCAGCTGTGGTCCTCCTCCCGCAACTGGCCTCAAACCCCGAGGCGGGGAGAGACCAGTGCTGCCCAGAGAGAAGGGACACCATGAACCATCTGCTCACGTCTTCCACAGCATCCAGCCTTGGGCCCTGGCCATGCCTTCCTGGCCTTCTCGCTGCCTTCCTCTTGAACCCAGGCTTACCAGCTCTCAGCTTCATCTTGGAGGCACCCGGGGCCCTTTACCCTTGATATCCCGGCCCTGGCCTCGCTCTCGCTCCCAGAGCCCACCTCCCATTGCCAGCAGCGGCTGGGATGATTTCCAAGGGTGATGTGGAAATCATCAGCCCATACTGCAGGGCTGTTCCTTTCCCACTGTCTTGGCCAGACACCACAGGTGCAGGTGGGGCAGAGGGAGGGCTGAGGTTTAGTGGGGCTAGCTGGTCATCTCAGGTCCTGGGGTCTCAGACCAGTTGTAGGGCCTGGTGCTGCCAGCCCTCTGGAGAGAGCTTGCCTTGATTGGTGCCTTCTGGGCGCTGGGGTTCCGCTCCAGTGGTGCAGAGTCTCTTCCCCCAAGGCTGAGGGGTGCCCTGGGTCAGGGCTGACCAGACTCTCTTAAGGGGCCAAGGTAATCCTGAAAAAACAAAACAAAAAACAAACCCGGCTGCTCTTGCTCACAATGTTGGATGTAGGGCTTCTGTTTTCCATTTTCAAAATTCAGCATTTGGGTCGTCTCAGAGAGGGCCTGGCCAGAGAGGGGGTCCACAGAACACTGTTGAACGAGGTGTTTGCCTCTCAGAGATCTGGGCCTCCTGCCCACCGGGCTTGGTTGCCCTCTTGCCCTGCTGTCTGAGAGCATGGCCCAGCCTCTGAGTCCTCCTTGTGGGAAAATCCATGCCCCCGTCCCTGCTCCCAAGTCTCCCTAGGTTCTGCCTTCTCCTACCTGCTTCCGCACGCACTCACTCTGTTCTCCAGAACCCCAGTTTCCATCTGGAAGCCTGGTGTGCGGGGTGCCTGCTCCCCATACTGAGGATGTGAGAGGAGCAGCTGGGAGGATTGGACCTGGATGATGCCTTCCCAAAGCTCAGCTGGGTGGGGGATCCCTTAGACCAGGCTCCTTCCATCCCCACCCCTCCTCCCTCTGCCAGGGTCCCAGGGGCAACAGGGATGGGGCGTGGGGGGTTGGAGGTCCCCCTTGCCCTCTAAATCCCACGCTAACAGGACACTCTCTCTCTCTCCAGGTGGCTTTGATTTTTGTGTCGTGTTTTATTTTCTCCTCCATCCGAATCGTTTTTTCTCGTTGACCGTTTTTTTTTCTCTCCGTCTCCCGGAAGAAAAAAAAAAAGAAAAAAAGAAAAAGGAAAAAGCAGCCCTCCCAGCCTCATGCTTCTCCTCCTTTTCCTTTTTTTTTTCCGGCAAGAATGAAAAAAAGAAACCAAAATCTCCTCTCCCCCTGCAGTAACTCCCCGCCCCATCCTCCCTCTGGTTCTGCCTGTCCCTCTCCCTCTCTCCGGTGCCCTTTCTCTTTCTCCCCTCTCACGCCCTCCACCCTCTGTTTCGGCATCGGGCCCCTTCCCTCAGCTCCGGGCTGGGGGCTCCCCCCGATGTCTGTCACAAGTTAAAAAGGTTTTTAAATTGTGGCGGCAAAAGCTTTTTTCTCCCCTCTCTGGCTGATTTTGATGACTCGTGTTTTCTTTGTTTCTTTCCTCTTTTCTTTCTTTTTTCTTCTTCTTCTTTTTTTTTTTTTCTCTTTCTTTCTTTCTCTCCTTCCCCTTTCCAAGGTCCGGCTCACCTGACGTTAAACAGCGAAGGTATGGTTTGAAGTTCTGGTTTGCTTTGGATTGGACTGGATCACCCCTAACCTGCGCCTGGATTTTCTGTTCCCCTCCTTGTTCCCCTTTCCCTCCTCCATCTGTCCCACTTCCTTCCCTCCCTCCCCCCTTCCTCTGCCATGTCTTTATTTGATGTGGGGGTGCTGGGTGGGGGTGGGGTTTGTCTGTGTCCATGCTCCCCTCCCCACACTCCGTCCACCCTCATCTCACCTTGGTTTCTGACATCTAGAGATGTTTGAACTCCTGCCGTTGTCTCCAGTCACCTTTTTGCGTTGCCCTGGTAGTGTGTCTTGCTTTTTTTCTTTCTCATGGTGGTATTTTATTTCCTTCCATTCATTCTGATCATTCTTTCTTCTCTGTGAATCCAAATAAAAAGAGAAAAGCATGGGCTGGAGAAAGAGGGTTTTAGACAGCCTCATTCCCCTCACCCTGCCGCGGTGGGGTGTGCCCATGCCCACCGGGGAGCGAGCGGGAGAAGTAGGCAGTGCTGGCGTGGGACCCCCTTTCCACAGCTGCCCCACTGCACGCCTTCACCCTGTGTCTTTTGAATATCTCTTGACTCTGTTTTACAGATGAGGACACTTAGGCCCAGAGACATGAAGTGACTTGCTAGTGATTACACAGACTTTTAATTGGCGGTGTTATTGGGGCTGCTTATCTATTCTTAGCCTTGACCAAGTCCCTACCACTTAAAAACGCCCTGGTGGTTAGCTCCTGGAGACAGCCCAGGAGTCCTGATTGTGGTCCCTGCCAGCTGTGACCTCCCTGTCATTGACTCTCTGAGCGCTGCATTTGGCCTGCTAGCCCTGTAGGCACGCTCCCCGGCCCAGGGCCGTCCTCCGCTGGGGCTCACCTTCCACAGGGACAAGGTGGGGTCCTTGGCCTGTGCGGAGGGGCCTGCAGGAAGAAGACTGGGCTGTGCGGACAGACTCAGACCTGGAATTTAGGATGGATTTAGGTCTGGGCAGGAAGGGACCTGTGATTCTTTCAAGGGTGTGAAGTTATGGCAAGAAATGCGGGGAAAGAGGAAGTCCCAGGTGAGGAGTCAGGACCTGGTTGGTTCACTTACATCCTTCTTGCCTGTCAGTGCCCGGTCCAGGGGTGCTGGCTGTGGCTCACCTTTGTCATAGATGAAGGCCGAAAAGATTCCTCCTCCCTAGAGAGTCCACTGTTCAGGTGTTATTCTAGCTTTGGTTCTGGGGATTTGGGATTGGGGTGGGAGTAAGGGCCTGTGTAGGGACTTTTAAACTCCATTCTTGAGTTCCCCTCATCCTGAAGCCATCCTATGGGGTCTGGCAAAAGGTGTGGGTGCCTGGGAACCAACCGGGCTCTTAAGCTGACCTGGGACCCAGGCACGGTAATACATGTCTGTGGGGGCCTTTGGAGAGGAGGTCTGGGGCCCACAAGCTGGGCGGTACAGAGCAAGGAGTCACCCCTGAGATAGGGCTTCCTGCAAACATGAGCTCCAGCCAGTCAGGGCCTCCCCTGGTGTGCACAGCCCTCTGAAGGCACAACGGAAGGACGAAGTTTGAACAGAAACATGGCCCAGTCCCTGTGATGCTTCACAGTTGGACGAGAGACGTGGACAAAGGTGACATTAGGAGCACTCTCTGTAAATGAACCAAGTGCAGACAGAGCACCAGGTTTGCCTGGAGGATAGGTGAAGATCAGAAGAGGGGTGTGGTGTGTGAGCTGGGGGTTTTGGAGGAATGGTGCCTGTGTGTGACTCTGGCCCAGCAGAGAGGGGGTGAGCAAAGGCAGAGTGGGAAGAGAAGGAGCCAGGAGCCGGAATTGGGAGCTCAGGGCCTCCAGGTCCAAGTGCTGGCCTGTGTGCATGTAGACGCGCAGAAAGGGCTCCTGAACCAGCATGAGGCCTCTGCTCCTCTGCCTGTCTCCCCACCCCTGGGCAAAGGGCAGGACTCGGTGGTCACGAGTCTGATGGGATTTCTAGGCTAGTGATGCTCAGTTTGTCAACAGGTTCTTTCCCTAGAGTTCCCAAAGCAAGTGATTCCCCATAGCAGCTCCCCTCGCCCCAAACCTGTACCTCCAAGCAAGAGGACCCCTGCCCTGGAGAGGACCCTCCATCACCTCAAGGCTGGGGTGGGACTGGCTGGGTAGCCCCTGTGCCTGACTCCCCAATTCTGCTTCTCCAGTAGGGTCCTTACTGTTCTCCGAGGGGGGGGCCGGGAGAGGAGGAGCCGGTGATGTGCACCAGCCGACAAAAGGTCAGTGACCCCGCGGTCCCCAGAGAGCCCAGCCCTCAGCCCCTGCAGGCAAACTTCACTTCCTGTGGGGGAGGTTAGTCACAAAGGTGTACCCTCCTGGAGGCTTACAGGGATCACTGGGCTGCACCCCCAGTGCTTGCCCTGGTGTGAAGGGCCACAAATCTCCATTTCTTTCTCCAAGCTCAGCTGTCCTGGTGACCTCTGTCTAGAAC
The DNA here is from genome assembly GCF_014108415.1 of Molossus molossus. Classification (NCBI taxonomy): domain Eukaryota; kingdom Metazoa; phylum Chordata; class Mammalia; order Chiroptera; family Molossidae; genus Molossus; species Molossus molossus. The sequence continues at coordinate 90,631,175 of NW_023425348.1, read as the reverse complement.
ACAGATGTCCTGATGTCCTTTTGTGGCAGTTGTTCTGGCTCATTGCTAGAGAGGATGTTTCTCTGGTGGACCAGGCAGAATTGTGGTTTGCAGACATGGTATTTATAACACGTGTGTATCACAGACATCACCTAAATGAGCTTCCACGACCCTTTGTGGAAGGAAGGGCTCATTGCCCCTAGTTTACGAAGGAGGAAATTGACATGTGCTAAAGCCCCACCCCCCTCCTGAGACCAGCTAAAAGGGGTGGAGGTCGGGGTGCAGTGGCTTGAGCCTGTCTCAGGGCTGTAGGTTTTAAGCACTAAGGCTGCCTCTCTTAAGAGATTCTCTTTCCTAAGAAGTTTACAGGGCACTTTTGCGACCCCTCACGGAACGCCAGTGGGTGCCAAGGCCTGGGACTATTTAGTCCCATCTGTGTCTTTCAGTTCACGCTGTTCTGTCGGCCTGGATTTGCACCGTCCCTGCCCTCTTCCCCAGCTATTTGGTCTCTTTCAGCTGACTCTTGAAAAAAGCAGCCAGGCCATCCACACTGGAAGTTGCACCTGAACTCTCCAGGCAAACCCAGACACTCTTTGGCGTCCCCCTTGTCTACACAGCCATTATATCACCGTCTCGCTGTATCGTAACTGTCATGTGGCCTGTTTGCCCCTCACTAGACCAAGCTCCCTGAGAAGAGCGCTTGGGTCTCAGCTTCTGGCACTCGAGTAGGTGTGGCTCAGCTAATTTACTTTAAATGGGAGAACGGTCTTTGTTCTCAAGGGGCTCACGGACATTCTACCAAATAAGTACAATAAAGCGTGGTACATGCAAAGTATATAAAAAGTACAGACTTTGTCCAGAGGAGTTATTTACTGAGAGAGAGGAAGCGCGCGCGCACACACACACACACACACACACAGAAACTTGCACACCAGTACAAGAGTCCTTTCTTGGTAGAATGGTTCACAGTTGAGGAAGTCGCACCCATCTGTTCTCTTTCTAATGCCCACAGCAACCTGTGAGATAGGCTGATGATTAGTTCCTTTGTCCAGAGGAGAAAGCTGGGGCTTAGAGATGTTGCCTCTTGGCCAAGGTGGAAGAACCAGCATTCGTGCCCAGGTCTTTCTCACATCGCACTTCCTCTCAAGGGGGCAGTACAAGATGTTACTAGGCAGTAAGTGCCAAATGAGCAGAACAGACAGCTGTAGTGCCTGAGAGGAGGGGGGTGAAGGGGGCTGGAGACCTTCCCAGAGGAGGGCTCTGGGCTGGGCCTGCAAAGGAGGCAGCTGCTCTGTCCCTCACGGCGCTCAGAAATCCGGGACCACAGCTGGTCTCTGGACACATTCAGCCTGACTGGGGACATTTGTGGGGCTCCACACTCCCTGCCCTGGGAGATAAACAAGCCAGGGGAGATTAGGATTGTTGTTCAAGGCTGCCGGGAAATGTAGTTTAGGGATGGTCTGAGCTGGGAGATGGAGAGAGCGCCCCCTGGTGCTTCAGGGTTTGCTCCTCCCAGATCTGGTTTGCGCTTGGGCAGCCACCACATCCTTACCCTGAAAGAGTGTCCCCTGCCAACATCCCTTGAGGACCTGCTACCCTCCTTCCCACTCAGGGTCTCTCTCTGTCTTTCCCAACATCCTCAGGTTTTTTTGTTCACACTTGCTCATCTTTTTTCTGGCCCTCTCCTCAAATCCTTTCAGGCTCCCTCTGGCTGCTCCAAGCCTCTTTCCATCTCTGGGCCCTCGGGGGCCTCTGGCTGCACTGTGGACTCGGGTTCCAGAGCGGCTGGCTTTGCCTCCTCCCCTAGGAGACCCGAAGCCGGGCCTGGAGGAGCTGAGGAGTGGCCGGTCTTTCCACTTGGCCTCGTGGTCCAGCCCCAGGACCGCCTCACTCCTTTTCACTGGCCTCCTTTGTTCTGTCCAATCACTATTTCACGTGGTTGCCTTATTCTTTCCTTTTTTTTCTCTTCGACACTCCCTTTGATGATATTTTCTTTGACTGCAGTGAAGGTGAGGGAGTGGGAGGGAAGGCCTAGCTTCTGGGAGGGACTAGTACATGTGGCAAACCCAAGGTCAAGCACACCCCTTTCTTGGTCCTTGAGCCCCCAGCTCCACCCCCCACCAGTGCCCAGGCAGCAGGCCTGGTTGCTATGGAAGCAGTCGAGTCCTGAGAAAGCCTTGGCTTCCATTCCCTAGAGGTCGCTGTCCCCCTTTCCGTGCTGGCCCTCTTCCCATCACCCTTACCTGTCCCCTCCCAGCTTGCTCCTCGTCTTTATCCAGATGGCTTCACTCTGTCTCCATTTCCTTTCTGTCCAGGGTGGTCCATCTTCCTCCCTCCCTCCCTGGCCTCCCTCTGCACCTTTCCCTTCTTGTCTGGGCTTGACTCCTCCCTTTATTCTCTCTGGCCCTCCCCACTGGAGCCCTGAGGTAGGCAGAGCGAGGTTTCGACTGTCCCCACATTGCTGGTGTCCTCACCAGCCTCGCTGCTCTGTGGCCTCAGGAAACTGGGCCTTGCCAGCTGCAGTGAGTGAGGTGCCAGGCTCTGGGGCAGCAGCTGGTGCTTTGGCATCCGGAGGCAGTGAGGACAGTCTGCGGGCAGCCTGCCCGGTTGGAGAGAAGTGGGGCTGCTGTGTGCAGGGGAGGGGCCTCAGAGAAAACGCACCCAGAGAGCCACTGATTCTGCACGTGGCCCCACTGCTGTGGCCTGGCCCAGCAGGTGCATTAGGAGGACCATGCTTGCCCCTGGCATTGTGCTTTGCTCCTGCAGACCTGGGGGCCTATACTGAGAACACCCGGTGCTCCATAAACGCCCTTTGCCGGCATTCCTGTTCCTGTGAGGTGGGCGGGACGAGCTGTTTGCTGGGGAGGAGAAGCCAGTCACCCTCAGAGTCCAGGTTCCCTGCTCTCCCCTGCCTCCATGTCCCGTTCTCTTCCATCTGCGTGGGCGCTGGCCCGCGAAGCTGTGGGGCTGGGACCCCAACTTCCCTCCACTGAGCTGTCGACCTCTCACTTGTCCCCACTTATAGGTTGCCGAATGCCCCTAAGGCTCTCCCAGGCATTTTCACTTCCGCTTACAAAGTGCCCGTGGCAGCAGCCCAGGCGCACACACGCATGCACAGGCCTGTGAGCCCGGCCTAGCCTTGCGCTTTCACACCGGCCACCTGCCTGGCACATGGGGCCTCGCACCCATCTTCTGGGGCCCCTCCCAGGCTTCCTGCCTAAGGGCGCATCTGTGCTGTTCTCTGAGGATTCAGTAGGGGGGGGGTGATAGCTGGCATGAAAGCCACCTTGTAAGTCCTGCCCAGTGGCCTGTTGCTACCTGGTGCCCATCCCTGTACCCTGCATTGCCTTCTCACGTGTCCTCTCCTGCCCCCCACTCCACCGCTTCTGCATTCTTCTCATCTGCTCACTGCACGGCAGGCCGCTAGTTGCATCCCTAATGGTGAGGACTGAAACTGTCCCTGGGCTGAGGATGGGTGTCACCGAGAAGAGGCAGAAGTGGGTGGTGGGCTGCACTCGGGAGACCTCGGTGCCCCAGCCACAGGGGAAAGTCAGGTGGAGCCTCCGTGTCTCTTCCACATCCCTTTGTGAAGGGGAGTGGCTGATGGGAGGCCGGTGGGGGAGGAGACCGTGAGGAGTCTGCTTTGCCTGGCCCTGTGGCAGCTTAATTGTCAGCTGTCAGTGTGAGAACCATTTAGCAGCCTCCTGCTTTGGAAATGGACATGGGGGAAGTTGACGACTGACAGCAGAGATGGCAGGGTCCAGAGAGAGGGTGGACGGCTGGGGAGGGGAGAGGGTCTAGAGCAGCTGGGGCCACGGGGCTCCCACCCAGACCTGCGCCTGGGCTGCTGGAGGGGACGAGGGAGGCCTGGCTACCCTGTCCCACTCAGCCTTCTCCCCTCTCCCCACACCGCGGCGTCCAGGCAAGGAGGAATTTGTGGCAACCTTCAAAGGCAATGAGTTCTTCTGCTACGACCTGTCACACAACCCGATCCAGAGCAGCACAGACGAGATCACGCTGGCCTTCCGCACCCTGCAGCGCAACGGGCTGATGCTGCACACGGGCAAGTCGGCCGACTACGTCAACCTGTCCCTCAAGTCCGGGGCCGTCTGGCTGGTCATCAACCTGGGCTCGGGAGCCTTCGAGGCCCTCGTGGAACCTGTCAATGGCAAGTTCAACGACAACGCCTGGCATGACGTCCGGGTCACCCGAAACCTGCGCCAGGTAGGGGCCGCAAGGAGGAGGCCAGGGCCCAGCTGTGTCTGGGGTCGAATGGCAGTGCGGGTGCGAGGCATCAGGGCAGGGTGTGGAGGCAGGCTCTGGAGAAGAGCAAGGCTAGGCTGGGAGGGTCCAGGAGACCGGCAGCAGCAGGCAGGCTGCAGGGACCAGGGAGCAGAGCGAGGGAGGCGGCTGAAGAGCTGCCCAGGGTAGGAGTCCGAGGGACAGGGAAGGGCTGGGCTCAGATTAGTGCAGTTGCTGGGGTTTTAAGGCCTGGGGCTAAGCAATCAGGTGATCTGGTGGAAAGGTGATTCAGGAGGCGTGCGATGAAGCTTGGGTGGTGGGCCCTGGGGTGCTGTGAGTAGGGAGACACTGGCCTGGCGGAGCAGCTGTGGTGTCCCGACACCAGGGCAGCAAGGCACACACGAAAGCCTGAGGTGTGTGTGGGGGTAGGGTATGGCCTGCCCCCAGGTGGGGCCATTCTAGGACAGAGGCAGGATGAGGTCAGGGCCTGGTGGGGTCAGCAGGTGCTTGAGGGAGAGCAGGACGGAGGGGGTTGGTCCCGCCTCTCCTCTGGGCAGCACACTCCCTTGTCTTTCCCCTCCCGTCCCTCCAAAGGAGCCCAGGCTTTCCCAGCAGCCCATGGCTGTCTTCCCATGGCGCCCAGGCCTGTCTTCCCATGGCGCCCAGGCCAGCCTGTGCAGGAGCTCAGAGCAGACTCTTGGAGCGGCTCCTGCAGGCAGGACAAGGCTCTTCTCTGCAGGGAAGAGCTCCTGCTCCCAGACTCACCCCTGGAGAGGTGGCCTCTTTGCCTCCCACAAGGTCCAGGGTGGCTATAGCAGGTGAGGCCATCTCTCTGGCCAGGCTTCTGCTTGACAGCAGCCCCCATAGCTTGTTTCTAGCCCTGAGAAGTTCCCGCCTCAAACAGGGGCCAAGCCAGACCCTTGTTTGAACACAGGAGAGGCCACAGTGCATCCTGTCTCCACTTCCTGTGTCCTCTCCCTGCTCGCTCAGGTGCCCAGGCTCTTGCTGGCCCTTCTCTCTCGGGTGGGTCCACTGCTTTCCCTGGTAGCTGATGGCAAGGAAGCTTTCCCGGCCCCCCTCCAGCACCAAGGGCAACCGGGAGCATGTGGTCCCTCTGCCCTGGAGGTGCGTCTCTGCTGCTTTACAGCCCTTCTCTTACTGGCTAGCCTGTTTCCCGGCTCTGGTTGTGTGGGGCCAGCCCTCCACCATCTCTCCTCTTCATGCTTCTGCCCTTCTTCAGGGAAAGGCTCCTCCGTGGGGTCGGGTTCCAGCCGGCCTCTCGCTCTTCTTATCGGTTCCTCTTCAACGCTGGTGAGTGGTGGTCTCTCTGGGGACCACCCCCCTGCGGTTCCTTTCCTCGCCTGAGGACTCTGCTCTTCCTTCCCAGCCTGCTGCTCCCTCCGGCAGTTGGGCCCCTACCCTGGTGCCTATTCTCAGTGTCCCCTTTGCTCTGTAGAGTGGCGTGCTTGGTGGGGGTGCTCCTCCTCGGTACAATGCCCCTCTGACCAGGTCAGAGTAGTTAGTCCTGTGTTGTCACCACTGTCTGGGCAAGCCCGAGTGTGTCAGGTATGTTTGTCTTACTTTTATGTGCCACATACATCTTGCCTGTGGCGCGTTTTGCTTGCTCCCCTTCCCCAGGACCGCGCTGCCGCCCCGCACTGCCCTGGCAAGGTGCTGCAGCCAGAGTCTGCATCATGCGGCCAAACAGATGTATCATGCGTCCACGTTGGGTGCGGAGGAGGAAAAAGGCATGGTGCCTGACCTCCTGGCCCTTCAGCTCTAAGGGTGAACCAGGCAAAATCACCCAAGTGCCAGCTGTACAGCAGAAACTAAATCTTCTAGGAACTAGAGAGACACAGAGGGGAGGGGGAGGTCTGTTGCTGAGGGAGGCAGAAAAGCCACAGGGGGGAAAGTCTCAGCAGCACTGAGTGTCAGCAGTGACCCATGGTGACCTCTTCCTGGGCCTCACAGTCACAGGTCCAAGCCAGGAGCTGGTGGAAACGACTTCCCTGGCCTGATCTACTGGCTGGGCCAGAGCCGGCAGGTCATGCGACCGGAACGCAGCTCAGGGCCAAAGGGGTATCTGCGTAGAGACTTAGATCAAGAGCCCTTTTAAAAAAGGGTTTCTGGGGTTATGATATTTTTTGACTCTAGTCCACATCCATTAAGGGAGGTACAACCCTTTTCTGGTGTCTGTGGGAGGCTGACCTTCCCCTTCCATTGCGGGGAAGGTCAGCCTCAGGGCCATGTTCTCAATTCACTGCCTCACCTATGGCCTTGCTTATATTGAGTCCATCCTCACCAGGCCCTTCGAATGACTGTCTTTCAGGAGTTCTAAGAACGAGTTATTGGGTCCTGCTGCCCCTACAGTAATGGGTCTTGATCGAGGCGCTATGCCCCTTGCTCCCCCAGGACATCTGGCCGCGTCTGGAGACATTTCAGGTTGCCGCAGCTTGGGAGAGGGCCGCCCGTATCCAGTGGGTTGAGGCAGGATGCTGCTGGCGTCCCGCAGTGCGCAGGACAGCCCACGGCGGGGTGCTGTGGCCCAATGTCGGCAGTGCTGAGGTGGAAGAAGGCTGCCCCAACTGTTCGTGCAGTGTCCGGATGGTGTCCTCGGATTACGAAAACCCTTCTGTGGTCTGAGGGGCAATGTTGGGTTGGGGTGGGTGGTTTGAAACCAGTGTCTTGTCTCCCCACGTTCTGTGGACAGAAGCAAGGATGGGAGGCCGTGTCAGAAATGACATCTGCCTCCCACACAGGGTTCCACACTGTTTTCCCCAAGTGGTTAGGAAGGCCAGAGAGGGGCGGGCCTGCCCCAGAAGGAGCACTGAGGGGCTCTCCCTCCCCCTGGTTCTGGAGCGAGAGGCCAGCTCCAAAGACTGGAAGGAGGCAGAACCCCCCCCGAACTAGATAATGATCCCTGAAAGCACCAAGAGGCCCTTAGAACACAGCGGTTCGGATCAGAGGGGGCTTGACGGAGGCAGCCCTGGCTCCTGCCTTCTCCCTGCCCTAGGCCGCGGGCACTGCAGGTGTCTCTTGGAGGACTTTTGTAGGGATGATTACCTTTGAGAATTCCCCCAGGTCTATTTTAATCCTGGTTGCACTCTCCTCCCATACCCAGTATGCCTCCCACCCGTTTCATCATTAGCCAGAACCAAATTTGGAAGACAAGCTGGCTACCAAAGCATCACATGGTGCTGCCTCCTGCCCAGCTGCCATGATGCTGCTTCTCAGTGCGGAGATGTTCAGGGGCTCCCCTGGCCCCAGGAGGCAGTCCCCCCGAAATGGGGTCCTTCAAGTACTTGGGGATCCCTCCCCCACCTTCTGGCCCAGGCCAATCGTATTCTCTGGCAGCTCACACACCCTGTCATTGGATCTAACCGGGCTCCTCTGCCTACTCTGTCTGCGCTGGCTTCCTAGGTCCCCCTGTGTTCCCACGTTCTCCCACCGAAACCACCCTTCACCCTCCTTTCTGGCTGGTGAAATCCCAGAGCTGGGGTTCGAGTCAGACAGGCTGACTTCAAATCTCAGCTCTGCTACTAGTTTGAGAGACTGAGGCACGTTATGTAACCTCTCTGTGCTTAGCTCCTCGTTGGTGAAGGGAGCCTGCACCTCGCGGCACTGGAGGGCGCTCTGCCATGATCGTCAGCAGTGGGCTCTTCCTGTCTTCAGGCCGAATGCCAGCCTTCTTCATAAAGCCTTCCTTGGTCCTCCCGCCCCGGCCCTGGTCCTTTGCTGTGTCCTCACGCTGTCATCACATTCCGTCTGTGTGGTCAGTATTCGTGTTCATCTTTCTGTTTCTAGATGGTAAGCTCCTTGAGGGCGTCATACCAGCAACTATTGAGCCTTATTAGCTGTTTTTCTAGTGTTTTTTCCCGGTTCACTTGGGCTCTTTCTTGAAGCCAGTTGCCAAGTTTTGGACACGAGGACCAGCAGATTTATTTCATACACGCATCGAACTACCTCTTGACCCCTGGAAAAGACTCTCCTCGATTTACAGAGCCAGGAGAAGCCTATCCCTCCCCGGCCTCTGGGTCTCCGCAGGACCAGTCCCTCTTTACAGCCATGTCTTTCTTCTGCCAGCCCTGGAGGCCAAAGGTCTCCTTTGTCTTTTGTGTCTCACTAATTTTCTAGCAACCCTGCGAAGTGGGAGATGTTCCCATGTTACTGAAGGTTAAAGAACTTGCCGAAAGCTGTCCAGTTAGGAAGTGGTAGAATCGGAAGTCAGTTTGAGTCCGCAGCCTCTCCGACTCCCACCTCCCCGGGAGGGCCTGGCTGCTGTCCCTGGTGCAAACGGCATCAGCAGTCAGTTTGGATGGTGGCGCTGCCGTTCTTGGATGTTCGCAGATCTTGAAACCATCTGAATGTTCCACGTGTCTCTCGGAAAACGGGCCCCTCCCGTCTCTGAATTGAGTAGGCACCTCTTTCCTTTGTCCTGAGCTGCTTCTGCTCGAGCACCACAGAGATTGCCTCCATGCAGACTTCTGTGGTTTTGTGTGCAATCCCCCTCTTGGTTTTCTTTTTAATCCTCACCCAAGGACATTTTCTCAAATATCTTCAGATAGAGTGGGAAGGAGGGGGGGGGGGAGAGAGAGAGAGAGAGAGAGAGAGAAACATTGATGTGATAGAACCACATCGACTGGTTGACCAGGGCGGGGGACGAACTGCAACTGAGGTACATGCCCTTGACCGGAATGGAAGCTACGACTCTGGTCTGTGGGCTGATGCTCTAACCGCTGAGCCAAACTGGCCAGGGCCCCTCTTGGCTTTCTTGGAGGGCTGGGCTACACTTCAAGGCGGAGACAGGGCATAGTTTTGTCTAAAGGCCCTTGGCCATGAGGAGTTAGCACTGATGTGCCGGCTGAGTCCTCCCCTCCTCCTGGATGCCCTCCTCCCTCACGAGCACTGTCATTCTGGGGCTTCCGTGTGTTTCTGTGAGTGGGCAGATCCCTTCCCTGCTCACCTGTTAGTCTGAAGTTCAGCTCTCCAGATCCTGTCATTTGCCAAGGCATGGGTGGCCTTGTCACAGGCCACCAGGAATGGGTTCCCGTGGAAGCTCCACTCTAGTTTTTGGCCGTAATTGCCCCTTCCGGCATGATCCTCATGGATTGGGCTCTGGATCCCCAATCTCTGAGTCTAGAGGGGCCCTCTGTCACCCACTCCAACTTTCAGAGGAAGCCTGGATCTCTGGACACCTTAGTGGAAGGCCCAGGCTTAGAACTCACATCTTCCCTCTTAATCTTGTTTCTGACTTTGCCCTTCTATTTGTTAAAATGGAAGCTGTCCGTGAACGTTGACAACTGTTGTCTTCATTGTAGTTTCCACAGCCAGTTCTAACTCAGAGTAGGGGTCGCACTTCTCCCAATGCCTTTCCTCTGCCTTGTTCACCGAGTGCCGCGGTGACACGGGAACTCTGACCTTCCAGAGGCAGGTGGTTTAGCTGCCCTGAAGCTGACTGCTGCTTGCTCCGACTATTGGCCTCTTCATTCACGACAGCTGACCGAGAGCACGCGCCCTCGGATCGCCGGCACGCCCTCGCTCCAGCACTGCCCTGCAGTGAGACTCGCGCCCTCCTGCTATGTAAACTGCTTCTGCATCTCTGATAATTAATATCGGTTATTCAGCACCTTTTCTGCCGCTAAATATTGAATTCTGTTATTTTTAATTATGTGAGGCCCTTATTAATTGTGTTACTGAATTAGCCCTGTGTCCACTGGTGATGATAACTTTCTAACTAATGGATCTGTCCCTAGAATACCTCTCCTCTGCATAGTCACTCTCGGGTGTGCAGTTTAGTATCTAATAGACACCAAGCTATCATGTCCCTCTGTCTCTGATACTCCACGTGAAGCTGCCTCAGCCTTTTTGGCATCTCCTCCCCAGAGACCAGGTGGTTGTTGCTGCTGTCTTTGGCCATGAGAAGAGAAAATGAAGTTGGAGGTAGAAAGCTGGCTTATAGCTTAGAGAGGAGGAAAGGATTTTAGAGGTAGGTGGGCCTGTGTTCCTTTCTGTGGTGTGGTGTGGAGGGGTGGATTCCTGGTGCTGGCTGTGGGGCACGGAGGCTCAGGGGTCTCGGTGTGCACGGAAGGAGGCTGGGCTGCCGGGAAAGCCTTACCAATTCCAGACACTTGCAGGGGTGGTAGTGGTGGACACTTAATTCTGGGAGGAGCAGCTGCCCAGAGGAGCATGGGAATGGGGGTGAGGTGAGTGAAGAGCCTAGGGAACCTTCTGGGAAATGTGGGCTCTGAAAAGTCACGTTGGGCAGGAAGGAGAAGTCGGCTACAGGTGGGAGAGGCGGAGGAGAGGGAGGAGAGTGAGTGATGAGTAGATAGGGTCTGAGAGTGAGCCCGCTGCCAGCCCACGGAGGGCAACGTTTCCTTTTTCTCATTCTGGTGACCGCGCATTCTCTCTTCCTTTCTCAAGGAAGAGACAGACCAAAAATGAATGAATGAATTAATAAATAAATAAATAAATAAATAAATAAATAAAACGAGGAGCTGCCCCTCCCCCATGACTCCCCGGACCTATTTGCCTATCCTCCATCCCCAGGAAGAGCAGACACCTATGTTCCCTTCTGCGTTCCTTGGGACCCCCTACCCTTTGTCCCCAGACGAAATCACCTCTCATTCTAGTCACTCCTGTGATTCTCTAGGGGTGTTGGCCACTCTTCTCCCAGCCTGACAGCCAGCTGGCCCATCACCAAACAGTTAACCCATTAACTCGACATGGTCATTGGTCAGCCAGTTGGCCAGCACCAACTCACTGTCTAGCCAGTTCTCTGGAAAGCCATCTGGTCGACCAGTTAGCCAGCAAACCCACCCGTCCACTACCTAAGTCAAGAGTCCATCCCTTTCTCACACCCTTGCTCCCTCCTCTCCTTTCCCTCAACTTCCTAACATTTCAGCTGACAGGATTTACTAATACTGCATAACTGGGTCTGCTTCTTAACCCCCTGCCTTCCCTCTTTCACCCTCTGTTGGAAAACCCCGTTACTGACTCTGTGTGTGTTACTAACACGCTTATAACCCGGGGGACCAAGGGATGGGCAGGGACAGGTGGGGCAAGGTATGAGTGAAAGACTGAACTAACCTTTCTGTCTCATCTGCGGAATGTCGCCATCTTTAAGTCTTTGCTTTCCTGGTCCAGTTCTTTTGTTGTTTTCTTCTCTACTAACCAAGGTCTCTAACTGTTCCCCTTCTCTGCAGCAGGCTCTTCCTCCGGGAGGGGACGGGGAAGAGGAATCCAGAGGAGGGTTTGGGGAGGGATCGGGAGAAGAAGGGATTTGATTTTTGTGTGTGTTTTATTTCTCCTTCCCATCATAATTTGATTTTCTTTAAACGAAATGCTTTAGCGGAACCTAAGGTGGGAGGGTCTGAACAAACAACCAAGTAGATACGGATATATATTTTCCTCCTTCCTGGAGTTTCACAGTTGGTCATTTTATTTTTCTTTTCTTTCGTTCTGTTCTTTTGTTGTTGTCTTTGTTGTTGTGTTTTTGTTTTTGTTTTTGTTTTGACCCCTTCCCTCCCCATATCTCCGGTGAAGCACGCAGGGATTGGACACGCTATGGTAAACAAACTGCATTATCTGGTAGATATCACTCTAATTGTCTTACCGTTTGGTTTGCCGTGGGTTTTTTTAACTGTTCGATTCTCCCTCTTTTGTTTCCTTCCCCAGTTTGGTTTTGGTTGATTTGCTCTTCCTTTTTTGCGTCCTGGAAAAATCTTTAGATTTTTGCTTCTCCTTTAGTTGTCCTCTTTCCCTTTTCTTTCTTTTTTGGTCCAAACTCAAATCCAAAAGACAAATGGCAATCGAGGAATTTGGCCTGTCCCTCCCCTAAGCCCTGACTCCTGAATTCAGATTCCTGGCCCGAGGGAGCCCCAGGCTCAGAGGCTCCGGGTAGACCGCCCGATGCGGGCTGCTTATTTCTATTGCTTTGTTCTGTTCATTTCCCCCTCCCTCGTTTTGTTTTTCTCTTTGATTTGGTTTCTTTCTTGGTCTCCTGAAAATCCATGGAAAACACCATCCCATGACATGCTCTGCTCTGCTCACCGTCAGTCCCTGGACAGGCCCTTAAGTTGGAGGACGGGCAGCGGGTGAGACCTCCAGGGGCAGCCAGCCGGGCAGGTTCCCGAGGGGGCAGAGGTGGCCTTGGGAGATTCACAGCAGCCTGGGACCAGTCCAGACTGCTCCTCCCAATCAGTTCCTACCAATTTGGGGCTACCCCATGCTGGCTGCCAGGGAAGAGGTGCCATCCCTACCCTCACTTCTCAACCTTGAGGGTTCCTGGTTCCGTCTTCCCCCACATTTTGCATGGCACGAATGGTCTTTTCCCTCCACCAGGGACAGCGTCCAGTTCCCCCACAGCTCTGCTGCTCTGACTAACACTGTGTTTCACACTGTCTTCCTTCCCCTCCATCTCTCCTCCCTTCTCTGTCCCCTGCCTGTCCAGCATGGCCTCTGACCAGGGTTGGTTTCCTTCCCTGTTGCGGAGGTGAGCGGAGGAGGCCCAGCAGGGGTGAAGCTGGGGGAGTTTTCACCAAGCTCCTCTGTTTGGGTTGGGCTTAGTCCCCATGAGTGTTGGTGTCTGTGTAAATGCAGCTGGTGTATGTTGGTGTGTGGGTGCTAGTGTGTGTAAATGTTGGTGTGACATTTAGGGGTGTTAGAGGGAGACTGTACTCTGTTTGGGAGACTGCTGGTGACTACATGTTGAATGCCGGCGTGCGCTGGGGGCCGTGTGACTGTGTCTGAGCCTGTGAGGGCTCCGTGTGGAGGTGGCTGTGGGGGCAGGAGCAGGCAGGAGCCGAGGCCGGCCCTCTGCTCCTCGTCACGCCTCGGAGTGTGTGCCTGCAGGCCCTGCTGTGTGCCATCCCCCGGGATTCCCTCGTGCCTGCCCAGTCCTGGCTCTGCGGCAGCAGGCGGTTAGTCATCGCCTATTAATAATGCAGCGTGATTGAGCACCAGGCTGGGGACCCTGCAGATGGACGTGTCTGCTCCCGTGGGGCCCACGCTGCTCGGGGCAGCTGCCTGGCCGCCCCAGCCTCCCAGCTTCGTGTGGCTGCCTGGCTGGCGAGCAGGGAAGCCTGGTCACTGGGCTCCTGATGCGAGCGGCTCCCCGGCCTCCCCAGGAGGCCCTACCTCCCAGGGCAGGGTGGCCAGGCCTATGCGCTCGCAGGTCTGTCTCCCTGCACCCACAGGCCGGCCACCCTGTCCGCTGCCCAGTCCCTGAGCTAGTGCCCGCGGCCATAGCCATCCTACGCTCCCCAGCCTGAGATCTTATCTGGTCATGCCCAGTCATCCCCAAGTTCAAGTGGAGCCATTGGGTGGTCCCAGCACCACCCTCACAGTCGGTTCTCAGGCTCCTGCCCCTAGGATGTAGCTGCTGCCGGCTCTTCAGACCTGGCCACTGAGACCTTCTTCACAGAGCTTCACTGTGACTTCGGGAACAGGAATGAGGCGAGATGAGCCCATGTCGCACACCTGGAGAATACCATCTGAGAATTAGAGCCCACACACCTTCCTTCCAGTTGCAGTTCAGTTAAAACCGACTGTGTGACCTGGGGCGAAAGCTCAGTTACCCAGCGGGCTGATGACACACCTGCTCGGCCCATCTCCTGGGTCAGTGTGAAGGGCAGGGAGGGTGACGGAAGCGAGAGCATCTGTGCTCTGCAAAGGGGATTGTCACGGTGTTACGCTGTATAAACTCTCAGTGTTTCTCAAGGTTTCCAGGGCAGGGATGTTTGTAAAGGTGCTGTTCCCTTCCCATAGCAAACCCTGGAGAGTACGAAGTCGCTGGCCCCACTGAGACCCTATTATTACCATCCCCTCTTAGGAATGAGCCCTTAAATAACTGCATGGAACCCCAGAGTGCTTCAGGAATTGGGCCTGGGGAGGAGGAGATATGGAGTGACTGGGGTAAGAAGCAAAGAACTCTGTCTGCCTGCCCCCGCCCCCGGCAAGGGAGGTGGCTGCTACATGTTCCGTCTCTGAAGTCCACGCCTTCCAGCCTGAGCACCTCTGTGGATGAGCGGAGCTGGCTGCCTTGGGGTGGCCTGAGTAGCCTCCTGAACCCTTAGGAATTTGTCCCAGGAACAGCTCTTTCAGGCCAAGACTGGAGTCAGAAAACAGAACACCAAAAGAGACAGCGTTCGACAGGTTCTTTCCCAGGCATTCCTCAGCCGCTTCCGGCGGCTGTTGAATTTGTTTTTCTCACTCTTTTCTTCTTATCTGAACATTTCCCCCTGGGGGAGAGGGTGGGTACAGACCAAAAAGGCCAAGGTTTGGCTTAGGTGGTCAGGACGATGGATGTTTTCTTGTAAAAATGGTAATAATTTTTGGTACATACACCAGAGGATTTGGGTCCTCTAAATAGCTTTCACCTTTTGAAGATCATTTAATTTTTTTTTTTATCCTCACCTGAGAACATTTTTCCATTTTTTGTTCAGATAGAGTGGGAGGGAGAGAGAGAGGAAGAGAGAGAGAAGAGAGAAACATCGACGTGAAAGGGACACACCGAGTGGCTGCCACCCGCACGACCCAACCAGGGCCAGGGACAAACTGCAACCGAGGTATGCGCATTTAACGGGAACCGAACCCTGGTCTCTCTGGACCGCAGGCCGACACTCTAACCGCTCGGCCAAACCGACCAGGGCTCATTTAATTTTTTTTTATCCTCACCTGAGGACATTTTTCCATTTATCTTTAGACAGATTAGGAGGGAGGGAGAGAGGGAGAGAGAGAGAAACATCGATGTGAGAGGACACATTGACTGGTTGCCTCCCACGTGACTCCGACCAGGGTTGGGGACAAACCGCAACCAAGGTACGTGCCTTTGACCTGAATCCAACCAGGGACTCTCTGGTCCGCAGGCCAGCGCTCTAACTGCTGAGCCAAACCGGCCAGGGCGGATATTATTTAAACTCAATCAGTGTCTCGATTGCAGGCAGCAGGCAGAGAGGATCCCCAGTCAACAGAGGGGGAAACCGAGGCCCAGAGAAAGCCTGGGGTCACAGACCGGTTCTGGAAGATTTCAGTGCTGTCATTCAGTCATCTCATGTGACCCTCATGGTCAGCCTGGGAGAAGGGAGAGTGATGAAACTTCTAAAGCCTCTTTTACAGATGAGCGTCCGAGAGGGAACACAAATTGTTCTGAAAAACGGTGAAAGCTAAAAAGCTCAGGATGTCTGAGCTGAAGTTTCTATTCCCAAGCTGTCTCAGATGCACAGGTCGGGATTCACTGCTGGGCCGGAACTGCTGGAGGCCATCTTCCGGGTGCATCTGTCCGGCCAGTTTCTCTAGGTTTCTCCCCCACCCTGAACAGGGGCAGGGCTGCGCGCCTCCCTCAGACGTCCTGCCCTGTCTTCCTTCTCTGGTCCCAGCCCACTCAGCTCTAAGTTAGCTCCCATGGCTCGTGAACCCTTTGAGAATTTGATGACACAGCAATGGCATCTCACAAGAAAACAAGATGCCCATTGATGCAGTTTTGACTACAGTATCGAGGGGCTTCAAGAATCCCCAAAGCCTACCCAGCCCACCCACACATTCAAAACACTGTCCCTCACGCAGTCTTATCCTCTCCCAAATCAACCCCCTTCCAAGGAGGTTGGTGTCTCTGTGATCATAGCAGGGAACGGAGAAGGGTTCTGGATGATGCCAGAGGGGTATCCACTCGTCCTCAGCCTTCTTCTTGGGGCATGGTGGGCCAGAAGTGCCCTGTGGGGGTATTTGTGGCCAGGGCCTGCCTAAGTAGGGAGCTGAGCACAGCAGAACAGAAGAAACGTGAGGTCAGTGGGGAGGGTTGAGAGCCCCCCCAGGTGGTAGGCTGTCCCTGGTAGCACCTTCAGCCACCCTTCCTGCTCCTGGGGAGTGGAGCCTGTATCTTCTGTGCTCCCCACTCTCCTCCCTGGCTGGGCATGGCTCTTCCAGGCAGGGTCATGGCTCCTTCCTCCTGGCCTACTCAGGCCCCACTCAGGCCCGGCCTGTCTGTGTTGAGTGGACTGGTGTGGGTTGGGTGCAGAGTCTCTGCTGTGTCTTGGGGCCCAAGCCATGGTCCTGATGATGGAAAGGATGCTGGTTGGAATGAGCCCTTCGAGACTCCCCCTCTGCCTTCAGTGGGGTGTGGTGTATGGCAGGTGTGTCTGGGGTCCTGATCAGTGGCGAGTGGGCAGTGGGAATGAGCGCCTGGGCCACCCTCTGGTGGAGAAGGTCTGAGTCTAATGTCCCTTTCTTTCTCAACCCATAGATATCTGTCCTAGTGGGGGCCCCTCTCCCCTCCTCCGCTGGAAGGAAGCTTCTCCTTCCTGTACCCCCACAGCTCTTTTGCCTCCATCTCTGCTTTGCCCTATCGCCCCAGCCCGCATGCCTTCTCACCGTGGCTGTGTCCTCGCCTCTCCTGCGGCCGCCCCCCCTTGGCCTCTAACCCGCATGCGCCCTCCAGGCAGTGGCTGTTCTGTGTTGCATGCCCCCCTGCCCTCCTCCCCCGCCGGCCCGACCCATTCCAGAAGCTGTGCGGGGGGGTTGGGGGGCAGGGGCATCATGAACCCCTAGGGTGGAGGGGGACAGGGGAATTATTCCCCCGTTTCCTGCTTTTACTAACGAACCCGCCATTTTTGTGTCTGGACTTTGATTTGTCTGAGGGAACAGTTGGGTTTACTAATCTGTCATCTCCCTCCTTGCCTTCCCCAGAGACCTTCCTCCATTCCCCTGCCCTTGGCTTCCCTTCCACCCAATGCCCGCCCCCCACTTTCTCTACTTCCCCCACCCCCAGGCTGACCCCCTTCCTCCCAGCATCTCCTGATGCTACCCACCTCCTGCTACCCTCTCCTCCACCCCCTGGGCCAGGGCTGCTCTGAAAGAGTAGTTGTGAATTTGGGAGACAGGTAGGAGGGTGATTAGGGCAACCCTATTCTACCAGGGGGCACCACATGGCCGTGATTTACATAAAGCTGTGGGGAAAAGGTCAGATTTGCACCCAGTCTGGAGGGGAGTTGAGGAGGGCACCTCCCCTCCCCCGATCAGGTCCTTCTAACTCTGAGAGGGCAAAGGCAGGTGAGCTGGCCTCATGGACTGGGCCAGAGAAAGCCCATAGGGCGAAGAAGATGCCAGTAGCTGGGGCCCTGGCTTCTGGGGCTGGGGAGGGAGAACAGCTGAGTGGCTCAGGTGCGTGAAGGCCGAGTGTACTGATGGGGGCAAGGAGAGCCTCTTCCTGGAGAGCTGTGGGCTGGGAGGGCCCCTCTCCCCTTGCACAGAAGCAGGGGTGCCTGGTTAGAGCAGTCTCGGAGGACTGAGGCTCTGTCCACCAAAGGCCCCAAGGTGTAAAATTTAGAGCTGGGACGCAGGCAGTGAGATCCAAGTGTAGCCCTGAGTCATGAGTGACTTGGTGCTTGCCTTTAATGACTATGATGTGTCCCTGGACCGTGCTGGGATTAGTGGGGTCATAGGGACATATCAGGCCAGGTGCCAGTCTTTCAGGAGCTGACTGTCTATTTGGGGTGGCCAGCAGTAGCCTCAGGGACTGCTTAGTGGCCCAATTCAGAAGTGGAAGTAGAGGCAAGATGGTAGAGAGTTCTTCCCAGGGAATCCCCCTCACTCTGCCACGCCTCCCTATCTTACCCGCCCCTTCAGCCCAGTCCCCTCCTTCCCTTTCTCCAGCCCCTTCTGCCCGGTCTAATCTTGTCTGCATGTTTTTGTGACTAATACTTTGACCCTTCCCTTTTCCACCCAGATCCCCACTTCCCAGCCAAGGGTGGGATGGAGGGAAGACGAAATAAACAGTAATGACCAGCCATCCCCTCCAAACAAGACTCAAAAGCTTTCAAACCTCCCCCTTCCACAAAGATACCCCCTTACCATCTGTCCTGAACCTAGTTCTCCCAGCACAAGGTTTGATGGTTCCCAGGAGGGGCCCCTTCCACCCTGGCTTTGCTCAGCCCCACCCTGTCACTGAGAGGCTCCAGCTCAGCAAGAGGGGGCTCACGGGTCCTGTGAGGGAGGTTCCCCTTGCTCCCATTCTGCTCATGTCCCTTGGGAGTTCCGAACACCCACCCCTGCCCGGGACAGTGGAACTTGGGGCCCAGTTGCTGGAATATGGCAGGTGGCCTGTGCAGATGAGTGGGGATAACATAGACTGTGACTGCGAGGCCCCAGTCACTAGACTTTTCCTGAAAAGGGGGTGTTGAGCACTTTAGGGAAGTGGGGTGAACATGGCCTGTGGAAGCATGGACTTGCTTCCTGATGGCTCCTGCAGGAACTGCCTGCATTTCCCAGCTGACCATCCTAAACACAGCCTTCCTAGAGTGGGGGGCTCTAGGACATTTGCCTGGGGTGGGGGTAGTCCAAGAGTCCCCTGCACTTGCCTCTCCCCCCAAGGTCACTCTGTCTTCCTCAGGCCACACTGGAACACCTCCTTGGAGCACCAGGTACTCCCCTGTCCTTACCGATCTTGCTTTTTACCTGACTTTTCAGCCCAGGGTCAAGGTGTCATGAGGTTAGCTCTGACCCCTCTGTTCTCTAGCCTGGCCCTGACTCCCCAGAGGGTGATGGCGGCCTCAGTAGGAAGACGAAGAGACAAAGGCAGGCTGATGGATAGGCAAAGTACTGCCCTGTCCTTGGGAGACGAGAGGGACCTGAGTACAGAGGGATCTGGGCATAAAGAGAGACTCAGGAAAGGGGTGTGGTGATGGGAATCGGCCTTGAAGCATGTTCTGCGTCCCCAGGAAGTTCCAAGACTCCCCAGGAATATCTGAGTTCTTGTTCCTCATGCTCTCTGCCACCTCTCCACTGGGCTATGACTGAAGGGACTCCCAGCACCTCTGCAGCGGGAGCTGCAGGGGAGTTGGAACCCCCAAGATCCAAGGGGAATTGGTGTTCTCTGCCTCAGTTATGAAAGACGCTCTGAAATCACATGCGAGTTCAGAGAACACCTTCCAGAGCAGGGGAGTGAAGGTGCCATTTGCATCCCCCATACTGGAGCCCTGGTCTGGGGTCCCCACCTCCATTCGGAGCCACAGGCACTGGCTCTTGGTGAGCACCTCAGTACCTCCACACCTCTGCTGCCGAGCTGGGGGCCGGGCAGGCCTCAGCCCACCCTGAAACCATCAAATCTTGTGCTGCCTACCCCCCCCCACTGTTCCTCCTCCAAGACAAGCAGACATAAAAATGGGGGGTCCAGTCCCCCTCCCCCACTGCCCCCTGGCCCCTTCCTTGCCCAGCCCTCGACTCTTCCCAGAGAGTTGATGCGGTTGTCTCCTTGTCTCTCCCCTCCCTCCCTGGGCTGGGCAGGTGACCATCTCAGTGGACGGGATCCTGACCACCACAGGCTACACGCAGGAGGATTACACCATGCTGGGCTCTGACGACTTCTTCTACATCGGGGGCAGCCCCAACACAGCTGACCTGCCGGGCTCGCCCGTCAGCAATAACTTTATGGGCTGCCTCAAGGACGTGAGTAGGGCTAGGGAAGGGCTGCGGTCGGCCCAGGAACCCTTTGCCCCGTCCTCGGTGTGAGTTAGTCTGACTTGGCCGCTGCCCGGGGCCTCTGTGCCTTCCAGGTCGGTGGGGGGAGGCCTTCCCTAAGGCGATTGACTCCAGCCACAGGCCTCTCGCACTTCCTGGAGCCTCGGAAGGCCCCACCCTCTCAGAGGACCCTCCAGGCAGCTCTTGAATGTGAAGACGAAATCCCTGTGTCTAAGTCCGAGCTCTTCCACTCACGAGCTCTGTGACCTTGGCAAGGTCCCCTGACCTATCTAATTCTTCATTTTCCCCTCATCTGTAAAATGAGTGGTCAGCACCTGCTCCTTAAAGTGGGTGTGAGGAGCAGATGAGAGTGTGAACAGAAAGACTCTGAAATGGGAAATGCCAACTAGATGGTGGCCGTGACTGGCTTGCCATTGCTATGAACGCGACCCCATTCTGGGGCTGGGCAGGAAGACAGGATGGAGAGTGAGTGGGGCATGGGAGCTGCTCGTTCGCAGCCCCTGTGTGGGAGGTTCTAGAACAGAGGTCTGGTGGTGCTGAGCAGGGCCTCCAGGGCTGGGTGGCAGGGCCCCGTGGGGCTGGCAGCCGTGGGGCAGCAGTGGCCAGGCCCTAAGTCGCCTCTGCTTCTTCATTCCTGACCTGCCCCTCCCTGCAGGTGGTCTATAAGAATAATGACTTCAAGCTGGAGCTATCCCGCCTGGCAAAGGAAGGGGACCCCAAGATGAAGCTGCAGGGAGACCTGTCATTCCGCTGTGAAGATGTGGCTGCCCTGGACCCCGTGACCTTTGAGAGTCCCGAGGCCTTTGTGGCGCTGCCCCGCTGGAGCGCCAAGCGCACGGGCTCCATCTCCCTGGACTTCCGCACCACTGAGCCCAACGGGCTGCTGCTCTTCAGCCAGGGCCGGCGGGCCGGGGGCGGGGCGGGGGCCGGGGCTGGCAGCCCCAGCTCTGCCCAGCGGGCTGACTACTTCGCCATGGAGCTGTTGGACGGCTACCTCTACCTTCTGCTGGACATGGGCTCAGGAGGCATCAAGCTGCGGGCGTCCAGCCGCAAGGTCAACGACGGCGAGTGGTGCCATGTGGACTTCCAGAGGGACGGGCGCAAAGGTCAGCAGTCCTCGGGTCCCTCCTCACCCTGGCCGTTCCTGGCGCCTGCCCTGACACCCTCCCAGGCGCCTTCTGTCCTACTCTTCCTCGAGCCCCTCCCTGCTTTTCCTCCACTGCCCTCTGGCCCTCCCGCCTCCACTCCCGCTTCTGTCGTGGGGCCGGGATGGACCGGGCACAGCGTTAGGAGACCAGGGTGCACACCAGCTCGTTCACTTGCTGTGTGTGACTTTAGCCCCATCACTCAACCCCCCCCCCCAAGCCTCCGTTTTCTTATCTATACGAGGAATCATCACATAGGAGTGATCAAGAGGAAAAAAAGAGAAAACACTGTAAAAACATTAGCACAGTGTCTCCCACAGAGTAGGTACCTCATTTCCCTAAAAACAAAACAAAAAACCTCCCAACCATGTCTCCCTTCTGTCTGGATCCATTCAACTTTCTTTTATTAATTCACTTGGGAAATAGTTATTGAGCACCAACGATGCTAGGCGCTGTCCAGGGTGCTGGAGTCGGGGAGCAGTGAACTAAATAGTCCGCTGTCACGGAGGGGGGGGGGGCGGCCACCCGCTGAGCTCCAGCACAGTAAAGCAGCCCAGCGAGCCGGAGCTGGAGCGTGCCCAGGTCAGGCAGTGCTATTTCCTGAACCTCCTGTTGCGTTGAGCCACCCTCTCCTCCCCTCATCCCTCTTAGTCCCCCTTTCCCATCCCCTTCTTGTTTCCTGCCTAAGTCCTCCTGTTGAGCAGGCGAGCATTATCTGAGAAAGAGAACTGATATAGACGAGAACTGACATATTATCCAGTTTAAGCATGTATCAATGCCAGCTACATTTTTGTGCTTCTTCAGCTGTCACCGCACGGGCCTTCCAGTCTAGGTGGAGTGCCATTCGCCCACACACAGGGAGGAGGGGCTGCCACGGCTCCCGGAAGTGTCAGCTTTCCATGGGCTAGCTGTTCCTTCCCCTTCCTTCCTCAGAGGAAGGCTGCCTTCCCTGGGCTTTACGGTGAATGAGTTCATCCCCTGTTTTTGTCTCATGATGCCTCCTGGTGTCTCCACACAGGAGGTCAGTTACTCTTTAGGTTGGAAAGTTGCCCAGATCTCCTGGGCCTCCTGCTCCTTTTTGTCTCAGGAAGTGTCCCCTTAGCTTCACACAGAACTCCAGAGGCCACCCAGTAGCCTGGCGGGTCCTTGGGCCACTCTCTTGACCAGCTCTGGCCATGTCCGGTGGCCCACATCCATCACACAACACACACACGTGAGCAGGCATTCCAACACAGCTCTCTGACCTTTTCCATGGTCTCAAACACATTGTGGCCAATTATACACAACACAACATAAAAGTTACCGTTTTAGCCCCTGTAAGGATACAGTGTAGTGGCATTAAGTACATTCACAGTATTGTTGCAACCACCACTACCATCCATCTCCAGAATGTCCTCATTTTCCCCGAGCTGAAATTCTGTCCCCACTAAATATTGACTCCCCCTCCCCCCTCCCTCAGTCCCTGGCAGTGACCATTCTACTTTCTGTGACTACCCTAGGGACCTCAGATAAGTGGAACGATACAGCTTTGTCCTTTTGGGTCTGGCTTGTCATTCAGCGAATGTTTTCGAGGGTCCCGTGTTGCAGCATGTGGCAGCACGGCCTTCCTTTCCACAGCTGACTGACATTCCATCGCGTGTTGCATCTCACAGTCCGTTTGTCCATTCATCCATCGCTCAGTAAAAGCCGTGAAGCTCCTACGTGGCCCCAGATCTTTTCCTAAGATAACTGGTCTTTCCTTCCAAAGAACTCCTACAGCTCAGAAGCGCCGTGCCTGGCGTCCCTCCTGCTGGCCGCCAGCCTGTCCCACAGGCCGCAGGAGCCGGTCCGCCTGCCCAGCTTGTCTACCAGCCAGAGGGGCTCCGGGCCGGGTGGGGTGCATCGGCTCTGCTCCTCCCTTGCTGTGGTGTCTTGGGCAGGTCCCTCAGTTTCTCTAAGGCTTGTCTGCCATTTCAAAGTGGGATCATAAAGGACCCATTTCCAAGGGGTACTGTGGTACTTCAGTCATGTGATATATGTAAAGTGCTAAATGCCGGCATATATATTCTCACAAATGCTCAGTAAAAGTTAGTGGGGAAACCCTTTTAGATTCAAACCTTTCAGCCTCCTTAGGGTTCTGGGCCTCTAGTTCCTGGTTTAAGGGACTGGCGCAGGGATGATCTGTGAATGACTCAGCCCTTTGGGGGCGTGTCCCCCTCCTGTGCGTCCTCCAAAGACGGGCTCAGGTGCAGAGGGCGAAGTCTGGATCTCATACTGCAGCAGGGCAGGGGCTGGCTCATGTGAGCCCCTGAACTTGGGAGGACCTTTGTCAGGCGGTGTCTGAGCAGGAGAGTGAGGCTGAGCTTCGACCCAGGGCTGCTGCAGGGTGTGGGGTGGAGAGGCCCGAAGCGAGCCCAGCCGTCCTTCCTGGCCTGCGGCATCTCTCAGCCCTGCCTTCCCCACTGAGGCTCGCTGTCTTCGTTGATCCTAGGCTCCATCTCGGTGAACAGCCGCAGCACACCTTTCTTGGCCACCGGAGAGAGTGAGATTCTGGACCTGGAGAGCGAGCTGTACCTGGGCGGCCTCCCTGAGGGGGGGCGAGTGGAAATGCCCCTGCCGCCCGAGGTGTGGACAGCAGCGCTTCGGGCTGGCTACGTGGGCTGTGTGCGGGACCTCTTCATAGATGGGCGCAGCCGAGACCTCCGGGGCCTGGCCGAGGCGCAGGGGGCTGTGGGTGTCGCCCCCTTCTGCTCCCGGGAGACGCTGAAGCAGTGTTTATCTGCCCCCTGTCGAAATGGGGGCATCTGTCGAGAGGGCTGGAACCGCTTCGTCTGTGACTGCATCGGGACCGGCTTCCTGGGGCGGGTCTGTGAGAGAGGTGAGGCTAGCCTTCGTCCCGGGGGTCCCACTGCCTGTCCCCATGGCCCCTCCTCTCCAGGGTGCCTGCGCCACAGACCAGCCCTGGGCCTGTCCTCCTGGTAATGATTCTCTCCATCTTCTCTCTCCCTCCACTGGCCTTTGCCTGCCCCCTGCTCCCCTCTTTCCCCACTCCTGGGGCAGAGGCCACGGTCCTGAGCTACGATGGCTCCATGTACATGAAGATCATGCTGCCGAATGCCATGCACACGGAGGCAGAGGACGTGTCTCTGCGCTTCATGTCCCAGCGGGCCTATGGGCTCATGATGGCCACCACCTCCAGGGAGTCAGCCGACACCCTGCGCCTTGAGCTGGACGGGGGCCAGATGAAGCTCACTGTCAACCTCGGTAACCACCCCACCCTGTGCTTGTGGCCCCTTCCCTGGCCTTGCCTCTGACCCCCCCCCCCCTCTGTCTGGAGAAGCTGGTGGAGGCACCGCGAGGGTTTGGAGGCAGGGAGGTCGGAGCACTGAGAGCAGCCGGTGAACATGCGCAGTGTAGGTGATGCTCCGCCCTCAGCGGCACTGAGGGGGTACCCCAAGTGTGTGTGAGGTGTGACAGCGCCCCCCGGTGCTCATGGGGGTCTTGGCGGCGTCCGTCCTGCGCGTGCACAGAACGACCTCGTTCTTGGTCATCGCCTCATCCCCGTGGTCGTTCATCGGGGAGGCACCCTGGTGCTAAGCCCCGCCCGCCGCGCAGGCGCAGAGCCAGGGCCCGCCCCGGGGCCGCCACCCCTGCTCTCGGACGGGCTGCCTCGGGACATCGCATCTTCTCGTGTCCGCTCACACGCGAGTCCCGGAGCTGCCCTGCGATGACACCAGGCCACCAGACAGGTGTTGTGACCCCTGTTTCATAGACGGTAAAATTCATACATTGCCTTATCCAACGTCACAAAGCTAGTGGGGGTGGGAAAAGGGGGCGCAGCCCAGACTCAAATTCAGGTCATGTGCTTAAAGCCCAGAGCTTCCCTCACGGCCTCTAACAGAGCTGGGGGAGGGGCGCCAGGGGTCCTGCCCCTGCCCAGAGCAGGCCACAGCCCACTGCACCTGGCAGTCCTCCGGGCGCCACTCGAGCGGACCCTGCGGCCTGTTGGGCCAAAAACAAAACGGCACTCACTCATTCAGCTAATATTCCTTGGACCTTTATACGTGCCAGGTTATTCCCAGCCTGGGACTACAGTAGTCGCTGAGACAAGGTCCCCACCACCACGGAGCCTTCAGCCAGTGGTCCCACGCTGCCAGGCCGGCCACACCTGTCCTTCCAGATGAGCCTCTCTGAGCGCAGACATGTGTAGCACCCAACGGCCTGCCACGCAGGAAGGTTCAGGCCACTGGGGTCACCTGTGTCCTGGGCCTTGAGGAGAAGTAGGGCCCTTCCGAGCGGATTAGAATTCTCAGCTGGAGACCACGCAGAGCTCTGAGCTGTTGAATATTTATCTGGAGTCTCGCTGGTCTCCAGGGCATTTGTGGGAGAGACTGTGGCCTTTGGAGGGCCCACTACCTTGTTTTTAAATGTATACACCTGGCCTTTGGACTCCTAGGACAAAGACTGGCAGAGTGAGGTGGGAGCTGGAGGCGGAGAAGTGTGCAGGTGGCCAGGGCCCCATGGTTTTAGGGTTCCCTGAAGCTCTGCGTCTAACCGTGATCACAGCCCTAGTGGGTGGTGGGCAGCAGTGCTGCCGGGGAAAGCGGGATGGGAACCCCCTTTTGGCCAACGCTCTAGGGGTCTGTACAATACCCCCAGGAACCCCTGCGATGGTCACAGGAGGAAGGCACCAGCCGGGACCCCATGATGGCCCTGTGCTCAGACTGCCCAGGTCTACATACCCAGCGTGAGATCCCCCTCGCCCTGGGAAGTGTGTGATCTCTGTGCGGCTATGCACACGGCTCTGTGTGCACGGTGGGGACGCAGCAGGGAAACTCGGGCTTCTACTTGCAGAAAAGGCAGATGCTTCTTCCTCATTTGGGCTGTCTTAGGCTCCCCGAGAAGAAGCTCGGTTCCTTTAGATTAGATGGGAAATGGCGCCCTTGGCTGGAAATCGGACTCTGGTGGGCCGTCGGGCCCTCTCACTCTTAGGAGCTGGTCTCTCCTTCTCCCGGGCAGGCCCTTCTATCTGTGCCACATGAGTACTTAGACGTTAGCAAGCAAGGTGCCCCTCAGGCTGACAGCCAGCAGGACAGTCCTCCTACCAGCCTCTCCCCCTTGGCTGTGCCTGGCCCCATCCACGGAGATGCCGCCTCCAGCATGGCTCATGACAAGCTGTGACCAAATGCTTGTGTCCACAAACACCGAGCGATGCGTGCACAGGGAGGCGTGTGGCCGCTGTGTGGTCACACAGACTCACAGCCTGTCCACACCCAGCCCCCGGCCTTGGGCTGTGGTGGGAAATGCTCTGGGCCGGGGGCCAGATCTGGGTTCTAGCCCTGGGCTCCTTGACTGCTGGGTAGGTCATTTCCTCTTTGAGCCTGTTTTCTTCTCTGTAAAGTGGGGATGCCTACTCTCTGTGATGGTTTTGAGGCTCAGGAATAATGGGAGTGAAGACATTACAGAGGTAAGACAAGCCTTGAAGGAAAGTCGTACTGGGATAGGGAAGTAAGCTTAGAGCCAGGCTGGGGCTTGCTTCCTTCCACACGACATGACCCCACCTCAGGATCCCCACTGTGATCCCCGTCCTGCTTGCTCCGCAGGGCCTGCAGGACCTCAGACAGGCAACACCACTGGGGCCCCCAGTCCTGGGCTGGACTTGCCTCTGGGGAATGGAGAGAAGCCTCACGGGACCCGCTCTCCGGCCTCGTGGTGCAGCCTGCAGGCGGGGAAGCCAGCCTTATGCAGGCAGCGGGCCGGCTCATCAGGGGCCCAGTGGGATGGCCCAGACTTGGTGCTGGGTCCTGAAGAGGGAGCTGTCTGCCAGTGGCCACTGGGATGGCTAGGAGGAGGCAGGAGCCTGTCTCCGGAGACAACGGGGTTTGCTAGGCCGGGGAGCACCAAAGAGGCCCTAAGGCTACTGCTGCCTCCTTCCAGGCAGAGGATGCCAGAGAAACGGATTGTGTCTCCTGCCCTGTCCCCCAGCCTCCGGCACGTCTGCAGACACTGAGAGTTCCCGGAGCTCTGCTGTCTGCGGCCCTGAGCAGAATGGTCACTCTGTCCCCAGAGGACCGTAGAGTCCTCTGGATTCCTCACCCTGTTCCAGGGTGACCAGTGTTCTTGGGTTTCTTCTGCCTTGGGTATGGCCTCCGGGGCCAGTACCCAGCCTGGCGTCCTGTCCCTCCTCACCTGCCTGGCCTTGCCCTCCACCAGGTGTGGCCATGCAGTCCCAGCTGTCAATGAGACAACAGGAAGAACTGGAGGGACCCTTAGAAGTCACCTCCTTCAGCCTGTCCCCGTGTGTGCACTGCCTGTGTCCCCCTCCCCCGACAGGAGGCTCTCCACCTGTGCTCAGACGCCGTCACGTCAGGAGACCTCATCTCAGAGACGGCCATTCTAGTCACTGGGTCACTCTTCCTAGGTGGCAGCCTCCCCTTCTGGAATCCCCTCTGTGGGCCTAGCTCTGCCCGCTAGAACTGCACGGAGCAGGTCCAACTCTTGTTCACGCTGTAGGCCAGGCTAAGTACACATGCGTCCCAAAGCCCTCTCATCTCTGGGGCTGTGGGGGGCACCTTGTCCCACCTGGTGGGCATCTGGGGCGACGGCTCTGAGTGCGGGTGCCCCAGGAGTGCACACGGCCTCTGCGATCTCACTTGGGGGACGAGACTGGCCAGTGGGCTCCCGAGGCTCCTTGAATAGAAGCCTTCCCCCCACTGCGCCCCTCCAATCTGTAGGGCTGGGGGTGGCAGGGGTCAGATGGGGCCCGTGAAGTCCGGGTTCTTTCCCTGAGTTCCTTTCCGTGCAGATGACTTCTTCCCGCCTGTCCCATCACACATTCGTGTCCTCACCCTGGTCACTATGTCCAGCCAGGGCCTTGGGGCGCCTGCTCAGACCAGTCGCTCTGTCCGTTCCCCGAACTTGGGGTGACAGTTATGTACTAGTCAACAGGTTACTACTAAGGCTTCCTGAGCCGTGCTCTGGCGGGTGGGTGCGCTGGGGGGCTGTTTCCTCCGGGGTGGGGCTGGCTCCCTCCTGGGGTGCCCATCTTCAATGGGTGTGCTCTCCTCAAACCCTGGAGTGGGGCCCCTGAGGGTGTGGTCACTGCAGAGGGTGGGCCTGGAGCTGACACCTCTTCTCTGGACAGATGGACCCCTTCCCTGGTGCTCCCCTGCTGGAGGGGGGACTGAGGTCCTCCCCGGGCCTTTTCCCCACCGGAGTCTGCCTGCCCTTCCAGCCCTTTTTTCTTTTTTGGACCCTTCATTGGTGAAGACTCTGCTGGCCCTGAGAGAGCCCCCGTGACCTGACTCCAGGCCTGGTACCCCCCCTCCCCTCAACGCCTCCCCCAACCTTCTCTTTCCCTCTGCTCCCCCTTTTCTTCCTCTTTTCTCTCTGCTCCCTCTCTGCCTCCTTCCTCTTTCTGGGATTCTGACTTCCCCCTGTCTGCCCCTTGGCCTCTGCCTCCTCTGCCCTCCCTCGGTGCCAGGCTGTGGCTCAGGGTCCCGGCTGCTCCCCCCACTCTTCTGCTGCGGTTGACAATGCGTGTGGAGCTCAGCTGTACTGCCCAAGGGGCCCATACCTCCCAGAGCCACAGGGGAATCTGTTTACCTCTACTGCAGGAACCTTCGGGGCCAGGGGGGGCCAGGCGCCCCCACACCCCTTTGCTTCCTAGTCCGCGGGGTTCTGAGCAGGGCCTGTTCTGGCAGGAGCCATAGGATGTCAGGACCCTGCTATTCACTGAGGACTGGGAACGGCCCCTCTGAAAGGCAAGGGTCAGCCCAGCTCAGGATCCTCTTGTTCAAGCCCCTCAGCTCACAGGAAAGAAGCTGAGGCTCAGAGAGGTCAGCCCAGCCACATGATGAGATTCAGACCCAGCTTTTCTGCCTCCTGGTGCAGGACTCTCTGCAGCTCCTGGTGCAGGGTCTGGAGGGATGCACACGTTCAGGGCCCTACGCCCCAACTTCACAGGGCCCTAGTGCTCTGTGTCCTCTGCAAGGCTGGCTAACTGGCACATTGTGGGCAATGTGTCCCACCAAGGGGATGGCCAGAGACGCTGGGGCCCCAGGCTGCAGCTCCGAGTAGACCATTGGGGCACTCGGAGCCTGGAGCTGGAGGACAGCAACTCTGGGGACAGGGGCAGGGGCAGGGGCAGGAGACTGCTTATGGTGCCTGCTTGTCCCTGACTTGCTCCATCCTCAGAAGTCATACTTTGGGGGCCTCAGAGTCCTCAACTATGAGGCTGTGGCTCCTCCTAGGAAAACAGATTAATACCAATTTCTCTTCAGGGTAAGGGACCCTGGGTCCCCAGTGACGGCCTGGCATCCTCCAGGTGAGGAAGGGCAGAAGGAAGGTTCCTGTAGGGGTGGTGCCAGCCCCCTGGGACTCTGGGAGGTATATGGCCATGGGAGGGGGCCCTGGGGCAGACCCCCTCCGTTTAGCTCAGAGCCCAGAGGGTATGGGGAGTGACGTGTCACGACCTGGGCTCTGAGCAGGGAGTCGTCCCAGAGCAGGGGATGCAGGGACTCTGGCCTGCCCCACGCATCTCCCTCCCAGAGATGAGGAGGCGTCGGGTTGGTCAAGCCCTTAGCCCCTCAATGATCCCCTGTACGCTGAGATTCCCAAGGTGCCCATCTCCCTCAGACAGGAGAGGCTTGGGTCCTTCTAAGAAGGGAGAAGCAAGACCTCTTCCTACCACCTGACTGCCCTGCCTCCCTGGGGAGGGTTGGAGCCCTCTTGGGGGCAGGAGGTACAGGGGTCCAACTGAGGAAGGGGAGAGGGCACCTGGGCACGCGTGGTCCCCGGAAAGTGGCCCCGGGGGAACCCCCGCCCGCAGACACCCCTCCCTGTGAAGGATGTAAAAAAAAAAAAACTTGTTCTGCCTTTTTGTCTCCCCTCCCCCTCTGCCCGCCCCATGGCCCCCCCAGACTGCCTGCGCGTCGGCTGCGCACCCAGTAAGTGGCTTCCCTCTTCTTCCGCAGAGCCCCGAGGGGCTTGGGATGCTGGACACTGGGGTCTGCGGAGGGGTGGTGGGGGGAGGAGAAGCCTTCATCACTGGCTTGTGTGGGGTTGGGCAGTGGGTGTGGGGAGGAGAGCTGGAGTGGGGTGGATGGGGGTAGTGTGGTTGTGGGGGACAGAATGGGCCAAATGAAGCCAAACCAGGGAGAGCTGGGGGGGGGGGGTCCGGGGTCAGCATGCTCACTGGGTTTGGGAAAAGGAAGGCCAGCAAACCTCATCACCTCAGGTCCTCAAGAGGGTGGGACAAAGTCTTGGTGGCTCCTGCTCCGGATGGCCTACCACCCTTTATGGGCGGAAGGCGCTGGAGAGAGGGCCTAGGATATTCCGCTGCATCTCCAGCGGCGGCCACAAGGGGGAGGGCGAGGCACGCCGGAAAGAAGATGCAGCTTGAGGTCAGCGGGGGCGAGCTTGATGGGGTTCCAAACAGCCCCGCACAGCTCCTGTGGGGTGGGGACCGCGTTCCTGCCCAATGCGGTGCTTGCAGAGGTGACAGCGAGGCTCAGCAGGGTTGAGGTGGACAGTGAGTGGACATTTCTGAGCAACCCAGTGTGCTGGGCTCAGTGCTGAGAGTGGCTCCCCACAGTGTGCCCTGAGGTCGTGCAGGGGAGCCCAGGAACATGGCAGGCGCAGAGGGACTGTGTGTGCTGAGTGTGTCTCTGTGTGTCTGGTACCTGTGTGCATATGCGTGGGGAGCACTGCTCCCTGCTGGCGTGAACTGGGGGGCCCAGGGGTGACCTGGGAGTGCAGCAAGGTCCAGCACCATTCCAAAGTGAATATTTTTGTTTTAGACTTGGAAGCAGATAATACCAGTCTTGAATAAATGGTCATAATTCCTAAAAACCACTCTCCTCTCTGGCCATGCTGAGTGAGCTGTGTGTGGTTGCATGGCAGGTGTGTGGAGTCAACCAGTGTGTGCAGAAGGTCACCCTGGTCCCTGTGTAGATGGGGAGCTGTGTGTCTGTGTGGAGGGTCCGCTGTTAGCAGTGACGCTGCAGGCGCATGGAGAGGCTCTGTATTTCTGAAAGTTTAGGACTATGCATGGAGGCTGGGAATTTAGCTGCTGGCTGCACACAGTGACGTAGAGGGTCCTTAGGAGACTGGGGAAGAGTCTGTCGGTTTTAAGAGTCTGTCAGTTTTAGGACGTGAGTGTCTGTGTGCAGGGCCTCGGGGCGCAGCTCTGCAGGCACGGTTCACATCATGCTCTTCCAGTGGCTCCCTTGGGTATTGTACAGAGTGGCAGGACTGAGTGTGTCTGGGTGTGTAAAAGGCTCTGCTCACGTGAGTGTGTACCTGTGTGCATGGGCATGTGGCACAGCCAAATATGTGCCGTAGGTGTGTGAACCTGTGAGCGCACGGCTGTGGGCGGTGAGGCTGCATGCCTGGGCTGTATATGTGGGCGTGTACAGGTGCCATGCTCACTCCCCCCTTGGTGCCGCAGGTAAAGGCCCTGAGACCCTCTTTGCGGGGCACAAGCTCAATGACAATGAGTGGCACACGGTGCGGGTGGTGCGGCGTGGCAAGAGCCTGCAGCTGTCTGTGGACAACGTGACTGTGGAGGGTAGGTGGTCTGGGGCCGGGGAGGTAGACACATGTCTAGTGACCTGTGCTTGGCCCCGTTCCGGGTGGCCACTGCCTAGGGCAGCATTCCATCAAGCCGCTGCTGGCAGTTCCCCTTCAGGGGTGGTATATTGTCGGGGGCCGGGACCCCAGGGGCCATTTCAGCTCCCTGCAGGCAGCATGTCCCTGGAAGCCTGTCCGCTCATGATTAATGAGTCCCCCAGCTTGTCCTGGCGCCAGCTGTCAGCACCCGCCTGAGGGTGTTTGCTGATGTCTCTCCCATGTGGCCCTTGTGTGGAGGAGAGGCTCCTGGGGACCCAAGGCCAACCTCAGGGATGATCCTGCAGACTGTGCCCCAAAGCCTCATCCCTGTCTCCTGTCCCAAGCAGGACAGATGGCGGGAGCCCATACACGGCTGGAGTTCTACAACATTGAGACAGGCATCATGACGGAGCGGCGGTTCATCTCTGTGGTGCCCTCCAACTTCATCGGGCACCTGAGCGGGCTGGTGTTCAACGGCCAGCCCTACATGGACCAGTGCAAGGACGGCGACATCACCTACTGCGAGCTCAATGCTCGCTTTGGCCTGCGTGCCATCGTGGCCGATCCTGTCACCTTCAAGAGTCGGAGCAGCTACCTGGCACTTGCCACACTTCAAGCCTACGCCTCCATGCACCTCTTCTTCCAGTTCAAGACCACCGCCCCCGACGGGCTTCTCCTGTTCAACTCGGGCAACGGCAATGACTTCATTGTCATCGAGCTGGTCAAGGGGTGAGGTGCTGCACACTGCGCCGCTGTGGAGGAAGCGGTCCCCTCTCCCTGCTGGCCAGACACGGCCCCTCAGCCACAGCTGAGATGCCTAACCCCCCAAACCGCAGGTCAAGATTCAGGTTCCCAGCCACCAGCCAAGATGGCGAAGCAGCACCCCCTTCTTCTGCTCTGGTGACTCCCCAGTTACTTCCTTGCCAAGGGTTTTCCAGTTATATCTGTTCTCTATTCACTGTCCTGGCCCGGGCCCTCCAGCGCTCTCTACAGGCCATGTCCCTGTGGCCTGTCTTGTTTGAGAGGACCCCACCCTAGAGCAGCTCTGTCCCTGACCCCAGGGGACCCCGCTGCCCCCACAAACCTCTGTGGCCCTCCCTCTCCACCTTCTCCCCAAGATCAGAGTCCTCGTGCCCTTGGTTTGGGTCTCTCCATTAGGGGGGTCCCCACTCTACCCCTTCCTCCTGCAGCACTAGGACCCCTGCAGGGTACAGTTCCTCTTCCCAGCACTGCCTTCACCTTGACCCAGTGTCTCCTCCCTACTGTGGGGCAGGTACATCCACTACGTGTTTGACCTGGGGAACGGCCCGTCCTTGATGAAGGGGAACTCGGACAAGCCAGTCAATGACAACCAGTGGCACAACGTGGTGGTGTCCAGGGACCCGGGCAACGTGCACACGCTCAAGATCGACTCCCGCACTGTCACGCAGCACTCCAACGGCGCCCGCAACCTCGACCTCAAAGGTGGGGCCCAGGGCCTCTGGAGGAGGCCTGGCCCTAGACAACATACCCCCTTGGCCCCACAGGGCACCCTGGCCTGGGTGTTCTTCCACTAGCGTGATTCTCCCTCCTCCCCTGCCCATGGCTCCCACCTCTTCCCTAGTCTCCAGTGTCCAGCCCGACAGCTTCCTGCCCAGGGTCTGCTCACCCTCCTGTGAGGCTGCCCTCCCCGCACTGCCAGCCTGGTCACAGGGTGTCTCACGGGGAGCTCAGTGGCCTTACTGTAAAGCTAAGAGCAGGTAGCCCAGGCCTTCCAGAGACCACTTGGTCCTCCGAGGTTGAGAAGCCTGCCTTGGATGAGGGGCTGGAGAGAGAACAGATGCCTCTTCTGGTGGGCGGGGGTTGGGGCGTGCCGAGGGGAGGGGGAGGAGCTGGGTCCCTGTGTGCTGCCCTGCATAGACTTTGGGCCTGAGCTGGGCCAGCTCTGGAGTCTTTTTTGGACCCAGGCTTCCCTGGTGGGCTCAGCATTACACCAAGGCCCCACATTCCCTAGGGCCTCTGCCGTGGCTACTAAGCCGGCATCACCTGCCCCTGAATGGGTAGTTCAGAGAGCCGGGCAGAGGAGGAGGAGCCTAGAGACTGGGGTGTTGAAACAGGAGTGAGGATGCTGCCTGGGGCTATTGCAGGGCCCGGTGGGGCAACACTGGTGACTTCTGTCACACGCCCAAAGCAGCCCTCAGTTCCATAGGGACCCCTGGGTGTCAGTGTGACTCAGACTGTCCGAGCTTGAGGAGGATCCTCAGAGAGCATTGATATCATCCCCGTCTTGGAGAGGTGGAAACAGAAGCTTCTCGAAGCTTGATGGCTCACCTGAAGTCACCAAGTGAGCAGGCAGCTGAGCGGGAACCGGAAGCTTGGTCAGACCTCGGGCCAGGTCCTGTGGCATGGCGCTGCCAATTCTCCCTGCTCCCAGAAGGGGGCGATGTGTCACAGAGAACGCACCGTGGTAGCAACCCTGAGGTGCTCTGGGCCTGCCTGCTGTGGCACTGAGCCCGTGGCCAGAGAATCAGGGTCGGCCCGTGTCTTGCTGAAGCTCTGCTTTGAGCCACCCACAGCTTCCAGGGAGTTAGGTTCCATGTGGCCAGGCAGTGATGTGGGGATCAGCTGTTCCTGAGGAGAACTTCCCAGTGTCACCCACAGTTTCCAGGCCATGCTGTAGCTGTTGGGGGAATGAAGCTGGGCTTAGAACCCCCAGGAGAGAACTCAGAGTGGGGAGCGGCTGGAAGAGGCCTGCAGAGTTCTGGGAATGGG
The DNA here is from genome assembly GCF_014108415.1 of Molossus molossus. NCBI lineage: Eukaryota > Metazoa > Chordata > Mammalia > Chiroptera > Molossidae > Molossus > Molossus molossus. The sequence goes on along the minus strand of NW_023425348.1, from coordinate 90,596,994 downwards.
AGACTTCGGAAGGGGGAGCCGGGGGTGGAAGGGGTTGGGGCTACACATCTCTGAAAGGCCCTGATTACAGGCGGAACTGAAATCAGATGTGTGGGAGAGAGCATGGAGCGGTTTCCTCCAGCTGCTCCCTCTTCTCCCCCACCGCACTCCCTGCATCTGGACTTCTCTGGGAGAGGAGCCGACAGATGGCGAAGTGGAGAAAAGAAGGAAGATGGGGGTGGGATATGCCGGGCACGGGATCTCTGTAAGGAGACAGAGTCTGGGATGGGACACTGCGTGGCCAGGAGGACTGACACCTGGAGGCGAAGTCCTGGGAGGGGAATGGGGACGGAGATGCCTAGATTTTGACCCCGCTCCCTTTGCAGGGGAGTTGTACATTGGTGGTCTGAGCAAGAATATGTTCAGCAACCTGCCCAAGCTGGTGGCCTCCCGGGATGGCTTTCAGGGCTGCCTGGCCTCAGTGGACCTCAATGGGCGCCTCCCAGACCTCATCGCGGATGCCCTGCATCGCATCGGGCAGGTGGAGAGGGGCTGTGACGGTGAGTGGAGGTTGGGGGACTTAGGTGTGACCCTGCAGGTCCAGAGGGCCAGTTGCACAGGAAGACCAGGGCAGCAGAGTGGCCTGGCTTCTCAGGCCTTGCACACTCCTGCCCCAGCTCAGTACAGGGAGTGAAAGGTCACTTGCTCTCCCTGTTGCCTCCCACCCTGGCCACTTATCACAGTTCAGGACCAAGCCTGGCACAGTTCAAGGCCCCCCCTTCCCGCCCCCATCCCCTCATCAGTACTTGGCCCTTTTGGCCTGGCAGGACCTCTCGGCCGGCCCACACCTCCTGGGCAGGGCGGGGGCTTGGCTGAGCAGGGTGTGTTCCTTCCTGCTTCTTCTTCCAGGCCCCAGCACCACCTGCACCGAGGAGTCTTGTGCCAACCAGGGCGTCTGCTTGCAGCAGTGGGATGGCTTCACCTGTGACTGCACCATGACTTCCTACGGAGGCCCTGTCTGCAATGACCGTGAGTGCCCTGGGTTGGGAGTACTAGGCGGAGCTCCTGGCCCACCCCTAGCCTTGGGGACTGCTGGGAGGAGGGAGGGTCTCCGAGAAAGCTTGTTTCCTTCCTGTCCCTTCTGTCATGAGGGCCCAGGGGGAGCTGCTGGCTGCTGTCCCTCCCAGTCTTTCCCTCAGGCCTGCAGGACCACCTGCTGCCTGAATTTCTGGGTGCCTCGCTGACAGACGAACTCTTCTTCCTCCTGAGCTGGCGGGACGCTGCTCCTTCACCCATAACCAAAGGTGTCAGCCTCCGCGCTCTCCCATGCGATTGTGGCCATGGTCTTACCTGTGTGTGTGTAGCTCACACACACACACACTGTTGCCCAGGGCGGGGGCCTGGGGTCAGCCTGCATCCCTTTCCTCTGGTGCCCTCAGAATTATGCAGTGGAAGCCTGTTATGTCCTGTCCATAGGATGCCCATAGGGCAGGCTCAGGAGAGCCCCAGGGGGCCAGGCCTCGGATAGCTGGCTTCTCTGGACATCGGCCATGCAGGTCTCTCTCCCCACCAAGATCCCAGCTGCAGGTTGTCCCTTGGAGCACAAGGACACTCCCTAGTGTCCTTACCTGCTTCTTCTACGCCCTGGTTGGGGATCTGCCCACGTGCATATTGTTTGACCCCCGCCCAGGGCGGCTCCCACAGCAGTGTCCAGTCCCTAGTGGTGGGCGGCCAGCAGCTGGGAGGACAGCTAGGGCAGGAAGGGGAGAGAGGTGTCCTCCTACTTGAAGGGGGTTTGGAGTTTCCCTCTGATGATCAGGCTGGGGCAGTGCCTGGGGGAAGTGCTGCTCGGGCATCACTTCAGTGGTCATTCCTGGGGCAGCCCTGCTGAGAGACCAGGGCCATGACCACTCAGCTGCCTGGGAACACACACACGCACGCACGCACGCACGCACGCACAGGGCTTCTCCGCTTTACCAACATGGAAACTGAGGTCTGTGGGTTGAGTGGGTTTCTGGAGGAAGTTAATGGTGGGCCTGGGCTAAGACCGAAGGCACACCTCGGGGCCTCGGACATGAGGGCGGAGTCCTACGTCTCCTACGGAATCTGGTTCAGAACTGCTCTTGTGTGGGTCATGGTTCTCCTTCTCCCTTGGAAAAATGTCCGGCCCGTCGCCCTCGGCACTTTCCTGGGGCTCTCAGGCAGGGCCTTTCCTTGGGAACCTCCACATTCTTGCCCTGCCCCCCAGGATTCCCCTCGTCTGACCTGCTGTCTGTGTACTTTCCAAAGCCCTGGCCCAGCCCGGCTGCGGCGGCAGGGAGGTGAAGACGGGCCGGCAGGGCCCTTCCTCTACAGTTCATTCTGCTGTGCAGACCCGAAGGGGGTGACTTTGCTGCTGACAGTAACAATCCCATGGATTGTCGTTCTGGAGCTTGCGAAGCCCTTACAATCGGTTCCCCAGAGAAGGCAGTAGGCTAGAGACCACCGTCCTGTTTAACAGATGAGGACACTGAGACCAGAGAGGCAGGTCCTTGCCCTCAGGGTGCGGGGGGAAGGGGCCCCGCTGGAGCCTGGGTGCTCCTGATTGTTACTCTCTGCAGCTCATTTGATCCTGGGGTGAGGGTGCTGCCAATGGTGGGCCTTGCTTGCTCGGGGTGCCAGGGACCAGGATGAAGAAGCACTGCTGCCCATTGTCACGGCTATACTCCCACAGGGCAGAACTTTCTGGAAGGGGGCAGAGAGACGGGTGGAGGTTTACAGTCACATCATCTTTCAGCAGAGGTGGGGAGAGGTTGAGACTTCTGGTTCTGGGCAGGTGGGAGGCGGGCAGAGCTGGGGCTGGGGCGTGTCACCACACCGGAGCACTGGTCTGCAGTCTGGCGGCAGAGCTGTGGAAGCAAAGACAAGGTGGGTGCCATCTGGGAGCCCCCACTGCTGACCCTGGGGCCCCTCTGAGATCTCTGCCCCTGATGGACAGGGCAGGAATCTGGGAGTTGGGGACTCTGCCATGGCTTTTCAAGCCACAGCATCCCCCACCCCATCTTCTCTTGGGGTTGCGCCTCCTCCTGAATCGCGCCGCTTGGCACTATTTCACGTTCATGCTGTCTCTCTGGGGCTGGTCTTCCCGGGCCACTGAAGCCCAAGGTCAAGCAGGAAGCTGGCCGAGGCCAGTTCAGTTGTCCTGCCCTGGAGTGTGAAGGTCCTGGTGGCACCACGGGCACCAAAAGGCCCCTCATCAGAAGAGGGGGAGGTGGGTGGGATGGCCAGGGCGGGGAGCCTGAACCCTGTCCTCAGAGGGCTGGGCATGGGTATGGAGCTGTCCGGTGGGGGCAGTGAGGCCGGATGAAGGAGGTCCAACCTGCAGAACAGCATTTCTCCACTTGTGGCTCCGTTTCTCCACCTGTGACATGGGGACTAAACCGGGTGGGGGTGGTGAAGGGATCTCTGTGTCCCTTTAAGGCTCAGAGTCTGCTCTGGGAAGGTCGGTGAGAGATCAAAGGGAAAGAATCCATCTCTTCGATGAGAAAGTGGACAGAGAATGAAAAGAGAATATGAAATGGGAAGGAAGGAAGCTAAAAGGAGGGACACTTCCTGCCATGCAGCTGAAACCTCAGGGCCGAGGTTCGGGACCAAGGTGCTGCCCTCGGGCCTGCCTGCTGATCTGCCTTTCAGAGTCTGTCTGGGCCTCCCCTGGGCGGTCAGTTCCTCACGGTCTCTGGCCCCTCTCTCATCTCTCCATTTGCTCTGTTCATCTCTGTAGCCTCTATTGATCTGTTGCACACCTCTGTCTCTCCCTTCTTTTTTACCCTCTGTCTCCCCCCTCACTGGCCAGTGCCACCCCCTCCGATTCTCCTCACTTCCCACTCACTGATATTGATTGGCCTCTAGGCGGTTTCCCTTCCTCTCCTCTCGCTACCGGCTCCATCCTCCTTCCCTCTGGGACCATAAATTTTCTGCCTGCTCAGAGCTGTGTCAGTCTATATTTCAGAGCCAGGGGCACCAGGATGGGATGGAGCGGGCAGGAGGACAAGGCTTCAGGGGCCCCAGCCCTGTTCCCCAGCCCACATTCAGTCTCTCCTTCCCCCTATGGCCACACACCACCTCAGTCCCTCCTCCTGGGTGCCTCTGAGGACCCCTTTTTTCACTTCTGAAGCACCGGAGTCAAAGGGGCCCTAGCATCTAGCAAGGGTGGGGACGGGGCAGGAGCTGAAGAAGGCTGTCCTGGGTCCTGACAGCACCTAGGAGCGGGGCGCAGCATGTGTGTGTGGGGGCTACTGGGATAGTTTTTGCTCCGAAAAGGAATTCAGAATCAGTAAGCAGGAGCCAACCCTCTCTCCCCCCAGTCTCCTTCCCCTTTCTCACATCACCCTCTTTTGCCCCTTCTTCACTACTTCTCGGTCTACTACACCAGTCCTTTGATTCCTCCTAGGTCGTCTCCACCTCTTTTGCCCTCTTCCCACTTTTCTTCCCCTCCCCCCTCCCCGCCCTAGCAGAGCATCCTGTGGGCAGAACCCAGGTTGATGTGGGTGTGGAGGTGGCATCCAGATGGAGGGAAGGGAGCCTCCCTGCATTTACCTCTTGGGTTATGACAAGTGCTTCCCAGAGATCCCCTAAAGTCAGGGGTGAGGGCAGATCCTAGTGGAGGGGCATCTAGAGGGAGGAGAAGCGACTTACTCAGCTGGACATAACTGTCCCAGGAAGGGTTTGTCTCAAGTGGGTTACTCAGTGGACAAATGTCCTGGAAACCCCATGGAAGGAGAGGTTGAGGCGGGGGGAGGAGCAGGGGGAGTGGAGAGAAAGGGTTGGAGGAGTCCCGGAGGGGTGTGCAGGAGGTTGGGGGCATCCATTTTGGGAGGCGGGGAGGAGACTGTGTGATGTGTCTTACTGTTGAATAACTTTGAGGCTCTGGGTGCATTGTATGCATATGGGTGACCCTGTTTTGGGAGGGTGAGCTTGGGGCAGGTGTCTGTGTGTACTTGGTCATTCATTGCCTGTGATCAAACGTACGTGTGTGTGTATGCCTCTGTGAGCATATGCATACTCGGCTGAGTGTGAGTTCATGCACCAGACTCTATGACCACAATGCATGCATGTATGTGTCTGAGCCTGTGTGTGCATGCGCGCACACTGATGCCTGTATGGGCACGTGGGTGTCTCCATCCCCAAGCCCATCCACGTACTAGTGTACACACGTGTGTTCTGTGGGGTGCGTGCAGAGGTGGCCACATCACTGCGCACTGGACCAGTGAGCACTATTGGGGTTCGTCCAGGTGCGGGGGGAGGGGAGGAGGAGGAAGAGAGCCGCCTCTTTTGCTAGCCTCAGTCCTGTTCAATTATTCAGCAGGGCCCTTTCTTCGGAGGGGGCGGAAGGGGAGCGCGCTCCCGCGCGCGGGGGGAGGGGCGGGGCGCGCGCCGAGGAGAGGCGAGCGCGGAGCGGGCTAGCCAGGTGCTGCGCGCTGGAGCTGCCCAGCGCCGCCCGCAGACCCGGAGCCGCTCCTGTCCCTCCGCCCTCCCCCTCCCTCCCCGCGCTCCCCCTGCCCTCCCCTCTCCACTCCCTCCTCTCCTCCCTCTCCCTTCCAGCCTCTGCCTCTGCAGCAACACTCCGCTGCCTCCATCTCTCCGCCGGAATCTCGCAGGCTCGCGCCTTTCCTCTGCTCAGCCCCGCTCCCCTCCTCTCCTCTCCCCTCCCTTCATTCCATTCCCCCCTCACCCGGATTTGCTTCCCTTCCCCCTTCTCCCGCCCCCCTCCCCGGCCGCTCCCTCCTTTCCCCGGGCCTCCGTGGGGCGGCAGCGGCGGCAGCCGCGCGGCCGGCCCTGGTCTCCGTCGGGCTCCCTCCTCCAGTCCCCCTCCCTGGCTCGATTTTTCCGCAGGATTTCCCCCGCCGTCCCCTCCCTGCTTGGCCCCCGCGCCTTCCCTACCTCTCCACCCGGAACTATGCCCCCTCCCTCGGGCGCTCCCCCGGGTTTCTGACGGCCCTCTGCGCCGCCCCGACCCCCCCGGGATGCGGGGAGACCCTTAGCTTCTCGCGATGGACCCAGGCGTTCTGGACCTTGGCGTTGCCGCTCTGCAGACCCCGGATTCCCCGGTGGGATCCAGTTGATTTCGTTGGCCCCGGACGGAGGCTTGGGCTCTGGTTTTCCTTCTTTTCACCCCTACCCCCCTCCCGGGGCTCGGAGCCGGAGGGGGGCTTCGCGGGGCTGCGCAGCCCCGCGTCCCCGCCCCCGGCCATGGGGCTGTGAGGCGGCCGCCCCCGGGCCGAAATGCCCCCCGGGGGGAGTGGGCCGGGGGGGTGCCCGCGCCGCCCCCCCGCCCTGGCCGGGCCCCTGCCGCCACCGCCGCCGCCACCTCTGCTGCCGCTACTGCTGCTGTTGCTGCTGCTGGGGGCGGCCGAGGGGGCCCGGGTCTCCTCCAGCCTCAGCACCACCCACCACGTCCACCACTTCCACAGCAAGCACGGCACCGTGCCCATCGCCATCAACCGCATGCCCTTCCTCACCCGCGGCGGGCACGGTAAGTGGTGGGCTCTGCCGATGCCGATCGACCGGCTGGCCCCCGGCCTCCGGTGTGCGCGGCCCTGGCCCCACGGGCCGCACCCCAGCCTGTGCGCGCCAGGCCCAGCCCCTCTGCTTTGCGGCCCGCGCCCCCTCACCGCCCATCTCTGGCTCCCATCTTCTCAGCCCCACCCTCGCCTCTCGGTCACAACCCCCGCCCCATCTCTTTATCACCCCATCTGTCTTCACCGCTTTCATTCTTTGCCTCACCTTCACCTCCTTATCCTGAGCTCTGGTTTGTTATCACCTTCCTGCTTCTGTCCCCCATCACCTCCCTCTCTCTGTCCTTTCACCCTCTCTGTCCAGCTCCCTCCCCCAGTTTCTCCTCCTCACCACTTCCTCCATGTCTGTGCTTTATTTCTCCATCTGGCTCCCCTCCACCTCTGCCTCACCTCACCTTCCCGTTGCTGGTCTAGCATCTGTGTGCCCCGTTATCTTCTTATCCTTGTCCCCCCATAACCACCCTCCTACCTCTGTCCCATCTGTCATCTCCACCTCTGACATGTTTCATCTCTTCCTCTTTCTCCTCTTCATATGTCTGTTTCACCCCTGGCCCCAGCCACCTTCCCTTTCCCCATCACTGTCCTCCACCACCCCTCCCAAACAACCAACTCTCTCCACTTCTCATTCTCCCAGCCTCGGTCCCTTCGGCTCCATCTCTCCTCACCTCGCCCTGCCTCCACTGCCCAGCTGCAGCACCCCTCACCTCTAGCCCTGTTACTCGGGATTGACTTCCCCAACTCCTGTCTCCCCTTCCTCCCGCGTCCGCCCCCCATCACTCCCTGTGTCAGCCTGTCGCTGCCCACTGCTGTCACCTCATCTCAGCCTCAGGCTTCCATCTCAGAACCTGCATCCCTTTCCCTCTCAGACTCCATCATCTTCCACTTCTGACCACTTCATGCCTTTGACCCTAAGACTCTGTGCATGCCATCCCTCCCCGTCTCTGTACCTGCCACCTTCTGTCTGTCTCCTTCTCCAGGCCCCCGTCGCTGCACCCCATAATGTCCAATCTCAGCACTCCCCGTTACCTCCCATGTTTGTCCCTCTGCACATTTTCTTTCATTTCCGTGTCAGACTTGATCATGTTCCATTTCAGTCCCCTCTTCACATCTCAGAGCTCCTGTCATCTCCTACCCCAGAGACCACATCCCCTCCCACTTTAATGCACTCATCAGTCCCCTCTCTGTACACATCACCTCCCAGCTCTGGGCCTTGCCCTCACATTCCACAGGGCACCCCAGTACCTCCGTTTCCATACCTCTCTCACTTCCCGTCTCTGCGCCTCTTTTACCTCCCGCTTCAGCCCTCCATCACCTCCCATCTTTAGACTTTGTCACTTTTCATCTTTGGCCCCATCTCAGCCCTGCATCACTTCCTGTCCCTGTACTCTCATCACCTCTTACACGTGTCCTCATCACTTCCTGTCTCTGTACCCCCATCGCTGCCCATCTGGTGCCCTGACATCTTCACGCTCCCATCACCTTTTACCTTGACGTTCATCATCTCTCATCTCTCAGTGCCCTCGCTGCCTTTGGTTTCTGTACCGCCATCATTTCCCACTTCTCTTCATCTGTCATCTCTCATTTTTTATTCAACTCTGGTTCCTCCCTTATCTTCCAGGCCTGGGTCCTCTGCACTGCCCATCTAGGCCCAGAGCGGCCTCCCATTTCCGCCCTCAGCTCTGCCGCCCCATCATTGTTCCCCGTGGGTCCAGCCCTGCTTCCCAGTCTCTGCTCCCCCAGAGCACTTCCCATCTTGCCACCCCTTCTTTTCTGTTCTTTGCTTTTCTCCTCCTTCATCTTTATCTCATTTTGGTGCCTCTACTCTCTCTTCATCCAGTTCCCAGGAGTGGCCCCTTCCCACCCTCCTCCATTGCGTTCTTCTCTTCCCCAGCGTCGTCTTGTCTTGTCTCGTCTGTCCCAGCTAGGGTCCTCTCCACGTGGCACTGTCCCATCTCTTCCTTCTCTTCTTCCACTTTCCCACCCCACAGTTACCGTTTCTCCCCACGAGCTCTTGGTCTTCTTGCCTTCCTCCCTCCTCTTCATTGGCCCCCTGGCTCCCTGAGGCCCAGTGTTGCTCCCAAAGGAGCCCAGATAGGACATGGTCTTTCTGGGCACCAAGGAGAGGCACCAAGGGGTGAGATAGGAAAGCGGAGCCAGGGGGATAGGAGGAGAGCATTGTGGGTGAAGAGGAGAGCTGGTGAAAGGGGAAGGGAAAGGAGAGAGGCACTGGCCCAGGGAGATGAGCAGATTGGAAGGAGGGGCCTGGACGCTGGAGTCGGCGGTAAAGAGCTGGAAGAGGGAGAGAAAATGGAGGAAAGAGCACTGGGGGGTGGGAGGGGACCTATGGAACGTTGGTGTTGGGATTGCCTCAGAAATGGCCACCCCCTTGCTAGGCAGAGGAGAACAGCAACCCCGAGAGGTTAGGCGGCTGCCCAGGGCTGGAGGGCTCCCAGGACAGTGGTGGAAGGTGGGGGAGGCTGAGCAGAGGAGCCCGTGAAAGGTTAGGCAGGTAGGAGGAAGGAAGAGGGGCAGAGGACAGCTACAGGAGTAGGGAGGAGGCCACCTGTCATGGCTGAACCCTGCCTCGGCTCACCTTAGCCATGGGGGCTGGCAAAAGGACAGACTTCTCTTGGGGCCCCATGCTCGGCCAGAGGAAGAAGCCAGCTTGGGAGACCTTTCTAGGCGGGGGGAGGCCTTTCCTCTGCCCCAGTGTCTCCTTAGCACCCCCCAGGTGGGGGAGCCTCTCTTTCTGCTTCTGCTTCTCTACTTCCCTTCCCTTGGAGTTTCACTGCTTTTCTTCTTGCCTTCCTCCCCTCCTTCTCTCTCCTCTCTCCTCCATTTACCCTTCCATCCCCCAACCCCTCCTGTTATATAACATCCCTGCCAACCCGCTGGGCACCCATGACACTCCTGCACCTGATGTTGGTCTAGGTATGAGAGGACCAGTACAACTGGGCCCTAAAAAATGGCCCGAGAAGGTGATACTCTCCTGGTCCTTGACCCCAACTTTGGTTTCAGAGTCCTTGAGGAGTTTTCCAGCCCCAACCTTTATTTCTGGTACCCTCTGAAGCCAGGAATGGAGGCATCGATCCCAGCTCAGTTCTGGGTCAGTTGCTTCCAGGGTCCTGGATTCCTCCTCCAGCTTGTTAAGGGGGCTGGCATTTATTTTGATTCTGGATATGGGTGTGTTAACTTGGATTTCTAACTGGACGGTTTGTGGCCAAGAATGCGCTGACCAACTGAAGGGGTATTGTCCTGGCATTCTAGGCCGAGAGCCGAGCCCAGGCCGGATCTGTGGAGAGCCCCTGGGTTGTGGGGGTCCATATGCAGGAGCTGGGATGGGCTGTGGGCGCTGAGGAGCGTGGCTTTTCTAGATTGTGCAGGACTTTTTATCCTCTCCTGATTCTGTGTCTACAGAAGATTTTTGTCATGGCCTCTGATGCTGCAGGCAGACGGGCAGATGGAGGTCTGCACATGTAGTTTTAACCACAGGAGCATCCCGCATGGGGTGTTTACATGAGATGATTATGTTGTTTGGGTCTGGGTTAGCTAACCATTACTAATGGTGGGTTGGTTGTGTTTTTTTTTTGTTTTTTGTTTTTTTCTAGAATGCAGGTGTGTGGGAACTCTGTGGAAGATTCTTGATCACTCAGAGTGTTTTACTGGATCAGTGAATTTCTGGGTCTAGGAGGCATTGAGTGGACTATGTTGGGTGTGGGCAGAGGTGCCAAACCTGGGCCTTTGGATGGTGGACCAGAGCGCTCTTATCTTGGGATTCAGGCGGGTTGCACACCCCTGAAATGTGCACAATGTAGCTCACCAGTGGTTTTCTGGGGAGAAAGAGAACAGTGGGTCTAGACCACCCAGGGCCACATTTGGGTCTTGGCTTAAGCCCCTCTCTACTCCACGGCCTTTTCTAGACCTCTCAGAGGTTGGCGATGTGTAGACTCCTGGTTCAGATCCCTGTGCCTTCCCCTGGGAGTCTGGTGGGCAGGACAGAGGACAGCTTGCAGGGGGAGGGGGAGAGGCCGCAGAAGCCCAGGAGGTCCAACCCAGGAGGGACCCGGCAGAGACCCCTCCCTCTCCCCGGGCCTGCCTTCCTCCCTGCTCAGCCCTCTGCGCCCTCTGGCGGAGCGCGGGGCTGGGGAGAGAATGTCTCTCCAGGGTAATGACTGCCGCCCCAGTCCAATAAACCATTCATCCTTCACCTCCTCGCCCGAGCGGTGTCTCTGCCCGACCCCCCACAGTGTCATAAACGCCCTTAGGCTTTAACAGGTTCGCCCCGTGTAATAAGCTGGCTGCAGTGCGAGAACAGCTGGGTAATAAATCGCGGGGAGGCCGGACGGGGGAGGGGGCTGGGGAGGCGGCGGGCGGGCGGCACGTGCGCCCTCGGCCTGGCGGCCCTGCTCTCGCCCTGCCCCAGCCTGTCTTCGTGCGCTTACCGCCCCTTTCCCGGGGCTTCGCGCTCGGGTGGGGTCTGCCTCGCCACACCGGGTCTTTGTGTGCAGCTGGGTGCGTCTTCGCCTGCGTGTTGGTGTGGGGCCTGCGGGTGTGTCACGGGGGATGTGTGCCGTGGGGGGTGCCAGCGCCGCCTCTGATCCCGCCCTGCCCAGTGGGACATCTGGGCTGCCTGCGCCTCTCTGGGCTCAGGCAGGGCTCTCTCCAGAACGATGTGCAGCCCGGCCGCCTTTCCCCTTGACCTGGGAGACTTGGGAGCAGGCCCCAGGTACATGGCGTTTCCTTTGCTGGTTTGAGGGACGGAGGAGCCCAATAAGCCCCTCCTTCAAACTCAATAAACCCCTCCCTCCTCCGCCTAACCGGGAGGCCCGGAGCCCAGGGGCTGAAGAGGCAGCAGTCTCTGGTAGGGGAGGCAGGGAGGGGGGTGTGTGGAGGAACGTCAGCATCTTAGCTCCCCTGGTCCTCCCCACCCCACCCCCAAATTTGGCCATGCAGTTTGTGAGTGGAGGGAGAAGGGAGGACCCTGGGTATTACAGTTGCCATGGAAACAGCCGATTTTCCAGAGCGCTGCATTGGGAGTGGAGAGACTAACTGGCTGAGGCCCACCCTGCTCCTGCCTCCAGGCCCTGCCCTTCGCAGGCAGGTGGCCCCCGTGTGGGCGCGCAGCTCACAGTGCACCCGCCCCCATCCAGCTCTCCACCTAATCTTGGGGTCCTACCCTGAGGAATCCGCCCGCGGGACTGGCCCTTCAGGGCGGCAGGTAGGAAGGACACCTGGGTGTGGAGGGGCGGAGCCAAGCTCCCTGTCTGCTGGAGGTGCTTTCCTGGACACGTGTGGTGAGGTGGAGCTTATTAGACACCAAGGTGGTTCTTTCACCCCTGTCCTGCCTTGGGGGATCATCTCTCCTCTCTGGCACAAGTGCTCTGGGGAATAGCTCCTGCCCCCCTCCCCCCCCCCCCAGCCCAGGCCCTGCTGGCCTCACTGCCTCTCTGGGACCCAGGCAACAGCCTTCTCTCCTCAGCTCCTCCTTCGGCCTCCAGATGCTGCCTCCCTCCAAGGCTCTCAGGAGTCCACCCCATTTGGGGGACCTGGGAACTTCCTGGGCTACAGTCCCCTATCCCTGAGCTGCGCTGCCTGAACTGTGAGGCTCCTGAGTCCCTGAGGGGAGGGACCCAGAGGTGTTTGAGGGGCCTGGCCTCAGTGCTGCCACGTGGGCTACCATCTTGGCAGAACAGGTTTGCTCCTTGGAAGTGCCCCCCCTCCCCCGCCGCCCTCCTCCGGCCAGGCCTTCCCTCCCCCAGCCCCCAGTCCCCTGGCCCCAGGTTTTCCATCCCACCCAGAACTCTCCCACCTCTAAGGTCCCACTGTTCTCCCAGCCTACTCCAGGCCTTTGCCCTCCAGCCACATCTGCCTCTGTCTTCCTCTCTGATAAATCCTCCTTGAACCCCTCTCCCCCCAAGAAGTGCTTTAGAGGAGTCGTTAGTGGCTAATTATTTAATTAGGCATCTTATGAATCTCATCTGCTCCATTTATGTTCTAAAGAATGCAAGATTGTTCTCTTCCCTTTTCTGAAGGCCCAGGAGTACTTGTCCGCTAGGCCTCCCAGACAGGGCTCCTTCCTGGAAACTGGGTGACCAGCCCCTTACCCCACCCTAGCCACCGGTCAGTCCCACCCCTACCCCCAGGGAGCCCAGTCAGCTGCAGAAGGGAACATGGAGACTAATGGGTTTATTTTGGGGCTGAGATCGTTAGGGACCTCACACCCACCCCTGCAGGCGGTGGAGAAGAGGAGACATGGAGAGAGGGTGGGGTGGGGGAGGGCAGGGAGAGGGAGCCTTCATCTCTGGCTCCTATTCTCCCACTTTCTCTCACCTACACCCCTCTCTGTCCCTCTCTGTCCATCTGTCTCTCTGCCTCCTCCTTCCTGTGGCTGTCAGTCTCAACCCCACCCCCACCCCCCATGTCTGTCTCTTCTTTTCTGGGCAGGGCTCCAGGACCCCCCTGTTTTGGGACCCAGGCAGCCCACTAGTTGTGTGTGGAAGCAGGGAGTCCTGGGCAAGCTGGACCCAGGATTTCCAGGGGCCTGGGAGGGGAGGAGGGCAGGTGTTGGAGGGGTGCCAGCCTGTGGGCTATGAGTCATAGCTGCACACAGCTCCTCCTGCCATTGCCTGGGGCTCCTTTTGCCCAGGGCCTGCTCTGGCCCCACAGAAGCACACACCTTGGATCTGTCACCTCTGCCAGCCCTGGGAGAGGTTGAGCTGGTCAGGCTCAGGCCCCTAAGGTCCTCCCTGTCCCCAGCAGTCCTCTCGGTCCTCTTGCAGTCTCTCTCTGGGCTCTCTCTCTGTCACACTCTCTGTCACCTTTCTGTTTTGCTGTAATTAAAGCCAGAATTCTTGATGAGGCAGCTACATCTGTCTGTGCACGTGCACAGGCTCTTACCCGGGCACCCGCCTGCCAACTGTTCCCCAAGACTGCAGGGCCTGGTGGCTGCTGGGGCATCCCGGCTGCAGCTCTGTACCCTAAATCTGGTGTCCTCGTGTTGCGGCCATAGCCCCGTGAACCTGCTGATCTTGACTTCCTGATATCATATCTCCCTCTCCCTTTCCTTCTCTCTGCAGCCGGGACCACATACATCTTTGGGAAGGGGGGAGCGCTCATCACCTACACGTGGCCCCCCAATGACCGGCCGAGCACGAGGATGGACCGCCTGGCCGTGGGCTTCAGTACGCACCAGCGGAGCGCAGTGCTGGTGCGTGTGGACAGCGCCTCCGGCCTCGGAGACTACCTGCAGCTGTACATCGTAAGGACCCAGGGCCCTGGCTCCGACCCCTCCCTCCTACCCCAAATCCCACCAGCCCTTCATTGCCATGGGGTCAGTACCTCACATGAAGTCCTCAGAACCTCTCTTTCCTGACTCTTGGAGTTTCCTCAGTTTTTCTGCTTCTGAGGCCCATGGCCTTCCCGGTCATTCATGAGGTCTCAGGGCCACCTGCTGACTGGGCCCCCCTCTCCTTGGGGCCACCTATGTCTTCTGACCTCTCCGAATGTGGTCAGGGGCCTCCTTGAGTCTTCCTGGCCATTCTGCCACCTCCAGAAATGCCCCCACATTAGTGGCTGCCTGGGCTGGCGCTTGCTCGCCCCTAGACTGTTTGGGGCAGCCACTGTGTCCTGAACCTGGTCCTGCCACCCTCCTTCACCCCCCTGCCCCCCTTCCCCTTCCTGCCCCCCTTCACCTCCCTGCCCCCCTTCACCTCCTCTGCCCCCTTCACCCCCCTGCCCCCTTCACCCCCTGCCCCCCTTCACCCTCCCTGCCCCCTTCACCTCCCCTGCCCCCCTTCACCCCCCTGCCCCCCTTCCCCTTCCTGCCCCCCTTCACCCCCCTGCTCCCCTTCACCCTCCTGCCCCCCTTCACCTCCCCTGCCCCCCTTCACCTCCCTGCCCCCCTTCACCTCCTCTGCCCCCTTCACCCCCCTGCCCCCTTCACCCCCTGCCCCCCTTCACCCTCCCTGCCCCCTTCACCTCCCCTGCCCCTTCACCCTCCTGCCCCCCTTCACCTCCCCTGCCCCCCTTCACCCTCCCTGCCCCCTTCACCTCCCCTGCCCCTTCACCCTCCTGCCCCCCTTCACCTCCCCTGCCCCCCTTCACCCTCCCTGCCCCCTTCACCTCCCCTGCCCCTTCACCCTCCTGCCCCCCTTCACCTCCCCTGCCCCCTTCACCTCCCTGCCCCCCTTCACCTCCCTGCCCCCCTTCACCTCCCTGCCCCTTCACCCTCCTGCCCCCCTTCACCTCCCTGCCCCCCTTCACCTCCCCTGCCCCCCTTCACCCTCCCTGCCCCAGAGCAGCCCGCCCTTGCTTCTTCACCTGAATCCTGCCTCTGCCCTGCCCTTGACCTCTGTTTCTATAACCTTTGCTCTCCCAGCTGCCCTCCGACCCTGCCACCCGCCCTCCGACCCTGCCACCCCTATAGCCTCTCCAGCTATGTTCACTCTTCTCTGACATCTAGGCCCAGCCCCACATCCCCACCTTGACCTCCGGTCCCACCCAGCTCTGCCTTTCTCTGCCCAGCTCCTCCTTGGCCTGCTTCCTCCCTCAACCTCCGCTCCTTCCCAGAGCCTCCCTCTGGGCCTCCTGCCACCCCCACAGCTGCTCTCCTGACAGTTTTCATCCTAAATCTATCTTCAGGCAGCCCTGTCCTTCCCCCACTCTTCCCCCACCTCTCATCTGTCCCACACTCTTCCCTATGGCCTCTGGCCTTGCCCCACCTTCTTTCCGCTCTCAGCCTCTCTCCTGTCCCCTCCCCATGGTTTTGACCCCTGGGGCTCTGACCTCAGTCTCTGGTTCTACCTGTACACCCTTCACAGCCCCCACCTTCCCTGACTGCATCCTGCTGGCCCTGTGTGCTGGAAGGTCTGGGTGGGAGTCCTGGGCTTTAAGGGGAGTGAGGAAGCCAGGGGAGAAGGCTGTTGGGCTCTGGCCCCTCCTTATACACGACTGCACACTCTCCCCCAACACCAGGGAGCAGAGGAAGGAGGTGTGAGGAGAGAGGTGCTGTGGGTGGAGGAGCTGAGTAGGGGAGAGCGCGGAGGGTGTGGAGGAAAGGGGTGCAGAGCGGAGTAGCCTGGGGAGAAGGGCTGGGAGTTCTGTGCCCGCGCAAGCGACAGACAGCGTCTAGGCCTGTGAGAGAGACTGGCTGTGGGTGACAGTGGGGGCATGATGGTGTCAGGAGTGACGGTGTGACCGTGGCGGATTGTAGGAGATGATGAGAGGGGCTCTGTCTGTGGCTTCGGATCGGATGTGCCACGATGTTCGTGTTTCCTGGCGGAGGGGTGTTTGCGGTTGTTTCAGTCTCCTGACCATGTGTGGCATCTGGGACTGTGTTTCTGTCCCTTGCTGTGACTGAGGGCTGCTGTTCTTGCTCCCAGTCACGAGAGGCTGTGTGTGGCTTTGGAGCAGGGAGCCTGGGTTTGAGCCCCAACGCCGCCACTCCTTGTGCTGTCTGCAGCCACCGCACCTCGGAGCCTCCGTTTCCTCATCTGTGTGGTGGCATGGTGGGAGGACGGGGAAGCTGTGAGTGTAAACGGCATCATATATGTAGCACCTGGGACATTGCCCAGCACTTCGGAAGGATTTGGTGTCCGCTAGCACCGTTAGTTCACGGCATCTGTGATCGTCCGCCTGGATGTGTTGATCTGTGTGTCCTGAGTGCCTGCTTTGACGACTTCTGTGTGTCTCTGTGCCAGTAGAGTTAGGGCACAGGGTTCCCCGAGTGCTGAGGGAAAAGGGTAGGGGATCAGCGTGCAGGGAGGAGAGACCTCCTTTCTCTTCCCAGCAGTGGCCCATAGGCCTTGCTTGGTGCAGGGTTATGGAGGAACCGGCCTGGGAGGAGGGGGTGCCTGGCCCTCGGATGGGGATCCTGGTAAGGGTGGGGGCCGTGGAGAAATGTGGGAGCCATGAGAGAGGCTGGCTGTCTGGGGAGAGTTGGGCACCAGATGGGCTGAGCCCTGGGGAGCAGCCCCAGCTCCCTGCCCCCGGACACATCAGCTCCCAGCACACCGGCGTCAGCAGCTCCCAGAGAGTGGGGAGGCGGCAGCAAAATAAGAGAAAAGCAATTTGACGTTTCTAATAAAGCGTCGCTCCACTTTGCCAAATTAATTTTGACTCCCATAATTATTTGCTGTAGGAGCGGCCTCGTTCTCCCCACCGCCGCCTAATGAGGTAATTGGGGAATTAGGAATTAATGACTTTAACAGAAGTGACAACTGACTTCACGTGGGGAGCAGCTCTGGGAGCTGCCTCTCCCCCAGAGTGCAGGGCTCAGCTCAGCAGCCTCCTAGGAAACCCAGGTGTCCTGCCTTCCAGCTGCCCAGGCTGGCCCTCTGCCCGCCGGCTGCCAGGCTGCGCCTGCTCCTTGACTTCCACTGCCCCGCTGAGCCCCGTGGGGAGAGGCCCCCAGAGGCGTCCAGGGGCTGATGCTGCGCTGGTGCCGGTATTACTAACAGTGCTGCGGAGCCTCGGCTGTTCCCCTCACGTGCGTGGGAGCAGGTGATCACTCGGTCTCCCTGGGATGTTGTCAGTTGTGGGTGGATGGGTGGGGCTGGTACTCAGGCAAGGCCAGCCTCAGTTTTCCTGCTGTACCGCCTCTAAGAAGGGAGATGCTGCGTGTGCACATGACTGTGCGTGTGTGTGTGTGTGTGGCTTTCTCATGTTCTAGGAGAACTGCACCCGCAAGTGGGGAAGGGATAGGGCGTGGATTTCCAAGGAGCCATGGCTGGACCACCTTGCCCCCAGCTCTCCAAACCCAGATCCCTGCCCCATCTGTGAGCCACCCTTCCCCCACCCCCAGTGCCACCAAGCTGCTGGGTTCCATTGGATGCAGGAGGTGGCAGCTGAATGGCTCCTCATGTCCAGGCAGGATGGCAACAGTCCTTCAGGAAGATGCCAGGAGTGTAGTGTGTTCTGATGGTCTGGGTTCCCGTGACTGTGATCCAGGGGCCCTGAGCGAGCCTGTGCCAGTGTGTCCCGTGGGCACGCAGGAGGCTCGGTTCAGGAGTGTTGCCGAGCGCAGAGCAATGGAACGGCCTTCCTCTGGCTTCGTTAGATGCTCTGGGTTCACGGGTAGCTTGGCCTCAGCAGCCTCTCAGATTGCTCCCCACCCCCAGCGATTTGAGTCAGTGTCTCCCCAGACTAGCTGGTAAGGGGGAGGGAGTGTTGGCTTTGGAGTCAGACCAACTGGGGTTCGATCTATCTGGGGTTCCTTTCTTATGAGCTGTGAAATTTTGGGATATTACTTAACGTCCCTGAGCCTCAGTTTCCTCATCAATAAAATGGGGATGCTATAAGCTTCCTCAGAGCGTTGCTGTGGGATGAAGAGAGCATGGTGCCCAGAGAGAGCCCGGCACATTATCCGGTTTGGTGAAGCGCTCCCTCTCACCCAGGCACTGTTGATGGAACTTTTCTTGCTCTGGGTCCTGGGTGGCCTTGCCGGGTTCCCCATGCTGGTCCTCTCCAGCCTGGGTCCCAGAGGTCGCTCAGACTGAGCCTTTACTCCCTTTCTCTAGGCCTCAGTCCCTGTCTGTCCTCTGCCTGTCCCTCCCCAGCTCCCAGCCTTATCCTCTATCCAACACCCCTATGCACTATGCTCGCTCACCTGTCCTTAGTTAGGTCCAACATGGTTTGCCTCCTTGATCTCTTTTCATGTGGGTCAACCCCCCCCGAAACAGGCAGTTCAGACCCCTTCCCTCTGCTCCCACAACTGCGTAGGGGCTTCCCCCCCACTCGAGCCTGACTTGCATGGGGCCAGCAGATGGGCTGCAGGAGAGGCTGCTGATGCCCTGGTCAGGGAGCCCCTGGGGACCTGCTCAGTGCTGATCATGCAGGGGAGGGGAGGGTTGAGGCTGGGGAGGGTGGGGGGGTGAGGAGAGGGGAGGTCAGATGTTCCCCAGGCGTGGGGTAGGCTTCCATGGACTTCTCTGTTGGTTGTGCCTTTGGGAGGCTTGCCCTCTGTGTGCCCACTGGTCCCCGTGGTGGTCCTGTCCATCCTGGCTGAGGTCTGGCTCAGCGGCCCTTGAACAGAGTAGGTGCCCTGTAAACACTGGTGGATATTCTGAATAAACCAAAAGGCAAGAGGCAGGTGTAGTCAGTGGAAGCGCTCCAGGTCCAGGCTCTGCACCCCACAGTGGTCCCCTTGCCGCACATGGGGGAGGGGCAGGCCTGCCCGCCTCTGAGCCCGTGACAGGGTCCAGCATGGCTGGGACAGGTGCATTGTAAAGCTGTGAAGTGCCCTGCAGCTGGGCCAGCGGTGGTCACAGGGAGGGTTCTAGAAGGAGTGAAGGTCCCTCCCAGTTGCTGACCTCTACTTTTCTGTCCTCAGGACCAGGGCACCGTGGGGGTGATCTTTAATGTGGGCACTGACGACATTACCATCGACGAGCCCAATGCCATCGTGAGCGACGGCAAATACCATGTGGTGCGCTTCACTAGAAGCGGTGGCAATGCCACCTTGCAGGTGGACAGCTGGCCAGTCAACGAGCGGTATCCGGCAGGTAGGTGGCCGGGCGCTTGGAGGAGGTGTGGCGGGAGGGGCGGGGCAGGCAAGGCAGTCTTTGATAGGAGCACTGTCTACGTCAGGGGCGGGGCTAAGCTGAGCGTCATCCCACTGTGGGCGGGATGAGGTTACACGAAGGTGTGGCTTGGGGGGGTGGGACCAGGATGGGCGTGGCTAAAGGAAGCATTGGGATTTGTAAGGCTGGGCTTTGTAGGACCTGGGTGGGACCATGGTCCTTGGAGCATGACAGCTGGGAGGGAGAGGACAGAGCTCAGTGGGAACGCTGAGGGCCAGGGTGCAGTTTGAGGATAAGGGAGAAGGGAAGAGGAGGAAGGGTAGAGGTAGAGAGACACAGTTGAGGAAAAGATGCATTCAGAATTCAGGGACAGGTGGAAATGGGGAGGCAGATGCAGAAACCAAGAGAGAAGATCCGGAAATAACCCAAAACATATCTTCGCAAGTAGGCAGAGCTGTTCTAAGGACAGAACCAAGGAACAAACAGGTCTTTACAAAGAGCAAGTCAAAGATCCATATTAGGAGCTCTGGATAAAGGGAGGGAAGTAACCATGGAGACCCAGAGGAAAGGCGCCCCTGTGTCTCGGGGGTTAAGGGAGAGAGACAAGGGAAAAGGGTGAAACATATGTTCACGTGCATTCAACAAACCTTTATTGACAACCTACTGGGTATCAGGTCCTGTGCCAGGCCCTGGGGACACAGGTGAAGGGACACAGCCCCTGCTTACAGGGAGTTCACAGTGTCGGTGGAGGGGAGGGGAGCCCAGGAATGCAAACAGACCCAGCCCAACAGTGGAGGCACTGACGCTGCCCACGCTGACCAAGAGGGGCGCGGGTGGAAAGAGTGAAAGGTCAGGTGGGCAAACCCTCATGGGCCCACTTGTGCCGGAAGAAAGATGCCAGTGTAGAGTCACACTCACAAGCTTGCACCCCGACATTCCCGGACATGGGGAGCCTCAGGGCCCACTAATACATATAGAGACCAGTGGACACACAGGCCAACCCTGGACACCTGGATGACTGCAAATATTCACATGGTCAGATAGGCACAAGAAGCCCCGCAGTGG
Organism: Molossus molossus; assembly: GCF_014108415.1. Classification (NCBI taxonomy): domain Eukaryota; kingdom Metazoa; phylum Chordata; class Mammalia; order Chiroptera; family Molossidae; genus Molossus; species Molossus molossus. The sequence continues at coordinate 90,576,878 of NW_023425348.1, read as the reverse complement.
GATGCCAGCCTACACCAAGGCCCTGGGCGTGTGTGGGGTCATTCAGACACACGCATTCCTATGCCAAGCTCCATGCGTGCGCAGACACCGACAGGCCGGGGTTGTGTGGGTGTGATTGCCCTGTGGGCATCAGATTTCGCTCTCTCTCTGTCTTGGCCACACATACATCAGAGGGATCTTTGTAGTAGTGAAGACATCAGCCTGTGCTGGACAGGGCTGGACTGGGGCGGGGCATGAAGGCCTCACCACGTGAAGTCATGGCTCAGGTCCAGAGCTGCTTCCCGTAGAGCCCAGCAGGCCAGAGGCCAGGTTGGAGTAGTCACGCCTGCCCTCCTCTGCTCGGGGCCCCAGACGGGGTGGGGAACACTCCTGGGTGCCCCCTCACCTGCAGAGCAGAGTAACCTGAGGACCTGGTGGCTGCCTCTATGCACTGAGAGCAGATTCTTTATCAAAGCTGAGTGTCATCCCGAGCAATGCCAGCAGGCCAGGTTAGCAGTGTGCGTGGCTGAGAGCCTGGGCCCCCCGACACTGGGGGAGCACAGAGACCCCTCAGGGTCCTTGAGTCAGCAAGACCTGGCTTTTCATCCTGGATCTCCTACCGACAAGCTGTGTGGCCTTGGACAAGTCATCTGGCCTCTGAATCTCATTTTCCACCTCTGCCTCCTGCCCCTCTGCCTCTGCACTTGCTCTCCCTCCCTTTCCTTGCCTGACTCCCTTTGGCAACGGCACCTCTCCTGTGTCAGGGCCTTCTTCGGCCATTCCCTCGCCCACCCCCTGGATGGGCCACCCTGTGCTGCCTGTACCAAAACACAGAACACTGCCAGGCACCTGCCAGTCTAACGCTGCTCAGCTAGGGCTCCCGTTAGGCAAGGGCCAGGCCTTCCGCTTTCCATCTGTAACACCCAGAACCAGAAACAGAGCAGACACTCAAGAAATGTTTGTTGAGTGGCTAAGCGAATGAATGATCCATTTTTGACTTAGACACGAGTGACCTGAATATGTAGGGGAGGCAGTGTCTCATTCTCATAACCACCTGGGGGGCACCACCATGCACACATGGGCACGTGGTGTGCCCGCCAGGGGAGGTACACAGGCAGGCCCAGGCCCAGGTACTGCTGGGCAGGTGCGCGCAGCCGTGCAGTGGGAGAGAGGGAAGGCGCTTCCGCCACCCAGAGTGCCTTATTGAACAGTGTAAGTGGTTTCGATGGAAGAGTGGCCAGACTCCCAAAGGAAATCATTTCCATTTCCATGGCTGCCGACTGGGATCACCCACAGTCCACCACCGGAGGAGTGCACACAACTCCCAGGCACACTAACAAACTCTGTACACACACACACACACACACACACACACACACCCTCCTTCCCTGTCCCCAGGGCCTGCAGAATGGTGCGTACAGAGAGGAGCAGGTGCATATCCAGGTGACAGTTGAGGACTGAGAAGGTGGAGGTCAGGGATTGTGGGAACAGCCTGAAGGAGAGAGGCTTGTGAGTGAGAGGGGTCAGGAGCTGGGTGGGTTCACGGGGCAGAAGGGTGAGGGGACCTGAGTAGAGGAGTCTGAGGGCCTTGGAATGGAGCGGTGATGGGGGAGGAGCGCGAGGTGCACCAGGCAGAGGAGGACTCAGGGCATGATCAGGGAGGGAACCCTGGGTGGAGAAAGGGGGTGGAAGAGGTGAGGTGCACAGAGACTGGAGAGAAGTGGGGGAGGCTGGGTGAGGACCCAGCTCCCACAGCAGGCACCACACTGAGCCGCCTGTCAGAGTGCTGGTAGACAGGGAGCAGTGAGGGACCTGAGACACCCGCCGCCCCAGGGAGAGCAGCGGAGGGCTGGGGCCTTGGGGCGGAGCTGGGAGTCAAAGTGGAAGCTGGTGGGGTGGGTGTGGGCGGAGTGGGGCCGAGGGGAAAGTTGGGAGTTGAGCGCGGAAGGTAAGGGAGCTGAGACCGGCTTGGAGAAGGGGTTTTAAATCTCACTGTTAAATGAGTGTGTCGGGCCACCCTCCCCTCTAAATGCCGCATAAAGCCCTGCTTAACCTGCCCCTCCCTCTAAACCACCCTCTAAACCAGTAACCAGCTGGGCCACTGAGGCCTCCGCCCAACTTAAACCTGCTAAATGCCCCTCCCACCCGCTGCCCTGCTCTGGGATGGGAAGGAAGAGGGCCTACAGCTTAAGCCCAGATAAACCTGTTTAACCTCTGACCTTTGACCTTCCAGCTGCCTTTTCTTCCATTCCCCTTTCCTTTTCTTCTTTGTCCCTCTCTTTTTCTGTGGGTCGCCCCTGCCCCCAGGGTGGGGCTGGCTCTGGATGGGAGCCAGGGGAGGGAGGGGAGGACAGGGGACCCAGCGTTTCTTCTCCCGCCTTGGGTGGACCTTGCCCCCTTCCGGTGGATGTGGCTGCTTCTCTGAGTCTCCTGAGAAATGCATAATTACTTTTCTAACTCCTTTGGACTTCGCCGCCTGAGAAACCTACTGTCTTTCTAAACTTTTCCAAGGAAACTTTGATAACGAGCGCCTGGCGATTGCTAGACAGAGAATCCCCTACCGGCTTGGTCGAGTAGTAGATGAGTGGCTGCTCGACAAAGGTAATTAACCAGAATTAATTAATTAATTAATTAATTAACTTTAAAAACATTATCTTAAAGGTGCAGAGCTCTCTCGTTCCCCATCCGTGCCTTCCCCACCACCCACCCCCAGTGAAGGGACGCTTGTCCCGCCAGGATGTCCCCCGCAGTCAGGGTGTGTCTGTAGAGTGGCAGTTGGGGCGGGGCGGCTCTTTCCAAGCCTAGGACAGCACTGGATTACCCCTGCGCTGCCTGAGCCACAGTGAAGCAGGCCCCGGTGCAGGGTGCAGGCTGGGGGGCATCTGAGAGCCACAGCAGGAAAGCTTTGGGGAGCAGGAAGTGCTGCTCCTGGGATCCCAAGAAGGGTAGGAAGACTTTACCAAGGTCATCTGAGAAAAAGGAAAGGGGGTGCTCAGGTCCTGCTGGAAAGGCCCTCCAAGAAAGTGGCTGAGGGCCCCTCTCTGAAATGGACCCGCTGTGGTCCAGAAGGGGTCCTAGGAGCAGTGGAGTTGGGGGAGACGAGGGGAAGAGAGGGCCGCTCCACGGGGGTCTCTGTGCCTACTGAGCTGACCAGAAGGACCAGGCTCGCTAAGGAGCTGCCTGTGGTGAGGCGCTGCTGGGTGGGAGGGAGAAGGCCACTTGTCACCAAGGGAAGTTGGGGCCAAGGGCAAAGCCATCCCATTCCCTTTGGAGAGGGGCGAGCTCTGTACCTCTAAGGCTAAACTCTAGGGGGGAAGTATAACTGTTAAACCTCCATCTAACCAGCTGCTAACTGTGCTTTTAAATGTCCATGGGGGCCTTCCCCAACTAAAACCCCAAATGTCACTTCCAGCCCCCAGCCAGCGGGCACTAAACATGCTGATAACCAGATGTGATAAATCCGGAACAGGACAAAAAGTTAAAGGGACTGTCACAGACATCGCTAAAACCTGCAGCCCCCAGCCACCCTGGGTTGCTCTCTCCAGCGGGGCGAACTTTAACCCTTTGAGGAGTTCATGGCAGGTGGGGCCACAGGGCCAAGTGTGCTAACCTGTGTGGCTTCCTCTTTTACCCACCGCCCTCTCCCGGAATTAGAGAGGCCAGGGGAGCAGCTTGGGCTGAGGCTGGGACAACTCGTGACCCCAAGGGGTAGGGAGAGCAGGGCAGGCCCTGGGGAGAGGGCCAGGACTGTGGTCCCAATGGGGAGAGCCCAGGCTGGTGATCGGAACCCCAGCTTCTGTCACTAGCTGCGTGGCCACACTCTCTAGGCCTGTGTTTCCTCTCCTAGGAAGGGAAGGATTGGGCTAAATTTCTAGTATTTCTCCAACTGTGGAAGGAGGAACTCACCTGTTGTGTGGCCTTGGTCAAGAGGGTCAAGACGTCCCCTTCCTGAGCCTCAGTTCCTTTCTGGGGAAAACAGGGACAGTGATGCCCTCTCAGCCTAACTCCCAAGGGGGACTGTGAGGATGACATGAAATGGGGAGCAGGGAAGTGTTGAAGAATAAGTCTTGGCTTCCTGGGGTTATCTTACTGTCAGCACCTGGCATGTGGTAGGTGCTTAATAAATATTTATTGAATGAATCAGTTTTCCAGTTCCAAAATATGTCCTGTGAAGCATAAGTCCCATGAGATGCTTTTCAATAAGAGACTTGTGAAACGAGCTTGGGAAATGCTGAAGCCCATTTCTTCCTCTTGAAGCTGAACGAAACGTTGCTTTGATAAAGGCTCGGAGAAGTCCCATGAGAAAGAAACCTGTTGTTTAATTGTGAAATGTTTGCTTCCCAAACTTGTTTGACGGCTGTGAACCTTCTCCTCTTCGTTTTTTCTAATTCCTCTGCCTGGGAATAAACCCTGGACCCGGTGCCCCTCGGGGGCCTCTCTGGGTCCGGTGTTCGACTGCCACTCACTGGTGCTCAGCTCCTCTGGGCTCCGCCCCCATTTGTGAGCTGGAGATGCTGCTGCAGGGCTGAGAGGTGCGGGGCAGGGGGAGGGTGCTGGAGGAGGAGCTGAGCAAGGGGGCTGAGCAGACACACCCCAGCTGGTCTTTGGCCAGAGGCCAGACAGAGGGTGGGTGTCCAGGGAACTCGTGTTTCCAAAGAAAAGTGTGGGTTTCACAAGTTGGACTCTCCTCAGCCCAGGTTGTAGGGCAGGGCTGACAGACACCTAACTCTAAACCAGATCTTAACGAGGCACTAACCAGAGGCTAACAAGGGCTAAGCCAGGTCTTAAACCCCCCAGCGCCAGCAGCTGAAGGTCCTGGGGAGCAGGGGGCAACGTAGTAGTTCCTCTGCCCTCCCAAAACTAAGCAACACCAAAACCAAAGTTAAATCTAAACTTAAACATAATAAATATATTTTCTAAAAAAACCAAACCAAAGCAACAAACTCAGAGGGTTAAACTGACCCCCAGGTCCATTAAAATCAAACAGAACAGCACAAGCCCCCCCATTTGGGAATTCGGAGGTGTAACCGCCGAGTGAGGAGTGAGACTGGAGCTGGAGTGGTGGTTTTTTGGGCTGTCAGCGAGCGAGAAAGGTCCCTTTAACGTTTTCCATCTGTGTGCTTGCACATCCTGGCGGGAGGAGTCCTGCTGTCCAGGCCTGAGCGGGCAGGGGCTGGGCCTGGGGGGAGGAGAGCGGGAGCCTGGCCAGAGGTCAGAGGGCCTGGTGGTGGCTGGGAGGGCAGAGCGAGGTCCTCGTGGCTTCTCCCACCCTCCCGCTGCCCTCCTCACGCACTGTCTTGTCCACCCCTCCGTCTGCCTCTGCCCTGATGCACTGACACGGCCTGGTGGTCGCCTCCGCTGTCCGTCCCTGCCTCTCTGTGCGCTCTCTCTGCTGCTTCCGAGGGCCCCATGGCTTGGGGCTGGACACTGGGTGTGGGACACTCGGGGAAGCAGATGGAGAAGATGGGGATCAAATTGAGGGATGGGCAAGAAGTGGGGTGTGATGCCCCGGAGCAGGAAAGGAGAGGGGGATGGGAAGGTCAGAGGCATGAGCATGGTGGGGAGATGGGGGAGCTGGCTCCCTTCCCAGCCCATGTGTGCTCTGGGGACCCTCCCTCCTGGGGTCCCCACTTGGCTGGGCTGGGGGCTGTGGCTCACGAGGACTTTCCCTTTGGTGTCTGCCCCTTCCTCGTTTCTCCCTCTCTCCCTTCCCCTCACTTGCTGGTTTCCACCTTGATTCCTTCCTTTTCCCTCCCCCTTTTCCCCATCCTCTTCTGGTCTCCCCCCACGCCTGTCCCTCCTGTCTGTCACCCTTGCCCATTCCCCTCCCCCAGGCCGCCAGCTGACCATCTTCAACAGCCAGGCTGCCATCAAGATTGGGGGCCGGGATCAGGGCCGCCCCTTCCAGGGCCAGGTGTCCGGCCTCTACTACAATGGGCTCAAGGTGCTGGCGCTGGCCGCCGAGAGCGACCCCAATGTGCGGACTGAGGGCCACCTGCGCCTGGTGGGGGAGGGGCCGTCCGTGCTGCTCAGTGCGGAGACCACGGCCACCACCCTGCTGGCTGACATGGCCACCACCATCATGGAGACCACCACCACCATGGCCACTACTACCACACGCCGGGGCCGCTCCCCCACGCTGAGGGACAGCACCACCCAGGTGAGGACCCCTCCAGCTGACGGACAAGCGGTGGGGCTCGGCGGGGGATAGGACTGATGTCCACATAACAACCGTGGCATCCAGGGGAGTCCCCGTGGGGTCTGGTGGGATCCTGGAGGCTGCTGTCCTTGTCGTGGTGATGGATCAGGTGAGGTGGGCAAGGTTTCCTTTCAGGAAGTGCCCTTTGCCCTGGTGACCCCAGAGGTGGAGGACTGAGGCATGATCAGAGATGTGGAGGTGGCCACTACTCCTAGGGAGTCATTCCCGGAGTTGAGGGGTGGTTTGGTACCCAGCTAGACCAGGGAACACTGCCCCACCTAAGAGGGAGGAGGTCTGGACTGGGGTGTGGGTGGATGCCCCCTCCGCCCATCCCATAATGGAAGTGTCCAGTGCTGTGTGTGCAGCCGGTGGGGACGGATGGAACCGGGATGGCATTGCTCTGGGCAGGGCACAGAGGGGCAGCACTGGAGGGGTTCCCCAGCGGCGGCAGCTCCTCTCTGAGGCTGGGAGGCCCGGAGCAGCCTCTTCCTGGCTGGAGTCCCTGCAGTGGGAATGCAAGTCTAGTCCTTTGCTTTCTCAAGTGCTGTGACCTTGAGCAGGCGCCACCTTGTAGTAGTGTCCTCAGGGCGTGTCGGTGCAGACAGTCCCTGGTGCTCTACCTCCCAGGGCCGCTCCACCTGCTCGGCTCCCTGAGCCAGGGCCAGCCCGGGTGATGTTAGTTCACCTTCTCTACCCAGAAGAGCACCAGAAGGGCTGTACCTGGAGACTGAGACCCCCCTGGGCAGGACAAGCCTGGCTTTCCCGGTGGCTGAAACACAGCATGTGTGACTTAGCGAGGCAGCCCAGGGCGCGATGGAGTTTCCTGGTGGTTGCTGCCAAAGGTGGTTGGTTCAAGGAGTGTGCATACCTGGCCCATTGGACTTTGCTTAGTCCCCCTGCCCCCTCTACCCGGCTGCCTGTCCCCCTTGCTGTTGCAGTTGGGGCTCTGGGCCTAGGGGGACCTCTGTCCCCCAGGGTGAGGGAGGGACTGGAGGCCACACCGGGATGCACCCACCTGCACCAGCAAGGGCTCCGCGAGCCCCGGGTCCCGCGTCTCTGCCAGTCTATGCTGCAGGGAGCCTGGGGCTGGCTGGCAGGCTCCTCCGGGCCAGAGAGACGGGCCTGAACTCCCTGCTCCTCTGCCTTCATTGCCAAGAAAACCGAGGGGACTTGGATGCAGGCCTTGCCCGAAGGAGTGGGGAGCCCTGGGAGAAGGGCCCGGCTGTACCCAAGGCTGGGCACCCAGCGCACCCCATGCCTTCCAAACAGGCCATCTGGGTTCAGTGGGAGGGTAATGGGCAGACCACCAGGTAGCAGAGAGCGGTGGGACCCCTAGAGGTCATGGCTATGCTGGAGAAGCCCCCGCAGGGAGGCTGGTGAGGAGGGGCAAGGATGCGGAGGGCAGATGGGTCCTCCAGGCCCGCCCAGCCCTTGGGTGAGGACAGCAGTGTCTGAAGATCAGGGGGTAGGAAGAGGCAGGATGCAACCGTTTCACCCCTTCCTCACCCCAGACTTCTCCCATCTTGACCTTTAGCCAGCCGCCCCCCACCCCCCCCCCGCAATCTCTCAGGCTCCCTTCCTGCCTGGACTCTGGGTTTCCCTCCTTGGGTCTTTTCCCTCCACCCCCTTATCCTCACTCATCTTGGGGATTCTCTTCCTTTGCAATCGGGAGGAGAGAAAATGCTGACAAAGTCGACTCCTGTTGTCATGACAACCACAGCCCTAATTATTGTGTGCAGCCTGGCTCCCTGGCTCTGGGAAGGGGGTTGGGAGAGAGATGAGGGTGATGGGGTTGTGAGGCTGGAGCCAAGAAACCCCCTGGACCTGCTCCCGTCTCTGCCCATGCTGGCCTCCAGAGGCCCCCGTGCCTTGTCTCCCTGATGTCCTTGGGTCCCCTTGCTTTGGCCCTGAGGCCCCAGGCCTGGCATCCAGTTTCTCCAGATGTCTGGACAGCGCTGTCTTATTGACCCCAGGAGCGTGGGGAGCCTGGGCGGGTGCTCTTTAGTCTCCTTTGCAGTGAGGGAATGAAGGCCCATGGTTACCCACCGAGTGAGAGAGAGATGGGCATGACCAGGGCGTGTCTCAGCCCAGGGCCCCGGCGCCGTCCCACACCTCAGGCGGTGGCTGTGGGGGTCTGCTGACTACCCTGGACCCCTCTTCTTTCCCCACCCCTCCTTTCACCCCCAGAACACAGATGACCTCCTGGTGGCCTCGGCTGAGTGTCCGAGCGATGATGAGGACCTGGAGGAGTGTGAGCCCAGTACTGGTGAGTACCTTTCCCCCCTCCCCTGCCCCGGGCCCCCTGTGACGCTGGTGGGAGGGGGTGACTGTCCCTGCCACCTGGGGCCTGCTGCCAGGTCTTAGCTTTCCCTGGTAGCTCCTCTCCCGTCCTGCTGTGCCCCACCCCCAGGTCCCTCAGGTGCCCTCTGGCAAGGCAGTTTCGGCCTTTTGGTACTCCAGCCCTCAGAGGTAGTGAGGTCCTTAGCTCAGGGGCCTGGGTTGAGAGCCAAGGGCTGCTGGGAGGGAAAGAGGGAGACTTTTCCCTAGAAAGTTGAGTAACTGCAGTTCCCATGAGTTCTGGGGGAGAGGGGATGGGGAAATGCAGGTTAAGGAACTACAACTCCCATCAGCTCTTGGGTCCAGAACTGCAACTCCCATCAGTCCCTGGGCCTGGTGTTCTCTTGGTCGCTAGTAGAAGAGGTCTCTGCTGGATCCTGAAGCGTCCTCGTCCCCAGTCTCAGGGAGGCGGCTGGACATTCTGCCAGGGCTGCCAAGTCAAGCCAGGGTAGTTACTGCATAGCTGCTCCGTGCCGGCGGTCAGCTGGGTGGGAGGTACCCCTTGTCCAGGCATGTGGCCCCCTAGGGAGATGGGGACCTGAGGTCTGGCCCAGATTTCCAGTGGGAGAGCCGGAGGAGGAGAGCAGGGCTGGGAGGGAAGGCTTCCTGGGGGTGGCGTTCCAGCCTTCGCTTGCTCCTTTCAAATGGAGTCAAGGGTGCGCCCCAGAGAGAGACCGGGCTGGCAAAGCAGAGGTGGACCTTGAGAGCCGGCTGAGAATGGTGGGTGTGGAGTGGCACTGCGGCTGCAAGGGCTGCTCACCTGAGCCGGTGGGAGGGTAGCCGAGAGGAGCTGAGGTCGTCGAGCCTGAGGCTGGCAGCGGGAGTGGAGGAAGTACCGGGTTCCAGTCGGGCCGCGTGGCTCGCGGCAGCCTGGCTGAGCCCATGGGAGCACGCGTCCCTTGCTGGCGTTTCCAGAGACTTCTCCCTTAGGAGGTGGCACCTGGGCTGTTGGTACCGGAAGGCTGGAGGTTGGGGCTGGTACGTGCAGGGTCAGGGAGGTGATGTGGTCAGCTGAGGTGGGTAGGGTGACTTGGGTATATCCTGTGAATCTGGCTTGGGGGTTCTGCCGGCCCCAGAGGAGATGCTCAAGCTGAGGGTGGGCTGCAGCCATGGAAGGGGTGTGGGTGGAGCCTTGAGGCAGAGGCTCAGCTTCCAGAGACCAAGGGTGGGGGTCCAAGGGTGCAGGCCTCCAGACCCAGAGGTTGAAGCCCAGCTTCTCTTTTTGTCCCCCAGTAGACCAAAGCTGAGGGGCATCTTTGTACTGGTCCTGGGCCCCGAGGCACTTAGGGGAGTCTCAGGCTGCTGGGCTGGAAAGTCCGCCCTGTCTGCAGCCAGGGGCCTGTGCTTTCTGGAACAGACGCCGTCCTCTGCGGGGAGGCCCCTCTGTCGGGGTCTGCTCCCTCCATCTCACTGGGTGACTTTGGCTCAGAGATGCAGCCTACACTCCACCATTGCTCCAGCCCGGCGCTCCTCCTCGGCTCTGCGCCATCCCCCTGACTGGTCCCTCCTGAGGGTCCGCAGGGACACAGGCCTGCAGCCGAGCTGTGCCAGAGTGCTGTGACGGGTGACGGGTGGTCCCATGAGAGCCCTGGGACCGCTCGAGGACAGGGCTGTGCGGGTCATGAGCAAAGGGTGCTTGGCCCCACCACACGTTTGCACACGTGTGCCATGTTCATACTCTGGGATGGGAACTGCTGGGGTGCGAGGAGGCGTCTCTGCTCTCCCTGGACTCGTAGAGAGGAGTGCTGGGCCAGATGCCACCACGTAGAGACAGGCCACTGGGCCACACCAGGGCCACACACTGTCCACCGAGGTTCTCCAGCCCTGCATCTTGTTAGGGGCCTGGGTATGATGCTGAGTGTGTACACAGGTGAGCTGAGTTGGGAGAAGGGAATGAGGAGGGGCCGAAGGATTGCTGGGAAAAGGGCTAAGTATGGCTGGGAGGGGGGAGGGAGGAAGAGGAATAGAAGTTGCGGGGGAGGGAGAGGTTGGTGGCCAGCTTGGCACCCAGCTTTTAAAATAGGAGGGGAGAGAAGACAGAACGCACGCTTGAGCCCCGGAGGAAGCCAGCAGAGGCCACGGGCTCCGCCCCGACCGGTCCCACGTTCGCACTTGCACATTCACGCCACTCGAAGTGCTTCAAGTTGGATTCTTGTCACCCTGGTGGGCAGCCGGGCAAGGACTCCAGGGTGCCCCAGGCTGATCTAGACCATGCCACCCCAGGCTGTTTGCTTCCCTCCCACCTGTCCCATCCTTCTCTCTGGGTCCAGGTGTGAGCCTGGGCTCATCTCTGCTTACCTTTCCACCCTTTCCCATGACTTGGGCCCCTCCACAGATCCCAGGCCCCACGCCCCCTGCCCCAGCTTGGTGAGATCATCATCTAACACAGTTATTTCCCCCGAGGTTGGCAATCCAGTCAAAAAGGGTGTTGTTGGATGGACACGGCATTTAAATTCTTCTGAGTGGGATGCCTTTAGGTCACCATGCCCTGCGCAGTTGGTGATGGGCCTGCTGCCCCTCGCTGCCTCAGCCAGCCTGACCCACACAGTGTGCACAGGCCTGGCCCCAGCAAGGATCTGAGTTTGCACCTGCTGAGACACACAGGAAGGGCACACAGACTCAGACACACAGAAGCATGTATCTTATGCACACACGTGTGACCAGAGGCACACATGTGTACATCCATGCATACATTTACAGACCTACCAGCAAGCTCATATGTGCCTACTTCCACAGGTACGTATATGTTCAAACCTAGAAAAGCACATGCTATTCAAACCCAGATCAACAGAAATTTATACATGCTTAGATCTTAAGAAACACATGTACACAGAGCCGCAGAAGTTCATATACAGAATGGCTGTTGAGGCCCAGAGCAGCACAAATCCGTATACACATGCAGTCTCACAGGCACACGTGTGTACTCAGAGTCTTGTACAAGTGTGCTTAGAGCTCCAAATATACTTACACATAGGTGTGGACTCACAGGTGCCCACCTGCTCAGATCCATAGTTTCAAACTTACACATGTGCTCAGCCACACAGATGCACATGCAGCATGTCTTAAATGCATCAAGGCACTTGTGTGTGCTCAGAGCTGCACATGCATGTGCAAACCCACTGCGGCACACTTGCACACACCTGTTGAGGCACACACCAGACGTTCAGAGTGACACACGCGTGCCCAGACCTCTAGAAGCACTTGCATATTTCAGACACAATGCATGTGTATGTTTAGGTCTGAGCATGCACACATGTGCTCAGAACCATTGAGGCACATACATATACATGTCCTCAGACTCACAGAATTCCGCCTCCATGCTCAGCTTACAGGTACACACATGTGCTCAGACCTACAGCTGCTCACAGATGTTTTAGATTTACAGATGAGTGTATGCAAGTTCAGAACAGCTACATACATAATGTGCTCAGACCCACCAAGGTACAGGTGCACATGTGCACAGAGGTGCGGGAATTCAGGGAAGTGCACGTCTGTGCCCAGGCCCACAAAAGTGTACGTGTCACAGCTCCACCCAAGTATACACTTGTGCTCAGACCTCCAGTCGCCTGCATATATCTTCACATTCACCAAGACGCACACACACAGCCTCAAAGAGGTGCCCTCAGGTACCAACATGTGTGCTCATTCCCACAGAGGTATACCTATGTGCACACAAAATGCACCTGTCTGCTGAGACCCACGAGGTCACGTGTGCACATTCTCAGTAGGCTCTGTGTGCCCAGACCCAGGGACCCACACACATGCACACTTTTGTTCAGACTTAAAGACCTGCATCGCTCCCCCACTGGCCCATGAGAAGAGATCCTCGGAGGCCCACCTTAGCTCAGACCTACAGAAGCTCATTCTTACGTGTACGCCTGTGTGCTCAGAGACACATACACACGTGCTCAGACCCCTCAAGGCATGCATACACATGCTAAGTCCCACCATGGTGCACACACACAGGTCCACATTGGCTCCCACAGCTGCTATTGCTCTTTAGCATATGCTCGGAGGTGCCCATCAGCTCTGTATGGAAGGACACACATATCCTCAGACCCTCAGGCTACACGCCTGTGTTAGGACCCAGTAAATGCACACAAGGACACACATGCACACACCTACTCAGATTCACATAAGCCCACATGTGCTTAGACCCACAGAAGGAACCTCATGCACTATCCATGTGTATGTCTCTCCTGAGGCATCACCCCCACGCACAGATGGGTGCGACCCTCGGAGGTGCACACCGGCTCAGTTCTATAGACACGTGGACACATTTACTCAGACTCACATTTAACTCAGAGGCACAGGTGTATTCAGATTCAAGTGTCTCAAGGTAGCCCTGGTTCTGTAATAGGTGCACTTCACAACATCCGTGGCTTAACACACAGATTTTCTTTCCCCTTCTTGTAATTATACACAAGGGCTCCTGAACGGTGGGCAGCCCTTCCTCAAGTGCCGATTCAGGGCCCGGCTCCTGCCATCTTGAAACTGCACCATCTTTACAGGGTGGCTTCCGAGCGGTGGGAGGGAGGAACAGGGAGGTCACGAAGGGGAGGGTGTTATGGGCAGGCCTGGGAGGGAGGTGCACATCCTCCTGCTGATTCTTCCCTCCGAGCTGTCCCATGGCCACAACCTACCTTCCAGGAAGGCCAGGAGGTGCGGCCTTGCTGTGCCCCCAGGAGGAAGCAGGAACAGATATAGTGACCAGCTAGTGATTTATTTGCTGCACTCTGGTTTTAGGTCACCTATGATCCATCCCATTCTTGCTGGCACAGAGCACACCCGCCCCTCCCCCAGGGAGACACACAGAGCCCACTTAGTCTGTGGTCTCAAAGGAGAGGGTGTCTGGGGGATGGCCCCCCTCCACCGGGTACTGACCTGGCTCCTGGTACCTGTGTGTGGTCTAGATACCCAGGGACTAAGGGTGATTGAGCTCACTGCCCACACAGCCCAGCACACACCCGGAACACAGCGGTGTGCTAGACAACCCCGCAGTAAGCCTCCCATTCGAAAAAGGAAGACGGAAGACAGCAGCTCCTAGTTCCCAGCACGGAGGAGCTCGGCCCTGGCGGGGGAAGTTTCGTCCCTAAACCCTGCCCTGCCGTCAGGGAGAAACTCTCTCCTTTGGCTGGGCGGCGCTGCTGCCCTCCGGAAGGTTCTTCCCAGTCTTGAGTGGCCATCTCTGAAGTGGTCTTGGAAAATGTCCTCTTTAGGGCCCTGGAGCACTGACAGCCCACTTCCTGCTCATGCAGATTTGGGGCGCAACGGTTTTAAGGCTCAGTCACCACACTCGGAGTTCTTTCTTAGATGATTCCCAGCAGCTGACTTCCTTGTTTCTCTGTCCCCGTGCCTTCTCGTCAGTGGTGACTGTCTTGAGGGCACCTGGAACAGTTGTGGGGAGGCGGCCACGCCCCTGACCTGATCCTGTGGCATGGCCGGGCCCCTTGTGCAGGAAGTCTCATGGCCGTTGTCCCTCAGAGCCAGTGGCGGCCTGTCTTAGATTCAGGCTTTGGAAGCAGTGGCTCTTCTGACACTTGCAGGCCTCCCATTCCTGGGCCTCTGCTCCCTTCATCTCTGCTCGCAACACCATCGATTCTTGCCTGTCTTCCTGTGATATGTTACAAAAAGCAGAAAGTAAAAGCCGGTATTGTCACCCCGACTTTCCTGGCACTGTCCCTTAGTGCCTCAGCCTCAACACGGCCTGCCCTCTGGCTCATCACAGGCAGCGGTGGGCCACAGGTCCTGCCACCGCACGTGTGCTTTTCTTCTGTCTGGCCGCCAGGGTTTCCTTGTTACCTGAGCACCACAGGTTTGGGGACACCGTTGCTGGGGCAGTGTCTATTACAGCAACATTTCTGTCTGTAACAGATGCCCTCGAATCTCAGGGCGAGTGTCTCACGCAGGCGAAGCCCAAGTGCTCTGATCAGCCGGTGGCTCTGCCTCAAAGGGCCTGGAGAGTCCCAATCCCCCCTTGTGGTGGCCGCTCCATTTTCAGCAGGGGGTTTGCAAGGTCACTGGAAGGAGGAGCAAGAGCGTGGAGGACCGGACACAGAAGGCTTTCGTGGGCCAGTTCTGCCCACTGCTCAGTCATGTGGCCACACTGAATTGCAAGGGAATCTGGGAAATTAGTCTCGCTGCCCAGGAGACGGAGAAAATGAGTTTGGGGGACGAGGTGTTCCCAGAAGCACACAGCATGTGTGCAGACCCACGGTGGCACACTCACATGTTCCTGGGGGCACATTCATGCGTCCATGCGTGCACACACGAGCTCAGAGCCAGGGGTTCACTTATATGCACGTGTGTTTGTCAGACTTGCTCATGCACACGCACGTGCTCAGATCTGTTGAGGTCCATGTCTGCACGTGCTTAGAGACATGCCCAGGTGCACAGAAGCAGGCCCTCAGAGGGGTGCACTCCTGTACACACGCACACAAGTACCTCCCCCTGACCTTGATGCCCCTGGGTGTCTGCCCTTGCCGTGCTGGCGTCCCAGGTGGGGAGGGGCACCGTCCTTCAGGGCAGGGCACAGTGACACAGGTTCTCCGCTGGAAAAGGTGAGTAAGGGCTGAAGTCTAGCCGGCGCCCTGCTTGCCCAGCCACGTGTCCTGGGCCCTGGAGAGTGGGACTGTGTTCACTAGGCAGACAAGGCCTTTTTCCAGTTGTGCACCAAGATACTGTTCGCCAAGCTGTGCCCCTGTCGGCCTGTGGCCTTGTCAGGGGGCTGCCTTTTCTCTAATTTGCGTGAAATACCCTGTGGGCGAGTGGCCTTCTTGCCCTCATAGGCTGGGCAGGGCACCTCGCGGTTGAGGCCTTAGCCAGCCGACAGCTTAGTTTCTGACACTCAGCCTCAGTTCTAGATGCCCCTCTGGTGGGCACCTCTTGTTTGGGTGGGAATGGGATTCATGGGTAAATTTCCAGTCGGGTGTTCTGTTCCCTGAGGGCAGAAAGGGCTCAGCTTGCTGGGCCAGCGAGAGGCAGGAGCTGGGGGAGAGCTGCTCAGTAATGGCTGGTGGGCTCCTGGGCCAGAAGGAGTTCTCTAGTGAGTGGGACTGACACACTGAAATCCGGTCTCAGAGCGGAGGGTGGTGGCATCTGTGGTAAGTGCACCTGGCTTTCCCAGATGCTGCAGCTGCTTGGAGGAGAGGCTGCCTGGGGTCCTTGCCAGACTCCCAGGAGCACCCCATCCCGCTGTGTACCCCTGGTGCGGAGCTGGACCCAGGGTCCCAGACACCAGCATCTTTGTGAGTCTGCACCCCCTAAGGCCCAGCAAAAGGGCTGCCCAGGGAGCCCCCAGTTGGACTTTCACAGTGAGGAGTCTGAGGGATCCTCCCCTCCCACAGTCCCTGCTAGATCTTCACGGGGCCGAGCTTGCCTGATGCTCCCTGGACCCGTGTATGACCCCGGAAAACCCAGTGCTCCACGTTGCGTGTGACTTCACGGCCACAGAGCCCAGGCCAGCTTCAGTGAACACCAGGGAAGGAAGCAGCGTAGGGTCTCCATAGCACTTACCTTGTGAGGGTGTTAGGTGCAGGGAGGCAGCAGTGTGGGAGTTGGAGTCTGATGTGCAGGGCCGTGAGGAGGCGCCAAGGGACAGTTATGCTGTGGGGGCCATGGTGAAGGCAGGACACCCTCAGAAGACGCTCTCAAGGCCTTGCACAGGTAAAGGCCTAGGGAAAGCCCCCCGAAGAGCAGGGGCAGGGCTGATGTCCAGACACGGAGTCCAGGAGGCCAGTCGAGTTGAAGGGAAGGGGAAAGAGGTCCTTGTGACTAGGCCTGAGAGGGCCCTAGAGGTGGGGTGTGGGGTGACTGCACAGGGGAGCCTGGGAGCCTGTGTGTCCAAGGGCCTGGAGAAACAGCAAGTTGGAGGAAATTGTTGTGGAGGGCTCAGGCTGGCGGGATTTGTCTATGGTCCAAGGTCTGTGCCCTGATCAGCCCCTCAAGGGCATAAGGTGTCCCCAGCAAGGACCTCCTGGGCCTGGCATTCTGCTAGGACCCTAGCGATGGCCAGCTGGTTGAGGCCACACGCCTGTCTTGGACAAGCCTTGATCCTGAACTTTCCAGGAGCGACTGTTGGCCCAGTTTAAGATCGAAGGTAGGGATGGCTGTGGGTGAGAGCTGGGCCCCAGGGCACGGATCCTGTCAGGCTGAACTCCGCAATACCTACTGCCCGGGTAGGGTGGGTAGGGAGGGTGTTCAGGACCCAACTGCTCTGGCCCATGGCAGGGGCTTTCACTCCTTTCTAGCCTGGCCTGGCTCAGAGGAAATGCTTGCTAGCTGCCCTTCCCTGCTCAAAGCACAGTGAGCCTCCACTCTGTGCCAGGCTCAAGGCTGGGTGCAAGGGAGACAGGCCTTAGGCCTTTCCTGGCAGTGAGTTCAAACCTGAAGTCTTCCTGGAAGAGGAAGTGTACGGCTGGGTTAGAAGGATGAGTGAGATCTCAGCAGGGGGAAGGCATTCTGAGCAGAAGGCAAAGGTCAGGAAGGGGCAGGTGGTGTGGCCCAGCAGCGAGGAGCCTGGCTGTATTTTGGGTCCATCCAGGGAGTTGGGCGCTGCCTTACTGGGTGCCAGGGTGCTGTGCCTCGAAGGGCTGCCTGCCTCCTTAAAGCTGAGTTTGCCCCTTGGCTAGGGAGCAGGGTGCCGGGCCATCCTTTGGGTCTGGGCCATCCTTTGGGTCTGGGCGGAGGTGGGGATGGGAAGACAAGTTATGTTCATCTGTCGGCTGGAGGTCCGTGGGAGGCAGGCCTTGGTCTCACCCTGGGCAGGAGCCCAATACCCTAATTTTGTAAATGAGGAAATTGAGGCCCAGATAGTGAAAGAAACTTGCCCACAGTCACACAGGAACTAATTAACGAACACATCTGTGGCCTCCTAGGTTAAGTCAAGGGACTCCTTGTGACTCAGCCCTTTCCTGGCTTCGGAAAGCCACAGAAAGGACTGGGTAGTCCATTGGTTCACCTAGCCTGACACCGATCTCTGGTGACCTTGGGAAGTCCTGCCCATCCCAGGCCCCCAAATTCTCCATGAAAAGCCAGCCTGGGACACACTTCTCTGCTCTTAGCTCAGTTTTTCAGTGTGGCTGAGCTCCTGGAGGCCAGGTGACCTGGGGCTTCATAATCTGGGGTGCAGGTGAGCCCCTACTCAGGGAGAGATTGGAGCTTGGTGAGAAAAACAGCCCGAGATGCTCAGCAAGGCTGCGAGTTCAGATCTTGGCTGCGGTTGGCTAGTGTGGCTAAGGAGGGCTCTGCCAGATTGCTGGGGCTCGTGGTCTGATGGATCGGCGGCAGTGCAGCTGGCCTGGCTGCAGTGGGCAGGCGGGACCTGGCAATGGAGCCAGCCCTAGGATGCTTCCTACAGAGCGGGTGGAGGGCGTGTGGTGTGATCTGTGAAGACCACACCCTGCGGAGACCAGGGAGAAGCGCTCGGATGGGGGCAGGGCTCAGGCAGTGCTGGAGAGAGACTTATCCAGCGCCCACCAGCCTCCTAGAACTGGGCTCCAGCTCCCTTCTATCCAACGCTAGCATATTGCAGTAGAACTTTTGTTTGGGTTGGGGTGGGGGAGGGGCAATGGGCTAATGGGAGTTGTAGTTGTTGACCCAGGGGCTGATGGGAATGTGGTCCACACCCCTCCAAAAGCTAATGGGAATTGTAGTTCTCACCCTTTGGAGCTGATGGGAATTGCAGTTTCTGCTCTGGGGTCCCCATTCATTAGACATAGGGAGGGAGGAGACATAAGGCCCCCCAAAGCCCTACCCACTAGTTCCCTCGGGCCCTATATTAGCAAATGCTTCCTTCCCAGATGGCTGTGTATGTATTTTTTTTCTTTTTTTACTTTCTTCTTCTTTCCGTTGTTTTATTATTGTTTTAACAATAATAAGAGGGCCAGAGGCAGTCAAGCCCTGGCCAGGTCCTGGCGGCCCATGGGGGTTCTGGGGAGGGGGAGGGGGGAAGCCAGTGGGGGTCAGAGGTGGAGGGTGAAGAGAGAAAGTTGGGGAGTTAGGGACAGCTCAGGAATCCTGTGTCCCTGCCCACTTCCCTCTCCCTTCCTGCCCCTCCCCATCTCCCTGCCTCTCCGTGGCTTCTCTCCACCCTTCCCAAAGTCCTGCCGAACCAGACCCTTCTGCAGCGTGTCTGTCTCCGTGCCCCTCTTCCTCGTGGACCTTGACTCCTCCCACTTTCCATTGCTCCTCTCCTCGGGGCCAACCGGCAGTTAGCTTTCCAAGCTCCTCCCCTTGGCCGTCCCCCCGAGGGCTCGCACCCAGGTGGCAATTCCTACGCTGCCGCCCTCCCGCCCTCCCTGCCCGCAGGCTCACCCCAGCCCGGTAGCCGTCCCTCAACCCCAGCTTGCCCGGCAGCCCCAGCTTCCTTAGTGTAATGAGGGGAGAGGGCACAGGTGAGGGAGGAGAGAGAGTATCCCGGAGGAAGCGAGGTGTCCAGGGAGAGAAGAGCGAGGGAGGGAGATGCCAAACAGGTAGACAGAAAACGTGGTGCGGAAAAGTTGTTTTTTCTTATTTTTTCCGGGAGAACCCGCTTACACAGCTCTGTTTGTAATTTTTTTCTTCATGCTAAAATCACACGGCCTATTTGTTGATGTAAGTTGCCTGAATTCCGTGGTATGCTATCTTCTTTTTTAAAAACAAAAGAAAAAAAAAAAAAGCAAAAAAGAAATATCTAGAAAAAAAAAAAAAACCCTAAAAGATATTGTTAGGTTTGTTTAAATGATGCTCTTGTATCTGTTTTTAAAGCCTTAAACCAGTAGAGTTTTTTGTTTTGTTTTTTCCGTTTCTTTTCTATTTCCTTTCCTTTCTGTTCCTTTTGGTTTCTTAAGACAATCAAAAGACCAGACCCAGAGAGCCACAGAGCGCGCGCGAGGGGTGCCCAGGGCACCCAGCCGCTGCCCGCTTAGAGCGCAGAGCTGCGGCCGGCTGGCGGGCGGGCACGGCCCGCTCTAGTCTCCGCCAAAGCCGATTGGAACCGATTTGGGTGTGTGAGGCTGTTGTTTCTCTCTCTGTGGCGGCCGCCTGCGCCCCGGCCCTCGCTGACGCCCTCTCTTTTCTCTTCTCTCTCTTGTTCTAGGAGGAGAGTTAATATTACCCATTATCACGGAGGACTCCTTAGATCCCCCTCCCGTGGCCACCCGATCCCCCTTCGTGCCCCCACCCCCCACCTTTTACCCCTTCCTCACGGGCGTGGGCGCCACTCAAGACACCCTGCCCCCGCCCTCTGCCCGCCGCCCGCCCGCCGGGGGCCCGTGCCAGGCCGAGCAGGACGACAGCGACTGCGAGGAGCCCATCGAGGCCTCGGGCTTTGCCTCCGGGGAGGTCTTTGACTCCAGCCTCCCCCCCACGGACGACGAAGACTTTTACACCACCTTCCCCCTGGTCACGGACCGCACCACCCTCCTCTCACCCCGCAAGCCCGCTCCCCGGCCCAACCTCAGGACAGATGGGGCCACGGGCGCCCCTGGGGTGCTGCTAGCCCCCTCTGCCCCAGCCCCCAACCTGCCAGCGGGCAAAATGAACCACCGAGACCCGCTGCAGCCCCTGCTGGAGAACCCGCCCCTGGGGCCCGGGGCCCCCACGTCCTTTGAGCCGCGGAGGCCCCCTCCCCTGCGCCCCGGTGTGACCTCGGCCCCTGGCTTCCCCCATCTGCCCACAGCCAACCCCACGGGGCCCGGGGAGCGGGGCCCGCCGGGCGCAGTGGAGGTGATCCGGGAGTCCAGCAGCACCACGGGCATGGTGGTGGGCATCGTGGCCGCCGCGGCGCTCTGCATCCTCATCCTCCTCTATGCCATGTACAAGTACCGCAACCGCGACGAGGGCTCCTACCAGGTGGACCAGAGCCGGAACTACATCAGTAACTCGGCCCAGAGCAATGGGGCGGTGGTGAAGGAGAAGGCCCCGGCGGCCCCCAAGACCCCCAGCAAGGCCAAGAAGAACAAAGACAAGGAGTATTACGTCTGAGCCCCTGGCACCGCCCCCCACTGCCAGCCGCCCCTCCCCGGAGGGCCCGGAGGAGGTGCGGCCGATCTCTGCCGGGCTCCGGCGACCCGCTGCTTGGCTGCCTCAGACTTCTCACGAAGAGGAAACGCAAAAAAAGGAAAGAAAGAAAGAAAAGGAAAACCCCGCGTTCGTCCCCTCCCTCCGCCGTCGGGGCGGCGGGCCGGCAGCCCCGGGCTGGCTGCCCCTCAGCTCTGCGCTCCAGGCAGGGCACGTGCTCACAGCCCTGGGTGATTTATTTTTTTAAGGGGGGTAGTTTTATTTTGGTGGGGTTGGGCGGGAAGGAAGGCTGGGGCTTTTGTAAAGTGTCCACTATGTGTCCTGTTAATTTCCCTCAACTTTTCTTTTTTCTCCCTCTGTCCCTCCTGCCTTCCTTCTCTTCCAAGCCCTCCAGCCCCCACCCCAGGCTTGCAGTGTCTCTGCCCCCACCCTCTTCCCACTTTTGTGTGTCTGGTTTCTCCCTTCCTTTCCTCCCTTTGGGTTTCCAGAGCCGCCGGAGAAGGGGGGAGGGTGGGCGAGTGGCCCAGCGAGGGAGGTGGGAGGTGGGGCGGGGCAGTGGGTGGCCTCCTGAGCACCCCACCCCAACGCCATCCGCCGGGGAAGGTGCCTTCCTGGTGCCATCCGGGGAAGGGGCTCGGGCCTGGGAAGGCCTGTTCCGTTGTGTGCCGCCGGGCAACGTGCATTGCTGGGGAGCTGCTGGAGGAGCAGGGGTGGGGGCGGGTGGGAGGGGAAAGGCAAATGCAGATATATATTAAAGACAAATAACCTAGATACCCAGCAGCGCCTGGGGCACAGGTTGGGCGCCAGCAGCAGGGAAGAGAGAGAGCGAGGCATTGCCCTCCACCTGCTGGGGTCACTTCTCTGCCCACAGGCTCCCTGCTCCCCCAGTTTTTTTTCTCTCTTTGTTAACAAATGTGTCTGAGTCTTGGAAAACACCCCAACCCCGGAAATGTGTGGGAAAAGAAAACAAAAACTTTCCAAACCCAAAGGTCCTGTGCAATTTGTTCTGGGTTGGGGACAGTTGGGACACTGGCCTGGCTCTGGGCCTAAACTGGGGGCCACGAGCGTTGGTAAGTAGCTCCCAAACTTTGGGGCTGAGCATGGCTTTGGGATCCTGGGGCAGTTTGTCTTCCTCTTCGTGGGGCTGAGGATGGGGGCAGGACCAGCCCCAGGCTTGTGGGTGGGGACTGCGCTGTGGCCCCGGTTGGGTCCACCCGCCTTAGGACCTTAGCTACTCTGAGCCCAGACGCAGGGGCGGTTGTTGTCCCTAGTGGCTGCCACAGCCTTGGAGAGAGTTATTCCTGGGGGGCAGAGCTGCAGAGCCCGTCCAAGGTCTCAGGGTGAATCAGGACCCAGACACGCTGAGAGGCAGCTCTAGTTGCTTTATCTTATTCTTTAGAAAGATTTTTTAGAAAGGGGAGGGGGAGAAACAGAGGAACATTGATTTGTTTCACTTATTTATGCATTCGTTGGTTGATTCTTGCATGTGCCCTGACCGGGGATGGAACTGTAACGGTGGCGCATCAGGCTGACTCTAACCAACTGAGCTCCCTGGCCAGGGTCGTTTGCTCAGCCTCTCGGTCACCGGGAGCAGAGACTCGAGGTGGGTGTTGTAGGTGAGGACCGAGTGTGCAGGCACCTGCAGGCGAGCGGAGTCGGCTGGGTTTGCATCTCCCTGGCGGCAGTGGTGGGTCTCATGCCACCGAACATGGGGGACACGACTCACCACGCTTCTGTCACTCAGGTTTCCTCTGCCTTCTGCTTGGGGGACTTGCCTCCCTCCTGGCTCTGCTTTCTCGTGCCCTTGACTTGCCATAACCTCACTGCCTGACTCAGTTTCCTGAGTGTCCATCCATGGCAGCTCCGCTTCTGCCCAGCTCCTCCTTGTGGGCTTTTCCAGTTCACAAACCTGGTCCATGTTTGAGCTTAAACACCTCCCAAGCCCTTGGGCCCAATGCCTGCAGGAGCCCCCCAGATAACCCCCTCCTTCCCTCCGTGCTGGGATGAAGCGTCTGTCTTGGGACTCTCCCCACTCTGGGGTATGCCCCCAGAGGTCCTCGAGTCCCCCAGAGCCCTAGCAAGGGTGGGAGAGCGGGTCCTCCCCCAGTAGCCTAGGGTGTGGATTTCCATGGCCTTATCCTCTGCCCACCTGAAACCAGCCATCTGGGTGGGGAAGCTCTGGTCCCCCCTTTCCTTCACTGCTCAGTCTTGGAGCCTGAGGTCAGTATCCCCAAGGTCAGTTTAACTCGCCCCTCCCCCCACCCCTGTGGAAGCCTGGCGGAGGCCCTGGCTTGGGGCGGTCTTGCCAGGACGTCCTATCCCTGTGCAGGTGGTGGCCTCAGGCCTGGTCCTCTGCTGCTCTCTGTTCAAGGGACAGAGACCTATCTCAGGTTCCCTGCCCCTATCGCCACCAGCCAAACAGGAAATAAACACAGGCAGTCAGGCGTTCTTTGGTGTCAAGAAGGGAAGGAACATCCTTTCTTCAGAAATTTCTAGAATAGCCCTGAACAGTCTTTCAGAATAGGGGGCCAGAGAGAGGGCCAGAGCAGGAGCTGGCAGGAGCCCCAGTGATGGCCATTGCCGTGTGGCTGTGGGGCGGTGTCTTCCTCTCCGCACAGGGAGGCCTGGAGCGCCTGTCACTCAGAGGCTTGGTGTAAGAGGGAAGATTCCTGGGCCCTGCCACGGACTCAGTTTACCATCTGTAAGAGAGGGTCACCTCGGTCTCCGCTCCCTTGTGCTGAGCATCTGATGTTGGACTTAGCACCTGGGCCTGAGCCGGGCCCTTGGGTTCTGGCTGGTCTGGCAGTGACCCCAGGAGAGTTCGCCCAGCACCGGGGTCCAGGCACTTCGCTCGTGGTAGTTAGTACTTGTGTGGATGCGCCAGGAGAGTCCACCTGGGGCGGGGACCAAGGACAGGGTGCGGGGAGGAAGCGAGAAGTGAAGTCTAGCTGAAGCCTTTGACCTTGAAGACCTGCCCTGGCCATGTGCGCCCCGGGGGAGGGAACACCAGGGGGTACAGTGCTGGGGCTCTTCTGGGAGGACGCCCCCTCCCGGAGGTGGACACTGCCCCGCCCGGGCACCTTCCGGGGTGAGCTGGAGGCAGAGTGGGCGAAGAGTCCTGAGCCGGTTTCTGTCCCTGCTGCCTGAGGCCTCCACCCCCGTGGGGAGAGGAGACCCTGGGGACTGTTGCCGGGCTCTTTCCCACACCCAATCCCCGTGGCTCCTCTGTGGCAGGGTCTCCAGCAGCCTTGGGTCAGGTGCTCCGCGGCAGGCGTCAAACGGGACGGCGTGTGCGGAGTGAAGTCCTGCCTTTCGGGCGGCAGCCCCGGCTGTGCCGCAGGCCTGTGGCTGCCACCCGGGTGCCCCCTCTGCCAGGGTGATGACACGTCCTCGTAGCCCCAGAGGGGCAGGGCCCTGGGTCCTGGAAGGGCTGGGAGCAAGGCCCCTCTGACCACTCGGTGCCAGGGGACCCTGCAGGGACCTAGCTGGAGCATCACTGGACGCCGGGCTGTGAAGCTCTGGACACCTACAGGCCAGGACTTGCCTCCTGACTGCCCCTCCTGGCTGGGTGCCAGGGCGGTTCCTCTGGGCCTTGGTTTTCCCATCTGTGAAACGGGGCACAGTCTAGCTTGAAGGATTAAGAGAAAGATGAAATGAGATGATGCCCTGAGGTGCCCAGCATGGTGCCTGGCCCACAGCAGGGACGGAAAGGGCAGCCGCGCAGGTGGACACTCAGAGCAGGAAGGCTGGCCTGGGGAAGGGCCACCCCAGCAAGGAGCCCCGACCCGGGCAGACCCTGGGCCTGTCACTGAGTTGGTGAGGGCTGGTCGTGGTTCTTTTATTCCTGCTCTTGTCTCCCCCCCACCTGTGCCCCTCCGCCCGGCTCTGTGGGAGCTGGGGGTGCCCCAACCCTCCGGGAACTCACGGGCTGGCGGGTGGCAGACAGGTGTCCGGCCACGCCATGGGGAAGGGCTCACTAGACCCTCGGGCTGGGCCCCGGGCCCCTGGAATGAGGACGTTGGCCCGGGTCTGGGGCTCAGAGGGAGTTCGTAGAGAAGGTGCAGGGTGGGGGGCTTCCGGGGAGGACTGGCCAGCAGGCGGGACTGGCTGTGTGGCTGGAGTCTGCGAAGGAGTTGGGGACCAGGAGCCCCCTTTCTGGTGCAGCTGAGTAGCCAAGATGCCATCACCTGTGTGAGCCCTGAGGCCAGAGTGACATTGGGGAGGTTTTGACCATCAGTGACGATCAGCTAGGAACCCAGGACAGCAAGAGGGGAGCCTGGGGCCACAGGCTGGCCCCCCCCGGGCCTGGACCCCACTCCTCTTTGCACCCAGGAGCATCCCATCCTTTGCCCTCTGTGTGAAGAGGCTCCGCAGACAGTGAGGGGCAGGGCGGGGCTGGGGGCAGCCCGGGGCCTCTGGAAATCAGGCCTTCGCTCTCCTCCACCGAGGACAGAGGCTCCTGAGGCCCCGCACGGCCCTCTGAACGCCTAAAGCCACGTGGGTTTCAGGACAGGGATGCCCCGGGCACCGTGCGCTGTTTTCCCTACCGCCCTATTCAGGAAAGACAAGGAGGGGTTGTGACCCCTGACCTCTGACCTGTGTCCCTCCTGACTCAGAAGATGCGCTGCTCTCGGGCCCAGGAAAGTGCTCCCTGTGCACAGGGCGGCAGGTGGCTTTACCAGCGGTTCTCACCCTGTGGGGCGCGACCCCTTTTGGGGTCAAATGGCCCTTTCACAGGGGTCGCCTAAGACATAACAGTAGCAATATTACAGTTATGAAGCAGCAACGAAAATAATTTTATGGTTGGGGGTCACCATAAC
Source organism: Molossus molossus (assembly GCF_014108415.1). Taxonomy (NCBI): domain Eukaryota; kingdom Metazoa; phylum Chordata; class Mammalia; order Chiroptera; family Molossidae; genus Molossus; species Molossus molossus. The sequence continues at coordinate 90,551,543 of NW_023425348.1, read as the reverse complement.
CCTAACTGTATTCGAGGGTCGCGCATCAGGGAGGTTGAGGGCCACTGCTCTAGTTTACAGCCGGAGCCGTGAAGACCCCACAGTGGCTGTCAGGCCCTCGGCGCGCCCCTTACCCAGGGCTACCTTCCTCCCCTGGGCCTCTTCAAGCTGCAGCCGCGGTAGCTGGGCCTCTGGGCGTCAAATGCTGGGATGAGCAGCATACAAACCCTCTGTCCGCCGGGAGTCCCAGCCCGCGGCTCCACTGTCTCACAGACGTGCTGGGACTCGGCCGATCCTGTCTCTCTCTGGGCTCTGCTTCCCCTCCTCCTGTTCGGGGGTCCTCCGGAGGGAGAAGACCTGGTCCCAGGCCGGGGTCCACTCGCTGGTTCTGCACGTCTTGGATGGTGTCGGGCAGCAGCGTGTGGTCAGGCCACTGAGCGCCGGCCCTGCCCTGTACACCAGCAGGGGCAGGGAGGGGTCGTGCGCACCCAGCAGCCGGACCAGAGGCCCCAGGATGGCTCCCCCTTGGGCCGCCATCTGGCCCAAGCCCACTGCAGTCATCCTGCTGACTCAGGTGCAGCTGTGAGGGGCCATGCTGCCCACCACGGCCTTGACCTCCCACTCCAGCCAAGCCCTGCTCTGTCCAGGGAGGTACAATGGGTCAGGCTGGGCAGGGACGCATGTGGGCAGCCAGCCTGAGGGCACGTGGAAGAGAGACACAAGGCATGAACATCCAGGCCCGGGGGAGACCATCCCCATCCTGCCCTCGCAGCCCAGGGCACCCCCCTTCTCGGGCCCAGGCCCACCTGAGCACAGTGGGGAAGAGCTCACCTGTGAAGATGGACACGCGTGAAGGTGACCCCCTAGCCACCTGAGCCCCAGCAGGGCCAGGGCTGATATAGGAACCCCACCTCTGTAGACGAAGACGGGGTGAGCAGGGATGGTGGCAGGGGCCCCGGGGTCAGAGGGAGGCTGTCTCTCTGACCTTCCAAATATCTGAGTCACTTCCACTTTGGTGTCCCCAGACCCCACACATGCACCATGTCCTAAGTGACCTCATAGCCACGTTCTCTGAGCCCCCCAACCTGTCCCCCTCCCAGACACCCAGAGCCAGGTCCAGAGAGTCCTCTCTACCCTCTCCAATTTCCCCGCCCAGTCCCCACAATGCATCACTGAGTTCCTATTTATCTTTCACAATGCTTCCCGTCTCCCGGGTGCCCAGCTGCCTCCTTCCTAACTGGGCCCCTGTTCTGGTCCAGCACCCTCTGAGGAGGGGGCAAGGGGTCTTCTGCTCCTGGCTCAGGGCCCCCTCTCCAGGTGGGATCCTCTGGCCACAGCAGGGTGCACCCAGCTCTGGCCACTCGCCGTGGGCCTGGCGTGTCGGCCCCTGCTGGCCGGGCAGCTGAGCGCAGGGTGCCTGTCTTGGCTGCCGTGTCGATGACCCCGAGAGGCCCTCCGCAGGAAGATGTTGCTGTCCAGGGCATGCGGGTCCAGGCCAAAGAAGGTGAAACCAACGGCAGACCAGGGGCAGGACAGGTGGCATCAAGCTGAGGAGCGGGGCTGTTCAGTCCTTGCCTGTGCTCAGCCCGTTCCCACCCTCCCACTGGCTCTCTGGCAGAGGGCGCTCTCTGCAGGCTCCGCTCCCCAGGTTCCCTTGCCAGCGGGCTCCTCATTGGGTTTGGCCTGTAGGAGGCACTGGTGGGAGGCTGGGCGGGACCAGGGGGAGCAGGGCATTCCTCCCTCCCTCTCCCTGGCCACGCTGGGGGCAGCTGTACCCCCTCCACAGCTCCGTCTTCCACTGAGCGGGTCCTTCGGGCCTCGATGGCTCCAAGGCTTGGGCTGTGCTGGGGCCGGTCCTGGGCTCTGCGGAGAGAGGGTCCCTCCAAACTACCGTGGTGCCTTCTGGTGCCGACTTCTCCTGCTGCCTCCGCACCCTGCTGGGCTCTCATCTCTTCCAGCGCCTTTGTTATGAATCCTTTTTCTGTTGTTGTTAATCCTCACCCAAGAATGTTTTTTCCACTCATTTTTAGAGAGAGTGAAAGGGAAGGGAGGGGAGGGAGGGGGAGAGAGAGAAACATCGATTGGTTCGACTGGTTGCCTCCCACAGGTGACAACTGGGATCAAACCTGCAACCCAGGTACGTGCCCTTGACCAGGAATCGGACCCACAACACTTTGGTGCACAGGCCAAAGCTCTAGCCACTGAGCCACACCAGCCTTATTAATCTCTTCTACCCACTCAGCCACCTGAGCCCACCTGGGTGGTTGCCCCTGGAGCCTGACTGCTGGAGGCACCCCCAGGCCGGCGGGGCCAACAGGCGTCATCAGAGCCCGGGTTCCAAGTTCCCTGGCAGCCTGCGGGCAGGCCGGAGGCCAGTGCAGGTGTGCGCAGCAGGTGTCCAGGCTGGCGGGAGCCTGGTTGCCGCTGAGCTCCTCCTGCACAGCCGGCTGAGATAAGACCTTCGCTGTTGGGGGGGCGGGGACATTGTCAGCACTGGGAGCTCCAGGCTCCCCACCCTAAGACCTTATCCTAGGGCGCCGGAGCCCTTGGCTGCCCTCAAGGCCCTGTGCAGGGTCTGAGGGCCCAGCTGGGGGAAGGCTCGGCCTTGCCTCACCTGGGCGCCAGGCTGGGTGGGCCTGGGTGCCGTAAAGTCCTCCCGCCCAGGAGCTCCAGAAGCAGAGCCCCGCCAGCCCACCGGCAAGCCTGCCAGGGTCCTTCCTCCAGGGCTGGTACCGCCCAGATCTCACGTGGTCCGTGCAGGCCTGGAGAAGGGTCTTCCGTCCAACATCACCTGCGCCCCCTCCCACCTGGTCAGGCAGCAGATCCACCGCCAGCACCCTGTACTCCACTGGCCGGGAGGGCCGGGGCGCGGGGCGCAGGGGCACTGGCCCGAGCAATGCTGTGCCCCCCCCCTTCCCCGTCTGCGTGGTGAGCCCCACATGGGGCCGGCTGAGGCCATGGACCGGAGCCTGGAACCGGAGCCTGGAACCGGAGCCTGGAACCGGCCCAGGCTGCTCCCTCGGGTCCACCCACTCAGACAAGGCCATGGAGCTCCCCAGGGGGCCTGTGGCCGTGCCCAGGGGCCGGGCAGCCTGGAGCAAGGCAGCCGCCCCTGCTCTGCTGACTCTCCGGCAGCTGTCACTCGGGGGGCTCCACCGGGACCTGAGGCTGCGAGGTGTGACCCCTGACCTCTCCTCGGAGATGAATTTGAGAAGGGGAAGTAGAGACTGATTGGAATTAAACTGTGACCAGGTGGGGCTTACGGAACAGGAGTTTCTAATATTTCCTCGTCCAAGGTTAGCCCGGATGTGAGGGAGCAAATGCAAAGAACAGCAGCCTCCGCCCTGCGTGGGCTGGAGGCCCTGGGGAGCCCGGTCTCTGGCGGTGTGGGGGAGGCCTCGGCTCTGTCCGGGGGTGCGCTGCAGCCACCCCGCGGCACCCCTGCCCGCCTCGCTGGGGAGCCTCCTGCTCTAGGGGCTGGTGTGAGCCTGAGTGACGCCCATGCGCTGTGAGGACCTGTGTGTGTGCGTCCTGAGTCACCGACCTAATAAACATCTCACACCTGCTTTGGCCAAAGCTGAATTCTCTCTCAACGTGCTTCTGCCACGACTTTCCATCACAGCTCGCGATGACTCCGCATCTCCAGGACTCAGGACAGCACCCCGGAGTCACCCCCGACCCCTTCTCCTTTCACCCCCACACACCCATGGCCAGGTAGAACGCACCTGGGACATGCCCGCCTGTCCCCTCGGCCCGGGCCGCTGTCTTGTTCCCCTGGATCGCGGCAGTGGCCTCTTCGCTGGCCTCCCTGCCTCCACCTTTGAGCCTTTGCAGCTGACTCCCACACACAGATAGACGGGTTGTTTTACTTCCACTCACCTTGTCACTGTTGTGCCCACACCTGGCAGTGTCACCATCTCACAGAGGGAAAGCCACGCCCTTGCAACGCGCGGCCTCTCGGCTTGTCTCCTCCTGGCCATGCTCCCTCCATGCCAGCCCGTGGCCTCCTTACTGTCGCTGGAGTGTGCTGGGCATGTTGCTGCCTCAGGGCCCTTGCACTTGCTGTTTCTTCGGTCAGAAATCCTCTCTCCCAGACAGATGCCTCACTTTCCTCAAGTCTTTGTTAAGAAGTCGTGTTCTGGGTGAAGCTCTCCCTGATCACCCTGTGGAACAGTAACTGCCCCGCCCTGGGCATCCCCAGGCCCCTCTCCTGCTTCTCCTTCCCTCTCGCACTCACCCCACCCAGCACCCCGTGTGTTCTGCTCAGATATCTCCTTTCTGTCTGGCTTCCCACGCGAGAACATTAGCCCCTTAAAGTTGGGGACTTGCCCTGTGTCTCAGTTCTCGGAGCATCGTCCCATACACCAAAAAAAAAAAAAAAAGGTTGCGGGTTCGATCCCCCGTCACGGAACATATCTAGGTTGCAGTTTCGATCCCTGGTCGGGCAACTGATCAATGTTTCTCTCTCACATCAATGTCTCTCTCTCTCAAAAAAAAATCAATAAAAACATATTCTCAGGTGAAGATTAAAAAAATAAATAACAGCCCTGGCCGGTTTGGCTCAGCGGTTAGAGTGTCGGCCTGCGGTCCGGAGAGACCCGGGTTCAATTCCCGCTAAGGGCATGTACCTCGGTTGCAGTTTGTCCCCGGCCCTGGTTGGTCGTGCGGGTGGCAGCCACTCGATGTGTCCCTTTCATGTTGATGTTTCTCTCTCTTCCTCTCTCTCCCTCCTACTCTATCTGTGCAAAAAGATGGAAAAATGTCTTTGGGTGAGGCTAAAAAAATAAATAAAAATAAATAAATAAATAAATAACAAATAAGGTGGGGACTTGGCGGGTTTTGTTCGCTGCTGTGTCTCTCACCAGGAGCAACCCCTGGCACACAGTAGGCACTCAATAATGTGGATGGAATGGATGAATGAGCAAACACCTCAATTACATATTACTAGCGAACCCCAGAATTCGCCAGAATCAGCCTTTTCCTGGTGGGAGGTGGGCAGCCCAGTGTCCAGCTCACAGATTTGTTGTTGGTTGAATGAATTCTGTTCTTTGGCCCTTCTGTTGAGACTTTCATTTCCCAAAACTATGGGAATTTTAATTTCAGAATGTATGCTTTTCATTTCAAAATTACTATTTAGTTATTCCTAAACTGCCTGCTCTTGTTTTCGAACTTCCACTTCTTGTTTCATGGCTGAAATCATTTCCTTGATCTCCTAGAGGACATTAAGTGTGCTTTTCTCTTATTACTATGGGATTTGTTAATTCATTGAGGAGATTTTGCCAGTGGTTACGGACCAGCCCCTGCTCGTGCAGCAGTGAACACACAAGGGAGTCCCTGCCTTGGGGACGGGAAACAAATCAAGAAATAAGTGAATATAACACACTGACAAGACATGATTCTGCTATGGACAAAAACAAGGCGGCATAAGGTGTAGAGTAAAGGGGCCACTTCATTATTTATTTTTTATTTTTGTTAAGTTCCCCATTGATTTTTTAGATAGAGTGGAAAGGAAGGAGGGAGAGAGAGAAAGAAAAACATCAATGTGAGAGAGACACTGATTGTTTGCCTTCTGCACGATCCTAGCTGGGGCTAAGGATTGAACCTGCAACCCAGGTATGCGCTCTTGACCCAGAATCGAACCTGTGACCCTTTGGTTCACAGGTCGACACGCTTACTGCTGAGCCAAACAAGCCAGGGCTCAGGGGGCCACTTTAGATGGGCAGTCAGGGACGACCTCTCTGAGGTGACATTGGAAGAGACCTCAGTAGGAGAGGGAACAAGGTACACAGATGCCTGGGGCAAAGCATTCCAGGCAGAGGGAAGAGTAAGTGCAAATGTCCTGGGATGGGCAAGGGCCTAGTGTGCTCAAGGAGCTGGAGGAGGCCCGTGCGGCTGGAGTGTAGTGAGCAAAGGAGAGGAGGAGGAGATGCGGGCAGAGCAGTCACAGGGCCGGAGCATACAGGTCTTTGCAGGGTTTGGCGGAGAGCAGCAACGGGACCCGACGTGTTCTAAGAATATCCCTGGGTGCTCTGTGGAGAACACGCTGGAAAGGGGGCAAGTGTAGAAGGGGTCCCCAGGAGGCTGGTGTGTGGTTCGTGAGAGTGATGATGAGGACCAGGTCTGGACGTCCAGGCTGGTGGGGAGACGGACTGCGCTTGGGTATGTTGACTTGCTTTGGGTCGGATGTGAGTGCAGAGAGGGGAGAAAAAGGGTGACCTCCGGTTGGGGGGTGAATGGGGCATTTACTGAGCTGGAGACCACTAGTGGGAAGAGAAACAAGTTGGAGGAGAAGTGAATTGTCCGGCTTTGGATGTGACAAGCCTGACATGACTATTAGCCACCGCGGTGGTGGCACCACGGAGCCAGCTGGTATTTGGGGAGAGGGTGTAGACAGCCGAAAGGCATTTCGATTCTGAGACCAGGTGAGCTCACCTAGGGAGCAACTTTTGCAGCCGAGATGAGGTTTGAGACCGAGCCCTTGGTCTCCAGTTTTTAGACCTCAGGGAAGAAGAGGGCCCAGCAAAGCCAGCGAGGGCGGGAACCCAGGGCGGCACTGACGTCCCAAAGCCGGGGACAGTCAATCAGTGCCAAGTGCTGCTGAGAGGTGGCGAGAGGTGAGGACTGGAACTGCCCCCTGGGCTGGCAGGGGGCTTACTCGGCCGTGGCGTGAGGCTTGCCGTGGCATGGGGGGCGGTCCAGACAGGCGTGGGGTCAGTGGGGGGCGGTCCAGACAGGCGTGGGGTCAGTGGGGGGCGGTCCAGACAGGCGTGGGGTCAGTGGGGGGCGGTCCAGACAGGCGTGGGGTCAGCAGGTTGCTGGCCGGAGGAAGTGGAGCCAGACCACTCACTCAAGGAGTTTCACCGTAAGGAAAGGCGAGGAAGTAACTGGATGGGATGAGGTCCGAGGTCAGTGGGGTGATGCCAGCCGCCGTCCCGCGCACGCCCCAAGGTGTATACTGGGTCAAGCCCGACAGGAGGTTGCTCTTGGTCCCTCCGCTCCAGCGGCGTCTGAGAGCCCAGGCTTTGCGCCTCGCGGCCCTGCGCGTCCGGGCGGGCGCGGTCCACGGTGGCCGTGCTCCGTGCGTCAGCCACGGGAGGGGGTCAGAGGCTTCCGTTCACACTGCAGAGGTGACACATAGTCCCGAGGCCCCACCTGGACGGGGAGGGGAAGCGAGGGGGCTGCGCCGTCCCCGCTGCACGGGTGCTCATGATGGTGGGAGACACTACACGCGTGTGGGTGCTGGTGGAACCCCCTTGCTGAGGGGCAACCTCGTGATGTCTGCAGAGTCCCTGGGACCGCGCGAGGGGACGGCTCAGGAGGCGTGGGCAGGTGGACGCAGGCTCCCCTGGCAGGTGTGCCGCTGGGAGGCCAGCGAGGGGCGAGCGGGAGTGGTGGGGTGCGGGCAGGGCCCGTGCTGGCCTCAGGCTGGGGGGCCCCGCTGGCCCCGCATTCCCACAGCCAGCCTGCAGCTAGGGCTCGTGCAGCCGAAGGGGGCGCCACAGAACTGCCCTGGCCCAGGTGCAGAGCGGGAGGCAGGCAGCTGGTGGCTGAGGTCATGACTGTGGGGTGAGTGGCAGGTGGAGAGCACGTCGAGGGAAAGAGGCCAGGCCCTTGGCTCAGAAGAGGTGAGGGAGGTGGTGCTGTGGAAAGGCTTGGCGCCCCGCCTCAGCCCGCCGGGTGACTGTCCGGCATTGTTGACAGCGGGTGGCATCATTCTGAGAATGGACGCAGGCAAGCTGTTCGTCAGCGTGGTCGGTTTTCCTTCTTTTTTCCTGGACGTGGGCATGCACTCCGTGGACATCTCTGACCAGATCGTGATCCCGCCCAACTGCAGTGTCCTGTGGCGACACCAGCTGCCCCTGGTGCCAGGCCAGGCAGGAGAAAGGCCGGCCGAGTGCGGACTGTCGGTGACTCAGAAGAGGCCCCGGGCGGCCAGCAGGGTTGCTGAGTCCGGGCGGAGGGCTGGAGGAGGCGGCAGCCACGGCCAGTTCAGTGTGCTCATGCTTCTGGAGTCCTCAGAACCGGGGGCACGATTCATGTAGCATCTGAGCCTCCACTCCCCTCCTGTCCCTCGTCTCCGTGGGCTGGATTCTTTGAGGTGGGACCGAGCTCCTGAGAGGATGTTCTGGTTGGTCCTGTTGGAGGCATCTGCCAGCGTCTAGCGTGTCACCCCTACTCGGAGCCTCCGATGACTCCCTAGTGCTGCAGAGACACGGCCAAGGAGCTGTACCCCCTCTCCCAGCTCATCTCCAAAACCTGTGTTCGCTGCCTCCTTCCCGGGGCCTGGGCCCAGCCCCCAGAGCACCGACTCGTTCCTGAAATGCCCTGTGCCCCGTCTTCCCGTTTCGCGGTGTCTCTTACCTCAGGGCTATGGCTGCCATCCAAAGCCACCCAGTCCTGCCAGCTCCCCGTCTTCTGTCCCTGCACACCGCCCAACAGCCCTGCCCGCCGAGCGGGGCCCCGGCTCTTCCTGCTGCCAGGGAGCGGGATGCAGGCTTCCTGTGGGCCGGTCTGAGTCATCAGGTCCCCAGCCAAGCCCAGAGCAGGACCTGGCACGCAGACTGGGGCTGGGGCAGGCCGTGCGGGCTTCGTGGTCTCTGAACCTGGGCTCCCGGGGCCTTGATTTCCTCATCTGTAAAGTGGGCACCGCAGCCCCGCTTTGCGATGTGGTTTTCATGACAAGACACAGTTGTCTGAGGATCTTCACCTTCTCTGACCACCCGGGTGTCAAAGTAAAGATAATTAGAGTTCCAGACACCAGCTCCTTCTCTAGAAACTGAAGATCTGGGCTCCCGGGTGCGGTTTACTCCGAACTGCCGTTCTGGGCAGCGCTGAGAGGCGGGGCTCCCATCTTCCTGAAAAAACATAGTGACCCGCTTCTCAGTACCTATAGTGCCCCAATGTGGCCACAGGCTCAACTCCGAATTCCCCACAGAACAGCTCAGGGCGCCTCCGCGCGTTATGATGCTGCTGGTGGCGCAGCTGGTGATAGACCTAATGGCCACTGAGTCTTTCTGTTGTTGTTAATCCCCACCTGAAGATATCTTTCCATTGATTTTTATAGATAGAGTGAAAGGGAGGGAGAGAGGGAGGGAGGGAGAAGGAAACATCGAAATGAGAGAGACACATTGACTGGTTGCCTCCTGTACCACCCCGACCCGACCCTGACTGGGGCCGGGGATTGAACCTGCAACCTAGGTACATGCCCTTGACCGGGAATCACACCCGAGACCCTTTGGTCCTCAGGCCGGTGCTCTAACAACTGAGCCCATCCGGCCGGGGTCCATTGAGTCTTTGTTGTGTGTTGGACATGATCCTGAGTTCTCTCCCTGTATCAACTCATTTAGTCCCTCCCACAACCTTCCACATCCTTCCGCCCATTACTGCAAAGGGGGAAACAGCCTCAGAGGGGTGACTCTAAGCCACACAGCTGCTCTGCGGCAGGATCGGGACTCCAGCCCGGGTCGGTCCGGCCCGAACCTGATGCTCTGACTCCTGGGCGGCTGGAGGCTGTGCTGGCGAAGGGGCGGAAGCCACGGAAAGCTGCGGGCGGGTCTCCGCCTCAGCGCCGGCCCCCTGGCTCCCACTGCAGTCCCTTCTCGCATGTTCTCCCTTCCTTGAGCCCCAGGGCCCCTTTCCCCCTGGCTCAGCACCTCCTTAGAGGGCACCCCAAGTCGATCACAGCCCCTCGGTGCCCAGGGCAGAGGTCCCTTTGCTCCCTGGTGCACCCAGCGTGGCCTCCTCTGGTCTGGACCAGAGCCCAGCTTCCCCTTGTGCAGCCGGAGACCCAGTGACAGACTTCCCACCAGAGAGGCAGCCTCCGCGGCCCAGCTCCGTCGCCCCAGCGGCCTCGGCAACAGAACCCTGCTTCCTGTCGCTGGCATTACGCCAGGGCTGCCACAGGCTTTGGCGACATGGAAATGCATCTCCTCGTGGCCTCGAAGCCTCCGACCCCCGGGAGCAGGCGAGGCCCGGCCACCTGCGTGGACACGCCGCCCACGCAGAAGCTGCCTGGTGGCGTTGGCATGGCCTCGGGCTGCTGGCTCCGACCTCGCAGGCAGGTGGCCAGGCTTGGGGCTGAGTATGTTGTGGTTTTAATTGGCCCCCTCTGTGAGCTGCTGCGCCCTGACCACAGTCACGTTCATGGCACTTCCCAGGGGCCCCCGCCCCAGGTGCCTCTGCCCACTGAACACATCTTCTCAAAGTAGGTCAAGGGCAGCACGGGGCAGCCGGGCTCCAGCTCCTTCCTTTTCATGTGCCTGGCGGCTCCTGCCACTCTGGCCTTCCTTCACCAAAGGGACTTCGCTCTCCTTGCTGTGTCAAAAAGATATCTCATGTTAAAATTCAAACGAGAGATGTCAACCAGCCGTTGGAACCAGACTTGTCAGAACTGGAGCTGCTCAAGCAGGCTGAACTTTGCCCCGCAGGGTGCGTGCGGGCGTTGCCCGCAGCTGACAGCAACCGGCTGGCGCGGTTTAACATTTTAACAAGGCCAGGTGCAAACAGCGCCCCACCCCCAACCCTGAGCCGGTTCCCTGGAGCCTGTGCAGCCCCTCTTCCCCGCTGCTGGTCCCTGGGTCTGCTGCCTCTCCTTTAGGGTGCTGGTTTAGCTGCACCCTTAGCAATGCCTGATCCTCTCACAGAAAGCTGTCTCTTTCTGATTTTTGAGTTGCAGCCTACTAAGAGGAGTAATTTTAGATGGACAGGCAGGAGGAAGGGTGCAGGAAGGCGTGACATGAATTTCAGCAAATCCCTCACTTCGCCGGAAAGTACAGAGGCAGGAGCTGGCCATCCGTGTGCAAACACATCGTGGTCGGCTTTCCTTTCTGCTTCTGTGGATGAAAAGCTCCCAGCCTGAGATTGTAGCAGCCAGTGCAGCCGCGGTTGTAGCAAACCCAAGAACTCTCCCGAAATGAGAGGCAGTGGGACCGGAGGGTCCTGCACGCAGACTCTGGAGTAGACTGTCTGGATTTGAACCTGTGCTCTGTCCAAGCTGCGTGGCCTCTGTGCCTCGGTTTCCTCCTCTGTAAAATGGGGGCGATGAGAGTTCTGATCTTGGAAATCTCTGGTGAGGACTAAATGGGTTGATGTAGAACAGCCCCCGGCAAGCGGCGAGTGCACAGTATCAGTGTCATCATCGTAGTCATTGTTTTTTATTTTATTTTTATTTTTATCCTCACCCGAGGACATTTTTGCAGTTATCTTTAGACAGAGCGGGAGGGAGAGAGGGAGGAAGAGAGAGAGAGAAATATCTATGTAAGAGAGACACATCGACTGGTTGCCACCCGCATGACCCCAACCGGGCCGGGGACAAACTGCAACCGAGGTACATGCCCTTAGCGGGAACCGAACCTGGGTCTCTCCTGTCCGCGGACCCACGCTCTAACCACTGAGCCAAACTGGCCAGGGCTGTAGTCATTGCTTTTTGACAAGGACTGTGGGAGACACCTGGCAGCTCCAAAAGGCTGACCTGAGAAGGGCTCATGGAAGTGGGGTGGGCTGGGGCCCAGGGTTCGATTGGGCAGGGACAAGTGTCATTTGCAGGACAAGCACTGAACTGTACACCACGGAGTGAGGCTGGTGTAAATCTGGGTTGAAATGCGATTTTTCCTTCCATGTATGGCTAATGTTTGCTTGGTAGTTTTAATGAAGAATTCTTATTTTTTTAGAAAGGACACCTGTAATGCAGATTTGGGGGACTGGCCCTTCAGGCTCACTCCCCACCCATGCTATTTGAACAAAATGAAAGAAGGTTTGGGAGGGAGGGTAAAGGGAGGGCTTCCCTGCTTGAAATATCCTGCCCCCGCCAGAGTCTGCCTGCCATGGGGCTTGTGATTCTTCCTGTGTTTCTGTCCTGGGGGCCCCCAGCCTGACATTTACACAGACACACATACATGCATGCACATGCGTGCGCACACACTGTACACACGTGCACACACATGCATGCACCATTTGCCTAACTCCTCCAGGTTCAAGGAGACAAAGGATGCATTTGCCCACAGCCATGGGAATACCCATGCCTGTACGGAACTGCACACTCCTACTGGCTGGCTGCCCTTGGCCTCTGGGTTCACCCAGCAGCCTCCTCCCCTCCCCCCTGCTTTCTTCTAGCACAGAGGTCTGCTCCTTCTGTCCTCTCTTTTGCTGCTCTTTGTTCTGCAAAAACAGTCGTCCTGCCCTGGCCCATTTGGCTCAGCAGTAGAGCATCTGCCTTCGGACCAATGAGTTGTGAGTTCAATTCCAGCCAAGGGCACGTAACTCAGTTGCAGTTAGTCCCTGGGCCCTGGTTGAGGTTGTGCAGGAGGCAACCAGTCTATGTGTCCCTCTCACGTGAATGTTTCTCTCTCTCTTCCTTTTTCTCCCTCCCACTCTCTCTGAAGATAAATAGAAAAATATCTTCGGGTGAGAATTAAAAAAAAAAGAACAGTTGTCCTAGGGTCTCACCTTCCTCTTGCGCCCAGTGAAGGGGTCTTCCTATGCCAAAACAGTTGTACCTCTGAGAGGAAGTCCATTCTTAGCTCTTAGAATTGTACCTGCTACATATGACTGGCTGGAAAAGCCACAGTGCTCCAGTAGGCGGCTCCTCGGGGACCTAGGCAGGCAGGCAGCCCCTTCCGCACCCCACCACCCTGAGCCTGATGAGAGCTGAGTGACTCAGGGCCAGGCCCAGGACCCCAGTGTGGTATTGCCAGGCACGTTGGGCTGGCATTTGACTGGGATTACATTGAATCTATACATTCATTTGTGGAGAATTGACATCTTGGTACTAGAGGCTTCCAATCTGTGAACATGGTATATCTCTCCATTTATTTCGGTCTTCTTTAAGTACTCTCAGCAATGTTTGATAGTTTTTAGTGCATGCATGAATCTTGCCTTTATTTTGTTGAATTTATACCTAGGTATCACTTTTTTTCCCATGCTGTTGTTAGGTTGTATTTTCTGATTGTTCAGTTTCTGACTGTTAATAGCATACAGAAATACAATATATTTTTTTATACTGATCATATATCCTGCAACCTTACTAAACTCATTTATTTTTTATTTATTATTTTTTTTTACTTTTTTTTTTTTTTTTTGTATGTGCCCCTAGTGGGAACCGAACCCGGGACTCTGGTCCACAGGCTGACGCTCCAACCACTGAGCCAAACCCAGACAGGGCACTAAACTCATTTATTATTTCTATAACATTTTAGTAGATTTTAAAAGATTTCTACAATTACATCATCTGCAAATACAGTTATGTCTTCCTTTCTTTTTTTTTTTTTAACTTATTTTTATTGTTGAATGTATTACAGATGTTCCTCATTTTTCCCTCATTGACCCCTTCCTTCCCACTTCCACCCCCCTCCTGCCTTTCCCCACACTGTTGTCTGTGTCCACTGGTTATGCATATATACATATAAGTTCTTTGGTTTATTTCTTCCCACCCCCCCAACCCCCCTCCCCTTTGAGGTTTGTCAGTCTAGCAACCAATTTGTACTTCTTAATCCCTTCACCTTTTTCATCCATTCTCCCAACCCCCCTCCCATCTGGCAACCAACAAAACGTTCTCTGTATCTATGAGTATGTTTTTGTTCTGCTTATTTTGTTTGTAGACTCAATTGTCGATAGATATGTATTCATTGCCATTTTGTTTGTTCATATCTTTTATCTTTTTCTTCAAGAAGACCATTCAACATTTTATATAATAATGGTTTGGTGGTGATGAACTCTTTTAGCTTTTCCTTGTCTGGGAAACTCTTTATATGGCCATCGATTCTAAATGACAGCTTTGCAGGATAGAGTAATCTTGGTTGTAGGTTCTTGCTTTTCATCACTCTGAATATTTCTTGCCACTCCCTTCTGGCCTGCAAAGTTTCTTTTGAGAAATCAGCTGACAGCCTTATGGGAACTCCCTTGTAGGTAACTAACTGCTTTTCTCTTGCTGCTTTTAAGGTTCTCTCTTTGTCTTGAACTTTTTGCATTTTGATAATGATGTGTCTTGGTGTGGGCCTCTTGGGGTTCATCTTATTTGGGACTCTTTGTGCTTCTTGGACCTGTATGTCTGTTTCCTTCACCAAGTTAGGGAAGTTTTCTGCCATTATTGTTTCAAATAGGTTTTCAATTTCTTGTACTCTCTCTTCTCCTTCTGGCACCCCCACAATGCAAATGTTGTTGTCCCAGAGGCTCCTTACACTATCCTCATTTGTTTGGATTCTTTTTTCTTTTTTGCTGTTCTGATTGGGTCTTTCTTGCTTCCTTATATTCCAAATCGATGGTTTGCTTCTTGGCTTTACCTACTCCACTATTGAATCTGTGTAAATTATTCTTTATTTCAGTTAGTGCCTCCTTCATTTCTGACTGGTCCTTTTTTATGCTCTTGAGGCCCTCACTAAGTTCGCTGAGGTTCTCACTAAGTTCATTGAACATCCTTATAAGCAGTGTTTTGAACTCAGCATCTGTTAGATTGATTATCTCCATTTCGCTTAGTTCTTTTCCTGGAGATTTTTTCTGTTCTTTCATTTGGGACCTGTTTCTTTGTCTCCTCATTTTGGCTGCCTCTCTGTGTTTGTTTCTGTGTATTACTTAACGAGAGGTATGGGGCTAGCTGAGACCAGATGCTGCTTGTTTGAAAGAATTTAGGAAAACCTGAAGCAGGATTCAAGACAGGCCAATCCTATGGTTAAGCAAGTGGCAACAGCTTGGGTGGGCCTGAAAGTTGGGTGGGGTGGGGCCTCAGGGAGTCACCAGGGCGGGGCTACCAGTGTGAGCCATGTGCTGGCGTCCCAGATATGGCGGCTGTCTGCCGCCCCAGGGAAGGGCTCACCAAAGGAACAAAGGCCTCTGACAGCACGTTTGTCCCGGAGAAAGCCCCCTCTCCAGCCCTCACTCCAGTGCCAAACAGCTCAGTTCTTCCCTGTATGTCTCTGGCGCCCCTGAAGCTGCCTCCCCTCCAAGCTTAGAGGGAGAGAGTCTGGTAAGTTTGTGCGCGGGCCCTTTAAGGAGCTGCCTGGGGCTCCAGCCGCCTCAGCCTCCCTGAGCCTCAGTTCCTGCTGGTTTTTCCAGCCAGAAGTTATGGGGATTCTCTTCCTGGCACTGGAAACCTGAGCGGGGCGGCTGGTGTGGGACGGGGACCCCTCAGTCCTCAGGAAGGACCTTCCCAGCCAAGGTGTCCTCCTGATTTTTATCCGCCACACGTGGGTGTGGGACCAGCCCGTCCCCTCTGCCCTCCTACCAGTCTCAATGTGGCTGCTGCTTTAATTCCGTAGCTGTAGGACTTCCACTCAGCTCGTCAGGTGGTTCTGAAGGATGGTTGTGCTGTAGTTTAGTTGTAACTTTGATGTGGTCGTAGGAGGAGGAGATACGCGTTTACCTACCCACCATCTTGACCGGAAGTCTAATGTCTTTTTCTGATGTTGATATCAGAGTGATGCTGGCCTCATAGAATGAATTGGGAAGTGTTATCTCTTTTTCAACTTTGTGTAGAGTTGATATTAATTCTTGCTTAAATGTTTGGCAGAATTAACCAGTGAAACCATCTAGACCTGGCGTTTTCTCTGTGGGAAAGTTTTAAACCATAAATTCAATTTCTTTAATACATACAGGGCTGCCCTGGCTGGTTTGGCTCAGCAGTTAGCACAAAGGCCTGCAGACTAGGGGGTCGCAGGTTTGATTCTGGTCAAGGGCATGTGCCTTGGTGTGGTTTGACCCCTGGCCCTGGTCGGGTCATACGGGAGGCAACCAATCGATGTGTCTTTCTCATATCGATCTCTCTCTCTCTCTTTCTCTCTCCCCTCACTCCCTCCCACTCTATCTGAAAATCTACGGAAAAATATCCTCAAGTGAGGATTAAAAAAAAAAAGATACAGGGCTAACAATGTTATCTATTTCTTTCTGAGTGAGCTTTGGGAGTTTGTATGCTTCAAGAAATTTGTTAATTTCATCTAAGTTGTCTAATTTATTGGTAAAACATCGCTCTTAATGTCTGTAGGATTTGTAGTGATGCTTTTTCTTTCATTTCTGATATTGATAATGTGTGTCTTTTCTATTTTTTTCCTGATTAGTATGTCTAGAGGTTTATAAATTTTATTGATCTTAAAGAGCCAGCTTCAGCCTGGCTGGTGTGGTTCAGTGGTTAAGCATTAACCCATGCACCAAGGGGTCGCCAGTTCGATTCCCAGTCAGGGCACATGCCCAGGTTGTGGGCCCGATCCCCAGTGGGGGGCATGCAGGAGGCGGCCAATCGATGTTCTCACTCATCAATGTCTCTCTCTCTCTCTCTCTCCTTTCCTCTCTCTAAAATCAATAAAGAAAAAATATTAAAAACAAAAAAGAACCAGGTTCAGGTTTCATTTTTTTTTAATCCTCACCCAAGGACATTTCTCCATTTTTTATTCAGATAGAGCGGGAGGGAGACAGAGGAAGAGAGAGAGAGAGAAACATTGATGTGAAAGGGACACATCGAGTGGCTGCCACCCACATGACCCAACCAGGGCCGGGGACAAACCACAACCAAAGTACATGCCCTTAGTGGGAACTGAAGCCGGGTCTCTCTAGACCGCAGGCCAATGTTCTAACCGCTGAGCCAAACCAGCCAGAGCAAAGTTTCATTTTTTAAAAATCATTTTCTGTTTCTCAGATTTCTGCTCTTTATTATTTCCTGTCTCCTACTTGCTTTAGGTTTAAATAGCTCTTTTTTTCTAATTTCTTAAGCTGATGTATTTGATTTGAGACTTTCTTCCTTTTATTTTTTATTTTTATTTTTTTATTACTTTTTTTTGTTATAGATGTTTCTCCTTCCCCCCTCCATTGACTCCCTCCTTCCTATCCCCTGAGACTTTCTTCCTTTTAAATGTAGAAATTTAATGATATAAATTTTATTCTAATCTCTGCTTTAACTTCATCCGACAAATTTTGATATGTCATTTAAATATTTTAAATCCAGTTCAAAATATTTTCTAATATCCTTTGTGATTTCTTCTTTGACCTGTGGGTCATTTAGAAGTGTATTGTTTAGTTTTGAAGAAGTTTTTTTTTAGATATCTCTCTGCTACTGATTTCCAATTTCATTCTATGATGATCCAAGAACATACTTGGTGTCATTTAAATCATTTTAAATTTATTATGTGTGAAGGTAGGCTGGGGATCCATAGGGGCCTGTTGGTGGAGAGAATGTGATCTTTATCACAAGATACCAGAGGGTTTTAAGCAAACAGGCATTTGATTTGAATTGTGTTTGATTGGTCTGGTGTGAGAGAGGGGAACTGGGGTGCCTGGGATGGGGACCTGGGACTTGAGGTTTCCCTAAGTTGTCCAAAGAGAGTGGACAGTTGTGTAAAGAGTCTGGGTCTCCAGGGAAGTGTATGACTGTGGCAGGGCTGCAGTTAATAGGGCACAATCGGCACAGATGAGGGTGAGGGGCTTGGTGGTCTGGAAGAAGCCCTGGACGGGGCGTCAGGCTGGGGTTCACCATGGGACAGTGAGCATGTCACTCCCTCTCTCTGGGCTTTACTTTCTTCACCTCAGAAATAGTGGTCAGCCTCACACATCCTGTGGTTTTAACAGCCTGGGCTGCAGCTGGCACGAGCAGAGTCCTTGCATGAACTGGGAAAGGGTGACCCCTTGAGATAGACACACGTCAGAAAGGTGCCCCTGTGGTGTAAGGTCTAAACGCAAGGCCCAATATTATGTGCTTTTTGCCATCTGGTGAAACCAGGCGGGTCTTGCATGGCCCATCTGCAAGTTTCTCTCCCCATTCTGCCCCTGTGGACAAGCTCCCCTGGCCTAAGGACCCTCCTCCTCCAGGGGGCCAGCACAGTTCCTATTACTCTTGAGCACCATATTTTAGTTTCCTGTGAAATCATTCAAATAAGCCCACTACATCCTCCCTCGGGAACCAGGGGCACCCACCCCCTTTATACTACAAAGCCTCTCCCACAGCCCCAGGGGGGTCACTGTCCTGAGCCACCCCGGGGCCCTGCATGGTGTGCGTGGTACTGACTGTGAGTTCAGCTATGTCGGGCTGTCCCGTAAGCACAGGTGGGAAGCCCTCCCTCACCAGCCACCAGCCACCAGCCACCAGCCACCAGCCACCAGCCACCAGCCGGTAAACTGGAGGGATGGAAACGCCCTTCTCAGAGTGAGCACAGCCCCCGGGAGAAGGGGTGGGCCAGGGCAGCCCGAGCTGGATTTCAGCCGCAGGTGCCTCCTGAGCGCGTGCCCTGGGGCAGGATGGACCTGGACACCGGTCTGTATCTGGCAGCTGTTAGCAGTTGTTGCAGGAGTCTCTGTGCTAAGAAGACCCGATGGCCCCGTCGCCCACCCTGGGAGGCGGGTTCCACCATCATTCTCATTTTACAGATGAGGACTCAGGGAGTGGTGGGGGAGAGGTGGGAACCCAGGTCTGTCTGGACTCTGCCCTTGTCTGTCCTGTGATCCACTCTGGCAGATGGGGGCGGAGGGAGGGGAAGTGAGAAACCTGCAGAGCCAGGTTCTGGGGGGGGGGGGGCGGAGGGCGGAGAGAGGGTGTGCAGATGTGAGCCTGGCGGGGAAGGGAGGGACCCATCTTGTTAATGAAGTGACCCGAGGGCAGCTCGGTGGGCTCCCGTAGGGCTGAGACCGTGGAAGGTCTGATCAGGGAAGGGACAGCGGCAGACGGCCATGCTGCACACTCAGCCCTGGCTGCCGGGCCCCGGCCACACCAGACCCTCGAGGCTGCCCGGGTGGCTTCCACCCTCTGATTGGAGACAGGACGGTCCCTCCGCACAGGCAGAAGTTCTAGAACCAGGTGCTTTCTGTAATGATCACCTCTCGCTGGCTGCCCCTGGCTGCTCCCGATCTCCTAGAATAACCGACAGAGAGCAGTGACTGGCGGGGAATGGCCACCCGGGGGGTGTGTGGAGGGCGGAACTGGGAGTGGATGTTATGGGAGTGTCAACTCCATGATATCAGGGTTTCGTCGACCGCTGTGCACCCAAAGCATAAGATGGTGGCTGAGACACAGTAGGTACACAGCAGAAATGAGTTAAGCGAGAGTAAATTAAATCCCAGCGTCGCTGCGTCTCAGCTGGGCATCCTTAGGCAGGTTACATAGCCTCTCTGGGTCTCCCCTGCCTTGACAGTGAAACTGCACATTACAGCACCTTGTGGGCTTATCATTTGGATTAAATAAGATGCTGTATTAAAACAATCAGGGCCCACTAAGCACCAGTTGTTATTATTACTATTATCGTAACATGGCTCCTGCTCAGCCTTAGGGTCCCCACGCGTACCCTCATCCCGGACGCAGCCGCTGCAGAGAGTAGGTGCTGTGCGCCGGGCACTGTCCTTGGAGCTTTCGTATAATTATTTAAACCCCAAGACAACTCTTTGAGCTGGGTTGTTTTTTCTTTCTTCTTTTTTTAACACCCATTTTACAAAGGAGGAAGCAGACACATAAAAGTGATTCTGACTCTAACACGGAGCTGAGGAATGTTCCCTCATTTCTATCCTCTCCAAGAACATACTAAGTGCAGCAGGATTTGTTCCTGGAGGGGCCGAGAGAACCCGCCCTCCTGCGGGGGGTGGGCCTGAACCTCAGTGAAGAGCTCCCTGGGGCAGCAGGCCCTCTGGGTCAGTTTTGGTAAGAGAAGGAAGTACAGGCCCCTGGGGGTGGGGACTCCTCCCAGGCAGTCTGGCTGTGGCGCCGGGCTCCTAGCCATTATGTTTTCCTGCCTGGCACGGTCACTTTCTACCCTGAGACCTTGAATAAGTCGCTTCCTTTCCTGAATGGGGATAGCAGTCCTCTCTCCCCGAGGGTTGTTGTCAAGGTTAATGGTTTCAGAAACGCGAGCCTTGCCACCCTCTGAGCCGCTGCCCTGAGCACAGTGTCACTCTAGCTGTTGGTGTCAGCCCAGGTCCGACCCTCTCCGCCCAGGGCTCCCTAACCCGTGGGCTGCCACATCGGCAGCCCCACCCAGCAACACCTTGTGTGAGAGAAGCCCAGACCCACTCCCAGGTGGCCAGTCACTCACTGGTTCTCCAGGTCCTGGATGGTGTCAGGGAGTGGAAGTCCCTGCGTCTCCGGGAGGAAGAGCAGGACAAGGCTGGAAACGATGGGGGTGACACCGAAGCAGATGGGGGGCAGCAGGGGCAGGGCCTGGCGGGTCATCATGATCAAGGGACCCATCACAGCCCCCAGCCGACCTACTGACAGCAGGAAGCCATCTGCTGTCATCCTGTGGGCAGAGGGGATGGCCCGAACACTTGTCATAGCTGGCACTCTGGGGGGGAGGGTTCTTACCAAGGGGGGGTATTTGGTTGGGTTGGGAGATGCCAGGAGAGTAAAATCTGGGCTAAAGGAGTTGTCTTCTTCAAGGTCTTCACTAATGTCACCTCCTCCATGGAGCCCACCTAGATTTTCCCATCCAGAGGGGGCCTCTGCTTCTTTGGAACATTCAGCATCCTTCCTGGGAACTCTCTAGGGCCCACTCCATTCTGATCTTAGGTCACTTGAGGCTTGCCTCGGGGTTCCTGCTAGGCTTGCCTCAGGGGTTCCTGAGTTGCCAGCTTGAGCTTTCTATATCTCAACAAAATCAATAAATGCGCATCAGAAAAATGAATGAGGCCATCTGGTGTGGCTCAGTAGTTGAACGTCAACCCACGCATCAAGAGGTCGCTGGTTCGATTCCCGGTCAGGGCACATGCCCTGGTTGTGGGGCAGATCCCCCCGTGGGGGGCATGCAGGAGGCGGCCAATCAATGTTTGTATCTCTCTCTCCCTCTCCCTTCCTCTCTCTTTAAAAATCAATAAAGAAAAACAATTTAGCCCTGGCTGGTTTGGCTCAGCAGTTAGAGCGTTGGCCTGCCGACCAGAGAGTCCCGGGTTCGGTTCCCGCTAAGGGCATATACCTCGGTTGCAGTTTGTCCCCGGCCCCGGTTGGGGTCGTGTGGGTGGCAACCAGTTGGTGTGTGTCTCTCACATCGATGTTTCTCTCTCTCTCTTCCTCCCTCTTTCCCTCCCGCTCTATCTGAAGATAGATGCAAAAATGTCCTTGGGTGAGGATAAAAAAGAAAAAGAAAAAATTTTAAAAAAAAGAATGAAAGGATGGACAAGTAAGGACCAGGAGTGAGGGAAAGCGCCCCGGGCTAGGTATCCGGGGACTGAGGTCCACTCTTGCCGGTCAGTCCAGGAGGCCCTTCGATACTGTCCTTAAGCCTCAGCTTCCCCAGCTGCCCAGGGTTTCCTGTCTGTGTCCCATGGAGCTGTGTCCTGGGAGGGGCTCTGCTGGGACAGGGAGGGGCCCTGGGGAGCAGTAGGTGTCCCCACATTACCAGCTCTTGGTTTCCTTACCCGTGTTCCAATGAGACTCTGCTGGAGCAGAGGGCTCTGTGGCCAGAGCGGTTTCTGGTCACAGGCCTAGAGGCCCGAAGGCCCCCCTGCGAGGCTGCCTCCCGGGTCAGGACCCCTGGCAGGGGCTGCTCTGGGGCCCTGGCTGAGGATGGCCTTTGGGGGAGGAAGCTGGGCCCTGTGCTCACTTCCATGTTGGCCGCTGGGTCCCCTCTGCCCTCTGCTGTGTGTCCTTAGATGGCCACTGACCCTCCCAGGGGTGTCCCTTTCTGCCCACCCCCGGTTCGGCAGCCCCCCGGGCACAGCCCCCAGCCCAGCCTACCGTAGTGAGGTTGGGAAGAGTTCAGACTTGTAGACGGAGAAGCAGTTTAAGGTTATACCAAAACATCCCTTTCCCAGGACGGCGAAGACTACGCGCAGGGCCTGCAAGTCTGGGCAGAGGGCAGGGTGAGAACAGGGCTCCCGAGAGGTGCCAGCCCGGGGCAGGGCGCTGGCTTCTGCCACAGGCTTCCGCGGGCTGAGCGCAGGTCAGGGCCAGGCCCCCAGAGCCAGGCGGGGATTCAGGGCAGGAGGACTTCATGGCAGGTGGCCGGGGGCGGGGGTGCAAGGCAAGCGCCCAGCAGGTCTGGGTGGGCGAGCATGGCAGGGCGGCACCCGGCCTGCCTCCCGAGAGGTTTTCCAAGACCTGGCAGCCTCGTTCAGAAATAAGCTGGTAAATAAACCTGCCTCTCCTTCCTGGGAGGAGAGGGTCGTTCAGGGCCCAGGCCTGCAGCGGCAGCCCCGGGGTGCCCAGGTTCCCAGAATCCTTCTCACTGACCCTCAGCTGGCCTCGGGGATCTCGGGGTTCACAAAGAACCATAGGTGACTAGCAGGATTCCTTGCTAGGAAGCCGAGGTCCCGGCACACTCCAGCCATCCCTGCCTCCCCGTCCTCCTCCGTGGGCAGCAGAAGGGGCGTGGAGAGGTTTGCTAAGCCTGGTGGCCTCGTTTGGAAGTAAACTGGTAAACAAGGGCCCTCCCAGCCGGCCCAGCTCTCTGCCCACGAATGCCGCTTGATTTTGAGAAGACACCACACACATCCGGCTCGGTGCCCGTCCTGCCTCACTTCCAGCAGCCTGAGGCCCGTCTGGGCTCCTGGCCCTTCCCCCCACTGCAGGCCCAGCCTCGGCCCTGACGGCTCCTCCGAGCCGGGCTCCGACTCTGCCAGCTGAGGGATCCTGGGCACGTGACTTCACCACTGACTCTCAACCTCCTTGGGAAAATGGGCAGGGCTACTTGGGGGTTGGCTTCCTGAGATGATTTGGCAAAGGCTGTAAAGGTGATAAACGTGGGCAGAGCTTGGACAACAGGCCCACCAGCTGTGGGGCCGGGGAGGGGAAGGCGGCCAGTGCACAGGGGAGCAAGGACCCTGGCGGCCGGCAGCTCCCTCCCTGTCTTCTCCCGCTGCCCGGCCTCACCTTGTGGAACCAGCACGTTGGCCAGGATGGAGAGGCCCCCCATGGCCTGGGAGCTGGCCAGGACCACACGGCGGCCAAAGAACCTGAGCAAGAAGTTGCTGGTGGCCCGGGCCAGGAAGTCCACAGCTCCGAAGAGGACCTGGAGGAGGTAGATGTCACTCCCCAGGTTCTGCAGGTCTAAGATCAGCCCGAAGTAGGACATCATGTGGGAGAAGCTGCAGGGCAAAGCCAGAGTTGGATCCTGGCCCCACAGAGAGAGGGCACCTGCAGCATCTCCTGACGGCCGAGGGTCCCGGGAGGGCACAGTCCTGAGCTCGTCCCTGTCAGAGCTGGAGAAGCGTGTCCTAGGCAGGACTTGTCTCCCCAGGGTCAGGCTGTCCCAGGAGAGGGTGGGCAGGGCGGTGGCCTCATCCATCCCAGGGCTCCTGGCCACAGTCAGACAAAAGGCTTGACTGGCCCAGGTGGACAGGGCTGGGGGGCCGAGCTGCTCCCTCCGTCCAGTATCCTCTGGCTTTGTTTCTCGAATCGAGACTTGGCTCTGCCTCTGTCAACCAGAGAGGTTTCTGTCCCTCTCTGGTTGCCTATTTCTGTCTTGAAAGATGGGATTCATGCCCTGGCCGGTTTGGCTCAGTGCTTAGAGCATCGGTCCTTGAACCGAAGGGTCTTGGGTTCGATTCCCAGTCAAGAGTATGTACCTGGGTTGCAGGTTTGATCCCTGACCCCAGTCAGGGTCCCAGGGAAACAACCAATCAATGTGTCTCTCTCGCCCTCCCCCCCCTTCCACTCTACCTAAAAATGGAAAAATATCCTCAAGTGAGGATTAATAAAAACAAACAAACAAATAAACAAACAAAAAAGATGGGATTCGTGACAGAATGAAGTTGGGAAGGCAGGACTGGGCCCACCTTCGGGGTAGAAATCTTACTGCCCAGCCCTTGGGGGTGCTGCCCTGTGACAAGTCTACACAGCTAGAGGGACCGTTCAGAAGGGCCACCCAGCTCCCAACTCCCGGGCGGGCTGGGCCGGCTGTGAATGCGCCAGAGGACGTCTCCCCTGCCCCCTGTCGCCCCACCCCCAGGAGCGGACCCCAAGAGCCCTGGCCAGGAAACTCCCTGCTGGCTGACCTCAGTCTGCTTGGGAGGGGTTGGGGGGAAGGGCACCCTGACATGGGCTCCTGGGCTCCCAAGTAGCTAAACTTACAGGAGCTGAATTTCCACAGTTTGGAGATTGAATGTGGATCCACAAGTGGCCACGGCGTGAACTTGCTCTCAACCACTTTTCAAGTCTGTCCCCAACCCTGTTTCCCCTGGACACTCACCCAGCCCCCCCCTTCCCCTGGACACTCACCCAGCCCCCCGTTTCCCCTGGACACTCACCCAGCCCCCCGTTTCCCCTGGACACTCACCCAGCCCCCCGTTTCCCCTGGACACTCACCCAGCCCCCTGTTTCCCCTGGACACTCACCCAGCCCCCCGTCTCCCCTGGAAACTCACCCAGCCCCCTGTTTCCCCTGGACACTCACCCAGCCCCCCGTGTCCCCTGGACACTCACCCAGCCCCCCTGTTTCCCCTGGACACTCACCCAGCCCCCCTGTTTCCCCTGGACACTCACCCAGCCCCCCGTTTCCCCGGGACACTCACCCAGCCCCCCGTTTCCCCGGGACACTCACCCAGCCCCCCGTTTCCCCTGGACACTCACCCAGCCCCCCCGTTTCCCCTGGACACTCACCCAGCCCCCCCGTTTCCCCGGGACACTCACCCAGCCCCCCGTTTCCCCGGGACACTCACCCAGCCCCCCGTTTCCCCTGGACACTCACCCAGCCCCCGTTTCCCCGGGACACTCACCCAGCCCTCCCTGCTGTGCCCCGAAGGCTGTGCCCACAGCATCTGCCGCACCGGCCACCACGATGTTTCCCGAGTTTGTAAGGTGACGTGGGGCCTGCACACGGGCTCACACAGGGGCCAGAGCCTCCGCCTGAACGGATGTGAGCAGCCCTGGGAGAGGCCAGGAAGCTGCAGAGGCTGAAGGAATGACCCTGGACATTCCTGACATCTGGGGGGTGGGAGTGGGGGGGAGGCAGGGAAAGGCACTCCTAATTCCTCAGAAAGCAACTTAAACAGAGAACGCATTCGATCCATTCTAAGATATAGCAAAGGTTTGCATTATAACCCATATGTGGCTAAATATAGCATAAAATCAACATTTTTGTGATCTTCAGTTTTGTTTCAAGGTAAGTCCCAATCAAATGTGACCTAGAAGTCACTGTAACTGTGGGGGAGTTGTCTTGGTCCCAGGCATCCTTGGGTGCCAAGACGGGGCCCCTGGGCTGCGGCGAGGACTCCATGTTCCACGGAGGGCCTGGCAGGTGCCATTTGGGAGAGGACATGGCTCAGCCCGGCTCACCACCTGCTGGTCCTCTTGGGCAAGTTTGCCACTCTGGGCCCCACCGTCCCCATCTGTAAGTGGGGGTTTATTTTTAATTTTTATTTTTTTTATCCTCACCAAAGGACATTTTTGCATTTAGGGAGGGAGAGAGGAGAGAGAGAGAGAAACATCCATGGGAGAGAGACACATCGAGTGGCTGCCACCCACACGACCCCAACCAAGGCCGGGGACAAACTGTAACCGAGGTACGTGCCCGTAGCGGGAACTGAACCCGGGTCTCTCTGGTCCGCAGGCCGACGCTCTAACTGCTGAGCCAAACCGGCCAGGGCTGTAAGTGGGGGTTTAAAGAACTTATCTCACAGGTTGCTCAGAGGGGAAAGCAGGTGGCCCCGTGCACTCAGCCCTCTCGGAGTGAGCTGCTGGGCTGAGTCCAGTGCCGACAAGCAGGGCCGCTCCGGCCACTGCTGGGCCCGGGCTTTCACCGGCCCCCGGCCCTGCCCTCCTGCGGGCTTCCTGCAGGAGCTGCCCTCCACGCATGCTGCCCTCCACGCATGCTGCCTCTCCCCTGCCTGCCGGGGCTCCTGCCTCGGGGAAGCTGCCTGTCCCAGCCAGAAATCACCCCAAGAGACCTGCAGGGGTCCCCCACAGCACTCCCCCTCCCTCTGCAGCTCTGTGTCCTGGAGGGGAGATGAGGGTGGCATACCCTGACTATTTTTTTTATCCTCATCTGAGGACATTTTCCCATTTTTATTCAGATAGAGTGGGAAGGAGAGAGAGAGAGAGAAACATCGACGTGAAAGGGACACATCGAGAGGCTGCCACCTGCACGACCAACCAGGGCCGGTGACAAACTGCAACCGAGGTACGTGCCCTTAGCGGGAACCGAACCCGGGTCTCTCTGGACCACAGGCCAAAACCACTGAGCCAAACCAGCCAGGGCCATACCTGACTATTAACATACACCAGCTTCTCCGGCGGAGTATGGGCTGGCGGAACAGGTCCAGCTGCGACTGGTGGGACTTTGCAGAGGCCACCTCCTCCTCCATACTGGACATCAGCACCTCCGGGGAGAGCAGGGCTACAGTGAGAGTTGCCCCATCCCCATGCCAGGGAATGGTGTCCACAGTGACAGGGGAGCCTGGCCTTGACTGTGGAGACTGGAGAGCTCAGTGGGAGGATGGAGTGGGGACAGAAAGGGTTTTCTCTGCCTCCTGGCTGAGCTGCTTCTGCAGACCTGGCCCACCTACTCAGAACCAAGGAACGAGCCTTGGGTCCCAGCTCTGGCCGTCTGGGCTGCAGGCTACAGGAGGCTCTTGGCGGTTACTACACAAAGTCTCACCGTTCCTCCTCATTCGTCAGGGTTGGCATCAGGACATGCCCACTGTAGCCACACTGGCTCCTCACTGTGCCCCAAGTGCCCATCCAGTCTCCTCCTGCACCCCTGGGCCCTGCCTACCCTGTGCTCAGTTCAGTCCTGCTCAGTTCTAGCTTGCCTCCTCCTGGAAGCCTTCCCAGATCCTTCCTTCCCAGATTGTTTTTCTAGTCTCTGGCCACACATCCTCCCACACCTACTTCCTTGAGATAGTTACCTTCCGATAAGAACATCCTGCTTCCCAAATATATTGAGAAGCCCTATGAGGTGAGTGTGCAATATATGTGGATTAAGGTGGTGAAGAAAAAGGTGGTGATGTGGCTATGTTATTGATAATGGTTATATTGTTATTGGTGGTGGTGATGATAGTGATAATGGTAATGATGGTAGTGAAGGTGATGGTGATGGTGTTAATGGTGTTTTATAAAGATGCTGATGGTGATGTTAGTAATGGTATTGGTGACGCTAATGGTGATGTAGATAAAGTTGATAGTTTTTGTCTGCTGGTAATGGTGATGATGGAGGTGATGGTGGGAGTGTGGATAGTTGTTGTAATGCTGTTGATGATGGTGTTGATACTAGTTGTATTGTTATTATTGGTGGTAGTCATGGTAGTTGTGTTTGTGTAGAAATGATAATAGTGGTGGTGATGGTGGGTATAGTGGAGGTGGTAAGAGTGGAGATGATGGAGATAATGATAATGGTGATGATGGTAGTGGTGGTGATGGTGATTGTGGTGGTGATGATGGTGATGGTAATGATGATGATGGTGATTGTGGTGGTGATGATAATGATGATGGTGGTAGTAGGTGGTGATGATGGTGATGGTGATGATGGTGATGGTAATGATGATGATGGTGGTAGTAGGTGGTGATGGTGGTGATAATGATGGTGATGTTGATGATGGTATTGGTGATGATGGTGGTAGTGGTGGTGATGATGCTGGTAGTGGAGTGGACAGTAGTGAAGTTGGTGACAGTACTGATAATGCAT
Organism: Molossus molossus; assembly: GCF_014108415.1. Taxonomy (NCBI): domain Eukaryota; kingdom Metazoa; phylum Chordata; class Mammalia; order Chiroptera; family Molossidae; genus Molossus; species Molossus molossus. Next base: position 90,524,053 of record NW_023425348.1, on the reverse strand, counting down.
CATTGGATATCCTCTCCCAGTTATGTACCACACTCAGGGTCACAAACAGTAGCATCTTACCTCTAAGGTCAGTGTCTTTTTGGCTTCCTTGTGGCCATTTATCCTGGCTACCTTTTTGAGTTCCTGAAGTGCTTGGTCTGGTTTGCCAGTGATAATTAGCCATCGTGCAGATTCCGGCAGCCACCTGTTAAAGAAGCAGGTGCTTGGCTGGGTCTTTGCTTTTTCCGTGCGTGCTGAGCACCCCCCCCCCCCAGGTCAGGTGGGCAGCAGACCCTGCCATGGCAGCCCGGTCTCTCTCAGCACTGCTGATGCCAGGCTGCGAGATGAAGTCCCTGATGGCTTCAGATGGGTCTCAATGCCCCTTTCCCCGGGGCCATCCTATCTGGCTTCCTGGCTGCCAGGATAGTTCCTACCCATCTGAACATTGCGCAGAGCCAGCACAGGCTGCCGGGCCTGGGTGATTCTGGGACCATTTCTATGACAGAAAGCTTACATCATGCTGAATTAAAACACATACACACATTACATTTAAAACATCCCAGCCAGCCCGGCTGGTGTGGCTCAGTGGTTGAGCGTCGACCCACGCACCAAGAGGTCGCTAGATCCATTCCCAGTCAGGGCACATGCCCAGGCTGTGGGCCCGATCCCAGTGGGGCCATGCAGGAGGCGGCCAATTGATGTTCTGTCTCATCAATGTTTCTCTCTCTCTCTCCTTCTCCCTTTCTCTCTCTCTAAAAATCAATAAAGAAAAAAAACTTTTTAAAATAAATAAATAAATAAATAAAAAGACCCCAGCCAGAAAAGAATGGTTTTATAAATGAGTCTGCTTCTTTCTAGCCTCAGGACAGATGGGCAGGGAGAAGGGTCTCCCTCGGTGAAAGAGACAGTTTCCCCAGCCAACAGGATCTGAGCCCCATTTGCAGAGGAGCTAAGAAAAACCTCCAGAGGGACAGTGGTTAAAAGAGTCAGCCTGCCTGGGTTCAAATCCTGCCTCTGGCATTCACTAGCTGTGTGGCCTTGGGCAAGTTCATGAACCTCTCTGGGGCTTCAGTCTCTCATCAGAAGACGCTGGTATAATATCATCTTCCTCCTGAGAAGTGTTAATACACATCTGCTGTTACCAACAGCATCCAGGACACACCCCACCGGCGTGATCAGGGTGATCTGCCCAGTCAGCATAAGACAAGGGGCTGTCTTCCTCCTTGCCTGCAGGTCCTGCTTGTACAATAAAACTCCATGTGGTCAGGGGCTTTATTTGCTGAGGTGTCCCCAGTGCCCAAAACAATGTCTGGCATGGGCAGAGGTGCACTAAATATTTAGGAAGAAATGAATTAGCCCTTAGAACTCTTTACACCCCAGAGTAGACGCACCTGGGCCCAGGTGAGCTCAATTCTGACTCATGGGCACAAGAGAACTTATGGGGACCTGATCCGTGTTTGCTTTCCGGGATCGCTTTCTCCCAACCCAAGCAGGTACCTGCAGACCTGTGGGTTTTTGTGGCGCCCAAACAAGAGTGATGATATCTTTCCGTAGCCAGTGCTGGTCCTCAGGGTGTGGGTGCCCACTGGTAGACAAGTGATGTGCGAGTGAGGCCGAAGAGTGTGGGGGCGCTGGCGCCAATGCGAAGGCGGCTAGGGAGCTAGATAGGACCCTCAGACCTCCGGCTGAAAGGCCCCCCGAACTCTGAGTCCCCAGACTCTCCCGCCAGAGAGGGCTCCGTACACATCACTCCTTCCATGGCCCTCAGCACCTTGCAAGCTGTGGCCGGCCAGGGTGGTGGGGTTGAGGGGCACCCTCCCACCCTGGGCACTCCTCCTGTTCAGCGATGCTCTCCCCCAGGAATGATACCCCGCACCTACCAGGATATCAGGAAGATGGCAAAGAAGGGCGTCGATACAGCCAGATGGAGGTCTCGCCAGTCCCGCAGGGCGAAGGCCACACCCCCCAGGACCATCTGGCCTGCGCAGTAGGTGCACCCCAGAACCGTCATGGTGAGAGCCCTCCGGTGGGTCATGGTCCACTCCACCACTGAAAGGCGAGGCAGGCGCGTTCAGGTGAGGGCACATGCGGGGGGCCTTGAGCCCCAGCCCCCCACCTCCCGTGACAGGAAGTGGGCCGAGCCGGTGACTCACGGAGCGTTGTCGAGGTCAGGATGATGCCGGCCAATCCAAAGGCGCTCAGAAATCGGAGGCCACAAAAGACGAGGAAATTGGGGGCAAAGATGGTGCTGGTGTTGGCCACGGCCACCTGCAGGCAGCACCAGCTCAGCATCGACTTCCGCCCAATCCTGTTTGGGGAGCAAGCACAGCGGGAGCTGGAGCGGCCTGGGGCTCGCACACAGGAGCACAGCCGACGCCCGCTGGAGCCCTGCTGGGACCGGAAGTCAGTCAGGCAGCCTCAGAAGCCAGGGCACCTGCAGGGTGTTTGTCACGACAACGGCCGACGTCTGGCGCTCAGAGGGCAGCACAGCCTCAAGCTCAAGAATGGACTCTGGGCCCTGACCGGGTAGCTCAGGGGTCCCGATGCGCCAAGGTTGTGGGTTCGATCCCTGGGCAGGGCACATACAGGAATCAACTAATGAATGTAGGAATAAGTGGAACAACAAATCGATGTTTCTCTCTCTCCCTTCCTCTCGCGCTCTCTCAAATCAATCAATACAAACTTTTTAAAAGAGAAAATGTGAAAATTAAAAAAAAAAGAATGGACTTTGGCAGCAGACGCTTGGGTTTGAGTCCCGCTCCGCTCTCCCTGAGCAAACTTGAGCACACACTCGGGGTCTCTGAGCCAGTCTCCCCGCCCGGGAAATGGGGGTATTCACCATGACGTGCCTTGTCGGGCTGCTGTGAAAATCAAGACACTGAGCGAGGGGACAGTGTAGCCAGGAAGCGGAGGACGCGTGGCCCTGGGCGGGCCAGCCTGCTAGCTCCCCACCAGCCTGTGCCTGGCGTCAGCCTGTGGGTGCGTCAGGAGCTCGGGGGAAGGCCACCCGCAGAGAGATGCGGGGCAGGGTCCTAGCTCAGGTCACCTGGAGGGCCTCTGAGGAGGAGGCTTGGAGCTGAGGCCCAGGTGCTCACAGTGACAGCTGAGCCCCGGCCAGCTCCGCCCGGACCACTGCCTGCGTTCAGCTAAGCGTGTGTTGGTTGGATGGCAGAGATGTGGGCAAGTTTGGCCCTGCCTGTCTGAGCAGCACTCAGGAGCCAGGACTCGGGCCCAGACCCGAGGTGAGGTCTGGAGGCGGACACCCGGCTCTGACCCCAGGCTCACCGGGGACGGCAGACCCCATTGCGATCCGGCTCCTGTGCAGACAGCCCTGAGGAAGGAGCAGAGGCTGGATGTCCCTCCCTGCTGCTCGGGCTCCTGGGCAGGCCCAGGGTCATCTGAGGCCCACAAATAGTCACAACAGGAGAGTGGACATCGTGCCAGGCTGAGGGCCATGCTCTGCATGTGATTAACTCACTTATAACATCACAACAACCCTCGGGGTAGGTGCCCGGCCCCCACTTACAGGAGGAAACCAAGGCACAGAGTAGCAAGGAAGCCGCTTCTCGGAGGCGGGGCTCGGAGGCGGGACTCGGGAGGCAGCCACGGGAGGCAGAGTCCTCGCTGACCCAGAGCCCGAAAGGTGGGAAAGCAGTCGTCCTCCCCGACGTCACGACTGTGCCACCCCAGGGCCCTGCCTTTCTGGAGCTACATCGGGTGGGGACAATAAATGAGTGGGTGCCGGCAGAGGGGGTGCTGTGAGGGATGCGGGGCAGGGTCCTAGCTCGGGTCGCCTGGAGGGCCTCTGAGGAGGAGGCTTGGAGCTGAGGCCTGCATGCTGGGCACCGAGCAGAGGTGGGTGGCTGCCAAGTGCCAGGCAGGAGTGGGCAGGGACAGTGGGGGTGAGGTGGGCAGGTACAGTGGGATTGAGGTGGTCAGGGACGGTGGGGGTGAGGTGGTCAGGGACGGTGGGGGTGAGGTGGGCAGGGACGGTGGGGGTGGGGTGGGCAGGGACGGTGGGATTGAGGTGGGCAGGGACGGGGGGATGGGGTGGGCAGGGACAGTGGGGGTGAGGTGGGCAGGGACGGTGGGGGTGGGGTGGTCAGGGACGGTGGGATTGAGGTGGTCAGGGACGGTGGGGGTGGGGTGGGCAGGGACGGTGGGATTGAGGTGGGCAGGGACGGTGAGGGTGGGGTGGTCAGGGACGGTGGGATTGAGGTGGTCAGGGACAGTGGGGGTGAGGTGGGCAGGGACAGTGGGGGTGAGGTGGGCAGGGACGGTGGGGGTGGGGTGGTCAGGGACGGTGGGGGTGGGGTGGGCAGGGACGGTGGGATTGAGGTGGGCAGGGACGGTGGGGGTGGGGTGGTCAGGGACGGTGGGATTGAGGTGGTCAGGGACAGTGGGGGTGAGGTGGGCAGGGACAGTGGGGGTGAGGTGGGCAGGGACGGTGGGGGTGAGGTGGGCAGGGACGGTGGGGTGGGGTGGGCAGGGACGGTGGGGGTGAGGTGGGCAGGGACGGGGGGATGGGGTGGGCAGGGACGGTGGGGGTGAGGTGGGCAGGGACGGTGGGGGTGAGGTGGGCAGGGACGGTGGGGGTGGGGTGGGCAGGGACGGTGGGGGTGGGGTGGGCAGGGACGGTGGGGGTGGGCAGGGACTGTCCTGGGTAAGGCATCCTTCTGATCCTCACACAAGTGTTTGCACAGTCACCACGAGAGCTGCATCAGGATAGTGTCCTTGAGGCTGGACGCCCGTTGTGGGGGAGTCTGGGCCTGCCCAGACCAGAGAGTGGTGACCTGACAAGGGGACAGTGTGCAGAGGAAGGGGGTTGGGCTGGGGGGGGTTTGTGACTGTGGGGGTGAGGGGAGGAGAACAGGGGTGGCTCCTAGGGTTCTGGGGTATGCCGTGGGCGGGGGCGTTTTCCAGGATGGAGTCCGGTGGGAGGGGCTGGGCTGGGGCGGTGCAGCTCTGGCCCTGGTCAGCGAGGTGCCTCCAAATGGAAGCTCCAAGCCGGCAGTCAGCTCTGTGGGCAAAGAAGGCCTGCGGGTCCTGGGCAGTGGTGCCCGGCAGGAAGAGAGGGCAGAGGGAGAGGGGAAGGCACTGGGCTACTTCTGGGCACGCCCCTGGGGGGGGTGGAAAGGGAGAGAGAGGAGGGGAGGAGAGATGAGGGGGGGAGAGAGGAAGGAGTATTTTTTTTTTTAATCCTCACCTGAGGACATTTTTTCATTTTTGTTGTTGTTGTTCAGATAGAGTGGGAGGGAGAGAGATAGAGAGAGGCATCGACGTGAAAGGGGCACATCGAGTGGCTGCCACCTGCACAACCCAACCAGGACCGGGGACAAACTGCAACTGAGGTACATGCCCTTAGCGGGAACCGAACCCGGGTCTCTCCGGACCACAGGCTGACGCTCTAACTGCTGAACCAAACCAGCCAGGGCAGGAGTATTTTTATTTTATTTTTTTAGGGAGACGAAGATTGAAACATTCATGTGAGATGTGAGATAGAAACATGGATGGATGGGCTGCCTCCTGCACGCCCCGTACTGGGGATCGAGCCCACAACCCAGGCATGTGCCCTGACTGGGCATCAAACCGGGACCTCTCAGTCCATGGGGGTGACGCTCAGTCCACTGAGCCGCACTGGCCGAGGGAAGGAGTATTCCCATTGCACAGCATGTCATGTACTTGAAGTTAAAAAGCAGTGTCTGGCCCTGGATGGTTTGGCTCAGCGGTTAGAGCGTTGGCCTGTGGTCCAGGGAGACTCGGGTTCGGTTCCCGCTAAGGGCACGTACCTCGGTTGCAGTTTGTCCCCGGCCCTGGTTGGTCGTGAGGGTGGCAGCCACTCGATGTGTCCCTTTCACATCGATGTTTCTCTCTCTCTCTCTATTCCTCTCTCTCCCTCCCACTCTATCTGAACAAAAAATGAAAGTGTCCTCGAGTGAGGATAAAAAAAAAGAAAAAAAGGCAGAGTCTGTTCCTCCCAGAAGACTGTTAGCTCCCTGAGCGCAGAGGCTGTGTAGCATCCAGCACACAGCAGGTGCTCAGTTAAGGGCAACAGCCGAGGGCAGAGAGCGACAGTACTCAGGGCGGTTTCCCACCTTGCAGCCTAACCTGCACCGGGTTCTTGGACATCACCGCCCCTGGCAACCTGGGACCCATGGCCAGACCCTGTTTTAGAAAACACTCACGTGACATTTCTGTGCCCCCGTCTCCCCCGACCATGCCCATTCCGTCCTCAAGGAGCCGGGGGCGGGGGCACTTACCAGTAGGAGAGGAGGCCCCAGGCGCAGGACCCCAGCAGGTTTCCTACCAAGAAGACAGCCTGGCCCATAGGCTTCAGGCCCTGGTTGTTGCACACCAGGCCCCACTGGAAGAGAACAGGTGCGACAGCTGGGCTCAGGTGACGTGGACCGGCAGAGCCAGGGTGGCAGGGGGAGATGGAGGCTGGAGTTCTCAGCCAGGAACACCTGCCACCCACGTTGGGGCCCCCGGACCCAGAGCCAGGAGACAGAGGTGTGCTGGCCGTCGTCAGCCTCCCCTCCCCCCTCACAGCCAACTGCACGGCACAAATGGGACAGGGCTCTGCGTCTGAAAGTGTGGTGGCCACTCCGAGTGGACGGTGTGGGCAGTGGCGGGAGGTGGTCAAGCCACAGGCTCCGACTCTGACTGCTCACGGCGGCTGGGGACCGCGGGTGAGCTCCCGCTCCTGGCTGAGCCGGTTTCCTCACACAGGTGCGCGTCGCTGTGACTTCTCGGTGCCGACGGCCCAGGCACCTGACCCCCCCAAGGTCAGTCCCTCACCGAAGCCTGACAGCTTCGCTCAGGTCTCCCTGTTTCTTCCTTTTCCCCTCGTGATGGCAGTGGGAGCCCCCGTCCCTACGGGCACCGTCCACCCTGCAAAGTGACCTCTGGAAAGTGCAAATCAGGTCACATCACTTTCCTGACCCAAAGCCTCCAACGACTTCCCTTTGCACTTCAAGAAAACTGAACCCCGCCCTGGCCGGTTTGACTCAGCGGTTAGCGCCTCGGCCTGAGGACCAAAGAGTTGCAGGTTCAGTTCTGGTCAAGGGCACGTACCTCGGTTGCAGTTTGTCCCCGGCCCTGGTTGGGTCGTGTGGGTGGCGACCACTCAATGTGTCCCTTTCACATCGATGTTTCTCTCTCTCTCTCTCTCTCTCCCCCTCCCACTCTATCTGAACAAAATATCAAAAAAATGTCCTCAGGTGAGGATAAAAAAAAAAGAAAGCCGAACCCTTCCACTACCTCCCCGCTCGTGGCCCCCGCGGGGCGGCCCGCTCCTGACAGGCTCCCACTCAGGTCTCTGATTCCACCGGGCTGTCTCCCGGCCTTCATGCCACTGATTCCTTCCCTGTAATCCAGGTCTCATCTTAAATGTCCCCTCTTCAGAGAAGCTTCCCTATCTGCCTGTCCCTTTCCCGCTCACAGGACCGCCTTTTCTCCCCTGTGCTCACTTATGCCGCTGGAGACGGGACAGGAGGGTGACGGAGTCCCAGGTTCTGGCCCCTAACTGCCTCGGTTCAATCAGGTCCCAGTGGGCTTTAGCTGTGTGTCCTGGGACAAGTTACGTAACCTCTCTGTGCTTCTGCTTTATCCGTGATTAAACGGGGACAATAGTGAGACCCACACCAGGGGAACACAGTGAAAGTGTGGCTACAGGGAAAGCATTTGGAACAATGCCATTGATATTACTGGTTTAAATGTTCACTGGTTCTGAATCCGCCAACAGAATACAAGATCCTGGAAGGCCCCCTGTTCGTCCTGTGACCCCAGCTGCACAGCAGAACCCCGGCCGTCCTGAGCAGTCGGCAATACAAGTTGAGGGGGTAGCATGTCATTTCATTGCAGTGCCGGAGGCGCTATGACGCCCCAGTCGTGGGTGGCTGGGTGGCCCTGGGAGGCCGGGAAGGAGGATGGCTGTGGGGTGGGCGGGGGGAGGCCCTTACCTCGGCCACGACGGTGGAGGTGAAGGTGCTGCGGTCATAGACCCAGCCATCCCTGCACGGCTCCGTGGCAGCCTCGCTCCAGTTGGTGGCCGTGGCGTTGGGCTCCAGGAGCTGCCACTGAGGTTGGCGGAAGCGGCGACACTGGTGAGGCTCATGGTTGGGGCCCAGTGGGATGGAGATGACCAGGAGGGCCTGGGCTGTGAGGTTCGTGAGGGCCTCCGAGCCATTGTCCAGCATGTGGGCGCGGCAGCGGTGGCCCGGGGTGGCAGCTGAGAAGTTGTCCAGGAGCATTTGGGCGGGTATGCAGACGGTGGGGAGGAGGAGAGTGATGACCTGCAGGGTCTGGAAGAGGCCCATGCCCCCAGCTCGCTCCAAGAGCTCCGTGAATGCCATGGGCCAGAGCGGCTGCCACCCGCGGCCAGTCCCCTGGGGGCCGTCAGGAGCCGGTAAATGTACAGCCTGCCGCCGGGACCCCAAGCAGGACAGGACCCCAGCCCCCAGATCTTCTGCCCTGATCACCTCTCCGGCCAAGTGGGCTTGGGTCACTGTCCAGCAACCAGTCAGGTGAGTCCTGAGATGACCGATGATTCGAAGAACCTGCTCTTCACGCCGTTCCCAGGAGTGACTGCATGGGCGCCCCACCACTCTGGACACGGGGGGACAAAGCTCACTGTGCCCTCGCTGCCCAGGGTGCCTGAAGCTCTCTGGTTCTCCAACCCTGAGTGAAAGGTCGAGTGAATTTTTAAAAACATAGTAAGATGCAATACCGCGATGTTACTGAATTACAGGTGCGGAGCAAATGCCAACTGGGCTGTTGCCTCAGTTAAACTTTAACCTCCGCGTGGGCTCCTGCGTGAGAACGGCGGGGTCGGCTGTGAGTCAGTCCTTAGCATCTCCCCGCTGGTCGGCTCATCGCGGTCCCCAACCTTAAACTTTCAGAACCCTCCACACGCGGCCCTTTAAATGGGGAGGCTGCTGGCCTAACCTTCACCCATGCCGGACAGTTTCAGCCCACCTTGTCAGGCAGAGGTGAGGACGGCGGGCCCTCCGCTGGGCTTAGAGCAGGCAGAGCTGGAGGAGGGCCAGGCTGGTGGCGTCTCCTCTGGCCCAGCACCGCCTGCCAGGCAGCGCTGGGAGACCTTCGGGCACACCGCACTATTTTGGGAAGCTTCTATTTTGAGGCTCCAGGTTGCCTTTATTAGATGGTAAGCTCCCCCAGGGTGGAAGTCATGGCTACACTTTCCTGGCATCCGTTAGGAGCCCCTCTGTGGGTTCTGGAGCTGGGCAGGCACGCAGACTGGGGAAAGGAGTAAAGACACATCTCCCTGACCCAGTGTTCCAGGCCAGCCCAGTTTGGCATGAGGGGGGTGAAGCCGGCCCCCCCACTCCAGTCCTTCACCTGGGCCGCTGTGCGCTGTCTGCTCTGTGCTGCCCATGCGGTCTACACCCTCTCATTCACTCCTCACTGCAGCCCAGGAGAAGGGTGGTTCTAATCCCCCCCCCCCAAGGAAACAGGCTCAGAGAGGGCAGCCCGCTTGCCCGGGGTCACACAGTGGAGTCAGAATTCAAAGCAGACGCCTGAGCTCTCCCTCATACCCCTGGCCAGTGGCTGCATGGCCTCTGGCGTGTCATGGACCAAATCTCAGCTGAAGGCTGAATTCAGGATCTGGGTCAGAATGAGGACCAGCCCAGGAGCCCGAAGTCGCCTTACAGGATGAGAGGGAGTCGGCTGAGTCAGCTGCGGAGAGCAGTCTGAGTGCTGGGTGCGTGGGTGACCCTGAACTTCCCCGAACCTCTGCAGAGGCCTGGGGGACTCGGGCAAGGCGGCCTTCAGACGGGAAGCCGAGGAGGCAGGCTTCCAGCCTGGATTCAAAGCCGGGGCTGCTTCCTTACTCTGCCTCTCCGGGCAGGATCTCATTATACACTTTAAAATAGCAAATAGAAGCAGGGAGAGAACCAACTCGCTGTACAGCACAGGTGGCCCAGTGGGCGTGGCCCCGATCTGGACAGCCCGCAGGCTGACTTTTACATGGACACAAGTGTGTGAACACCACTCCGACAGGGGCAGGCCTGGACCCAGGACCAGCGCCTTGGACAGTGACTTCCCCTCTCTGGTCCCTGGTTTCTGGCCTGCGAAAGGACCTTGCCGTGTTGGTGTTTCAAACCTGAGCTTGGATCAGAAACCACAAGAATGCTGGTGAAAACGCAGTTTCCCCGGGCCCAGGAATATGCATTTTACCACAAACCCCCAGAGGCTTCTGCTGCACTGGAACTCAGCCTCGCCTGCAGAATGGCCGGGCTGGAGGAGGCCGCTATACCCAAGGCATCTGAGAGGACTCTTCTCCTTCTTCTCCTTCCATACGCTTTTAAAAATGTTCTCTTTTTCCCTGCCCTTTGCCTGTCGTGGACGCCCCTAGGCTTTGCTTACTGTAGAAGGTCAAACCTCCGGCATTTAACAGAAGGCTCACGGAATTTCCAACTGACTCTCCGCTTCCAGGCCAAGGAATTTTTCATTCGTATTTTCTGTTTTTCTGAAGCTGCTGGGGCAGGGCTTCATACGGCTGCTCCGCCACCTGGTGGTCACACCTGGCACTGCAGCATTCTCAGCATCCGCGCATCCCTGCTTAAGTGCCCATCCCCCAAGGGTTCCCATGGGGAGGGAGGCAGGCAGCTTCAGATTATAGCCACCGAGCCCTCCAAGTGTCTCATTAAATTAATTGGTGTAAATTGAAGCCCTGGTTCTTACTGAACCAGAATTGCCACTGGGATTGATTTTCCTAGCCAAGACGCCATCAGTCAAAGCCAAAGCCAAACTCAGCTGCCAGATGACCTTAGGCAGTTCACCTCCCTTCTCTGACTCTGAGCTCCTCAGCTCTGCCTGGAGGCTGCCCACTGAAGGTAGTAAGATTCAACGAGATACTGAATGGGCCTGGAGTGGGTATCGGCTATCAGCACCATCACCGTCATTTCGTGCTAGCGCACTTGACCCTTTATCCTTTGTTTCTTTTCCAGTTGAAGTCAGAGCGTTTGACTCAGCTGGGCTCACTGGATTTGGCCTGTGCCCGCACTCCTGGAAGAACCCGGGGTCGGGAGAAGGTGAGGACCTTTCCTAGGCTCCCAGACCAGGGCAGGGACAGGGCTGTGCGGGGTCTCGAGCTCTGACCGCAGGTTCAGTGCGTCTTCCACTGTACCCAGGTGAAGAGAATCAATGAGCTGCCAGAAATCAAAGAAACAGTAACCATAAGATGTCTAATTATCTTCTGGTCTAGAGAACAGGCCGTGCCCTGCTGGGTAGGAGGTATTGATGAATCACAACAGGGACAAAGCCAGGTCTTACCTTCTCAGTTCCTTACTTCCTCCTCGAGGACATAACTCTGGAATTCTCTTCAAGTCACTGCCCAGCAGTAGCTTAGATCTCCCAGGTCTCACATGTTATAAAACCTCATCTTTGCAAACCCTCTTAAGTGTACCCGTGTGCCTTTGGGTACCTCTAAACTCAGTTCCCCTGTTCTCTCTTCCAGCCTGCATGTTATAGAAGTCATAGACTCATGCCAGAAACAGAAGAAAAGCCCCTTCTCTGGTGCCCTGGCTCCAACAATCCCATGCCCAAGAGGAACCCACGTGACAGCTTGTTTCGGAATTCAGAAACACATCACCATAAAGAAATGTAATTGGCCCTGGCCAGTTTGGCTCAGCAGTTAGAGTGTCGGCCTGTGGTCCAGAGAGACTCAGGTTCGGTTCCCGCTAAGGGCACGTACCTCGGTTGCAGTTTGTCCCCGGCCCTGGTTGGTCGTGTGGGTGGCAGCCACTCGATGTGTCCCTTCGCGTCGATGTTTCTCTCTCTCTCTCCCTTCCTCTCTCTCCCTCCCACTCTATCTGTACAAAAAAATGGAAAAATATCCTCGGGTGAGGATAAAAATAAATAAATAAATAAATAAATAAATAAATAAATAAATAAATATATTTAGCCCGGCCGGTGTGGCTCAATGGTTGAGCATCGACCCATGCACCAGGAGGTCACCAGTTTGATTCCCTGTCAGGACATGTGCCCAGGTTGTGGGCCTGATCCCCAATGGGGGGCGTGCAGGAGGCGGCCAATCAATGTTCTGTCATCAATGTTTCTATCTCTCTCTCCCTCTCCCTCTCCCTCTAAAAATCATTAAAGAAAACAAACTAAATAAATATAATTGGTTTTTAATTGAGAACCTGTATGTACATGGCAAACAGGCAATGGTCCAGAATGTAGAGAATGACAAGTAAATGTCCTTCCCCCACCACCCCCAGCTGCCCGGAGACAACAGCCAGCAACAGTGTATCACTTCCAGAAAATCTTAGAGCATCTGCAAACACATGCATTAAGTTTTTAAATTTTTGAACAGGCAGTAAATGCACAGGGTTTGAAAACAGAAAATGTGCCCTGGCCGGTTTGGCTCAGCGGTTAGAGCGTCGGCCTGCGGTACAGAGAGACCCGGGTTCGGTTCCCGCTAAGGGCACGTACCTCGGTTGCAGTTTGTCCCCGGCCCTGGTTGGTCATGCGGGTGGCAACCACTCGATGTGTCCCTTTCACGTCGATGTTTCTCTCTCTCTCTTCCTCTCTCTCCCTCCCGCAAAACAAAAACAGAAAATGTACAAGAAGGCAGGTGATGGAAAGGCTTGCTGATCAGCCCACCCGTCTGCGGATCCGGCTTGCCCCCCGCCCTCAGGGAGCCATTCTTTATTATTACTTGTTTTTTGTTACTCCTCACCTGAGGATATTTTTCCCATTGATTTGTCTTTTGACTTTGTTCCCGCATTATTGTCAATTTTTTTTTTTTTTTTGCCAGTAGAATTGTATTTATAATCGAATTTTCAGTGTTGTCTTCTTTGGATTTTGTGTCAGAATCGGAGAGGCCCTTCTCCACTCTGTGGTGATTAAAGATTCCTTTCGCGGTTTGTCTTTTTTAATCAAGAATGTTTGGTGAGTTTGTCACATGCCTTTCAGCACCTCGTTAAATCTATGAATCTGATGAATTAGATTAATGAATTTCCTGAGTTATATTAATGAGTGTTTCCAAGAACGCTGAGCCATCCTTCCACTCCAGGGCTGAGCGTTCTCAGACGCGGTGCGCTCTTCCTGCGCCGCTCGGCTGGACTCCGCGTTCCTGTCTTACTTTGAGCTTTTCGTGAATCTGCGTGTATGCGACTGGGCTGTGGCTTTCGCCCTTCTGTCCTTCCTTCCTTCCTCCTTTCCTCCGTCCCTCCCTCCTTCAATCTTTTTAAAAATATGTTTTTATTGATTGATTCTTTAGAGAGAGGAAAAAGGAGAGAGAGATAGAAACATTGATGTGAGAGAGAAACATTGATCGGCTGCCTCCTACACGCCCCTACTGGGGATCGAGCCCGCAACCCTGGCATGTGCCCTGACGGGGAATCGAACCCGAACCTCTCAGTCCATGGGATGACGCTCAGTCCACTGGGCTACACCAGCCAGGCCCTTCCTACAGTTTTTGTCAGGTTTTGGTATCAACACTATTCTTACTTCATTGAAAAGAATTTGGTCATGTTCTCTTGTGTCCTGCCTCAGTTTACATAAGGGAGGGTCTTGTTCCTTCCTCTGTGGGTCTGGACTATCGAATGTCACCTGCCTGGCCCTTGATTTGCAGGAAGGCTGAAACACAAGGTCGCAGGCGGCTCTGGGACCCGGGAGGAGAGACGGAAGATGAGCTGAACCTGCCTTTCCAGGAGATGGGATTTTGACTGGACGGTCTCATATCTGAGCTTTATTTGCTCAAACAGGTCCAGACTGCTCATGACAGGGTTTTATCTCAGCCTCCAGTGTGCCCTCGTCCCGCCACCAGCTTGAGCTTGGACCGGACGCCAGACCGAACCATCCAGAGACTCTGGAATCTTCTTACCGCCACCAGCCTTCCGGAAGTGGGAGCCTGAGGCTGGATTCCCTCAGCTCCAGCCCCCTGGGTTCATCCCTGCTATTTGCCTTCTGTTTATTTCCTTTGGTTTTGTGGGGACGGGGCCCTCAGCCTTCTCTCCTGGTGCCTGCGGAGGGCACCCGGGGCTTCCTCTGGCTGCGGGAGCCCGAGGGGCCCACGTGGGCAGGTGGGTCCTGCCCTGCTCCCTGCTGTGCCGGCGGAGGCCGGCCGGCCCCTGGGCCGTGTCCCCGTGGAGCGCTTCATAGCATCCCCTGTTGGCCCCGTCCCTTCCCCACCTCGCTTCCCACTGAGATCACCTCCAAATAAACGGTTTATACTCAATTTTTGGAAGAACCTAACCCAAGGCAGGAAGTCCCAACCCTCTTTATGAGGTGTGACAGCGGCCCCTGGGACTGTGAGCAGGCACTGGGCAGATCCCTGGGATGGCCGGGGTCATGCTCTGGACAGTCTCCGAGGTGGGTGACCGACGAGGAAGTGAGCCTCCCAGTTAATGCTACGGGAGCAGGAGCAACACCCAGCAGTGTGACCCGGAGCCCGGCCACGCTCCAGGGCGTCTGGTCCTCAGCTCCCCGTGCTGCCGAGGACAGGCTCAGAATGTGAAGTGCTGGCCCCGGGGTGGGGCGATGGGGCCAGGTGTCCCGTCTGTCCTCTCTGCACTGCCTGTGGCCATGTGAGGCCGCCCCTGGCTTGTTTCTGCCTGACCCCCCTCCCAGCTGTCAGTAGACTCGCTCTTGCATTCGCTCCAGAGGGTTTGGAATTCGTCCCGTTGACGTGGTGATGGATTCGATGGTGGTCCTCGAAATGGAGGTCCTGATCCCCAGAACCTGTGAATATGACCTTACTTGGAAGAAGGGTCTTCGAAGGTGGGGTAAAGTTAAGGATCTAGAGGTGAGATCATCCTGGATTATTTAGAGCCTTAACGCAATGACAACTTATGAAAGTCACACCCAGGAGAGGCGTGAGGAGAACAGGGAGGTCGTGTGAGAAAGGAGGCAGAGACTGGAGTCATGCAGCCACAGCCAAGGACACCCAGAGCCCCAGAGACGGGAAGACATGGAGACTGTCCCCCGGAGCTTTGGCGGGAGCATGGCTCTGCAGACCCCTTGACTTTGGACTTCTGGCCTTCGGAGCTCTGAGAGAATAAATGTTGTTAGCCACCCAGCAGCCCTAGGAAACTAAAATACACGTTTATTTGTTTCGTTTGGTTCTTGAAATTATTTTCTAGCAATTTTCCTCCCTCTACCAAGACTCGGGTCACACAACAGGACACAGTGGACACATCAACTGTACAGGGGCTTGGGAGGGACCAAGAGAGGGCGTATGTCAGAAGATAGGGTGGAGGAGGTGGGACTGGTATTTGAGGAAGGAGGACAGCACATGCAAAGGCCCTGGGACTGCGGGAGGAGAGATGGGAGAAGAGGGTCTGAGCCCCAGAAGAACCTGTGAGGATGAGCGGGTGTGGAGAACAGGGAGGTCGTGTGAGAAAGGAGGCCGAGTACAGAGTACCGAGCCCTGGCCCTGCCCCCAGGGCTGATGGGCATGTTCGAGAACTTTCCATGTTTGAAAGTTCTTCTTGGCCACAAAGTGGGGACGCACTTGGAGGAGAAAGGGCTAGACCAAGGGAAACCAGCAAGAGAGATACCCACAGAATAACCAGCAGAATCCCTCCACCTAAGTATTATAGTGCAGCCTTGTCAAAGACCTTGACGGCGCGCAGACTATGTCAGAACACTGAAGCGTCTCTTCAAGGGGCAGCCTGACCTCCAGCCCGCAGAACGAGCCTGCCCCGGTCACATGCTGGATTAACTGTTAACCAGGGGTCAGCAGCCCTCCCCGTATGCACAGCTTCTGCCTTAAAAGCCCTCGAGTCTCCGAGTCTCCGTGGTTGGGGAGCGTTTTCCCAGCTGGGTCCCAGCGTGGCCACACCTGTCTTGGCCCTAAGCTGAGGTCACAGGCTGCTTGCATCGGAGGGGGACCCTACAGCTGCTAGGAGCCTTTACCTTGACCCTGAGTGAACCTGCGGGAGCTAAACACAGGCTGTGGACATGCTGCTGAGAAGACCAAGGGCCTGGGCACCCGCCACGTGTGCTCACTCCACAAACGGGTCTCAGTACTCACGGGGACCCTGCGGCAAACTCTGAATGGCTACGAGACCTGGTCTGACCGAGCCCCCACCCTGGGACAGAGCCAGCCCCTGGAGTTCTGAAGAGGGGTCAACCTGTCCTAGCCCCCAAGGTGATGGGTGCTGTCCCCCTGGGCTGGCATGAGCCCCGGCCAGTGAGATGCCAGGCAGCATAGCAGGGACCGTAGCCTGCTGACCCGCCAATGAGACTCAGGCCTGTGTGGCTCTGGGGTTGGGCAAAGCACCTGTCTCGGAGGCCACAGGGGCAGCGATGTTCCCAGTGGTCCCCACAGTGGGGTTCCCACAAGTCCCCACAGCAGGGCAGCCAGGGGGGTGCAGGGAGGCCCGGCGTCCCTCTCCCCTGCTGCTTGAAGCGTGGTCCACGGGCCAGCAGCATCACCTTCACGTGGGAGCTTGCAGAAATGCAGCCTCAGGCCCTGCCCCGACCTCCTGAGTCAGTCTGCATGTACCCAGATGCCAGTATTCTGTCTCCCGTTCGAGGTCAAGGCGCAGCCTGGCCGCCTCCTCCACAGCCGCTGCTGCTCCACCTTCTCCGCAGCGGCGTTTCCACCGGGGGCTTTGTCCTCACCTCCCCCCCTGCCCCCCGCAGAATCTAAGCTCCTTGCGAAGGGGAAACTTGCCTGGTCCGTAAACTCGCCAGCACCTCCCCTGCCTGCCCAGCGTTCGCTGAAGGAAGGAGGGGCCGGTGGCGCCAGGACGGAGTGTCGGGCGCAGGGCGCAGGCAGAGGGCCACACCGTCAGTTTTTCTTCTCCGCCTCATCGGGCAACAGCACGGGAGCCTGGAGGGCACGTGCGGGCCATGAGGTGCTGCCCTGGCCAGCACCGAGCTGGGACCACGCAGACAGCCGCCTGGGCATGTGTTCCCCACGGTCCCCCTCCCCTTCTCCCGGCACACCCCTCTGCCCCTCTTAGGGTCTCAACCCGCCACAGACGGACCGGAACCGTGCAGCCACTCCTTCCCCAGCTAAGCAGCTTGTCTTCAAGGAGCCTGCCGATGACAGGGGACACCGGAGGCCCGAGGCCCCGCCCCACAGGGTCTCTGAGGCTTGTTATCTGGTTTCCAGAGCCTGAAGGTGAGTGTGGGCTGGAGAGAGCATGCGAGTACCTCCTCCCTCCCAAATCCAAGTGGATCGAGGAAGCTGAGAAAGGTAGAGAAAGAAAGGAGGATGCATTCGACCACGGGACAGATGGACAAGGAAACCCGCAGGCAGAAGGGCCCACAACCTCACGCAGGGGGAAAAGAAGGAGCTCCCAAACTGGAACTTTTGTACACATGGAACAGCACCAGGTGGGAGGCTGTGGGGGATGGGAGAGGCAGGCCAAGGGCAGCTGGTAGTTACTAGAAGGGGTATCAGCAGAATAGTCATGCCAGCCACCCTCCCCAACACCCCTTAGCCACCAACTCCATTGTTTGCCCTGTGCCAAAGGCTCAAGCACAGCTAAGGAGAGTTCTGAAACTGGGTGCTAGGGCCACAGAGAAGAGCAGCACCCAGCAGCGAAAGGGTCCCACATTGGACAGCCCTCTATTCAGAAAATTGGATCCACTCACTTCACCTGGCCAGGGACCTCACCTGCGGACCCCCACCTCACAACGTCCATGGCCAGGGCTCTTGCAATCAGAATTTTCAGTTCCGGTTAGGTGATAGGAATTCCCACTTGGCCTAAGGAAAGATATCCCAGAAACCAATGGTTTTGTCCAGATACCCCTCATCTGCAGATATGAATAGACAACCAAGAAATAGCAATACTCCAAAGAATTCCAGTGTGACACCAAATCCACAAATAGAAGAACCAGCTGAGGAGGTGAGTGAAGTAATGCAGTAAGCAGAAGAAGAAGTTAAATCATAGTTATATTTTCAGAGAAATTTGAGAGGATATCAATATTTTAAAAGCAGGCTGCAGTCAAAAGGAAACATTCTTGGCATTTTGGAAATTGCAAACATGACTGACAAATTCTGAAACTGCCAATTAACAGGTTGAACAATGAAGTGGATACAATGACCTGGCAGTTCATGATATGTGACTTTCCCAGAACACAGAGTAAAGGATGCAGAGATAAAAAATATGAACAAAAAGTTGCAAGATGTGAAAGTTAGACATGGTTTTCAACATCTCTCTAATAGATGTTAGAGAAAACATTGATTTTAAGAGTTGAAATAATAGAAAAAATTAGAAGAAAAAAATACCTCTGAGCTGAATTTTTATTTTTACTTATTTTTATTCTTCACCCAAGGATACTTTTCTATTTATCATCAGATAGAGTGGGAGGGAGAGACAGACAGACAGACAGACACAGAGAGAAACATTGATGTGATAGAGCCACATCAACTGGTTGCCTCCTGCACGACCCGACCAGGGCCAGGGACGAACCGCAATTGAGGCACGTGCCCTTGACCGGAATCGAACCCATGACTATTTGGTCTGTGGGCCGATGCTCCAACTGCTAAGCCAAACCGGCCAGGGCTGAGTTAAATTTTTAAACTGCAAGGCTCCAATAATTGCTGAGCAGGAATAATGAAAAAATGACATACACTCAATGAAATGTCTAAACTCCAACAATAGAGATTGGTTCTCCATTACGTTCCTACCATGACCCCTGCAATACACAGGTGACCTTGGCCTTTATTCATCCATCCATTCATTATTTCAGCTGCAAACCCTCATTGAGGACCTGGGCACTATGCCAATTGCTATGGATGAAAAGTTAAATGACACAGACGTAGACCCTGACTTCACAAAGGTTAATCTGGGGGGCACAGCAGTTAAGAACATGGGGCCTGGAGCCAGACTGCTCAGTGACTTTGGACAAGTGGCTTAACGTCTCTGTGCCTCAGTTTCCTTCTCTGTAAAATGGGAATTATAACAGCAGCTTCTGTCTCCTAGGTTGTTTTGCCGCTATAAGTGAAGCTGTTAGAACAGTGATGAGCGTAGCAGAAGTAAGCGTCCTGTAAGTATTTGATAAAGACCTGAAGGCAGGAATACCTGCCAAAGGTCAGGGGCTGGGAGCACAAAGGAGGCGCTCGAGCCTCCCTGTGGGACCCAGGGGTCCTGAAGAGGAGCGGGAGTTGCCTGGGTCTGGCTTTGCCGGGGTCACCTGACCAAGTTCCGACACCTCCTCTGAGGGGCCAGGGCCTCTGCTGTCCGGTCAGCTCATGTAAGGACATTGGGCCTGCTGCCCAGGGCCCTGGGCTTGTCACCCCCTGTCTGGGTGATGTGACGAGGATTGCAGTGTCACCAGGCCTCAGCCGCCCTGGCCCTCTGGACTTTTCACATTTTATTAGCTAGTTGTGCTCATCCACAACCTGATTCTTTCCGGCCCATCACGCTTCGTCAGCCCGCGGCCACAAGCTCGGCCCGTGTGGGCAGGGAGGGCCCGGACGTGGAGGGAGTGGCCGTGGGGCTGCTACGTCCTTCTGGAAGGTGGCGAGGAGGGTGACCTGGGAGGTGGGCTGCCCCTTGCACTCAGCAGAAACGTGAAGAGTCAGGACAGCCGGGCACGGGCAGCCAGAGGGGCTTCCAGCCAAGCTCTCGTCTCAGGACTGGGTGGGGGGCTAGGGGGCAGGGTGCTGTGCCACCTTTGGGCAGGGTCTCGGAGCTGGGGGGGCTTGAATCTGAATCTCCGTGAGACCCCCAGAAGGAGGACAAAAACCAGGTTGACTTTATTCTCTTCTCTTGAAGGGTCTGCCTCCTGCTTCTGGAACAATGAATAAAAGACAAATGTGGCCGGCCGGTGTGGCTCAGTGGCTGAGCGTCGACCCCTGCACCAAGAGGTCACAGGTTCGATTTCCGGTCAGGGCACATGCCCAGGTTGTGGGCCTGATCCCCAGTGGGGGGCATGCAGGAGGCAGCCAATCCATGTTCTCCCTCTCCCTTTCTCTCTCTAAAATCAATAAAGAAAAAAAATTTTTTTTAAGACAAATGTGCCCCCTGAGGGTTTGGGCATGTGGTCAGTGGGCCTATAGCCCAGGCTTTGAGGCTGCCCCTGGCTTCATACAGAGACAGGTACGTCCCATCAAGCATGGGATGACCTGAGGCCACCCTGTCAGCTCCCCCACGGTGGCCTTGGGTCTCAGACTGCAGTCCTCCAGGGCTCCCATGGTAGGGGCTTCCTCTGTCCACTCTGCCTGGCTGACCATAGCCTGTCAGGAGACTGAGGATGGACATCCCAGCCCAGGGAGATGCCAGCACCTCTGCACTTTCTCTGTGGCCACCAGGGAGCTCCCTCTCTCCATGATTTTGCCACCAGAACCATGACCCTATCTACCCGCTAGGGTCCCAGTCACCATCCTCCACGTCCTGGATGGCGTCTGACCCAGGAAGGCCCTTAGCTCTGAGGAGCAGGAGAAAAGGCCCCCTGCAGGCCATTCCGGGAAGGACCAGGTAGACACGGGCCTGAGGGAAGAAGGTACAGTGCCCTCCTGTGGTCTTCAGGGCCCAGCGGCTCCCCAGGCAAGCGGATGCCTGGTCCACTCCCCCACAGTCTAGAGTCGGAACATTCTCCAACACCCCCATCCAGAGGGGGACCTGGCAATGCCTGTTTCACGCTTCAGTGACCAGTACTCCCCTACGTCTGCCCTGGAGGGACAGTGGCCACCTCTCTCAGTTGTCATCTTTCCCTGACCCGGGGGACGCCAGCCTAGGCAGGTTACTGTAGTCTAGAGAGGATTTCTGCCTCAAGCACTTTGCATGTCCCGTGGTCCCAAAACGCCGGGGCCCCTTGGGTGTGGCAGTAACTTCAGGAAAAGATGCAGCCCCAAGAGGCTTGAGGCAGCCGGCATGGACAGGCCTGCGCTTCTGTGGCTCACCCTCTGCCCGGAACCACTTCGAAAAGGCGGCCACAGAACTGAAGGGTCGCGTTGAGCTGCTGGGCAGAAGGGCTAGGAAGCCGGGACCTGGGTGGGAGCTCACAGCACAGACGCTGGAGCCAACCGGCCTCAGTCCAATCCCCAGCTCTGACCTCCCGGCAGTTAGCTGACCTCACAGTGCCTCAGTTTGCCCATCTGTAAAATAGGACAATAGTACTGATCTCACCCTTTGTGAGGATGAAATGAGATACTATTAGTGAGGCACTCGGAACAGTGCTCGGCCACGTGGAAAGGGCCACGTACATATTTATTAGAGAAATACTTGTTCCAGGTTTTCAAAGCCCTCTAGGCCCAGGTCCAAAGCACCAGAAAAGCCCAGAGGAAGACACGATGCGAAAGGACAAGTTCCAGTGGCCGTCTTGCCTCGGAGCAGCATTGTCCAAACTGTCATTTCCGTGTCCCCTGACTTCTGTCCCGTCTTCAGGTCGTTGTAGTCTCTACTTCCCGTGTTCCTCAGTCCACTGACTTCTAAATAACTCATCTTCTGCGGAATGTTTGTCAACCACCATGACTGGAAAGCCAGCATCTCTTGTCACAAGTAGAAGGAAACTGTCAGAACACATCCTGTGGAAACAGAACGAAATGATGACGTTCTAGCTGGGTGCCTTTGCCTGCGGATGGCTCTGCGCCGAGCCTGTGGACAGAGGAATACGGAAGATGTGACCCACAGACAATGGAATACTGCTCGGCCATAAAAAGCAATGAATCCTGCCACTTGCAACAATACAGAGGGACCTCGCAGGTATTGCGCTGAGTGAAATAAGTCAGAGAAAGACAAACACCGTATGGTTTCACTTACATGTGGAATCTAAAAAAACACCAACATAAATGAGGGGAAAAAAAACAGAAGCAAACTCATAGATACAAAGAACAAATTGATGGCTGCCATTGTGGGGTGGGAGTGATAAAGGGGAGGGAATTAAGAAGTACAAATTACCATTTATAAAAATAGTCACTGGATATAAAGTACAGCATGAGGAATATAGCCAATAATATTGTAATAATTATGAATGGTGCCAGGTGGATACTAGGCTAAGCGGGGTGATCACTTTGTGAGGTATATAAATGTCTAATCAGCCCGGCCGGTGTGGCTCAGTGGTTGAGCGTTGACCCATGCACCAGGAGGTCGCCAGTTTGATTCCCTGTCAGGGCACATGCCCAGAATATGGGCCCAATCCCCAGTGGGGGGCATGCAGGAGGCGGCCAATCAATGTTCTCTCTCATCGATGTTTCTATTGCTCTCTTCCTTCCTCTCTCTATAAAAATCAATAAAATATTAAATTAAATTAAATGTCTAATCACTATGTTGTACACCTGAAATTAATACTATATTGTATGCCAACTGCAATTGAAACAATAAAGAACAAGGTATTAGCAAGGGTTAAGCAGACTCTCCTGTCAGCCAGTCAGGGCCTGAAAGAGCAGGGAGTCAGCCCTACCCTGTGAAGGCAGGCGTCTAACTCCCCCTGCACACCCTGCACCCCGCCGAGAGTGCCCCTCATCCTGGGAGCTCAGCCTGGCAGCACAGGGTCTCCCTGGGCTGCCATCGAGGTGGCGGCAGGGGCTGGCTCCCTCCAGAGGCTCTGGGGAGCATCTGTCGCCCCACTTCTTCCAGTTTCTGGAACTGTGGTCCTTACTCTGCTGCTTCGGGGCTCACATTGCCCCGTCTTTCATCAGATCCCCCGCCTCTCTCACAAGGACACTTGTGATCACATTTAGGGCCCACCTGGATAATCCAGGATAATCTCCCTTAATCTAAAGAGCCCTAATTTAACCACATCTACAAAGTCTCTTTAGCCATGTAAGGTAACATTCCCAGGTTCTGGGGATTAGGGCCTGGATAACTTTAGCTTGGAGGCACAGGGGCTCCAGTGAACCCCCAGGTCTCTGTAGTAGCCTGATGGGTGCTTTGGGGAACGCCTCCAAGGTGGGGGCAGGGAGGGGAAGAGGAGAGCCTAGGTCCAGGGTTCACAGCGCCCCCTGGTGGGCACCTCCTGCCATGCCTAGTGACCCATTTGTCCTGGACATAGGCTGGGCAGGTGGCTGCTGAGTAATCCTCCCTGGAGATTCCTTCTGGTCCAAATCCAAGAATTTTTCTGGTATTCTCTGGGGCAGCCTTTGAGCAGAGAAAAGACTTTTCAGAAATACTTTGGTTTTTAAGCCCCAATTCTTCATTGGGTTTTCAAATACAATTTACAAATCGTACTCTGTGAACAGATCCTGCCAATTTTAACAATCATTTTTAAGGTGAACTTTGATTAATGTTTGTACCATTTACTATTTAGTTAATGAAACTCCTTTAAACATTTTAAGCTGCAATCAAAGTTTATTCTATTCCATTTTCTAAGTTTTTCAATTATCTGACTAACAGATCTTCCCAAGTCCTTAAGTGATTCTTATCAATCAGAAACACTAAACTTACAATTATGGTGACTTTTAAATATTCAGAAACTGTCTACCAACTTAGTAAGATTTCAACGCACAATCACAGGTCAAAATCAACGATTAAAGCACATTTAAAATTAGAATCACGAATCTGATGGTAACACTCAAAGATGTCCAATTCTCTTCAACTTTATAAGTTCCCAAAGTACCAAAGATACAAAGTAGATTTCTGAGTTTAACACAGAAAAAGAGTGTGACCGTTTTACTCTGCGTCATCATCACTGTAGTCAATTCTAAACACCCCTGGGTTACGACTGCTCCCCGGACAGACTGGCTCTCCTCGGGCACATCCTCCTCGGCTGGACGAAGGCCCTTAAAGTTTTTTCAACCCCCAACTGGAGCACCTCGAGTCGATTCTGACATGAATTTTCTTTCCATTTTGTGAATAGTCCACAATATTTCTCCACGGAGGAAGCATTAACGGCCGAGTATTGGAAGTTAGACCTCGGTCCTTAAGTTCGGCTAAGAAAGAATCGGCACCAAGAACTCAGCTGTCAGATGTATTTAGAAAGTCACAGAGGTGGTTCGGTGAAGATGTGCGGAGGGAGGATGGGAGCGGGGTGGAGGGTGTCAATGGGGGAGAAAGGAGGGACATCTATTAAAAAAATTAATTAATTAAAGAGAAAAATAAATTTTAAAAAAGAAAGAAAGTTACAGGGGTAGAAGTGAGCCAGCTGGGCTGCATGGTCTCAGGAAACAAGTTACAGAGGCAAGAGAAGGGTCCTTGGAGCTCAAGAGAAAGGCAAGATAAAGCACCTGGGGATGGGGGCGGGGGAGGGAGGCACAGGTGTGTGTGTGTGTGAGAGAGAGAGAAAGAATGCACTGTCTCGAGAATTTTGTTGTCGTTGTTGTTTTAGATAGAATGGAACGGAGGGAGAGAGAGAGAAACATCAGTGTAAGAGAGACACATCAACTGGCTGCCTCTCGCAGGATCCCCAGGGAAGCGAACCAACCCAAAGTGTCTGCGTGCGAACCGGTCACACTGGGCTGTCTGGAGGCTTCTATCTGGTTTCCAAAGGCTGGGGTTTTAGAGGAGGTCCCAGGGGAAGATCTCAATAGAATATTCATCAGCTTTCCAGGTGTGTCCTCTCAGTGCCTCTACAGTTGGCCAGCGCCAGGGGTAGGGGTTCTCAGTCACTGCATCTGGTCCTGATGTCACCCATGGCTTCGCTTCAGCTGGTTTTGCTGCTTTTCTGGGCTTGGAGCAAACACAGCTGAGGCCTAGGTGTTATCTCTAGTTTGACCAAAACTTTGTCTCTGTGGTCAGCAGACCAGAGGCTTTGTTCCTAAGATTATTTGGGGCCAATCAGAAGCTCATTGTCTTGAGGGCTCAGTGCTTAAGGGGGCAGCCGTGTGAGGGCTTGGATGGGGGTCATGCAACGCTATTCTCCGGCCCCTGTTCCTCCTCTAACGGGGGAGTCTAAACCTCATGGCAAGCGGTTGGGGAGGAAAGGTCACCTAGGGGGAGGTCCTAGATGTTTTCTCTAGTTTTGTTCGTTGCTAGACACCCAGACTTTCTGCCCTGGTGACACTCTGTACCTGGCCTATCATTCTGACTCCGCCCATGCCCGTCTCGCTGCTCGCTGTGCCAGGAGGATTGGAGGCTGTTCGGTTTGGGGCTCTCTCAAGCGAAGTGGCTCCGGGCGCTCTGGTGATGTCGCCGTGGGCCATGCGCACTCATTTCTGTTGGGTGGACCTGCTGGGCCAGGGAGTGAGCATCTGTTTAGCTTTCCTAGACTTCACTTCTCCAAAGTTACATGGCAATTTCCCCGTTTTGGGGAAAGCAAGCCCCAAGCAGAAAGGACTCAGCTTCCCAGCCTCAGGTTCCCCTCCATCTGCCTGGAGCTGGTGCCCTCCCGCAGCTCACAGATCTCTCGGTTCCTGTGTTCAAAGTGTGGAGCTGCCCCTCAAATTCCTGCCACACCCACACCCTCTGAGTGGTTGTGTGCCTGGCCCTGTGCTGACCCGGCGGGTGCAACTGACAAGGCTCGGTCCCCACCCGCAGCTCCGGGGGCGGTGAGGCAGGCAACCAGGGTCATGGAGGACGCGCCGTGCTCAGTGCCAGGACTGATGTATGTGCCGAGAGCCACTGATGCCCACACAGGAACCAGACTTTCGCCAGTGAAACTGTGAGGTCATGTAGGGGACATGGCTTAAACGGACCCTGGGGTCCTGCAGGGAAGGTTGGATAGGGCCCTGAGGGCTGAACAATGAGCTCAGTGTGGGAATACTCAGCCATATCCAAAAGGCTATGAGTTGAGCTTCTGCCTGTTTTTCCTGCATGAGCGCCCCAGCAGTATTCCCTCGGGGGGCTATAATGCCACAGTAGGTAAATCCAGAGGCTGATCTATGTGGGGACCTGAGCCTACACGTTTAGACCCAGCCCAAGGCAATCGTGATTATTCTAAGCCACTGGGGACGGTCCAGTTATCCTCCTTCCCAGCTTTATTTGCAGTCAAGGGGAAGCAGAATGTGATTCGGCGCCAGCCAGCGAGACAGCAGAAGTCTGCTGGGGCTTCTGGGGAAACTGCTTCTGAGGAAAAGGGGCAGATGCCCCGGCAACCCTGCCCCACTCCGTTCTTCCTGTTCTGAAAGCAGAGAGGACACCTGGTGCTATGGTGGCCGTCCTGTAGCCAGGAAGTGACCGGCACGGCTCAGAGGATGAATGCAAAGAGAGAAGAGCGTGGTCCTTGATGACATCGTTAGGTGACCAAACCAATGCCAGAAACTGTCCACCTGGACTTGCAGGCACATGAAAGAGAGTCCCCCATCTGTCTCAGGCATAACGTCGGGTTTCCTACTCGTAGCCAGACACACTCGGACTGATGCTGCGCATGGATGAGCACCAGGTCACTGGGACAGAACAGCCGGCCGGAGACACTGGGCACGTCACACTCAGCGGACGGGGTGTCTTCAGAAATGGGACCAGGACAGCTGGCTAGCAATACGGGAGGGGAAAGTTGGACCCGTAGTTCACCCCACACACAAAAGTAAACTGCACATGTGTTAACGAAGACCAGAAAAAGCTCAAAAATCTAGAGAAAAAAGTAAGTATGTATACCTGGGACGCAATGACGACAAAGCACAAACGGAGCCACTGCCTGGTGGTTGGGTGCGCACAGGAGGCGTGCGGCCCCCCACGGTGGTTTGCACCCCACGCTAAGGTGACCCCACCTCCACAGGAGTGAACACACACACGCCTAAGAGCGACCGTGGAAATGCATGAAGCAGAAACGGACAGGATTAAAGGGAGAAATTCCAGCTCTCCAGTCATAGTTGGCGATTTCAACACCCCGCTCTCTGGGGCGGACAGAACAACTAGACAGATGAGGAAGCAGAGGACAAGCAACGTCACAGACACGCGGCAACGCAGGGTCCTCACCGGTGCACGTGGGCGCTTGCCAGGAGAGACCGCGTGGGGACCCAGGTTAAGTCTCAGCAGATTTAAAACGGCAGATCTCTGCCCACAGTGGGATAAAGTTAGCAAATAATAACAGAAATGAAACTGGAAAACTCACCAAACTGTGGAATTTAAACACCACACTCTTTTTTTTTTTTCTAATCCTCACTCAGGGATATTTTTCTATTTATCTTCAGACAGAGTGGGAGAGGGGGGATGGAGAGAAAAGGAGAGAGAGAGAAACATCGACTGGTTGCCCCCCGCAAAACCCTGACCAGGGCCGGAGACAAACCACAACCTAGGTACATGCCCTTGGCCAGAATTAAACCCGTGACTCATTGGTCTACGGGCCGACGCTTTACCCCTGAGCCAAACTAGCCAGGGCTTTTTTTTTTTTCTTCTTTATTGATTTTTAGAGAGAAGAAGAGAGAGGGAAACAGAGATAGAAACATCGATGAAAGAGAACATCGATTGGCCGCCTCCTGCATGCCCCCCACTGGAGATCGGGCCGACAACTTGGGCGTGTGTTCTGCCCGGGAATTGAACCGGCGACCTCTTGGTGCATGGTCAATGCTCAACCACCGAGCCACACCGCCTGGGCTCAACAACACACTCTTAAAAAATCAATGGAGCCCGGCTGGTATAGCTCAATGGTTGAGCATTGACCCGTGCACCAAGAAGTTGCTGGTTTGACAAGAGGTTGCTGGTTTGATTCCCAGTTGGGGCACATGCCCAGGCTGTGGGCCCAACCTCAAGTGGGGGGCATGCAGGAGGCAGCCAATCGATGTTTTCACTCATCAGTGTTTCTATCTCTCCCTCTTCCTTCCTCTCTCTCTAAAATCAATAAAGAAATTTTTTTTTTTTTTAATTTAAAAGAATCAATGGATCAAAGAGGAAGTCACCAGGTAAACAGGTTCTGAACCCAATTCAGTGTGTAGGTTGGGGGGGTTCCCCATACCACCAAACCATTCTCCTACATCCACGGGGTGTCTTCCCACTCGACTCAGTTCTTGCACCAGCTACCCAGAGAGAGCATCAGATCCCACAATTTAAGGGCTCCGTTCCACAAGGCAGCCCCCTCTTCAGAGCCAGTCACAGTCCAGGCTGTCCCCCCATGGATTCAGCCTGTCCCTTCCTAGTGCCTTGAAGCGGCGTGAGAAATGGACATGCGCGTGCAGATGAGGGCTCGGGTGGTGGAGAGACAGCGTGAAACCAAATCCTGGGACCTGGAGCGAGAGCCCTTTGTTTTCATCGTATGAAGGAGAGGCGGTGTTCAAAGTGGCCGGAGAGGGAGCCGTGAGCGATGCTGACCCCGGGCCTCTGTGGGCGCCACAGGTCCACGCGGGTGGGGGTCAGAGGCACACGCGGGAGAGTTCCCAGAAAGACGGGTGTGCTGAGAGGAGCAGTTTGTGTCAAACAGAACACCAGCTAGAGGTCGGGGAGGGAGGAGTTGAAGACGTCCGCCTCGCTGAATCGAGCCCTTCTAGATACTCCAGCACGAAAAGTAATGAGTTTCTCTGGGGAAATGTAAAGGATCTCTAAGGTTTCAGTTCCTCTCCACAGCCCAAGTGCACAGACCACTAGTTTGGGCTGGGACGGGGGTGGAGGACCGGGAGCTCCGAAGCTGGGACATGTCCCACGGCTGAAACGTTAAGGGATGAAACAGGAATGAGCTGCCCAGGGATCGAGGTTCTCAGGGGGCAGGGACAGGAAATGGGGGCAAAGTCCCAGAAGGAGGGAGGAGAAGATTTGGAAGAGCTGGGGGGAGAATGGCCCCAACCCAGGCCACCCTTTTTGCACACCCGTAGGTCGCAGTGTGTACACACAGAAAACAAACCCACAAAACACTGTAACTCAGCCCCTCCCACTGGATTCTCGTTCTGTCTCCAGCTGTCTCTTCGGATAGAGCCAGAATGACTTTCCATCTTAATAGTCACAAATGCAAAAAATGTACCTGGAGGTCCCATAGCCCATACGACTTAAATGTCCACTGTTTCATCATAGAGCAATCTTTTAGGTCATATCTGTCTAAGTAACTCAGCGGGAGGCTGACCCTGTGTACTCGGAGGCCTATTAACATCATCCACAAAGGCACCCAAAATCAGGAGAAAGATGCTGGAAAATGTGGACATCTGCACCCTATTGTGGAAACAGTGTGTGCAGGCAAAGACTGGGTGATCTCGCACAGCACCCGTGTGGGAAGTGACGGGGTTCTCAGTCGTGACTGAACCCCCTCTGCACCCATGCTTTTAAAGAAGAGGCAACCATTCGATTTACTACCGACCTTCACAGGCGAATAGTGGACTTCTTCATCCTCTCCTACAATTTGGTTCTCAGTATATCTTGTCTCTTTTCTCCTGGTACAACTTCAATACATTAAAATAGATGAGAAAGTTGTGATTTAAAAATGAGTATCGCCCTGGCCCAGCCGGTGTGGCTCAGTGGTGGAGCGTCGACCCATGTACCAGGAGGTCGCCAGTTCGATTCCTGGTCAGGGCACATGTCCAGGTCGTGGACCTGATCCCCAGTGGGGGGCATGCAGGAGGCGGCTGATAGATGCTCTCTCTCATTGATGTTTCTCTCTTTCTCTCTCTCCCTTCCTCTCTTCAAAAATCAATAAAGAAAAAACAATTTTTTAAAGAATATTAGGTCTCCTCGTTCTGACTACCACCATGCAAACAACGCTACACTCTGTGACTAGAGACAGAAGAGTTACTAGTCTCGCCCAAAGAAGGCCCCCAAACTCCCTTTCTTCCTTTGTCCAGTTGTCACATGAGATTCTGAATTTGAGCTGCTACAGTTTGTGCTGACAAGTTAATTAGCAGAGGCTTGGAGTTTTCTTTATTAGGTTGATTTCTTCTCATTCTTTATAACAGGAAATATCAAAATGAGTTGGACTTATGTTTTGCCATTTCAAAATAAGCACTGGGCATCATTGTTGACAGTCTCAAAGTTCACCTTGGAGTGTCACAACAAGGTAAGAAGAGGTGGACTCAGTAGACTAACCCTGACCACATCCACGCAGTCTCTCTCCTCATCCGGCCCACGTGCGGCCACTCTGACTTCCACACCGAGGGCACGCTCCTCCCTGACACGGTCATGGGCCCCGGAGGCCAGGAGACATGCCTGAGACCTCGGAGATCGGGCTCGAGTTGGACTGCCATTTGTCCCTCTCCATATCAATGTCCCCTGTAATCTACTTCATTGTCTTTCCACGTACACATCGAGGTATCTGGCTGGAAGGCAG
This sequence comes from Molossus molossus, assembly GCF_014108415.1. Lineage (NCBI taxonomy): Eukaryota > Metazoa > Chordata > Mammalia > Chiroptera > Molossidae > Molossus > Molossus molossus. The sequence goes on along the minus strand of NW_023425348.1, from coordinate 90,494,086 downwards.
AAGTATTCACAGAGAAAGGATAGAGTATCAATAACAGAACGACAAGTATAGAAACAGACTTATCACCAGCCAGCCAGGAGGCTGTGCAATAATGTTTCCAAAGTGCCATTATTGTGAAATAAAAACATCACACAGACAAAGATCGAGAGTTTACCCGGAACTGATCCCAACCAAAAGAGCTTTTATTTATTTATTTATTTTTGGTATGTGCCCCTAGTGGGAACCGAACCCTGGTCCGCGGGCCGATGCTCCAACCGCTCAGCCCAACCGGCCAGGGCCCAAAGGGGCTTTAAAAGGAAGCACTTCAGGAAGGAGTAAAACCATCCCAAAAGGACCAACTGAGGCACATCCCGGAAGTAAAGGAGTAGGGTCTGTAGGAGGGCAAGGGAGGGACCCCCATTACACACCACAGCGTGTCTCTGCACTCGGCTACCCCATCCTGCGCCACTCAGCGACTGACAGTAGTTGCCTGCGGGTGGTGATGGAGGAGGGGTGGCGCAGAAAGGTTAGTTTTCCTTGTAAACCTTTAGCTTTTTGGATTTTGAAACTTTTGAACGTATTACCTGTCCCCCGACCCCCGTCCACACCCGCTGCCCAATTGTTTTAACGCTTTGCCTCGAAATCATTCTTGAGTCAACTGAGAAATCATAATGGGAATTTAAAAATAACTAGAACTTGCCCAGTGGCTCAGTGGACGGAGCGTTGTCCACGGACTGAGAGGTCCCGGTTGGAGTCCCGGTCAGGGCACACGCCCGGATTGGGAGCTCGATCCCTGGTAGAATCAAGCCGGGGCAGCCGACTGATGTCCTCTCTCACATCGATGTTTCTCTTTCTCTAAAAAAAAAAAAAATCAATAAAAAAAATATTGAAAAAATAAATAGAACAGAATGGGGTGAAGATACCATCTATCAAAGTGTGTGAGATGCAAATAAAGCAGCTGTTGTAGGAAAATCCGTGACTAAAAATACATGTGTTAGCAAGGAACACAGGTGGAAAATGGACGAAGATTCAAACGAGGTCATTGAAGAGGGAGGCATCTCAAGGTTTGTCAAATTTATCCAGTAACCACTGTTTCAAAAAAAAAAGAAAGAAACAAACTTTCGCCCTGGCCAGTTTGGCTCGGTGGTTGGCGCATCGGCCTGTGGACCAGAGAGTCCCAGGTTCAGTTCCTGCTAGGGGCACGTACCAAAAAAAAAAAAAAATCAATAAAGAAAAAAATATATATATATTTTTTAAAAAAAGAAACAAACTTTTACTTCCATTCCCAAGTCGTTGAAAGAGCTTAAAGAGTCCTTAGCGGTCAGCCAGCACGGCCTCGGATTCTGGCTGGGAACAAAGGCCGGGAGGAGTCTGGACACTCGGCCCTGTGCCCAGCTCCTCCCATTCTCCGGCATGGGCCCTCTAAGGTGTCCCTGGGCACGTCCCGGGCTCAGCCGCACCCAGTGGGAAGCAGCATCAGAATAATGCCCCACGGAAAAGTCTGAGAGACTCGACATGTGGGAATACGGTTAGCCGGGAGATGTACCCCCTGGCCTCCAGGAGGTTTGGTTTCCAAGTACAGTCAGCTCCCGCTGAGTGGAGACAGGAGGCAGCCCCGGAGCCTGGCTTCTGTGGAACAGGGAGGGGACAAGCTAATCCATCAGCAAGTGGAGTGGGGCCCGGGGCAGAGGAGCCCACAGTCACAGCCGGGAGTTGACACTCGGCCCACGTCCCCAACCAGCCTGGGCACCTCAAAAAGTTCTTGAGATCTTCCAGGCTCGCAGGACTCAGTGGCAGGGCCTCACCCCTTCTGCAGGCCGGGGAGAGGGGCACCTGCCCCTGCAGCACTGGGAGGGCAGCAGCCAGGAGCTGGGCCAGCGGAAGGACAGCCTGGCCCAGCACAGGCCGAGCTGGCGCGCTAAGCCAGATGGACCCACGGGCCACCCAGAAACACCTGGGGGGAGGACTGAGAAAACCTTGCAGGGAGCTGAGACCCCAAACAGAGATGGGGCAGGAAGCCTCCACAGGTTTCACTGGACTCCGGCCGCCCCCAGGCCCCATTCGAGCCCACAGCTGGGGAGGCCCGGGGAGCGCCCGCTGCCCCAGCCAATGCTCCGAACACCCCGCACAGAGAACAGCTTTGCGCCCGGCCCAACCGCACGGCCAGCGGTTCCCGCCTCACGGGAAGGCGGGTGGGGGCGATGTGCTCCGAGAACAGAGAATAAAACACTGCGGCGCGCGGGGCAGACAAGACCGCACAGGAAAGGTTACTCTAGTCCCGAATTTAAATTGAGCACGGGCTCTAAAGAGTACTCATTTGCAAGGATTTTCACTTTAGAACATTTGCGAAAACAATTTCCGAAGGACTTACAGATTCCGGTTCTGCATTACAGGGTAAAGTGGAAGAGTCTGCTCTCTGAGAAGTGGAATGAATGTCCTCCGCCCAGCGTGAGCAGCAGGCCGTGATTTCATGGGCGAAACGGATCTCCCACCGCAACGTCGAAGGGCCTGAGTTGAGTAATGACTTCGAATACCCTAATTTTTACAAACATGCCTCCTCCTGCCGGAACCCTGCGTTCTCAGGGCGCGTGAGCACAGGAACAGTCACAGCACCTCGTCAGGGAGCAGTTTCCTTTGATTGACACCTATGGACCAGCTGGGCCAACCGGCCCGACAGTTCTCACCTGGGCTCAGCGGGGCCTCAAGTCCGGGCCAGAGAGAGGGTCTCAGTCCCAGGGGCAGAGAGGGGGTCAGCGCGGACATCCACGGAGGGCCGGACAGCCGAGGGGACCTCGGGGGCCCTGAGGACTCTCGCAAGCAGGAACGGTTTGCGGTAGGTAGCACAGGCCTTCATGCACCAGTCGGACCCCTGCCACAGAAACAAAGTGCCCCCCCCCCCCAGACCCCTGGCTAGCCCCTGGCTGCCTTGGGGCTGAAGAAACTCCAGGAAACCACTCTCCCCATAATGTCTGGCACTTTCACTCCCAAGAGGACAGCTGTCTTGTGGAACTTGGGGATGAATTTGAGGGCTGGGAGTCGGCTCCTCTGTCTCAAGGGGCCTCCTTATCCCTGCTGCTCAGGGTGCAAATTGGTACCAGTTTGGAAGAGTTTGGCCATCTCTGCGATTACAAAGCTGTACACATCTTCATCCTCAACACACCAGACAGGGCCGTGCGGGGAGCACCGGGGGGGGGGGTGTCAGAAGGCAGGAGAGAGGAGAAAAGGAAGAATGTGGCCCAGAGTCTTTACTGGTTTGGGGGGAGGGGCAGAATGGCAGAGGCAGGTGAGAACCCTGGGTAAGTTTAGGATTGATGGTTTGAATAATCTGGGGGGCTCCAGCACCCAGCCTGGGGCGAGGTAGAGCAGAGGGAACGCTGGCTTGATGTGTGTGTCTGAGAGAGGAGGCGGTTGGGGTGCGCACTCACGGGGGCTCTGTTGCTGTGTCCAGGAATTAGCTCGTCCTGGGAGAGGCTGACTTTGCAGAATCAAGACCCCAAATGCCAGACTGTCAAGAATACAGAAAAGAAGAAAATAGAGTCGATACAATGGAATATGCAAATGATGGATTGCCACTCAGCCTTTACAGGAAGGGAAGTCTGACACAGGCTACCGCAGGGTGAACCGGGAGGACTCCAGGCTCCGAGAAGTCAGCCGGACACCAGAGGACAAATGCTGTATGATTCCACTCTCTGAGGTCCCCAGAGCAGTCAGATCCCTCGGGACAGAAGGTAGGATGGGGGTGCCAGGGGCGGGGAAAGGGTGAATGGGGAGTTACTGTTTAATGGGGAGTCATTGTTAAGGACAACGAGAATGATCTGGAGATGGATGGTGGTGATGGTCACACAACAGTGTGAATGTATTTCATTCCACTAAGTGAGTAAAATGGTAAATTTAGTGTTATGTATATTTTACCACAATACAAAAACCTCCTAAATGTTAAAAAACTGCTTTCACATACATAAATGTTTTTTTGTTTTGTTTTTTGTTTGTTTTTTTATCCTTACCCGAGGACACTTTTCCATTTTTTGTTCAGATAGAGTGGGAGGGAGAGAGAGAGAGAAAAACATCGACGCGAAAGGGACACATCAAGTGGCTGCCACCCGCACGACCAACCAGGGCCGGGGACAAACTGCAACCGAGGTACGTGCCCTTAGCGGGAACCGAACCCGGGTCTCTCTGGACTGCAGGTCGATGCTCCAACCGCTGAACCAAACCAGCCAGGGCTCACATATATAAATGTATATGACCCTTTTGGTTATTCTCAGCTGACTCTTTTACACTTGCCTGGGATATTTTCTTTTTCTTTTTTAATCCTCACCTGAGGACATTTTTTTGTTCAGACAGAGCGGGAGGGAGAGAGAGGAAGAGAGAGAGAGAGAAACATCGATGTGAAGGGACAGATCGAGTGGCTGCCACCCGCACGACCAACCAGGGCCGGGGACAAACTGCAACCGAGGTACGTGCCCTTAGCGGGAACCGAACCTGGGTCTCTCTGTACCGCAGGCCGACGCTCTAACCGCTGAGCCAAACTGGCCAGGGCGCCTGGGATATTTTCTAAAATCACTGAATTTTTCAGAACATATCAGATAAACACAAAGATAAAATAAAACAACGTGGTGCTTTACAGGATTACTCCTGAGGTCAGGGTGACCCGTCTGATCCAGAAGCCTGGAAGCAGAGCCTGAGGGTTTTACGCCTTTTTCTGAACAGGAATCTCTGGTGAGGACACACTGTCGCTCACAGCTCTGGGACACACACGCCCAGAAACACACACGTCCATCTCACCCACACTAACCGGGGACAATGGGAGGGACTCAGGCCCTGCTGCTGCCTTCGGAGAGCAAAAGACACGAGGTAGATTTGCTGAGAAATATTCCAGAGGGCCCAATGTGTGCAGGGTTCAAGGGGCGGGTACACAGGTGGCGGAGGGAACACAGATCAGAAATACGTAAGTTCCAGGCGGGAGGGCTGGGGAGGCGCCATCGGGGAGGCATCTGGAAGGACCCCTGAGGCCCGATGCTGCGTCAGCAGTCAGCGAAGGGGACGGGGAGGCCCGCTAACTGGGTCACCCGGCATCCGGCAGCGTGTCTGGGAGGGTGAACTGTTAGGTGTGTGTAGGGCAGCGAGTATCTCAGCAGGGAGAGCTGGACAAATAGGCAGGTTTCAGGCAGGGGGCCCAGTCCCCAGCTCGGTCCCTGGGCTTCGCTGGGGAGTGATGGGAGCCAGTGGATGGGCCGTAAGGCACAGTCTGGCATGGAGGCAAGGGTCTGGGTGGCCAGCTGTGGGCAAAACCCACAAAATCAAGGAGATGTAACCTGACAACTGTGGCCGCTGTTCCCAGCGAGAGTCCAAGTTCATAGGACAGGGAATTCGGAGGGCCTTGGTGTGGCCACGGAGGTCAGAGACAGCCCCCTGAGGAAGCAGAGTACACACCATAGGCTTCCACATGACTGGAAATGAACTAGGTGAGGAGGAGAGGCAAGAGGTGCCCAGCAGATGGAATGGCATATGCCAAGGCCCTGTGGCAGCACATAAGACAGCATAACAGCTAAATACTATAAACAAAACCATATTTCTGTGTGTGTACACACACACACACACAGGAATCAATCTGGACACACACACATATACACACAAGTCTGGGGGGGCAAACTTCAATATATATAATAAAATACAATAAAGATCTTCATCTAAGAGAAATACATCGAGAACTTTATATCACCTGGACAGAGAAATTTATTTTCTCACGTCCATGCAATATATTCCTGTACTTGGTCATAAAGAAAACCTTGAAACTATTTTAGAAACAGATGCTTCACAGACCATATCCTCTCAACATAATCCAAACAATTAGGGACCGTTCATACAGAGAGGACCAAAAACCATTCACGACATTGAAATTAAGAGACAGTGTCCTAGCTTACACTTGGCTCAAAAAGGAAATTTTAAAAACTCAGTGACATGCTATCTTCAAAACGATGAAAAGGAGGACATGCCATCCCAGAATCTATGCAAATCCTCAAAAAAAATGATACTCAGAGGAAATTGTATCACTTTGCTATTAGAATAGAAAGATGAAGAATAAAATAATATATTCATCATAAGAAATTAGAAAAGAAAAATAGAATTACTCAAAAGAAACCGAGAGGATGAAATTGACCAAAGTGCCGTTTAGGGGAGAGAGATGGGCCATGCCGATCGGTGCTGAGGGTTCTTCCTTATACACTGGCTCTGGCTGCAGGAAAGACTGGAGAGACGGGAGGACGGACAGAGAGACACACAGCTGCCCTGTGGCCGAACAAGTCAGGATCCTGCAGATGGCGGAGGGGCGGAGCCGGGGGGCAGCGGTGGGCAGGGCTGCCATTCTCAGGGAGGCTCCCAGCAAATCGGAGTCAGCAGGACTCAGGGGGGACCTGAGTTAGGGTTTTCGCCAAGATCCCTCAGGTGGTTCCCTCAGAGCCGCGGACACGGCACAGCTGTGATGGACTGGAGTGTGGGGGGACGTGTGCATGAGTGCACGCACGCACCTGTGTGTACAGTATGTGTCGTGTCCAGAAGGTCATCCCGGAGGCCACACCAGGCAAGAGCCTTGAAAGCTGAGCAGAAATGAAACAGTCACTTATGAGAACACACGGTTGTCTGGATGTATTTATCAAATGTCCCCAGTGCCCAGTCCTAGTCGGTGTGAGGCCAGGGTGAGGATGAAGGAAAACCCTGCATCAAGACGCCCAGGTGGGCAGACAGCAAGGCCACGGGGCAGAGGGAGAAGGAGACTCCTCGTGACCCTGACACCAGCAGGGCCACAGGCTGGCTCTGAGTCCCTGTGAACAGGGAGTTGGCCCCTCCCGTTCTGGGGAACCCTCGGGTGCGCCCATGAAACCTGAGTGAACTCCACTGAACTTGCGTCAGGGAAGAGAACCCACCTCCCGTTCTTCCCGCCCGCCCTCCGGGGGCTCTTTCCGGGGTCAGACTTATTCACAGGCGTCTCCTAAACGGCTGATGCTGAACTGATGGCCTGAAACAGCAAAGCCCCTCAGCCCCGGACCCTGCTCTGGCTGGTAGCCCAGGTGTCCATGGCAACCATGGCTGACCACAGGGGAGGATGCGGACCTCCCTGGAAACAAGGCCACAGGGAGTGAAACCAAGGGCAAGGTGGGTCCAGCTTGTGTAGGGCACCCCCAAGTGGCCAGTCATGGCAGAGACGCAGGAGTGTCCCACAGACCAAGACTCAGGAATTCTAGTGGCCAAAGCCGGACTTCTCCTGAGCACGCCACCGTGGGATATGCGTCTGCCACGCTGCAGACCACCCACCCTGAAGTCTGGGCAGTGAGCATACTATACATCCGCTTGTGTGTTCTTCCTTCCGTGCAATGAGCCCCTCTGCTCCGCTGGGCCCAGGGGACCCAGGCGACTCGGGTGAGCAGCTCACCAAGCCCCTTCGCTCAAGGAGTGTGTGTGACACCCAAGCGAATGTGTCTAGTTCACTGAGGTGAAACAATTCAACTCACAATCTTAAATCATATTTTTATAGGAAACCAAAGCACGGAACTTACAGAGTAACATGAGCAATGTACAAGATTTTTGTGTTTTTAATCCTCACCTAAGGATATTTTTTTCATTGATTTTTCTCAGATAGAGCACGAGGGAGGGAGGGAGGGATAGAGACAGAGAGAGAGAAGCATCCATGTGAGAGAGACACATGAATTGGTGCCTTCTGCACCACCCCAACTGGGGCGGGGATTAAAACCGCAACCAAGGTACATGCGCTTGACTGGGAATTGAACCCACAACTCTTTGGTCCACAGGCCGATGCTCTAACTGCTGAGGCACACCGGCCAGGGTAAGTACAAGATTTTTTAAGGTAAAACAGGAGAGTTTCAAGAAGTCTTACACTTGGGTAGGTCGTCTCAAGCCCCTCTGTATTCCCAGGGTGCACATTATTCTTCTGTGTTGAGGATGCTTCTGCAGAAATACTGAAAATGTGGCATGGGCTATAGAATCAGAAAGATCTGGGTTCAAGTCTTAGCTCAGCCTAGACCAGCTCTGTGGCTCTGAGTGAGTTGCTTAATCTCTCTGATGCCGTGGCTTCCTCTATTTTTTTAATCCTCACCCGAGGATATGAGGATGTTTTTCCATTTATCTTCAGATACAGTGGGAAGGGGGGAGAGAGAGAGAGAGAGAGAGAGAGAGAGAGAGAGAAACATCATGTGAGAGAGACACATCAATTGGTTGCCTCCTGCACAACCCTGACCAGGGCCAGGGACCGAACTGCAACTGAGGTGCCCTTGACCAGAATCGAACCCGCAACTCATTGGTTCACGGGCCGATGCTCAAACCGCTGAGCCAAACCGGCCAGGGCCCGTGGCTTCCTCTTAAAAATGGAGACTGTATCTATTTTCCACAAGGCAAAGAAAACGTAAACTCATTCCTAAACCTCTTAGGGATTTCAGATAGATTTAAATTGATTCTCGCTCTTCATGGTAATTATGTTCTATAGAGTTACCACCAACACTGAATTATCAAATAATAAACCGTTGCTCTTCAGGGAAACACAGGGTTAGGGTCCTGCCAGCCCCTGGCCGCGTTTTGTCATCTCCTCAATACATCACCTTGGTTTATATGTGTTTTCATTCAGAACTCCGTGTCTGACACATGTTGTCGATGCATGAATGTTGGTGCACAGCCAGCGGCCAGGCCTGGGCTTACCGCACACACAGATGTTCCCTCCATCCGGCACGGCCCCACCTCTGGCGCCTGGGAGCACTAGACCGCACTTGAGCACAACCCTCGGGGGCCATTTTCAACAATAAAACCACCAAGAAAAAGCACAAAAATGCAAAAACCGTGGCTCCAGTAGACCCTGCAGAGGACCCTTGTCCCCACCACCTCACTGGGCACGGGCACTTCAGACACAAGGGTCTGCCGCTCTGCACATGTCCACAAGTGCCTGGGGACGCGCTGCGAGGACTGACTGCGGGTCAGTCATTTTGGTGAGAAGGCAGATTCAGATACGGGAGCCACGGATAGTGAGGATCACCGTGTCCGCAGCGGGGCCTCCACGCCTCCGCCAGCTGCCATCTCTGCGGGTCGCTGAGCGCTTTGCAGCTGTGGGACGTGATGGGGGACAACCAGGCTCGCTGAGCGGCCTGCCCTGGGCTCAGACCAACCTCAGCAGAGCCACAGTGGGTCCCCAAGAAAGGATGTTTCGACATTCCCGTGATCTGCAACCCTGGGTCTGCCCTTCGACGGGCTCTCTAATGGGAAAAGAAATGAGACCAGAGTTCACCTCTGGGCCTATGCTCATCCATGGCCAGGAGGGAGGCCCGGGGTATCGGTCCCCAATATCTCCCACCTCGGGCCAGCCTCTCCCTCCTCACCTGCTCAAGGATGTCACTCCAGGAACCTTCCCGCCCCCTGTCATATGATCAGTGAGCCCCTCTCTTGTCAAGACCACCCGTGGTTTTCTTGTGGCTGCATCCAGAGGTGCACAGCTGGGCGTTCTTGTAGACCTGACCGCTGACCGTTTCATCTCAAAACTCCGCCCTGCAGGGCGGCTCCTGCTGCTCCTCACTGGCCTCCCCGCCGCCACCCCTGGGGGTCGGCCAGCCTCTCGGCGGTGGCTGTCCCTCCAGCCCCGGCGTACACCATGAACTCCCTGATGCTCGGCCTTCTACTGAACCTCTCCCCTTGAATGTCTAGGAGTCAGGTTAACACGCCCAGAATGAGCCCCGTGTGGTCACCCCTGTGGATGGTACCTCCCGACGTGAATGACAACTGTGCCTCAGACCAAACGCTTTGCAATCATCCTTGGTTCTTCCTTTTCCTTCATATTCCATGTCCCACCCACTCACAAATCCTGTCAGCAGCCCTCCAGGCTCCAGACTCCAACCTCACCTCCTCCCCCACCCAGGCTCCTGCCCTGGGCCAGGCCCCCATCATCCAGAGCAATCTCCCTGGCCTCCCTGTCTCCACCCGGCAGTCCAGGGACACTGTCACACAGTGTTTCTCCACAGGGCAGGGCTGCTCCAAAGGAGTCCTCTGGGGGCTGGCACTAGTGGCAGGGCCAGAGCAGCCGACGCCTGCCACACCTGCCCGCCAGGAGAGCCCTCCTGCTCCCTGCAGCCTCTGGGGTGTTCTGGAGGCCACTCCTCAGGGCGCAAAGCCTGGTGGCCAATGATTGTGCCTAGAGCCCGACTCCATTTCCTACAGAAAACCAGCGTCTTTGTGCGTGCTTCGTGTACGCCGGGTTTCCCAGGCACACAGCCGCCACGCAAAGCGAGGGAGGCGCCCCTGGTTGTTGGGACACCTCCGAGAACCGTGTACCACGGCAGAGCCTCAGAGCGACAGGGACAGCGGCGCCTATCAGCTGGCTTCTGTGGCTGTCCATCAGACGTATGCCATGGGCTGGTGACAGATTCAGGGACAAGTGTATTCGATTGGGAGGCATGTGAAGCACTAGGATTTCACTATAAAAGGTTGTTCTGTGGCTCCGGCCGGTTTGGCTCAGCGGTTAGAGCGTCGGCCTGCAGACCAGAGAGTCCCGGGTTTGGTTCCCACTAAGGGCACGTACCTCAGTTGCAATTTGTCCCCAGCCCCGGCTGGGGTCAGGTGGGTGGCAACCAGTCGATGTGTCTCTCTCACATCAAGGTTTCTCTCTCTCTCTTCCTCCCTCTCTCCCTCTCGCTCTATCTGAAGATGAATGCAAGAATATCCTCGGGTGAGGATAAAAAAATAATAATAAAAATAAAATACAAGATTGTTCTGTGTATATATATGAATATAGATATATATACACATACATTTTAACCCTTACCTGAGGATATGTTTATTGATTTGAAAGAGAGAGAGAGAAACGTCAACAGGCTGCCACCCAAACATGCCCCAACCAGGGATTGAACCTGAAACCCAGGTACGTGCCTTGACCAGGAATCGAACCCACAACCTTTTGGTGTATGGGACAGTGCTCCAACCCACTGAGCCACCCAGCCAGGGCAGTGCCGTATATTTTCACTATCTTACAGGACAATGAAAAGGAATCTGTGCTGTGGGAAGTAACACAGGTTCACCTGGTGTTTTCCATCCTCCTCTGACCCTCTGGCCTGTGCCGCATCCGAGGCGCCGTCTGCCCACCAGGCGGTGCTGTTCTGGGGTGGGGGTGTCAGGCGTCCAGGGGTAATGTGTCTGGGTGTCTCTCTTCTGCCCTATCCCTGCAGGGGAGGAGAAGGCCCCGCTCACTTGCGAGAATGACGTGCTTCCTCATTCTCTCCCTCTGGGAGTCTGTAATTGTCATAGCATTTTGTTCCCGCTGCCATTTAGACTACGGCCCTCCTTCTCTGGCCGTTAGGTCCGAGGCTCTCGTTTTGTTCTGGGGCCCGCTCGGCTCTGCCGTTGCTCCGATTCACGCACAGGCTGGCTTCCGAGCTCCTCTCCGAACCCCAGGAGCCTGTCCCAGGAGGAGCAAGCCCTCCTACCCGCGTGCAACTGCTCAGAACGGACCAACCCTGGGGCTGCCAGGGGAGCTGCGCCCAGGCTACATTTCGGACAGTAATTATGGTCTCACTGAGATGTGCTTTTCTCTCCTTTATGTTGTGGTTAGGGGACTGTGTGGATTTTTTAAAACTATACATATAGGTGGAGTATGTTGTCTCTCAATTTCACTTCCAGGTGGCATAGAGGGTGTCACAGCGCATCCGTTCGGAAGGGTCTCAGATTGTGAGGACCACTGTTAGGAAAAGTAAGTCAGGTCACACCCCTCCTCTGCTCTCGAAGTCACGCTATCTGCCCCCATCACCTCCCCACCCAAATTAGTGCTCCCTGCTTATTCTCTCCATTCATTGGGCCTGTGGCTGCTCCTCCAATGCTCCAGGCACACTCCTGCCTCAGGGCCTTTGCACCAGCTGTTCCTTCTTATTGGAGCTTCCTTCTCCAGATATCCTCCTACCTCACACTCCCACTTGCTTCAAGCTTTCCTCAAATATCTGTGCAGCCTTCCTTGACCCTCAGTCTACGTCCTGCCAGCATTTATCCCCAGCTGAGGAATGATGGCTGTTCCTCCTTTGCCTTGCTATTGTCTGTCCTGCCCACCGGCCCCTCCTGGAACAGAAGCTCCAGATGGGCGGGGAGTTTTGCCTGATGGTTCACTACCGCATCCCCAGTGCCAGACCCATAACAAACACTGCGTGAATGAATGAGTACCTGCCTCACGGAGTTGTTGTGAGGACTGAATGAAAGAAAGGGCCTGGCTTTGTGCAAGACATGAAATCCCAGCCCCTCTCCTGCAGTCCCCAGAAGTAAAAGCCCTCCGGGAATTCATCCGTCCAGAAGGAGCTGGGAGGATATTTCCTTGGCCCAAAAGCAATGTGTGACCCAGGAAGAGGAGTGTGGTGCCTTGGACTCCGGGGCCTCCCGGAGGAGGTGGGAGGCAGGGTGGGGTGGAGGATCAGAGCGTGTCCCTCAGCGGAGCCCAGGGGAGGGCTGCCGCCCTGGGAGCTGGAGGCTGGGCGGCAAGCGCAGCTCGGACCCAGAGGACAGTCTTGGCTTCCAGCTAAGGATGGAAGGACCCGGAGCTACCACATGTCTGCCGCGTTGACATGCCCCCGAGTCCGTGGGCACGCAGAGATTGAACAACAAAATAACCACTTTGAACTTGAACAGTCCTGTTTGTTTTCTGCAAATTTACTTTGATCTTCTAATTAATATTAAATAAACATATGGAAAAGGAGGATTTTTTTTTGTTTGTTTGTTTTTTAATCCTTACTGAGGATATTTTTTTTCATTTGGTTTTTAGATAGAATGAAAGGGAGGGAGGGAGGGAGGGAGGGGAGAGAGAAGCATCAGTGTGAGAGAGACACTTCAATTGCTGGCCTCCTGCACACTCCCCAGGCCACAGGATTGAACCTGCAACCAAGGTCTGTGCCCTTGACCGGAATCCAACTCCAAAGCCTTCAGTGTGCGGGCTGACACTCCAACCACTGAGTCACATCAGCCAGGGCAGGAAAAGGATTTTTTAGAAAGTTGAATTCCATTGGGGTTTTGTAAGGATGACCTAGGGCACAATGCTTTTAAGGAAGCGCTCACTCCTTTTTAAGACGCACCCTGCACTAGCCCGACCCTGAGACTGGTGCTTCCTTAAATTTTATGCCTTAAGGTCCTCAGCCCAGTCCTGCTGCTTGGAAGTTTGTCTTTGTTGAGGCAATGGGAAGGAATGATTCTCTGGATGAGTCTGCACCTCTGTACTAGGTTGTGCAAACCCATTGAACTGCACAATTAAAACAGGTGCATTTTATCACACGCAAATTATATCTCATAAAGTTCATTTTATAAAATCCTATCTACTGCATGCTCTTCGGTAAGAAGCCCAGACAGTGTCTATCTGATGCTCACGTTCATCAACTCTAAAATGAGAATTTAGAAAAACTTGATTGGAAAATGAGATCAAGATAAAGCTTTAAAAATGGTAAAAAACACAAATGTCAGTTACAAATAGTTCTCATAAATATAAAATAATGAAAAGAGTATAACACGTGATCAGGAATAGGGACCCCAAGCCTCCCCTTTGCAGGGCAGGAGGAGCTAGGATCCAGCCGGTGTTGGAGACAGCTGTCTCACTGGGGAGAGCCGCACTAACTCGCCCAAGGGAGCCGCCTCCTGGGGACTGTCTGCAGCCACACATTCGTCCCTGGGACTCCTGTAACTGCCGCAGACTGGGTGGTTAAAATCACAGTTTATCCTCTGATGGTTCTGGAGGCTACAGGTCTGAAATTAAGGTGTCAACAGGGCCTTGCTCTCTCCAAGGCCCCAGGCCCAGCCTCTTCCAGCACTGGTGGCCGCCCATGAGCTCAGCATTCCTTGGCCTGGAGACACATCACTCCAATCTCTGTCTCCATCATCACGTGGCCTTCTTCTCTGTGTCTCTAGGTCTTCACATGCCCTCCCTCTGTGCGTGTCTATGTCCAAATTCTCTCCTCTTATAAAACACCCACTATATAAGTTTAAATGAGGCAGTGGGGGACAAAAAGAAAGATGCTTTCTGATGCCTGCCCAGCTGGCCACTAAGGCCTTGCTGGATGCTCCCGACAGAGACTTGCCCTGCCCACGGGTATATAGCTGCTGCCCTGCCCACAGGTATATAGCTGCTGCCCTGCCCACAGTGTATAGCTGCTGCCCTGCCCACAGTATATAGCTGCTGCCCTGCCCACAGTATATAGCTGCTGCCCTGCCCACAGTATATAGCTGCTGCCCTGCCCACAGTATATAGCTGCTGCCCTGCCCACAGTATATAGCTGCTGCCCTGCCCACAGGTATATAGCTGCTGCCCTGCCCACAGTATATAGCTGCTGCCCTGCCCACAGTATATAGCTGCTTCCCTGCCCACGGTATATAGCTGCTGCCCTGCCCACGGTATATAGCTGCTGCCCTGCCCACAGGTATATAGCTGCTGCCCTGCCCACAGTGTATAGCTGCTGCCCTGCCCACAGTATATAGCTGCTGCCCTGCCCACAGTATATAGCTGCTGCCCTGCCCACAGTATATAGCTGCTGCCCTGCCCACAGGTATATAGCTGCTGCCCTGCCCACAGTGTATAGCTGCTGCCCTGCCCACAGTATATAGCTGCTGCCCTGCCCACAGTGTATAGCTGCTGCCCTGCCCACGGTATATAGCTGCTGCCCTGCCCACAGTATATAGCTGCTGCCCTGCCCACAGTATATAGCTGCTGCCCTGCCCACAGGTATATAGCTGCTGCCCTGCCCACAGTGTATAGCTGCTGCCCTGCCCACGGTATATAGCTGCTGCCCTGCCCACAGGTATGTAGATGCTGCCCTGCCCACAGGTATATAGCTGCTGCCCTGCCCACGGGTATTTAGCTGCCGCCAGTGCGGAGTTACGGAATCCGGCCTGCCAGGTGCATGATCAGTACCTGCAGTGTTCCCCTTCTCTACGCCTGTGTCGAGGATTCGGAGACAATACTGCCAGCTCCGTTCCTCTCCTAAGGGCTGGTCCCTAATGTCTCCATAACTCACATTAGGATTCAGTTCGCTGATCAGTATAAATCTAAGACACTGCAGCTTCCACAAGAGCCCTTGAATCTAATTAAAACCTCGCCGGCTACAAAGCAGGTGCCACTCGTGGGAAACATCCTCCTGAGCCCAAGGCTTCCTCTCATCTCAGCGGTCAGGAGGCTCCGCCTCGTTGTTCCCATTCATTTGGGCCCAGATTTCCCGACGACACATTGAAGCAGCTCACCCCCCAGTGGCCCAGCTGACTCCTGCAGTGAGGCAGCGACCTGGCAGGCTGCTCTCCGTGCTGAGTTCAAACTGTAAGTCAGAAGTCTGTCTTTCCACCACCTATTAGTGCCCAGAGCAAATGAAATGGATTTGAATTTCACAGCTAAGTCAAGTCAGAGCTTTTCTATTTCTAAATATACTGATGCTGCCCTGGCCGGTCTGGCTCAGCGGTTAGAGCAGCGGCCCTGCAGCCCAATGAGCAGCGGGTTAGATTCCAGTCAAGGGCACGTACCTCGGTTGCGGTTCATCCCGGCCCTGGGGGGGGAGGGGGGGGTTGTGCGGGAGGCAACCAATCGATGTCGCTCTATCACGTCGATGTTCCTCTCTGTCTCTCTCTCTCTTTCTCCCTCCCACTCTATCTGATAATAATTAGAAAAATATCCTCGGGTGAGGAATAAAAAATAAATAAATAAATAAATAAATAAATAAACTGATGCTATTTCCCAACAGATATCGATGATTCAGATTCTATGTCAACTTCTTTCTTGTTTTATTTTATTTCCATTATTAACATTAATAATGCCTTTTGTTTGCAGCTTACAAGGAGCTGTCCCAGGCAACAGGGCCACCCTGATCTTGTAGACGAGACTTGTGCAGCTACTGATTGAAACCAAACTTCGAAACTCCTCGGCTCATCCTCAGTTCGGTGCTATCTCACCTCTACTGCCTCCTCCCAAAGCGAATGAATGAAAATTGTGGCACAATGACACTGAGAGTCCACTTACTGAAATCACTTTGGAAAAGTGGTCAGGATCAATGAGCAAGAGAATCCTTGTTTGTATCAAAGGCTAGTACAACGACCCACAGAGAATTCCTCACCCTCCCGAAGAGTGGGGTCTGGCAAGCGAACCCCCTGCTGACAGCTGCTGCTTCTCCCAAACCGAGTCAGAGGGAGCACAGTCTGCGCCGTGATTGCCAAGCCCTGGGGGCTCCTGGTGTGGGTCTTGTGAGCACACGCGGGGGAAGAGCCTGGAGCACCAGTGAGAACGCAGCCATCTGCAAGCCGAGGAGCGAGGTGTCAGAAGAAAATCCAACCGGCCTACCCCTTGATCTTGCACTCCTAGCCTCCAGAACTGTGATCGAAGAAATGTCTGTCGTTGGAGCCCCTCGGTGTGTGGCATTCTGTTGCGGTGGTCCTAGCAAACGCATGCACTTGCTGACTCAGTCATCTGCGTTTCCATGGCCACGGGTTTCTGACCTGCCATCGGGATGGATTCCTGTCCTCTCAGCCTCACAGGCTTGATGTGGAGGACCCACTGGGCTCATGGACACAAAAGCCCTTTGTAAGACACAAAGCACCGGAGAGTATGCGGCCCGTGGGCATCACATCCAAGGCTGGGGCTGGGGAACAGCTGGGCTTGGACCCTCGCAAAGCACCTGTCTCTGGCTTGAAATGAGCCCCTAATGCCAGTGTCGGTCTTTCAGGGACTAATTTGTATTAAGACCCTAGCAACGTGCATTGCCTTGGCCTCCACAACCTCACCTCTAGGAGACAAGCAGGCAGTAAAAGTGACATCACGGGGAAAGATGTTCACCCAGGGCTGTTATGGTAGCGGCAGGGAACTGGAAACGGAACCACCATACGACAGAACCTTAGCATCTGTAAAAACCACGCGGCAGAAAACATTTCATCGGCATGGAAAGATGTTCATAGCATATTGCTACCAGGGAAAGAAAACCACCTGACAACAGAACCATATACGAAAAACACTTTAAAAAAAAAAATACTTACCCGGGGATATTTTTCCGTTTTATTTTCAGACAGAGTGAGAGAGAGAATAGAGAGAGAAAGAGAGAAACATCCACCGGTTGCCTCCTGCATGACCCCAACCAGGGCCGGGGACCAAATTGCAACCCAGGTACGTGCCCTTGACTGGAATCAAACCCGTGACTCTTCGGTCCGTGGGTCGACACTCTAGATACTGAGCCAAACCAGCCAGGGCCGAAAAGCACTTTTGTAAGACTCTGCCAGTACCCCTCCGAATATACACACAGAAGACAGCATATCAACCGCAACAAAGGACAGGTGTGTGGGAACTTGGGGTGTACTTTTCCTAAGCTTTTCTATATTCTTCCATTTTTCTGCATTGGACAAGCATTACTTTGTTTCCCAAAAAAAAAAAAAAAAAAAAAAGTAAT
Organism: Molossus molossus; assembly: GCF_014108415.1. Classification (NCBI taxonomy): domain Eukaryota; kingdom Metazoa; phylum Chordata; class Mammalia; order Chiroptera; family Molossidae; genus Molossus; species Molossus molossus. Next base: position 90,476,684 of record NW_023425348.1, on the reverse strand, counting down.
AACCACTATTTTAAGACAAATAAATGGCACCTAGAGTCCAGAAAATAAAGTCTCAGGGTTCAGTGAATGACTTCTATATGTAATAACATGGCACGTGAACAAGTCCTAAAGATGGAAAATTCGTCCACTTCGTGCGTGCTTGCTCCCTCAGATGCAAAGGGCACTTGGCCATGGTTATCGATCAATCACTGAGCACCTAGGAGGTGCTCGGCACTGTACTGGACAGTGAGCTGTGCGGTCCTGCTCAGAAAAGCCCTGTCAGCGACTCACGCAGGGATGGGACACCCACCACCGGCCGCTGGACGTGTTTGAAAACAGGGCCAGCCTCTTGCCCACCAGCTGACTGAGAAAGAAGAGCCCCCCAGCCTGGTTAAGGGCTGAGGGCAGCCCCACAGAGAGGCCCTGCGGACAGTGAGGAGGGTAGTCCTCGCCCTGGGCACAGGACTCCTGGAGGGGACATCCAGTTGGCCGCTGGGGCTGGAAGGAGACACAGCCCCACACAGACTGCTGGCTGAGCTCGGCATCCGGCTGGCTGGTCAGTCGGAGAGGTTTTACCCTCCTCACCAAATGGGTGAGATATTTTTCTTATATCAACTGGATGGACTTAATGTTTGTGTCCCCCTCAAAATTCGTATGTTGAAACCCTAATGGCAATGTGATGGTATTTGGAGCTGGCGCCTTTGGAAGGTAGTGAGGTCATGAGGTGGGACCCCTCGTGATGGGATCAGCGCCCTGCTAGGGGAAGAGGCCAGAGGGCTGCTCTCTTTCCGCCCCGCGAGATCAGTGAGCGGAGGCAGCAGCAGTCTGCAGCTGGGACAGGGTCTCACCAGGCCCGACCGCTAGCACCCTGAGCTCCGAAGTCCAGCCTGCAGAACCGTGAGAGACAGATTTCTGCTGTTCACAAGCTACCGGGGTCTATGGTGCTTTGTGACAACCATCCAAATTAAGATGTCCACCAATTCTCCAATACCAACTAGGTGCCCGACAAGTCACTTCGCCTCTTACACTCCCTGCATGTCAGCTTCCACGTGTGGGAGGGCTCAGTCCCGCAGACGGCCCACTCTGAGCCAGCGGCTGTCCTGGGCCTCCCATGCCTCTGACCGACTGACTGGAAATCAAAGGTGTCCACGCTCCCTCGTGTTTGATAATTGGCTAGAACAGCTCACAGAAGTCAGGAAGCCTCTTTACTTGTGATTACCAGTTTATTATAAAGGACACACTCTCTGCCCGGCTGGTGTGGCTCAGTGACTGAGCATTGGCCCATGCACCAAGAGGTCGCTGGTTCATTTCCTGGTCAGGGCACATGCCCAGGTTGCGGGCCTGATCCTCAGTGGGGGGCATGCAGGAGGCGGCCAATCGATGTTCTCTCTCATCGATGTTTCTATATCTCTCTCTAAAAATCAATAAAAGAAAAATTAAAGTAAATAAAGAAATAAAGGACACACTCAGGGAGAGTCTAATGAAAGAGTTGCTCAGGGTGAGGTTTGGGGGAGGGGTGCAGACCTCGCTCCCCCTCCAGGCCAGCCGCCCTCCCAGCACCGCCATGTGTTCACCAAGCCAGAAGCTCCCAGACCCGTCACTGAGGAGTCTTTACGGAGCCTTCACCATATAGACGTGGTCAGGTTTTACTCAATCTCCCTCTCCTTTCCCCTCCCCAGAGTCTGGGCTGCGAATGAAAGTTCCAACCTGCTGATCAAGGTTTGTTCCTTCCGGTGAATAGGCCCCATCCTAAAGGAATGTAGCGGCCACCAAGAGTCCCCTCATCTGAACAAAAGATGCTCCCATCACTCAGGAAATTCCAAGGGAATTTAGAAGCTCTGTGGCAAGAACTGGGCCACATATCATAGGGACATGTCTTATTACGCTCAGTCAGGGCACAGGAAGGAATGACAGTGGAGCACGGGTGTCAGGATGTCTGGGGAAGAGGTACGTGAACGGACACAGAAGTGAGGACCTGTGACCCAGGTGAGAGGTCACCAAAGGGCCGCCGGTTCTGCGCATGCTCTCAAGAGTCTGGGGGGAAGCGCTCATACCAGGGACCTCAATCTGCAGCTGATAAGCTGCTTCTCACATGGGTAACTTTCCCAGTACACTCCGGGGGTTGCTGAGCCAGGAATGTATCCATGTAATATGGTTACTGATTCTCCCAAGCAACACTAAGAAAGCCAGCTGGTTTAATTTGTAATACAATTTCAATTCACTGGTGACAGGATGCAGTACCCCAGGAAAATTTCAGTATAATTAGCTATCCATTTGGAAGGAAACAAAGCTGCATGTCTACCTCACACTATACACACGGGAAAATCCTAACCAATTCAATATTTACGCATATATATTCACATAGATAACAGTGATATGACACAAAAATAGTGTGTTTGTAAGTTCCGGGTGCACAGGGCCTCTCTATAACACACAACCCCAGAAGCCAAAACAGCAAAGGCTCACATATTTGATCACATAAAAATGTTAATTTCAGGATAATGTAAGACATTCTAATTACAGTTAAAAGATAAATGACAGTCCTGGATGGTTTGGCTCAATGGTTAGAGTGTCAGCCCTTGGATTAAGGAGTCAAAGTTTCGATTCTGGTCAAGGACATATACCTGGGTTGTAGTTCGATCCCCGGCCTCGTGTGGGAGGCAACCAATTGATGCGTCTCTCTCACATGGATGTTTCTCTCTCTCTCTCCCATCCTCCCTCCCTTCCACTCTATCTAGGAATCAATAGAAAGATATCCTCGGGTGAGGAATAACCAAATAAATAAAAATAAAATAAAGATAAATGACAGATGGGAGAAAATATTTGTAGCATATTTGTTCATTCATCATTTAACAAATATTTAGTGAGTATCTATCTACTGTGTCCCAGGCACGATGCTCTATGTCATAAAAATCACTTTAAAAATATTCACACATTTGCATTTTTATTTAAAATTTTAATGTATGTGTTACTAAGAAAAGGGTTCACATCTAAAATATGTAAACTGATATACCTGAAATATAACATTAAAAGTAAACAACAAGGCCTGGCCAATGTGACTCAGTAGATTGAGAGACGTCCCATGGACTGAGAGATACTGGTTCGATTCCAGGTCATGGCACATGCTCGGGTTGCAGGCTTGATCCCCAGTAGTGGGCTTGTGGGACGCAGCTGATTGATGTTTCTCTCTCACGTCGATGTTTCTCTCTCACGTCGATGTTTCTATCTTCTTCTATCTTCTCTCTTCCTTCCTCTCTCTCTAAAAAAATCAATAAAAATGTATTTTTCAAAAAAGTAAACAACAATGCCCTGGCTGGTTTGGCTCAGCTGTTAGAGCAGACCAAAGGGTCACAGGTTCAATCCCTGGTCCAGGTTGGGGTCATAGGGGAGGCAAGCAATCAATTTGTCTCTCTCACATCAATGTTCTCTCTCTCTCTCTCTCTCTCTCTCTCTCTCTCTCTCCTTCCCTTCTATTCTATCTAAAAATCAATAGAAATCAATGGGGGGGGAAAAGGAGGATGTTTGTAATACTTTCAGCAATAAAAAAGAAATTTTTAAAAACCAATGGAAAAACATCTTCAAGTGAGGATTAACAACAACAACAAAAGTAAACAACAAAATAAGTAAAATAGAACAACACCCACCTCACAACAAAAGACTCACATAGGTTGAAAGTGAAGGGATGGAAAAAAAAAAATCTTCTAAGCAAATGAAAAGGAAAAAAAAGCTAGGGTAGCAATACTCATATCTAATAAAATAGATTTCAAAACGAATGCCATAACTATAGACAAAGAAGGCCACTACATAATATTGAAAGGATCTATCCATCAATAACATATATGCACCCAATGTAGGAGCACCAACATATATTTTTAAACTTCTGGAGGACTTCGAAGGAGAAACTGACAGCAATACAATCATAGCAGGGGACTTCAACACCCCTTTGACATCACTGGATAGATCCTCTAGACAAAAAAATTAACAAGGAAACAGAGACTCTAAATGATACACTAGATCAAATGGATTTAATAGATATTTACAGGGAATTACACCCCAAAACTGTAGAATTCACATTCTTCTCAAGTGCACATGGGACATTCTCAAAGACAGACCACATGATAGAACACAAACTAAGTCTCTACAAGTTCAAGAAAATTGAAATCATATCAAACATCTTCTTAGATCACAATACCATGAAACTAGAAATCAATTGCAACAAGAACATGCAAAGACATTTGAACACATGGAGGCTAAATAGTATATTATTAAACAATTAATTGATTACCAACGAAGAAATTAAAAACTTCCTGGAAACCAATGATGATGAACACACAACAACACAAAATCTATGGGCTGCAGCGAAAGCAGTTCTGAGAGGGAAGTTCATAGCACTACAGGCCTACCTCAAGAAGCAAGAAAAATTTCTAATTGGCTATCTAGTCTCACAACTTAAAGAATTAGAAAGCTAACAGAAAGAAAACCCCAGAGCAAGTAGAAGGAAGGAAATAGTAAAGATCAGAGCAGAAATAAACGACATAGAGACCAAAAAAAAAAAAAACAATTCAAAGGATCAATGAAACAAAGAGCTGGTTCTTCAAAAAGATAAACAAGATTGAAGGACCCTTAGCTAGACTCACCAAGAAACAGAGAGAACCCAAATACACAAAATCAGAAATGAAAGAGAAGTGACAACAGACACCACAGAAATACAAAGGATCATTAACAATTACTATGAACAATTATACGGCAACAAATTGGACAATCTAAGTGAAATGGACAAATTTCTAGAAACACATAGTCTTCCAAAACTTCACTAGGAAGACATAGAAAACTTGGACAGACCAATAACAACTAAGGAAATCGAAGATATAATCAAGACTCTCCCAGCAAACAAAAGCCCAAGCCCAGATGGCTTCATGGGGGAGTTTTACTGAGCATTAAAAAAAAAGAACTAACACCCATCCTCCTCAAACTATTCCAAAAAATTCAAAAAGAAGGAAGACTTCCAAACTCGTTTTATGAGGCCAGCATAATTCTAATTCCAAAACCAGATAAAGACACTACAAAAAAAGAAAACTACAGGCCAATATCCCTGATGAACAGAGGCCAAAATCCTGAACAAAATACTAGCAAATCAGATCAAGCAATACATTAAAAAAATTACTCACCATGACCAAGTGGGATTCATCCCAGGGATGCAAGGCTGGTACAATATTTGCAAATCAATAAATGTGATACACCACATAAACAAAATGAAGAATAAAAACCACATGATCATATCAATAGACGCTGAGAAAGCATTCAACGAAATTCAGCATCCATTTTTTTTTTTAATCCTCACCCAAGGACACCTTTTGATATTTTGTTCAGATAGAGTGGGAGGGAGAGAGAGAGAGAAACACCGACGTGAAAAGGACACATCGAGTGGCCGCCACCCACATGACCCAACCAGGACCGGGGACAAACTGCAACCAAGGTACGTGTCCTTAGCGGGAACCAAACCTGGGTCTCTCTAGACTGCAGGCCAACGCTCTAACCGCTGAGCCAAACCGGCCAGGGCCAGTACCCATTTCTGATAAAAACACTCAGCAATGTAGGAATAGAAGGATCATATATCTACGTAATAAAGGCCATATGTGAAAAACTTACAGCCAACATTATACTCAATGGGCAAAAACTAAAAGCATTTCCCTTAAGAAGAGGAACAAGACAGGAATGCCCACTTTCACCACTCTTATTTAACATAGTACTGGAAGTCTTAGCTGCAGCAATCAGACAGGAAGAAAAATTAGAAGGGATTCACATTGGAAAGGAGGAAGTGAAACTGTCATTATTTGCAGATGACATGATATTGCACATAGAAAACCCTAAAGACTCCATCAAAAATCTACTAGACTTAATAAATAAATTGGGCAAAATAGCAGGATACAAAATTAACGTCAAGAAATCGATGGCATTCTTATACACCAATGATGAACACACAGAAAGAGAAACTAAAAAAATCCCATTTACCACTACAGAAAAAAAAAAAATTAAGATACCTAGGAATAAACTTAACCAAAGAAGTAAAGGACCTATTTGCAGAAAACTACAGGACATTGAAAAAAGAAATAGCGGAAGATATAAAAAAGTGAAAGCATATACTTTGTTCATGGATTGAAAGAATTAACATCATTAAAATGTCCATACTACCCAAAGCAATCTATAGATTCAATGCAATCCCCATCAAAATACCAACGACATATTTCACAGAACTAGAACAAATACTTCAAAATTTAATATGGAACCAAAAAAGACCCCAAATAGCCACAGCAGTCTTGAAGACAAAAGAAGGACAAAGTAGGTTGGATCACAATACTGGATATCAGGTTATACTACAAAGCTACTGAAATCAAAACAGCCTGGTACTGGCACAAGAACAGGCATATAGATCAGTGGAACAGAACAGAGAACCCAGAAATGGACTCAAGACATTATACTCAATTAATATTTGACAAAGGGGGCAAGAGCATATAGTGGAGTAAAGACAGCCTCTTTAATAAATGGAGTTGGGAAAATTGGACAGCTACATGCAAAAAAAAAATGAAACTAGACCATCAACTTACACCATACACAAGAATAAACTCAAAATAGATAAAAGACTTAATGTGACTCATGAATCCATAAAAATCCTAGAAGAAAATGTAGGCAACAAAATTTCATCATATGCAGCAGAATTTTCACTGATACATCACCTAAGGCAACAGAAACAAAAGGAAAAAATGAACACATGGGACTACATCAAATTAAAATACTTCTGCACAGCAAAAGAAACAACCATCAAAATGGAAAGGGGATCCACTATATGGGAGAGCATAACTGCCAATGATACATCAGATAAGGGGTTAATTTCCAATATATATAGAGTGCTCTTACAACTCAATAAAAGGAAGACAAAGAACCCAATTAAAAAATGGGCAGAAGACCTAAATAGACACCTTTCCAAAACAGACATACAAATGGCCAAGAGACACAGGAAGAAATGCTCAATGTCACTAATCATCAGAGAGATGCAAATTAAAATAACTATGAGGTATCACCTCACACCTGCCAGAACGGCTGCCATCAACAAATTATCAAACAAGTACTGGCCAGGGTATGGAGAAAAGGGGAGTCTAGTACACTGCTGGTGGGAATGCAGACTGGTGCAGCCACTATGGAAAACAGTATGGTGTTTCCTCAAAAAATTAAAAACTGAATTGCCATTTGACCCAGTGATTCCACTTCTAGGAAAATATCCTAGGAAGCCTGAAACACCAATCAGAAAGAATATATGTACCCCCATGTTCATAGCAGCACTATTTACAATTGCTAAGATCTGGAAACAGCCCAATGGACACTTGTCTAGTGTCCATCAACAGATGAGTGGATAAAAAAGCTGTGGTACATATATACAATGGAGTACTATGCAGCTGTAAGAAAGATCTCTTATCCTTTGAGACAACATGGAGGAACCTCGAGAGTATTATGCTAAGCAAAATAAGCCAATCAGAGAAAGACAAATACCACATAATCTCACTTATTTATGGAATATAATGAACAAAGTGGGCTGATGAACAAAATAGACCCAGAGACATAGAAAGGAGTATGGTTCAAACTGACAAACCACAGAGTAGGGGGGCAGGAGGGATGGATGAGATGAACCAAAGAACTTATATGCATGTATGCATAACCAATGGACATAGACAACAATGCTAGGGAGGTGGGGGGACAGCATGGGGAGGAGGGTGTCTAGGGGGGAAAAAGGAGAAATATCTGTAACAAAAATAAATTAATAAAAATTGGGGGGAAAAAACAACAAAAATTACAAATAAAGGTACACACTCTAAAAAGATATATCTGATTATGTTAGGACTTGTTTCAGCTGCACATAAAAAGTAAAAAAAGCAGTGACTTTAACCCAGCAAACGTACATTTCTCTCACACATAAAATGGTGTAGATGCCCTAGCCGGTTTGGCTCAGTGGTTACATCATCAGCCCTCGGACCAAATGGTCATGGGTTCAGTTGCAGTCAAGGGCATGTGCCTGGGTTACAGGTTAAATCCCCAGCCCCTGTTGGGGTTGTGTGGATGCAACCAATCAATGTGTCTCTCTCACATCAATGTCTCTCTCTCTCTCTCTCTCGCTCTCTCTCTCTCTCTCCCTCTCTCCCTCCCACACTCTCTTTTTTAAAAAATCAATGGAAAAATATCCTCCAGTAAGGATTAACCAAAAAACAGGTGTGGCTGAAGGCCACCCAGAAATGATATGACAGTTACATTGTCAACAGGGACCCAGCATTCTTCCTTCTTTCTGTTCCACTGTCCCAGTACTTGGTGCCATCCTCAAGACAACCTCATGTTCCAATATGGCTACAACAGGTCCAGCCATCCACTCAACATTCCAGGCAGCAGAAAGAGGAAAGGGCCACAGAACAAAAGGGTGTTCTCCCTGCCAGATTGACTCCCTTCTTGCAGCCTTTCTATCTTGTCGACATCTCATGGGCCACACCCCGCTGTGAGCAGCTGCTTGTTTAACACAGCCTTTTAGTCAGGAGCTTTTCACCACAAATACAGCTGGGGCCTGCTGCTAAGGAAGAATGGAAAGATCAATACTGGATGGCAACTAGAAACCTCTGCCACACCAGGCAAACACGAACCAACAAAAGCTGGCCTGACAATATTAAAACAAGAATTCATGGCAGGTAGCATTATTAGGCAAACAGAAAAAATATATAAAACACAATGATAAAGTGTACTATCATGAATTTACATGCACCTAACAATATAACTTCAATATGCACGAAGCAAAAGCTGGCTCATTTGTAAGGAGCAACTGGAAAGCCGCAGGCATGGAGGAAGACTTGGACACCCATCTATCAGAAACTGGTGGACCGGGCAGATAAAAAATATTATAAAAATGTATACTGTCTAAACAGCATAGTTCACAAGCTTAATCTACTGTATATTTTTGGACCCAACAAACAATATTATTTTCAAGCACACATCAAACATATATAAAATTTGACTATTTATAAGGTCACTGAGGAATCATAAGAAATGTTGAAGAATCTGTCTGAGTCCAATGCAGTTAAACTAGAGAGCCACTATTTTTTTTAAATGTTAACCCCAGCCCTGACCAGTTTGGCTCAGCGGTTAGAGCGTCGGCCTGCGGTCCAGAGAAACCCAGGTTCAGTTCCCGCTAAGGGCACGTACTTGGTTGTAGTTTGTCCCTGGCCCTGGTTGGGTCGTGTGGGTGGCAACCACTCGATGTATCCCTTTCGCATCAATGTTTCTCTCTCTCTCTTCCTCTCTCTCCCTCCCACTCTATCTGAACACAAAACAAAAAAATGTCCTCGGATGAGGATAAAAAAAAAATGTTACCCCCACTCATTTAGCAATAAGAAATTAGTCTTAGATAACTATAGATTATAAAGGAACCTATGAATAAATGACAAAATATTAAGAATTGGATGTTGGCCCTGGCCAGTTTGGCTCAGCGGTTGAGCGTCAGCCTGCGGACCAGAGAGTCCCAGGTTCAGTTCCCACTAGGGGCACATACCACAAAAAAAAAAAAAAAAGAATTGGATGTTGAAAAAATACTGCTTTTGAAAACTTGTGGGGTGCAGCTAAAGTGCCAAGCTGCTGAGAGCCAGATGTGTACCCTTAACTGTATCAGATTAAAAACAACAACAACAACAAAAACCAATGAAGATTGAAAACAGTGACTAAAACATCCAACTCAACAAGCTAGAAAATATTAACGAGAAAACCAAAGAAAATTGAAGGAATGAAATAAAAATTGTAACAAAACAAAACAAAACTTAATAAAATAAGGACTTTTAAATATTGGAGATAACACGGTCGGTGTGGCTCAGTGGTTGAGTGCCGACCCATGCACCAAGAAGTCGCTGGTTCTAGTCCCGGTCACGGCACATGCCCAGGTTGTGGGCCCAATCCCCAGTGGGGGCATGCAGGAGGCGGCCAATCAATGTTCTCTCTCATCGATGTTTCTATCTCTCTCTCCCTTTCCCTTCTTCTCTCTCTAAAAATCAATAAAGAAAAAAATTAAAATAAATAATAAATAAATATTGGAGATAATTAACCCTGGCCAGATAGCTCAGTCCTCCCAGTCCGCCAAGGTTTCAGGTTCGATCCGCATCGGGGCACATACAAGAATCAACCAATGAGTGCAGGAATACGTGGAACAACAAACTGATGTTTCTCTCTCTCTCCCTCTCTCTCTCTCTCACCTTCTCTCTCTTTCCCCAAGCAAAACAAATTCATGGTGTATTTTTAAAATATATACATTATGACCAAGTTGAGATTATCTTAAGCATGAAATGGTCAATACCAGAAAGATACTTAGATAGAATTTGCCACAGTAACAGATTAAAGAAGAGAAAAGATCACCATCTCATTAGATGCAGAAAAATGTGTAACAAAATTCAACGCTTATTCATGATACAAACTAAAAACAGAAAGGGATCTCCTTAGTTTGAACAAAGATATCCACCAAGACTGACCAGAAATGATCCTTCTTCACATGAAAACAGGAAAAGCATCACCATTACAATTCAGAAATAAAATAAGGATGCCAGCACCCTCTCCTCGACTCAACATTTTACTGGAGATACTAGCCAATCCCGTAAGACCAGAAAAAGAAATAAAAGTGCAATAATAGGAAAGAAAGAGCCAAGACATGGTTATTCTGTGCTGATAGTATGACTGTCTACATAGAAAATCCAAGAGTTTCTACAAACTTTGAAAAGTAAAAAAGGTCTAGAAATAAGATCAATGTACAAGCTCAATAATATCTTATCCCCAGCAATAATCAACTAGAAAATACCATACGAGAAGGCATTGCTTATAATAGCAGCAAAATCCATTAGGAATTTAGATTAAAAGTGATGTGCAAGACCTTATAGAGGAAATTACAAAACATTACTGCAGAACCCAAGAGACACGAACAGATAAAGATATATAGCATGTTCATGGGTAGAAAGACTCAACATCATAAACATACCAATTCTTCCCAAATTAATCTATAAAGTTAATGCAGTTCCAATCAAATTCTGAATGGGCCTTTTCAGGGAATTTAATATAACCCTAAAATGCAAATGGAGAAGTAAAGGATCCAGGATAGCCAAGACCATTTGAAGAACAAGCAGAGATAAGGGAAGAGATTTTTCCCTGCCGGATATTAAGACTGTGATAATTAAAACAACGTGATAGGCCCCGCCAGAGTGGCTCAGTTGGTTGAGCATCGTCCTGCGCACCAAAATGTTGCTGGTTCCATTCCCGGTCAGGGCACATACCTGGGTTATGGGTTCTATCCCGGTCAGGGCGCACACAGAAAGCAACCAGTCAACGTGTTTTTTTTCCCCCTCTCTCTCCCCCTTCCTCTCTATAAGCATGTCCCCCAGCGAGGATTAAAAAAAAAAGTGATAGTAATACAGGGATCAACAAATACACTCAGAATGTGAACCCAGATAGTTGATTTAATAAAATCAATTAAAAATATAATGGTCTGTTTAATAAAGTGTACTGGGTCACCTGGTTGTCCATTTGGAACAAAATAAACGTAGGTCCCAGCTTCACACTGTCGTGGGCATGAGTGCCCTGCCACTCGCCTGCACTCCCAGTGGACACTCAGAGGTGTCCACCCGCAGACATCCTGAGGCCCTGGGCCTCCCACTGGCCCTGCAAAACCAGCCGGCTGGAAGGAGTTAATGCCCCTGGGGTGGTGCGGGGGGGGAGGGGGGGGGGCAGGGCTGAAAGATAAACACCACCACTCCCTTGCCCTCAAGAGGGCCAGTCTCCTGCAGTCCAGAGAGACCCGGGTTCGGTTCCCGCTAAGGGCATGTACCTCGGTTGCCGTTTGTCCCCGGCCCTGGTTGGTTGTGTGGGTGGCAGCCGCTCGATGTGTCCCTTTCATGTCGATGTTTCTCTCTCTCCCTCCCACTCTATCTGAACAGAAAATAGAAAAATGTCCTCGGGTGAGGATAAAAAAAAAAAAAGAGGGCCAAGTCTCAGTGGCCCACGGTGGTACCAGCTCATCACACTCCTCCTTCCCTTCCCCTTCTCATCGTCTGCACCCAAATGCGTGCCTCACGTCAGCTCCTGGAAGAACTCACCCTAAGATAACACCATGCCAAAGAACTAAACAAGGCCCACAGGTGTCCCAGAGACGAAAGGCAGCATTTAAAGCGTTTACAGGAACCTGTTTGATCACTGTAGGAGCAGGTTTCTTCAAGAAGTGAAAAGCACCTCATAAAGAAAAAGACTGATACACGTGACAACATCAGAACGGAGTATTCCTGTTGAACAAAAGACACCATAAACACAGGGAAAAACAAACTATAGATTAGAAAAGTTACTTGAATCGCGCTAAAGGAGTGTAACTAGAATAAGTATGAACATCCTAGAAAGACTGAAAATCAGAAATAATGGGAAAATGAACCAAGGATAGAAATAGGAACTCCACAAGTAAGCAATATAAATGACCAAGAAACATAAAAATATGTTTTACCGGGCCCGTGTGGCTCAGTGGTTGAGTGTCGTCCCATGCACCAAGAGGTCGCCGGTTCGATTCCCGGTCAGAGCACATGCCCAGGTTGTGGGCATAATCCCCAGTGGGGGGCATGCAGGAGGCGGCCAGCTGTTCTCTCTCATTGATGTTGCTATCTCTCTCTCCTTCTCACTTCTTCTCTCTCTAAAAATCAATATAGGAAAAAAACTTTAAGGAAAAAAAGAGAATTTGGACACATGCCACATCGATGAATCTGGAAGTCTGGGCCACCAGTGGGTGCAGCTATGGGACCTTCATGAGCCCCACCCCTGACATGCCCCTTCCGTCTTATGATAGAAGCCTGGCCTTGTGACCTGCTGGGTGATCCATCAGCTCACGATGAAAAGTTGTGGCCACTTGGGCCCTGGCCGGTTTGGCTCAGCGGTTAGAGCATCGGCCTGCAGTCCAGAAAGACCCGGGTTCGGTTCCCACTAAGGGCGCGTACCTCGGTTGCAGTTTGTCCCTGGCCCTGGTTGGTTGTGCGGGTGGCAGCCACTCGATGTGTCCTTTTCATGTCAATGTTTCTCTCTCTCTCTCTCTTCCTCTCTCTCCCTCCCACTCTGTCTGAACAAAAAATGGAAAAAAATGTCCTCGGGTGAGGAAGGAAGGAAGGAAGGAAGGAAGGAAGGAAGGAAGGAAGGAAGGAAGGAAGGAAGGAAGGAAGGAAGGAAGGAAGGAAGGAAGTTGTGGCCACTTGGTCACTGGCTGTCCCCTGGCAGATGCTGTTTCTACCGAGGCCTGGTCGCACGCAGAAACCCTTCTCTGCTGCAGATGGCATGGCCATGTCCCAGCGACTCGGATCTACACTGTGGCTTTCCCGTGGGAGCTTCCCACACAGTGACCTTTTCCACTACCCGTAGTACATAGGGCCTAGAAGGTCATGTGTCCCAAGCATGAACATACATCACTGCAGCTCCAAACTAGCAGCAGCCCCTTATGCCACATGGTCGATGGGCCAAAGCCACGTTCCCGAGTGCTGAATGCATGGTCCCCAAACCTACCAGGAGTGTGCTTCTCTCCTGATGGCGGACAGTACAGGGGACAATAAGACCCCTTCACTTCGGAGGAGATGACCTGGCATGCCCAGACCCCTGGGCCTTTTAAAACGTCCCCAGTGTGGCAGGCCCTGAATCTTTCTGCTTCTCTCCCTCCAGCCTCTAGAACACATGCTTTCTCCCAAGGCTCCCGACACACCCGCTGCTTCTTGCCCAGCAGGTCTGATTAACATGCTGCTCTGACAGAGTGGACCGATGTGGCGGTCTGCAGGCTGACCAGATGGGCCAGGTCCCTTCGGATGACATTGTGACAGACAGCAGGAAAATTAGCATAGCCCTGGGGTAAGGCTGCGAATGTAGATGTTGGCCAGATCAATAGCACATCCCACGTCCCCAAGATAATATTAGCAGCCCTGGGGAAGACGCCACGTCCTGCTGGGGTCACTACTTGGTAGGGGTCTCTGGTTGTCACTGTCACCACAATCGGCAGGTTATTGCAGGTTCCGGAGTGGTGAATTCAACAGGGCTGTGACACAGAGCCCCAGTCCAGCATCCTCTCCGTCTCTGAAGACGGCAGTCATCCCTGTTATTCCTCCAGAAATGCAATATCGATTTTGATTTACTATCTCAGCTGGGTTGAGGCAGAGGGGGATCAAGGAAGCTGTACAGGGGCTCCACTTGGCCTTTCCAAATACAGTAGCTCAAACTCTGCAGCTCCAGGAAGCAACAGGAAGGTTCTGCCTACTGCCAAGCATTTCACACATTCGGGGCCAGGAAAGTGACCACCAGTGGGTCTCTGGGTGACAGGCTCACCGGGAGATGGACCTAGGCCAGGACCCCACGCACTCGTACCCTACTGTGCCCTGATGGCCCTTGGGTCCCGGTATCGGTGTTTGAACACTATGGCCAGCAACCCTCGAACCATCCGGGCACCCATGGCAGCAGCCCTGGGCAGGGCCACTCAGCGCTCCCTTCCAGAGAAAACCTGCCGAGGCGGTGGGTTCACAGCCTCCACGTGGGGCCACGGGCTGGAGCCAAGCCCATGCCCGCCCCTGGTAGCTGCTGCTCCATCACCACACAGCAGGAAGTAGGGCCTGGCATTTCCTTCCCAAGGGGACTCCTCTAAAGGGAAGTCCATGCCTCTGACTCCCTCAGAGCCACACTGCAGGTGGGGTTTTTCCTACCCAGCCCTCAGGCCTCCCGACCTCCTCTCACCGGCCCGGAACCTTGCCCCGCCGCTCCTGCCCTTCCCTTTACCTTTCGCAGGTGATGCCCCACAAACCTCTTGCATTTCCAGCTCCATCGGTCCACCCCCAGAGCACCTGAATGGACACACGGCCCCTCCCCAAGAATGGCTATGAGCACGAATGGCTGCAGTTTCCTGCTGTGGGTTGAGTTGCTTCCCCCACAAAAGATGCTGAGGTCCTAACCCCGTGCCTGTGACTGTGACCTTATTTGAAAATAGGGTCCTCGCAGATGATCAGGCTAAGATGAGGTCATCAGGATGAGCCCTAGTCCAGTATGACTGTGTCTTTATAAAAGAGGGACATCTGGGCACAGATGCAGACGCAGAGAGAGCGTCACGTAAAGGTGAAGGTGGAGACCGGGCTGAAGTGTCTGGAAGCCACGGAGCCCCACAGACTGCCAGCCAACCACCAGCACCCCCAGGAGAGGCCTGTGAGGGCCAAACCCTTGCTGTCCGACTTCTGGCCTCCAGAACTGTGAGACAACACGTTCCCGTTGTTCAGCCAAGGTGGTGAAGCCTTGTTACAGCAGCCCTAGCAAACTCATACAGTCCCTTTGGAGAAATCACTGTTCGATATGGTTGCCATGGAATTCCTCATGGGGCGAGCCCTCTTTCAGTTGATGGATTGTGACTTTGAGGTCTGGTTCAAGTTTCGGCAAAGGCATCTGACCTCAGCTTCCTGCTAATCCATTCTTGATCACTCTTGATTATATTCCTGAAACAATACCTTTGCTGGCTGCCCAAATATCTTGCCCTTGGAAATGTCATTTCCTATTAGCCATGTCCATAGGTCCCTGCCGGGCAGGGCCCCTGGCTGCCATTTCAACCTTACTGTTCTTTTTTGGTAATTGCACCCACCTCGTATGTGACAGTTAAATGCTGACCTCTGGTCTCTGCTATTCCGGGATCCTATCTTCCCCATTGCTACTAGGGAGCTCATTTCTGTAGCAACATCTCCCACAGGTAGGCTCAGCCTACAGAGCACAGTCAAGCCTGGGTTTCTCCTCCAGTCCATTCCTTATCACCTTGGTAAAGAGGCGAGCCCTCCCAAGGAACTGGGTCAGCCAGCGGCTTCTCCAAACTACAACACAAGACTCATTCCAGCTTGCCCACTTGTCCGAGCATTTTCATACCTTCCTCCATGGTAGGCCACTGCGTGCCAGCATCTACTTCATTGAATGTGTGCTACCACTTTTCCAAGGTTCTGAGAACATCTCCAAGGGCTTTCCAAGGGTCAAATCTCAGAGAGACTGTCTGCTAAGTTCTTCAATATCCAGCTTAAACTCTGACTCCCTTGCCCTGAAACCTCCAGAACACACTCCTGGGAATATTCTCCGAGTCTCTGCCAGTCCCTGTCGCTTTCCTCCTGCTGCTCCTTCAGTGAGTAATCCCTCTGTTCCTTAGCAGGCAGCATTCTGCCCCCTCCCAGGGCAGTCATGTTGAGATGTTATTGTACTTTGGGGTCTGGTGGCCAAGAGGAGAGGTAGGGTAGATCCTGAAGAGGGTAAGTCTTGTCCTGTGGGGAACCACCCCTACGTGAGGTTTCTGCATAATCTTTTAGCAAGGGCCGGGGACCTCTGTCTTCCCACATGGGGAATAGGTCACCTCCACAGGCCAGAGAGTACAGGAGGGTCTGGGGTGGGGGTGGGGGGCGTTCAAGGTTCTCAAGAGCATCTCCCCAATAGCTCCATCTCAGGTCTCAGGGTCCCCACTCCTCCTCTCTGGCTTTGGAGGGAAGACATCCCCAGGCTGGGGATTTAGGCTTCTCTGAAATCCTGCCACAGTTAAGTCCTGAGTCTATCTCCAGCCGTCTCCTCTGGGGGTAGACGGGAAGGTGTCCTTAAATGTTGCCAAGGAATCTCCCTGACTGTGCTTTAAATTGGTGATCAGTGACCTGAACTTGTCATTTTCTTTCTTCAAAGCATCAGTCCTTATGATTATTATTTCCCCCAATGTCTCCCAAACACCTGGGAGACTGCACACCAGGGCATCCCCATTCACCGGAGTCCTGTGCCGGGTGACTAAGGGGGGAGCTGAGCAGCTGGGACCATCAACACTCCACCCCCCAACAGTGACGGGGGCCTCGTCACAACTGGCCAGCAAGGTATCCAACTGCACAAACCCCTGGAGCCGGCTTCCCAGGGCCACTTGGGTACCACCGCCTTCAGGTGGCCAGAAGCAGAGCCTGAGACAGGACTCAGGAGCAGGGGTTCCCTCAGGCAGTGAGGGGAGCAGGATAGGCCAGAGGACAAGGTGAGCAAGGACGTGTTCTCGGGCTAAGCCCAGCCCTAGCTTGATGCACAAATTGTACCACAGACTGATCGCCAGCTTGCGTTGAGGATGCAAGGGGACAGCCCGCATCCTGCAGCGGCCACCGCCGTCCCCTGAACCTTCCAGGCTCTGCCGGCCAAGGGCACTTCCCCGGAGAAGGGGCACAGTAGCCCCAGAAAGGGAATCTGGTCAGGACGCCACCAGTGGCTCCCAGAACCACAGCCCTCTCTCCTGCTACCTCGGGTTGAATCACAAGCCAGTCACCATTGCACCGTCTCTGGTGGGAGTCAGTCCCCCGGCCAACGTGTCCCCCAAGCTGCAGGGGACACGGATGGAGCTCCCCAGGCAGCTTTGTGGATGCCTCTCTCTCAACTCGCAGTAAGACCTCTAGGGGCACCACAGGTCACCACCACTCTTTGAAGACAAGCCCCCATCCCCACTCCCCTGCGGGCCTCTCTGGCCTCTCTGACAGGCTCCGTCCGAGTGGTCATCTAGGAGTGCCAGAGCCACTTCTCCATAACCAGCTCTGCACGGATGGGGCTAGTGGCCCATGTCCTTAAAGCCTCCAGCAAAGGGAGGCAGAAAGTCTGAGAGTAACACCCCGTTATCCTAGTGTGTGAGCTGCATCTGATTCCAGCTTTCTCCTCCCCGCCCTTTATCCTCTGCAGCAGGGCTTACCCACCTTCACCCCGCAAAATCAGCAGGAACAGAGGCCCGAGCTCTGTCCCTCCCCCACCACCTCAAGTGAAGCCAGGAGGAACGCAACGGAGGAGAGTGCCACCTAGCGGACACGAGGGCGGCTGTCTCTGCAAGTGACCGCAAGGGACTTGTTTGACTGCAGGATGGTGCCCAGGGGACGGGTCGCCTAGGGGCTGGGCCCCAGAGGACTAAAGGGAGACAACTTTGGAAAGTGGAGGAACCAAGGCGCTTCCACGGGGCCGCCATGAGCCCTGCCCTGCCTGCCTCTGTCCACGTAAAGGAGTGAATTCCCCCAACCAGGACAGTGTCCAGTCTCTGCCCTCTCCTCTGACTACTGGGGGAAATTTCCTGAACATTCCAAGGAAAAGTCACTTAAAATCCATTTGGTTCTGGTGTTTGCTTCTCCAAAGAAAAGGTGTAAGGATACGTTCAGGAAGGGGAGAAGGTGGCCCCTCTCCACAGTGGCCTGGGGTGGGGGGTGCCTTGACCCACCGCCTAGCATGGTCTCTGAGGAAGCCAGGAGGGTAAGTGAGCCAACTGCCACCCTGGGTGCGATGGCAGGTCAGCATCCTTATCTGTGTGGATATGCGGGCTTCTAATACAGTAAAAGGTAAGGTCTGGGAGAAGCTGCGGACAGCTGTTAGCAGAGGTTGTCGGGGGCGGGGAGTGGTGTCGAGGGGGCAGAAGACAGAGTTTTCACTTCTTAATTTATGCACTTCCCCAAAAATGTGGTGGGATCATGGGTGAACTTCACTTTCAGTGTTTACCTCTGCTTGAATTTGTCAGGTTATAAGACAACTGGATCATGAAGACAGAAAGTATCATGGTGGGTGCCAGGGGCCGAGGGTGGGAAGAGTGGGGGGAGGGGCTGAATGGGGACAGAGTTTCTGTTTTACAAACTGGAAGAGTTATAGAGGTGGCTGGTGTTGGCTGCATGACAGTGTGGACGTATTGAATACCCCGGAACTGCACACCTAAAAATGGGTAAGATGGCAAATGTGTGTTCTATGTATTTTACCACAATAGAAAAAGAAGAAGGAGAACAATAGGACTTGAAGTGCCGGCTTAAGAACGCAGCACCGCCAGTGAGGTGCCGAATCAGACCTGAGCCTGGCCAAGCCTTCGATCAGGGGGTTGCAGACTGGGCCCCACGTCTGGCTGGAACACATCCCTGCTGGGCGTTCACGTGTTGTCTGTGACCGCTCTCATGCCACAAGGCAGAGCTGAGGAATTGCGACAGAAACCAGAACCACAAAGCCTAAAATATTTACCATCTGGTTTTTGACCAACAAAGTTTGCCAACCCCTATTTTAGGTCCAACTACCAGATTACAAGAAATACAGGAACATGTTCAGCAACACCGAGGGCACGCGACCCCCAAAATCTAGGCTGTAGGAAACTAGGACAAGACACCTCGGTCTTCAATCTGTAATTTGCAACAGCAGCAACAAAAAGGGCTGCGCAGTGACAGATAACAGGAGGGTGGAGGGTAAGAAAAGAAAAATCTCATTTCCCATGTTAGCAAGTGAAGATATATCTAAAACTAAAAACCAAGAATTAAAGTATAAACCATTGCATTTAGAAATGGAGATCAAAAAAGAGGAAACTATTACAGAGCTGAATGTGTTTGCCTCTGAATAGGGGATTTCAGGAGTCAGAAATGGAGCAGAGGACTAATTTTTTTAAGTCTAGTGGTAATACTGACTTTTTAAACTATGTATGTATGCCCAGCCGGTGAGGCTCAGTGGAGTGCACATCGTCCCATAGACTGAGAGGTCCTGGTTCGATTCCTGGTCAGGGCACATGCCCAGGTTGCGGGCTCGATCTTCAGTAGGGGGCGTGCAGGAGGCAGCTGATCAATGTTTCTCTCTCACATGGATGTTTCTATCTCTCTCCATCTCTCTTTAAAAAACAATGAAAACATATGAAAAATAAATAAACTATATATGTATTTAAACATAAAATATTTAAATATAAATATTTGAATAAAACAATAACTTAAAATTTTTTAAATTTAATATATGGGTGAATATTCTTATAATCTTGGATTATAGAAGGCCTTTCTAAACATGACCTGAAAATTAGAAACAACTAAGGAAATGGTTGATCTATTTGGCTGCATAAGAATCTAAAACATCTTTATGGGAAGAGCTATTAGACATATAAGTTGCAAGACAAATGACAACTGGAAAAGAGATTTGTAACAGATAATGCAAACAAAGGGTTATCACAGCTGTTGTTTTGTTGTTCTTGTTTAGTTTTCTTTCAAGCAACAGAAACTGACTTTCTCTCTCTCCAGAATACAGTCTGTACTGTTCTTGCTACCTCTGATCATTAGCTTTTAATTGCATTGTTGAGGCAAGAGCAACTGAATAGCAGCACGTCAATCACAGACTGGCATCCGAGCTGCAAGGGAGGTTGGAAAACAAGCCCCTGACATTTCCAGCTCCATAACAGAAATCAGGGAACACCTCAAAGACAAGAAGGGGATCAGATGCTGGGTGGACAACAAAAATGATGACAGATGTGCATGATAAGCCCTAATTCATCAGAAGACCTTATAATTCATTAAATAAAGGGTGAAAAACTTGATAGAAAAATAGGCAAAGGATATAAAGAAGCAATTGACCAAACTAGTAAAATTAGCCAGTAAATATATAAAAAGTTGTTCAGCCTCACTAATATAGCAGCCACTGATGGTTGCCTACTCCAAAGCAAGTCCCACCTTCTTCCGTGCTGGCAAAACCCTCACCTGCAAACAACTCAGGAGAGAGCACGTGATCCCATTCTAGCCAATGAGCTGTACAGAGAGGTCTGCTGAGGGGCATCCAGGAAATATCTGTGTTAGCATGGGCTAACTGCCGTAACAAACATGCTGCAAATCTCTAGAGCTACAACAAAAGTTTCTCTCTTGCTCATGCCAAGTCTAATGTGAGGATTCCAGGTTGGGTGCTCCTCCTGTGCAGTTGTCCTCCAAGCGGTGACTCAGAGATCTGAGATCCTTCCATCTGTAGTTCCACCAGCCTCAAGATATGACCCCCAGATCACTGCCCATCATGCCTTCTGCTCACATTCCATTGGCCAAAATAGGTCACATGGTCACATGGACCCACTAGCTTCAGGGGAAGCTGGGAACTGTAGTTTAGCTCTGTGCCAGGAAGAAAGTGAGCCAAATTTAGTGAATGCCAGGCATTGTCTTGACCACGATTTCCCCTCTAGTCATCATGTATCCATTTGGCTCTTCCTGCCATAGAAAGGACATTGGTTCCTAGTTCTCTCTTAGCAAAGCACCTTTTTAACTCTTCATGATTCAGGGTCCTTTGGCATTAACCTCCTTGACCACAGATGAAGTGGGTTTGGGGTGGTCATAGCCTCCTTAGGGTCTGTACAGCTTTTGCCCCTGGCTCTTTGTCCCTTCCATCAAGACCTGAAAGTACACAGAACACATCTCAGTGAAGTGTCCCAGTCTGGCCAGGTGGGTCACCACGAGTCTGCTCCCCGCCCAGACCCCCGCTGCTGGGCCCATACGGATCCAGGGAGCTGCTCCTTTGGGCCGGCCAAGAAAGGCACCCACCCCAGCTGAGCAGGGTCCTCTGCCCTCCGCACCGGGGAGGAGGCCTGAGGAGAGCTGTGGGGAGGGGTGCACGCAGAACACAGAAAACAAGCTTCTGAGAATTCAGGACACAGACACACATGCGATTTCCAGAAATAAAATTGAATAGAGGAAGTGAAAAAAGAAGCTCCTCTGAGAACAAGCCGCATTCTAGAAGATTCCATGGGAGTGCTCATTCCGGCACGGAGCCAAACCCAGAGGAACGAAAGCAAGAAAAAGAGGCTGCGTGCAAACTCAG
Organism: Molossus molossus; assembly: GCF_014108415.1. Classification (NCBI taxonomy): domain Eukaryota; kingdom Metazoa; phylum Chordata; class Mammalia; order Chiroptera; family Molossidae; genus Molossus; species Molossus molossus. The sequence goes on along the minus strand of NW_023425348.1, from coordinate 90,455,054 downwards.
ACCCCAAATTGTGGGTGCCTGGGTTTCTGGAAAGAGGGAGGCGAACAAGAGGAGATGCGCTAATTTAAGAGGTAGTGGCAGAGAAGAACGCCGGGAACCTGGAGATCGCCCGGGGCTGCGGGCAGGTGACATAAGTCATGAACACAAGCCTGGAGAGACGTCCGACCTCCTCAGACAAACAGTTTGAAGCCTCCGGACAGAGAGGCCCTGGCGGACAGCCAGGCAGGCTTCTCCTGCGCCTCCCTGGACGTGACGGGGGAGGGAGCCCATTTACAAACTGGGGACAGAAGGAAGACAGAAAAGGTTCCTCCATGAGCAGCAAAGAAAACAGACCAGAAAGTGCTCTTACTAGTTAAAAATCAAATTGAAACAAAAGATTTTTTAAAAGTAGAAAACAGTCCGGCCAGTGTGGCTCAGCAGTTAAGCGTCGACCTATGCACCAAGAGGTTGCCGGTTCGATTCCGGGTCAGGGCACATGCCCAGGTTGTGGGCCCGATCCCCAGTGGGGGGCGTGCAGGAGGTGGCTAATCAATGTTCTCTCTCATCGATGTTTCTATCTCTCTCTCCCTCTCACTTTCTCTCTCTTCAAAATCAATAAAGAAAATATATATATTTTTTTTATCCTCATCTGAGGACATTTTTCCTTTTTTGTTCTGGTAGAGTGGGAGGGAGAGACAGGAACAGAGAGAGAGAGAGAGAGAGAGAGAGAGAGAGAAACATCGATGTGAAAGGGACACATCGAGTGGCTGCCACCCGCACGACCAACCAGAGCCGGGGACAAACTGCAACCGAGGTACGCGCCCTCAGCGGGAACCGAACTCGGGTCTCTCGGGACTGCAGATCGATGCTCTAACCGCTGAGCCAAACTGGCCAGGGCAACTTTTTTTTTTTTTTTTTTTTAAGTAGAAAACAGCCCGGCTGGGTGGCTGAGTTGGTTGGAGCATCATCCTGTACACCAACAAGGTTGTGAGTTTGATTTCCCGATTGGGGTGCGTACAGGAGGCAATTAGTGTTTCTCACCTCAATGTCTGTCTGTCTGTCTGTCTGTCTCTCTCTCTCTCTCTCTCTCTCTCTCTCAAACATCTCCTGGGTAAGGATGGATGGATAAATAAGGAAATAGTGGAAGGCCGTGAGCACGGGAAAGAGCGGTGAGCCATAACCCTTGTTTATATCCCACTTCAGTGGATATTAACGTGCCAGAGAAGTAGGTATACTTTTTGAAACCCAGGAAACAGCTGAAGAGAACTTAGTAACCAAAGAGTGGAGCTCAAGTTCCAAGACGACACTGGCAGGATCCGGGGCTCGGTGGGGGCAGCGGCAAGGGAGCGAGAGGGAAAGGGAAGTGGGCAGAGCTCTCTCTCGGGGAGCTGTGGGCAGAGCGGACAAGCGAAATGGTCGGGAGCAGGGTGTTTTTAATGCCTTGAATATTTAAATATGGTAAGAGGAAATCGGAGATTTGAAGAAGGTTGCTGAGGATGGAAAGTTAACCATTCGTAGAATTCGGGAGCCCAGTGGAACGTCTAGATCTGGAGTAGAGGGAATCGGGGGGACCAGAATAAAAACGAAGTTGTTTAAGCCAGGAAAGGTGAGGAAAGGAAAAAAGAAGACAACCAAGTCAAACAGCTGGACGCCGCAGCATCCCAGCCCCTTGCAGGGCGCCGTGCTGCTTGCTAGAAGGTGGAAAACGAAATGCATTTCCCAGACACCCGTGCAGCTCCGTTCTGCCTGTGACCTTGCTTCTCCCAAGCAGCTGTTCCTGGGCCAGATCTGAGGCAAAAGCGAGGCCAGGCCCTGCTCCTGCTCTGAGGCCACTGGGGAGGGGAGTCGTGGAGCCTCGGTCCTTAGGGCAGAGGCAGCGTAGACCAACCCCTACTGGGATGACGCGTGGCCAGGCCATCCTGGAGCCCACAGTCATGACAGTAGTGTCCTGACCCCATGTCCAGCAAGCATCATGTAGCAGCGGCAGGCTGAGTCCCCAGATTCCTGGTCAATCTGGAAATGGCACCTCCCTCTCAAGCCAGTTCTGGGGTGCCGCTCAGCCAGCCACTCCTGAAGGCTCAGTCCAAAATCTGCTTCTCCAGCTATTTCAACAATTTCATAAGCACCTAAGTCCTGTTCACAGAGCAGAATAATGTATATAATAATGATGACAAAGTCAGAAATATTGTGAGAATTACCACAATGTGATACAGAGACACGAGGTGAGCAAATGCTGTTAGAAAAGTGGCACTGAGCCCTGGCCGGTTTGGCTCAGGGTTAGAGCATCGGCCTGCAGACCAAAGAGTCATGGGTTCGATTCTGGTCAAGAGCACGTACCTCGGTTGTGGTTTGGTCATGCAGGAGGCAACCAGTCAATGTGTCTCTCACATCGATGTTTCTCTCTCTCCACACCCTCCTCCCTTCCAAAAAAAAAAAAAAAAATCAATGGAAAAATATCCTCAGGTGAGGCCTAACAGAAAAAAAAAAAACTGGCACCAATAAACCAGCTCGACACAGGATTGCTTCAAACCTTCAATCTGTGAAAAACGCTGTATCTGCAAAGCAATGAGCAGAAGTGGCAGTCGGCCAGGTCCCAAGAGGCCTCATGTGTTCTGTTCTCCCTCCTGGGCCCGTCAGAGACCCACACCCCAGCTGGCCCCCCAGCCCAAGGAGGGTGAGGTGCACAGGGACTGAGCTGCCCCGGCAGCCGCAGCGCAGCCCCATCAGCCAAACCCCAACCAATCCATAGTCATAAGAATAAATCCTTGTTCCAAGCCACTGAGTTTGGGGATGACTTGTTACGTGACACTACGGTGGTAACAGCTAATGGGCACCTCCATCACTCGGGACATCTGTGATCAGGACCGCCGAGGGGCCTAGCAGCTGTTGCAGCCACTCAGAGGACGGTGAGGTCAATGCGGAAGAACCGGGAAGCTGCCCAGAGAAGGCAGCTCCGTCCACGGGTGGCCTGCTGCGCGCCAGGTGCTGTGCACACAGACTCTGTGCACCCTCGTCAGTACCCCTGATGGAAACGCTTTGTTCCTGCAAGGCTGAGCCTCTCGTTCCCACATGCCAACGGTCAGCTAGAGCTGAGCTGTCACCGGCCCTGTCCACGGGGCACCCTCTGTCCAGACCACCACAGCCCCCGCCATCTCACACCTGGCCCAGGCCACTCCTGCCTGGCCCTCCCCAGCGCTGGAATTTGAGAACACTGCCCTTCAGGGTCCCTAATCTCTCCCAGCCCTGCAGCAAATAGCTGTCTGTCTTCTGGGGGAAGGACAGACTCAGGGTTGGCGAACTCACCATTTCTCAATGCTGTCCACCTCTCTCCCAGGAGAAGGGCTCCCGGAAATCGTGGAAACGGTGACATGGCTGAGGAAATGCCTGTAGATGACCAGAGAGCCAAGGGCAGAATGGAGAGGGGACCCACGGGCGGGAAGTGAGCCTTGTCTGCAGGGGGAGGAACGCTCAGCAGATGCCGTCCGCGGGGGTCAGGGGGCAAGGAGCAGAGCCCAGCAAAGACCCCGATCAGCAGCAGAATGGGGGGGGGGGGCTTTAAGGAAACGGCTCCCTCAGCACAACAGGCAAGAAGCCAGGATGCAAAGGGTTTTTAAGATCAGAAACAGCTCCTGGGGACTCAAAACCAGCCACCTGAGGGCTGACGCGCACACACCCTGAGACACGGTCAGAAAGCAGGTATGTGAAGGGGCTGGGAGAGTTCCCGGGAAATGAAAAGCACTTTGGTTTCTATAGCTATAGAATCATTCCTCCCTAAATATCTGGGTCTAGCATTTCTTTTCGGGGCAAATCCCACAAGAACAAACCAGAAGTCTGTTCAGACTCATCCAATCTCACCTCTGCCCCAGATATCTGAGCCCCTTGGGTAACAGGGACATCAGTGGAACCAAAGGTGGGACAAAACACACTGTCCAGTGCGGTCTCCGTGCAGAGCGGGTCCTATTCGGGAAGCATTAAAATACCCTCAACTAACAGTTCTCAGAAAATGACAAAAGAGTCCCTTACACCATGTGACACCTCCTCTTTTATTCCCTCGTGGTCTGTCAGTGTCCCAGACCTGCCTGCCTCTCTCTCTCCCCACCCCAGCACACCCAGAATCCCACACACCCACCCTGTCCTCACTCTCCATCCTCCGGATTTTGCGTGGAGGTGTTCAGGAATGACCTGGCCCATCTCCAAGGCCAGGGACAGAGGATTTGACCCAGCAGGGACAGAAGCCCCTCAGGAAGCAGGAGGAGGGGAAGGACCAGCCAGCAAGCAACACTCGGAAGAATTTCACTCTAACAAAAACAAGAGGCCTGGGCGCTAAAGGTACTGACCTGGTAATCGCTCATCCCAGCTGTAGCATTTAGGATGCTTTCAAGGAAATGGGGAAAATGTAACCCAAAAGTCCAGAGGTGAGGCGGGATCAGACGATGTCACAAAACCCACGCTCTTTCTGTCTCTCTGTTCTGTCTTCCTAGGCATTAGCACTATCCGACCATCAGCCTCTCTGTGGTCACAGGGTGGCCATCAGCGCTGCTGGAGTTTCCTGGCTCCTTAATCTCAACTAGTGGTAAGCTAGTTCTGCGGGTGGGGAAACCCTGCTCTGTAGCATATGCCAATTTCTGTGGTGTAAATACTCCCACCGTGGCTAATTCCAACTTGACAGCACAAGCTGGAAAGAGAGTCACACGGTGGATCTCACAAGTCAGTTCTAACCAGCTCCAGCACACCGCTGCCGGGAGAGAAGCATACTTCTCTAGAGCATGTGATAACATGGATTGCTTAGACCAATCAGGGCCCACCGCTGGAGCGGGGAACAAGGTCAGTTCCACCCAAACCACTGGCAGCTGCGCAGCAGAGGCCAGGGGAGGGAGGAGCAGATGTTGGGAGAGGCAGTCATGAAGGACACCTGTCACCTTCCTGGTATTCCCTTCCCAACGCTCCTGCCCAGCCAGCATTCCCCAGAGCAGGCCCCCCTGTGTGGCGGTAGGCAGTGGCTAATTCCTAGCTGGGGACAATGAAGGCATGAGGCTGTCGGAGAGAGGACCTCAGGGACAACCAAGGGCAACAAAAGCTCATATCCCAGAAAGGTCCCAGGAACCACCTCGCCGGCCTTCATCATGGCTTCGAGGCCAGCAGCCCCCTGCGCGCCGACAATAGCAGCAGCCATGTCCTGGTGCAACCACAGGCTGGCAACGTCCGAGCAAAAGGGGGCAGCTGGGACCCCTCACTCCAGGCTCTGGGTCTCGGTCCATGTCTGAACCCCGCGGAGGGTGGACGAAGGTGCGAGGCCGTATCCCTGACCGCCTCTGCCATAGCTCACCGTCCTGTTGTCGGGTGGCTCACTTTTCCTACAAGCTGCGCCCAGGGCGCTGAGAAGCCAGCCAGACAACTTTGTCAGCCACTGACACCCCCCCGCCCCAGCACAGCCCCCGGGGCATCGGTACCGGCACCCCGCCTGCCACTGCCCGGTCCAGAGTGCGGTGCGCTCCACGCCCTGCCTGCCGCGTCCTCTGTGCGGGGCGCTCCACGCCCTGCCGCCCGTGTCCTCTGTGCGGGGCGCTCCGTGCCCTGCCGCCCGTGTCCTCTGTGCGGGGCGCTCCGTGCCCTGCCGCCCGTGTCCTCTGTGCGGGGGGCGCTCCACGCCCTGCCGCCCGTGTCCTCTGTGCGGGGGGCGCTCCGTGCCCTGCCGCCCGTGTCCTCTGTGCGGGGGGCGCTCCACGCCCTGCCGCCCGTGTCCTCTGTGCGGGGCGCTCCGTGCCCTGCCGCCCGTGTCCTCTGTGCGGGGCGCTCCGTGCCCTGCCGCCCGTGTCCTCTGTGCGGGGGGCGCTCCGCGCCCTGCCGCCCGTGTCCTCTGTGCGGGGGGCGCTCCGCGCCCTGCCGCCCGTGTCCTCTGTGCGGGGCGCTCCGCGCCCTGCCTGCCGCGTCCTCTGTGCGGGGCGCTCCGCGCCCTGCCTCCCGTGTCCTCTGCAGAAACCTGTTTCCCCTGCGGCCAGCGGGCTCCTCGCTGAGCTAATGGGCAGTGTGTTGTTAAGTGAAAAGAGCAAGTTATAAAAGTGTGTACGCCCTGGCCGGTTTGGCTCAGCACTTAGAGCGTCGGCTGGCAGACCAGAGAGTCCCGGGTTCGGTTCCCGCCAAGGGCAGTATCTCAGCAGATTGTCCCAGGCCCTGGTGGCGACCACTCAATGTGTCTCTCTCACATTGATGTTTCTCTCCCCCTCTCTCCCTCCCACTCTATCTGAAGATACCTTTAGGAAGATAAAAAAAATTTTTAAATGTGTTTATGGTTTGACATTGTCCATGAGGAAAAGGAAATATGTATGTGAGAGACTGTGCCTGTCTGTGGGCTGCAGGGGATCCTCTCTGTGTGAATATAAATGACACCACCAACAAGAAGAGGCGAGTTTACCCCCAGGGGGCATCGGGCAATGTCTGGAGACGTGTGTGGTTGTCATCTTGGGGCGGGGAGAGGTCTGGATGCTGCTGACATCTCACAGTGCACAGGACGGCCCACAGCAAAGAACCGTATGGCCCCAGCCTCAGGCCCCAACCTCAGCAGTGCCGAGGTGGAAGGACCCTGATCCATGCGGTGTCCCAAAGCAGGGTCCTTGGGGAGCACCACCTGGGAACCCCTTAGAAACGCTCATTCTTAGCCCTGCCCCAGACCCACCGAATCAAACCCTCCCGTTTGAACCACTGGCCTAAGAATACGTGTTTTATCTCTGGATGAGGGGACAGTGGCTTTTCACGTTTTTCTTTTTCTATATTTTCTGAAAGCCCTCAGGGCTGTGCTTCCCCAGAAGAGGAAAACCAGTGAGGTGGCAGCTGTCTGAGCACAGACACGTTTCCCATCTGCAGTGGGGACAGGGAAGGTTGTGGAAGCAGCAGAACCTTCGGGGAGCCAGCGTGGCCCTCGGCAGGCCCAGGATCCCACGTCCCCGGGGCAGAGCTGACCCTGCCTTAATGTGCCCCAGGATGCATGGACAAGAACCCCCCTAAGGCACACAGGACCCCTGCCCCCTAACCCAAGAGCTGGGACAACAGTCACCGTGGGGATGACACCTCCTCCCACGTCCACCGGACTGGTTTGTTCAGGGAGCACCATCTGCACTCATGTGTGTTCAGCCATTTTTTCTGGTGACGTTGTTTGGGGGCATTTCCTCCATGATCTGTTGGACTGGGTGCTATCAGATACCATTCTAGACCAGATGACGACTGTCCTGCACCGAGGACAAGGTCAGGCTTGGGCCGGCCCGCTGCCCCGCAGTCACGCGCCCAGCACGTACACAAACACGCGTGTGGGCCAGGACTGCAGCCGCGAACTCGGCACCCTCAGCCCCACCCGCCCAAACACACCCGCACCTGCCCGGAGCCAGTCACAGCCCTGGCGGGTGACTCCAGTGGGCCCTTTATACATATTATGGGTCAACTTAAAAAGTCAAATACACCAATTAGAGGTGAAAAATAAAATACAAGATTATGCCCCTCACCCGATGAAGGCCCAGCAAGCTCAGCCAGACATCCTGCCCCTCAGAGCTCCAGGGGCACAGCTTTCTGTGCAGCCCTCCCCCCAAAACTAGGCTCTTCTGAGCCTCGAGGAGATTTGGGGTAAGAAGTGTGTCTTTGGGAGGAAGGAGAGGCTGCATGAGAGGAAGCCAGTCGGGCCCGGGGGATGGAGCAGCCACCCCCACAGTCCCTCCAAGCCCATTGTCTCTGCCCCTCGAGACCCATTTGGGTGCCTGCTCAAGCTTCTGCCGGCTTAGGTGACAGCATCTGGCTTTTATCAGGACAAAGAAACAATGATCCTCAGAGGGCCTGATGATTACCTTGTGGTTTCCTTGGAAACCAAGCCCCTGCTCACCTTCCTCAGGCTTCTTCTCTCTCCTGCTTTGATCTGGGCCACGAATCCAGTAAGAGCCAGTCACTGCTGTAAAAGGGGAACCACCAATGAGGAGGAAAGAACCCCTCAATTTCCCTGTTTTTTTGTGTAGAGTCCATACTTCAGGGTCACCAAAGAACCCTAGTTGTCAAAGGAAAGAATTCCTACAAATAAATGTGGGAGGAATAATAGAATTAGAAAAGCAGCATAATGCCCGGCTGGTGTGGCTCAGTGGTTGGGCGTTGACCTTGCACCAAGAGGTCACCGGTTCGATTCTCAGTCAAGGCACATGCCCAGGTTGCGGGCCCAATCCCCAGTGGGGGACATGCAGGAGGCAGCCAATCGATGTTCTCTCTCATTGATGCATCTATCTCTCTCTCTCCTTTCTTCTCTCTAAAATCAATAGAGAAAAAATATTTAAGAAAAGCAGCATAGTGTAACTTCTAATAAAATAACTAATTCAGGCAATGATCACATTGATACATTTAGAGGAAAAATTGATGGGTGTTCCGGTCCATAGCAAGCCACCCCATAGCATAGTAGCTGACAACAGCAACATGGTAATGTCTCACAGTCAGAGTTGACCGGGCTCCGCTGGGCAGCTCTCACTTGGGTCCCTTGACAATTGGGGTCGGATGGAGATTGGGGCCGGAGTCATCTAATCATCAGCTCCACCCATCATTCTCTTGTCCAGCATCTGGGCGGGATGACCAGAACAGAGGGAACTGGTGGGGCATCTCTCTCTCGCCATCCGATCTCTCCACCTGGCTGGCTTGGGCTTCTTCACAGCATGTCAGTCTCAGGACAGTCAGACTTCTTGGGGGGCAACTGGATCCCCCCGGAGTGGGAGCTTAGAACGCCCAAGGGGGGAGCGACAAGGGATCCTATGACCTGGCCTCGGAACTCGGTGTCACTCCCTTCACGGTCTAGGGTGGAGGGCGAGTCTTAGAGCCTTCCAGATTCACGGGGCAGGAACTACATGGGGGCGTGAACACTAGGAGTCACAGCTTGTTCGGGGAATATCCGTGGAGACTAGCTACCAAATGAAGGACCCTACCATGGAGGGGACAGGCCGTCACCGTCGGAACCCACAGATCATTTTTGGCATCACTAGGAGAGGGGCAAGCTGATGATGTGTGTCTCCCTGGTGTGGTGTGATGAAAAGCCCCAGCACCGCCCAGGGAGTATTCCCATAAAAAGAGAAATTAAACCTAATTCTAATTGTGCCTCTAAGGCGAACATCCATTTGAAGGAAGTGTAGGGAAGAGGTAAGTAAACACCACAATGCGGGGGCAGGCGGGAGTTCAGAACAGACAGCAACCCCCAGGACCTTCGGCTTCTGCAAGTCGATGGCATTAAATCCAAAAGAGAAGGGAGGTGAGCGGCCCTGCATTGGAAAGGCCTCAAGAGACCTAAGGACAAAACCCCACGCACAGGCTTTTCTGGATCGAGATTCCAACAGACCAGCCATATTATAAAAAGACATTTTTGATATGAAAATGTTTTCATGGAAGCGGAAGAAGCCAACGCAAGCACCCTAATGCTGCCCTTCCCTGCTGACGGCAGTGTGGTCTCAGCCACAGAAAAGCTGGACTCAAAACCCGAAGTGGCCCTGGCCGGTTTGGCTCAGCGGTTAGAGCGTCGGCCTGCGGTCCAGAGAGACCCGGGTTCGGTTCCCGCTAAGGGCACGTACCTCGGTTGCAGTTTGTCCCCAGCCCTGGTCGATTGTGCGGGTGGCAGCCACTCGATGTGTCCCTTTCACGTCGATGTTTCTCTCTCTCTCTCTCTCTGTTCCTCTCTGTCCCTCCCACTCTACCTGAACAAAAAATGGAAACATGTCCTCGGGTGAGGATAAAAAAAAAACATAAAACAACCCAAAGTGGATCTGGGCGGCCACGTGGCGCGTAAACACTGGTCCCGTGTGCTTTCCCCGCAGGCTCCGGGGTCCTGGTTCGGCAGAGGTTCCACAGGAGCAATTGTCCAGCTTGACTGAGTTCAGGTTGCAGAATAAACTGAACTCTTTAGAGAGAGGTTGAGAGGGGCTGTCATGCTGAGGATCCCGGGTTTCTGAGTTTGGAGAAAAGTCTGTCCAAGTCCATAAGAGGAAATGGCGGGAGGGCGGGATGGGAAGACTTTTACACACACACACGTCATGTTATATATGAACTCGTGGTATAGCCAGAGTAGCAGATTAACCTGTTAGCTACTATCTTAGAGTGATATGTATTCAGAACGATAAAAACTCACACCGGGCCCTGGCCAGTTTGGCTCAGCGGTTAGAGTGTCGGCCTGCGGTCCAGAGAGACCCGGGTTCGGTTCCCGCTAAGGGCACGTACCTCGGTTGCAGTTTGTCCCCGGCCCTGGTTGGGTTGTGCGGGTGGCAGCCACGCGATGTGTCCCTTTCACGTCGATGTTTCTCTCTCTCTTCCTCTCTCTCCTTCCCACTCTGTCTGAATAAAAAATGGAAAAATGTCCTCAGGTGAGGATTAAAAAAAAAAGAAAAAACTCACACTGGGCCCTGGCCAGTGTGGCTTACCGGTTAGTGTCAGCCCTCAAACCAAAGGGTCAGGGCTCGTGTGGTAGGCAACCATACACTGTGTCTCTCTCACATCAATGTTTGTCTCTCTCTCTCTCTCTCTTTTCCTCCCACTCTGTCTGAAAATAAATGGAAAAATATCTTCAGGTGAGGATTAAAAATAATAACAAACAAAAACCCTCACACTGAGCAATGACTCCTGAGAGACTGAAAATTGAGCAAACGAAGAAAACACAGTATTTAGATCAGAATCGTAAAATTTATTTTTGCTTAGTAAGTTTGCAGGTTTCTGGCTCTTTGGCCTGTTATATTTTGTTTGATTTCTTTTTGCAGTCTTTTCCATGGGGAGCGGGGGTGTGCTCTTCCTGTGGCTGTCCCCACCTACTTTAAAATCATCCTAAGGCCCCGGCTGGTTTGGCTCAGCAGTTAGATCATCGGCCCGAGGACTAAAGACTCGTGGGTTCGATTCTAGTCAAGGATACGTCCTGGGTTTCGGTTCAGTCCCCTGCCCTGATCGGGGTGGTACAGTCGACATTGATGTTTCTCTCTCTCTTTCCCTCCCTCTAAAGATAAATGGGAAAATGTCCTCTGGTGAGGATTTTTTCAAAAAGAATGTTGCCTGGCTGGTATGGCTCAGTAGTTGAGGCCAGTGTGGTCTCTTGGTCCCATGCACCAAGAGGTCACCAGTTCGATTCCCAGTCAGGGCACATGCCCAGGTTGTGGGCCCGATCCCCAGTGAGGGCAGGAGGTGGCCAGTTGATGTTCTCTCTCATTGATGTTTCTATCTCTCTCTCCACCTCCCTTCCTCTCTCTAAAAAAAATCAATAAAGAAAAAATATTTTTTAAAAAATAGGATGTCACTTTTAAGCAATAATGAAAGTTAGCTATGTGATTGAGAGTTATTGTGTGGGGATGTGTGTTTTGGGGGGATGGTTAGACTATTAATAAACTAATACAGAAGCTCCCTCTGGCTCTCTGCGTCCACTTCCGTCGGCTCTTAGTCCTTGGCCAGACCTCGGCCGCCACGGTGGTGAAGCAGGCCCACGGCAGGTCTGCTCTCCGGGGCCTTGAACCGTGCAGGAGATCAGCTTGTAGTCGTTGACTTCTCCGCCACGTGGTGTGGGCCTTGCAGAACGATCAAGCCTTCCTTCGTTCCCGGTCTGAAAGGTATTCCAACGTGGTGCTCCTTGAAGGTGTGACGACTGTCAGGATGTTGCTGCAGAGTGTGAAGTCGAGTGCGTGCCAACCTTCCAGCTTCTCAAAAAAGGACAGAAGGTGGGTGAATTGTCTGTAGCTAATAAGGAAAAACTTGAAGCTACCATCAATGAATTAGTTTAATTATGTTTTCTGAAAATACAACCAGCCATCGGCTCTTGTAATTTTTTTATTTACAGAAAAAGAAGATCACACTGATATATCACCTAAGGCAACAGAAACAAAGGAGAAAATGAACACATGGGACTACATCAAACTCAAAAGCTTCTGCACAGCAAAAGATACAATCATCAAAATGGAAAGGCAACCCACTGTATGGGAAAGCATCATTGCCAATGATATATCAGATAAGGGGTTAATTTCCAATATATATAGAGTGCTCATAGAACTCAACAAAAGGAAGACAAAGAACCCAATTAAAAAATGGGCAGGGGAACTAAATAGGACATACAAATGGCTAAGAGACATATGAAGAAATGCTCAACATCACTAATCATCAGAGAGATGCAAATTAAAACAACTATGAGGTATCACCTCACACCTGTCAGAATGGCCGCCATCAACAAATCATCAAACAACAAGTGTTGGTGAGGGTGTGGAGAAAAGGGGACTCTAATACACTGCTGGTGGGAATGCAGACTGGTGCAGCCACTGTGGAAAACACTATGGTGTTACCTCAAAAGATTAAAAATTGAACTGCCATTTGACCCAGTGATACCACTTCTAGGAATATACCCTAAGAAGCCTGCAACACCAATCAGAAAGAATATATGTACCCCCATGTTCGTAGCAGCACTACTTACAATTGCTAAGATCTGGAAACAGCCCAAATGTCCATCAGTAGACGAATGGATAAAAAAGCTGCGGTACATATACACAATGGAGTACTATGCAGCTGTAAGAAAGAAAGATCTCTTATCCTTTGAGATGACATGGAGGGTCCTAGAAAGTATTATCCTAAGCAAAACAAGCCAGAGAAAGACAAGTATCACATGATCTCACTTATTTGGGGAATACAATGAACGTAACAGTCTGAGGAATGGGGTAGTCCCAGAGACGTGGAAGTGGGGTACAGACTGACAATCCCCAGAAGAGGGGGAGGGGGGAGAGAGATAAACCACAGAACTTATATGCGTGTGTGCATGAACAATAGACATGGACAACAAAGCTGGGGACTGGGTGGGGAGGAACGGGGAGGGGGGAATCAGTGGGGGGAAAGGAGAAACATCTGTAACAAAAATAAATTAATTAACTTAAAAAAATAATAAATAAATTATTGTAAAAAAAATAGAAAACACAACACAAGCTGGCCTTGGGTTGCTGGTTCCTACTCAGTCAAAAAAAAAAAAAAAGACATTTTTGAGGCGAACAGAAATCTGATTTTGGACTATTAGATGATCACAAGGTGTCATCATTTATTTTGCTATGTGTAACCATGGCTTTGCGGTTATGTAAGAAAGTGAGTGTGTGTGTGTGTGCGCGCGCACGCGCATGTTTAGGGAAATAGATAGAAGTGAAGTCACGTTGTGGTTGAGATTTTATTTTAAATAGTTCAACAGAAAGAGAGAAAGACAAAGAGAGAGGGAGAGGAGTAGATGAAACAAATGGGCAGAACCTTGCTAACTGTGGAGCCAGGCGGGATGGTGGGCACATGGGCTCGGCTGTAATATTCTGTCCCCTTGTGTGTGTGTCAGAAATAATTCATAACAAAACAAAAAAAATTAAAGGGGCACCATTGAGAAGGAGGCTTTTGTCCCCCACTGTTCCTGACCACACGGCTCGCTTAGGGTTGTCTGTCACAGAGAGCTCAGCAGCCCAGACCTTGTCAAGAACAAATGCAGCCTTTCAAAGTCACCTTTCGGGGATCCAGGGCCCAGTCTCCTGTCTGAGCTGTCACCCCTCCTGTTGTTAAGTGGGGGCTCTGCTCAGCAAGACAGTAGGTCTTAGCTCCTGAAGAATAATGGTCCCACCTCAGGATCACCTTCCCCAGTGTTCTGTCCCCTTTGGGGGTGACATCAGCATGGTCACCCCGTGGGCACGTGCTGCACTGGGGAAGGTTTGAAGCAGACCACGGGAAGAAGGTTGACCACGTGGCACCTATGAGCTCACATGTGTTCCATGTCCCCCCAATGAGAGAGAGAGAGGTGTGGTCCTCCCTTCTGCTCCACCCACTCCCAAGAGATGTCTCTTTCATAGGTTTGGAAATTCCCTACGGATTTCAAGGTCATGGTCTTCAGATCAGCATTTGGGAGTCCTAGGGCCTGAGTATACGGCCCCCGTGGGGTCAGATGGGCTGACTCAGACCTCCCGGGAGGGAAAGGATTTCAGAGGGAAGATTGCTGGCCTGGGGATCAGGAGCCTTGGGCTCAGCCCCAGCTGAGCACCGCTGGGAAAGTGACCGCTTCTCTGGGCCTCATCTGTTAGCCTGGAGTGGGGCCTGGTGCTGGTCCAGGACCTGTGCCCCTGGGATTCTTCGAACTGCGTAAGGCTGGGGAGTAACGCTGAGCACCTGTTCACCTGCTCCCCGGCCAAGGCTGATGGCTCGTTTGACGGGCAGCCTCTGCGAGCGAGCTTGACTTCTCACAGGCCGGTCTGAGTCCTGTATCCACTTCCTTCCCAAGGACTCAAGCCAGGCCAGTGTCCCCGCTGGAGATGTCATCTGAGTCCCAGTCTCAGAGGAGCACACGGGTTCAAGGCGTGGCAGCACCAGAGGAAGACCACATACCTGGCCTGGGGAGCCCTCGGCCCCAGAAAAACTGCAGAACCACTACGTGATCAAAGAACTCAACCCGAAGGAATATCACAAAATTAATCCAAGTTTTCTTCTCTCCCATAACTGAGGTGATAGAGGCTCTAGCATACCTGTCTACCTCCCAGCTGAATGATGGTGCGGAACACGCGTGTGCACAGCCCTGGGACACACAGAGTTCAATGGAACGACATCAGGCCACCCAGAGAATTCGTTTTGTAAGTCCCACCTGCAGACAAACCAGGTGCCCTGGCCTCGCCCGACGAGGCCCACCTTCTCAGGACCACCCCATGAATGCTGGGCATTTCCCTGCCCTCTCTCATCAGGAAGGAAGGAAAGGCACATCACAGACTGGCCAAGACCTGCTGGGCACTGAAATGGCCCTAAACACATGGGGTCACATAACCAGGTAGGTGGTTTAGCTGGGGGAACTTTCAAAAGAGCCAGAATATCTTACTATATAAACATTCCTATTTTTTGAATATTATTTTCTTTTTTCTTTTTTTTAAATCCTCACCCGAGAATATTTTCCATTTATCTTCAGGTAGAGTGGGAGGGAGAGAGAGAAAGAAACATCAGTGTGAAAGAGACACATCACCTGGTTGCTTCCCACATGACCCCGACCAGGGCCAGGGATGAACCGCAACCGAGGTACGTGCCCTTGACCGGAATCAAATCTGCAGCTCTTTGGTCCCTGGGCCGACGGTCTAACCACTGAGCAAAATTGGCCAGGGCTAAATATTCTTTTCTAACTAAAGGTCTTTTGATGTGGCAGGATTATAGGGGGTTATTTTTTTCTTATCTATATTTTTAACTCTTTTTACAATACTGTATAGAGCTGTTTCTTTTTTTTTTTATCCTCACCCGAGGACATTTTTCCATTTTTTTGTACAGATAGAGTGGGAGGGAGAGAGAGGGAAACATTGATGTGAAAGGAACACATCGAGTGGCTGCCACCCGCACGACCAACCAGGGCCGGGGACAAACTGCAACCGAGGTACATGCCCTCAGCGGGAACCGAACCCGGGTCTCTCCAGACCACAGGTGGACGCTCCAACCGCTGAGCCAAACCGGCCAGGACATGTAGAGCTGTTTCCACAGAGACTTCAACACTGTTGCATTTGGGGCCAGATAATGCTTTGGTGCGGGGGTGTCCTGTGCATTACAGGACGTTTAGCAGTATCCTTGGTCTCTACCCACTAGTTGCCAGTAACATCCCCTCAACTGTGACAACCAAAAATGTCACCAGACATCGTGAAATGTCCCCTATGGGCAAAATCACCGCAGCTGAGAACCACTCCCCTAATGTGTACCTGCTAAGACTGAAGAGGGTCGTTAGGGAGATGAAGAAGGACCAGGAGAGAGAAGGACAATAATTAGCAGGTTCTCAGTGCTGCCCAAGTGCCCGGGGTCATGTGCCACACCCCAGGCTCCTCTGCCCTGATCCTTACAAGAGCTCAGTGAGAAGGCTCTGCGACCATCCCCACTCTGGTGAGGCTACATGGCTTGTCCCCAGTCCCATGGCTATTGTTGACAGAAATTAAAGAAGATCCTAAAATTCATGTTAACTCAAGGGATCCAGAATAGCCAAAACAGTCTTTTTTTTTTCCTTTATTGATTTGAGAGAGAGGGAGGAAGGGAAAGGGAGAGAGACAGAAATATCGATGAGAGAGAACATCGATTGGCCACCTCCTGCATGCCCCCCACTGGGGATTTGGCCCACAACCTGGGCATGTGTCCAGACCGGGAATGGAACTGGCGACCTCTTGGTACATGACTCACACTTCATGATTTAAAAACTTGCTACAACCTAGCCAGTGTGGCTTAGCGGATTGACTGAGAGGTCCCATGGACTGAGAGGTTTCAGTTCGATTCCTGGGCAGGGCACATGCCCTGGTTTCGGGCTTGATCCCCAGTGGGGGGCATGTAGGAGGCAGCCAATGGATGTTTCTCTCTCACATCAATGTTTTTCTATCTCTAAAAAAATCAATAAAAACATATTTTAAAAACTTAGTACAGCCCTGGTAAGTTTGGCTCAGCAGCTGAAGCATTGACTGAAGGGTCTCAGGTTCACTTCCTGGTCAAGGGCACGTACCTGGGTTGCAGGATTGATCCCTGGCCTTAGTCAGTGTCATGCAGGAGGTAACCAGTGTGTCTCTCTCACATCAGTGTGTTTCTTCCCCTCCTTCCTCCCTTCCACTCTGTCTAAAAATAAATGAAAAAATATCTTCAGGTGAGGATTAACAAAAAATAAAACAAAAGACTTACTATAAAAGCACAGTAATCAAGACAGTGAAGTACTGGTATAAAGATGGACTGTAAAGCAATGGAATAGAACTGAGAGCCCAGACATAAATCCTCACATTTATGGTCAGCTGATCTTCAACAAGGGTACAGAACAGTTCAATGAGGAAAAGAATAGTCTTTTCAACAAGTGGTGCTGGGACCACTGGACAGTCACAGGCAAGAGAATCAGTGTGGACCCCTACCTCACACTATATACAGAGATTTACTCAAAATGGATCAAAGATCTAAACATAAGAGTTAAACTATTAAACTCTTAGAAGAAAACATAGGCATAAATCTTCATGACCTTGGATTAGGTAATGATTTCTGAACTATGTACAAAAGTACAAGCAATAAAAGAAAAAAAAATAGATTCATTAGACATGATCGAAATTAAAAACGTATATGCTTCAAAGGACACCATCAAGTAAGTAAAAACTATCCACTTGTTGGGAGAAAATGTTTGCAGATCTATACCTGATACAGGGCTGCTATCCAGAATATACAAAGAATTCTTACAACTTAATACTAAAAACACAAGCAACCCAACTGAAAAATTGGTAAAGTCTCTCAACGTAAGTCTCTCCAAAGATATGCAAATGGCCAATAAACATATAAAAAGACTCAACATCATTAGCCATTAGGGAAATGCTAATAAAATCACCATGAGATACCACTTCACAACCACTAGGATGGCTATAATCATAAAGACAGACACACACAGAATAGAAAGACTGACAATAACAAGTGCTGACAAAGATATGGTGCAACTGGAGCCTTCATACCCTGCTGGTCGGAATGTAAAATGGTGTAGCCATTTCCAGAAACAGTCTAGCACTTCCTCCAAAGGCTAAACATAGAGATACCATCTGATCCCACAATTCCACTACTAGGTGTATACTCAGAAGAAATTAAAACAGCCCTGGCCGGTTTGGCTCAGCGGTAGAGTGTTGCCCCATGAACCAGTGAGGGCTGGTTTTGATTCCAGCCAAAGGCATGTACCTCGATTGTGGTCCATCCCTGGCCCTGGTCCGAGTTGTGTGGGAGGCAATCAGTCGATGTGTCCCTCTCACGTTGATGTTTCTCTCTCCCCCTTTCTCTCTACCTGAAGATAAATAGAAAAATGTCCTCAGGTGAGGATAAAAAAAAAATTTTAATTAAAACATATATCCACATTAATTAGCTTCCCTTTCAGAGGGCAACACCACCCACCCTGAACCCCAGATTCTGAGATACAACCACCCCAACCCCAGGGTCCAGAGATCTAGCAGGACTGACTGACAGCTACAACTGGAAAGAGACTGGCAAGTCCAGTCTTGTCTCCTTGGCTTCCAGAGCATAACATCCACTCATTGAGAAGTAACTCCTTGCTTCTGGAGCCTTCTACCTCCCAGGCTCTTCCCGACTGACCTCATTTTTCTTTCCGTCACCGCCCAGCCTGGCCATGTGCCTGTGCTCTCTACCTGTGCCTGTGCCTGTGCCTGCCATCTGTCTGCTCGTGCGCTCCCACAGAAACCCCGGGAGGTTCGTGTTTTGATACATCCGCAGACTTTCTGCAAGAGCCCTGAGGCCAGATGTACAGCAGAAACCCAAGTCCTTCGGATTTTAGAGAGGTGACGTGATTTGTACACCGTGTGTTATGTAACAGCCCCAGTGGGCCTGGGGCAGTGCCCTGTAATCAAACATATTAATAAAACATATTCACAGCCAGATGTGTGAATAGTCACACGGAATGCAATAAATACAAACCAGAAACAGTCTTTCATCAGCTCAGGTCACGTTTTGCAGAGTGAGGTGCTCAACCAGCTCTGTCTGCTTTGAGGCCTCTGCCCTCACCCTCGCCACTGACCCCTCCCTACACTCGCTTTTGAATCTTCAACCACATCCACTTCCCCCTTCCGTCTTTCCAGACGAAAGTCCGTCATTGCATATTCCAGGGCCTAAACAAGCAGTGCTTCAGTTCATCCCTGACCTTCTGCCCAGCCCCTCCTCAGAGAGCTCTCCGTGTGTCCAAGCCCCGCTTAGGCTGAGCCAGGGACCAATGGGCACCAGCGTGGTATTTTGAAAAAGGAAATATCCCTTTGCTCCCCGCCCCCCAATACTAAAGGCTCAGATCCCCTGCCCCACTCAAGGTTGCACTTCTGGGAAAACAGAAGGCCAGATGTGGCAGAGCAGACCCAGCTTTGAGTCTGGGACTTGCCATCCACATCCCTGCTCCAGAACCTACTTTGGCTCCTGCTCCCTGTTATTGGCAGCGACCCTCCTTCTCAGACTGGCCTTGAGAGATCTGGCTTCTGAATCCTCGCGTGAGCTCCATTTACCTGTACTGCTTGGATACTACTCCACTGCGGGCACTGAACCAGGCCCTGGGGTTCTACCTGAACATAACAGACGAGGTCCCTTTCCACCTGGACTTGGACGCTAATTGGGGGTGACAGATAATAATCAAATAAATAGATGTATAATATAACTTCAGGTGGTGAAAAGTACTGTGAAGAAAATAAAGCAGGGTAAGGGTCTATAAAGAGAGGATGGAACCCGGCCGGTGTGGCTCAGTGGTTGAGCATCGACCCATGCACCAAGAGGTCGCTGGTTTGATTCCCAGTCAGGACACATGCCCAGGTTGTGGGCCCGATCCCCAGTGGGGGGCATGCAGGAGGTGGCCAGTCAATGTTCTTTCTCATCAATGTTTCTATGTCTTTCTCTGTCCTTTCCTCTCTCTCTAAAAATCAATAAAGAAAAAATATTGAAAAACAAAAGAGAGGATGGAGATGCTATTTCAGATAGAGCAGTCACAGACAGCCTCTCTAGAGGGGTGACATTTAAGTGGCAATCTGAATTAAGCGAGAGAGCAAGCCAGGAGGATATGTGGACGAAGAGCAGCAGAGACAGACAGAAAAGCACATTGAAATATCCTGGGTAGGAAGTGGACTTGCAGATGGAAGAAAGGAAGGGGAATTGGGGCAAAAAGAGTCACTGACCCACAGCAGCTCTGACATCTACCCAGAAGCTTTGTTGGTTGGAGCTACTAACAGGGGATCCAAAAAGGTTTTAGGAAATGTATATTGGCAAAAACGCTGCCAACTTGAACTGACAGACACAGTACAAAATGAAAGGAAGTCTTTGGACTCCCAACCTTCTACAGGCAGGAAGAAGGCAGAGAAAATCAATCGGCTGCTAACATAAGCTACCTTTCATGGAAAAGGACAGATGACTCAGAGGTGGAACCAAGATCCCTAGGGGCAGAGCCAAAGGCAACGGAGAATTCCTAATGAAGGAACTTCCAATAGTAGAAGTTCTGATATATTTCAGAATTGCTCTTGACCAGTGACTCCTATTTGCCTCCTTTTTTGAATTGGGAGTGTCTTTAATGGTTATCTTATGCTTCTCACACTATTGTATGTTGAGTGGGTGGGTGAGTTGGGGGGCAGATAACTGTCTATTTAGGTCTTCAGATCAAGAGGAACTGCACTCAAAGAACAATACCTGAGGAACAATACCCAAGAAATCCCATCTGTAGCTGATTTAGATGATGAGATTCCTGACTATGAGACTTCGGGGGACCTTGGAGGAGGTAAGGGTACTGACATGTGGGAGGGACATGACCTACTGGGGACCAGAGGGCAGACTATGATAGATGCACCCAGATGATCTCCCTTCCTGGGGTTCACACTTTCTCCCACATTAACAGGAAGACCTGTGTCACCAATAGAACATTGTAGAAATGATGGTGTGCGGTTTCCAAGTCTAGGTCAAAAAAGACATGTTGCCTCTGTCTCTCCAGCATCACTCACTCTGAAGGAATCCAGCCGCAGTGTCATAAGGACACTCAAGTAGCCCCCTGGTGAGGAACTGAAACCTCCTGCCAACGACCAGCCCCAGTTCACCACCTATGTTAGTGACCCCCCTTGGGAGCAGAGCCTCCAGCCCAGTCAAGCCTGTAGATGACCACAGACCTCACCAAGATCTTGGCTACAAGGTAAGGAGAAATCTCAAATCTAAGCCATCTAGCTAAGCCACTCCCAAATTCCTGATCGACAGAGACTAGTGAGATAGTCAGTGTTTATTGTTGCCTGAAGCCACAAAGTTTGTGGGTCATTTGTCATGCAGTAACAGACAAATGATTAAATCCTGACAGGATCAGAGAATTCCTTTATTCATTCATTCAACAAAGTTATTGAGCATCTGCTCTATGGCAGCCAAATAGCCACCACCCCTCTGTGTGAGCCTAATAAAGTCTCCCCTTCACTGATGACGAACATGGTCACATGACTTGCTTTGGCCAATAAGGTGTGAATGGAAGTGATATGCGTCAGTCTGTGCAGAGGCTTAGAGCCTTTTCATGGTTCTACCATCACGCTTTCCCTCTGCCTCGAACTCAGCACTCTCGCGGGGATCCTCCAGCCCGACTCCCCGAAGGAAGAGGACATGGAGCAGGGCTGCAGCACCATGGGCAGCATGTACCACGAGCAAGAGCAAACCTTTGTTATCATCACTACCTTTTGGTGGTTGTTTGTTATTCAGCACAACCCAGCAAAAGCTGACTGATACAATCACACTGTGTTCACACCTTGCGGGTGCTCTTTGCTGAGCTTTCTATCCTGGCTCTTTCCTGGCTCATCACTGTTCCCCGAATGTGGCTCCTGGGGCTGGACACCACAGAGTTTGAGCAGCCCAGGCACCATGGCCTCCTCCCTCCTGGATCCGCTGTCACACAATCCTCCGCAGCGTCCTGAGATGGAATCTATGCTCTCTGGCAACCTCACAGTCTGGAACACAGAAAACCTCCCACAGAGCTAGAGAAGAATGTCTCTGGGGACCAGGAAGACGTCATGAGTCCACGCTCTGAGGCTTGGGAACCTAACCCCGTAGGACAGCTCCTTGGAGCCTAATGAAACATCTTCGGCTACACTCTAACGAACTCGGTGATGCAGTGCCAAGTCCGCAGCGGATCCAAAGGTGCAACCTGGAGCTAAAGCAACATGAGAGACAAAGAGGCGAACCAAGGAGAGAAAGGATGGATGGCCGAGGGCCAGACGGTGGCAGGCAGGATCCAACTCACAACCACTCTGCAGGACTGGTATTAATGCGCCCATTTTACAGGGCAGGGAAATGAGACCCAGATGGGTTAGTAATTTGCCCAAAGTCATAAGCTTGTCTGTAAGGATCCAAATGGGCATGGAGTAAATATTCTGGAAACAGCAGCTCCTGGTGAGACAAGAGGGTGGCAGATTTCCGATGGGATGAGGTCCCAGGTAGACAGGGAATCATTTGAAGAAAAGGGCACAGGGGAGGAGGGGGCACCTGAGAGCCCAGGGGAACCAGGAAAACCGTCCCCACCTCCACGAGGACCTTCCTTGAACAGGCTGCCTTTTTACTGTTCTCCTGGGGACCCGAGTCCCAGGCTGGCCAGCATGATGGACCATAGCACTGCCTCGCCTGGGCTCAGACAGCCTGGGCCCTGACAGCCTGGGTCCTGACAGCCTGGGTCCTAACAGCCTGGGTACTGACAGCCTGGGCTCTGACAGCCTGGGCTCAGACAGCCTGGGCCCTGACAGCCTGGGTCCTGACAGCCTGGGTACTGACAGCCTGGGTCCTGACAGCCGGGGCCCTGACAGCCTGGGCACTGACAGCCTGGGCCCTGACAGCCTGGGTACTGACAGCCTGGGTTCTGACAGCCTGGGTACTGACAGCCTGGGCCCTGACAGCCTGGGTACTGACAGTCTGGGTTCTGACAGCCTGGGCCCTGACAGCCTGGGTCCTGACAGCCTGGGTCCTGACAGCCTGGGCCCTGACAGCCTGGGTACTGACAGCCTGGGTACTGACAGCTCTGGGTACCTAAAGCCCTGGGTACTGACAGCCTGTGGCTCTGACATCCTGGCTGCAGACAGCCTGGGGCCCTGACAGCCTGGGTCCCTGCACAGCCTGGGTACTTGACAGCCTTGGTACTGACAGCCTGGGTAATGGACAGCCTGGGCCTACAGCCTGGGTCTGACAAGCTCTTGGGCCTGACAGTCCTGGGTTCTGACCAGCCTGGGTTCTTGACAAGTCTTGGGTCCTGAACAGTCTTGGGGTACTGACAAGCCTGGGTTCTGACAGCCCTGACAGTCCTGGGTACTGACGCACTGGTCCCTGACAGCCTGGGCCCTGACAGCCTGGGGTCCTGACAGGCTGGGTTCTGACAGCCTGGGTCCTGACAGCCTGGGCCCTGACAGTCTGGGTACTGACAGTCTGGGTTCTGACAGCCTGGGCCCTGACAGCCTGGGCACTGACAGCCTGGGCTCTGACAGCCTGGGTACTGACAGCCTGGGCCCTGACAGCCTGGGTCCTGACAGCCTGGGTCCTGACAGTCTGGGTTCTGACAGCCTGGGTCCTGACAGCCTGGGCCCTGCCCAGTCTGGTACTGAGAGTCTGGGTTCTGACAGCCTGGGCACTCTGACAGCCTGGGTACTGACAGCCTGGGCCCTGATAGCCTGGGCCCTGACAGCCTGGGTCCTGACAGCCTGGGCCCTGACAGCCTGGGTCCTGACAGTCTGGGTTCTGACAGCCTGGGTCCTGACAGCCTGGGTACTGACAGTCTGGGTACTGACAGCCTGGGTACTGACAGCCTGGGCCCTGACAGCCTGGGCACTGACAGCCTGGCTCTGACAGCCTGGTACTGACAGCCTGGGCCCGACAGCCTGGGTCCTGACAGCCTGGGTCCGGACAGTCTGGGATTCTGACAAGCCTGGGTTCTGACAGCCTTGGTACCCTGACAGCATCTGGGTACTGACAGTCTGGGTTCTGACAGCCTGGGCCCTGACAGTGCGAGGTACTGGACAGCCTGGGTACTGACGCCTGGGCCCTGACAGCCTGGGTCCTGACAGCCTGGGTCCCTGACAGCCTGGGTTCCTGACAGCCTGGGTACTGAAAGCCTGGTACTGACAGCCTGGGCCCTGACAGGCCTTGGTCCTGACCGCCGGGTCCGGACAGTACTGGGTTCTGACAGCCTGGGTACTGACAGCCCTGGTACTGGACAGTCTGGCCCTGACAGCCTGGGTCCTGACAGCCTGGGTCCTGACAGTCTGGGTTCTGACAGCCTGGGTCCTGACAGCCTGGGCCCTGACAGTCTGGGTACTGACAGTCTGGGTTCTGACAGCCTGGGCCCTGACAGCCTGGGTACTGACAGCCTGGGTACTGACAGCCTGGGTACTGACAGCCTGGGCCCTGACAGCCTGGGTCCTGACAGCCTGGGTCCTGACAGTCTGGGTTCTGACAGTCCTTCGGTTCTCTGACAGCCTGGGCCCTGACATCCTGGGGTACTTCCGTCTGGTTCTGCAGCCTGGGCCCTGCACAGTCGGGTACTGACAGCCTGGGTAACTGACAGCCTGGGCCCCTGACAAGCCTGGGTCCTGCACAGCCTGGTTCCTGACAGCCTGGGTTCTGACAGCCTGGGTAACTGACAGCCTGGTACTGACAGCCTGGCCGCTGACAGCCTGGGCCCTGACAGCCCTGGGCCCTGACAGCCTGGGTCCTGACAGCCTGGGTCCTGACAGTCTAGGTTCTGACAGCCCTGGTACTGACAGCCTGGGTACTGACAGTCCTGGGCCTGACAGCCTGGGTCCCTACAGCCTGGTTACTGCAAGCTGGGTTCTGACAGCCTGGGTTCTGACAGCCTGGGCCCTGACAGTCTGGGTACTGACAGTCTGGGTTCTGACAGCCTGGGCCCTGACAGCCTGGGCCCTGACAGCCTGGGCCCTGACAGCCTGGGCCCTGACAGCCTGGGTCCTGACAGCCTGGGCCCTGACAGCCTGGGCCCTGACAGCCTGGGTCCTGACAGCCTGGGTCCTGACAGTCTGGGTTCTGACAGCCTGGGTACTGACAGCCTGGGTACTGACAGTCTGGGCCCTGACAGCCTGGGTCCTGACAGCCTGGGTCCTGACAGTCTGGGTTCTGACAGCCTGGGTCCTGACAGCCTGGGCCCTGACAGTCTGGGTACTGACAGTCTGGGTTCTGACAGCCTGGGCCCTGACAGCCTGGGCACTGACAGCCTGGGCTCTGACAGCCTGGGTACTGACAGCCTGGGCCCTGACAGCCTGGGTCCTGACAGCCTGGGTCCTGACAGTCTGGGTTCTGACAGCCTGGGTTCTGACAGCCTGGGCCATGACAGTCTGGGTCTGACAGTCCTGGGATTCTGACAGCACTGGCCCTGACAGTCTGCGTACTGACAGCCTGGGTAATGACAGCCTGGGCCCTGACAGCCTGGGTCCTGACAAGCCTGGGCCTGACAGCCTGGGTTCTGACAGCCTGGGTACTGACAGCCTGGGTACTGACAAAGCCTGGGCCCTGACAGCCTGGGTCCTGACAGCCTGGGTCCTGACAGTCGGTTCCCTGACAGCCTGGGTACTGACAGCCTGGGTACTGACAGTCCTGGGCCCTGACAGCCCTGGGTCCTGACAAGCCTGGGGTGACTGGACAGTCTTGGTTCTGACAAGCCTGGGCCACTGACAAGGCCGTGGGTGCCTGACAGCCTGGGTACTGACAGCCTGGGTACTGACAGCCTGGGTCCTGACAGTCTGGGTTTTGACAGCCTGGGTCCTGACAGCCTGGGCCCTGACAGCCTGGGTCCTGACAGCCTGGGTCCTGACAGCCTGGGTTCTGACAGCCTGGGCCCTGACAGCCTGGGTCCTGACAGCCTGGCCTGACAGCCTGGCCCTGACAGCCTGGGTACTGACAGCCTGGGCCCTGACAGCCTGGGTACTGACAGCCTGGGTACTGACAGCCTGGGCCCTGACAGCCTGGGCACTGACAGCCTGGGCACTGACAGCCTGGGTCCTGACAGCCTGGGCTCTGACAGCCTGGGCCCTGACAGCCTGGGTCCTGACAGCCTGGGCTCTGACAGCCTGGGCCCTGACAGCCTGGGTACTGACAGCCTGGGTACTGACAGCCTGGGCCCTGACAGCCTGGGCACTGACAGCCTGGGCACTGACAGCCTGGGTCCTGACAGCCTGGGCTCTGACAGCCTGGGCCCTGACAGCCTGGGCACTGACAGCCTGGGTACTGACAGCCTGGGCCCTGACAGCCTGGGCACTGACAGCCTGGGCACTGACAGCCTGGGTCCTGACAGCCTGGGTCCTGACAGTCTGGGTTCTGACAGCCTGGGTACTGACAGCCTGGGCCCTGACAGCCTGGGCACTGACAGCCCGGGCACTGACAGCCTGGGTACTGACAGCCTGGGTCCTGACAGTCTGGGTTCTGACAGCCTGGGTCCTGACAGCCTGGGCCCTGACAGCCTGGGTACTGACAGCCTGGGTACTGACAGCCTGGGTCCTAACAGCCTGGGTCCTGACAGCCTGGGCTCTGACAGCCTGGGCCCTGACAGCCTGGGTTCTGACAGCCTGGGTACTGACAGCCTGGGCCCTGACAGCCTGGGCTCAGACAGCCTGGGTTCTGACAGCCTGGTTACTGACAGCCTGGTTACTGACAGCCTGGGCCCTGACAGCCTGGGCTCTGACAGCCTGGGCTCTCTCAGGACTGCTCACTGCGAGGTGGACCTGAAACACCTCAGCCACACAGACAGATCCAGCCAGACCCAGAACTCGTGTCCCTGTGCAGTGAACTTGCCCGTCAAGGCCCAGGAGGAAGGGAGTCCTGGACAACTGCAGGCCCCCGATGAGAGTCCCCCCAGTCCTGGCTGCCCCTTGGGGGACAGGAGAACAGGTTCAGCCTGCACACAGGGGAGCCAAGAGATACCGAGATGAGAGGCGGGTGATCCCCTTCTCCAGACCCTTCTTCCAGCCTCAGAGATCACCTGAGTGCTGTTTCCTCCTGACCTGAGAGGGCACCCCGTTCGCTGCAGGGAGGCGCAGTGGATTTCCGTCTGCCCTGAGGAGGAGTGATGCAGGGAGCCGCAGTGTGCCCCAGACCGCCAGAGGGCACAGGCAGAGCGCCGAGGAGGGGCTGGGCCAGCAGCACGCTAGGTCTGGAGACCCTGGCTAAGACCAGAACCACCCAGGATTTTGGAAGCTTTTGGTTTGTTTTTTTTTAAATATGTTTTTATTGATTTTAGTAGGAGAGGGAGAGACAGAAACATCGATGAGAGAGAACATCAATTGGCCACCTCCTGAATTTCCCCCACTGGGGATTAGGCCCACAACCCTGGGCATATGCCTCAACCAGAAATAGAACCGGCAACCTCTTGGTGCATGGGTCGACGCTCAACCACTGAGCCACACCGGCCGGGTCTCGGTTGAGTGTTTTTAATGCACAAACGTGTTAATCTCCATGTAGCCAATTCATCTATTTTTTCTTTTTTTCTGTGCTTTTGGTGACAGATCAAAAAAAGCATTGCCCTTAGGGTTAGCCCTCAGGTCTAGGCCTGTGATCCACTGAGTTGGTTTTATGTGGAAGGTTAGGGTCCACTCCAACCTTTGTAAATCCAGCTCCGCCAGCGCCACTTGTTGAACAAATATTTTTTTACATGAACAAATAAAAAAGCTACATTTATAGTTCTTACAGAACTATAAGCCAAAACGAATATACAAATTAAACACAAACAAAACAGATGACCAGTAAAATCCAAACGGCATTAAATTAACATAAAGAATGAGGCTATTTTGCTAAAACTCAATCGCCCATCACTCAGTGGTTGTCCCACCATGGCTTTTCATTGGAACCGCTGCCGGACATCTGTCCCTTATTAGTCTGCCTCTGTTCTGTTCCCATGAGCTGAGAAATGTAATGCTGCAGTGTGCTCACAAACACAAACACACACGCCGAGCAGGAAGCCGCATACAGGGGGCCATACCCGTGGTCATCCCGCTGGGCAAGCACAAGTGTGTGAGTTATTGTTAACACAAAAGCCCACTTGAGAACTCTTAAAGACCTGTGAGCCCTGGCTGGTTTGGCTCAGCGGTTAGAGCATCAGCCCGTGAACCAGACAGTCCCGGGTTCGGTTCCCACTAAGGGCGCGTACCTCGGTTGCAGTTTGTCCCCAGCCCTGGTTGGGTTGTGTAGGTGACAACCACTCGGTGTGTCTCTCACATGGATGTTTCTCTCTCTCTTCCTCCCTCTCTCCCTCCCGCTCTATCTGAGGATAAATGCAAAAATGTCCTCTGGTGAGGATAAAAAAAAAAGAACCTGTGAATCTTGCAAATTGGGCTCAGGACCCCAGGGAGTCCATGGGTCCCAGGTTAGAGACCCTGGTTTAGGCAGACACAGCCCGCAGGCCTCTAGAATGGGCAAGTTCACGCAGCTTTTCTAAGGAGTTCAAGGTTTCCTTCACAGATGTAAACCATTGATTTTATAGTGGGCAGAGCTTGTCTCTGCAGATTATACTTAAAACAAATGTGTCTTTTCTAAATCTGGGTTCCTGGGGTGACCTCAAGTGGGCCACCAGTGCTGCCTGGCAGGCGGTCTCATTTCCCTGGCGGGGTGCCCCCCCCCCCCCCCCCCGCAGCCTTCCTCCTCCACCTCCCGCCCAGCCTGTACCCTGGCTTCCTGTCCATCGAACTCCTCGGCCCCCACAGCACAGCCTGGGCCTTCTCTCCTGATAGGCAGAGGGGCTATTCTGACTGCTACTCAAGCCACCCCTCCCCTCGGCCACCGGAACCCAGCTCCTCTCCCTCCAGCTGGACACCCTGCCGGTCGGTCTCCCCACCCCCACCCCTGCCCCAACAGCATCACGTTTTCCTCTCTGTTCGAGCATTCCCATCAGCCTCCATTCTCCTACCGTAAATTGTAAAAATTCACTCCCCCTTTATTTTTTTTAACACTTTTTATTGGTTTTTTAGAGAGAGAGGAAGGGAAAGAGATAGAAACATTGATGAGAGAGAAACATCCATCGGCTGCCTCCTGCACACCCCCTATTGGGCATCAAGCCCACAATCCTGGCCTGTGCCCTGACTGGGAACCGA
Source organism: Molossus molossus (assembly GCF_014108415.1). Classification (NCBI taxonomy): domain Eukaryota; kingdom Metazoa; phylum Chordata; class Mammalia; order Chiroptera; family Molossidae; genus Molossus; species Molossus molossus. The sequence goes on along the minus strand of NW_023425348.1, from coordinate 90,426,513 downwards.
ACCAGGACCTCTCAGTCCCTGGGAGGACACTCAGTCCAGTGAGCCACACCGGCAGGGCTCAGTCCCCTTTAATGCCATCTTATTTAGGTCCTTCCCTTTGCAAGAAAGCTCCCCGAGTCCCTCTGGAGTGGTCTCTACCCTCTTTCCACTTCCGCGTCCGTTCTCAAGTAAACCGGCTCCAGACAGGTTGCAAATAACACTGCCCTTGTCAGGGTCGCCTGCATCCCGCATTAGCAAGTGGATTGTCAGCCCTGCGCACGGCACCTTCAGCGGCATCCCACTCAGATGCTCGCGGTCCCTTCCGGAGACACGTCCCCCACCGGGCCTCCCGTTGCCACTCACCCGGTTTTCCTCCTCCCTCGTTCCGCCTGGCCCAGCCTCTGCCACAGGTGTGCCCAGCACTCCTTGTACCTCACGGGTTTAATGTCACCACACACTGATGACATTTCAGTTTCCGCTTCAGCCCAGACCTCCCCCTGCACCCCTGCCTCACAGCCAGCTGCCAGTCCCGTGTCTCCACGAGGAGGCCACACAGGTGCATCACACTTAGTGTGTCAGGCTGAGTTCCTCCCCCACCTCCTTCCCCCTCTCGTTTAGTGACAACTCCAACCTCTGGTTTGTTCAGACCAAACACCTTGGCTCCACAAACGGCCCACATGCACCAGAAAAGACTCAGCTGCCATTTGTCATCAGGGAAATGCAAACCAAGACCACGGTGGGATATCACTGCACACCCACGGGGGCGGCTATCATTTAAAAGCACGAAAAGCAGACAATAACAAGTGTTGGCAAGGAAGCAGAGAAGGTGGAACCCACAGAACACAGCTGGTGGGAAAATTAAACGGAGCCTCCTCTTAGTGCTCCCCGGTGACCCCGTCCCCGCCTCCGCAGCTGATGTCTTTGTCCCCCAGCAGAGGAGCAGCCCCTGATGCAGGGACCACGTCCGTCTGTCCACTTCTCCACCCCAGCGCCCAGCTCCACCTCACATGTAAAACGGTTTCTGTTGTTGAATGAGTGTCTGATTTTGGAAACAGAAACAAGCTGGGAGGAGTGGGTGACCCAAAGGCCCCCTCCCTGCAGGAAGACCCAAGCGATAAGGAACAGGGTTTGAGAACCCTCCAGACCCAGCGGTGCCCAGCCCTTCAGAGGCGTGGCTCAGGAAACAGCCCCCAAGAGGAACTCAGGAATCAGGTCAGCGATGGACTTTCCAAGACCTGACTGAGATTCAGGACCCCTGTCCCCTCCCCGTCATCCAATGACATCCAAGAACTGCACAGAAGCAAGAATTCTGGGTCAACAGTCTCTCTCCCAAAAAGCAGTCTAAGAAGCAGAACTGGCAACTGCTTTCAAAGGAAAGGCTGGCCTCTGGGCTTGTGGGGGAGCACGGAATGGTGGTGCATACGGGCCCTGCGCTCCCACTGAGCTGACTTGAGCCCCGGCCCTGACCCACACTGCAAGGGACCCAACCTCCCTGTAAATGGGCTCCTGTGACACGCCAGGCTTAGAGAAGACGACACCTCTGAGGTGCCGCACACAGCAGGTGCTCTTGCCGCTTGCTGCCAGCAGGTCACCGTGAGGTCCCTGGATGGTGCCACATGAGGAAAGACATGTAGGAAGAGTCGGAAGAGACTGCCATAGAGCATCTGCTTAGCCACTGCCTTGATCAAGAATACTGACCCTCTTTCTCCTCCTCAGTCTCCTCCAGTCAACCTCTGAGCCTTCACTTTTAATTCCCCTCCAGGAAGGACAGCCTCGTACAAAGTGCTGCCATCGCAAGATCAGGCGAGCAGAACTGGCTTCCGGCAAATTACTGGACTGGCCCTCCAACTCATAAATTACCTCTGTGACCAGCCTGGCCAGTTTCCAAGAGAACGTCCAGCCCCGGAGTGGGCCACATCCAGGGCCGTTTCCCAATCCGCATTCCAGGGAACCTTGGTACTCTGCAGCTGTTCCTGGGCAGGCAGTGGGAAACCCTGAGTCAAACAGACACTGTAATGCAGGACTTCTCAGAGCCTTTATATACTAATGGGCTTTAAGACTTTCCAAAAGGTGGCAAAGTAGACAGCCGGTTACAAAATCTTTTTGCAGAGCATCTATTATATCTTACAAACACCTTGAGCTCCAAGGAACACTACTGACAAAATGCTCATTTGCAGTTCCCGCCTACTTTCCAGCGGAGGACTCTGAGGTCCCACACTGCCGGCCGCCGCGGGAGCCAGCCTGCTGGCCCCACGCTGGGGCTCTCCGTGGCGTGGAATTTCTGAGGCTTCTGAGCCAAAATACAGACCTAGGGTGTAAAGTGACCCTCTGCCTCCTCCCTGGGGGATCCCTTTCCTTGGCACCCCCTTAGCTCCAGCAAGGCTGGCGAGGCACAGAGCCCCGGGTTCCATGGCGGCCCACCGATATTCCCCCTCCTCCCAGTCAAGTCTGAGCTCCCATCCTTGCCCTGCCCCCTGCAGGACACAGGAGCACCCTCAGCAGTACCCATCGAAGCCGGTAAATAAAGAACCTCAGCCCCTCGGAAGTCTCAGCACCTTCCCTGGACCTGCTCGTGGCACCTGAGGACAGGCAGGGCCTGCGGGAGGAGCACCGCCCTGCTCAGCCCCTTGACTGTCCTGGCATCCCTCTGTCTGCCAACCCGTGCCTCACCCACCCACCGCCTGCCAGACGCCCGAGAAGCCCTGCCACCACGCAGCCCGCTCCCTCTGCCAGCTGCACACATCTGCCAGAGGGGACTTTGTGTCGACTGACACAACATGGTCCTGAGCTGATGGACAGGTGACTTTAGGGGGTATGCTTCCTTGTCCATAACAGGTAGAAACAAGGGAGTGGGCACGCCACACATGACAGTGACTTTGGCCAAAGTGTGACCTAGAATGTGCTTGGGTCATGGAGGGACATTGTGGGCCCTGCAAGAAAATCGGGAGTTTTAAGGTGTCGGTGGGAGAGACAGATGGTGTTTAAATGAAATCACATATTGAAGGCCCTTGGTACTGGGCTGGGCTCAGAGCGGATGCGCATACATTTGAACTATTTCACTTAAACAAATATTTTGGCTAATCATGAGCCCCTCTTCCTTCAGGGCTAATAGGTGGTGAAACAACCTCTGTGTAAGCCCTGGATGCACCACCCGCCACAGCAACACAGGCCAGACCCTCCCTTAGTTCTCTGTCTGTAGAGTGAGGGTTAATATCCCTCCACCTAACTCAGAGGAGAGTCAGGCTTCGCAAGCTGCAGAGACGTTAGCTGCTGCGCCTTCTGATCCTGGCTGCGTGTTTTGTATCTTTATCATGAGTATCAACTGGCAAAAGGGTGTTTCTGAGAACAAAGCCCTTTGGCAAATGGCAGGCCAGGCAGAGCTGCTTAGACTGAGATAGAAGTTTTTGCTTTAAAAAGAAATTAAAGTTGTCTATGCCTTTAAAGCCATTTGGCTGAATTGCTGACTCAGGAAGCAAACATTGGCCAGACCGAGATAATTTGGTGTGAGCTCCCGCACAGCAGAGAGGGCTGTGCACTTCCAGGACGTCTGGAGCAGCGGCTCGTCAGCTCTGCAAAGGGGAAGTCTCACCAGGTAATAAGAAAGCTACAGGGCTGGAAGCTGAGCAGAATTTATGACGTTAATTAAGTGCATCAGGTTCCTACTCCCTGCAGCACCGGCTCGGCTGCCTGCAGCTACAGATGAGGTGTCCATATCACGTCTACATGGCCATGCTTCCCAGCTGCATACCACAGCCCCCTCCAGGGCATTCACATGGGCTCAGACAAGCCCAGACCTGTCTCCTCTCTGGCCTCTAGGAAAGCAGGCCCCCACCAGCCATCAGGTCTGCCCCTGGTGTCCCCAGGCTGCCCATGCTAGAGAATCAGGGTCAGGCTGGGGTTGAGGCAGAAATGCACGGCTCTGGGCCCACCCCAGAGCTGTGCTGTCCTTTGCCACCCAGGCCTGGAAGGGACACTGCCTGGGCCCAGAGGCTGAGCACCTCTCACGGGAACAGCTCTGCAGGTCCTGGCCTCAAGCCGCCCCTCCTCTGCCGTCCTTGCCTCTCTTTCCTCTCCCTGGGCACTTCTGCACCAAACCCTGTCTTCTCCTCCAGTCCGGAGAGATGAAACCACCCGTGTGTTCATTCTTGCAAACAGGATGAGGCTAACACAAGGCCCCAGGCCCACAGACAGTAAGCTCTGCTCACAGTATGGCCACCTCAGGGACACCTGCTACATCAAACTCCTCTTTATCCGTGAATAGAGGTGGGAAAAGGTGTGCTCAAAACCTCTGCTGTCAATAAAGAATTGCACCTGGCTACAAGCAACAGAGAACCAAAATAACAGTGTCTAGAATAAGATAGAGGTTAAATGTGTGTCTTCTGTTAAAAGAAGTCTGGAGCCCTGGCCAGTTTGGCTCAGCGGTTAGAGCATCGGCCTGCGCACCAAAGAGTCCTGGGTTCGATTCCAGCCAAGGGCACATATCTCGGTTGCAGTTAGTCACCAGCCCCAGTTGGGGTCGTGCAGGTGGCAACCAATTGATGTGTCTCTCTCACACTGATGTTTCTCTCTCTCTCTCCCTCCTACTCTGTCTGAAGATACATGTAAAAATATCCTTGGGTGAGGATTAAAAAAAGAGAGAGAAGTCTTGTGGCAGCCAGTGCAGAGTTAACACAGCAGCTCCATGACCACCAGTGACCCACGTTCTTCTATCCTGCCTTCTGCTATCATTAACTTGAGGGTCCTATGCTTGAGGTCACCTCATGATCCCAAAATAGTTACTGCAGCTCCAGACATTACATCCACATTCCAGGAAGTAGGGAGTAGAAAGGGGCAAGTGCAAAAGGACATGCCTCATAGCTAAGTCAGCCTTCTTCCAAGAGCTTTCCCAGAAACTCCACCCAATAACTTTTAATTACATCTTATTGGCCTCTTTCTGAAAGGCTAAGAAATGTGGTATTATAAAAAGCCCATTGACACACCCAACAGACAGGGGTGTGGATATTGGTTAAGCAAATAGCAGCCTTGGACACATTTTCTTGAGAGCTAGACAAAAGTAAGGAAACAGACTCAGATTAATTTCTCACCTGGTTTCTTGGGCAGGGGGTGGAGGGGTCACAAGAAGAGACTAATGCAAGTCCAGAAACAGTGATTATGGCATAAAAAGAGGCAAAGTATCGGGTACTCTCAGCCCATTCTACACCTGAGATGCAACCCTGATTTGTGGTGCTCACCTTAACAAGTCTCCTGTCATATTCCACTTCCAAGCAATGATTGAAAACAGTAACTGCCTAATGCTCAGCTGGTGGTCTACTGGGACCTCAGGGTCTTTATCGCCTGGGTTTTCACGGAGTTTGTTCCTCCCCATCCATCTTTTGTTTGTGTTGTTTGTTTTTCTCCTTGAAACACTTTACTCTAATTCCCCATTTCCAGAGTCTCTGGACCATTGTGGCACCAAGTGGCTGATCAGAATGAAAGCCGAGCTCGGAAGAGGACCGCCACAGAGTCACGTGGTGCCTGGCATGCTTTATTTCAAAGGCTGCTGACATGTCTGCCTTTCTGAGCTGGCATGTCTGCCTCCGACAAAGAAAGCCCAGAGCTGACAGTCAGGGCGCTTCAGGCTCTGCAAGTTGAGGCGAGACCTTAGGTGCAGAGAAAGCTGAAATGTATAGCAGAGGAAAGAAATGTCTTCAAGGTAAGAGGTAGCTCAGAGCCAGAATAAACATTGTGATTAAGAGCTTAGGGTCTGGAGTAGAGAGACCTGGGTTCCAGGGCCAACATTCCTGGATGCCATCGTGTGACCTTGGACAATTTACCTCTCTGAGTGCATGTTCTTCAATCCATAAGATAGAACAATAACACGTAATAAAGATAATGTAGAACCTATTCATGACATGAAATCATCTGTGGGCAGCACTTGGCTGGTGCCTGGCTCCTGGCACAGGGCAAGTGCCCAGTAACATGAGCAATTACTACTATTTGTCTGACAACAGCAGTGGTGATGATGGTATTGCCTTGTATCTGGATGGCACACAAGGGGTTTAGCACAGGGCCTGGCACATAAGACTTGATAAATGGGTTCAACGTCATTATTATCCTTGTTGTCGGTGAAGGAAATACCCTGAAAGTGTCTCCTCTTTCCAAAGGCAACTAAGGACACTTCCTGAGTCCAGTTCCTGGGCCTCCACTGAGAGCGTCCAAGCCTGGGGCAGAGGAGAGGCAGCCACAGAAGTCGCGCGAGGCAGCTGGAAGGGCGCTGAGCTGCAGAGTCTGGGTGGCGTCTGCAACTCCTTTGGGGTAGAAAAGCCCCCCCAGCCCACCACTGCCAAGGGACCAGGGCTCAGAGGCAGTTTCTCCCAGCTCCCTCTGTGTCCAGTGTCCTCCCAGCAGCCAGCCTGTGACAGGTTTGTGGGGATCTGTCAGAGAGCAGGCCCTGCCAGGCACCTGTTGGCCCCCGCTGGGCATGAAAATAACATACGTGGGGGAGGGGCACAGCAGACACCCCTTACTCCACAGCACAACCTCCTTCCAAGAAAGTGGCGATGGCCTGAATTTCTGGTGGAGATACTGGTTTCTGAGAGTCCCTACCATAAAACTGGACTTGTGTCCCTGTGGAAAATTCCACACTGCAGAAAGCATGGCCTAATGAGCAGGAGACAAGCATCAGGAGACCTGGCTCTCATTCGGCAGCCCTGGGACTGTGGGTAAGTGTCCTTCCCTGTGTGGCCTTGGTCTCCCCATCGGGAAGGTAGGGTGGTTGGTGAGATCCGGAGCTCTAAACCATGCATCAGGGAAGCTTGTTACAAAGGCAGATTCCCGACCCCACCCCCAGAAATCGGATTCAGCTGGACACAGAGGGCCCAGGAACCCACTGTGCCTCTTCCCAGGGCACACGCGCCCCTGGCTGTCACTCAACTGATGGTTTCAGGTGTCCCAGAGTCGCTCTGAGCATGACTGTCTCCTGGGCTCCAGGGAGTCAAAGGGATTGGGAGGGCCAAGAGGGGAGCAGCGAGAGGCTCTGGCCCAGCATGGGGTGTGTACTCCACCCACGGCAACCCACCACCCCAACAGGGCAGCTGCCGCATTCAGGGGCTGCTGGGAGATGCCCCTGATGGAAATGGTCTCCTTGCTTCTCTCGCCGAGAAGCCCTTACCTTGTTTTCAGAAATCCAGGAGTGGCGGTCTCAGCTGAGAACCGGGGAGCCGGGCTTCGCACTGGGGCGGAGGCTCCCAGACGCTGAGCTCCTGATGCCTGTCTCCGCTCACCTGTGCAGCCGTGGGGCGGGGCCATCCACGCCATCTGGGTCTCAGTCCCACAAATCCCTGGGGTCAGTAAAGTGCAGCTGGAACCTACTCCCGGGGGCGGGGTGGGGGGTAAACTGGCAGAACAGGGTGTTTGCTGCAAAGCTTCGACCCTGCGCTCTGCGCCTCCCTCAGAGTGCTAGTAAGAGCTGCTCACGTGCACACGCGCGCACACTCATAGGTGCACACTCACATATATTTACACACTCACACAACACATGCTTTGCTCACGTGCACACATACACATTCATACTCTCACACATACTCACCCATGTGCACACACACATACTCACATGCACACACATTCGTGTACTCACACAGACAAGGGTATGTTCCCACCACCACCCACTCCCAGCTGGTTTGTTTGTTCCCAAGCTGCTGATACCACGCCAGGCTGGAGCTGAAAGACAGACCCGCCCTGGGTGGTGAGAATGGCAGGGCTAGGGCGCCCACCTGGCCCTCACACGCCAGGACACGGGACCCTCCGGAGGGGCAGCGGGGCGGGTGGGAAGAGTGCCCCCTCTCTCGTGCCCAAACATGGTCGCTGGCAGGTCGCTGGCAGGAGCATACCTGGGCCGATCCTGATATCCTTGTTTCTCTTAATTTTTTTTTTTTTTTTTAATCCTCACCCGAGGACATTTTCCCATTTTTTGTTCAGACAGAGCAGGAGGGAGAGAGAGGAAGAGAGAGAGAGAGAGAAACATCAACATGAAAGGGACACATCGAGTGGCTGCCACCTGCACAACCTAATCAGGGCCGGGGACAAACTGCAACCAAGGTACGTGCCCTTATGGGGAACCGAACCCGGGTCTCTCTGGACCACAGTCCTATGCTCTAACCACTGAGCTAAACCAGCCAGGGCTGTTTCTCTTAATTTTTAAAAAAGTTTAAGCTGTGCTTGGCCGGTGTGGCTCAGTGGTTGAGCGTCGACCCATGCACCAAGAGCTCTCCGGTTCATTCCCAGTCAGGGCACATGCCCAGGTTGTGGGCCTGAGCCCCAGTGGGGAGCATGCAGGAGGCGGCCAATTGATGTTCTCTCTCATTGATGTTTCCATCTCTCTCTCCCTCTCCCTTCCTCTCTCTCTAAAATCAATAAAGAAAAAAATTTTTTTCCAGTGTGCAGGCGGCCTTGCCAGGGGCCCTGCTGCACCATCCAGTTCTCTGCGGTGGGCACTCTTCTATCCCCGCTTCACTCCGAGGCAGAGGAGGCCCGGGTCCCGGTGGCTCTGTCCCTATTGCCTGTCTGGAAGAACAGTACCATGATTTGGACCCACTGCTGCTGGCTCCCAGGTTCTGCAGAGCACATGCTCCCAACCACGCCCCACCTGCCCGCTCGCACCCCTCTCTCTGGGAACTCCACCTCCTTCCCACAGATGCTCCGGCCTGTCCCTGCATGGAGGGGAGAGGGAGAGGGGTTCCTTCCCACCCTACTGACGGGCTATATGCCTCCCCCCTTCGCGGCCCAGCCAGACTCCAGGCTGCGGGAGGAGGCCCTCTGGAGACCGTCAGGAGCTCTGCCGGGTGAGCAAGGACACACTCCGCGGGAGAGGTGTCGTTTCATTTTCAAGGAGACAGCGCATCTTGGATCTTGTCCATGCTGCTGCAAGTCATATTAAATGATGGGATCATTCTAAAGGGCAGTTTGATCATACATATCAAAGCCTTTAAAACGTGTGTGCAGGGGCATTTCCCATTAATTCCACTTCTAGGAAACGTGTCCTAAGGAAATATTTGGACAGATGAGCAAAGGTGTAGGCACATGGATGTTCATTGCAGCACTGTTAAAAATAGCAAAGAACTGGAAACAGTCCAAGTAGCCAAAAATAGAGATAAAAATAAATGCAAAAAATAACTTCTAATATATCCACACAATGGAATACTATGCCACCACAAAAAACTGTAGCATCATCACTGACATACATACTCACAATCCATTTCTGGGTTTAAGACAGGCAATAATAAGCTATTTACATTTTGATGCTATTTCCATTAAAACTCTCCTTCAGTAAAGAAAAATCTGGACATGAATGCATGAAAATGTTAACTAAAGGATTATCTGTGGAGACTAACGCCCCAGATAATTTTGTGTTTCCTTTCTGTTTTCTGATTTTTTCTGAAGTGAACATTCGATGAAGGTGAATTTTTGCATTCACAGGAATTTCAAACTACACAGGAGCTGGTGATGTTGGCGCTTCTGGTAACAACAGGTGGCGGCTGAGGGCCAGGGCGTGTGGAAGAGTTTTCACTATGTACTCTTTGTATCCTCTGACTTTTGATCATATGTTTATATCTTTTCACAAATATAAATTAAATTTAAATTCTGCAACAACAACAAAGAAAAGATTTAAGGAGCATCTTTGACATTTTACAAACTCCACTTTTGTGCAGCAGTAAATGTGGAAGGAAACCAGTTCCGTCAGAATTGCAAACTCAAAGAAATACTAGCGGGGCCAGGGAAGTAAATGGAACAGAGCCAGTGTGGGCGATAGGGAGTGGGGGGGACTGTGGCAAACTAGAAAGCAAGGCCGTCTCTGTGGCTAGGTGATTCTGCTCCAGCTGATCAGGCCACGCAGGAAAACTGAGTGCCCCGGGGCTGCCAGCCCTCGCAGTTTATTAACAAAAATCAAACATCCAGATTTCCATATGCTTTTTCTCATTTTAAAACAGGTGCTGCTTGCTCTGGACGGTTTTTGCTCAGTGGTTAGAGCGTCAGCCCGCGGACCAGAGACCGGGTTCGGTTCCCGCTAGGGGCACGTACTTCGGTTGCGGTTTGTCCCCAGCCCCAGTTGGGGTCATGTGGGTGGCAACCAGTCGGTGTGTCTCTCTCACACCGATGTTTTTCTCTCTCTCTTCCTCCCTCCCTCCCTCCCTCTCTATCTGAAGATGAATGCAAAAATGTCCTCGGGTGACGATAAACAAATTTTTAAAAACATGAGCGGCCCCACCACCACCAAGTCTCTGTACACAGGCACACAGGCAGCCCATTTGCAATCCCTGCTGCATCACTGGGGGGTGTTCTCAGGGAGCCCCGGGGAACACTGAGGGGCAACTTGCCCAGAGCCAGACGGTGTTGTGCAGAGCACAGGCTGAAAGCCGGCACCTCCACTTCAGTTCTAACAGAAGCTAGTGAACTTGGCAAGTGAATGTTTTCAGGGTTGTCAGGCCCTCTCAGGGGCATCAGTATTCTTTGTTGTTGTTATTAATCCTCACCCAAGGATATTTTTTCCATTGATTTTTAGAGAAAGTGGAGAGGAGGGAGGGAGGAAGAGAGAAACATCGATGTAAGAGAGACACATCGATTGGTTGCCTCCTGCATGACCCCAACCAGGGCCAGGGACCAAACTGCAACCGAGGTATGTACCCTTAACCGGAACCGAATCCACAACTCTGGTCCGGGGGCTGACGCTCTAACCGCTGAGCCAAACTGGCCAGGACAGAAACAATGTTTTTTAAACAATCCATCCCACAGCCTCTGGAGCACCTGGCACCCATCTTAGAGCCAAAATAAGAGTCCTCCAGACTGCAACAACACCAAGAAAACAAATAGAAAGCTGACTGGAAAGCTAAGTCCTGATCATGTTTGCACCTGGATCAGGCCTTGCCTGAAGCTACCCCTGAACTGTATAGTTACAAGAACCTAAAACTCCCATTCTGCTGAAGCAAGTCTAGGTTGTGTTTCCTATTACTTATAACCAAGAGAATTGAAGTGTACATGGCAGAGCTGTCCAGATACATACCCAAGATGACTGTCCCCCTACAACTCACAGCAAAAGCCAAGGACAAAGAGCCCCATTGGCTGTTCATTTGCCTGCCCCAAGACCTCTGCCCCACACACCCGCATAAATACACAGATGCCACAGACGCCACAGACAGCACTGGGTGGATTTTTATTTTAATGTCAAAGGCACAGCCTCCCAGATGAGCTGAGGCAGTGACTGTGGATGCCAGCCCAGATCCCCAAACTACCCCCTGCCAGGGGCAGCTGTGCCAAAGGGGAGGGGTGGGTAAAAAGGGGGCCTCCTTCCTTAGCCCCAGTAGGAGAGAAGCAGGTGACATAACGTGAGGCAATAATGCTTCAAGGGGTCCCCCAGGGCCTCTTCCTGAACTCCCCAACACGGGTCTTTGGTGGACGTAATTGCACAGACAATCCATAAAGTGACAGCTTGAGAGCAGAGCCTCAGGGGAGGACAGGGGAGAGGTCCCAGTTTCTCCCTGTGGCAACTCAGTGCTTAGAACTGGGGAGGAGCCCTTCCCTGCTGGAGTAGCCCCCTGGGGGAGAAGCTCCTTCAGCCAATAGAGGCAGTCTTGGCCGAGGGCCCCCCACACCCCACTCCCCAGCAGGCTCCCTCCCTCCCTGCATCTCTAATTCTATCTGGTAAGACATAAAAAATTCTCTGCTTATAAAAATACTTCTGCTCTGTCTGGGAGTGGGGGAAGGGAGGGAAGGGCAATCCCTGGGGATGGAGTGGAGCGGAGCGGATGAGCTGGAGGCCAGGTCAAAGCCCCTCTGGGGAAAGGGGAGGTCAGGGGGGAGGGGCTAGGAGGAGGGCAGGGGGCCGTTGGCTCGGCGGGGCGCCCCCTTGGCGGCTGGGGCCCGGCCCGGGGCCGCGGGCGCAGGGGAGACCCGGCGGGAGGTGGCGGCACTCCGCAGCTTCAGTTTCCGCCGCTTGGCCAGCGGCGCGTTCTCCACGCTCTTGAGGAAGAAGCCTTCTCGCTTGCCCCGGTTGAACGCCTGACAAAATACGGCGTGAGCCCCCCACCACCAGCCCGCCTCGACTTCTAGACCCCAGCTTTGGCTCCCATCCCGGACCCTCTCTCCCACGCCACTAGGTCAAGGCCAACAGGCCGCTGGCCTCCGGCCTCCAACATCCTAAAAGGTCCCCAACCCGCCTGAGACCAAGCCTCCGTTCACCTCGCCTCCCTGGGCTCTGAGGACTTCACCTCCGCGAGACCCCACCTTTCCAGGCTCGGTCCACACCCCACGCCCACCCAGAGGCCCCGCCCCTCACCATGAAGGTGACGTTGAGCCCGGAGCGCACGGCCGGCCCAGAGGACTCCAACACGTCCGGTGTCCGGAGCGGGGGCGAGGAGCGCGCGCTGCCGTCCTGCAGCCACGAGCTGCCGCGCAGCCCCTCCAGCTTCAGCCTCTTGGCTGGGTCCACAGTCAGGAGCCCTGGACGTGGGAAGGGGAAGTCTTAGGGCGAGCAGCGAGTTCCTAACAGCCCCACTCTCCTCCCGGACCAGTCCCCTCACCAGGACACTGGACCCAGTGGTGATCCCTATCCCAACATGACCCCGTGGCCTCCCCTCCCCAGAGAGGACCTGTGACGCTCCGCACCTCGGACAAGCTCCTTGGCTTCTTCAGACACGTTCTGCCAGGCCTCCCCATCAAGGGAGAAGCGCCCCTCGCGGATCTTGCACATGATCTCGGCCGCCTGGCTCTGCCCGCCCTGGCCTGAAGCCCCCTGGAAGGGGACCTGCCCCGACAGCATCATGTACTGGGGGTTGGGGGAAAAGTGAGACTGGCCCAGGCTGCGGGCCAAGGGAGGCCAGGAGGCTGCCTCAGCCCACCCCCCAGGGCCATTCACCCTCTGCTCAAGGGTACCTCTTAAGGCCCATTGCCTACGACCCTGCCTTCCAACTCGGAATACTTGGATGCCCACCCCGGCACCGGAGCGACCCTGCCTTAGTGTTAGCATGACCTCTGACCTCAGCCTCATACCAAACCCTAACACTCCCACCAAGATGCCCCCTGCCCCTGGTGCCTCTGCTGCCCTTCATCAGGAAGACCTCTGACCTCAACCTCGGGTGACCCTGAATCCTCTTCGGGGACCCCGCCCCATACCAGAATGACACCGAGGCTCCAGAGGTCGCAGGACTCGTCGTAGCCCTGCTGCGCCAGCAGCTCAGGGGCCGCGTACTGCAACGTGAAGCAGGGCGTCTGCATGGGCCCCGCGGGGCTCTGGGGGCGCAGCCGCGCGAACCCAAAGTCGATAATCTTCACCGGGGCCCCGGGGGTGTCATCAGCATATAGGATGTTCTGTGAGGGCGGCAGGCGGCCATCAGAGGCTGGCCCTCCGCGCTGCAGCACGACCCTGCCGCCGACCCTGCCACCGAGGCCCCACGCCCACCTCGGGCTTAAGGTCGCGGTGCACCACGCCCGCCTCCTCGTGCATGAAGCTCACTGCCGACACGAGGCTCCGCAGGATCTGACTCGCTTCGGACTCGCTGAAATGCCGCTTCTTGCGGATGTGCTCCAGCAGCTCCCCGCCCCGCAACAGCTCCAGAACCAGGTACGTGTGCAGCTGCTCAAGGCAGGGCCGGCCATAGTCAACGACAAGGCCCGCCCCCAGCCTCAGACCTCAAACCCCTTCGCCCGACCTCCAGATATCCCAAAAGAACCACCCCTATTGCCTTCCAGGCCCCAGGCCCTTTGGCCACCTTAAATCCAACGCCCTCCACACCCTCCTCAAATTTCATTCCCTTGGCCATCCTCAGCTTAGTCTTTGGTCCTCCAGCCCTCTCCCCTCCAATCCCACCCCCTGGCCTCGCCCATGGCCCCCACAAACCCCACCTCCTGTCCTCCCCGCCCTCCACCGGCAGCTTCTAGCATCCCTGCTTTCCACTCCAGCCCAGGAAGGCATCACCTGGTCCTGATGCACCTCATGCAGCTTCACCACGTTGGGGTGCGACTGGCATAACCGCAGGGCGGCCACTTCGCGCTGTGTGTTCGCCTCCAGCCTGGGGGCAGGGCAAACAGGGTCAGGATGCATGGCCTCTGGCCCCGCCCTCCTGGAGCCTGCTCCTCCAGCCCGCCCACCCCAGGCCGGCCCACCTGCGGCTGAGGATCTTGACTGCGAACTCCTGGCCACTCTGGCGCTGGCGGCAGCGGCGACACACAGAGAAGCTACCCTGGCCCAGCGCGGGCTCCCGCAGGTCCAGCTCGTACTGCTGGAAGAAGGGCGAGTCCTGGGGATAAAGGGGGCACGTCAGAGGTCCTACTTGAGAGCCTTGAGGCCCCACCCCATTTCTCAGAGATTCCAGATTTCACGAACTTGCCCTGGCTGGTTTGGCTCAGCGGTTAGAGCGTGGGCCTGCAGTCCGGAGAGACCCAGTTCCGATTCTGTCCAAGGGCATGTACCTCGGTTGCGGTTAGTCCCCAGCCCCAGTTGGGGTCGTGCGGCAGGCAACCAGTCGATGTGTCTCTCTCACATTAATCTCTCTCTCTATCTCCCTTCCACTCTATCTGAAGATAAATATAAAAATATCCTCAGGTGAGGGTTTAAAAAGTACATATATATATATTTCACCAACTTCACACCAGGTCACACCCCAGGCACCTGGTAGAGCCAGGTCCAGAATCCCCTGGCCCAGCCCCCCCAAGTCAATTTCTCCCCATCCTGGCTCAACCCACCTGCATCATGGCACTCCTGGCCACCGCTGCCCTGCCTGGCCGGTCTCCAGTGCCAGGTGCTTCTAGCACATCGGTCATCACAGCGTTATTGTGGTCAAACAGGATGGACGGCGCCACGAAGGAATATCCCTGGTTGGGGGGAGAGGTGAGTCAGAGGTGGATGGGCATGGGGGTACTGGAGATACAGGCAGAGTCCCTGGAAGGGCCAGACCTGGTGGGGAGCAAGGCAGGCAGAGGAAGACCCCAGACCAGGGGTCAATGGGGGATGTTGGTTTTGCATCCTGGAACACACAGGATATGTGAACATTTTATTCCAACTTGTTCTATGATCACTTGGGGTCATGTCTGTCCCCCACGAGTCTGTGACAACTCCCCCCCCCCCCTGTTATACTTAAATCTTACAGGATGTGGGGCTGGAATTGCTGGGGACAACCTCAGGGTCTAATGATGGAAGTCCCTGCAGAAAAGCAGAACCAAAAGACGAAGAAATTCCTAATGATATAGGTTCAGCACCTGGATGCAGCCTTGAAGGGCATCGCCTGGCACAATATAGTGGCCCAAAAAGTGACGGGCAAATGCATGAGGAGAGTGTGACCTGCATCACACCTGCTTAGCTTATGAGAATTCAGCTGTGCCCAATGAAGACAAAAGACTCTTTATTCCTTCCTTTCAAATCAAGCTTTGGCCTCCTCTGCAAGGGGGAGCTACTGACGAAATGTAAAGAGAAACCAGAGTTAATACTTTCCTCTCCTAAGGACCCATGTCCTGTCACTTCAAGGGATTCCCACGGGTGACTTTCATGTTTTCTCCTACAAATGCAGCGCCACTGTGCACTGGCGGGCAAACTCCACGTGGGTAGGATCAGTGTCTGTCAGGTTCACTGATGCGTCCCCAGTGCCCAGATCTGTGCCTGGCACATTGCAGGCACTCAGCACAAATTTTTGAGTCATGAAATGAATTAATGAGAGTAACCATCCATTCACAAGAAAGAACTTTCTCAGAACTGTGAGTCAATGGATCGAGAGGCGTTCAACCACAGCGATGTCACTCGCGAGAGCTTCACGGAGGGGACTGACCCATCCATAGTGGATATGGGCCTATTCTTAATCGTTGTAGAACATGTCCTACAGGCCAGGCCCCCACACTGGGCACAGGGACACAGAAATTAAACAAACACAGTTCCCACCCCCTAGGAGCTTCACACCAGGGGAGGCTGTCTCAGTTGGGGTCAGGACGCAACCTGACAACCTGCTCAGGAGAAGGTGCTGTCTGCAGAGGACGGCGCACAAGGAAAGTGCCGCCCAGGGCCACGGGAGTGGGGAAGGCCACACAGGGGCAGCGCTGGACCTTGGGAGCTTGCCAGGTCAGCAACGGTGGGAGGGCACTCCAGCGGAAGGAAGTGCATGTGCAAAGGTACGGAGGTGTGTTGTGGAACCTCTGAGCAGTTTGTCGCTGCTATAGCACCAAGAGGGACAGCAGTGCGCACTGAGGCTAGGGCTCAGAGCAAGGACCACACCATGCAGGGCCTTGAATGCGATGCTGAGCGAAGGACTTTAGCCTTGTCTAACAGGCCTAGGCTTCTAAAATTGGGTGGAGGGGGTCTGTGCCCCCAGGAATGTGACATGGTGTGTCAATGGGCATGCAAAGCCGCGGTATAAGCATGTCATCTCTTCCTAGGTGTCTACTTAAGCAAGCGAGTAATTTTAAAACAGTATTATTACATATCAGTGAAGAGATATGATGGAGTAGACGGGAAATTTAAAGATAAACCATGAAGTTCAAAGATGTGTCCTGCCATCATGGTCTCTATGACTGACAACCCCAGGTACCCCACAAGTGAAAGGTCTGGGGCAGATGCTGAGCCCTGATCAGGACACAGGACCTATGCAGTACCCATGGGTCAGCCAGGGCCAAGGCTGGCTCCCCCACATCTGGGGTTCCTGAGCTCTCACTTACCTGGAAGATGCGAGAGTCCCCAGATGGGGGGCTGCCAGGGGGTGAGTAGACAGGTTCCAGCCGAGTAAACTCATCTGCGAAGTTGCTCACATCCAGCTCTGAGCGGATCTGGGGTCGAAATGGAGCAGGAATCTTTCTGGCAGCCAGAGCAGCCCAATCCAGACCCTGGGAAGAGGAAATGAGAGACCAGAGATCACAGGGCAGAAGGTGGAAACCACTCTCGGCTCAGGCCACCCTCACTGAGCAGCTCCTCAGTGAGATAGGGTCTATCTTGCATTTGGGGGTTCTTCTTGCCCCCAGCTTCTATTTTCCTCCCTCTGGTGGCCCAATCACTATTTCCCTTGGAGAATCACCCTCCACCACTCTCAGTCAATTCTGGGACTTTTAATAGAATTGGCTTGCAAAACAAATATCTTCCTCCTATTACACTTAAACTTTAGAGAATGTGGGCCTAGAATTGCTGGGGACAACCTCGGGGTCTAACGATGAAGTCCCTATGCAGAAAAGCAGAACCAAGAGACAAAGAGATTCCTAATGACGTAGGTTCAGCACCTGGATGCAGCCTTGCCTGAAGTCAACCCACTTTCCTTCAACTTTTCCTTTATGGAAGCTAAAACATGCCCTTTGATGTTTAAGCTAGTGTGGCAGAGCCTGTTCATTGCCTGTCCCATATTCATTTTCCCTATCTTCCTTAGTTCCATCGCCCCAATTTTATTCCAGGAAGCAATGTGTAAACTAAGACAATATTTTACAAACTTCCTTATAGTTAGACTTGCAATAACTTGTAAGCAAACATTGTGAGGTAAGAAACAAGGAAAAGATCCTCAAGAGGAGGGTGAACAGTTGGCAAGTGTCCCACTAGTCATCTTGGACCATGAAGCAACCCTGGGGGTGGAAGCTACATGCTAAAAATGAAGGATCAGCCCCGGCCAGTTTGGCTCAGCAGTTAGAGCATCGGCCTGCGGACCAGAGAGTCCCAGGTTCGGTTCCCGTTAAGGGCCCATACCTCATTTGCAGTGTGTCCCCAGCCCCAGTTGGGGTCGTGTGGGTGGCAGCCACTCGATATGTCTTTCTCACATCGATGTTTCTCTCTCTCTCTTCCTCCCTCTCTCCCTCCCACTCTATCTGAAAATAAATGCAAAAAAGAAGTCCTCAGGTGAGGATTAAAAATAGTAATAATAACAAAAGAAATAATAAAAATGAAGGATCATTTAAAAAATAAAAGGAGCCCTGGCCAGTTTAGCTCAGCAATTAGAGCAACAGCCCGTAGACCAAGCAGTCACGGGTTCGATTCTAGTCAAGAGCACATATCTCACTTTCAATTCGGTCCCCAGCCCTGAGGAGGTAACAGATTGATGTGTCTCTCTCTCTCCCTCCCTCCCACTCTACCAATAAATGAAAAAATATATATATATACTGTATATCCTCGGATGAGTATTAAAAAGAAAGAGTTTGGATTTATGAAGACACCACGGCAGCCCTGGCCTGCCAACCCTAGATTATGTAAGAAAGTAAATTAAAAAAACAAATAAATAGCCATCTATCTTGCTTAGACCACTGTTCATTCAATTATCTGTTAGCAGCCAAACTCTGTTCCATGGATATCACCATTCTGAGTTGGAACTTTTGTCGCTTGAAGCCAGGACGCCTGACCTAGACTTGAAGGCTCAGCTCTGCCACCAGGGACCTCAGCACTGCTGTCACAAGGAGGCTGTTCTGAGAGGAGGGAGAACGAGGGGAACACTGCTTCTGAGCCTCAAGCCTCGAGGACCTTGGGGCCTCTGTGGTATGACTTCTGGTCAACCCACTCCCAGCACCCAGGGCCCAGCACGCACTCAGGGCGGGTTGAGGAATTCATTTAAGGAAACGGCTCAGCCACTTCCCCTGCACAGCGACACATTCACCGCGGAGACTTGGATTCCTGTCTGAGCAGCATCTCCAAGGGCCCTTCTAGGCAGGTACTTGCAGGGACGCCTCAAGGAGATGACACTCGTACCAGGGTAACCGAGTGCCTGGCCCACAGTAAATGCCTCTCAATGGGTGCCTCTGTCACGATGTCAGACAAGTGGCAAATCTGATGCCCACATGTAAACGGGACATAGCAGTGAAGAGCATGGGCCTTCAAGTCACCCGGACGGAGGTTTGAATCTGAGCTCCGCCACTTCTGGGCTGGGTGATCTTGGGCAAATTACTTAACCTTTCTGAACCTCGGTTTCCTCATCTGTAAAGACGGGGGTAATGAGGATGCTTCTGAGGGTTACAAAAAATAATGCAAGCAAAGAGCCGGTACGTAGTAGGTGTTCACTGTCACAGGATCCTGCTAGGCAATGACACTGGCCGTGCACAGCACCCGAGCCGGAGAAGTCTCACCAGGAGACGAAATTCACTCTGCCCTGCCTTCTAACCTGCGCATGCTCTTAGCAAGTACGCAAAGCCTGCATGGCTCACTGACCGTCCACCTGAATTACAGGCACATGGACAGTACAGGGACAAAGAACAAAACTCCTGGATGGATGCTAAGAGCCACGAGTGTGGCTTTTAGTACTGACCTGGGCTAACAGGAGACCTGGGGTCTGTGTCTAGCTCTATACATTTGCTGTACGGTTTGGGGCAGGTCACCTCCCTTCTCTGAACCTGTCCAATGAGGGACTGACGAATCTACTCTCCAGTCCTTGGCAGTCCTGACAGTCGATGAACCTAGGATTCTTTCCCCCAGGAATACATCTTCCAGGTTGCACTAGAGACGGATGAGCAGATAAGCCTGCTTTCCCGGTCTGGGGATTTTTCCCAATCAAGTGAAATTGGCCAGTCTCAGCCCATCCCACCGCTGTCCCCGAGCCCAGAGCAGTCTGGCTCAGGTATGTGCCTCTAGAGGTGTGGGGGCGGCTCAGGAGCCTCACCTGAAAGAAACGGTGGTTCTTGACTTCCTGTGCCCCCTGGGGCCCTGCCCCCAGCCGCTTCTTAGGGTCCTTGCAAAGTAGCCGCTGCAGCAGGTCCTGCGCCACGGGCCCGATCCGAGGGGGGAAGGGAGGGGAGCACCTCAGGATCCGTCTGGGAGGATTTGGGGGGCGTCAGGGGCAGTGAGCCCCCCCAACCCTGCCCAGCCACCTCAGCTGCCCTGCGCATCCAGCCCCACTCACCGGGACACCTCTGCCTGTGTGTTCCTCTCGCCCTCCAGCGTGAAGGGCGAGGCCCCTGTCAGCAGCTCAAAGATCAGGATGCCCAGGCTCCACCAGTCCACAGCCTGCTGGGGCCAAGCCAAGGTGAGGGCCTACAGCCACCCGGCCTCGCCCACCCCCACCCCCCACTCCCTTGCCAACCCACCTTGCCATGCCCCGACTTGCTGCGGATGATTTCGGGGGCCATGTACTCGATGGTGCCGCAGAAGGAGAAGGTTCGCTCTTTCTGGGAGGGCAAGAGGACCCATTTTGGACACCCAGCAGCTCCCAAGGCTCAGCGGAGGACTCACTGGACTTGTGAGGGTTGGAGCAATGGGAACTTCCTGAACGCAGGGCCAGGGGCTATTTACCTCTGCACCCCAGAGAAACGCGGAGCCAGGGCGGAGCAAGAGGGGGCAGGAAGAAGGCTTGCGTGGGGGTGCAGGGTGCGAGATCGCCCTCACTCACCTCCTCGGTCAGGAACTCCTTGCTAAGCCCAAAGTCTGTGAGGACGATGTGGCCCTCGGAGTCAAGCAGCACGTTCTCCAGCTTCAGGTCTCGGTAGATGATGCCCAGCTGGAGAGACCAAGAGGGGCACTGAGGGCTCCTCCCCTGACACCCCCAGCTCACCAGGGCACTGCTCAGGAGAGGGGATCTCCAGGGCAGGAGTGGGCCTGCGCAGGAAAGGCCATTAAGAGGCAAAAGCAAGGAAGGAGGACGCCATGAGGGGCCCCAGCGGAGCAGGCCCGAGGTCCCAAGGAGAAGGAAGCATGTGAAGAGCCAAGGCACAAGGTCTCCGTCTGAGAAGGTTCTGTGAACGTGGCCCCAGGAGGCAACCCCCAGTGCCCTGTGAGAGGAAAGCCCCTTGGAGGAGGTGCCCGGGGAAGAGACCCCACTAGGCAGCGCTAAGGCCTCCTTCCAGGAGGCCTGGGGAAGCAGCTTCCACTGTCTCACTGTCTGCCAGGAAGCCCCGGGACAGAGAGCCCAGAGGCTGTCGGGTTTGGAGGCCCTTTAGAAGGCCGAGACCCAGTGCTCACGTGGCCAGGTCCTCACCCACCTTGTGCAGGTGTTCAAGAGCCAGCACGATCTCGCCCCCATACACGCGCACCTCAGCCTCCTTGAAGTGCTGGCGCTGGTAGAGGTGGGTGAACATCTCGCCGCCATTCACATAATCTGGGGGGGAGAGTGGATGTTGGGAAGCAGTCCCCACTGGTGGCCCCAACGGCTTCCTGGCCCCCATGGTTGGCAGGTGCCTCCCCTTACCCAGGATGAGGTGCAGCTTGGCATCGGTCTGGAAGGCGTAGTGCAGTGTGACCAGGAAGGGCGCCTGGCGCACCAGCTCCAGCACAGAGCGCTCCGTGCGCGTGTGCTCCCGCGTCTTGGCGCGCTGCACCAGCGCTGCCTTGCGCAGCACCTTCATGGCATACAGCTTCCCTGAGTCGTGCCCACCCGCCTTCCGCACCAGGAACACCTTCCCGTAGGCTGTGGGAGTAGGGAGTGGGCAGAGGGTAGCTGTGAGCACAAGGGCAGTATAGACTGGTGGGCGTAGGAGTAACGCCAACCCAGGAGGGTGTGCAAATTGGAGGGAGGAGCTGGGGTGAGAGGAAGGGAAAGGTGTGCACAGCACCCGGAGGGTGCTCAGCAAAGCCAGAGAAGGAATGTGCACACCAAGCTGGGGGGCATGCCACTCAGGAGGCCTGCAGAGCAAGGTGGGGGCAGGGTATGTGCAAACCTGTGGAAGATCAGACAGATTTGAGGGGATGTCAATCCAAGGAGGGAGGCAGAGGTACAGGCAGACAAGGAAGGGGTGTGCAGACCTGAGCTGGGAGTTTGAAAAGCGGGGGAGAGGCTCCCATCTCAGCAAGGCGAAGAGCTGAGCATTCACCTGGGAGGGCTGCACGCACCCAAGGTTTGACAAATTCAGGAGGCCTTGCAGGGAGGAGCGGCCCCGAGAGTGGGCATGCAAACCCTGGCAGGGCAGGGTGGGGTAGGCAAGGCGTTGGTGCCAGGAAAGGGTGGGGGGCATGGCCGGTTGCCTGGCCCAGGCCCAGGCGGGTGTGCCGGCAGGGAGGCCCCGGGCACTGTGCCTGGGACATCTGCTCGGTGAGTGGGGGTCCTCACCTCCCGTGCCCAGCACCTTGAGCAGCTCGAAGTTCTCCACGCTCACCTTCTCCTCATGCCCAGTCAGGTTGGCTGTGGGCACAGGGGGCAAAGGAGCCCAGGCATGCATGAGCCCTCCCTGCGGCCCGCGCAGCCATCACCCCGCCCCGCGTCCCCGGCGCCCCCACCTTCCGTGATCCGCAGTTCCACCGCGCAGCCCTCGTCCTCATCCTCGTCCCCCATGGCGGGCGGTCGCTGGGGCTGCGCTGCTGGGCTCCGGGCGGGCGCCGGTTACATGGCGGCTCGGGCCGGGGCGGGCGCTTCCTGGTGCCGCCTCTGGGTCGAGTCGGGCGCCGGCGCCGCCTCCCAGCTCCCGCCCTGCGCGGCCTGACTCAGGCGCTGGAACGTGACAGCGCCCGGCCGAGGGCGGCGGGCGGGGGCGCGGCCGGTGCAGGGCGGGCCTCAGCGCTGTGCACTCCGAGTGCACCGAGCTCCCAGGACCTCGGAGCACCCTGGGAGCCGTGCCCCAGGCCATCCAGGGACCCCTCTTGGGCAGACACTCCCAGGGCGGGTGTGGATGCCTGCTGAGGCCAGTGGTGCTGAGGCCCCGAGCCTGGGCCCTAGTGGGGCCCACAAAGGCGCTTTGGAGCCTTCCTCTCCAGGTGCCAGCCCGCGGGGCAGCCCAACACCTCTTAGCCACCAGGGAAGATGAGAGATTTCATAAAATTCACAACACACCACCATGTTTTCTATCCCTCCTTGAAGGCAGCAAATAG
The DNA here is from genome assembly GCF_014108415.1 of Molossus molossus. NCBI lineage: Eukaryota > Metazoa > Chordata > Mammalia > Chiroptera > Molossidae > Molossus > Molossus molossus. The sequence continues at coordinate 90,403,832 of NW_023425348.1, read as the reverse complement.
GGGAGGGGTCTGTGGGTCCCCTTGGCAGATGAGCAGCCGAATGCCATGGGGCTGCCCTTGTCCAGCTGCTGCCAGCACAGCGTGCCCAGCACCTCGAACTCCGTGTGGCCACCACTCGGTGCTGGGCAGCCTAAGAGGGTGCTTGGGTCCTTGAAGCCACACGGCCCAGCTGAGACCCTCTCCCCTGGAAACTTGCCTTTGCCCCAGGGTGTGTGGTGGGAGGGGCAGTGTCTAGGAGCTCAGGTGCCCTGAGAACCAAAGCCCTGCCTCTGGGCTCCCTCTACCCAGGGAGCACCCACAGGGGGCACTGAGAGGCTGCTGGAGCCAAGCCCCACCCCATGGCAGGGACAGGTGGCGGCATCTCTTTATAGCTGATCTGTAAAAGGACCACAGGCTTCAGCTCCCTTCACAGCCCACCCAGTGCCACACACCCTCACGCAGTTCTGCCCCATCGTCCCCAAGCCTGGCACAGTGCCCACGCAGAGCCCAGAGTAGGCCTCAAAAAGAGGTGTCAGCCCTGGCAGGTTAGTTCAAGTGGTTAGAGCATCATCCTAATACAACAAGGTTGTAAGTTCGATCCCTGGTCAGGGTACATACAAGAATCAACCAATGGCTGTGGCCAGTTTGGCTCAGCAGTTGAGCATCGGCCTGCAGACCAGAGAATCCCGGGTTCAATTCTCGCTAGGGGCACGTACCACCAAAAAAAAAAAAACAATCAACCAATGAATACATAAATAAATGAATAGCAAATTTCTCTCTCTTGCTCACTCAACTCAATAGATCATTGTTTTTGTTTTTTTTTCTTTATTGATTTTTCTTTATTGATTTAGAGAGAGGGAGAGGGAGAGAGATAGAAACATTGACGAGAGAGGACATCGATTGGCTGCCTCCTGCAGGCCCCACTGGGGATCGGGCCCATAACCCCCAGTATGTGCCTTGATCAGGAATCAAACCGGTGACCTCTTGGTGCATGGGTCGACGCTCAACCACTGAGCCACACCAGCCAGGCAATAGATAATTTTTTTAACAATTTTTAAAGGGGTATCAGAGCCACACGGGGGTGGCCTCCTCTCACCATCTGGCCCAGAGCCCAGACTGGCCAGTCCTCCAGACTCTTCCCCTCCCTGATAACTGGCAGGGGCCACCAACAGCGTGGGGCAGCCATCAAACCTTCACCCTGAGGCTTAGGGAGGGGCTTCCGGCTGCAGGCCAGGGGTCCACTCCCACAGCCTCAGCCTCTGAAGCTGGAGCTGAGAGAGGGCAGCAGAGAGGTGGGTGCCCTCAAGGGGGCTGTGAAAACCCGAGTCAAGCTGCTGCAGTCGCCCTGAGGACGCTGGTCTGGCTGCCCTTCCCAGCGCTGCCTCCTCCCAGATTCAGGCTGCCTCAGCTCACTTTGGGCAGCCCCACCCTCCCCTGGGCAGCCTCCGGTGTCTTGACTCACGTCCTGCCACCCAGCCTAATTGACTTCCTGGAAGTCACCCTAGAGGCCCTGTGTCCATATCACTTTTTGTAACCCCCCACCCGCCCCCCGCAACAGCCCCCAGCACTAGGTGACACTCACCAGGCCGGGAGCTCCCTGGGAGGGGCTCAATGCCAAAGCAGTGGGAGGGGAAGGATGAGAAGGAAAACGTGCAAGGAGAGAAGATGATGCCAGAAGGGGAGGGCAGGGTCTCCCCTTTATCATCCCCCACCCCAAAGCCCAGACCCCACCTTTATGTTGTTAATTTTCACTGGAGGATATTTTTTCCCACTGACTTTTTTTAGAGAGAGTGGAAGGGAGGAGGGAAGATGAGAGAGAGAGAAACATCCAGGTGAGGGAGACACATCGATTGGTTGCCTCGCGCACAACCCCACTCAGGGCTGGCATGACCCAGGTATATGCCTTTGACCGGGAATCAAACCTGCCACCCTCCCATGTGCAGGCCAACACTCTAACCACTGAGCAACACCAGCCAGAGCCAGAGCCCACCTTTTTAACAAAGGCTTAGCCCAGACTCAGGCCCTACCCACTGCTGGCTACCCAGACCCACCTTCCCCCCCTCCATGCAAGCCCAACTGGCCCCATCTCTGAAGAAAGCCCTTTGCTGCCCTGTGCCAGATGAGGAAGCCAGCGGCCACAGATCCCACCAGTAAAGGACTCCAGGCTGCAGGTGACCCTGGCGCCTCAAGGTTCTGGATGCAGCCAGTAGACACAGAGCGCACACTCAGTTATTACATCCCAGCTTTATTCTCATGTCTCAGCTAAGGCTCAGAGATAGGACCAGGCCACGGTCTCCAGGGAATGGTCCTTGGCTGCCCGCCTAGACCCGGTAAAGGGGCTCTCCTGCCCACTCCTGCCTGCCTCTCCCACCCGGGGGCTCCCACAGACTCCTCCTTCGCAGCGAGGGCCGCATGGCAGAGCCAGAGCCCTGGCAAGGAGCTGCTGGTGGGGGCCCGTCAGCCCTGCTTATGGGCTCAGCCCAGCTCCAGCTCAGGGACCCAGTGCCGGCCACGGATGGCCCAGGGGCCCAGGCCTCCTTGTCCGAGGGCTTGCCCCAGAGACCCTGGTTCCCCACATTCTTGGGCTGCCTGAGGCCCCCACCAGGACTCCAGCGGCGAGAGGACCGTGCTCCCAAGCTCCCCGTCCACGCGCTGTCACTGGCTGAGGGAAGGGGTGAGAGGTTGTTTCTCCGGTTCCTGCACCTCGAGGCCTGGAGGGAAAGCTCGGCTCAGGCCCGCTCCTCGGGGGACTCCCAAGCCTTAGCTGCGGCCCAAGGGTCCTCCATCTCCTGCCCACCCCCGCCCTCTGACCTCTCAGCTCCCCCTCACCCCAGCTGCACCGGCCACTTAGCCAGGCCTCCCAAATGCCAGGCCTGTGCTTCACTGTTCCCTCTGCCCAGACATGTTAACACAACCCACTCTCCCCTCCCGTCTTTGCTCCAACTTCGCCTCCTTCGGCAGCCCTCCTTGAGCACCCTGATTAAAACTGCACCCCAGCCACCTGGTGCTTCTGACCTCCCTCCCCCAGCTCGCCTTTCTCCCAGAACATTACCACCTCCTAATATTCGGGGAGGTCTGCACCGCGATGTGCCTAAGTGTAAAATACCAATGAACTTGAAAGACTTAGTATGAAAAGCATAACATGAAATATCTCGTTAATGATGTTTTGCACTGACTACATGTTAAAATGGTAATAATTCAGGCCCACTGAGTTAAATAAAATGTTATTAAAATTAAGTTTACCTTTTTTTCATTTTTCTAATGGGGCTACCAGAAAAGTTTAAATTATATGTGCAGCTCACATCTTATTTCTATCGGGCTGTTGTAGATAATTATTATGTTTTGTTTCGTTTTGTTTTTATCCTCACCCGAGGACATCTTTTTTTTGCCTTTATCTCCAGACAAAGCGGGAGGGAGAGAGGGAGGAAGAGAGAGAGAGAAACAATGTGAGAGAGACACATCGACTGGCTGCCACCCACACAACCCCAACTGGAGCCGGGGACAAACCGCAACCGAGGTACGTGCCCTTAGCAGGAACCGAACCCGGGTCTCTGTGGACCGCAGGCCAACGCTCTAACCGCTGAGCCAAACTGGCCAGGGCTAATTATTATGTTTATACATATTGTTTAAAATATTTATAAAACAGCTCGGCTGGTGTGGCTCAGCGGTTAGAGCGTCAGCCCAGGGACCAATGAGTTGCGGTTTGATTCCGGTCAAGGGCATGTACCTCGGTTGCAGTTCATCCCCAGCCCTGGTTGGGTCATGCAGGAGGCAGCCACTCGATGTGTCCCTTTCACGTCGATGTTTCTCTCTCCCTCCCACTCTATCTGAACTAACGTCGAAAAATGTCCTCGAGTGAGGATAAAAATAAAAAAAAACACAACAACAGATGACATCCTCCTACACCAGGATACCAGGATGTTCCCCACTGTACCCCCAGCACATCACCTGGCACTTGGTAAAGGCTCGTTGTCATATGAGTTAATGGCTGAATGAGCACTGCCAGGGCCACACACAGGGCAAATACCCACTCACCCTCTCGGCTGGCATCTGCTTCATGTTCCGCCAGGATCTCAACGGAGCCATCCCATCCCACGCCAGGTCCTGGGGGACACAAGGCAGTTACTGGGCCACAGGGACCAGGACAGAGGCGGGCAGAAGGGAACCCCCATCCCCCAAGGAGTCAGTGAGTCCACAGGGAGTCGGGGACCAATGGAGGCAGGGATCCTTGTCCTTTACCTTTGCCATGGGAGCTGAGTGCCCCCAGGGGGCCCGGACGGCGCTGCCGGAATCGCTGCCGGGGGGTGTCCCCGGGGCTGAATGACTCAGAGCTTCGCCCCACTGGGAATCTAGAGCTGAGTTTCCGCCGCTGCCCGCCTGCCAGAGTCTCATCCCGGAGGCAGAGGGAGCTCTGGGCCCGGCGCATGGGTGCCGGTGAAGGGGACCCTGCAAGAGGCACAGCAGTGGGGTGTCAGCAGTGCAGAGAGGGGCCGGGCGGAGTGGAGGGGCATTAGGGCAAAGCGGCACAGGGCAGGGAGAGGCGGCTGCAGAGGCGGGAGAGCGTCTGGGTGAGAGAGGGTGGAGGCAGGAGGCTGGACCCTGTGCTGGCCCTGACACTAACTCACTCTGTGACCTTGAGCAAGGCGCTTCCCCTCCCTGGGCCTCGGTTTCCTCGTCTGCTGACTGGAATAAATGACCTCTCACTAAAGTCCCCTGCTGCTCCGAGGCCCTAGGCACCGCTGTGGGCCGGTAGGACGGGGTGGGTGATGGCGCAGGCAGGAGGGAGGTGCCGGATGAGAGGGGTGCAGCAGGGACGCAGAGCAAAGCACTGGAACCATCTGGGGGGCAAGGGGTTAGCAGGGCAGGCCATCGGGGTACGTGTATAAGCCACACAGGAAGGAAGAGACCAGAGGCGTTAGCAGGTGCAGGGTGGGGATAAAGGACATGGGGTAGGGACCATCCGGGTCACCTGGCCCCCAGACCCACCTGTCCCATCCGCCTCCCTGCCCTCGGGGAACTCCATCTCTGGGGGGCCCCCCAGGCTCTCGGTGCTGCCAGCCCCGTCGGCCCACGGGCGTGGCCCCCCATGGAGGCCCCCCTCCCGCCGGGGCCGCATCAGCCTCTTCACCTTGTCTGCCAGCCAGCTGCCCTTCCTGGGAGCAAGAGGGAGTGAGGCCACAGAGGAAGAAGACAAGAGGGCATGTCGGAGATGTGAAGGCCAGGCAAAACCCTCTGGGCCTGGACCTGAGCTGGGCCGGGGTCAGAGGGCAGGCAGGGGTCGGTTGGGAGGACCCCAGCCCAGGGGGCGAAGGGGCCACTCACTTGGTCCGGGGCAGAGGTCCAGGCTCCAGCACACGGTACTGGTCCATGATCTTCTCCACTAGCTTCTGCTTCTCACGGCGCAGGGCGTTGAGCTGGTCCCTAGGGGGATGAGGAGAAAGGGAGGGCGGAAGCAGCATGAGGCCCAGGCAGGAGCAAGGCTCGGGTTCGAACAGGTACAGTCCCACCCGTTGTAAGCATACTGACACACTCCTGCGTGGGGTGATAATCTGTCACTGCCCCAAGCCCCCAGGGATCAGCCCCAGCCCGTTTCCCAGGGCCTCCCCATGAACGACCACAGGGGGGTCCAGGTGTGGCTCCAGCTGCCCGCAGCCGCCGCCCCGCCTGCTCACAGGTACTCGCGCTGCTCTCGGTGCAGGTGATCCCGGCTCTCCAGGCTGCGCTCCAGGAGCTGCCGGTTCTCCCGGCTCAGGGCCTGCACCTCGGCCAGCAGCTGCCGGTTCTCCTCCTCCTGGGCACTCCGCAGCTCTGTCAGCAGCTGTGAGGGGCAGGCAGCAGGACAAGTGGGGCTCTAACGGGGTTCAGGGTGGCTGCCTTCCACACCCTCCACTCTGTCCCCATGCCCCAGCCCCCTCCAACCCCACTCCGGCCACCAGCCACCTCTCACCGCACCTCGCACTGCGTGGTCAGCCGGCAGGCACTCAGGTCCAGCTGCTGGTTGGACTCGCGCAGCCGCTGGCTCTGCATCTCCAGCTGTGCCCGCTCCAGCTCCAGCCGAGCCAGGCGGCCCCGTAGCTCCCCGCGCTCACCCTGCAGCTCACCTCGCTCCCGGGACACCTCTGCCAGCAGCTTCTGAGCCCTGCGGAGGCGAAGAGAGCTGCTCTCCGAGGAACTGGAACCCTAGTCTCCTCGTGAGGGCCAGAGGCGCTGCGCTAGGGAGAGGCAAAGCAGGACCCCACAGGGCAGTGACTGACTCACCGCTAACCCATTTCACAGAGGGAAACACAGAACTGGCCAACGAGGGGACAGGCTGTGCCAGGGCTGGTACCTGTCGTGCTCGCTTTGCAGCCTCCGCAGCTCCTCCTCCAGGCCCCGCTGCCGATGCCCGTCTTGCATCAGGCGTTCACGCTCTGCCAGCAGGGCCAACTCCTGCGCCTCCACGTTGGCCTTCTGGGCCTGCAGCTGCTCGTGCCTGGGATGGACAAGGGCTGAGAGGGCTGCAGGGACCTGGGGTCAGGGCAAGCAGGCAGCTGGACTGTCTGAACCCGGAGGTCTGCCATCTAAGCACAGGCCCCCAGCAACGCCAAGGGCAGAATGCCTTGCCAGGTGTTCCCCAGTCCCAGCGAGGGCCCAGCAGTGCAGGTGGGGCATAGGTGGGGGTGCTTCCCTCTGGGAGAGAGGGGCTGGGTGTTTGGGGGAGACTCACCGGCCCTGCAGCTCCCGGTGGGCCAGCTCCAGTGCCCGCATGTTGGCCTTGAGGTCGCGGTGCCGGGCCAGCAGCCCCTCTAGCTCAGCCTCCTGCCGCCGTTGCAGCTGGGCCAGGGCCTCGTGGTCCCGCAGCAGGGCCTGCTGCTGCCCGCGGGTTTCCTCCTGGGACCGCTGCGCCGCCCGCACCTCCTCCTCCAGCACCCCTAGCTTCCTGTGCAGCTCCTGGCCCTGCACCTCCAGTACAGACTTCTCAGCCTAGAGCAGAGAAGGGAGCAGGGACTGTGGTCCCAACCCGGCCAGAAAGGGGCAGGGCAGAGGACAAGGAGAGAGCTGTGGAGGAGGCAGAGGGCTGGGATGGGGGCAGCAGGGAGCCAGAGGCAGCGGTAAATGGGCAAGGAGAGGGGAGAGGAATCGTGGCTGGTGCCAGGCTGTGGAGAGGAGGAGGGCAAGAGGCACAAGGCAGAGATGCGACAGATGGGGGTGGGGCGGGCCTGGAAAGTGGTAGGAACCAATGGCTGGCTGGAGACTTAGAGGCATGGCACAGACATGGAGACTGAAGGCAGGTAGAAGGGGGACGTGGAAGTGGGCAGGGGGAGGAAGGAGGGATACAGAACAAGGTGGCTGGGGTCAGGGGACACAGACACATGTGACTAGGGAACAGGGAGAGACAGCTACCTGGGAGCTGAGGCAGGGAAAAGGGCAGGACACAATTCGAAAGGGGCAGGGGACAGTGGTAAGTGGCCAGGGATGGGTGGGGGACAGGGCACCCAGCCACCACGCACCTGCAGGCGACTGCTGTACTCCTGTGCTTGCTGACTCTGCAGCAGCAGCTCCTGGGCGCGCCCCTGCAGGCTTCCCAGCTGCCCCTCCAGGAGCTGCAGCTGCCCCTGCAGAGCCGCCTTCTCAGCCACCAGCGTTGCATTCTGCTCGACAGGGAGGAGAGTTAGCAGTGGCCGGGCCACTGGCCCCCACCCCCGCGCCCACCACGGCCCACCACTCACACTGCGCTCCACCTCGATGAGCCGCCCACTCTGGTCCTCCGCGACCCTCGGCTCAGCCTGCTCCTTGGGCTCCAGCCCCACAGGGCCCTGGCGCAGCTGCAAGGAGGGGCCCTGGGAGGTCACGCAGGGGAGTGGCCGTGCTTGAGGGCTAGCACAGGGACCTGAACAGTGGACCCTACCCCACAACCCTGCACTCCTGGCGCCTGCAGCCCTATTACTCTTCATCCTGCCTTGTCACCTTCTCTTGGCTCTGCAACAGGTGACACCTCTGCTGCTTTTCCTGCATGTTCTACTCTTCCAATGGGCCTGTTTCTTTTCTTTTCTTTTTTTTAATATGTTTTTATTGATTTTTTTAGAGAGAGAGGAAGGGAGAGAGAGATAGAAACATCGATCAGCTGCCTCCTGCACGCCCCCTACTGAGGACTGAGCCCACAATCCAGGCACGTGCCCTGACCGGGAATCGAACCGAACCGGGACCTCTCAGTCCATGGAATGACGTTCAATCCACTGAGCCACATGGCTGGGGTGGGCCCCATCACTTTCTCCAGAAAGCCTCCCCTGACCAACCCCACACATGCCAGCGAGGCAGTGTGCTGGGTGCCCAATGGCCCCTGGCACTATGTGATGGTCGCCTGTTTTCTTGCCTCTGTCCTAGGTGCACTGTGAGCTTCCTAAGTGTGGTGGCCTGGCATTGGGCTCCACCACCCCCTGGCACTGAGCACTGAGCCAGATGCTGTCGGGATGTCAAAAATAACAACTAACTTATGACAACAGTAACTGAGTTCACTTGGAAGTAGGGATGGGGCGAGCAAGGAAGACATAGCAGTCACCTCAGAACAAAGCCACCAGGTTCTATCTGTCTGAGGAATGAATGGGGTAACAAGGTCCCTAGAAGACCACCCGGCCTTGGTCGAGTCAGCAAGACTTTCAGCACTGTGCTCCTTCCAACAGGCCTGGAAAGTGGCCAAGAATCAAGGGGCCAGACCAGAGGGGGCAGTAGAGGGGCGGGAGCCCACGCAGCCTTGCACATCAGCATGTAGGCTGGAGGGGGTGAGCCGAGGCGGCTCCCAGGGCCCAGTGGTACCTGAAACAGCTCCTCTTCCAGTTGCAGGGCCCTCTTCTTGAGCTCCCTCAGCACCTCCTCCTTGCTGGTGGCCACGGCCTGCAGCTCAGTTTTCATCCGCTGCTCCAGGCCCTGGTACCTGCGAGGAGAAGCTTTTGCATCTGCCCCTCCTCAAGCCTCTGCCTGGCCCTCTTTGCCCCTTGGGCAACGCCCCTACCTCTGGTGCTGAAACTCTTGTTCCCGCAGAAATTCCTGGCGCTCCCGAGTCGCCTGCTCCAGCTCACCCTGCAGACGCTCCAGCCGGGCCCCCAGCTCCTGGCCCCGCACCACAGCCTTCTCTAGCTCCTGAGGGCAGGCAGAGCAGGCTTAGCGCCAGGACAGACCACCACTTTCACCCAGCGGAGGGACAGATACAGAGGCCTGAGAGCCAGGAGACCTGGCTTTCTGTCCTTGCTCTGTCGTCCCGGACAAACATCTTTAACCCTTGGGGTCTCTACTCCCAGATCTGTAAAATGGGAGCAAAGCCCGGGCACCGGCAGAGTGGGCATGAAAGAACTGGGAATCGAACGCCTGGCAGGCTGAGGGAGGCTCCTGGGCCAGGAGTCAGAGACACTCGCTAGGTGTCTTCACCTCTCTGAGCCCTTGGTTCCTGGTGTGCCTAGTGTCGGCTGGACGTGCCCTACGAGCTGAGGCCACACGAGCCATGTAAAGGAAAGAGGGGCTCAGCGGAAGCAGGTCTGGAGAGCGCCCTCAGACACATGGGATGGCCACAGAAGACAGGAACTTGGTGACTACCAGGCCTCACCACAGCGGGGGCTGGGCGGGGGAGGACAGAGATGCTAGGGCCAGATGGCCTTTGGCAGTTGGGCCACACCATTGTAGAATGGGGCAGGAGGCCCAATTTGAGCCGTGGACCCCAGAGGGAGGTAGGCCAAACCATTCTGGGGGCCCTGGCAGGATAAAACCACAGGGCCAGCTCTGGCCAAGCAGCCTGCTAAATCCTGCCTCTGGAAACCAAGTCTACAGCCTTTGCTCTGATTAGCCTGGCTTAGCAACCCCCCCCCCCCCCGCCCACATCTCCCCCCAGGATCAACGCACTTCCACACACCCTTGACCACTGCCTCTCACTGAAAAACTACAAGTCCCATGATGCCCTCCTGCTGGCAACCAAGGGCTGAGGGTAAGAACAATGGTACAATGAAGGAGACGAACCTCAGCCCAGACCCCTGCCCTGCCCTCTTCCAGGCCCTGGCCACAGCCCTCAGTGCCCCCTCCACTGCACCTCCTGCTCTCCACCCAGCCCAGGAGGCCCATGTGGACAAGTCCCTTAGCCCTGGTCCCCTGACCTCCCCCTGGCTGGTCACCTCTTCCTGCACCACAGCCTGTTATCATCAGGAAGTGCTGTGACCAGGAAATCTCACAAAATTTTCCACTTTGTCTTAAGCCTCTTCTGCCCACTCAGTCCTCAGAGCTGGCTCTTCTAGCCAGCCAGCCGCACCCGCGCCTCACTGCCCACCGGCTGGCATTCCCGCTCACGGATGCCCAAGCTCCACATTCATTACCTTACAGCAGCCTGTGAGGCAGGTCGTTTTTATTCCGGTTTTACAGGTGAGTAAACCAAGACTCAGAGAGGTTAAGTAACTTGTCACAAGCCACACAGCTGATACGTACGGGATTCAGGCTATAACCCAGGTCTGCCTCACAGCATCTCAGTCACATTCTATAGAGTGGACCCCAGAGACAGCCTCTCAGCTTCCCCTTCTACCTGCATTCCCAATTCCCACACTCCCCGGGTTTGTCTGCCTAATACCCAACCCCGGGTCAACCCAGCAGTGCGTTCCCCGCAACTCTCCATTGGCAGGAGTCTCAGAGTCCATTGCTCCTCCTTTCTGAACCTCATCGCCTCGTCTGTACAACAGGGATGAAACTGCAAACTGCGCAGGCAGGAGATTTGAGTCCTGTCTGCAGCACACCCTCCCCAAAGCACTGGTCCCCACTGACCGGAACACCCTTCCATGGCCTCACCAACTCCTCCGATTCCCCTGAGGGTCCTTTCAACACACAGCCTGACCATCCTGCTCCAGTGGCCCCCATTGTTCCCGTGAAAAAAGCCACAGCTCTTTCTTCCTCAGAAGGGAGATAGCCCTGGCCAGTTTGGCTCAGCGGTTAGAGTGTCGGCCCGCGGACCGGAGAGACCCGGGTTTGGTTCCCGCTAAGGGCACATACCTTGGTTGCGGTTTGTCCCCAGCCCCGGTTGGGGTCGTGTGGGTGGTAACCACTCGATGTGTCTCTCTCACATCGATGTTTCTCTTTCTCTCTTCCCCCTTCTCTTCCTCCTGCTCTATCTGAAGATTAATGCAAAAATATCCTCAGGTGACGATTAAAAAAAAAGAAGGGAGATGAAGTTCTGCCCATAGGAACCTGCTAAATGAATTATCTCCTCCCTCCACTCCCCACCTCACACACCAGCCCTACAAACATGCCGCACCTTCTCCTTGCTCACCGCCTCCCCTCCCCTTCTCCAGGGAGCCTTCCCTCACGTGTCCCAGCCTGAGTCCTATGTGCTTCCTGAACCCCCACGGCTCCCGGCACAGTCCTGTCTCCAGTCTTGTCTCCACCCCAACCCTGGAGTATTTCCCCAAGTATGGGCGTGCTAGGTGCCTTGTGCAGGGCCTGGCACCAAGGAGATGCCTACAAACATGCTCAAGTGAATGAATGGAGGGGTTTCGGGGCCTTCTGTCTCTTCCACCTCCCATCCCAGTCCGGCCAGCCTCACCTGCCACCTGGGTCACAGGCACTGCCTCCTAACGCTCCAGGCCCCTGCACACCAAGGTAGCCCTCCTCACACCCAGACTCACACAGGCCTACCACACCCCTGGGAGGCTCTCCCTGCCTGGCGATGGAGCACTAGCACCTGAAAAGCCGGCCCAGCCCTGGCCGGTTTGGCTCAGCAGTTAGAGCGTCGGCCTGCGGTCTGGAGAGACCTGGGTTCGGTTCCCGCTAAGGGCACGTACTTCGGTTGCAGTTTGTCCCCGGCCCTGGTTGGTCGTGCGGGTGGCAGCCACTCGATGTGTCCCTTTCGCATCGATGTTTCTCTCTCTCTCTCTCTCTTCCTCTCTCTCCCTCCCACTCTATCTGTATAAAAAAAAATGGAAAAATGTCCTCGGGTGAGGATTAAAAAAAAAAAAAAGCTGGCCCAAAGTACGTCTCCGACCCCGACCCCGCCGCCACTCCTCCTGAGCCTCTGAAAATCTTTAATGCCTTCAAGTCTCTGCACAGGCTATTCCCTTGGGATGAAATGTCCTTCCCCATCTAGTGAAATCTTGACGCTTCCTCCGAACCCTCCCAAAGCCTCCCTGCCCAGCGCTGGTCTCAGCTCCCTGTCCTGCGGGCTCCCACAGAACTTTACTCTTCATAACCAAGGCGTCTCGACCAGCATGAACTAGGCTCGTACACCGCTATCTCCTTCGGTCTTCCAGAAGACCCACCAAGGCAGCTATGAAGAGTACCCCCATTTTACAGAAGGGGGCACTGGGGTGCAGGGGAGTGACTGCTGTGGTCAGAGGCAGGATTTGCACCCAGCGCTCTGGCTCCCTGCCCATACTCTTACAGCCTCCAAAGCCACCCCGTCAGAGGTAGGGGACCTCTGCCCCCTCCCTGGCCGGGCATGCCTTTGGAGGGCAAGGACGACTTCGTCTTCATCTCAACCCAACTCGATGCTGGGCACTCAGTGGCTGCTGATGGAATTAATAACCCAAATCTCCAGCCACTGGCCTGGAACCCCATTTCCTGACCCCGAACAAACGTAAGCACCCACATACCTCCTGGAGGGCCCGCCTCTCCCGGCGCTCCCTCTCCGCCTCCTCGAGGTGCTGGCGGCTCTCGCTCTCCAATACTTGCAGCCGCTCCTCTGCGGCCTCGGCCCGGGCCCGCAGCCTGGGTCCCTCGCGCTCCCACTGCCTCCGCTCTCGGCCTGTTGCGGCCAGTGCCTCTGCCAGGGCCTCCCGCTCCCTCGATGCAGCTGCCAGCTCCTGTCTGGCTGCCTCCACTGCCTCCCGCAGCCGGGCCTGCTCCTGGACGTGGGCCTCTGCCTCCCGGTGGGCCTCGGCCTCTGCCCTCCGAGCCTGAGCCAGCTCCTCGGACAGGCGAGCAGCCTCCGTGCCTCGGGCTTCCAGCCTCCGGGCCTGGACCTCCAGCTCAGCTCGAAGGGCCTCGGCCTCTCTCCTCAGCCGAGCCACCTCCTCTCGGAGGGCCTCCTGCTCTGGGTCACCACTGGTTAAGATGTCCCCTGGTATTAGCCGCTCCAAGGCCTGGGCCTCAGGAGCCATTTCTGGCTTCCGGGCTGCGTCCTTGATCACCCCCTCCAGCCTCGGTTCCTGTTCTCTGGCCTCTATTTGCTCCTTAGGTAGGTCCAGCCTCTGACCTGGGGACTCCTGCTCTTCCAACTGCACATGGAGGCTAGGTTCTAGGGGCCCAGGCTTGGTCTCAGGGACCTGCTGTCTTAGCCCGTGCGCCTTGGGCACTGACTCCCCAGTCTCTCCTCCTAACAACAGCTGGGCCTGAATTTTGACCTCTGGACCCCAAGGAGGGGCCACAGAGGCCGAGGTCTGGAGAGGGGCTCCACAGCCGGTCTTCTCCAGGGATTCCTGTGTCTCTACAGCTGGGCCTGACTCCTGGGGTGTCAAGTCTGAGGTCTGAGGGGCCGTGGCAGCCATCTGAAGAAGCCTCTCCACTTGAGGGTCCGAATCAGATGTCTGGGGACACTCAGCTAACCCCTTGAGGGCTGAGTCTGACGCTGGGGAAGCCAAGTCCAAGGCCAGGGAGTCTTCATTAACTGCTTGGCCAACCAAGCCCTGGGAGCCATGGTCTGAGGCCAGGCCGGTCTGGGGAGCCACAGCCAGCTCTGAAACCATGGAGTGTTCACTCGGCTCCTCCAGCAGGGGGCGCTGAGGGCACATGAGAGGGATGGTCAAGCTTCGAGGAGGCCATGAGGAAGGACCTACTAGGATGGTTGGGGCAGGGGACTCACCTGACCACCTGGCTGCCTCTGTAACACCTGCAGCAGGGCTCGAAGCTCCTGATTCTCCCGCTCCAGGGTCCGCAGGCGCCCAGCCTCTGCCTCCTTCACTTCATCATGTATCGAGGGGGCCACTCCTGGCAGGGATGCTGGGGTGTGTGAGATGAGGTCAGGACCCCTCCCCCCTGCAGTCCTGCCACACTCCCTGGCTCCTCACCTACACCCCTACACCCACAGAGACCTGAAGTCAGATGCCATCCCTACCACAGCTGCGGGAAAACACAGGTGGTCCCCCAGCCCCAAGCCCTCCACTGGGGTACTACTCACCCTCCCCAGGAGATCCCGGGGGTGGCTCCAGGCTCCGCTGTAGCTCCAGCTCCAGCTCCACATTCTCCTCTGCCAGCTGGTCCACCTGATGCCGCAGAGAGTCCAGCTCCTGGGGGGAGGGGAGGGTCAGACAAGCCCTCGCCACCATGGCCAGGCCAAGTGTATGGGCTGGAGGATCACTAAAGGAAACTAGGAGTACGGGTCACAGGGACCACTAGAGAACCCTGGGGGACCATTGGGGTCACCCTGGCAAGCTCACTGCATGAGCCTCGCCCAGCCGGGTCCGCAGAAGCAGGTTCTCGCGTTGAGTCTCATGCAGGCGAGCACAGCGCTCTTGAGCGGCCTCCAGCTGCTCCTCCAGCAGTGCCTTCGAGGCCTCCAGAGTCCCGGAGAGCGCCCGCTCCTCCTGGGGGGAGGGCGATGGAGAGCCAGCGGTTAGATGCTCCTGCCCCGGACGCTCCAGGACCGCAGATACTGCCCTCCCCCCCCCCCCCCCGACCCCACCCCCTGGGGCTTTCTAGGCCCCAGCACCTCTCCCCTCCACGTGCCCCATTCTCCGCAAGCTCTCTCCAGGTACCACTTCCCTAGCACTTGGCCCCGCCCTTCTATGTAGGCCCCGCCCCTTCTCCCCAGAAACTGCCTTTCAAGGTCGCATCCTTCTGGGCCCTACTTATCAGTCCCCACTGCTAGGGACTCTCCATACACCACCTCCCCTACACTTGGCCCCGCCCTCCTCCCCAGAACCAACCCTTACCCACACCCCCACCTTTCCCCTCCATCCAACCCATCCTCCAGAGGGCCTTTACCCAGGCACCACCTCACCCACTTCTCCCAGCCATGACTGTGCCCTCGGTAAGGCCTGAATCTCTTTCTCTGGGCCCAAATTTGCTCCTCCGCATGGCCTACCTTCTCCCCTGCAGGCCCCGCCCCCAGGCCCCGCCCTTCCACAAGCCCCACCCCCCGCAGCCCTACCTCGGGACTCACCTCCAGCTGGCCTTTGCAGGCCTCGGCCACCTGCAACCGCTCACGGCAACGCCGCAGCTCCTCCTGCAGGCGAGGCAGGCGGCCCGCCCGCTCCCGCAGCGCCTCTGCCTCCTCGCGGTACAGCTCGGCCCGCTTGGCCTGTCCGGACAGCGCCTGGGCCTGGGCCAGACGGTGTGGAGCTGGGAACGGCTAGCCGTAGCCGCAGGGACTGGGGACGTGAAGGAGCTCAGGGACAGGGAGGCAATGGGACGCGGGAGGAGTGGGGAAAAGGTTAGGAAATACGTCAATGGCAGGGTGCATCTGAACGCACCTCCTGGCGGAGCTTTCGAACTTCGGCTTCTAAGCCCTGCACCTCCTCCTGAGAGTCTAGCAGCAGCTCGGCCTTCTCCTCCCTGGAGGAAAGAGACACTGGAGGGCTCTGGGCGCCAGCCTTTCCCAGGCCTGATCCCACCATATCCATGGGGCTGGGCCCCCATCCAGGCCTAATGTGCCCCTCTTCCTGGGGTCCTCTTCCTAGCCTGCCGCACTCACAGCTCCTGGCGCAGGCGCCGCAGCTGGGCCTTGGTGTTGGCCAGCTGCAAGGCCAGGTGGTTGGAGGAGCCCTCCAGAGGTGTCCTAGCAGGAGCCTCAGGCTGTAACAAGGGGGCTGGCTCTCGTTCTAGCAGCAGTTCAGCTAGCCGCTGTGGGAGGTCAAGGGTCAGGGGTCAGAAGTAATCCATTCTATACCCCCACATCTCCCCCCAGTCACAAGCTGAATCTGGTTCTTGCAGCTCTGCTGGCCCAAGACCCCCAACCCCACTCCCACACTCGGGTCTCAACCCCCATCTCCCCCACACATTTCCCCATGGTCCTCCCATTCCTCCACCTGGCCCTCTACACCCCTGTTGTCCCCTACCTGGGCCCCCACATCACGCTCCCTTGCCAGTCTCAATAGTGTCCCCATCAGGCTCCGGGACAGCATCTCCAGCTCTGGAGGTGCCAGCTCCCCAGGCTCCGGCCCACCCAGTGCCAGCACCATACCCGCTCCAGGCTGGGTCACCTGGGTGGGTAGGGAAAGCAGTTCAGCCTAAGAAGTTGGGGGCAGGCCCTGGCCGGTTTGGCTCAGCAGTTAGAGCGTCAGCCTGCGGTCCAGAGAAGTTGGGGGTAGGGTGTCCCCAGGCAGTGACAGTCCAAAGCCATACCTCCTGGATGGCAGCAGCCAGCTCACTCTGGACCTCGAGGCTGAGGCCCTGGATGTGCCGGATGAAGAGTTCCCGGTGCTCACACTGCAGGGGAACAAGCGGGGGAGGCTGGTGCAGGAGTCTCCTACCTCTGCAGCCAAAGCTGGACCCTGCCCTTCCCTCTCCTGCTCACCTGCACTGATGCCCCCAGCAACAGCCGAAGGATGCCTTCCAGCTCCTCCACAGCCTCCTCTGCAGGGCACAAGCCACGAGGGGTTAACAGGTGGGAGGAGGGGTAGCCACAGCAAGGGGTAGTAGGACAGAGTACCTGAGAAGGGGTCAAACCCCAATGTCTGGAGGTCTGGGGGTGGCGACAAGATCAGCAGCTGTAGCTCCTCCTGGGGGCACAGGGGGCAGAAGATAATGAGATGGGCCTTCCAGCAGAGGGGTCCCAGGCTCAGCCTCCCCCTCCCAAACCCTCACCTGGTAGAAGTCCCTCAGTCGGCCCCACAGGTGGTTCAGGTTCCGAACCCGCCAGGCTGCAGGACCATCATGGCCCCTGATCACCCGAGGGCCCCCTCGGGAACCAGGGGCACTGTGGGCGCGGGGGGATTGGTTGGAAATGTAATCAAGGACTCACCTCCCCTCAACCAGGCTTCACCCTCAGCCCTCAGGCTCCACCCACCAGCCTGTCCTGGCCCCCTCCCCTCGGACCCCTGACCCCCTTACATGATGCCCAGCACCCGGAGGAGCAGGGCCCCATCGCTGAGATGCAAGAACCTCTTCTCCAGACCAAGGGGCCCCTCTCCTTCCACCTCCTCTTCCCCCTCTGGCTCCTCCGCCTCTCCCACCAGCCCAGCCAGTCCCAGCGCCTATGGGAAGCAGAGACAGGTCAGCTGACCCCAGTGGAAGCCCCCATCAGTAGAGTGAATCTGAGCCCCTTTGACCTCCCCCCTGAGCCCACACAGCCCCCTCCTCACCAAACCCCTGAATGCCTCTGGCCCCCAAGGTCTGGACCCTTTTTCCTGCCTCAAACTGCCTGGACTTCAGCCCCTCATTTGAGTCCACCCCCCTCAGACCCCCACTCTCCCCCCACCCCAACACTAGCCCCTCCCTACTGCTCACTTCCCCTCCCCAACCCCCTCCCACTGCGGCCTCACCCAGGTGGCCAGGCTCCCACTCAGGAAGTCTCTGAGTCTGGGCCCCTTGTCCCCGTCCATGACAGGTCAGGGTGTTGGTCCCGCTGCGGCAGCTATACCTGCCCTGGGAGGAAGAGGAAGTCCCCGGGTGGGGGATCCCGGGCCCAGCCACAGACACCCCGTACAGCTTCCTCCTTCCGGGTGCAGGCTGGCCTGCACACCCCCAGAGTCCTTCCTCTGCCCCCACTTCACCAAGCTGCATCCTCCCAGTATCGCCAGCAGGGACGACATGAACAGGGGAAGGCGAGGGCCCCAGGAGCAAGGCCCACCGCTCTCCCGGCTCCATGGACAATGGCAGGTGAGTTCTCTTCCTCTCTGGGCCTCTGTTTGCAACTTGAAACCCAAGAGGGTGGCCTCAGCCATGCACCTTCCTGACCTGAGGTGGCTCCCAGCTTTATGGGGTGAGTCTGGGTGTCCAAACCTCACCTCGTTTGCTGGCCGCCCTTCCCCTGGATAGTTCTCCAACTTACCCAAACTGTCGCCCTACCCGTGAAGCTTGGCTCGGATGCCACCTCCCCCAGCAAGCCCCCTCTGAACCCCACTCTGATACTCTATGCACACTGGACTGAGACGGGATGTCTGGCCCATGGGCAAGTGGCCGCACAGGCCTGTTTCCCATTTGTAAAAGAAGTGGGTGGGACTTCTGAGAGGGGTAGTTCAGTGCAGAGGGCAGCAGCATTAGTCTCTTAGACAAACGCCAGAACCTCCCCGTTTCCCCACTGCTCACCCCGGGGCCCCATTCTTTCAGTCACCAGTGCTGACTACTGGGAGGTAATAATAAGCTACATGGACCCTGGGGACACAGCTGCCCCAAAATCACACACACTCAAAGTGCGACGTTGCAGTGATTGTAGATGCATGAATGGGGGAGGGGCTTGACTTCAGGAGAGGCACCCCGGGGGGCTCAACAATGGAGCTAAAAAATATAAAATAAATAAACAAATTTTTTAATTTAAGTTTAAATAAACAGCCCTGGCTGGTTTGGCTCAGCGGTTAGAGTCAGCCTGCGGTCCAGAGAGACCCGGGTTCAGTTCCCGCTAAGGGCACGTACCTCTGTTGCAGTTTGTCCTCGGCCCCAGTTGGGGTTGTGTGGGTGGCAATCACTCGATGTGTCCCTTTCACGTCGATGTTTCTCTCTCTCTCTCTCTCTCTCTCTCTCTCCCCCTCCCACTCCATCTGAACAATAAATGGAAAAATGTCCTTGGGTGAGGATAAAAAAATAAGTTTAAATAAACAGTGGAGCCCTGGCCAGTGTGGCTCAGTTGGTTGAGCGTCATCCCGTGCACTAAAAGGTCAGGGCACATGCCCAGGATGTGGGTTCGACCCCTGGTCATGGTGCAACCCCTGGTCATGGAGGCAACTCATCAATGTTTCTCTCTCACATCAATGTTTCTCTCTCTCTCTCTCCCTCTCCCTTCCTTTCTCTCCAAAAATCAATAAAAACATTTTTTTAAAAAAAACAGTGGAGCTGAGATCAGGGATGACTGGGTTAACTAGGCAAAGTGGGGAGGAAGGAAGGGCATTCTAGGCAGTGGGAACAGAGTGTACAAAGGCTCTGTGGCAGCCGGAAGTATATCCAATGTAAAGTTCAGAAATTATTCGTGTTTCATTGTTCTGAGACTTTATTTCTCACATTTAAATCTCTGGCTGGGCCCTGGACAGTTTGGCTCAGTGGTTGAGCGTTGACCCATGCACCAAGAGGTCCCCGATTTGATTTCCAGTCAGGACACATGCCCAGGTTGTGGGCCTGATCCCCAGTGGGGGGCATGCAGGAGGCGGCCAGTAGATGTTCTCTCTCATCAATGTTTCTATCTCTTCCTCTCCCTTCCACTCTCTCTCTAACATCAATAAAGAAAAAAAAATCTTTTTAATAAAAAAAAAATCTCTAGCTGGCTGCAGTTCTGACATAGTTGCCATTGTCTGAACATGCCTACATTTCAAAATCATAGAACCCTGCAGAAAGGGCATCAGCAGCTTGGGGAAAAAACCCAGAGGCAAGAACAGAACACTCTTTTAACCCCAGAACCCAAATGGTAGGAGCCCTCAGGGAGGAGAGAAACACTTGTCAGCGACGCTTTCAAAGCAGAAGTCAATTGCAAAGCTGATTTAAGAGCCGACTCGGGGCTGCTGGTGGCTGCATGCTTGTCTCACGGATGGCTGGACGGGCGCTGGCCCCCAGCACTCCTGACGACTCACGGGAGGAGGTCACAGTGAAGCGAGCAGACCCCGCGCTTCAGTCAGACTCCAGATGTGAGGAGTTTCCCAAACACTGTAAACAATTTATTTTGCTTGTTTTCCTTTCTATGTGTGCATCAGAGTTATAGATGATGAGAATCTACATCTAAGTCAAAAAGCGCTCCTTCGGGAAGTATAAAATAAAGATTCTAGTGATGAAAGAGCCTTGGGACGTGGTTAACTGGCAGCGTTCTGTTTTCCCTCAGTGGCATTTTTTTACAATCAATGACATCTTAGATGTGATCAAATAAATAAATAAGTAAATAAGAAAAAAGCCCTGGCCGGTTTGGCTCAGCGGTTGGAGCATCAGTCTGTGGACCAGAGTCCCGGGTTTGGTTCCCGCTAGGGGCACGTACAAAAATAAAAAATAAATAAGATTTGATCAAATATGGGGTCAGAAGAACAATCGTGGCACACAAAGGCTTACTATGAGCCAGTCCTGGTTACGAGCACTTCACACTTAGGAACTTATTTCCCTGGACAAGTTTATGAAATAAGGACTATGGAATATCTCTAGTTTACAGAGGGGGAAGCTGAGACTCAGAGAGGTTAACTTGCTCGAAGTCACATGGCTATTAAGTAGCAGAACCAAGTGAAAGAGGGCAGTGTGGCCAGAGCTGGAAGGTGCTCATGATCAAGGTGAACTGGTCCGACCGGGCAATGGGAAGCCATGCGGGGTGGTTAGCAGAAGCGTTAACAACCCCTACCCTGCCCCAGGTGCATCTGAAGTGAGGATAATCCTCTCAGAATGGTTATGAGGATTCCGTGAGCCAGCATTCATCAGATGGTCCCTGGGGTGGTTATTATCTTTACAATTATATTCTCAAGGGTCTGTCCCAATTTGACTCCTGTGAAATTTACTTCTGTTTGTATCCCCCAAGGATACCAGCCCAGGACGTCTCTGGAGCACCTGCTGGGGTTAGCGAAGCGTTATGACTGGGCCTCATGTCCTGGCCAGCGAGGGCCCCTGTCACATCTCCGAGACCGTTTCCTCAGCCTCGGAGGCAGAGGCCGTGTCGCAATTGCTCTCACATCCGGCACTCCTGACACGCCTGGCTGCACGTAGTCTGGTTCTGACTTGGTGCAGCTGAGTCAGGCAGAGGGCGGCTGCAGGGTGCTCCCTCACCCCCTGACACGGGGATCCTGGGATATTGCGGCTCAATTAGCTGTTGAGGGATGTTCACCAGAGGCTGGCAGTGGTCCCCTTTTTCGGGATAAATTTTTCCTCCGAAGAAGTTTTCAGATACGTGATCAAAAATGTCAAGAATGCATAAGGGTATAGAAAAATATTCAAGCCCTGGCCGGTTTGGCTCAGTGGTTGGAGCGTTGGCCTGCAGACCAGAGAGTCCTGGGTTCGGTTCCCACTAGGGGCATGTACCAAAAACAATTCAAGTCTTCCCCTCATCACTCCCAACCCCAGTCCTCAAGCCCCTCTGAGCACTTTCTGTGTCCCAAGAGGCAGCTGCCCGAGTGCATCTGCCACAGGTGGCTGCAGCCACACCACAGCTGTGCGCCTTCTTGCTCCACCGTATGTGTATTTTGCAATCTGCTTCATTTCTGTTCAGGAATGTTGGCCTTGGCTTTTTTTTTTTTTTTTTAATCCTCACCCGAGGATATTTTTCCTTTGTTTTTTTTGTTTTGTTTTGTTTTGTTTCAGATAGAGTGGAAGGGAGGAATGGAGGGGGAGAGAGAGAGACATGGATGTGAGAGACACATCGATTGGTTGCCTCCCGCGCAACCCACACTGGGGCCAGGGATCGAACCTGTAACCCAGTATGTGCCCTTGACTGGGAATCAAACCCTCAGCTCTTTGGTCTGTGGGCCGATGCTCTAACTGCTAAGCCAAACCGACCAGGGCCCTTGGCCTTTATTTTATTTTATTTTATTTTTTTTTTGGTACGTGCCCCTAGCGGGAACGAACCCAGGACTTTCTGGTCCGCAGGCTGACGCTCCAACTGCTGAGCCAAACTGGCCAGGTCCCTCAGCCTTTAATCTCTGAATGGTATCCTACCATGCTGCTATCCCATCATCATTTAAACTCTCTAGCTGACAAATATTTTACATATTTGCATCTTTTGCTATTACCACAGTGTGATAGTAACTGCCCTTCTCAGATACATTTTTCTGTCAGTTTTGGGGGGTTTTTTTATCCTCACCGGAGGATTTTTTTTTTTATCCTCACCCCAAGACATTTTTCCATTTTTTGTTCAGATAGAGTGGTAGGGAGAAAGAGAGAGAGAAACATCGACGTGAAAGGAACACATCAAGGGGTTGCCACCCACACAACCCAACTAGGGCTGGGGACAAACTGCAACCGAGGTATGCGCCCTTAGCAGGAACCGAACCCAGGTCTTTCTGGACCGCAGGCCGACGCTCTAACTGCTGAGCCAAACCAGCCAGGGCGAGGACATTTTTTTTGCATTTATCTTCAGATAGAGTGGGAGGGAGAGAGAGGGGGGAAGAGAGAGAGAGAAACGTCGATGTGAGAGAGACACATAGAGTGGTTGCCACCCACACAACCCCAACTGGGGCTGGGGACAAACTGCAACTGAGGTACGTGCCCTTAGCAGGGACCGAACCCAGGACTCTCTGGTCGGCGGGCCAACACTCTATCCGCTGAGCCAAAACGGCCAGGGCTTTTCTGGCAGTTTTTAAGGGAGCTCAGTGCCCACTGCTGATGGCAGGGGGAACCGAGAGGTGGTGGGAAGCAGAGAAAGAGCAGACAAATGGACAACGTGGTCAGCTGTCGCTGTCTCCCTGCAGTCTCCTCCCACAGGGCTCAGCTTCCCATCCGCATAATGAGGGGATGGGAAGGACTCTCCCCCAGTTCCCTCTGGTTGTGAGTTCTCTGGAGAGCCCTGGTCTGACCTCAAGGCCAGAGCAGGAGGGCTCTGGGGCTGGGAGGAACAGAGTTCAGGGAGGCCAGGGTAGGTGGTGGCTGGGTCCAGCCAGAGCCCTGAACCAACCAGGGCTGAGTCAGAGAGTGGCTTTTTGTCCCCTGCAGCAGGCCCAGAGCCCCACCTGGCTCCCCAGCAGCCTGGAGGCCAAACTCCCCAGCCAGATGGTGCAGGGCCCCCTACTCAAGAACTCAAAACAAAAGCAGCCTCCAGGGCCTTCTGGGCTCCTGGACCTCTGGTGTTGAATCTGAGGGGCTCCCTCCTCCCCACCCAAGTGTCAGAGATGGGGTGGGTTTTCCCACCTACTATTTAGGGGTGGTTCTAGCGAAGCCAGAGTTGGACAAAAGCAAAAATGGCTGATGGAGTGGCCCAAATGAACTGCCCAGGTGGGGGTGGGGGAGCAGTGGGAAGCCAAAGCCAGGGAGGGCGGGGCCCAGAGCCCTGTGCCCAGTGCCAGGCCAGGTGCCCAGGGACCAGGATGTGCCTGCAAGGACTGGGCTCTAGCAGCTGAAAAGATCCCAGCCCCCACTACCTGACACCTGGCTAGCTCTCCCTGCTCTCCCCAGGCACCTCACACTTCTTGGGGGCACCTGCCTGAACTCTCCCTGAACCTCTTACCAAAGCTGGGATGCTGTACCTCCGGGCAGCCTCCACCCAGTGCCCGAGTAGTTACTTGAAAATATTACCTGGTTTATGACCTTTCCCACCTTAAACCCTCCAGTGGCTCCTCCCTGTACTTTGAATCAAGTTCCAGCCTCTCACCATGACCTTCAATATCAGCTTCAGAGAAATCACCACGAGTTCATCCATAGACAATCTTTTTTCTTTTTAATTTTTTTTCCTTTATTGATTTTAGAGAGAGAGGAAGTAAGAGGGAGAGAGAGATAGAAACATCGATGAGAGAGAACATCGATTGGCTGCCTCCTGTATGCCCCCCACTGGGGATCAGGCCCACAACCTGGGCATATGTCCTGACTGGGAATTGAACTGGCGACCTCTTGGTGCATAGGTCAATGCTCAACCACTGAGCCACATCGGCCGGACCATCCATAGACAATCTTTATGCCTGTTGCAGAAAAGTCAGCAGCAGAGACATTCAAACTGCAGACCAGGGGGATCTGCAGACTCGTCGCCTGCCTTCCTTCTACCTGAAGATGCTTGGAGCCCGACACCAAGAGTCTTCTCAACTGGCTGCCCTCAGAACTCAGAAACCGGCGTTAACTCTAACTGCTAGCCATTGTTTTCTTTTGCTTCCACAGAGACATCTTTTATTGAATATCTGCTTGCTGTGCCACGGGCCTAACCTGGGGAACCATCTCCATCACTGCCACCAGAAGAAGAGACCTCTGCTTAACTGTCCCCACCTGCTCTCAACACTGAGACTGGTTTCTTTCTTTTTTTTAATCCTCACCCAAGGACATTTTTCCATTTTTTGTTCAGATAGAGTGGGAAGGAAAGAGAAGAAGACAGAGAGAGAAAGAGAAACATCGATGTGAAAGGTGCACATCGAGTGGCTGCCACCCGCACGACCAACCAGGGCCGGGGACAAACTGCAACCAAGGTAAACAGCCCTTAGCAGGAACCGAACCCGAGTCTCTCTGGACCGCAGGCCGACGCTCTAACCGCTGAGCCAAAGTGGCCAGGGCGAGACTGGTTTCTGAGAGCCGTGTATACTAATAATGTCTTAACTGGCCTTTCCTAGTGCTTCAACCTAAACTTGACACAGATATTGAGCTGTCATAAGACCCACAGATGGCAAGTATGTCTCTGGCCCATGCCTCCCCTCCAAGGGATATGACAGACCCAAGGAAGGCATTGCCACCTTGGCATCGAGGGCCTTTAAAATGTTTTGTTTTGGGCGCCAGAGACATACAAGGAAGCACTGAGCTGTTTGGCATCGGGACAAGGGCTGGAGGGACAGCTTTCTCCTGGACAGACGTGCTGGCAGAGGCTGTTGTTCCTTTGGTGAGCCCTTCCCCCACAGGGCAGGCAGAAGGGCGCCCTATCTGGGACTCCAGCAACCTGGCTCACACGGGTAGCCCCGCCCTGGTGACTCCCTGAGGCCCTGCCCCGCCCCACTTTCAGGCCCACCCCAGTTGTTCCCAGTGGCTTTACCCTAGGATTGGCCTCTCTCGGCTCCTGTTTCAGATTTTCCTAAATGCTCTCAAACAAACAGCATCTGGCCTCAGCGAGCCCCAAACCTCTCACTAAGTGGCCCCATACCCAGTACTTGGATCAGCCAGCCTTGGTTCACAACTTGGCTTTGCCTGGGTACCTACAAGCCCAGCACAAGAAGCAGCCATCGGCTCGGCTGGTGTGGCTCAGTGGACTGAGCATCGTCCCATGGACTGAGAGGTCCTTGGTTCGATTTCTGGTCAGGACACATGCTCGGGTTGCAGGCTCCATCCCCAGTAGGGGACATGCAGGAGGCAGCCCATCAATGTGTCTCTCTTACATCGATGTTTCTATCTCTCTCTCCCTTCCTCTGTCTCTAAAAAAATCAATAAAAACATATTTAAAAAAAAAGAAAAAAGAAGCGCCCTGGCCGGTTTGGCTCAGCAGTTAGAGCATCGGCCTGCGGTCCAGAGAGACCCAGGTTCGGTTCCCACTAAGGGCGTGTGCCTCGGTTGCAGTTTGTCCCCGGCCCTGGTTGGTCATGCAGGTGGCAGCCACACGATGTGTCCCTTTCACATCCATGTTTCTCTCTCTCTCTCTTCCTCTCTCTCCCTCCCACTCTATCTGAACAAAAAAATAGAGAAATGTCCTCGGGTGAGGATAAAAAAAAAAAAAAAAAAAGGAGCAGCCATCTGCAGATTGCTTTGTAGCTTATGCCTGGTGGCCCCAGTGGACAGTGTCAGACCACAGCAAAGCACCACCACCCAACCACCTCCACAAGCGAAACACTCAAGGAATGGACTCAGTGGGTACCAGTGCCCTGCCGAAGTACATCTTGCTCTGTGTGGTGGGTCCCTGCACAGCTGATCCTCCAAGGCAGAGAGGTCTGGTCAGTGGGCATAGCCAGTCCTTGCAGCTGATCAGCCGGAGTAAAACCTTCCCATTGATGTGCCAACAGCAATCAAGACTCAATGACAACAGAAGGGTATAAAGTCCACACAAGGGGTACACCTCAAGGGCCCAGCTGGGTGACCAGAGAGGCTGTGCCACTGGACTCTAGGACACCTACTACAATAGGCCACCCTAGGAAGCCCAGGAGACACAGCAACTCTACCTAATACATAGAAACAAACACAGGGAGGCAGCCAAAACAAGGAGACAAAGAAACATGTCCCAAATGAAAGAACAGAACAAAACTCCAGGAAAAGAACTAAACAAAATGGAAATAAGCAATCTAACAGATGCAGAGTTCAAAACACTGCTTATAAGGATGCTCAATGAACTTAGTGAGGACCTCAAGAGCATAAAAAAAGGGCCAGACAGAAATGGATGCACAGTCAGAAGTGAAGGATGCACTAATTGAAATAAAGAATAGTTTACAGGGAATCAATAGTAGAGTAGGTGAAGCCAAGAAGTAAACCATCAAATTGGACCATAAGGAAGCAAAAAACACCCAATCAGAACAGCAACAAGAAAAAAAAAAATCCAAAAATATAAGGATAGTGTAAAGCCCTGGCCGGTTTGGCTTGGCGGTTAGTGTGTCAGCCTGCGGTCCAGAGAGACCCAAGTTCGGTTCCCGCTAAGGGCACGTACCTCGGTTGCAGTTTGTCCCCAACCCTGGTTGGTCATGTGGGTGTCAGCCACTTGATGTGTCCCTTTCACATCAATGTTTCTCTCTCTCTCTCTCTCTTCCTCCCACTCTATCTGAACAAAAAATAGAGAAATGAACTCGGGTGAGAATAAAAAAAAAAAATTTTTTTTTAATAAAACTGAATCGGTACAAGCTGGCTCAGGAAAAAGAATAAATAAATAAGGATAGTGTAAAGAGCCTCTGGGACAATTTCAAGAGTACCAACATTCACATCATGGGGGTGCCAGAAGATGAAAGAGAGCAAGAAATTGAAAACCTATTTGAAACAATAATGACAGAAAACTTTTCTAACTTGGTGAAGGAAACAGACATATAAGTCCAGGAAGCACAGAAAGTCCCAAACAAAATGAACCCCAAGAGGCCCACACCAAGATACATCATAATCAAAATGCAAAAGGTTCAAGACAGAGAGAATCTTAAAAGCAACAAGAGAAAAGCAGTTAGTTACCTACAAAGGAGTTCCCATAAGACTGTCAGCTGATTTCTCAAAAGAAACTTTTCAGGCCAGAAGGGAAGGCAAGAAGTACTCAGAGTGATGAAAAGCAAGAACCTACAACCAAGATTACTCTATCCTGCAAAGCTATAATTTAGAATCGATGAACATATAAAGAGTTCCTCAGACAAAAAAAAAAGCTAAAGGAGTTCATCACCACCAAACCTGTATTATATGAAATGTTGAAGGGTCTTCTTGAAGAAAAAGAAGATAAAAAATATGAACAGCCTGGCCAGTGTGGCTCACTGAATGAGCGTCAACCCATGCACCAACAACAGCTCACCAGTTCAATTCTCGGTCAGGGCACATGCCCAGGTTGTGGGCTCAGTCTCCAATGGGGGGCATGCAGGAGGCGGCCAATGTTCTCTCTCACCAATGTTTCTATCTCTCTCTTCCTCTCCCTTCTTCTCTCTCTAAAATCAATAAAGAAAAAATATTTTTTTAAAAGGGCAGGATTAAAAAATATATATATATATATATGAACAATCAAATGGCAATAAATGCATAACTATTGACAATTGAATCTATAAACAAAATAAGCAGAAGAGAAACAGACTCATAGATAAAGAGAATATTTTGTTGGTTGCCAGATGGGAGGGGAGTTGGGGGAATGGGTGAAAAAGATGAAGGGATTAAGAAGTACAAATTGGTTACTAGACTGACAAACCTCAAAGGGAAGGGGGAGGAAGGATGGGAAGAAATAAACCAAAGAACTTCTATGCATATATGCATAACCAATGGACACAAACAACAGTGTGGGGAAAGGCGGGGGGGGGGGGACAGTAGCGGGGACGAGGGGGGTCAACAGGTGAAAAAGGAGGAACATCTGTAATACATTGAACAATAAAGATAAGTTTTTATTTTTATTTTATTTTTTTTATCCTCACCCGAGGACATTTTTCCATTTTTTGTTCAGATAGAGTGGGAGGGAGAGAGAGAGAGAAACATCAACATGAAAGGGACACATCGAGTGGCTGCCACCCACACAACCCAACCAGGGCTGGAGACAAACTGCAACCGAGGTACATGCCCTTAGCGGGAACCGAACCCGGATTTCTCTGGACCGCAGGCCAACATTCTAACGGCTGAGCCAAACTGGCCGGGGCTAAAGATAAGTTTTTTAAAAAATAAATGTTTTGCTTTGCCCAGCTGGTGTGGCTCAGTGACTGAGCATTGACCCATGCACCAAGAGGTTGCCAGTTTGATTCCCGGTCAGGACACATGGCCAGGTTGTGGGCCTGATCCCCAGTGGGGAGCATGCAGGAGACAGCCAATCAATGTTCTCTCTCATCGATGTTTCTATCTCTCTCTCCCTCTCACTTCCTCTCTCTCTAAAATCAAGAAAAGAAGAAAAAAAAATTTTAATAAAAAATAAAATCAAGTAGTTTGAGGTAAGAGGAAATGATTCTGTTCTTGCTTTAACTAACCTGGGAACTTAAACTTGAACTTTCCAATGCCTGGATATACATCAAACCTCCACATATCCCTCTGGTTAGCCCCTGAAGGACTAAGGAGGGATGTTCACTATCCAGACCGCCTGACCACCAGTATCCAGACCACCGGTCATCTAGAGGGTGACCATCTCTGACCAATCCAGAGGCTAAGCTTGCAGGACGGATTCTTCTCAAGAACATGCCTTCTACTAAGAAGCCTCGGTTTCTTGTTCTTCAGAACACTCTAGGCATTAACTACTTGTGTTTCCAGTTTGCAAACCCTAAGACCCTTGATAAATCTTTACCATTTATTTCTAGCCAAAGCCTCCAGACTCTATTTGAGTTCATTCAACACTACATTATTCCACTCTGCATCTTCCCTGGTTCCCTCCATCTGCTCCCCACGGGAATGGAAGCTCATGAGGGCAGGATGTCACGTGTGGTGTGCATGGCTGCGGTACGGGCACAAGCAGTGCCGAGCCAAGGAAACCACGAGAGTGCCAACCTCTGTGACCTCTTACCTCGCCAGCTCGGCTCTGCACACGTAGCAATCACGTAATCCCCTGCACAGCCGTAAAATATAGGTGCTGCTACTATCGCTGCCTTTCGTGATGAAGAAACTGACACACACAGAGGTTAAGTCACTTACTTAGGGCCACACAGCCAGGAAGTGGTGGAACCAAGGCAGCCAAATTAATGGTTTTGAAGAAATGAATTCTTATTTCAGAGATAAGGAAAGTGAGGTTCAAAGGAACCTGGGGCTAAGTGGAGAGTCTGAGGGTAAACCCAAGCCCTCAGACTCTGAGAGCTGCCTGTCTCTGCTCCCGCTGCCTTGTTGCGTCTGGTGGGAGAACAGGGTTGGAGCCAGCACCCGCTTTGTAAGCAAAGGGAGACCTGGTGCCAAGGTCTGGGGTTGCCAGCCTCCCTCGTAATTAAAGACACACATTAAAGACAGCTCCAAGGTACCATTAAATATCCATTAAGCTAGCAAAAATAAACCCAGAAGGTGAAGCTCGGGTTGGCAGACCGGGGGGACAGACGCACATGCACACATCACTGATGGCCTCAGAGTTTCCAGACACCAATAAAACTGCCATCGTCCTTTGACCCAACACACTGACATCTGGGAACACACCCTGAGGAAGAAACCCAAGAGGAAACACAAACAGAAATGTGCCTGGCATTTTAAAAAAGGCATAAAACAAATAAATATTTGAAAAAAAATAAAATAAATAAGAACACGTACCTCGGTTATAGTTTGTCCCCGGCTCGGTTGGGGTTGTGTGAGTGGCAGTCACTCAACGTGTCTCTCTCCTGTCAATGTTTCTCTCTCTTCCTTCCTCGTTCCTTCCTCCCTCCCGCTCTACCTGAAGATAAATGCAAAAGTGTCTTTAGTTGAGGATAAAAAAATTAAAACATATAAAAAATTTTAAAAATAGTAATAAAAAGTGAATTTTCCACCTGGCCAGTGTGGCTCAGTGGATTGAGTGTCCTCCGTGTCCTCCCATGGACTGAGAAGTCCCTGTTCCATTCCAGGTCAGAGCACATGCCCGGGTTGCTGGCTTGATCCCCAGTAGGGGGCATGCAGGAGGCGGCCAATCAATGTTTCTCTCACATTGATGTTTCCATCTCTCTCTCCCTTCCTCATTCTCTAAAAAATCAATAAAAACATATTTTTAAAATCTATAATAAAAAAGAAAAAAAATTCTGATATGTGAATTATTTGTCCAAAAACCTCCATCTTTAATGAAGGTACGGCCCACATAGACTAGTTCAAGGAAGGGATGGGGGACAGGCTATCATCCTCAGCAAACAGGACCAACCTGGGCACTTAAGTTTAGAGCTCTTGGGGCAGGGGTAGAAAAGGAAGGGGTGTCTTGGGTGGTGAACATTGTCAGGAAGATACTGAAGAGGCAGCAGCTTGGAGGACCCACAAGCTTAGGAACTGGAGTGACTATGGAGACCAAGGTTGCAGGGACAGTGGCTTGAAGAGGGGTCACTAGGGATATGAGACAACACAGGGATCTGGAACAGCTTGGCATGTGCCCCTGCCAAGGTTGATGGGAGCAGCAAGGAAGTAACACTGTCTCTTGGGAGGCCTGGGATCCCCGAAGGTCCCTCTGCTCAGATGCAATCCTCCCTGTGTGGCCCACAGTACTTGTTGACTACCATGTCCTTTCTCCTTTCGGATTTTTCATTAGACACATGGCAGCCTGGAGTAAAGCTGATTTTTCCCAGCCTCTCTTATAGTTAGTATGACCATGTGAGTAAGCTCTGGCCAATGAGATGCAAGTGGAAATGATACATGGCAGCTTCCCAAAAAACCTTCTTTTTAAAATTTATTTATTCATTTATTTATTTATTTTTAGCCTCACCCAAGGACATTTTTTGATATTTTGTTCAGATAGAGTGAGAGGGGGAGAGAGAGAGAGAAACATCGACGTGAAAGGGACACATTAAGTGGTCGCCACCCACACCACCCAACCAGGGCCAGGGGCAAACTGCAACCGAGGTAGATGCCCTTAGCCGGAACTGAATCCGGGTCTCTCCAGACCGCAGGCCGACACTCTAACCTCTGAGCCAAACCGGCCAGGGCAGAAAACCTTCTTAAAAGACAGCTGGCATGGATCTTCTAGCTCCTGTTCACCTTTTACTCCTTCCTGTTGGCTGGACTAGTACTGTGATGGCTGGAATTCAAGCAGCCACAGTGGATTGTGAAGCAGAAGCCACATGTTTAGAATGACAGAGCAGCAAGGTGGAAGAAGCATGGGTCCCTGATAACCATGGAGCTGCCATACTAGCCCTAGACTGTCAACCTTCCTACTGCATACCTGTGAGCTGAGCCTGTCTTCAGCCACTGGTACTTACGTCACCTCAAACAAATCTAACTCTGCTTCAGAGCCACTGGAGTCAATTTCATGCTGAAAGTGTTGTGGCGCGACAGTTAAAGAAAGACCACTAGAGAAGTAAGTCCAAATAAGAGCCGTGTATTAGCCAGCCAGGGTCTGATTCCAAACACCCCTGTGACAGTCTTCAGAATCAGCCTTGATATGCTTCATTACCTGCCTTTTATACCTTATTATTATTATTATCATTATTATTATTATTTAATCCTCACCCAAGGACATTTTTCCATTTTTTGTTCAGATAGAGTGGGAAGGAGAGAGAGGAAGAAAGAGAGAAACATTGACGTGAAAAGGACACATCAAGTGGCTGCCTCCCACACAACCCAACCAGGGCTGGGGACAAAGGGCAACTAAGGTATGTACCCTTAGCGGGAACTGAACCTGGGTCTCTCACCGCAGGTCGACACTCTAACAGTTGAGCCAAACCGGCCAGGGCGCCTTTTATACCTCACAGCAAAAGTTTAATGATATAAGAAAATAGGATCTTCTTGATATAATGCCCAGGGCTACAACAATGCTGTATAGAATTAGTTTGCCTTGCGGATTACAGGAGTACCCAGGCACACCCAGGAACACCCAGTCTGTTATCTCAGGTATTTCAAGGTACATTGGGTCACACTTAGCCCCAAGCTGCAAAAACACAAAACAAGCCCAATTCCTTGAGATTTGGGGGAGGTCGAGTCTCTGACTCAAGATCTCCAGGCTCTGTGGACTCTGTCAGACACGTAGCCGGCTCCCAACAATTTCTTGGTTCAGGGGATCTTTACAAAACAGGTTTGGCTAGAGGGCACACAGTGACTTTCCCAATCGTCAATTATGGAGCTATAAACAAGTCAGCACAATAATTTACCAATCATCAATTATGGGATTGTAAACATGCCAGCACAAAACAATGGGCACAATATCCAGGAACCTGGGAAAAGGGCTTCCCTCTCCCTCCCTCCCTTCACTTCTTTACTCCTTCTCAAAGCACATGCTGAGTATTTCCTGTGTTCCCCATCCTGAGCAGGACAGCTTACCTGTGTCAAGTAAAAAGATATGATTCCCAGCCCGAGCAGGAAGAGTTGATGCAAATATAAAGAGCATGCAGATTGCTACGACGCTTGTTAACACCGAGAATCCGTGTGTTCACACAGACGCGACCCTGTCTTCTCCAGAAGCTGTACATAAACACACACGTACCCCCCACACACATTTTCTCCCTCCGCTGTCACTCCTGGGTGCCTGTGTGGCCAAATCCCAAACTCCACCAGCAGGGTGTGTTGCCTTGAGGCTAGCAGTCTCCAATGCTTGGGATCATGGCACCGTGTCTGCACCCTAGCCTGGTCTGGGCCAGGAATGCCAGGACCCCTCCAACCCGCTCTTTCTCTCAGAACCTCAGGTTTGACTCCCTAGGGCCTGGCAAAGATTCCCCCTGGAGACAACTTCCCAGCTCCTTAGGCGAGATTTCAGGCAGCAGATGACACATGGAGAATCCCGGGAGCCTAGAGGCAATAGACAATGAGTCACTAGCCCCATTATACTGACAAGGAAACTGAGACCCAGAGAGGCAGAGTCACAGAAAGCCTCAGTGACAGGACTGGGCTTTGACCTCTGTCCACACACCTAGCTCTTTCCCTACCCACGTGTAGGTTGCATGGCCGAAAACAGGGGTCCTTCTTATTTTCTCTCTGTAGCCATTTATTGGACATTTACTGGCACTAGGCACTGTGCCAAATACTTGACATCGTTTCATTTGTTCCCCACAACATCCCTAGGAGGTGGGTTGGATTTTTTCCCACTTTAAAGATGAGGGAAATGGGGTCAAGAAAAACTAAAGCACCTGCCCAAGGTCACCGGCTTCTCAGAAGCAGATTGGAATTCAGTCTGGTGGTCTCAGCCCAAAGCCTGGTGGCCCCGCCCTGCCAGGAGGC
This sequence comes from Molossus molossus, assembly GCF_014108415.1. Classification (NCBI taxonomy): domain Eukaryota; kingdom Metazoa; phylum Chordata; class Mammalia; order Chiroptera; family Molossidae; genus Molossus; species Molossus molossus. The sequence goes on along the minus strand of NW_023425348.1, from coordinate 90,370,751 downwards.
TTCCAGACGGGGGTAGAGGGCTCATCTGCAATTCCTGGAAGAACTTCAGGGGTCCCTTGAAACCATTAAAGAGCATGTGGGCCCTGGACGGTTTGGCTCAGCAGTTAGAGTGTCGGCCTGCGGTCCAGAGAGATCCGGATTCAGTTCCCGCTAAGGGCAAGTACCTCAGTTGCAGTTTGTGGCCGGCCCCAGTTGGGGTCGTGTGGGTGGCAGCCACTCGATGTGTCTCTCTCACGTTGATGTTTCTCTCTCTTCCTCCCCCTCTCCCTCCCACTCTATCTGAAAATAAATGCAAAAATGTCCTTGGGTGGGGATTAAAAAAAAAAGAGCATGTGGGTGTCCATGTATGCACATGCGCACACACGTGTGCAAACATTAAGGAAAAGGGCATTGCTCTCAACAGCACTTCAAAGGAACTCGACTCAGAAAAGGCTCAGAACCACTGCTGCTGAGTAAAACCCTTGGCCTTCTGGGTCAGCGTTGCTGTGGCCTTGGGCAGGTCAGAACAGGAGGGTACATTTTTTTTGTTTTTTTCTTTATTGATTTGAGACATGAGAGGAAGGGAGGGAGAGAGATAGAAACATCGATGAGAGAGAACATCGATTGGCTGCCTCCTGCATGCCCCCCACTGGGGATCAGGCCCACAACCTGGGCATGTGCCCTGACCGGGAATTGAACTGGCAACCTCTTGGTGCATGGGTTGCGCTCAACCACTGAGCCACACCGACAGGGCCAGGAGGGTAAGTTTTATTTGAGAATGTGTTGGGTGGCTGTTTCAGGGTGGGTGGGTTGGTTAGTTGGTTTTTGTTTCTTTTTTTTTTTAATCCTCACCCGAGGATATTTTTCCATTTATCTTCAGATAGAGGGGGTGGGGGAGAGAGAGAGAGAAACATTGCGAGAGAGTCACATAGAAAGGTTGCCACCCACATGACCCCAACGAGGGCTGGGGACAAGCAGCAACCGAGGCACGTACCCTTGGCCGGAATTGAACCCGGGACTCTGGTCCACAGGCCGACTGACGCTCTAACCGCTGAGCCAAACCAGCCAGGGCTGGTTAATTGGTTTTAATGTTGGCTCTTTGGCCGTCAACAGCCCAGGAAGGTCATGCCCACTGCTCTGCCAGGCAGGCCCAGGCCTCCAGAGCCGACTGGTCCAGGCCTCCATGGCCTGGTGTCCCTTATCCACAGGCCTGAAACCTGACCTGTGTGCCAGGAGCTCTGCCACATTCTCTTGTCATGCAGTGGTTGATCTGGGGCCTTTCCACCCCTGGAGCAGCTCACAGGACACTCCCACCCCAGCAAGCTGAATCATATGGCCAGCAGCCAGGGCCAGCGAGGCCAAAGCCCCATCTCCACCCAAACCAACACCCATCCTGCTGTCCAAAGGGGCCGTCAGAGCACTGGGGCCCCCTCACCCCAGCCTAAAGGTCCAGCCAGCGGCAACAGAACCTTGGAGGGGACACGTCCTCTGAGGCCTCGCTGGGCCTCGGCCCACCCAGGTAAGAGGCCAGGAGTTGAGGAAACAGGTAGCTGAGTGGCAGAGGCGGACACTGGGCTTGCCCTGTGAGCAGGCAGCTGCCAGGGAGCACAGGTCTGCTGCAGGGAATGGGGGCACCCGTTGCCAACTCGGGCACTCTCCACCTGGAGTTCAAGACCACTCACTGGTGTGCACACAGCTGACTGCGGGGAGGGGGACACCATGTATCAGTTTCCTCATTTGTATGACAGGATTACTGAGAGATGGTGTCCAGGAAAGAAAGGGCCTTTCCACCAAGTCAAAGACAGCACTGGGGCCAGGAGAGGTGGTCAGCCCCCTGCCCTGCCCTAGCCCAGGCCCCTGAGGGGCAGCAGGGTATGGGAGAAAACTGAAGGGGCAAAGGTCAGGGGGCGGGCCCCCATGCTGAGTGCACCTTCCATGCTGAGTGCACCCCAACCTCCCAGCCCCTTACACCTTCAGCCGAGTGGCTCCCAGAACCCCCCTTCCTCCCAACACCCAACATGTGCCCATGTATCAGCCCCCACCTGCAGGACATCACCTGGTTGTCCTTTCCTTTCCTGCACTGCTCACCTGGTGCCCTCCCGGCCGCCCACTCACCCCACTCCAGCTCTGCCTCCACACAGGAGCCGCGACAACTGAACCCGCCCCTGCCCTGCAGGTACCCTTCACTGGCCTGAGGTGTTCGCAGGGGGCTTAAGAGACCCGCCGCCCTCCCAGTGTCTTCACTCAGCTGTGTTGTCTCTGACAGCAACTTGGGGCCACTCCACTTGCATGTCTATAGCCACACTGTCCCCTCTGCCAGAACCAATCCCATTGCCTCAAGGACTGTCCTCCAAAGGGCCTTTGCTTGACTTTCTCCCTGACCTCTCAGCGAGGGCAGGGAAGGTGCTCTGAGCCAGGGTGAGTAAAGTTGGATATACAGGCACACCTCATTTTATTGCCCTTCACAGGGGATCCATGTTTTTACAAATTGAAGACCCTCCACCAGCAACTCTAAAAAGATTAGGACTGCTTTATTAGGGTGGATATATCATGCTTTATTAGATATGGATATATCTCCGTATCTCCAAGGCACGCCAATACATCAAACCTTCAAATAACCCTCCGATCAGCCCCTGAAGGACCAAGGAAAGGATGTTCACATATCCAGACCACCTAGATCACCACTGCAGACCAATCCAGAGGCTAAGAATGCAGGACCAATTCTTCTCAAGAATACACTTTTTTTCTCACCTGAGGATATTTTTTTCATTTACTTTCAGACAGAATGGGAGAAGGAGAGAGCCCTGGCTGGTTTGGCTCAGCAGTTAGAGTATCAGCCCGAGGACCAAAGGGTCTTGGGTTCGAGTCCGGTCAAGGGCATGTACCTCAGTTGCAGTTTGGTCCCTGGCCCTGGTCGGGGTCTTGTGGGAAGCAAGGCAGTCGATGTGTCTCTCTCACATTGATGTTTCTGTTTCTCTCTCTCTCCCCCTCCCTCCCACTCTATCTGAATATAAATGGAAAAATATTCCAGGTGAGGATTAAAAAAAAAAAGAGGGAGAGAGAAAACACTGATGTGAGAGAGACACGTCGATTGGTTGCCCCCATACAACCCCAACCAAGGCCAGGGGCTGAACTGCAACTGAAGTACGTGCCCTTGACCAAAATTGAACCCTCGACTCCAACTGCTGAGCCAAACTGGCCAGGGCAAGAAGATACTTTTTATTATAAGAAATCACAAGAGGAGGGAGTGGGGGGAGGGATGAAATAAACCAAGAAACATATGCACCCGTATGTGTAACCAATGGACATAGACAACAATGTTGGGGGGAAGGAGGGTGTCAATGGGGGAAAAAGGAGAAACATTTGTAACAAAAATAAATTAATAAAAATTGCAGAAAGAAATCTCAGCTTTTCTTTCTTCTTCAGAACATTGTCTAGCTGTGTTTCTGGTTTGTAAACCCTAAGACCCTTGAATAAGTCTTCATCATTTCTAGCTAAAGCCTCTTGATTTCATCTACACTCGGTCAACATATCCCACAGAACTACGTTGAGGATTTTTATTACACCTGAAGCATCTGCCCCACCCCACCCTTAGTCTGTGAGCTCCTAACACAGCAGGGGCCTTATAATCACTGCTTGCTGCTTAGCACATGGCTTCCCAGAAACAAAAGGCAAAGGCCCAAGAGCAGGGCCTGCAGAAGGCAACAGCCCCCAGCCCCACATCCTGCTGGCTTCCCAGATCCCTGGCCACCCACAGTACACCCACCACTAGTCATGCCTTACCACCATCTTCTCCCCTCCACAGCTCAGCTAGCCTCTTCCAGGGAGCCCTCCTGGACTGAACCAGCACTGCCTCTACTGATGAAGCTCTTTTTGCCAATCAGATGGTCGCAAGGTGCCAGGGGCACTTCCTGGGAAGTGGGTGCTCCTGGGAAGAGCTCAACGGTCTGAAAAAATGCTGGGGCTGGGGCACAGCCTAGGTTAGGGGTTGCCTAGAGCCAAAGTTCTACCCTACAGTTTTTGGTCTAAATGAGATCAACCAGCACCCAGAGATCAAATGCAAAAGTCCTCAGTGTAAGCTAAGCTCTCATCTGCCTGGAGCCTTTCCAGACATGCTCCTTCTGCACAGACTGCCTTTCCCTTGCTCTTCAGACCACCGGCTCTTTCTTTGCTTTCAGACTGATGCTTCTAACACCTCCTTGAAGAGGCCTTTCCTGACTACCTCCTACATTTAATTAAGGTCCCTTATATTAATTAGTCCCACCTTCAGCCCCTACCCACTACCCTCACAGCTATGACTGTCATAACACCTGGGCCACAGCCAATCAGCAATTCAAAATTAAGGAGACAGACATGAACCAGAAGTGTTTATTGCAAAAATCTGGCCAAGGCTTCAACTGGGTGGCCCTGCTGGGGCTGGACTGGGTTCCTCTGCCCCTGGCTGAGCAGGTGTAACAGGAAAGGGTAGAAGGAGTATGTCTGGGCCCCGGGCCTCAGAGCTGCGAGAGGATGTTGGGAGCCAGGCTGCAGGTGAGGCCTGTGCCATCTGGCTCCACATTCAGGGACTTCACCACACCATCATCTATCACCATGGAGAACCTGCCAGAAAGAGGGCGGAGCCTTTACAACAGCCTTGGCTGGGAGGCTGGGAAAACAGAGGGTGGCAGGAGGATCCTCCCACTTTTACCTCTTGAGCCTTCGATTTCCAAAGAGGGACACCAACGAATCGTCCAGTAACAAATCTGTCTCCTAAGAAGAGAGGTAGAGAAAAGGGTCAGGAACCCCAAGGAAAGGCCAAGCTCCCCAGCTCCTCCCCACATTGGCCATGCCCCTCCTAATCCCTGCTTCCAAGGCCTGGCAAAGGGACCGCCCTGCAGGGTGGGGCTGGGGGTTGCACTCACCTTCCCAAAGGCCCCAGTGGGGTCAGCTAGGAGCCGAACCTAAAGAGAAAGTAAAAGTCACAAGAAACATCTCCTGCCTGGCCCCTGATCCCCTGCAGGATCCCCACCTCACCTTGCCTTCTGCGCTGTGGGCTCGTCCCCACTCTCCAGTCACAAAGACATCGTTAACACTCAGACATGCCACCACCTGGGCCCCCTTGGCCTTCAGAGCTCCAGCCTGCTCCACAAATCCTGGCAGGTGGGTCTGGAGGGAAAACCAAGAGTCAGCAAAGGGACAGATGCCTCTACCCCTCAGCCTGCCCTTCATCTCCAGGCTCTGCCCATTCCCCAGCTTTCCCGCCTTGCATCAGACCCCGAGAACTGTGCCCCCACAGCTCCTTTTTGCCTTGTTAGGGGTTGCCTAGAGCCAAAGTTCTACCCTAGGACTCATACTTAAGATTTCTGTGGTCAAGACCAGGAACTTCCGTAAGTATAATTATGTCTTATTTACCCAATTACCTTCCATAGTGCCTGTCAGCCAGCAGGATCAATAAGAGGTATCGGATTTCATTGTAATACCCTTTCTTCTACATTCCTTCTCACAACCTCTATTTGTTTTCTGAACACTCTGATATGCTTTTTTTTTCCTGTTAATCCTCACCCCAGGATATTTTTCCATTGCTTTTTAGAGAGGGGCGGGAGAGAAACATAGATGTGTGAGAGACACATCGATTGGTTGCCTCCTGAATGACCCCAATCAGGACCAGGGATCAAACCTACAATCCAGGGATATGCCCTTGGCCAGGAAATCGAACCCAGGACACTTCGGCCCATGGGTCAATGCTTTAACCGCTGAGCCAAATTGGCCAGGGCTCTGATATGCTTTTTTTTAAATTTTTTTCTTTATTGATTTTTAGAGAGAAGAAGGGAGAGGGAGAGAGGGACAGAAACATCAATGAAAAGAACACTGACCAGCCACCTCCTGCACACCCCGCACTGGAGACCGGGCCCACAACCTGGAACCACTGGGAACCGAACGCCCAAGCACTAAGCCATACGGGCTGGGATTTGATATGCTTTTTAACTGTCCTATCACCTGCATGCTATTGTTGCCAGCTGCCTCGAGACAACATGGAGGACTATTAATACAAACATGTACATAAGAACCCAACTGCTGAGCCCCAGAAGGGCAAGGCCTTACCTTGGAACAACCAGGGGTAAAGGCCCCTGGGACTCCAAACAGCACCCCCTTCTTGCCCTTGAACAGTTCTGCCAGGTTCACTTTGTTCCCAGGCTGCCCTTCAAACACCACCACAGATGGGATGGCATCTCCCACCTAGAGGCGAGGGCTCTGAGTTAAGGGTCAGGGAGTAGGGACAAGTAGGGAGCCAAGGGAAGGGCAGCAAACCAAGAGCCAGGGGGACAGAGGGCCTCTGGTAGCCGCCCAGTGAAACCAGAGTTGACACAAGGCAGGAAATCCAACCCTGTCAGACCTTCCAGAGGTCCCTCCCTGCTGCCTTCCCCTCTCCCCTCACTGCCTAGTTACCCCACATCCTCCAGGTTACAAGTTGGCCCCATTCCTCTTTGAGCCTGTTGGTGACAACAGAAAAAGGGAGAGAAGGCCTCCAAGGTGTTGCAAGGAGTTGAGTAACATGCTGAGTTACAGGAAAGAAGTGGGATAACTGGGCAGAAGGAGGGGAGTCAAGGGGAGGTGTAATTTGTGGGGGGGCCTGAAAAATGGAGGGAAAGGATCCTGGCCTGGTCTGTGTCCCACCCCCAAGATGAGAAAAAGGGAGGACAGCAGAAGGTGGGAAAGTTTTTTTGGGGGGAGGTGCAGGTCCCTACATCTGGGAAGTATAGAATAAAAGAAGGAATCTCTTGAGGGGGAAGGATCAAGTCCATCAGGGAGTGTGTGAGGGCCCCATGGGCAGGAGAAAGAGGAGGGAGAGTCAGGGGTGGGGGTGGAGGGTAGGATGAAGCAGCGGGAGGAGGTCTCAGAAGAGTGGGGGAGGGTAGTTCTATGGAGCTGGGGATGGTTCAAGATGAGAGGAGAGGAAGACTCAGCTAAAGGATGGGAATCAGCTGTGGGTGAAGTGGGACGGGGCTCTAAGACACAACACGTTCAGAAGATGGGGTGAGAGTGAGGCCCAATAACCTGACAAAAGCATGCAGGAGGGTACAGCGGGGATTCTGTATGGAGCCTGAAAAGGGGCCCTGGGGCAAAGGGGGGGAGCATGGTATTCAATTGCCTGAAAATGGTGGAGACCCCATCACAGGCTTTCGTAGTGAATGTTGGAAAGAAGGCTCGAAAGCCTCAGGGACCATCTCAGGAGAGGGTGCACGAAGCTCTTAAAACTGGCGAGAACGGTGGTGCAGCCACGGGTCTGTTGAGGGGATAAGGGGGACAGACGAGGAGAGGTGCATCTAGGGCGGCGGAGAGAGGTCCGCGGGGCAGGAAAAGGGGGAGACCAGGGGGGTTGGGGCTGGGAGCCAGTGCCTTCAGCAGGAGGGAGGGCATTGGAGAGATGAAGGGGGGGATCAAGAGGGAGTCAGGCCGGGCCGGACTGGGCCAGGGGTCACCTTGATCGGGGCCATAGCGACAGCGGCGCTTCTGAAACCGCGGGCTCTGCTGAGCGTCCACTCTAAGCCTTCCTCCAGGCACCCTCTGCCTCCCGCCGCTGCCGCACAACGGATGGAGGCCGCCCGAGCGAGTATCGAGCCGGATAGGCGGCCCAGGACGCACATCTCGGTCAGCCCCACACGACGTCTCCAGGCCACAGCCCCCGGCTCCGCCCCCGGCTCCGCCCCGCCCCCGTCGGAGGCGGGGCCTGGACCGCAGTGCCGCAGCGCTCCCCTGCAAAAGGCCGGGCCCAGCGGGCGCGGGGGCGGGCCGCTCCACCGTGCTCGATTTGCATTAGGGGCTGGGCAAGTGGGCGGTGCTTCCAGCCGCCGCACAGCTTATTAGCATACAAGGATGGGGTGCAGGTGTTTCGATGGGCCTACTTAACGGACTCCCGCAGTGTTACCGACCCTTAACCAAAAGCGACGGGCGGAAGACAAAGGATTCAGGCGCCTGCGTAGAAGTAAAACACGTTTATTTTACCTTCAACGAAGGCTCCTGCATTGCGGCTGTCTTACATACGATTCGCACTGTAAATGATTTGTAACGAGTGGGGGTTTGGCTCAGCCAAAACCACCGGGCCTGCACCGTAGCAACCTCCTGCCGAGATGCTTCCGGTAGCAACTCGTGATCCCACGAGGCGTCTGCGGAGTCTCCTTTCCCGGGAGCACCAGAAGTTCCAGCAAGTTCGCGGCTTCCGCTCCTCCCAGCCGTGCGATAGGAGAGCGCGGAGCGGCCCCGGAAGTGACGCAGCGGGGCGTCTGCTTTCTTCCGGTTCCGGCCGGGCGAAAGTGCTGTGGCGACATGAAGCTGCTCACCCACAATTTGCTGAGCTCGCACGTGCGAGGGGTGGGACCCCGTGGATTTCCCCTGCGCCTTGAGGTACCGCACCGCGACTCTCTGGCGCCCTTCCCCCGGGCGGGATAGGGGAACCAGGCGCCGGACCCTGCCTGACTAAACCCCTCCGCCCCGCAGGCCACCGAGGTCCGCATCATTCCTGTGGAGTTCAACCCCGACTTCGTGGCGCGTATGATACCCAAAGTGGAGTGGGCGGCGCTCCTGGAGGCGGCCGATAACGTGAGGACCCTCCCTCTGCCCGTGCACACTCTTCGGGGGGTGGTCCCACCACAGCCCTTTGCACCTGGCCAGGGTCGGGGATGCCCAGAGATTATTTAGGCCTCTTGCCCACAGTTGCGTCTGATCGAGGTGCCCAAAGGGCCGATTCAGGGATATGAAGAAGATGAGACATTTCTGAGGAAGATGCACCACGTGCTGCTGGAGGTGAGAACTGGCCTAGCACTTGCTTCAATGGCTAGCGGCCATCCTGGAGGCTGCCAGTGCTCAGCTGTTCCCCACTTCCCCGCAGGTGGAGGTGCTGGAGGGCACCCTGCAGTGCCCAGAGTCTGGACGTGTGTTCCCCATCACCCGCGGGATCCCCAATATGCTGCTGAATGATGAGGAAACCCAGACTTAATCGTGCAGGCGTCTGTTTTTCATACTGTGACCGTATCTTTGTTTATGTATATCCTGTCAGTTCTGTCACGTGTATCCCTAACTCTGGACCCAGTGACACGCCACACAGTGTTCTTGAGCTCGATATATTTTTTTTTCTCATTAAAGGTTTAAAACCAAAAGCGGTTTCTCTTTGCAACAAATATACATTAAAATAGAGTCTCTGTACAGCCAAGGGCTCTGGGCCCTGGCTTGCCCCATGTCCCTGCACCTCCCTGGCCAAACCCAAAAATAAATATAGTGTTATTGCTCTGCAGGGCATAGAGGCAGTGCTCTCCCTTCCCCCTGTGGAGGCTGGGTGGGAGCTGACGGGGACCCTGGCCACCCAGGGGTCCAGGGGCTGGAGCCTGCTTGGAGTTATTGCTTCAAGGGGGAGGCAGAATGCCCGATGCAAATGATGAGAGGAGCCAAGGGGGCAGGGGCCTTTGCTCTCCAAATTTCCCTCTGCTCTGGAGAGAGCGTCGGATTAAGCAGCAGCAAAAGCATCACCCACTGGGAGACTGTGGCCTCCGCTCCCTTCCCTCCCTGAGATCAGGCTTCTGCCCCCTTCCCCCACACATCCCCTGCAGCCCCCTATGGCTTCCGCAGCACCCCCTACACTCTGGGGGTACACTATGGCTTGCAAGGGGCAGCACTGTGCCCAGAGCCTGGACACACATTCCCAGCTTCTAACACCCCCAAGGAAGGGGGAGGGGAGGGCGTAGGGCCTGCTCCCAGGGGCTGATGGTATTGCCTAGGCCCTGCCAGCAGGCTGTGGCACTGCCCAGACCCCAGCTCTGCCCCCTTGGGGCTGACCCCATGCTTGATGGGTCCTGCTAGCACCCCCCACCTGTACCCACCCCTTGCCTCAGTCCATCATGGCCTCGAGCATTTCCAAGAACAACTTGTGCATGGGCACCTTGCCCTCCAGCTTCACCCCATAGAAATGGGCCAGCACTTTGCCCGCTGTCTGGCGAAGAAGTGGTAGTGTGAGCAGCAACCTGCCTGCCCGCCGCCTCTCAGCGCCCCCTCCGGGGCCTGCCCGGCCAGCTTCATACTCCAGCAGGGCCTCATGGAGAGCTTCTCGAAGCTGCTCCACAGCCTCAGCATCTTCTATGTGCACAGAGTCTGCAAAGAAGAGGGAGAGAACTGTAGACACGGGCCACCTCCAGAAAGAAGAGAGCCACATCTGCTTGGGCACTGAGGGTGGGGCCCAGAGGAGCCAGACACAAATTTGTTGATTGGCTGAAGCAGCACTCATTGTTCTGCTCATGAGCCAGGGCCTACCCTTTCGCAACTATGGTCCTCTCTGGTCCTCCCACCTTCCCTCCCACTAAATCGTCCACCTTTCCAGTAAGTATGGCTCTAGGGCTCAAAGTCATGTGCAGTCCCTGGGCCTACCCTCACCTTTGTGGCTTTAGGCAAGTCACAGTTCTTCCCTACATCTGTTTTCCATGTCTGCAAAATGGGACTGTGCCACCATCAGAGTTATAGAGGGCCTTCTCAAGACTTGTCAGGACCTACCCAGACTCACCTGAGTTGGCAAGGGCCAGGGCCTTCAGCAGGACATACTCCTCCCGCTCCAGTCGCAGGGCCTGCAGTCGCCGCACCAGCTGCAACAGGGCAGCCCCGAGTTCCCCCAGACCAGCTGCTCGTGCTCCCTCTTCATCCAGGACCAGGTCCTCAGCAAAGGCCAGCTCATCCTGCAGCGGCAGTGAGCGCTGGGCCACACCCAACACCAATACCTCCATCCATACGCTCTGCAGTACTGACATCTGGTCCGACAGTGACAGTGACGAGAAGCCTGGAGGACATTGGAAGCACACCTGGTTGAGGAGGTACCCTGGAGCCAGGCATGGCCTGGCCTACCCAGGGGAGCCCACATCACCTGGCCCTTTACCTGGGATGCTCTTGGCCCAGCTGATGGTGACCACAATCTCTCGGTCAAAGAGGTCACAGAGGGTAGCTACAGCTGGGAGGTGTCCATCAGGGCCCGCTGGGTCAGGCATGGCATACAGCTTCTCGGGCTCTACCACCAGCAGGTGGGACACCAGTGCATTCACTGGGGCTGCAGTGACAGTTGGAAGAAGCACTTGAATTCATCACCTTGCAGGCCCTTTGGGGTCAAACATCTTCCCAGAGTCAGCCCCCCGTGGCTTTCCTTACCAGCCACTGGTCAGCAAGCTCAGACAGCTTTCTCCGGGCAGGGCTCTCCCTATCGCCCAGGAGAAGCCAGTCTGCGAACAGGTTCCAAGTGTCAGAAAACCTTTCCCTGTTCCCAGCTGTACTACTCGGGGACTGACAGAAAAGGGTCTTTTCAAAAATGCTTTTTGGGGGAAATGGGTAAGTGAATAGATGGAAATTTGGGGCTCCAGTGCCCAAAATAACTGCCATCCTGGGTGAATGACACCAGACAGGCCTCTTGTGTCCTAGCCCAATCCCGACCCTCGAGCTCCAAGGACCCACAGCACTCACCTGTCTTCCGAGGGCCTCCAGCTACTGCCAGGGGTCCAGCAGGGAAGGGGCCTGGGAAGGGCAGTGGGTCCACCTCTGGTCGCCGCTTGTACTTCTGTCGCCCACCCCGGACACGGTCCAGACGTACCCCTTGAATTGTAGGACACGGCTGTGTCCTTGGGGCTGGGGGTGGCTGGCTTTACAGCCCAATCCATTCCACCAGAACGTCTCGGGCTTCACCCTCTCCAGCGCAACGCGCCCAGCTCCCCCAACCCTTGCCATGGCCCCTGCCTCGTACTCACCTTCTTTAAGCATGCCCACCCGCAGGCACTTGGTGAAGCGACAGGCCTGGCAGGCCTTGCGTCTCCTTTTGGTGATCTCACACTCATTGGAAGCAGGACAGCTGTACTCGATGCTCCCTGCCAGGAAGAGGCAGGGCTCCAGTGGCGGCCTCCCAGGGCCTGGAGGGGGCCCAGCAGACAGGAGAGCCCTGACTCGCCCCGGGCAAGCACAGGTCTGGGGAGAGCAGGAGGGCCGTGAGTGGGGCAGGGAAGCCCGGGGCAGTGAGGAGAATGGCTGCTGGGCTGGGGGCCCCTGTCTGGACGAAAGAAGGGCTGGGACCTGTAGAGTCAGGCTGCATCTGCCCCAATGGGCCTCTTATCAAGCCACATCTCTGGGCTCTACAGCCCTCATCTGCTCTTTTCAAGGGTTACAATGGCCTCTCTGATGCTACTCACAAAGGTCAATTCTCACCTTCATCTTATATGGCCGAAAGGAGCATCTAACACCATTGATCACATCCTACTCCCAGAAACACTAAAATACTTCTTTTGCTTTTAGGACACCTTCCTGGTTTTCCGCCCACCTCACTGGCCACTTTGTGGTTTCTGTGCATCTTCCTGTGCTCCTTCCAGTGAAGAACCTGGGCTGCCCTCGGTCCTCCTCTCCACTGACTCACTCCCATGGTGACTGCACCTAAGTCGTGGGCTGTCAAATGTATATCTCTTGCCTAGACCTGCCTGAACTTTAGACTCATATCCCGCTGCCTCCTCGACACTTTGCATGTCTGTCTAGAAGGCCTCAAATCTAACCTGTCCTAAATGGAGCCCGATCTACCCCTCCAAAACCCTCAATTCCATCCGTCCAGTTGCTCAAGCAGACATCAAGGAGACATCTTTGATTTTGTCTCACTCCCCAAATGCAACCCATCAACTGATCCTAGTGGGCTTTACCTTCTACTATGACCTCGTGCTCTGCCCTTGCCTATTTCAGTTCCTCTCCACACAGCAGCCAGAGGCATCCTATTAAACCTAAGTTAGATCCTGTCCCTCCCCTCCTCGAAACCCTGCAGTGATTTTCCTTCTCAGAGTAAAAGCCCAGTGAGCCCTGCGGCCTGAGGCCTGCACTCCTGCTCTTCACCCCTTTTGACCTCATCCTCCTTGCACTCTGCTCTGGCTCCAGGCTCCTAACGCAGGGCCCACGGCTCCCTTCCCTCCTTCAGATCTGTGCCTGTTGTCACCTCACGGAGGCTTCCCCAGCCACTCTGCAGTGATGAGAATGCCACATGGCCCCTCTGTGGACATCTCCAGCGCTTGCCCTGCTTGAGAGTTTCTCATCAGCTCCCAGCATCATCTAATATGCTATACAGGTACACATTTATCTTCTTTATTATCTGTCTCCTGGCTTGAGTGTTAGCTCCACGAGGGCCAGGACTGCCCCACTGTTTGAAACAAGACCTGGCTTGTAGTGGGCCCTCATAACTGGTGCATGGCAGCCCTCCCAGCCTCGCAGGGCTACTTCAAGGACTGAATGACACAACTAGCAGACATGCCCTCAGTGTGTTTCTCCTACACCCTACCCAGGTTTCCACACTCAGCTCAAGACACCTCCTCAGGGAAGCCCTCCAGAGCCCAGACCCAGCCAGGTTCCTTGGTACACACCCTGCTCCTCACCATCCAGCACGTTCACAGCTACACTATAACAATTGTGTGCAATTCATCGTTTTCTCTCTCCCCCCTCTGCTAGAATGTAAACTATTGGAGGACCAGAAGCCCTGCCTTAGTCCCCATGCCTGGAACAGTGGCCAAAGTTTGTGAAGTCTCTGGACGCTGCCTGGAGCCTATCCTGACACTTCTATACACCAACTGTGTGACCTTGAACAAGTCCCATTCCTAAGCCCTCAAACCCCAGGTTTTCTCATCTGTAAAAACATACTTCTTATAAAGGCAAGTTGTGAGAATTCAAAGGGGTAATTGAGGTAACACATAAATAACACCTAAATATACAATAAGTGATTACTATTTATGACTAGTGCTCAATCACTATCTGTCAAGTGAGTCAGCAGAGAATGAAGGACTCTAGGGTGGGCAGGAGACACCTGGATCTGAAGCTGTTGGCTCACTGGGCTTCAGAGACAGAAGGGAGCACAGAGGTTTCAGACCAGTGGGTCTTGGCAATGGCAAAGTCAAAACTCACTGGAATGTCACAATCATTCGTGAGGCACCTGTCCAAAGTTCAATTATTAGTAATAAGCAGAGATTGCAGCCTGGCATTTAAGAGCTCGACTCTGGACCTGAATTGACCCAAGTTCAAATCCTAGTTCTGCCATTTTCTACCTCTGGGACTTGGAAAAAGTTTTAAAACCTCTCTGAGCCCTGACCAGTTTTGCTCAATGGTTAGAATGTCAGCCCATGGACCGAAGGGTCGAGGGTTTGATTTCTAGTCAAGGGCACATACCTGGGTTGCAGGTTTGATCCCCAGCCCCAGCTGGGGTCGTTCGGGAGGCAACCAATCAATGTTTCTCTCTCACATCGATGTTTCTCTCTCCCTCCCTTACACTCTATCTAAAAATCAGTGGAGCTCTGACCAGTTTGCTCAATGGTTAGAGTGTCAGCCTGTGGACCAAAAGGTCTCGGGTTTAATTCCTGGTCAAGGGCACATGCCTGGGTTGCAGGTTCAATCCCTGGCCCCGGTCGGGGTTGTGCAGGAGGCAACCAATTGATGGGTCGCTCACATTGATGTTTCTCTCTTCCTCCTTCCTTCCCTCCCTCCCTTCCACTCTATCTAAAAAAAAATCAATGGAAAAATATCCTTGGGTGAGGACTAAATAAATAGAGAAAAATAAATAAAATCTCACTGGGCCTCAGTTATAACACTGCTGGCACCTTATAGGTTGCTGTGGGGATAACTGAGGTCATGAATGTAAAGGGGCACAGTGCCTGATAAGCATTCAAGGAACGTTCTAAAAAAGTATACATGGTATAGCCCCAAAGTAACCAGAGGTTTACATAAAAATATAAGTAACATGCACATTCCAAGTACTGCTTGTTACATCACCACTTTGCTCACTCACATTTTAATATGCTTTTCTGAGTGAGAAAAATTCCGAGTACTATTAGTAGGATGCCTAATAGTCATTTTAAAGTTAGGTGCTGAAATAGGATATAGCCCCTCTCAGCTATAAAACCCTACCCTGTGTGCTGGTGCTTTTTTGGGGAAATGAACATAAAGGGGAAGGGGGAGCTCTATGCTGGTGAAGGACCAGTAGCTGCCAGGAGCAAGAATAAAGTTTAGAAGCAGGCAGAGGCTGTCTTGAGTTTTTCAGAGCCACTGTGGAAGGTGCTGGGCCTGTCATACCCAGAAACTTAGGAGACTTCCCGGCTCCTCTCTCACATCCCATATCCAATCCATCAACACATCCTAGTGGCTCTATTTAACTTTTAAGAGAAAGAGCATTCCTTGGAGGTATGAGGGCCTGGGAACACCAGGCTGCCAACCCCAAGTGGTACTATGGCTGTCTGGGGTACTAGTGCCACTCAGCAGTGCACCAATTGGGTAGTGCCAGGCCCAGAGGGCAAAGGGCACAGAAGTGGGATAGGGGCTCACCCTGGATGGTCCTCTTGAAGAAGGCTTTGCAGGCCTCACAGGATGCCACACCATAGTGGTAGCCGGAGGCCACGTCCCCACAGACCAGGCAGAGGCGTTTAGGCAGGGAGCTGAGCACCAGCTTCCCACCACCCTGCTCACCAGGCCCAGCACCCTCCCCATCCTCCTCTTCCTTGTGGCCTGGGAGGTGGCGAGTGGGAGCTGGGCCAGGGGCCAGGGCTACAGGGGGCTCGGTCTCAGTCTCCGAGGAACCCTTTGGGCTGTCTGGGCTGGCTGGCTCTGCCTTGATGTAGAGAGGCTCAATGCCCACCACCTGGCTGGACATGGCGCTGGTCACCTGCGGGGAGAAACCTGTCAGGTCACGGAGGCGCTGGAATGGGGGATGGTGAGACACCCTGCCACCCTGGTTGCCCAACCCCAGGCCTAGGGCCAGGCTTTCAGTATCTGCAAGGGGGAAAGGAGGTACAGAGTCCAAGGAAGGGCTGCCCATGAAGAGGGCCACCCCCACAGTTGTTGCCATGGTAATAGAGTCTTCAGAGCCTCCAGGGTCAGTAACTGACAGCAAGTCTCCCACTTAGGAACCTGCAGGAGGCTTAGAAACCCTCTACTCCCACCCAGGGTAACCTTGGCCCCAGGCGACCTTCAACCCCATCTGGAATCCTCAATCAGAAATGATATACCTCTCAATTTTCTCCAGACAGGGACCTCAGTGATCTCCCTCTCACCTGGGAATCCTCCATTCAAGAGAGCAAACAGAGACACACAAACCCAAGGGCAGTTAATGTGCACACACACGTGTGTTCACACCCTCACACACTCCCACTCCCCTGGGTTCTCAGATGTCCTCAAATGCTCACTTTCACACATGGCCTTTACCAAACCCAATTCTTATCATGCTCA
The DNA here is from genome assembly GCF_014108415.1 of Molossus molossus. Classification (NCBI taxonomy): domain Eukaryota; kingdom Metazoa; phylum Chordata; class Mammalia; order Chiroptera; family Molossidae; genus Molossus; species Molossus molossus. The sequence goes on along the minus strand of NW_023425348.1, from coordinate 90,354,542 downwards.
CTCACTCCTCCCCAGTGCATACCCCCTAAACAAAGTCACACTCAAGACATAATCACACACTCACACTCTTACCATACCCCCCACCCTAATAGGCACAAACCCTTGTGGAAACACATTCAAAGCTTTCACACCTGACACACCGCTCTCTCCTGTCCCAGCAAACCCACTTCAAGGCACACAGACCCGCGCGGCACCACCTCCTTGCTCATCCCCCCTCACCCCACCGCCAACACATTCACTCTTACACTCCTGCTGCCGCAGTCCTCCACCTCCGGGGCGCCCCGCCCCCCCAACCCGCACACACCTACGGGAAGTTGCCTAAAGTTGCAGCGTTCTCCTCCCCCTCCGCCCGCGGGGGACCTCTATCAGGTTATCAGGAAGTAAATGGGGAGTGCCAAGGAGGAGGAAGTTCTCCCCTGCCGGTGCGATGACCTTTGACCCACAGACGAGGGTGGCCCTAGGCCCCATCGAGCGCCCCCACGTGGTCTTCAAAGCCCCTTCCTGGATGGGAACCCTCCCCGTCTTCCACCCCGGCCCGCCCCTGGGACTTCGGCAAGCTCCAGGTGCCGGATTGAACCCTGCCCTAGGGCTGGATCCGAGGCCCAAGACCGACCCTGGCTAGGATTTGCAGCCGGAGCCGAAGCCGGCCCCTGCCCCAGGCCGGCACACTAAGACCTGGACGCTGGATCCCACCCGGACCCTGACCTCGTCTGGCTCTCCACCGGGTCCCGGCCGTGACCCGGGCCGGTCCCGGAGCCGGACCCCGCTTGGAGCCCGCCCCCCGGCCGCCTCCCTGCCGCGCTCGCACATGGCCCCCGCCCCCTCCCGCCCACCTCCCCAGCGGCACTCCCCTCCGCCCCCGGACCTGGGGCTCCGGCAGGGCGGGCGGGCAGGCATGGGGGCCGAGCGGCCCAGAGCGCCGGGGTAAGCCGGGGGCCGCTGGCGGCCCCTCCTCCGCCGCCTCCTCGGGCCGCGCCGCCCCGCCGCGCCGCGTCCCTTCACTCGGAGGCGCCGCCGGCGGCTTGTAGGACACAAAAGGACATCGCAGCCGCTTCCTACTCTGCTTCCTCCAGCTGACAGCGGGGGCGGGGCCGGCCGTGCGCATGCAAAGCAGGGGGCGGGGCCAGGCGCCCTATGCTAATCAGACAAGTGGGACAGGCAGCGCTTGAAAGCCGGGACGAGTAGGGGAGGAGCAGGCGAAGCCAGCGGGCCGTCTTTCACGAAGGTCCCGCCCCGTCCCGCAAGCCACAGCGGCGCACTTGCGTACACGGCCGCCCAGGGGGCGTGATCAGAGGAGACGCCGAGAGGCTCCGAGAGGGGGTGGAGCCAAGAACGCTTTCACGTAACGAAGGAGGCGGGGCGCGCTGTGCGCGAGAGGAGTGGGCAAAGTCGCTCAGAGAGGCAGCAGACACATGTAAATGAGAGGGCCTGACTAGTGGAGAGGCTAATATATCTGCATTTGCATGAGGGGCGGAGCCTAGCATGCCCTAGCTGGAGGGCAAGTGCTGCCACTTTCCCTTTTTCCCTTTCGCCCAAGATAACACCATCGGGGGGATCTCGGACTGCAGACCCAATATCCCCACAAAGCTGCGAGATCCAGCATGGGAGAAGCAGACCTAAAATATGCAAGAAGTCCTGGATTTCGAGACCCGGGAAGGCGGAGCCGATAGAACCCCAACGGAAAACGCTCAAGGTCACTGCGGTGACCGAGTGAAGGTCACGGGGAAAGGCGGGGCCAGTGCGTCCCCCTCACGCAAACAGCCACGCACTGACTCACGGAGCTTGCACAGACTCTTTTATTTCTCTAGGGTTCAAATTCCACGTGGATAGGGTCGGGCTTGGTGGGGCAGGGCAGGGAGCGGGGCTGGAGTTGGGCAGTCACTCAAGCCTGAGGTGGTGCTCTCAGTCCAGGGACCTGTGTTGCCTCTTGTTCCGGCGCCCCTTGAGCCTTTCGATATATCGCTGCAGCTGCTTGGTCAGGATGTGATCCTTGCCTAGCCCTGACCGGTAGCCTGGAGGATAGAACTCCATTCAGGGCAGTTAGCTAGGGCATGGCCTCCCCAGCAGCAGATGCCACATGTGTGATTTGAGGAACCGGGGGTGGTTTGGGTTGGCAGGAGCTCTGAGGCTCGGAGCTGTGTTAGTTTGGTGAACTTTGGGTCTCCAAGATGCTGAGCCCTGCCAGTTTTGTTTCAGGTTATAGACCTGTGCCCCAAATAGATGGGGGATGCGGAGCAGGGCGGGATATTGAGATGGAGGATGAATGAAGGCAAAATTAAAGAAAATGTTGTGGGCCTGATCTAGGGCAGTGGTAGCGGGCAGCTTTTTGGCCACCTCATGAACCATTCATAATAAGCAGGACAAACCAGTGAAAGTTTACCCAAATAATCCACTGTCCAAAGGTTCTTTATATTATCCAGGGAAGGGGCCAAGGCCACACAAAGACTTGTTATCCCCATTGGGCAGATGGAGAAACAGCCTTAGAAAAGCCATTTCAGTTAGAGGCTACACTAAAGCTGGAGCCCAGGTCCCTCACATTTACCCCATGATCTGCCCACTGGGTCTCCCTTGTCCTATTCCCGAACTTTTTACTTTCTGTGGGGCACCTGGAATATTTGCATAGTAAGGGAATCTGACAAGGCAGACACATCCTGAAATTCCACTTGGCAGGGGCTCAAGCCCTGCAAAATCTCCCAAGATCTCCTGGGAGTTGGGGGAGGGACTCACTCCTGAGGGCTTTGGTGAGGATTTCCAGAGCTTCATTCTCCATGAGTTCCATCAGGGGCAGCGGCAGCTGAAGAGGCAGCAAGAGGCTCAGTTGTCCAAGGGACCCCAGCTCTGTCCACAGCTGAAATGCCTCACCTGCTGCCTCCAGCCCAAGACCCCCAACCAAACTACCTGCCCCTCCACCCTACAAACCACCCCATCCCCTTCATCCCTGAACCCCCGACTTGCCCATTCCCACCCCACTAAAATCCCCAGTCTTCCCGGGTGCCCCTAACCCTGTTCTGCTGCTCCACCCAGTAGGCTTGATGGGGCGTGCGCTTCAAGATACTGAGTGATGACATTGAGGAAGATATTTCTGGAAGAGAAAAGAGAGATCAGTCATCTGCAGACTGCTGGGCCTTTCCTGGAACAGAGATGTATGAGGTGGCATCTGGCAGGGAGAGTGGCCTTCAGAGAACAGCTCCAGATGCCACCTTAGTGGGAAACACTATGGGACAGTGGTTTACAACCCTGGGCTTTATTGTCTCACCCACCAAGGTTTTAGCTCTGACTGCCCCATTGTGAGAGACTTAGAGCCAGTGAGTGAAACTTTCTGACCGGCAGGTTCTTCATCTGTAAAATGAGGTAATAAGAATAACCCCTGGCCCTGGCAGGTAGCTCAGTTGGTTAGAGAGTCTTCCTGATACACCAAGGTTGCAGGTTCAATCCCTAGTTAGGGCACATACACGAATCAATCAATGAAACAACAAATTGATGTTTCTCCCTTCTTCACATTCTCTAAAATCAATAAAAAAAAATTTTAAAGAAAAAGAATAGACTCTGGCAGGTTTGGCTCAGCAGTTGGGGCATTGGCCTGCAGACCAGAGAGTCCTGGGTTCAGTTCCAGCTAGAGGCATGTACCAAAAAAAAAAAGAGAGAGAGAGAGAGAGAAAGAATAGCTCAGCCAGTGTGGCTCAGCAGTTGAACATCCACCCATGCAACCAAGAGGTCACCAGTTCAATTCCCGGTCAGGGTACATGCTTATGCAGTGGGCCCAGTCCTCAGTGGGGGGCATGCAGGAGGCAGCCAATCGATGTTCTCTCTTATCAATGTTTCTATCTCTCTCTCTCCCTCTTCCTTCCTCTCTAAAAATCAACAAAGAGCCCTGGCCGGTTTGGCTCAATGGTTAGAGCGTCAGCCCGCTGACCAATGAGTCTCGAGTTTGATTCTGGCGAAAAGCACGTACCTCAGTTGCAATTCGTTCCCAGCCCTGGATGGGGCAGCCACTCAGTGTGTCCCTTTCACGTCGATGTTTCTCTCTCTCTCTCTTCCTCTCTCTCCCTCCCACTCTATCTGAACAAAAATGGAAAAATGTCCTCATGTCAGGATAATCAATCAATCAATCAATCAACAAAGAAAAAAACTTTTAAAAAGAATTATCCCGTATGGAGGTTGTGAAGTTTATAAGCGATCATGCACCCTGGCCTGTTGACCTGGGTTGCAGGTTCAATCCCTGGCCCCAGTCTGGGTCATTTGGGAGGCAACCAATCGATGTGTCTCTCTCACATCAATGTTCCTCTCTCTCCCTCCCTCCCTCCTTTCCTCTCTCTCTCTGAAAACCAATGGAAAAACACCCTAGAGTGAGGATTAACAATAAATAAAGGTGTCCTGGCCGGTTTTTCTCAGTGGTTAGAGCGTCAGCCTGTGGTCCAGAGAGACCTGGGTTCAGTTCCCACTAAGGGCGCATACCTCGGTTGCAGTTTGTCCCCGGCCCTGGTTGGGTCATACTGGTGGCAACCACTCGATGTGTCCCTTTCACGTCCATGTTTCTCTCTCCCTCCCACTCTATCTGAACAAAAAATGGGAAAATGTCCTTGGGTGAGGATAAAAAAAAACAAATAAATAAAGGTGATCATGCAAGGTAAGCCCAGTGTCTAGCACACAGTAAGCACTCAATAAATGGCAGTTATTATATTGCTACCAGTTCCAATTATCTGATGAACAGCTGGAGGATAGGAAAAAGAGAGAGGAAAGTTCCAAAAAGTGCCCAGCATGAAGTAGGTACTTAACAACTGTCACCAACGACTGAATAAATGACAGACAGGCACCTCCTCAACCAGAGAAAACCAATCACAAGAAATTAACTCCTTCCTCTCAACCATCCATTAATGATTCCATTAATAGCACAGTCCAACTTTGTGGACTTTGAGCATTTTCCTGCTTGCCTCTCCAGGACCTGTGGTGCCCAGGCCACAGGACCTTGTATGACGCCTTCACGATAGGTGGCGCTCCAAGAATGTCTGGTTGATTTAAAGCATAAAAGACCAGCGCTGGGCGCCCCACCCAAGGAATCTGAGAAACTTGGATCCTACGACTCCCTGGCATTTTACACCAACAGAAATAGAGGCCCTGGCCAGCCCCTGCTCTGTGGGTGCCCACAGCCTAGTGAGGCCACACTGACCCATCTTGGTCCCAGGGAAATCCTCATCCCCTTCTAAATGTCTTCTTAGAGAGCTGCGAGGGCCGTCGTGGCGGTCTGGTTCCTCCTGCTTGGTGCAGACTTTGTCAATTCCGTCATTGCATTCTTCCCAGACGCCGTCAGAGTCGTGGCTGGTCTTCTGGTTGTACCACTGGCCAGTCTTGCTGTCTATGCTGCTGCTCTCTAGTTCAGAGTCCTCATAAACGCTAGTCAGCCGTGAGTTCAGCTTGGGCTGCGACAGCGTGGCTGTGCTCCACAGATTCCGGATATCACTCTTGGAGCTCGACTTGACTGAATCATGGCGGCCAGAAGACTTGTCAGATGCCTGTGGACCACATACAAGGAAAGCCCAGCGCACATGTCAGAATGGCTATCATCAATGAATCAACAAACAAGAGTTGGCAGAGAATGTGGAGAAAAGGAAGCCCTCGTGCACGGTTGGTGGGGATGCAGATTGGTGCAGCCACTGTGGAAAGCATTATGGAGTTACCTCAAAAAATTAAAAATGGAACTGCCTATGACCCAGTGATTCCACTTCTGGGAACATATTCAAAGAAACCCAAATCACTAATTCGAAAGAATACATACACCCCCATGTGCATTGCAGTGTTATTTACAATAGCCAAGATTTGGAAGCAGCCCAGGTGTCCAACAGTAGATGAGTGGATAAAAAAGCTGTAGTACATTTACATAATGGAATGCTACTTGGCTGAAGAAAGAAAGAAAGAAAGAAAGAAAGAAAGAAAGAAAGAAAGAAAGAAAGAAAGAAAGAAAGAAAGAAAGAAAGAAAGGAAGGAAGGAAGGAAGGAAGGAAGGAAGGAAGGAAGGGATCTTACCCTTTGTGACAACATGGATGGACCTGGAGAGCATTATGCTAAGTGAAATAAGCCATTCAGAGAAAGACAAGTACCATATGATTTCATTCATATGTGGAATCTAATAAACAAAATAAATTAACGAACAAAATAGAAACAGATTCACAGATAAAGAACAGACTGACAGTTGTCAGAGGGAAAGGGGGTTGCAGGGCTGGGTGAAAAATGTGAAGGGATTAAGGGAAAAAAACCTCTCAGACACCAGAACAGTCTGGTAATTACCAGAGGGAAAGGGGGGTGGGGGAGGTAGAAGAGGGTATAGGGGAGATAAATGGTGATGGAAGGAGACTTAATAAAAGTATATAGGTTTCAGGTGTACATATTATGCATTATAAAAGTGTATGCCTGAAACCTATATACTTTCATTAGCCAATATCACCCCCAATACATTCAATAAAAACAAAAACTAGGAAAGCCCAGGGTCTTGGGGAGTTGGGGAGGGGAGGAAGAGCAGGATGGGGAAGGGACGTGGGGACTGTTGGGAGCTGCCCCTAGTGGAGTGAATGACATGATAACTAAAGGCGCAGGTTGGATGAGTCTGGGGGCTGACAGGGTGAGGGGCTCAGGGAGAGTTCTTACTTTGAAAGGCGTTTCCTCCATGGTTCTGCCCCAACGGACTCAATCGCCACAGGCCTCGAGCAAGGAAGAGGGGGTCGCGTTCCAGGCAGGGGGAGGGGCAGGGTCCCGTTCCGGAATGGAGCTGAGAGTCTCGGGTAGGAAGAGTTCAACCTACAGCCCTCCACACTTGATACTATTATTTCTCCCTGCCCCCCTACCCCTTAATAGCTGTGCTGGGGTTGGAGACGCACAGCCCATCTGGGCAGATTCCTCGGCCGTAGCCTCCAAGCAGAGACGCAGGCCGATGACAGCCAAGAGGGCAGCGCCTCCACCGAACCGACGTGGGTGCAGAGGGAGTCGCGGCAGGTCCGCCGTCCCGGGACCGGCCTGACGCAAGCACCCCCACCCCTACTCGCGTCCTCGGAGCGCGCACGCCCGCAGCGGTACAGACTTTTTCGTTTATTGAGGCAGGCTTTGAGGCACAGTTGTGAGGGACAGGTCCAGCCGGGACAGCGAGACAGAAAGCCGTGGGGGTCTGGAGATGGATGGAGTGAGGAGAGGGCCAGGAGCTGGGGTGGCAGGCAAGCAACCTGGCCTGCTCCCCAGGCTCCAGTCCCATCGAAAAAGGGCTCTTTGGTCAATCAAGCAAAGCATGCAGGGGAGAGAGCAAGGAGGAAGCCCTCTGGGAGGCTGGGGCCGTGGTCCTTCCCCTACGCGGGCGCGTCTTTGTTGCGGAGGCGCCCGGGGCCCCGGGGCCGCGCGGGCTTCCTCGAGGGGTTGGGGGGTCGGCGGCGACCCCGTGGCGCGCGCGGCGGCGCGCAGCCGCGCTCGCTCTGCGTGTCCGAGGACTCGTCGATGAAGGCCAGGTTCTCGCTGGGGTAATCCAGCGCCGAGGCCGTGGGCGGGGTGGGCGGGGAGGGCGGCTCGGCCTTCTCCGGGGGCGCAGGGGATGGGGGCCTGCTGGCGGGCGGCGGTGGGGGCAAGAATGGCCGCTCCTTCTCGGGCGGCGGTGCTGCCGCGGTCCCGCCTCGCTGGGTCACCCGCGCGGTCACCGTGCCGGTCCAGCTGGCGGCCTGGGCCGTGAAGCCGCCCATCTGCGCGGGGAGGAAAAGCTGTCTTCGCCCAGTGGTCCTCGACCACCTCCGTAACCCCGGGAGCCTGCCCTTCGCCAGTCAAGCCTTGCTCCTCTTTCCCCTGATCTCCCGCCTCATCACCCAGCCTCACGATCCCCCCTTCTTCATCGCACAGAAGCGCCCTCTTCTCAGGGAGCTTTTCTAGAAAACCCGTTTTATTTCGGCTCTCCCTCCGGTGTCCCCAGAGACCTTGGAGCTCCCCGGCGGCGGTCGGGGTCGACGAGTGGGGTCACAAACTACAGATCATGCCATTAAATTTGAATTTCAGACAAACAACAAAAGTGTAGTATAAATATGTCCCATGCACTATCTGGGACATACTTATACTAAAATATTATTTGCTATTTATCTGAAATTCACATTTAACTGGGCTTCCTGCATTTTATTTGGTAAATCTGGCATCCCTATCCTTAAGAACAGAGAGGGAGTCCTCTGCAGACCTGTCTGAACTTATCCCTTTGTCCCTGGCTGGTGCATATTGTGGCTCACTCAGTCGCTGCCTGGAGGAGCCCACACTCTGGAAGGGAGGCAGGCTGGCCAAGCAACTACTTGGGTACAGCGCCTCAACGTCGCGGCACCGACCCAGGGGCGCCTACCTCTGCCCGAGTGCGGCGGGACACTACTCGCAGCCAGTTCCCAATGGTGGTGAGCACTGAAGCAAAGTAGGCAAGGCCCAGCAGGATCCAGAACCACACCAGCGGCTGATAGGCTGCAAAGTTCTGGTTCGGGTCGGCGCCTGGGATACCACCGGGGAGGGCAGAAAGAAGTTGTGGGACAAGCTTTGAGCCTGTAAGCCACTGTTTTACTGCCCCTCTTCCCAGCTCCCTGAAAGGATCCTCTCTCACCAGGACAAGGTATGCATCAGAGTGTGTGAATGTGTGCATAACTTGAAGGCCTACAAGATAAGCGCATGTGAATGGGAGTGCTCATGTGCAAGAATGTGAGCATGTATGAGGGGTGCACATTATTATATGTGTGAACATGCATGGAGGCACAGGCATGCAAGAATGTAAAGTGTGCGTGAGGTATTGCATCCATGCAAAAATGTGAGGGTCCATTCCGTGAGCAGATATAGGGTTGGAGCCATCTCGTTTGAGTGCACAAATGCCACCTGGAATTTGGAGGGAGAAGGAAAAGTACAGAGCCCCTGGGTAGGAATAAGGTGGGTAGGGAAATGCAGCACAAGAAAGGTGGCCTCACCAGCCACATAGTCCCCGAACCCCACCGTGGTGAGCGTCACTACGACAAAGTAGATGGCCTCGAGCTTGCTCCAGCCCTCCACATAGCAGAACACGAACGTGGGGGTGAGGACAAAGAGCAGGCATCCGATCAGCAGAAAGAGCACCGCCGATAAAACTCGCACCAGTTCCTTGGGCACGTGCCACTTCTGCAGGGAGGGGCAGTAGGCAGGACCCCAGAGTCGCCAAAACCTCCACTCTCACACCTCACACCCCTTCCTCTGGGAGCCTTGGGGAGGCTCCTGCAATTCAGGGCCCGCGCTCTCGTGCTGGGAGGGGACTTAGGAAAGGTATCCCAAGCCCAGGGAGGGGACATAGGAAAGGTATCCCAAGTCCAACACAAGGGCATGGAGCAGCTCACCAGGAAGATGGCTTCAATATGACCGATGCCTCGGCGCAGGGAGGAGCCCAGCCGGTCTCCGACCCCTGCCAGCAGGATCCCAAACAGAGGGATTCCCACCAGTGCATAAAAGATGCAGAAGAGGCGTCCAGTATCTGTGCGCAGGGCTGCATTGCCATAGCCTGGGCAGAAGGGCCGTGCAGGAGGTCTAGGGGCTACCCCGCATCTCCCTATCTCCCCCTGCACCTTCCCCCATAAGAGAGCCCAGCCACTCCTTGCCCCCCTCCACACGCCCAGTCCCCTCCCCCACCGATGGTGGTGATGATGGTGCCTGAGAAAAAGAATGCGCGGCCCAGGTCCCAGGCTGAGTAGTTGCTGTGACTGGTTGAGTTGATATCAGGGTTCGCACCCCCTCCCAGGGCATCAGCCACCTCCTGCAGGACAAGGCGCAGAAGGAGGAGCCTTAGTCCTTCCTCCAGTCCTGGCCAACCTCCTGGCCCTCCAATCTCCAGATGCTTCCCTTCCTACCCCTCCCAGCTCTACCCTTCTCTCTGGTCTTCCTGAAGGCAGTCCTTTTGAGCAGACATTGCAAATTGGGTGACCCAATTTTGCTTGATCTCCACGTTGTTTTAGAAACATGTATCTGCCCCCTAATCTCACACAACAGATTTCCAATTTTACAGTGGTCAGGAGCACAGACTCTGGGACCAGGCTATCTGGTTTCAAATCTTGGTGCTATGTGAACGTAGGCAAGTTAACTGCATCAACAAGCGGAGGTGATGACAGCAGACCTCACATGCTGAGTTGTTGTTAAAACACTCACAGCAAAGCAAGCACTGTGTATTTGCTGAATTAGTCCCCACGTAGTGACCATGCCTAGTGACTTCCAGCTTTCCACAGACCCACCACTCCCATTGCCCCATAGAAGCTGAATTTGCATCCCTTGCCTTCGAGAACATGATGAAAGTTAGGGACCCTCCCTCCAGGCAGTTTGATATACCATCAACATTTTCATCCAATATTTGTAGATTGGTAGACACACAAACCCCTGCCCACCCTGCTGAACCCTGCGCCACATAGTAGGTGCTCAGTAAACATGATTAAATTAGTGAAATGGACACATGTCTGCCCCTCTTGCCAGCCTGCAGGTCCCTCAGAGCAGGGTCTTTGTTTTGAAGTCAGAGCACAGTGAGGAGGGGGTGCAGTGGGGCCCTTCCCCAAAGAGCACTGAGTCAAGACACAAAGGCAGGGAGTGTGAGGGATTTACACCACACCTCTCTCTTCCTGCAGTCCTCATTGGCAAGACCCTTTCCAAAGTCCTGGTCCTAGGCAGGAGCCCCAAGTTCCCCATAGTCCCTGCTGTCTGCAGAATAGAATCCCAAATCCCCAGCCCGGGCTTTAAGCCCCTTTTCAATCTGGTCCCAACCTCCTCTTCCCGTTTTCTCTCCTGAATCTCTCATTTGAGAACCTAAGTTAAGGTGACCTTAGTCCCAGATTTCTGAGACAATCTCATTTCCTGTCATAACATTTTAAAAATAAAGCCAAGAAGTGAACTGTATGATTCAAAGTGACTGGATTTTGATTTTGCAACACTTCTCCAGTAAATTCACTACTTAAGGGGGAAAAAAATCCTTTGTCATTCTGTGTGTTCTAATTTTCCTTTCAAATGACTGGGCATCTGCAAAATTCGAGTTCTACAGCCATTTATTCATTTCTCCCTTCATTCCAGCTTCCACACTTTTGCCCATGTGTTCCTCTGCCTGTGGTTCTTGCAACCCAAGCACACCTCTCCAAATCCCACCCCTCTCTCCTGCCTCATTTCAATTCCCAGCTCTTCCCAAAGGCCCCTGGCACCTCCCTCCTTGCCCCCAGCACCTAGTCCACGGCCCAGTATACAACAAGCAGTTAGCAAAAAGGCAGTAAGGAAAGCTCCCTCCACTGAATTCTACAGCGATCTGTCCATGGATCTGTCCCTTTGCCCAAATGTGACACCCTCTAAGGCACAGCCTGCATCTGTCCCACCCCAACATCTATTTCCCTGCTCACCCTGCATTGTATGGCATAGCACCTAGTTCACAGTAGGTGCCTACTTGCTGTATGACTAATTGTGGGAGAGAAATAGAGCAGCTGTTGCCCATTCTCCTTCTAGTTTCTGCCCTTCCTTTTCTTCTTTTTTAACCAGGAAAAAAAAGGAACTCTATTGTGAAGATAAAATAGGTCGATTCCCTCCCTCCCTCTGCCCTGTGTTCTGGTCAGACACATTCTTCTGCCCTGGCCTCTCTGAGCCTCTCTCTCTCTCTCTCTCTCTCTCTCTCTCTCTCTCTCTCTGATTCTAGAAGTGTCTAGAGACAATATCAGGCTGCCTTGTGTCCTGGCCCCACACCATCCTCATCTCTGCTCTGGGTCCTGCCACAGTGGGAATCTGCTGGAACACAGGGGCCTCCATGCTGATGGCTCCTCCCTCCAAAAGAATAGACAGGGAAGGAGGAGTAATCTTTCCCAAAGTAATAAACACGCATTTATTGAAGTCAAATCTTAGGTTTTGAATATGACCATGACTCAGAAATCAGAGAAAGCCATAGCAGTGTGGACGGACAGTAACCCGGAAGACAAGCCCAGCACTTTCTTTAGTCAGTGGACCAAAGCTGAGCCTGTCTCTGACTTGCCCTCCCTCTAACCTCTACATCATAAGCATGTGTCCTGGGGCAAAAAGGTGCTTTACCTCACATTCATGATGGCATGTATAAGCTTAGGAGATCCTAGAACCCTTCAAAATCATCTGTATGTTTATATGTGCACTTTTCTGGGGTGAAGTGTGTTCACAGTGTTCCTGGGCTTCTCTAAGGTATATGTGACTCCAAGGAAGTATAGGAACCAGTGTAGGGTTGCCATATTAAAACAAAATTTTTTTTCCTTTATTGATTTTTAGAGAGAAAGAAAGGGAGAGAGAGAAAGAGAGAAACATCGATGAGAGAGAACATCGATTGGCTGCCTGTCCCCCTCCCCCCCCTCATGCCCACCACTGGGGATTTGGCCCACAACCCAGGCATGTGCCCTGACTGGGTCGAACTGGCAACCTTCAGGTACATGGGTCAATGCTCGACCAGTGAGCAACACCAGCTGGTATTGCCAGATTTAACAAATAAAAATGTTGCATGGGACACAGTTATATTTTAAAACTATTCATTGTCTAGCTGAAATTCACATTTAACTGGGTGTCCTGGATTTTGTCTGGTAACCCTAAACCAGTGAGTGAGACCTGTGAAAATGTAACACATCTCATGTGCTACAGCCATTTATTCATTTCTTCCTGCTTTCATTCCTTCAGCCACCCTCCACACTGAGGAGACCTTCCAGGAGCACAATCCAATGCCAGGCACAACAAGGAAAACCAGTGCCCCTGGGACACCATATTGAAAACAGAGACCTGATCCCACCCTCTGTCCTGCACCCCCAGTGGCACCCAGCCCTCAGGGGTGCCAGTCTGGAAGCAGCTCCCCAGCACATGGCCCCACAGGCATGCAGCTAGTGCCAGGGGGTCATGGGTGAGTGCTGAAGGGGCTCTTGCCCACCCACACACCTTGATGAAGAGCCCCAGGTCCTGGTCGCTCATACATGGATGGTCCCTCAGGAACTTCTCTCGGACCTCCCCCAGCGCCCTCTGGGCCTGCTGCTCCTGGGGCTGCTCCAGGGCCTGGAACACCAGGGCACCAGACACCAAGTAGAGCAGGACCAGTGCCAGCAGTGCCAGTAGTGTGGTGCTGCGCATGGCGTGCCCAGGGGCCTGGCCAACTCCACTGCCCACTTGGGGAGGCCGGGCAGGAGGCTCCTGGAGGGCTGCGGTCACTGTGGGCAGAACCAGGGATGCTTGGATCAATAACCTGGCCAAATACCCCTATACCCTCTTCCAACCCTACCAGCCCAATGATCCTTGGAGCCTCCAGCCCTACTGCCCACAGATACCCTCTCCTCACATCCCTCCGGCTGGACACTTGGTACCAGGACACACCCAGTCCTCCCCCCACTTCGGTCCTCCCCCTTACCTCCACTGCCCGGCCCTCAGCCCCTGTCGGGGACTCCAGGGTGTGAGAAGAGAAGAGGGCACCGGGGAGGGAAAGGGAGGAGAGTGGAAGAGGGAGAGACTGAGCCTGCTGAAGAAGAGGCAGGGCGAGCAGGGAGAAGCCGGCTGGCAGGGGCTGGGGAGCCGGCCTCCCGGGAGGAGGCTGAGTGGGCCCAGAGGCACTCAACAGAAAAGCGGGAGGAAAGGCGGGATTGCACAGGGTGGGGACAGGGATGGCTGGTCCCGGTTCTTCCGCTGCTGCTGCTGCTGCTGCTGCTGCCGCCGCCGCCGCAGCACCTTCGTGACTTCTCCCTCTCCTCCCGCCTCTGCTGGCATCGCTGCTAGCGTGATGGGCTGGGCAGGGAGCCTCCAGGGTCCCCCAGCATCCCCCGGGCTTTCGAGGAACCCAGGGATGGGTCCGGTCCCTGCGCAGATGCGAGGCAGGGGAGGGGTAGGGAAGGGAGGGTACGGGGTTCCGGGAAGGAGCAGGGCGGGGGCAATACGCCGGACCAGTGCAGCATCCCCCGGGGCGGCTGTCAGCCCCAGGACGGCGGGCAGCGGTGCCCAAATGCAAACACGCTGCACAAAGCCCGGCGCGCCCACGCTCCGCCCTGCAGCTCCGGCCACCCGGCTGCTCGGGCTGCACGCACACGCTCCACCTGCCCTCTCCCCAGGCTGGCCGGCGCACCCGGTAGCAGGGGCAGACGCACAGGCCGAGGCTCCGCAGAGGGCCACTCAGACGTGTGCCCATACTCGAGAACGCACCTCAGACCCGGGGCCCCAGGCAGCGGCCCGCTGCCGACACACGACACACGACACACTGCACACCCACCACTCACTCCCGCCGCCTCCCGCGTCTTCATGCTGACGCCTCGGAGCGTGGGAGCGGCTGGACGCGCGGCCCTCCCGATTCTCGGAGACGCCCACGCGTGTACAGGAGGCGGCGCCCCACCCTGAGGGTCACCTCCTGCTCGCCCTGCCCCGAAGTCTTGCCCGCACTGCCCCCGCACCCCTCCGCCCCATACTCACTGTTGGCCCGGTTGCGGCTGAGGCTGCAACCCGGGCTCCACGCGCAGCCTCGCGGGTGCCGGGTGCCGGCTGGGCCGCGGAGGCAGCAGCGAGGCAGAGGCAGGCGGCCGCTGGGGCTGGGACCCCGCTCCTGCCCGCCTGAAGCCCCCCTCCTACAGCGTTTAACCCCTCCAGCGCCGCGCCTCCCTTTGGCCGCGCCCTTGCTGCAGCGTCGGAAGCCCCTAACCTGTGGCTGCCCTGTGCCCTAATTCCACCGGGTCCCTGGAGACGAGTGGCAAAGGAGCCCGATAGGAGTTGCTGCTGGGTCCGGCCTGGAGTGTCAGAAGAGAGCCCTGGTACTGCCCCGCCAGCAAGCCATTGTGGGCAGCAGCACCGCCCTGGTCTGGACAGCATCCTGCTCACCTCTCTGGCCAAGCGCCACACCCATCTCCCAGGCTCACTGTAGAATAGGAAGGGCCCTCATCTCCCCGCCCCTAAACACTTCTGAGGGAGGGGATCCTGCCAAAGGGTGAGGGATCCACTCAGGCAAGTTGGAGTTGGCCCAGGCAGTGGGGCCATTCTGGAAAGTCATGTTGGGGTACCTCCTGTCCTTGTTCCTGTACCCCGTCCCTTGGTCCTCACCTCATGCCATCCCAGCATGGACCGGTGCCAGCACTCCCTCCCCCGCTGCTTCAACTGCAGGGCTCCTCTCTACTCTTACCCACCTTACAATCCCCATCTCTCCAAAGACCTTGCCCTTGCCTGGGGTCCTCAGGCCTCAGGGTGGGTGGTTAAAGCATGAGCTCTAAGGCTGACCACCCTCTACCAGTGGGGGTGGTGGGAGGGGCTAGACATGTTACTAAACTCTGGAGCGGGCAGGTCCCCACTTACAGAAAAGTGATGTTAATTCTCACCTAAGGGTGCTATTCTGAGCATTAAAGAGGTCAGTATTTGTAAGCCAGGCACACACAACAAAGTGCCCTACAAATGTCAGCAATTTTCTGTTCAACAAAAAGTGATTGTGCCCTCTCCAGAAGCCTGAAAGCCTGGTGTCCAGGACAGACCCAAGTGAAGGGTTCCGAGACAGGCTTAGTGCTAGGCCCCAGGGACTCCAAGGAGCTGCAACAGTCAGGTCTGTGTGCAGGAGACAGACCCTCCTATAAACAACTCCCAGACGTGGGACAAACTTGCCAAGGCTATGGCAGCAGAGGGTAGTGACTGTGCTATTAGGGGCGGCCAGAGAAGGGGACCCCAGGACCACCAGGAAGACTGTGTGGGGGCAGCCCATCCTACCAGCCAAATCCACATCTGGTAGGGAAATAGGAACTGCTCAGTTATGGGCCAACTCTTCCTTCACAGGCCCCGGAGTAACCCCTGGACCTGAAGGCCAGGTCGGATGTGATGACAGGGAAGTAGGGTCTCCAGAAATCCCGATCCACTTGGGGATGAGAAGCATAATAGCCACATAATCACAGTGCCATGGGACCCAAGAGGGGACAAGGTTCCCTGACCTAGAGAGGGGAGGCTTCTAAAAAGAACTGACATTTGAAGCAGATCTTAAGGAAAGAGTAGAAATTATTCAAGTAGGGAGGGGACTGGACTAAGAGCAGGGGTCTGCTGTCTCCCTTCCCCTCAGACTGCAGGCTCTTCCTTTCTGTGTCCTTCAGCCTGGGGAGGCAAGCGGCTCCTGCCAGTCCAGCAGCCCCCTTCAAGGGCCAGTGTCTGATCAGCCTTCGGCCAAACAGACAAGGTTCGCGGAGCACAAATAACTGGCAGATAGTGGACGGCCATGGGGCACAGACACTTTATTGAGTGGCAGACACAGGAGAGGTAGCTGGCTCCAGCATAGAAGCGGAGGTGGCAGGTCATGCCAGGGTGCTGTGCGCATCTGGCAGTCAGGGCCATGCCCCCATCCTAGGGGACGGCACAAACTCACTACAAGAGAAGTAGCAAGGAGCCGGCCAGGGGAGGAGGTGGCCACAGCCCCTGGGATCCTGGGCAAGAAGCAGCAGATAAACTTGGCACAGGGGCCTGGGGTGGGAGGGATTGGGGTCTGAGTGTTTGGGGAGAGGTGGAGGGCGATCACGTCTGTGGAGTGGAATAGAGGCTGTGGTGGTGGCTGCCTGCGCCCAGCACCTGGGAGAAGAGCAGAGGAGTGGTCCGCGTCTGGCTGCCCCCATACCAGCCTGGCTCCCGCCCGATGGCGCCATACCAGCTGCCTGAGCTGAGGCTGCCTGACATGCTGCAGACAGAGAAAAAGGGTCAGTTCCACGGCAGTGACCAGGGCCATATTCACAAGAGTTGGGGTAGGGAGAGAGGCTTGGAACAGAGCCAGTGACCCAGACATTCCAGGAACCAGAGCTTGAGCACTGCAGACTGTAGCAAACTGCATCCTCAGAGCAAGGGGTGGGGGGCAGAGGGGCCCCCACCTAGTACAGACAGAAACAAAGGCCACAGTAGGTGCTGGGGCTGGATGACAAGACCTGGCTCTACGTCCCCATGGCTCCACAGAGCACGCCAGGAGCTCAGGGGTCCTGAGGTGAGGCTGAGGCTCCTACCTGGTGCTCTCCCCCCGGCCATGGCCATGCTCCCAGGAGCAGCTCTCTTCCTCGCAGTGCCCCGCCCGGTCAAAGAAGTAGGAACGGGAGCCAAAGACCTGCCCATTGAGGATGCGGCTGGTGCTCTGAGGGAGGAAGCAGCCATTGATGCTCTGTTCTGCCCCCACTGGCCTCCCACAACCATCCCAGGCCCCAGCCCAGGGTGTCCCAGTATTACCCCCTACACTGGCCCTCACCAGGTCCTGTGGAGGCCGGTGCACCCGGAAGAAGCCCACCAGCAGGGTAGTGGGCAGCAGCTCCCAAACAAAGAGGATGAGGCCAAACACCAGGTAGCCTTTGTTCCCCAGGTCATTCACCAAGTCTGCCTGTGGTAAAGCAGGAGCTTATGCCAATCTGCAATTGTGCCAGTGGGGCACCTGGACAGGGCCCAGGAGCCATGGCTGGCTACTAAGGAGGCAGTAGACATGCCGAATGCCCACCTGATCAGAGACGTTGTACCAGTCATAATCGAAGGCATCCAGCCGGCTCTGGGGAGCCAAGGCCAGGGCCGCCAGGTTGTAGCAGGCCCGACTCGCATAGAGAAGGACCATGGCACCACCCATTGCAGCTGCCTGGCACACACTGGTCCCCTAGCACAGATGACAACAGGGGACCCTCAGGGAGGGGAAGCTCCAGCTTCCCCTCTACCCTGAAGACCAATGCCCAAGACACCCCAAAAATGCCAGGCATTAGGATTATGACCCTACCTTGGCCTCCAGGTAGATGCTGGTGGAGGGTGCCCGCCGGGCAACAAGGCAGAGACAGGCAGCAAGAGAGAGAGCGCAGATAACAAACAGGGAGTCGCTCACCAGGACACGCACCAGCAGAAGGGCCCAGGGTTGTGCCCGGCGCCTCCGGGACAGCACAGCACACAGCACATTCACCAGCAGAAAGAGCAGCGAGGCCCCCACGAAGGCCCCTCGGACAGCCAGCCTGCAGCCCACAGCACAGTCAGCCCCAGGTCACTGCCCTTGGTGCTCATCCACCACCCAACCTCCCCCTGGAGACCACAGGATCAATCAGAACCTCAGGTCTTCCAGTCTGAACCTTGTTCCTCCAGTTTTACAGATGGAGAAACTGAGGCCCAAGGAGGCCAGAAGGTAACTGACAGCTGTGGCACAGTGAAAGGAACACTAACTTGGGTATCAGAAATCTGGGCTTAAACCCTGGTTCTGCCTCCCGTCATATCTATGACCTTGAACATGTTGCATTATCTTTCTAGGCCTCGGTTTCTTCATCTCTCAAGTGGAGGTAATAACAGTCTCACATATAAGTTGTAAAAACTAAAGACGTCTGTGAAAGTTGTTAATAAACGAAGATGTGGTATAAACGACAGGAGTATCACCACCCAAAGTCACCCAGAAATGGTTTGGCTTCGGAGCTTCCAAAGGCTGGAGCCTCCAGCTCTTCCTCTGTCATGGATGACACGGGTACCCTCTGCCCTAACTGCTTCTATTATTGTTGCCCTTCACATATGCAACACCTCTGCTGAGACATCTGTGCTAGGTGCTCCACTTTTCCATGCTCTTTCACAAACATTCCCTGAGTTGTCCTCACCTTAGCCCTGCCATGGGGGAAGGGATAGACACCAGGCTGCTCCTGGCCTGGAGGTTGAGCCCACCAGTGTCCTGAGTACTTACAAGCCTCGGCTCATCTCTGGCCGACGCTTCGCCTTGGCCTTGAACACCACCTGGGAGCAGAGATGCCCATCATTCCTTTGGGCCCTTGAGGCTTGCCACCCCACAGCCCACCCCCACCCAGTTACCATGGTTACCTGGGCAAAGTAGAGATTCATAAGCGTCAGTGTGAAGAACTGCAGGCAGACAGGGCAACAGTAGAGAAGCCAAAAGGGCAGAGGCCCCAGATGGTTGGCTCGGGGGGTATCTCGGAAGTAGAAGGAGAAGAGGGTGGTACGCAAGGCAGCCCAGAGCAGACAGAGCGCCAGGAACACCGTCTGATAGCTGAGACGCTTGTGCCCGTACAGGAGCACCAGCCAGAGCTGGGCATAGACGGAAAAGAACAGCAGGGCATACAGAGTGGTGTAGGCCGCGGTCAGCCCCAGGGTCACGGCCGGTGGCAGCGCAGGCACCAGACCAGCAGCAGGCACCAGGCCAGACAGGTTACTCTCCATGTCAGGGAGGGAGGCCTGAATCCTGAGAGAAATGGAGGGGCTGGCAGGAGGCCAGGGAAATAAAAATAAATATGGAGGGGTGGGAGTTGCAGGGTGCAGAGACAGAGATGGGGAGTTCAGATGGAAAGAAGTTGTGGCCAGGCCCTTCCCTGAAACAGAGGGACACTCGCCCTTGCAGCGGGGCACTGGCGGCCTGGGGCCTGGGCCTGGGCCCTTCACTCAGGAGCGTGGAAGGAGTCTCTCTTCTCCAGGGCTGGGGGTGGAGGTGGGGAGTGTCGCCTCCCTGGGCCAGTCCCAGAGCCAGGAGCTTGGGGGTGCAGAGGCTGAAGGAGAGGGGTCCTTGGCTTTGGTCGCTCCAGACGTCCCGGCAGGAGGGGGAGAGCCGACCGACGCCTGTTGGCTCTGGACAGCGGCCGCTGTGTGGGGCGCTGAACAACCGGCTCTCCCCCTCCTCAAAATGCGGGCTCTCTCCCCTCCAATAATCCGGATGGGGTTGGGGGGGGCTCTGCCTTCAGTCCTCGGGATTCCGTACGCTGCCTCCGACCCACCCCCCACTGCGTCCACTCTGCAGCCGCGGGAGGCGGGAGGAGGTCGACGCCAGGCCCTCAGTCCGCCTCAGGGGGAGCCGGCTCCGGTCGCTGGGACCTGGGGCTCCCGGGCTCCGGCTCCCCGGCTCCTGCGGCTCCGCCCCCTCCTGCGCCTGCGCGGGCGCCGTTCGCTACGCAAATTGCGCAGGGTCTAACCCCGGCTCCGCAACCTCACGCTGCGCCCGGCGCGTAGTCCTTCCAGAATGGGTGCGGGCTACGCCGCCGGCGGGCGCCAAGGGTTACGAGAGGCGGCGGGCGGCGGCGGTGCTGGGGCAGCACTGCGTTCAGCCGGGGTGTGCCATGCCCGTGGCCAGCCGCCCTTGCTTGTTTACGGGGCCGCCTGTTCCGACGCTTCTCTTCCCCATTCCCAAACCGAGATTGCGCCGCCAGGCCGAGGGCGGCAACGGCCTCCCCCCGCCCGGTCTCTGAAGAAAACTTCCGCCCACAGCCAAGATGGCCGCCAGGCCCCGCCCTCTGGGCCTGAACGCGCCAGGCCCCGCAGCCCCCGGGAGGCCCGCCTGCTCTGCGCCCTCGCCGGCCGCGGTTCCGCTCACCTGGCCCGCCGCTGCCAGGCGCCAAGTCCCCGCGAGTCCTACGGCCACCCTCACAGGGGCCCTTATCCCTTCTGCGCCGGGACAGTCATCCTGCCTGGGAGGAGGCTCCTCGCTTATCTCGAGTGCTCCCCAGATGCGCGGGGAGTGGTGCCCCTGATGCGTGCGGTGTGAGCTGTCCACAGTGGGGAGGAGGAGGGACAACAGCACCAACAGTGTGTCCTACGCTGAACCTCAGTTATGGCTTTGCTAAGTGCTTTCACCCACAGTGGTCACCACTCGGTTTACAAAGTTCACTGGACCCTTGAGGGAGGTGTCATTATCCCCATTTTACAGGGGCGGATACTAAAGCCAAGAGGGGCTGAGGAACTTGTCAACAGAAGCTAGCCCCAGGTCCCAGATTCTCTGGGGACCCCAGATAACCCCTCATCTGCTCCCACGCACGCCCAGGTACGAGGAAGTCCGGAGCAGAGCATCGGAGACCAGGAAGAGGAGGAAGGCGGTGGGCGGGGAGCGGGTCCGGCCGCATGGGCGGGGCCCGAGCCAACAGTGGCTCCGCCTCTGGGCCGGCCTTGGTGACATTGCGATCGCTGATTGGGTCTGGTCGGTGACAGTTCCCGTTGCCTAGGCAACTAGAGCCGGGCTCCCTCAGTGCTAGAGGTAGGCGCAGGCTCGGGTCAGGGGCCTCGAGATCGGGCTTGGGGTGAGTCTTGCGTGCCCCCTTCACGGCGGGTCGAGTCTAGGCCTGGGTAGGGGTCTGGGGCTCCACAGCATCAGGGTTCCGGTAGAAGATTTAGGTCCTGGGTGGACAGGCTGAGCTCCTTGCCCAGCCGCACTCGGAGGACAGAGGGGGGGCTGGGAGGTAGGGCGGACCTGGGTTTCTAAGGTGGGAGAGAGAACCAGGGGCTCCTGCTTCCCCACCCCTGCCAGCCACTGTTTGCCCCAGCTGTGCCATAACTGCCTACCATCCTTGCCCCTACAGCCCAGAGCATGTTCCAGATCCCAGAGTTTGAGCAGAGTGAGCAGGAAGACTCCAGCTCTGAAGATAGGGGCCTGGGCCCCAGGCCCAGAGGGGACCAGTCCCCAGGCCCCAGCAAGCACGAGAGTACGGCCCCAGGCCCCCTGGGGGAAGCTGGTCACCAGCAGGGCCAGCCTGCCAGCGGCAGCCACCATGGAGGTAGGCACCCCCCTCCTCAACCACCTGCCTGTCCACTTTGCCTCCACCCCAGTAGCTCCCTGCACTTCAGCCTCACCCCTACTCAACTGGGTGGCCTTGAGTGAGTCCCTAACCTCTCTGGCGCCTCAGCTTTCCTCTACTGTAAAACAGCAATTAATCACCACCATTGCAGAGCTGTTAGGATGATTAGCAGAACATATAGGAAGCACTTAATTATAGTGCTGGTGCTTAGGAAATGCTTAAAGAATGTAACTGTTAGTGTAAGACCACAACAGAAATCACTGAGAGGCAGGCAGTGAAGCAGAAAGGGGAAATGACTTGCCTAAGGTCACAGTTGTTTGCTGGTTCCTTTGGGTAAAGTAGGGCTTAAGCCTCTGGGGTGCCTGCCCCACACTTTGAGCCCCCAGGTCTATTATTTCTCACCATGTGGCTAATACCCACACCAAGGTTATCCTTGCCAGTTGCAAGGGGCGAGTGACCCCAAGGGGCAGACAGCCATCCAAGGCAGCTGGTCTGGTGGGGGTGGGGAAGCATAGGCTGGATGGAAGGGTGGGCACTGGAGGGCAGTGGCCATTTCTCAGTCTCCACATCCCAGGGCCCAGCACAGGCCTTGGCACCTCAAAAAACCACTGAGATCTTCTGAAAACAAAAACCATGTCCCCCTAGTCCTGGCCAGTGTGGCTCTGATGGTTGGAATGTGGTCTGGTGTACCAAAAGGTGGTTCAGGCCGCGAGCGGGAGGCTACCAATCAATGATCGATGTTTCTCTCTCTCCCTCCCTTCCTCTCTAAAAGAATCCCTTGCCTGCTGAAGCCTAAATGACACTCTTCCCATTTTCAGGAGCAAAAAGGCTTCTTCAGGCCTCTTCCTTGGCCCTTTCTCTCTCCCTCTCTCTCTCTCTCTCTCTCTCTCTCTCTCTCCCACACACACACACACACACACACACACACGCTGTCAAAGTGAACTCCACACTTTGTTTAACTTCCAGATCTTTGCACTTGCTGTATTTCTGCTCACAACAGCTTTCCACTCCCACCTGGCTGTTTCTCCTCTCTATCAGGTATTTAATCTGTGCCCTGTGCTGTCCCAGCTGCCAGGGGCACATCAGTGAACAGAAGAGATAAAAGTCCCTGCCCCTGTGGACCTATATTCTAGTCAGTGGGGGAGACAAGCCATAAACAAACAAGTAGATGATATAGTGAGCTAGAAGATGACTGCTGCCCATTGTGAAACAGTTTTTTCTTTCTTCGGATCAGGAGTACTGGGGGCCAGGGGAGTGATTTGAATTGAGGTGGCCTTGGTGAGAAGCACCATTTGAGCAAAGGGATGAGGCGTGAACCATGGGCTCTCTGTGGAGAGATCCTGAAGGGATGGGCTGGGTGAATGCAAAGGCCCTGAGGCCAGTGTGGCCTGAGGGGACAGAGTGAGAGGAGGGAATTGGAGAGGTAGAAATTAAAGGAGGGGGAAGGGCAACTGGGCAGGGCCTTGAAGGCAATGTAAGGGCTTTGGCTTTTCCTTTGAATGAAAACATGGGAGGGCTTTGAGTGGAGCCAAGTGATTTCATTTAGGCATCAAGAGGGTCACCAGGAGCTGGTTAGGAGGTGGTGGTGAGCTGTGGGCGGCTTGGGACAGAGTTATTGATGATGACCTGGTTTAGGTAATGGGAGTGAGGGGAGGGGTGGAGAAGGTCAAGGAATGGCTAGGAAGTGTGAAGGACCACTTCTGCTCTGTGAATGAAGAGCAGAGTGGCAAAGGAGAGCTAGGGTAACCTCCTGTACAAACTAGGGGTGTGACCGGGGCAGGGGATGCCTGAGGCCTGGAAGGGAATGCTGGCACATGCTGAGAAATTAGATTTAGTGAGGAGGGCATGAGAATGGTCTGAAGCAGCAAAAAGGAACCAAGGGGATGCCAGGGCCAGCCATGAGGGGGGCTGCCCAGGAGAAAACAGAAACCACTGAAGAGGACTGCACAGGATTCCTTAAACTTTTGACCTATTTTTCAATGTCTAAAAAGTAAGTGATTTTTCCATAAAAGATCCCCAAGTGCCAAAGACCTGCCAGAGCCACTGCCCTCCTCTAGGTGGGCAGGGTCCCTTTACTTTTCATGCTCCCCGCCACCTGGTCCCTGCTGGACTGTGTCCCCAGGGCAGGGACTTCAGCCACCGTGTGCTGTGAAGGGCTGGTGCGTGGTGAGCTGTGGGTGTGTGGATGGTGGAGAGGGAAGGAAAGACACCCAGTGGGAGAGAAAGCTCAGCAATAGGCACCAGGGCCAGATGCAGGGTTGAAACACAGCTTTACCTTTTATTAGCAGGTTGGGCTTGAACAGGATAGTTAACTCACTCTGCCTCAGTTTCCTTATCTGTTAAATGTGAATAGAATCAGTCATAGGGTTGCAGTGAGGATCTGATGAGTTAATACAGGAAAAGTGCTTTGAAACAGTGCCTGGAACAAAGGAGTGTATGCTGTTCTTACTATTATTGTGATCATTGTTATTATTGTTACTACCAGTTGGCCCATGCTCTGAGCAGACTGAGGGTTGCCATTCATTCAGCAGAGAGGTCGACATGAGTAACCAATACCGCCCCCTGCCCCAGTGGCAGACAAGTGAAGTATAGGTTAGAACCAGAATGTAAGGGCTTAAAAGCCATGCCAAGGTGTTTGGACTTTATCTCATAAGCAATAGGGAGCCATTGAAGGTTTCAGGCAGAGGATAGACATAGCTGGGTTTAGAGCAGAGGTTGACAAACCATAGCCACAGGTTAAATCCCTCTTTTTAGACCATGAGCTAAGAATGGTTAGGGTTGGTTTTTTAGACCATGAGCTAAGAATGGTTAGGGTTGGTTTTTTCCCAAGAATGGTTTTTGTATTTGTAAACAGTTAGCAACAATCCAAGAACAAGATTTCATAACATGAAAATAGTATGAAATTCCAGTTTTCATGTTCATAAATAAAATACAGTGTTAGTGGAGTACAGCACTTCACAGTCGTTTACAGAGTGTTTATGGCTCTTTCAAGCACGACCACAAAGCTGTGTAGTGGCACAGACTGTGGTGTGCAGTGCCCCAAATATTTCCTCTCTGACCCTTACAGAAAACATCTGCCAGCCCTTGCTTTCTGATTTCTTCAGCTCTGAGCAAGGTGGGGGGTATATGTTCTTTCCAGACCAATAAGGGGCTTAGGTACCCCACATGGCTTTAGGATACACAGGAGGCCGGCTGGGGCCTGCTAGAAGCTACGTGAGCTATGTGCTGCTCTGCCGGCAGGCAGTAGAGAGCAGGATCCAAACTCCTAATGGCAGAGTTTCACTGCCTCGCCGTGCGCAGGCCACTGTTAAATTAGGTCTGCGAGGATGCTCACAGAAGCCTGACCCGGGATGTGTTCAATCCTACCCACTTATCTGGAAGCCCAACGGGGTAAATAACTTAAAGCTTTGCTGGGGCATCGGGGATCTCCAGTCACAGGCCCCTCCCACTACCCCACACCAGCCCCAGACTTACTCTGGAAGGATGGTGTGAGTGGGCAGGCCTACGCAGCCACCCATGCTCCCACCCAGACAGGAGCCATGCCCCCTCACTTTTCCTCACCTTAGGAAGTGGGAAGAGGCCACCTCTGCCCTGCCCAGGGGTGTGTAGGGGTGAGTTGATTAAGGGTGTGGTGGTTCAGATGGCATGTTCCCTCCCCACAGGTTCACAAAAATCCCCCAGTTTTTTTCCAGTAAATAGAATACTCTTGAAAATCCCAGTGTGTCATTCTGACAATGGCTGGTTTGGCATTGCTAAACCCACTGCTTTGGTGAAAATCCTCCACCCCATAGGCTAGGCTCCAGGTAGAGCCGACACAAGCGGAAAGCCCAGGGCACATTTCCCAACCTGGGCCCCCAGTGGGGAGCCTGAGGCATGAGAATGAAAGATACAGGCCCTGAAGCCAGACTCATTAGGTTTGGATTTCTGCTCTGCTACCTACTGGCTGAGTGACCTTGGGCAAGTTGCTTACCCTCTCTGTGCCTTAGTTTTCTCCTCTGTCAAATGGGGGTAGTGAGTAATCTCCCTGCTAGGTTGTGATAAGGGCATAATGAATGAATGCACATGAAGCACTTCCAAGTGACACTCCCAAGTGTTCTGCTGTGATTCCTGCGTCAGGAGGCAGTGCCCAGACTAAATGCCCATCTGCAAATCACTCACCTTCCTTCTCTCAGGGCTGGTCTGTCAAGTGTGGTGGCTGTTTGGGTTCTTAGAGCTAGTAAAAGACAATAACAGCTGATATTTCCTGAGCACTAAAATGGCCACCTTGGCACTTCAGACAAGTTCCCAACGTCTAGGTACCTTCATTTCCTCATCTGTGAAAGAGGGAGAATTGGCATCTACCTCACGGGGAAAGCGGGAGGCTTCCGGATGTGAAAGCAGGAATGTGGTTGAGCTGGGACCCACCTGGCTACTGCCCTTGTCTCACTGCTCACGTCCCACGGAACTGGAAAGTAGTCTGCAGATGGGCCTGATCCTATCAGGGGTCTGTTCCCAGCTCCTCTGGTCCCTATCCCCAGCCCCCACTCCTGATTTAGCTGCCTGTTCCCCACTGCCACTTCAATCCTCAAAGGCTTTGTGGTGTCCCTACCTGACCTCAGGCCTGGGCTTTGGTGAAGCTCAGAACAGCCGGGCACTCTGACCTTACCCTCTTGGCCTACGCCTTTCTGGATCCAGCCCTCTGTTCCCTTCTTGGCTTTCTCAGCTATATATCTAAAGCTGGGACCCTTGGAGGTCCTGCAGTCCCTGGAGCTGACCCACAGGGGTCTGGCTGAAGGTATTCTGGAGGGAGGACAAGATACTGTTATTCCCTGGCTTCACAGCCTGGCCTAAATCTTGCTTCCTTCAAAATGCTGCCTCTGACAGACATGCCTGCCATGGACGCTGGACACATTCTCCACACCTGTTCCAGGACTCTCTTCCACTCCATTACTTAGGTCTGGATTTTTGCTCCTGGGAGAGATTTTATTGGTCTGGATATGGGAGTGGGGTTGGCAGGAGTGGGGGGATGGCACATAGTACACAAGTCAAACTCCCAACTCAGTAGAATAATGACCCACTGAATAATGACCCATCATATACTTTCAGCTCACAAAGCACTTTCAGGCTCCATTGTTTGTGACCTTTACACAGTCAGTGGTAGTAAAGGTTAGGTTTATCCCCGCAAGGAGGTGAAGACACAGGTTCAGAGAGCTGAAGGGTGGTTGGACAAGGGAAGACATGAAGCCCAAGGGATAAACATTGGACTTTGGATTCCAACAAACCTCTAGGCACTTCCTCAGAACTTCACAGCTATGTGACCCTGGGCGAGTCCTGACCTCTGTAAGCCTGTTTTCTGTAGAACACAGGCAATGTTATTGCTCACTTCCCAGAATGGCTAGGACAATGAGGCAATGCCCAGGGCCTAGCACACAGTAAGTTCTCCATAAATATTACCTAAAAAAGTCAACAGACCGGTCAAGACATTTTCTCCAAAGCAGGTGCTGTGGGCGGTACACTAGCTACTGAGGCTTCTGGTTCTCCAGGGTTTCCTGGAGGCCACAGCAGTGAAACATGAGCGCCAGCAGGTCGCTTGCAGAGCTAGAATTCAGCCTTGCCTGGCCGGGGCAGGATACCTCCTCATGCAGGGGACTGGTCTCCTCTGCTGGAGGATGGAGATGATTCAAGAGCTAACAACCCATGGGCTTACTACAGGCCCCCATGGCCTTGCACTAATAACTATAACTTACTATTTATTATGCCCTTATTTTGTGTCAGGCACAAAGAAAAGTCCTTTTATACACTAAGGCCCTAACCCATTATTGGGGCTCAATTAAGATTTGTGGAGTTAATGAGAAGTTAATTCAAATCTTCACAAAAGCCCCAGGAGCTTCCCTCGATTTACATGAGGGAACTGGAGCTCTGAAAGGTATAATCTGATGTGCACACAAGTACATCAGGGGGCCAGTGGAACTAAGGCTGGGGGCGCAGAGGAGTCGAGATTCACGTCATCCCCGCCCCGTCGACCCTCTGCAGGCGCTGGGTCTGCGGAGCCCCGGAGTCGCCACAGTTCCTACCCCACGGGGGCCGAGGAGGATGATGAGACGGAGGAGGAGGAGCCCAGCCCCTTCCGTGGCCGCTCACGCTCAGCGCCTCCCAACCTCTGGGCTGCACAGCGCTACGGCCGCGAGCTCCGGAGAATGAGCGACGAATTCCAGGGTTCCTTTAAGGTGAGCGCGGCGCGGGCAAAGGGGGGGACCGGTGCCGGAGCGTGCGGGGAGCTGTACTTCCAGGTTACCTCCCGCGGGGCTGTGCCGTCCGAATCCCAGGGCATGCTGGCATCTGTAGTCCTGGGCCCCCCCCCCCCACACACACACCTGGTTTTCCTGAGCCCCAAAGCATGCCGGGATCTGTAGTCCAGGCCCCCTCCAGAAGGCCGGGATCTGGAGTCCCCAAATCCATGGGACGGAATGCATGCGGGCATCAGTGTTCCCAACCGGCCCCCTCCAGGCGTCCGTGTTCTTTCCTTCAACTTCGGACCACTTCTTTAATCCTTGCGGTCCCGCCTTCCAGATGGTCGATCCCCGGCTCTCGCGCTCACACACGGGGTCTTAGGCGCCCACTCTCCCCGCCCCCAGCACGGAGCGTGCCTTACCCGTCCCCTTCCTAAGGGCCCAGACCAGCGGCCTCTCGGCTTAGGAAAGTGGCCTGGAGACCCCTCGGCACGGGGATGCCGGAGTGTGGTCTTTATCTTCTCCCGACTCGGGCCGGTAATTCGTGTAACCCTTTCCTCCCTCCCGAAGGGCCTTCCTCGCCCGAAGAGCGCGGGCACAGCAACGCAGATGCGGCAGAACTCCAGCTGGACGCGCTTCTTCCAGTGGTGGAATCGGAACTCGGGGAGGGGAGGCTCGGCCTCCTCGCAGTGACCTCCCTGACCGCAGCCGAGGCCCGCCCCGCGCGCCGCCCCGGCCGCCATCTTGGGTGCGGGCGGAAGTCGCCCCGCAGACCTATGCAGAAGGGGTCCGGTCTCTCCCTTCGGGAGGAGGCGCTGACCCAGAGCCGATTCCCTTCCGGTGTGTGCGGGACCACCGGGGGTTTGTTCTCATCGGCAGTTTTGAGGTTTTTCCGCCCCAAGCCGCTGGAAGTGGGCTGCTCCGGGCGCCTGCGCCAGGTAGCTGGTCGGGATAACTTCACCGGAACCCTGTCCTCCGCGGTGACCCCGCGGGCGGACGCTCGCCACGAAATGTACCAATAAAGCCCACATCTGTGCCGCCAGTCTCCTGTCAACCGGTGGCTTCGCCAGCATTGACAATTTCAGAAGATGCCAGTTTTATATACAGTATAAGGGAAACTTG
Source organism: Molossus molossus (assembly GCF_014108415.1). NCBI lineage: Eukaryota > Metazoa > Chordata > Mammalia > Chiroptera > Molossidae > Molossus > Molossus molossus. Next base: position 90,325,750 of record NW_023425348.1, on the reverse strand, counting down.
GGCTCTGAGTGACTTATCCTGGGGCCGAGACCGGGAAGGGGTCAGGGCGGCGAGCAGAGCCAGGGCGCCTTGGCTCCCGGGAAGCGGAGCGCAGTCGGCCCCAGGGACCTCCAGGCCCTTATCTCTAATCTGATAATTGGGAACCGCAGGCCCAGCGGCCGCAGGAATTCCGTGCTCTGCAAACCGTGCCGCCGTTCTCCAGGGAGGGTCATTTGTTCTTATTTGGGTCAGTCCTTTAGAACAGCTACTGTGTGGCCGGCCTGGGGCCAGCGCTGCTAAGGAGCCAGCTGGGCGCGCAGGACGCGGGAGGGGGCGGCGGAAGGCTCGGCCAAGGGCTGTGAATAGAGTAGTAACTAGGGACCCAGAGAAGCTTCACCAGGACCTGGGAGCAGAGCTCTGAGCTCAATTCCAGATTTATTTGCGCCCCCTATAGATCAGCCAGTGGTTTGTGCTGGGTATACAGAGATGAATTAAGACACAGCCGGTGAGTTGGAGCTGGGACTTGAAGGGAGATGGGAAGGGCGCTGTTATGGGCAGAGGAAAGAATGGACCCATGGAAGGATGGGGCGGCCGCAGAGGCCAGACTTCTGGGGGCTCATATGTCAAACTCAGGAGTTTGGAATTTAGCCTGGTCTTGGAGGACCACGGACTGACCTGTAGTGTTTCTGTAAGTGAAGGCAAGCCAAAAAGATAAGGGTTGGCTGCTGAGGGGCCTGGACACACAATGCAGTGGGCATATTTGGGGATAGGACAAGGACTGACCGCAGAAGCAGGGAAGGCCTGGGCAATGGTATTGACTCTGAGGGCCCCGGGCTCAGAGTAGAGGTCCCCTGCCCTAGGAGAGCCCTACTCTGGAAGTCCTGTTTCTCTGGCCTCCCCACCCCACCTGTTTGCCCGAGGCTGCAGCAAAAACAAACGAAGAAAACACTCAATTGGCAGGAGATAAGCCCAGATAAGAGGCTGCCTTCCTCTGTAGGAGGGAGGCAGTCAGCCTGGGAAGCTCCGCCAGGAAGCTGGGAGAGGCCTTGAAGGAGTGCCAGCCTGACCCTGCTGCAGAGCCCAGCCGCACCCTTGCTGCCCGGTCTCTGCCAGTCCACGCTGTCCCGAGACAGGAAGGGGAGGCATGGAGCAGGTCCTCCAGGCTCACTGTAGACCATCTGCCATAGAGGATTCAGACCTGCCCTGCCTCCAGGTCAGGATGTCTTGAGTTGGCCTGGCACACGTGACTTCTTTCTGGGCCTCAGTTTCCTCATCTGTAAAACAGGCATAACATCTCCCTCACAGGGATGAGGGGGTGCTGGGTCTCCCAGCCCGTGTCTGTGACTGCCAGCTTCCCATCTCCCAAGGGTCACTGCCAGGCCCACCCACTTCCACCTATCGCTGCCCAGCTCCTCCAATGTTGGACAGGTCCAGAGCTGCCCAGTTCCACCCCTAGTCCATCTCCCAACACAGCCAACTGCCTGCATGGAGCCCAGAACAGCCTCAGGGGAAGATGCTGGGCCCTTGGGTCATATCAGGCAAAGGGAAGGGGGGCAGGGAAGGCTTCCTGAAGCCAAGGCCTGAGCCTCCATGAAGAGAGGACAAGAGCTTAGAAGGGAGAAAAGGTCCAGGAACAGAGGGCACAAAGGCAAAAAAGCCAAAGGGAGGCCACAGGGCCTCTGGTGTCAGGTTATTGGGAAGGTCTGCAGGCCCCGAGCCAGGAGGTCTCAGATTCAAACCCAGCAACCCGTCACTAGGGCCTGACCTCAAGCCCACAGTGCCCACAAGCCCATTTTATAGATCAGAAAACAGGCCCCCAGGAGAAGTGGCCCAGGACTCAGGGTCCTCTCTAGCACTGCCCCAGCCCAAACCACGCTGCACACAGGGTCCCTGAAATCCACTTTTATTCATGTAAAAAAAGTCCCCAGAGAATAGAGAAAGAATGTGACCCCTACTTCCCAGAGCTCTAGGTCTCCACACGGTGTTCCCAAGGGAAGTGGGGGAGATAATTCCCACTCTGGGGTGTGGGTGTCATGGGGGGCGAGGGTCCTACCCAAGCTCTTTTGGCCCCAAGTGACCCAGTACCTTCTCTAGGACTAAGGGCAGGAAGGAGGGGCTAGGGACTAATGGGGCCCCAAGAGGGTGAAGGAAGGAAGTTAGTGTGGGGTGCTCGCCTCAGTTTAAAAAAATAAAATTTCTAAAGATAAAAAGTTTTTTTAAAAAGGCATTAGTGTCTTAGCTTCCGGCCCTCCTCCCAGTGCCCACCCTGGCCCTGTGGCCACCTCTTGCTCAGCCAGTTCAGAGCTTCGTATTCTCCTCTTGGCTCTCCGAGTCAGCGCCGGATAGGTGCCCACTGCTCCCAGGCGCATGACCATTGCTGGCACAGGCCACCAGATGTCCGTCCCCCAGCCCCTCCGGCGTCTCGCCCAGCAGGCTCCGGCGGATCTCCTGGGGCAGCCTGGCCCGCTGCTCCTGACATTCCTGGGCTAGCTGAGCCAGCAGCTGTGGGAGGAGGAGGAGACTCACAGGACAGGCCACCTAGCATGCTGCCTGCCATCCAAGTGCCCACCTCACCAAGGACTCACCTTGGGTTCCTCTTCCACCAGCTGCTGTAGGACCTGCTGCTGCCCAGCCATGAGGCGTTCATGCCGCTGCTTCTGGGCCTCCTCCAGCTGTCAGTGGGGGGACAAGAGCTCAGCTGAGGGTCTCTAAGGGAGGGGCCAGGCTCCTAGGGTTGTGTGGCCTGGGTTCTGAGACACCAATCCTTATGGCAAATGCTCTAGGCCCAGACTCCAAAGCAATGGAGCACTGTTCTAGACAGTTGGCTTTGGAGATGGTGCAGGCTTGAGGGGCTGTGAGGTCCAGAGGCAAAGGTTCTCAAAACCCCTCTTGGGCACTGCCCCAAGGAGATGGGTTTCTGATGACTGAAGGAAGAGGGGTGGGCTAGAGCAGCAGCTGAGCCTTACCCGACGGATAGAGTTGACCGACTCAGTGATATGGCGACGGTTAATCTCTGTCAGTTCCCTGTACAGGAGCAAGGCAGGATGTGTTCAGTGCCAGGCACCCAGCCCTGCCTGCCCCGCACCCAGTGGCTCCCGGCCTCGATGCCCTTACGCCTCCTTCTTATGTTTCTCCCTTGTCTTGGCCTCCGAGATACTATTGTGGCGTTTCCTATCCAGGATCTTCTGCAGCTCCTTCTTCTCCCTGGAGGAGCCAGTGGGGGAGGGGAGGCTCAGTGGCAGGACTGGGGCTCTGCCCTCATCCTGGCACCAGGGAGTACGCTGCCCCACCCACACAAGGTCCTCTGCCTTCACCTGTCGTTCATCTCCTTCAGCCTCTTGACCTGAGTCGTGTGAGCATCCAGGACAATCTCCCTGAGCCGCTGCAGAGCCTGTGGACACAGGTGAGACAGGCTGATGACATGTGCGTCCAAGAAGCAGGCACTCGCTTACCACCACGAACCCCTCACCTGTCTCAGGTGCTCCATCCTCCGCTCCGCTTCGGCATCCGCCTGGGCCTCCCGCAGCTCCAGCAGACTCTGCACCTGTCGCTTCTGGAACTCTCGATACCGCTTCATCTCCTCCTCCTCCTCCCTCTCATCCTCCCTGCCTCTGTGTGAAGAACGCCGCTGGGTGATGCTCAGTCATCACATGAACTTGGGCTGGGAGGGCGGAGGGTGGCATGGCATACCCCAGCCAGCCGTGAGGGGTACCAGCCCCGGGGCAGGGTTTATTATGCCAGTGAGGGGCCCATTCCCTTCACCCAAATAATGGGAGCCTGGGGCAAGTCTCTCAAAACATGCTCCTCAGGGGTATCCTCCAGTGAGGTACTATTGCTCCCATGTGGGAACAGGGTGGAACTGAGCAAGGGAAGCCTCCTCTCTTCGTTGCACCAAACCCTCCTGGGGGTCAAGGAGAAGCCCTCGGCCATCTTCCGAGCCCAGCTAGTGCAGGAGAAACTCTCGTGCACCCCACCGCCCACAGGCGGACCGGACACTCACAGGACTCCTGGCCGATGCCGGCACCTGTTCTCCGCCTGGGCCTGAGCCAAGCTGTCCAGTAACCGGCGAGTGAGAGCAAATGCCTTGCGCTGATGCTTCTTGTGCAGCTCCCTCAGGTCCCGCTCTTGCCGGCTCCGGAGCTTCACCAGAGCCTTGTGGCCTCGAAGCTCGTCCAACGGGGCCACAACCACCTCTGTGAGCAGCAGAGCAAAGGCTGGCTGGGCTGGGGCCAGGTCAACCCTACAGGAGCCCCGCACACCCTCCAGGAGTGGTCCTGCCTCCTTGGGTAGCTCCACCCCAGAACAGGGCCCACCTCCTTGGACAGTCCCAGCACCCTAAGGCCAGCCCCTACCTGACAGGATACTGGCAATGAGATCATCCCGCTGACCTGGAGAGCAGAGGCCGCACGGTGAGAAGCGAGAGAGGACAGTGGGGCTGCTCCCCTCAGGCCACCCCAGACTCAGGCTGCCCCTTACCTGGGCTGCTAAGGGAAGGGCTGGTGGGGGAGGTGACAGGGCCTGGGGGCCGGCGGGGAGAGGTGTCTAGTGGGCTGGGTGTGGGGTTTGGGGTCAGCTGGGAGCCCTGCTGCTGACACTGGGTCTCCTGGCATGTCTCCGGGCCAGCCTGAGCCTGTGGGGAGAAAGCAGAATGCTCTTTCCAGAAACGCTGTTCTCTCCATGCCCTTCACAACCTCCTGGGGCTGCCCACTGCCCCTGGTCTGCCTGCCCCTGCCCGGCTGGCCCTGGATTCCTCCTCTGTAACATACAGCTGTTAAGACAACTACACGAGAATCAAGACATGTAAGACAAGCATGTCTAAGCCCCTTTTTACATGGGTTGGGGAAGGTCATGTGAGATGGTGTCTCTAGGATGCTGGGCCCCACTGCATGTACTCAGGAACTCCCAGACTGTTCTGGAAAGCCTTGGCCCAGCCCCAAGTCTCCTTATGTCTCCAAGTCCCCCTCCACCCTTGCCCGCAGCAGCTCATCTTCCTAGCTGCTTAGCTTCTGATTAAATCAACGAAGGAAGTGAGTGCAGAGTGGGCACCAGCCTCTGGCTAACAGCTTCAAGAAGCTGCCTCTCCCCTGCCTGCTGCAGGCCCCATGGGGCTGGATCGAGCTGTGCGGGCGAGCTTCTGCTCCTGACCGCTCCCCACAGAAGCCTCTGACATTTCATGGCTCATAGGACCCATTTTAAAAGCTTCTGTGACTTCTGACTGCCCTGGTGAAGCGGCAGAACCCCGCAGCCCAGCTCTGACCCTGCGTGCAGCTGGAGGAATCTGGCCCGGGTTTGTCCCGAAGGCCTCTCCCATGCAGAAGGGTTGGCTTCCACCTCCTTAAGCTGCGGAGCGCACCCCAGGGCCACCGAGCTGACGGAGCAGCCCCACGCTGTGCAGCTTGGCGGAAAGGCCAAGGCTCGGAGGCCCAGGCCAGGGCTTTTTGACCCAGAGCCTCAGTGTCTCCATCTCTTCCCTGGGGACGGCAAGCTCAGGAGGCAGGAGGGTTATGAGCCAAGTTGGTGAAAAGAGCTCACACCTGGCCCGGCGTGAGCTGCTGCTCAGCATTCACTTGGCTTTATTTTCTGGTTTGGGTGAGAGAAGAATTCAGAAAGGGGACCAGGCCTTCCAGGTAGAGGGAAGGGGATGGGTAAATAACACTGACGTTGCTGTCGGGCGATGAACAGTCCCGCTCCCTCTTGGGAAAGGAGCCAGGTCACCCGCTGGGAGTGGGGTGCCAGTGGAAGGGGTTGGCACCAGCGGAGGAGAGCAGGGAAGGCTGTAGGTGCCTCTCCCCCGGGGCCGGCCCAGTTCAGCCTTCACCACAACCACCACCCACCCCACCCCAGCAGACCCCACGGTCCAGAGTCTGAGCCCAGTTGCCTCCCTCCTACCCCTAGCCTGCCCTGGCTCACCTCCCTCTCGCCAATGAGGGCAGCCAGCTGCTTGGCCCTCTGGTCCATCAGGCTGACGTGCTTAATCGGATTGATCAGGGCCTCTGCGTAGTCTGCGTAGGGGCAGAGGCAAAGGATCTTAGAGTCAGAACCCCAGGGCCACCCCCTCCCACCAGCTCTGGTCTCATGGAGGAACTGCAGAACCCACCGTCAATTGGGGCCACTCAGCCCAGCCATTCTCAGACCCAGGGGGCGCCCTTGTCCCCCACACCATCTGGCCGGCCCCTGCAGCTCACCCTGGTGGTCGTCAGGGATGTAGTCGGAGGCCTCCGTGTAGATGAGCAGGGCCGGCAGGCACAGTGGCTGGTTGGCCTCGTTTCTTAGGCAGATGTAGTGGTATCCTGGGGGGTGGGAGGGCAAGGTGAATGGGCCCCAATAGGTCCCCACACACACTGCCCCCAGGGCTGCCCAGAGCCCAAATGGCCTCACCTGAGCGGATGGCAGAGACAGGCAGGATCCGGTGCCCCACGAATTTGCCACCCTCCTCAAAGGCCGCGATGCGCAGCGAAGCCAGAGTGGGCAGCACCACCTGAGGGCCCAGACTGGTGCTAAGCCACGGAGCTGATCCATGGCCAACAGTCAGCCACAGCTGACCACAGCCACCAAGGCCAACACTCAGAGGGGATCCTCAGACGAGCTGCCCCAATGACTAACCATCAGTCACCATCAATACCAAGTCAGTGGTACACCCACACCTCCATGGCAAGGCCAGATGGACAGTCAGCAGCCATCAGAATCCTGAGCCAAGAGAACAGGCTGACCCACCACTCCCAGCACCACTAGGGGGGGACAGGTCAGGTCTGGTGATCACCAGCTTAGGACCTGTAGAGTAAGCCAGGAGTCTGGGATGGAGGCCGTACCCCACCCCCGCTGGACACTGAGTTCAGTCCATTTGGGAGGCCGGGAGGAGCAGGTGTGAGCCTGTGGCTGATCTCGGGCAAGTCCTTCTGCCCAGAAGATGGGGCAAGCTGTGCCCACTCCTCTTGGGAGGCCGTGAGACCTCCTGCTATCTCACCTTCCTGTCCTCTTCACTCACCGCAGAGGACAGGGAGCCCAAGCCTGACCCTGGGACATGCAAGACCTTCCCCACCTTCCACCCCTGACTGCCACCAGTGCACCTGGTTCCTGTCCCCTCCCCCCAGGAGAGCCCAGCAGGTCTGGGCGGGTGCCAGGCTCACCTTGGGGAAGTCAAAGGGCTCCTCATCCCACACGGGGTTGAAAGAGTTCCCCTGAGAGGTCCGAGTTCGGAACTTGCGACGCGTGTCGACGGGGAGGCCGAACATATCCACCTCCACGTAGATGCTCACCTTCCTGTCGGACAGGAACTGTCCGGAGATCACCTGGGGGAGCCAGGAGGGTGAGGCAGCTGCTGGGAGTCCCAACCCCAGGACACCCTGGCCCGAGCCCTCCCTGGTTCCACCTTGACCCGCAAGGCATTGGCCACGATGCCGTCCACGATGACCTCGGTGAAGGGGTCAAAAGACTTGTCTGGCCGCCTCATGAACTCAGGCTTGAGCAGGTAGCCACTGCGCCCATTGTACTCGAACACGCCTGCGTTGAGCTGCATCGCCACATCTGGGGGCGACACAGGGAGGGGGAGGGTCAGCAGGTCAGGGGTCAAGAGTCAGGAAGGACAGTGTCATGCAGAAGGGGATCAGTGATCATTAGGGTCAGAGCAAATGGTTTCCGGGCCCACAATTAGGAAAGATCAGACAGAGGGAAGGATCTAGGGTCCACCAGGGTCAGGAGTTGAGGTTAGCCAAGATCTTAGTTCTGTTTGGGAATCTGGGATTAGTCAGAGGTCCGTTCAGACAAAATTAGCAGGATCATGGGGCAGAGATCAAGGGTCAAGGTGGGCCAGTGCGTACCCAGGGTCTGAAAGTTGAGTGCCACGAGCTGGCAGCCCACATTCCAGAAGAGCTGGGGCATGTAGTTCGATGAGTCCACACGGGTGCCCTTGGGGTAGATGCGGCTGAGCTGCTGCTTGTTGTATCTGAGGTGGGCAGTTAAGGGCCATGCTGTGCACTCGCCCACCTCCGGCCTCCAGCCCAGTGCTGTGGGCCCCGCCCTGGCTCCTGTGAACCCACCTCCCGGCCTGGGCTCAAGGTGCCCCCTTGGGCCTCCACTTCTCAGCCTAGCCCCTGAGCAGTCTCCCAGACTCCCCCCAAACCCAGACGGGACTGCTGGAGCATCAGAACCCTGTGCGGGTGGCACAGCAGGCTCAGAGAATCTGAGCCAGCCTCTGAGTGCCCTCAGCCTGGCGCAATGGCCCCAATGCCACCAAAGGATACTCCACAAACTCCATAGGGCTCTTGGTCAGCTGTTCCATGGCCTTGGTCTCCACGAAGGATGACATCTCGAAGCACTTGTTCCTCTCTGGGGATGGGTAACGGGAGGGGGTCAGGCCTGGCAGGGCCAAGCTGGATCCCACTTCGACCATCTCCCACCCCACTTACTTCGAGCAGCCTCAAAGGACTTGAACTTGACAGGCTCGATGTAGTTGACGAGTGTTGACATTTCCTCAGTAGCATTGACCTCACTGCTAGCAGTACCCTGTGACCCCCAAACGCAGGTTCAGCAGTGTCATGTCCCCCAGCCACCAGCTGAAAGTTCCCTCACCTGCCCTGCACCATGAAGGAGGCTCTGACCCTCTTCCCACCCAGGAGCCTCAGCCAGGGCACCAACCCCTCCGTGGGCCCAACTGCCCCGAAGTCTTCCTGGGGCCTAGCCCAACTGCCCCGAAGTCTTCCTGAATCTCATCCTCCTGGTCTGCCTCCTGCCTCCCCAATTATGGAAGCTGGAACTTCTCACTCAGTTCCAGGGGTTCAAACACCCACATGCAGACAGGCCCTGGGCTTCTCCTCCCCAGCCAGTGTTTCCAACCACCACCTTGCCATCTCCTCTTGGGGGCTCACAAGGCTCAAACTCAACTCCTGCACTCTGAGCTCAGCAGCCCGTCCACCCTTCCCCACTCTGGGCCGCTCCCAAATCCGACCACATGGTTGACTTGTCTGTCACCTCCACTCCTGAGAACTCAACACTGTCCTTGTCTGCAGGGGCCTCCTGGACACTCGGGCCCTACTTCAACTGCCTTCTTCCCCAAATCTGCTCGCCTAACCTCCCGCCAGCTTGGACTCCCGTTCCTCCCCTCCCCGGTCCACGCCAGGAGCATAATTTCACACTTGCGTCCATGCTTGTTTATCTAAGACACCTCCCCTCTCCACACGCCCTCCCCTCCCCCACCAAACTCCAGGAGAGCAGGGAATGTCTGGCCAGGGCCAAAGCCAGCCCCCAGTGCTGTGCCCGGCACAGTCAGCGCTCAGCCAGTGCTCTCCTGCTTCCCACCGGCAGGCCAGACCTCATCTGTGGTCGGCTTTTTGGGGTCTGACTGTTCCTCCTCTTCATCCTCCTCCTCCTCCTCCTCACGGTCAGCAGGTCCAAGATCAGGGCCCCGCTGTGGCCCCTCCTCACCCAGAGACTTCCGAGGCTCCAGGCTGGGTTTCTCTAGGCCTGCCTCCTCCCCGTTGCTCAGGCCGGGGCAGCTGTCGGAGCTGGGGGACCCTGCAGAGAATGGGGTCACAGGGGGTCGGGGGTCAGGGCACACACACAGACACTCAGCAGCCAGGAGCGGTTGTGCCATTGTGTGTGGAGATGACTCAGTTGGGAAGTAAAGGGGACTCAGGACAGTGTGGCTGGGGAGAGGGGAGAGGGCAGAGGTCAGGAATTGGATGTGGTGGTGAAGCAGAGGGGGTCAAAGGTCAGGGTCTGGAGTTATCACATTAGGGAGGGAGGTAGGGGGCTCAGAAGGATGAGAAGCAGGAACTTGGGTACAGCAGCTTTGACAGTAAGGGTGAAGGACAACATGGTGAAATTCCAAGTCAGGGGTCAGTCAGGGGTCAGAGGTAAGGAGGACTTCAATAAAATCAGAGGTCAAGAGGGCAGACTGAGTGGGTGTCACAGGCGTCAGAAGTCTGAGGATCACGCTCAAAGCGTGTGGATGTGGTTCACTGAGGCAGAGGTCAGAGTTCAGAGGCACAGCCAGCTGCAGTGAGGGCTGCTGGGAGCCTGAGGTTGACGGGCCAGGAGTTGGACGGTTCCGTGCGGTGAGTGCCTGGGGCCGGGGTCAGAGGTCCCATCCTCGGCTAGGAGGTGAGGAGGGGCTTGGTGAGGGGATGGGAGCAGAAGGGAGGGTTGAATTCAGTGGGGGGTTCCGGCCAGGATGGGGTCGAGGGTCTGGCCAGGCTCATACCGAGCTGGGGCGAGGAGGGTTCCGTGGCGGCGGAGCTCTCGCTCAGCGCCGAGTTACTCTGCTCCAGCGGCCGCTTGCGCACAGAGCTGCTGGGGACGCCAGTGCTGGGCCGGTGCCGCTTCTTGTTCTTCACTAGGATGCGGCCCATCAGGTCCTGGGGGCTGGGCAAGGGGACGCCCGGGGCCAGCTGGTGGGCACAGACAGGTCAGGGCCTGCTGGGGCACCCTCACCCCCCACGCCCCCCACGGCTCCCAGTCCCCGTACCGGGTACTTGTCCAGTGGGTCAATGAGTAGCGCATCCCCGAAGATAGAGCGACAGTACTCGGCCATCTTGGCCTGCTGCTTTGCCCTGTGGGGCCAATGTTAGAGGTCAGAGGTCACAGGAGCAGTCCAAGAGGCCACAGTGGGAGGTGTCTCTGGGTTGATCAGGAGCCACTCACGAGTCCACGTGGTTCTCGAAGGAGAGGATGACCGGGTAGGGCGAGGTCTTGAAGGCGGTCTCAGCGATGGCCTCCAGCACATCCCGCAGTGGCACCTCCGTGGTCATGGTGAAACCGTGGGTGATAAAGGGCTCCTCCTCCGGCGGCCGCCCTTTCCACACATCCAGCTCCACACAGCGGCAGCCCCACAGCAGCGCCTGGCGGTACATCTCCACCGACGAGGTCCCAGCCAGCTGTCCCGCTGGAGGCAAGGCTCTGTCACCGCAGCCCCTCCCCCTCCTCCCCAGGCCCTGCCGAACCAGGCCAGGCTGGGGACAGACAGCCCCCTGGCAGCCAGGCCCAGCTGGGCCTTGGTACACTCTGTCCGGCAGCCCCTGATCACGCCTTAATTCACTGTGGACCGCCACCCTCTCTTCAGAGCAGGGCCCAGATCCCACCCAGCCCCTGGAACCCGCGCACGCTGGTCAAAGTCAGCATCTACCAGTGCTGGCTGACGGGTTGGTTCCTTCACCAGGATCACTCTCTCTCACCTAAATATCCACCATCTCCCATCCCACCAGGGAGTCACCCAACACCCTCATGGCCCCTCACTTCCCTTTCCTCCCTCTACACAGCTCCGTCACCTCCTGCCTGAGGACAGCGGGCCCCTCCCTGCTTCCCATCCAATCTCTGCAGAGCACCTGGCGTCATCCTTCTAAAAACATACCAGGTCACGTCACCTCCCCCAACTCAACACCCTCCAAAAAGCCTTTCTTGACCATGTAGGATACATCCAAATTCCTTCCCTGTTGGGTCTAACCCTACCTCCCTCTCAGCCCCCTCTCACCTCACCTGCCCCAGCCCCCACCCCAGCCCGCTTCCCTGCCTCCTCTTCTCGGCCTCCTCTCTGCTTCTTAAAAACACCAAGCAGTCTATTCTGGGCCTTTGCACAGGCTATTCCTTCCCAAAGCCAGCTGATAAAGGCCTCAGCCCTTCCCCCAGGAAACCTTCCAGACCACCCATGAGACACACCCACACAGAGAAGCCATGGTCCCCCAGGGCAGGCTGTCTGTTCCCTGCCTGCATACCTAGTACTGGCCACCCCAAACGGAGGGAGGCAGTGTACGGGCTAGAAGGCAAAGGTCACAGATGCCACTCCTCCCTCCAGCCAGGGGAGGGCAGCTCGCTCACCTGTGAGATAGGTGTTGTGTGAGGAGTTGATGAAGTAGGCGCTCAGCGGCTGGGTCATGTCTGCACTCAGATCCAGGGCCTCTAGGGGCAGGATGCCGTTCTCCTCACCGCCCAGGTAGCGGCTGAAGCCCTCCATGGACATCTGGTCTGAGGGCCGGGTAGGGTCAACAGGGTCAGGGTCAGCTGGCCCTCTCTCCCAGTCCCTGCCCTCCCTCCCACCCCAGCTGGCTCACCTCGCTCCAGGAACTGCTGGTTGGGCTCATACTTCTCAATGAGCAGCCGGGTCTGGGAGGGCCCCAGCGGTGGGTACAGCACTTCATTGAGTCTTGGGTCCCGTTGCTTCTGGTTGATGAAGTCCATGAGCTGCTCCAGCGTCAGGTATGGCTTACCCTTGGCACCTCTAGAAGGTGCAGAAAGCCAAGTCACACTGAAGCCTCACCAGCCCCTGCCCCAAGCCCTCACCCTGGCAGAGGGAGTTGGTACCCACTGACTGGGACCTGGGCAAATCACTGCCTCTCTGCGTCTGTTTCCCCATCCACTCGACACTGGCACAGGCACTAGCAAGGGCTGTGGAAGCCACCAAGTGCTTGGTCTGCCAATCCATGCCTCTAGATCCTGGACCCAATTTCAGACTCGCTGTGTGAGCTCAGGCAAGTCCACAACAGTTTAAGCCAGTTGGTTCTTGTCCCCAGCATGGGCCAATGAAAGCAACCCGAGCAAAGGGTCAGCAGAGAACCGTCAACAGGGCTGTGGGAAAAGCGGCTCTGAGCTCTGCCATCGCCCCGCGCACTGGGACCCCAAGAGCACCACTCCCCCTCCTAGGCTGGGAGGAACCCCGAGCAGAGGTTGCTGTGGAGTCCTGGGGGCTGGTGAGCAGGCCCAGTCCTGCTCACATCTCCAGCAGGATCTTGTCAATGTCCGGCCGAAGACACAACTTGTTCAGGAACCGTTCAAAGATTTCCAAGGAAAACTCATCAGGCCGGATGGACTCGCTCTGGGGGCCAAGGAGTATGGGGTGAGAACCCAGGGGCAGCCAGCCCCAAAAGAGCCCACTATTACCCCCACCTGGCCCCTGCCCCCAGCCCCCTCACCCGGTTAAAATTGAGGCCACAGGACTCCAGTGCAGTCTCTACCCGCTTCTTGTCTGCTGAGAACATCTTCAGGATGCTGAACAGGTGGGAGGGGCCAAGGTCAGTGGTGACAAAGGTCACCAAGATCAGGGCAGGAGAGAAGGTGCTGAGGGGAAAGATGCTTACTTCTTAACTGGGATCCGTCCATCCTGGTTTACCTGCAGCTTCAGTTTTGTGTATCTGGGGAGACAGGCAGAAGGGTTATGTCCTGGGAACGGCTACCTGCACCCCCATGCCCCCCAGGCAAGCCTGGGGCTCACGCTTTGCGCAGGAAGGTGTTCCTGGAGGCGTTCTGAGCCAAGATGTTCATAGCCAGCTTGAACAGCTCCTCAGCCCAGACCTGAGGGGTCAGGATGCAGAGGGAGAGGGTGAGTGAGGGCCAGAGGGGCTGGCCCAGCCACAGCCCATGGCCAGACCTGGGTGTGGTACACAGTAAGTGCTTAACTGCTTTGTCAGAGGACGGTTAGAATTAGGGGTAGAGAACAGCCTAGTATACAACAGGCTCTCACTAAGTGGTGGCTGACTCAGCAAGTGACAAGTGAGACCCCCCCTGGACAACCTTGCAGCCCCAGCACACCTTGGCTGTGTCATCCTGCACGGCCATGAAGTTCAAGAATGTTGTGTTCACTGGGTCTGGCCCAGCCACCACTGTCATCAGCTTCTCTTCTAGCCGGGCATCAGGCCCCCCAAAACCCAGCACCTCGCGGATCTTGGGGTCCTGAGTAGGTGAGAGCCAAGGGTGAGAAGCAGTATCCCCATCCCCCACCACCTCACTCCCATGCTTATTCCTGGGCTCCAACACTCACCCTGGGCAGGCGGGCATAACGACCCGTCCGCGTGTCCCTGATGGAACTGATGTCCAGTGTGTCCACCTCCTGGTGAAACCAGATGCCAGGGGGAGTCTCAGAGGCCACAGGGAGAGATCTCAGAGCCCCCAAGTCCCCCACCCAGGCCAAAGAGTGGCCACCCCCTGCTGTCACCCATGCCTCAGCCCCTGCCCTTAGCACTTCCTGTCCAGCAAGCCATGGGAAAGGTCAGCCAGCAGGTAGGGGTCTGGGGCAGGGACCGCAGACCTGAGTGAGCTGCCTCAGCACCTGCCCTCACCATGTTGGGTCCTGTCCAGTATAGGAAGAAGCCATTGGAGTCCACTCGCAAGGTCACCAGGTTCTGACTGGAGGCTTCCTGGGGATGGGATGGGACAACTGGGGTCAAGGAGTGAGGGCTGCAGCCCAGGCTTGGTCCTTGGACCCCCTGTGGCCATCCAGGGCACTGTTTCTGACAATGAGCAAAGAGAAAACCTCACCCAGCCCAAAGGTCCTTTGTGGCTCCCCACAGTCCTTAGGACAAAGCAGAGGTCTTGGGGGTGTCATCTGGGGTTCTGACACCCCTCCCAGCATCACCTCTCTCTCGCTTAAGACTGTTACATGAACCACTAACTCCTTTCCCCACTTCCAGCTTCTGCATCATTGCTCCTTTGCTAAGATGTCCTTTCCTTCCTTCTCTACCCAGGAAATCTGACCCACCTGCCTGGGGAGGCCTCCCTGGACCCCAATCTTGGGCTTGATTTCCCCAGAAGTCTGAGAGATCCCTGAAGCTTGCAGCACCCCTCAGCCCCACTGGGAATATTTATGAGATGAAAGCAGAGGGTTCAGAAATCTGACCCTCGCCTGGCTGGTGTGGCTAAGTAGTTGAGCATCGACCCATGCACCAAGAGGTCGCTGGTTCAATTCCCGGTCAGGGCACATGCCCAGGTTGTGGGCCCAATCCCCAGTGGGGGGCATGCAGGAGGCAGCCAATCCATGTTCTCTCTCATCGATGTTTCTATCTCTCTCTCCCTCTCCCTCCCTCTCTCTCTAAAAATCAATAAACAAGAAAATAAATAAATAAAATTGTCCCTCATTAGGAAAAAAAAAAAAATCTGACCCTCACAGTTCTTCTGTGGCCCTAGGGGCCCCATGACAACCAGCGTCCCCTTACGTCTGTCTTCAAGTCCATTACCCACACCGCACCCCACAGCTCACCCCATCCTACAGAGCACGGCCTGAGTAACTCCAGCAGGGGATTTACTCTGCCCTCAGAAGCAGAATGAAATCTGTCCTCCCTCAAACAGCCCTGCAGGGGGCAGGGAAGGGTGTGCTGGCCCCATTTTCTGAGAAGGGCCTGGTTCTGGGCATACTCCCAGGGCCACCCCAGGCAACTGAGGACAGCAGCCAGCGGGGAGGTCAAGAGGGACTTAGGCCCTGGCCGGTTTGGCTCAGCAGTTAGAGCATCGGCCTGTGGTCCAGAGAGACCCGGGTTCGGTTCCTGCTAAGGGCACGTACCTCAGTTGCAGTTGGTCCCCGGCCCTGGTTGGGTTGTGCGGGTGGCAGACACTCGATGTGTCCTTTTCATGTCTCTCTCTCTCTCTCTCTCTCTCTCTCTCTCTCCCCCCTCCCTCTTTCCCTCCCTCCCTCCCGCTCTATCTGAACAAAAAATGGAAAAAAGTTCTCGGGTAAGGATAAAAAAAAAAAAAAAAGAGGGACTTAGACTTGGCCAGGGCCTGAGTGGCCAAGTAGCCACAGCTAGAACTCTCCTGCCCCAGCAGGAGACCCCACTTCACCTTGGTTTCACCCCCCAAAACTGCTGCTTGCTGTCTGGCAGTCAGATCATCAATACAACAGCTTCCCTCACATTGTCCTTACTGTGTGCCAGGTCCATTTCTAAGTACTTAATATCCAGGCGCTCACTTAGCCCTAACAACACTGCGTGGCGTGCACGATTATTCTTCCCATGTCACAAATGAGCAGACTGAGGCCCAGAGAGGCTACAAAGCTTGTGAAAGGTCAAGAGGAGGGTTTGCAGCAGGCAGTCCGGCTCCAGAGCCCTGCGTCCTAGGAAGCAGGGAGCCAGGACCCTTGCCCAGCTCTCAGCTTCAGGCCTCAGCTGCAATCCGTGTGGGGCCTGAGATTAGTCTCCACTCTCCAGACTCAGTTTCCTCTTCTGGAAGATGGGACCACACCAGCCCCGCCCATCTCAGGCTTTGCTTACAAAGGGCAGGAAGTTGATCCGGGGGCAGAGAGGACGGGGGCCCTGGAACTTTGGGGAAGCTTGAGCCTCCTCACCTCACTGTGCTAACAAACATCCTCAGCCCCTCTTTGGGATTCCCAACCCTGCTCTGGGACCCAGGACACCCAAATAGTGTGAGGAGGGGAGAGTTCTGTAGTAATGCCCTCAGTGCCTCTCTCTTCCCCTCACCAGGGGTTTGGCCTTCAAAGGAAGCCCAGGCCCCCTGCTCTCTGGCCCCAAGTCCTTGTCAGCAACCCCCACCCCACCCCCAAGGCCCTCTCCCTGTTCCCACTTCCTTATTTGGGTTTATCACACTGGAAGGAAAAAGGGAAACTTTTCCCCTCAGGCCGTCTGGGGGAAGGGGTCTCCCCAGGCCCCTGGGGCTTCCAGGCACCCTCTATGGCACACCTGCTGCCTGAGGCCACGCCCCCGGCCCCTCCCCACAGCTCCCACGCCTACCCGCCCCACCCAGCCGGAAAGGAGCCCAGGGACTTCCAGGCCTCTGGCCTGACTGGGTAGGAGCAGCAAGGAAGCTCAGGCAGGCCGGGTGGCGCCCCTGGGGAAGGAGGGGCCCAGAGGCCAGAGGAGGGGGCGGTGTGAAATGAGGGTGGGGCACAGAACTGGGGCCGGAGTTGCAGGTGAAGGCTGAGGCAAGGCGGGTAAAAAGGGGGCTAGGATTTATTGGGGTTCAAAGTCTGATATTAAGGAGTGGAGCCCAAAGTTCCCCTGGAGTGGAGGAAGTTGGGGGGCAAAGTCTCTACCAGGGGGTGACTTGGTGGTACCACCCGAGGTGGGAGCTGGGCTGGGATCCAAAGCAAGGCAAAGGGGTGCCAACCAAAATAGGGTGAAAAAGTGATGAATGGAGAAGACTGTTCAGAGTAGGTCACTGGAAAGAGTAGGGTCCCAGCAGCACCCACCCAGAATGGAGGTGCACCTGGGCCAGATTGGGGGTCAGAGTCCTCGAACCAAAGAGTCCAGTACTGGGCAAGGGTCTGGGGACCAGACGAGGGTTGGAGGAACCGGAATTAGATCGGCAAGGAGGGGTAGGAAGGGCGAGTGAAAAGGGGGGCCGGGATTTATTGGGGTTCGAAGTCTCCGGGCCAAGGAGTGTAAAGCCAAATTTTCCGCAGCTGAGGGACTGGGGTGAGGGGGTGGGGGGGCAAAATCTTCATTACAGGGACGATTGGGGACTCAAGTTTCCAGAGCACAGCCAGTCTGGGATGGGCGAGGCGGGGGGGACCATGGCCAGGCCAGGCTGGGATGGGGGTCCTCGGCATCTGGTCGAGCTTCAGTGATGGAGTCCCCGGATCTAGGCGGAGCAGGGGTCTCCGCACTTACCTCGTCCCATTTGATGAACTTACTCCCGCGCCGCAGGGTCTCCACCACGGTGGGCGGCTCCAGCTGCAGCGCGTGGACGCCGGGCCTGGCGCCCGCCATGGCCGGGCGCGGGGCAGGCCGGGGACCCACGGAGCCCCGACGGGGACCGACGGCGCCGGTGCTCCCTCCGTGCGCTCCCGGGCGGCCCGCTTCGTCAGCGTCCGCCTGCCCGCCAGTCTGTCCAGGACAGACCAGAGAATCGGCGGGGCCCGGGCGGGGCGGGGCGGGGGCGGGGCCACAGCGGCCCCGCCCCCTTTTACCGCGTTGGGCCCGCCCGCCTCGCGTCGGCTCCCCCTGGCGGCTGGGGCGGCGACTGCAGCCAGTGTGGGGATTGGGGCTGGGGCATACCTGAAACCCCGGCACTTTCCTGGGGGGCTCGCTTGGATGAGCCCGGTGTGAGGCGAGGACACTTGGGACCAGGGGCGTTGTGGGTGCAGCTGGAGGGACTGGGTGTAGAGGCGCTGCTGAAGGCCAGGGTCAGCTCGCTAAGGTTTCTGAGGGGTGGAGATGGGGTTGCCACTGGAGGGCCAGACTTGTGCCAGGGGGTGCAGAGCCCTGCGTCCCCATCCCACTCCTGCAGCACTTAACCGAGTGCAGAAAAGCCACTCCCACCCCACTCCCTCTGCCCTCACTGCCTTAACCCCTCCTGCAGCAGCGTGGTCCCCCCTCCCTGGGAGCACTTAGTCAGTTATCGGGCCTCCCACCGCAGGCACCCCTCTTCAGAGACCTCCTTTGAGGACCCAAGCATACTGGCCTTTCAGAGAGAGCCTAGGAACAGCCCCTTGTGCTGCAGACCCCAGTGACCCAACCTGGAACCTGTCCTCCGGAGACTGCTTACTAAAAACTACGAAGGGGACAGCTCGTCGTTTGCCCAGAGGGGTCAGAAGCCTCCGAGGTGTCCAGGAACAGGAGGATTGCAGAGGGGCTCTGCAATGCCAGGCTCACAGCAAGTGCCCTGAAATCTGTGTTCCAGGGATGGATGGGGCTACAGCCCCTCCCGCAGGGCTTGGCTGGGGGGGCTCCTGCCTCGGGGCCCCTGTGGGAGCCCCCCCAATACAGAGGCAGAGGCAGCAGCAAGTTTAAAGTAGAACTCATCCAGAGGGGCCAGCCAAGTCACCTAGAAACCCAGAAAGAGACGGAGCTGGTTCTGGGGGAGGAGGGGTCAGCCAAGGAGGAGTGTGCCCTGCAGGACTCTTTGCCCCAGGCTCTCATATCCCTAAGGGGAGTCCTGCCTGGAACTGGCCCTCCTCAAAATCCCAACCATGTTGAACACCAACTCTAACCTAAGAAATCTCCTTATCTTTGGCCAAGGCCTTGTATGGTGTGACTGTTCTCCACTTGAGGCCCAGAGAGGGGAAGGGACTCGCCCAAGGTCACACAGCTCTGTAGGAGGTTTTCAGCCCTCTGACTTGAAGGCCAATTTGTGATCCCTCCACTTCTTGCCCTTGGGGAGAAAAAGAAAGGGGAACAGGACTTGTCATCCTCATCTATCAGCAAAGCAGCAGAACTGTACCCCTCAGAGACCCAGGGACCACTATGTCGATTGGGCACAGCCACATGTGCAGAGTGGAGATTGGCCTCTGCTCCCATAGGACTCTGTGCCTCAGTCACCTTGTCCAGAAGCTGGAGATTGTTGGAGGAAATAAGCAAATAGCTACCCCATGACCCCTGGCTACAGCAAGCTGGACATCTAAGGAATGGCTAGCAGGCTGTGGAGGGCATCAGGGAGGAAGGAGGAAAGGGCATGGATCAGCTCTGGGGCAGGGTGCCTGCCAGCCAGTACCAGGGCTAGCAGGGCCTGGAGCCAGGGCCTGAGCTTAGGGGTCTGAGCTGCAGGCCCCAGGCCTTGGACAGGTGAACCTTGTGGAAGCACTGTACAGCAGCTCCTTCAAAAACAGGATGGGAGACGTTTTCCTGGCCTGAGCCTCTTCCCCCACCCTGTGTCTCCTGGGGCTAGGGCTGCCCCCATTAGAGGGCTCCTTCCTCCTTGGACACTTTCTTCCAGCCTGGGTAATGATAATAGGGTTTCTCGGCAAGCAGTAATGGTGGAAGGAAGGCTGCTTTTCCTGCCTCTACTCTCGATTAAGGGAGCGGTCACCGCCCACAGGACCCTCCCCAGGGCCTCTGCTTCAAGGAGGCATGAAAGCAACCTTAGCTGCAGTCTGATGGAGCACTTTGGTGGAGGGGAGCTGGGACCCCAGAAAGGGTGGGGCTGGGGAGGCCACATCCTGAGGTTGGAAGGATGAGGAGCAGCCATAGCCCATAGCTGCAGACTCCAGCCCCAGGGGGGTTCAGGCAGGAACTCAAGGGCTGGTATGTGGGCACAGAGCACTGAGCTCTCAGCCCCCCACCAGTGGAGGCCAATAGAAACAGCCCTCTTGAAGAGGCTCAGGGTAGGTAAGTGACTTGCCCATGTCTTGCACTCTACTGGGCAGAACCAGGATGTGAACCTAACTCTTGCACTCTGAGGCTCTGTGCAAGGCAGCCCAGCCTCTGAGAAGGCTGCAGGCCAGCATGGCCATCTGCATTAACTCTTCTCCAGGTGGGTGGCCATGGGAAGGGACTGGATGGTCAGAGGAGTCAGCCCCAGGAATCTGGGAGAGCCCTGGGAGTGGCATAGGAAATGGAGAGAGGGAGAGATCAGACAGGAAGGGAAGGGTCACAGCCCCTGGAGGGTAAAGCTGGGGTTAGTACCTACGTCTTCATGGCCTCTAGGCCCCACTCCCACAGCAAGCTATGGTATATCCTTCTTCTTAACCATGAAGACCTCCAAGGCCCTAATCAAAAAATGCTCCCATTCAGTTCAGAAAGCAGACCAGCTCCGATGGTGTAAGCTGGGGTGTGTTGGGGAATTTGGACTTGGGTAAATTGCTCCTTCCAACAATCCAGAGGCCAGGCCAGGAATGGGGTTCCTGGTGGAAAGGGTGGGTCCTGCCTAACCTATAAGAGCAAGGGTCAGCCCTTCCTTGGCCCCCCCAGGCTGGCTGAAGGGAGGCTAAGACCAGAAGGAAGGCTGGGGGAGAGAGAGGAGGCATCAGCTCACTCTACCTGCCCTAGCTGAGCTCGGTGAGCCTGCCTCCAACCCAGTGAGCCAGGACCCTCAGAGAGAAACCCACCTTGACCCTCCTCTGAATCTCCCCCCATTCCCTGACTCTGCCTTCTCATCTTCCTCAACTACAGGGTAAGCCTAAAGTCTTGGGTTTGAGTTTGGCTACAGCATCAGCTGTGTGACTCTGGGCCAGTCTCAGCTTCTCTCTGAATCCCTCTTGCTGCAGAGGGCTTCTCAGGCACCCAGAGAGAGGGTGTCTGTGAGGGATGAGCACAGAAATACTTCCTACCTCTCAGACCTTGATATTCTGCTTGAAACTGTGGAGTGAGCCTGCCATCTGTGGGAGCATCCCAGAGGAGCTCTACAACCTTGTTGGGTGGTATCTAAAGTAAGGGGATGAGTAGGGACTTGTGTCAGGGGCCTGGGTTCACAAGCTGAGCTGTATTTCTTTTCTTTTTTTTTTTTTTTTGTGGTACATGCCCCTAGCGGGAACCGAACCCGGGACTCTCTGGTCCGCAGGCCAATGCTCAACCGCTGAGCCAAACTGGCCAGGGTGTGAGCTGCATTTCTATCTTTCTGTGGGGCTTAATGAACCTCTGCAGTGCTATCATTGAACTTTCCATGCATTTTCCTATTTAATCTTCGCCACAACCTAATGAGGAAATGGAGGCACAAAGGAAGCCATTCATTCTTTCATTCAGTCATTGGTTCAGCCAGTAGTTATGGAGCACCTACTATGAGTCTGACATAGATGCTGAGAGCTCATCAAGAATCAGGTAATTTGCTAGATGCATGTGGGTTTGTAGCTGAGCATGAGCATCAGCAGTACACAAGAGTCCGGTAGGTCTCTGGGCCCCAGTTTAGAAGTGGGAGACAGACAATGAACAAAAGAATGAGAGGGACTCTTTAAAGATACAGAGTCAAATGGGGTGGAGGTGGGGGTCGGGAATGAGATGCGCAGTCTGCTTGAGAGGTGGGGCAGGTGAGTCCCTCGTGAGATCTGAGGCACTGAGAGGCCTGAAGACCAGGGTCTGCGGGAGAGTGAGGCGCCCTCACGCTGGAACCGACAGAGTAGAACCAACTCCAGGAACGCTTATTATGGGTCAGTTGTTATTATCTTTATTGTCATGAGTACCGGCTCCCCTACTTCCCAGCTCTTTATGCCTGAGTTTCCTTGTTTGTACTCACGTTGCGGGGTGCGGAGGACCGCACCCTGTGAAGGCCAGCCTACGAGGGCGCCCCAAACAAGTTCTGCGCTTCCCAGCTCGGGCTCCGCTGCCGGGGAGACCGCCACGCGGGGCCGCACCCCGCGAACTACACTTCCCCTAATTCCATTCACCGCCGCCATCTTGGCCGGTGGGCGGTGGCTGCCGGGGTCTGGCCCTTCCGACCGCCGGGTCCGTTCTGTTCACCCCCAAACCGGGCCTCCACCATGGGGGGCGCGGGACCCCGCCAAGTAGGTCGTCCGGGTACCTGGGCAGCTCCTGCCCGCCTTCGCTCTTCCATCCTCGGGAGCCCGGTCCACGTGTCCGTCCGCGCGGAGAAGCCTGCTCGCCCCACGCTGGCCACGGGCTGGAGGACCCAGACGCACGGGGCTCCCACATCTCCTCGCCGGACATCCGCCCGGCACACAGTTCCCACTCCCCTCCCTCTCCAGACGGGCCCTGTTTTTGCGTCAATGTGGACAGAATACTAGGGTTCCAATGGGAGCACAAATCCTGGTACTGGGCGCCTAGAACATAGGAGTTTGGTGCCGGAAAATGAGTGGGGTTTGCAGACCAGCCAGGCCCAAAGCCCTGACGAGTAGACCCTCCCCTAGCCCCTGCCGGGGGCGGGGTGGGAGTGAGGGGCCTGCAGCGGGACTGGCTCTTTAAGGGGGTGTGGTCGGGGGGCGGGGGAAGAGAGCGAGACAGAGAAAGCGGCTTCGGCGGCGGCGGCTCGGGCGGCGGCCGCGGGGGACAAAGGGCGGGCGAATCGGCGGGGAGGGGGCGGGGCGCGGCCAAGCCAGGCCCGGGGGCTCCGCATGCTGCAGCTGCCCCCGGGCGCCCCCGCCGCCGCCCTCGCCGCGAAGCCGTGCGGAGTCGAGCCCACCAGCTAACCGAGCCAACGACCCGCAGCTACCCGGCGGGCGTCCCGGAGGCGGCGGCGCAGGGAGGGGCCGGACACGCGCACGTGGCCCCGGCGGCCGCCATGGCGGACAGCGGCCCGGCGGGGGGCGCGGCGTTGGCGGCCCCGACCCCTGGGCCCGGAGGTGGTGGCCCAGGGCCCCGCGTCTACTTTCAGAGCCCCCCTGGTGCTGCAGGCGAGGGCCCGGGCAGCGCGGACGACGAGGGCCCGGTGAGGCGCCAAGGGAAGGTCACGGTCAAGTACGACCGCAAGGAGTTACGGAAGCGCCTCAACCTAGAGGAGTGGATCCTGGAGCAGCTCACTCGCCTCTACGACTGCCAGGTGTGTCCTCCACCCCACGCCGACACCCTATAGTCGGTTCCGAATCGGTCCGCCTGGGAACCCCACCTGAGCCTGCCTGTCACCCGGCGTCAATGGGCACACCGCTTGCGCGCGCTCCCCTCCTGCCTGTTCCCCGCCCCCAATGTATGCTCTTTTTTGTCTGACTTAAATCATTCCAGTCTTCTCTACTGCTTCCCACATGCCACTATCCTGGTCAACTTTGGGGTAGCCTGTGGCTTGGGCAGGAGGCATGGGGACAGCCTGGGCTGGCCGTGGAAGGAAGTCTACTCGGTGCCTACTATCCTAGCATGGTTACAAGAGGATAGCTTGGTTGGTGGGGGGACCGTAAAGCCTATGGGTTATTTTAGTGGGCTAGCCTGTAGCTCCATGGTGTGTCAGGACAGGATAGCCTGCTCTCTGGGTTCTAGTTCTCTACCCCATGACTCCTTCCTTGCTCAAATGGTGACTCAGGCCCCTGGGGGCAGGGTGGAGAAGTGGGCTTGCCCTGTGCTGCCTACCCTAGCCCGGCCCTGGAATGCAGCTGGCTCCAGACCGTAGTCACTTCCTTGGGGGGAGGGGTGGTAGGCACCCCTCCCTCAGCAAAGCATGTGCTCTTTGTTTCCCCTTTACCAGCCTGGGTCCTTCTCACTGACCCCTCACCCTTCACTTCCTCCTCACTCCTGGGAAGCTGTGACAGGTGTTTGGGGGAGGGGAAAGGGCTGTGATAAGCTGGGACAGCTGGCACCACCTGCTGTGGTTGAAATGGGGGATCCAGAAGTTAGGGAGACACATCTGCAGGATTCCCAGCCCAGGGTCCACAACCCTAGCTGTCTGGCACCCAGGGTGCCCAACTGGCAGAGACAGGAAGCTCTCCCGCCCTCCCCAGTCGGGCAGTTTGCCTTGGCACAGGCCTGATCTGTTTTCTTCCTTGGAGCAGCTGCCGCTGTCTGCTGGGCAAAGAGGGCTGGCTCGTCCACAGTAGGGCAGGGGCCTCAGCCAGTGAGCTCCTCTCATACTCTCTCTCCCAACTCAGGCCCTTGTCTCTCCCTCCTCCCCCACCCCCACCCCAGGAAGAGGAGATCCCAGAGCTGGAGATTGATGTGGATGAACTCCTGGACATGGAGAGTGATGATACCCGGGCTGCCAGGGTCAAGGTGAGAGAGAGGCTGAGGGGGTAGCAGGATCAGGTTGGGGGACCTGGAGTAAAGGGCTACCAGGAGGCAGTGCCAGTTGGGTAAGCAAATTCTGGAGCCAGGCTTTCCTTTTGTCTGAGTCAGCCAGCTTTGTGACACTGTGCCTCGGGGTGGCCCCAGTCCCTTGGAAGTGGGTATGGGGGTAAACTCTAGGCCCATGTTCCTGAGAACTCAGTTATACTTTCCCCCTATGTCCCACTAGGAACTGCTGGTTGACTGTTACAAACCCACTGAGGTAAGTGGTTTTCCCAGAGGGTGGGGGAGAGGGGCCTGGGCTCCTGTCATCTTGGGATCTTGTCTCCCTAATGTCCTCCCTCTTGTCCAGGCCTTCATCTCTGGCCTGC
The DNA here is from genome assembly GCF_014108415.1 of Molossus molossus. Classification (NCBI taxonomy): domain Eukaryota; kingdom Metazoa; phylum Chordata; class Mammalia; order Chiroptera; family Molossidae; genus Molossus; species Molossus molossus. The sequence goes on along the minus strand of NW_023425348.1, from coordinate 90,301,377 downwards.
TGGACAAGATCCGGGGCATGCAGAAGCTGAGCACACCCCAGAAGAAGTAAGGGTCCTCAACCCAGGTGAACGGTGGCTCCCACAGGACAATCGCTGCCCCCTGACCTCGTAGCAACAGCAATACCAAGGGGCCCTGCAGCCAGGCCTGGTGCCATGAGCAGGGCTCCCCTTGCCCCTTGCTTAGGGGCCTCTTCCCTACCCCCTATTTTCCATTTTTGGGGTTTTTTTATTATTATTAAACTGACGGGACTTTTTGTGTTTTTATATTGACTCTGCGGCGCGGGCCCTTTAATAAAGCTAGGATATGCCTTTGGTGCAGCTAACAGGCTTGGTTGATCTCTTTTAGGGGGGACACACTGCTCTACAACTGTTAACCAGCTCAGCTTCTCCCCAGGTGACTACAGGACTTCCTGAGGGCCACATAGCCATGGTGATAGCCCAATGCTGGCTCCCAGACCAGGAGCTAGAAGTAGCTGGGGAATTGGGGGGGAGCACTGCTGCTGTTAGCAGGCAAGACACTTTCTTCCCTCTGGGCAAGGGCCACCATGCCACTCAGGGCCTGGCCATCTTGACCCACAGGCTATTGAGTCTAGATTCCAAGGCTCTGAAGCCACAAAAAGAGGGGTACAAGATGCTGAGGAAGAGGGGAGGCTGGGACTGTGGTTTCTAAGTCTCTCAGGGCCCACAAACAAACACAGGCTCACTTCATGAGCTTTAAGAGTTTTTTTTTTGTTTTTTGTTTATGTGTGTGTGGTTTTCTTTTTTTTTTTAATAGTCTGGTCCCTGATGGGGGCCTCTCCACCGGCCCTCTCCCCAGCTTGGCTACAGTTCTGAACGTCGTTCGATTTTGAGCAGCTCCACCTCGAACACTAGGGTTGCACCACCTGCAGCAGAGAATTGAAGTGGAATGAGAACCAGGGCCAGAGGGAGATGGGGTGGGTGCAATAGAGAGGAGGCAGGAAGGTATATTACCTGGAATCTTTGGGGGAGCTCCCCGCTCTCCATACCCTGTCAAAGATGCACACACAAAAACAAAAACAAAAAAGTGAGCTGTAGCCAGGCAAAGAGAGGTTCTGCAGACATCCAGGCTGAAATTGGGCCTCTGCCCATCTCAGTAACAGACAGAAATGGAGGTGTAATGGCTGGAAGGGGGCTGTAAAAGGCTGGATAAAGGGCACAGGGTGAGCATTAGAGCCGCGTTTAAGGGTCTTGCCGTGTCCTCACTGCTGGACACAGCTAAACTTGGAAGGGGCATGAACTGTAATGAATGCGTGGGGGAAGAACAATGCAGAGGTTGAACCAGCCTTCACCCTTCTGCAAACATACCCCAAACCCTATACCCACTCAGGAAGAACTTCTTACCCAGCTCTGATGGGATCACCAGCTTCCGCTTTTCCCCCTCACACATCCTGCAGGACAACACATGTTTAGCACATGGCAGCACTCAGGCTCCCTGCTCCACACCCCATTCCTGGGGCTTGCCTCCCACAGTTCACCTCCTGGACCACAGCCATGGCCCCCTGACTCACCCCAGCAGCCCCTGGTCCCAGCCCTTGATGACCTGGCCGGTGCCCAGGGAGAAGACAAAGGGCTGGTTCTGGGGCAGACTGCTGTCAAACTCCGTCCCATCTTCCAGCTTCCCCTGTGGGACCATGGGAAAGCCAGTGAGGAGGAGGATCCATTCTGATAGCAATCCCCCCAACCCCAGCTGCTCTCCTCATCAAGCTGTCCCCCCCACAGCATTAGACCATAGTCCTAATAGGAGATAGAGCCTGTTGGTACCAACCTTGGGAACAGACAGTGAAGAGCAGGGCAGAACCATGGAAACTGGCAGAGGGGAGAAGGGACTTGCCCAAGGTCACCCACCTTAGCAGAGAAATCTGGCTCCCAAGCACTTTTTGGTCTCTAGAAGCCCCACCCACACCCAAAAGCTCTGCCTCCTCACCCACCGTGTAGTGCATGTGCAGGACATCCCCTTTGCGCGATTTGATGGGACAGTGGTCTACCCGCTTCTTGACCCCGATCTGTAGTTTCCGTTTGCCCTCGGCCCCCGCGGCCGTGGCTAGGGCACTCAGGCAGATGGACAGTACTGTCAGGACCCAGCTGAGTCTCATGTCTCTGCGGGAACAGACCCCGACCGACCAATCGACCGACAGGGAGGGCAGGAAGGGCATGGAATACCTGCAGGTAGTAGGATTCCATCCCACCATACCTCGTCTGCCCCTGGGGATCCCCCTGTCCCGGGTCACCGCCCCCTCCCCCGGGCTCCGCGGCCACACTTACCAGTCCAGTGAGAAGGGGACTTTCCCGAGGACCCCAGCAGCGGGGGGAGGGGGTCAGGGGAGGCCACAGCAGCCAGGGCCCCGCCCCTTTGTTCACCCTTAGCCCTTCCTTCCCTCCAGGTCCCCAGCTCGGATCTTCAATTCCCACCCGTCCCTTTACGCAAAGTCCAGACCCTATCTGGTTGCACAGCAGTTGCGCGGACGGGGCGACACCACTCACGCCACACCCAGTTGCCCCCCGCCCAGCACACCCACACCTCTGCCGCCGCCGCAGGGGGCCGGCCCCGAGGCACCCACACATCGCCGCTGGGTGGCTCCGGGGAGCCCCGGTCCTCTGGGGATACCCCCCAGGCAGGCCCTGTGCCTCCACCTGGGGCGCCGCCCCAGCTCTGAGCCCTCGGGGGTCTGCGGGGTACCCAGACTGGCCCCGTATCGGGTGACCGCCGAGTCCGCTCCACCCACACCACCTCTCCCGGGGGAGTTCTCGGCCTACCACGCTCCCAGGCTCGGCCACCACGGAGACCGCCCCCGCGTGGACGCCCGGGGCCATTACCTGGTCCTACCCCTGCGCCTGGCTCCTTGGATCCACCCTTTAGAGGGCGTAGTTCCGCCCCCAGCCCCGGAGCCCCACCCTCGACAGAACTAGATCTCTTTTCCTTAACTGTAGCCACGCCACTCACCGGCTTAAGCCCCGCCCCCAGCACCTGGGCTTCGTCCCCCTTGGTCTCCAAACCCGAGGCTCCGCCTTCTGCCTGTTCCAGCTCCTCCTCCAAGGTCCAGGCTCCGCCCCCCACCAGTCCTAGCTCCGCCTCCAGCCCCAGAGTCCCGCCTTCCACAGGTACCAGCTCCGAGGTCCCACCCGTCTCTGTTCCACGTCCGGCCCCGACTCCCGGGGCTCCGCCCCGTGCGGTGTGAGAACCCTCCCCTTGCGGCATCCCCAGACAGCTCCTACACCAACCTCCAGTTTCCTCGTAACCTATCCCTCCTTGACACTCGGAGACCCGGCCTGATCCAGCTTTCCCCCTTACACCCCGGCTCCCCCCAGCCCGGGCTGTGGCCCCCGCTCACCTCCTCGCCGCGCCCCCGGAGTCAACTCCAGTCGTGCCGTCGCCTCTGCGCAGGCGCGCTGCTGTCGCTACCAGTCGAGGCCACGCCGCCCACCCTCATTGGGCCGTGCAAAACCCGCTGCCACACGCCCGCTGGGGAGGATTCTTCCCTAGCTCCGCCCCTGCGACATCACGTGACTTTTATCACTTCCTGTGGAGCAGTAGCCGTAAGGTTAGGTGAAAGTGACTTCCGAAAGGGCTGCAGGCACTTCCGGTTGAGGTGAAATTAAGGTCAAGCGGGCGCGGTTCCTGGAGGGGGTCTTGAGACGCCATTTTATGTCCCCCCCAGTCTCACCCACGACGCCCCTGATGGCTCTCAGGATCCAGCATCCCCAGTTAGTTGCTGTGGAAAGAGCCTGAGCTTCAGAGTGAATTGGGTCTGAATTCAGGGTCTGCCTCTCATTGACTGACTCTGTGACCTTAAGCAAAGTTCCTTCGCCTAGCAGGGTCTGGCTTGATAACACCCACCCTGCAGGGCCTGTAGGATTGAGGCGATGGTGTACACTGCCAGGCTCTGGTCCACAGTTACTACTCCCTTTTCTCTCCCCCAGCATCCAGTCTTAGGTCTCCATGTCGCCCCTAACCGCTGAGTCAGACTGTAATGATGTGGCTGGGCCCGGTCCCCAACCAGACTGTTATTTTTCACGTGCCCCAGTACCCAGCAAACATCTCAACTGAAGTAACGAACCTGCTGTTAGCAGGCAGCTAAACCTAAGTTAAGTGTTAGGGAGACAGCTGATTTGAGGTCAAATCCCTAGGTCAATCAGACTTTCATCAAATGAAAAAGGAAGCTCGGCCCTGGCCGGTTTGGCTCAGCAGTTGGAGCATTGGCCTGGTGACCAGAGTCCCAGGTTCGGTTCCCGCTAGGGGCACGTGCAAAAAAAGAAAGAAAAAGGAAGCTAGTCACAGAGCTGACCTCAGAACTGAGGACTGAGCAAGGAGGTGCATATGGACCATTGTGCATGTCTAGTGAGGCTAAGCGGACTCAGATGATGGTAGTTTTAGGTCCCTAACCCTCATCTCACTCCAATTGGGTTATAGCATTTTCACTGACAGCATGGATATCATGATATGAAAATATTAATCACCCTCAGGAATTGTCTCTTCTAGTTTAACCCCACTTTTGCCTTGGGCCCAATAAGATCACTATCACATCCTCGAGTCTGACACCATGAGGGTGGCTGCTTTGAATTAACTTCTGCCCCCGAATCTCCTGCCTCAGCAGGGCAAAGCCATGTGTACCGAGTTGGCCTTTGGCCCACCCTACTCAGCTCCAGGAAGCACTGGAGCCTGCAAGCAGAAGGCTGGGCACTGAGCTTGGACTGGGGCAGATAAAGGTCAGAAGAGTCCCAAGCAGGGGTTGGTGAGGGGCACCCAATGTGAAAGGGAGGTGAAGGTGGAGAAGATTTGGGGTTGGGGTGAGAGGGGCCTGTCTCTCAAACCAAGCTGAACAGCCACAGATCTTTGGTGCTTCCCATTCAGGGAGGTGGGAGAGAGGTGGAGACAAGGCAGGTGCATGGTTTTAGAGTTAAGCTAGAGGGAACAAAAAGCAGTAAACACAGTACTGCCCGGCACGGAAGATAGGTGTTCTTTTCTGTCAAAACATACTCAAACTTTCCTGGAGCCCACGGGCCCAGACCATAGTGACCATCTGTGACCTCCATGTGCACATGTGGAAACCTGAGGCTCAGACAGAGAGGGGCAGTGACACCCAGGATCATTCAGCAGATCTGGTTCCCACCTCAAGCTCACTGGCCATAATAGGCCATCTCCTTCTGGAGCAGAGGGGCAGGAACTCCCTAGGGCCTGGCAAAAACATGAATGAGAAGAATACATGATTTGGGCTGTCTGTGACATGGTGTGGAACCTTGGGCCTCATTTATTCCAACTGCACAGTGAACAGAATAAGCTCTATGTCTAAGAGGCATTCATGTTTGAACCAGCCAGCCTGGACAGTGACAAACAGTGACACAGGCAGGGACAGCTCCTTCCATCTCTTTTATCAGGATTGAGGGTCACAGTTCTCATACCAAAGCCCAATTCCCATCATTTGCAGAGGATCAGGGTCTTCTTAGTAAGGGCAGGGAAGGACCAGTTGTAAGATGCTCACTTGCACAGGGTGGTTAAACACTGAGACAGGACCCCATTCTCTTCCAAGTTGGTACACGACCCCTCTTGCTGCCTCTAAGTCTTCTCCAACTCTGCCCACCATGTTGATGGCAGCCTTGCAGAGACAAGAGATGGCCAGAAAGCCCTCTGAGAGGCCCAGATCCTGGAGCAGCTTCTGCCTGGGCTGAGGTCTTAGGGGGCTGGACTGTTCTCACCAGGCCACCCTCTAATCCCCCTCTGGGGTGTGGCCTGTGAGGCAAGAGGCCCCGCTGAATCTGAAAAGTAATGTGTCACTTTCGCAGCTTCCGGCACCTAAGGAGAAGAGGAAGGGAGTTCTGTTCATGCTGCCACAGCTCAGCATCTGCTCCTCTGGACTCTCGTTACCTTCTGTGAAACTCATTCTTTTTTTTAATCCTCACCTGAAGAAATTTTTCTATTTATTTTTGGATAGAGTGGGAGGGAGAGAGAGGAAGAGAGAGAGACATTGATATGAGAGAGACACATCATCTGGTTGCTCCCTGCACAACCCCGACCAGAGCTGGGGACAAACTGCAACTGAGGTACACGCCCTTGACCAGAATCAAACCCGCGACTCATGGGACTGCAGGCCGGCACTCTAACTGCTGAGCCAAACAGCCATGGCTGCGAACCTCATTCTTTCTTAACATTCTTAAGAAGCCCCAACTGGCCTAGCCCACATGATGCCACTCATGGCCTCATTGAAGAAGAGATGAGTGGTGAGAAGCCCTCAGACAAGGTGAACAAGGGCTGCACTATGTACCCTGGCCTCTCAGAGCCCATAAGGTGGGACAAATGTTTAACACAGGTTTCTAGAAGGCCCAAAGCTTTGCAAACTGAAAAGCTGTCTCTCTCGCTCCTACTTCAGGCAGATGTCACCTCCTCCAGGACATCTCTGACTTCTCAAAGATGATGCCAGGTGGCCCTTACCACAGGCCTTTACAGCCTTTGCTGGCATCACAGGTCCTTATGTTGGACTTCTGCATTGGAATGTGGGCCTTGTCGATGCTGATCCCAGCGCCAGCAGACGCTTGGTAAATATTTGTTCAACGCATTCAACAGCTTCCCCTTCCCTGGCTCTTATCCCACTGGCAGGCTCACCCTGGACCTGCTCCAGAACAGGGCCTTGAGGCCTTCCCAAACAACTGCCACCCTACAACTCCTCACCTGCAGGTGTCTGGGTTGAGCTCTAAGCCCCGCCCTTGGCAACGGAGGAAGCTGCGGCGTCGGCAGCGGCAGCGGCAGGTCCTGGGGTCAGGGCGCTGGTGGCGCTGGGTACAGCGTGGGCAGAGGGGCCTGGGGCTGGAGTGGGATGGGTGATGTCAGCTTGGGAGGGTGCTCCAGGGGCAGAGTCCCAGCCCGAAACAGAGCGGGGCTGGGGACGGTGGTGGGGAGTGTCAGCCCTAGGAGGAGAAGCAACATGTCTGGGGTGGGAAGGAAGAGTCTTCCCTGAGGGAGCTGGGGTTGGGTCAGGGCACACAGCTGGGAGCAGAGAAAAAGGGGAGTGGGGGACACAAGTGGGAGGAAAAAGAGGAGAGAGGACCACAGCTTCCTGACACACTTGTTTAGCCCCGCCCCACCCACAAGTTACATCCTGGGCACTGGGCCTGGATTCCAACCCCAACTCAACAGGAGCCCAAGAGACTCACCTGTCAGGCTTCACAGCACTCTCTCTTTTTTTTGGTCTGAAAGAGAGACCAACAGAAACAAGGAGGAAGAGGATCAGGACAGCCAAGCACCCTACTCTTGCCCAGATCCCAGGCCTACCCCGGCTCCACTCTCAGAAACCTGGCCCCACTGCAGTGTACCACCATGCCCAGCACCCCCCAAGCCTGGTCTCTGCAAGCTCAGAAGTGGGGTGTGGCTGGCACCTGCATTCACACTGGCTGTGTTCTTCCAGGGACATTTCCCCCAGCTGGCTGCTTGGATACCGGATCATGAGAATCTGTGTCCAGGAGAACAGGGAGAGAGAGACAATGACAGAGAGAGAAAGAGAAGAAAGGGACACTCCATGGGCTGGAGGGAGAACACCTCACCCACCTGCCAGGGCTCTGGCTGCCACCCCATCAGCCCCCAGAGCACCAGCCTCTATCCCCAGCCAGGCACTCTCCAGCTGCCCCAGTACCTGCATTCGGACTTGGTGCTGCCCAGTAGGCACGCACTCCAGGCCATCGTCAGGGCAGCAGCCACCACAGCGCTGCACAGTCACACAGCTGGGCACCAGTTGTTTGGCCACGGTGCCCATGAGCTCCAGAGTTAGGGGCACAACCACCTCCCTTGGCTGGCAGGTGGCACGAGCATACACATCTATCCATGACACCACTGTGGACAGATGCGTAAGGGTTAAGTTCCCACTGGATTTCCTGCAGCAGCTCCCTGACTCCCCTACTCCTGCGCCCAGCAGCTGTTCTCGCTAGTTCCTGTGTCACAGCCACCCTCCACGAGCCCCCACTTCTGCCCTCTCAATCTGTTCATCCAGAACCCAGGAACCCCACTTCCTCAATTTTCATTTTTGTGAAATGGGCAGAATAAGAGTTTGCATCATACAAGAGCAGCTGCGATTACACAAAATGATGGACACACAGCAAACCTTCTTAAGTGCTGGCTAGTGTGAAGTTATTGTCACTATTACCTTTCTTCTGGTGGCCAGGGGCATCAGGCTGGGAGACAGGCGCCTGTGGAAGAGAAGAGAAGTGGACTCAAGGTGCATTCTAGTAAGGGCTACACTGGCCCCAGGGCTCTGCCCTTGGTCAGGAGGCTTAAACTCCTGACATTCTTCCAGACTGCTCTATTTCTGGGTCCACTCTACCTTTACCTGTCCTCTCCTGGGCACCTGGGACCTGCCCCTGGCCACGACTCACCAGGCGCGCTCTGCCCAGGAGTCCAATCTCCAAGCCTGGGGGCCAGGCTTGTTCCTGAGGCCGCAGATCAGAAAGGGGCACAGGGGGAGCCGAACCAGGTCCCGCAGGCACCCATGCGGCTCCGCCCCTGGCTGCGCCCAGGGGATGGGGTGGGGCAGGGGAGTGGCCCCAGGGTTGGGCTGGCAGACCAGCTGGGAGGGACATCTCCCGGGGGGATGCCCTAGCCCGACTCCTGCGACACCCCCGACACCCCCATCGGCTGCCCGACCCACGAATACCCTCGGCCGAAGCCGCTTCACGCCTCCCCACTTCCGCCAACCTTGAGAGGGCACGGCGGGCGGGCAGGCGGGATGTCGGGACGCACGTACCTGGGCGGGGGCCAGCTGCAGGAGCGCCGCGAGCAGCAGGCGGCGGAGCAGGGGGCCCATGGTGCCCACGGGGGCCGCGAGCCGGGGGCGCCCGCATCGCCCTAGCCTGGTGGCGCCGGGGGCGGCGGCAGCCAGAGCCCCATGGCGCGGGCCGGGGCGCGGCGGGCGGGGGCTGGGCGCGGGGGGCGGCTCCTCCGCGGCCCCCTCCCGAGCCCTGGGCGCAGGCAGCGCAACGCAGCGCAGCGGAGGCGGAGGCGGCCTGAGGAGCCGGGCGGGTGGGAAGCTGGTGGCGGCGGCGGCAGGCGGTGGCGGGGACAGCGGGGGCGGCAGGGGGCCGGCCCGGGCTGGCGGGCGGGCAGCTCATGTGACCCAGACACGCGCTCCCCACCGGGCCGCGGGGCAGGGGCGGGGGCGGGGCGGGGGGGGCGAGGCCGTAGGCAGGCCCGCCCCCTCCATACACCCCCTTCCTGCTGCAGCAGGGGAAAGGGGACGAACCGCCCAGGGGGCCGGGCTCCCGGGTTGCCTCTGCCAGAACTCGGAGGGCGGGGCGCTGTCCCAAAGAGAGGCTGGGGTGGGGGGTGCTGGGCCTTCAAGATGGAGCAGACATAAGCGCTGAGAATCACTTTATTGCACAAGTTTTGGGTAGTGGGAAGTCCCGCAAGGGAACACATAACAGGCTCCATCCAGGTGAGGGGCTCAGCGGGGCATAATCCTGGGGCCTGAAGGAGGCTCGGCTGGTGGCTGCAGCTGCTGCCTCTGCTGTTGCTCCTGTTGGAGCCTGGCTCTGTTGGCCCTGCAGGAGAGAGCAACAGCATGGTTGGAACAGGGATCCTAGAAGGTGGTACCAGCACAGTGAAGAAAGTGAAGGGTAGAGCAGGGACAGACCTGGCCCGGGCCCGAGTGTCATTGTAGATGGCTGTTATGATCCGATCCTTTTCATCCATGAAGCTACGGTGCATCTGCTCCAGCTTCCTGCATGGGGGTTACAGTTAACCCCGGGTCCCCCAAACCCTGCTGTCCCCCAAGTTTCACCCCCTGCATCCCACTCTAGGGTTTCACTGATTTATATCTGTGGGAAGCTCAGACGAACTGTCTGTGCTGGATGGGGAGAGGGGTACAGAGTGGCCAGGCTTGTCCAGGGTTCAGTGGTGACCCAGGTCATTTGGCTGTTCTGCTGAAGGTGACAGTAGCACTGAACATCAGGGTGGTCCTCGCAGATTAGAAAGTGTTGTATGTCTAACTCCATCACTGAACTAGGCAGGCTGCTAGCAGTGGGCACTGCCTTATGTACCTTTGCTGTAGAACCTCAGTGTCATGGTATGCATGAGAAAGCTGACTGCCAAACAAGTGAGGACAGTTGCTGGTGAGGCCCAGTTATAATGCATTTCTTTCTTTTTTTCTTTATTGATTTTAGAGAGAGAGGAAGGGAGAGGGAGAGAGAGGTGGAAACATCGATTGGCTGCCTCTTGCATGTGCCCCATTGGGGATCAGGCCCACAACCTGGGCATGTGTCCCAATTGAACCAGTGACCTCTTGGTGCATGGGTCGACGCTCAACCACTGAGCAGTACCAGCCGGGCAATGCAATTCTCTCTTTTTTTTTTCCTTGGCCAGAATCGAACCCAGGACTCTTTGATCTGCAGGTGGATGCTGTAACTGCTGAGCCAAACTGGTCAGGGCTGCATTTCTTTCTTGTGCATGATTTTGGTTGGCTCCACCAATCCCTGGCAGCCAGCACCAAAGATTTACAGGAAAATTATAAAAAACAAAACAAACTGAAAATGACATTAGTTCTTAGTACAGAACTGCCTTTGCTAAGTAAGAAGAGGCTCCAGACACCTATTTAAAATACAATTCTTAGCTTGAGAAATACAAGAGTGCAGGCCACAGGCGTGGTGTGGATGGCTGGCTGACCACACTGCCCCCCATCACCCGCCCCAGGAAAGGCTTAGGATGCACCTGAAGGCAACATAGTGCAGGCCCATGCCTGCCAGCATGATCAGGAGGCAGTACCCCAGCACCTGCTGGTTGTGTCTGTGCTGCCTCCGCCTTGACTCTGGTCCCTGAGGCCTCACACCATGAAACTGGGCCCAGTATTGTGCATTGGGGGGTGCCCAGGAGCTGCTGGGAGGGAGAAAAAGGGATAGTGTGGGGATGAGATTCCCTAGGAGACTTGGAGGGGAAGAAGCAAGCTGAAAGATACTGTACCTGTGTGCTTGATGACCAGGCCTGGGATGGGCTGTGGATCCTGCAGACTTTGGGGGAGTTGCTGAACGGAGCTGGTGGTCATAGTTGCGGCGGCTCTGCTCCCGGCTGAGGACTTGGTATGCTTCGCTCAGCTCCACAAAGCGGCTGTGCAGGGCTGGATTCCCGGGGTCCCTGTCAGGGTGTAGCTGGGGCGGGGCAGGACTTCTCTCATATCCCTTCCCATGCTCCTTCCCTGGACTCGATAATATCCACCCATGAGTCTCAAAATAATTCCCAGAGACCCTGTCTAGACAAAGACCTTAACTCTCAGGTCCTCAGGCAGGCCACCCCACCAGAAGCCCAGAGTCAGAAAGCACTCCTGCTCCCTCCCCACCTGCTGCCTAGTTCTCACTATATGCCCAGGTCCATGTATTCTCAAGAGCAGGCAGGTCAAGAAAATCAAGCCCAGCCACCAGACAGGACCTCTGGCTTTCCTCACACCCTGCCAGACCTCTGCCCTCCCCCTCCCAGAGACCTAGGACCACTGGTACCTCTTTGGACTTGCAGAAGAAAGCTCGTTTAACTTCTTCAGTGCTGGCACCAGGATGCACCCCCAACAGTTCATAGTAGTTACTGGGGCCAGACCTGTGGAGAGAGGCCAGAACCTGCAGGGACTAAGGAAAAACAGAAGATACCCCTTCCCTGCCCCTCCCAGCCCTGCTGGGCCACTTCTTTCAACTCAGCAACCAGGAGCTGAGAGGGCTGAAGCAGGTGCCATGGGAGACCTATCTCCAAACCATCCCTCCTTTTTGAGTGTTTGGGGAATGGTGCAGATCAGACCAGTATCTCAAAATGTAGTCTTCAGACTCCTTGTGTCAGAAACACCTGAAAAGCGTATTTAGAAAAAAGATTCCTGCCCAGTCATTGTGGCTCAGTTGTTGAGCATCGACCCATGCACCAAGAGGTCACCGGTTTGATTCCTGGACAGGGCACATGCCCAGGTTGTGGGGCAAATACCCGGTGGGGGGGCCATTCGATGTTTTCTCTCATTGATGTTTCTATTTCTCTCTCCTTCTCTTTTCTTTCCTCTCTCTAAAATCGATAAAGAAAAAAAAATTCCTGAGCCCCACCTCATTCCTACAGATCAGAATCTCCAGAGCAGGACCAAGAGATCTGCATTTCGCATTGAATTTGGCTTTGACTAAAACTCCAGATCTGCCTCACAACTCACTGTCTAACCTTGGTGGTTGTCCCTGAATTTCTGCTCCTCGGCAATGGAGAGTTACCTGAGACAAGGCTGTAAGGCACCTGACACAGAGATCACAACTATCTCAGCACCTAGGGCAGGGCCTACAGCTGGGCAGGCTCTCAACAAAAACCCACTGGACGACCGGGCCGGCACCGGGACTCCGGCGACCGACTCACCGCTGCCCGGCGGCCTCTGCGAAGAGCCGGGTGGGAGAGCTGCGGGGCCACAGCCGACATAGGCACAGGGGCAGCAGGGGCAGCATGGCGGCAGGAGGGCAGCTGGTGAAAGGAAGCCACAAAGAAGAGTGCATTGGGACCGGCTTTCAAGCACTCCGGGGGCAGAGGGAAGGGGCCTGGCCCCGTTTACTTGCGAAGGAAAACTCAAGCAGTTCCGGAGGACCCATGGGCAGGTGGGGCCTCCTTGCTCAAGACCAGCCCCAGTGTCCTGGACCTGTCCTGTCTCTGACCCGGGCCCTTCTCCACATTGGCCTTGGTGTCTGGACAACCAGCCGCGAGCGAGGAGAACCCCACGCAGTCCCACCCAAGAAACTTGGGGGGTCGGACAAAGGAGGGGCCACACCAAGCCCCACCCCTGCTGCGCTCACCGACTCCTCCGCCGCCATTTCCTGCGCTGACTTAGGCCCCACCCCCGCATTCTCATTGGCTTAGACACCCAGACCACGCCCACCCAACCGGAAAGTGCGGCGAGGTCCCGCCCCCGTAATCCATTGGCCTTCGACACCTCAGGCCAGTCCCCCTCGGCGGGGTGCGTTGGACACGCTGAGTGCGGGTGTCCACACCGGAAGCGGGAGGCGGGCGGCACCAAGCCTGACATTCGTGAGGCTTTCGGTCCAGCTGTCGTCGCTCTATCCCACGAACATGGATGTCACTCCGCTTTGTGGGAGACTTTTTAAAAAATCCTCACTGGAGGATATTTTTCTGTTTATCTTCAGATACAGGGGGAGGGAGAGGGAAACAATGATGTGAGAGAGACACGTGGACTGGTTGCCTCCCGCACGACGCTGACCAGACGCTGACCAGAGCCGGGGAGGAACTGCAGCTGAGGCTCGTGCCCTTGGCCGGAGTGGAACCCGCCGCTCCTTGAACCCAGGGCGCTCTACTGCTGAGCCAAACCGGCCAGGCGCGAGACGCTTCACAGGGCAGCGTCCACCCCACAGTCCACCATGACCCTCATCAGAGCCTGGCAAGGGGACACGGCTCTCATTCCAGCTTGCAGAGGGCAAAACTGAGGCTGGGCTTGCTTTTTTCCAAGTCACTTGTCCTGTCTCTCTCACCCACCCCAGGCTCTCCCAGAGGCCCCTCTGTCTCGTGGAAACAGCACATGTCAACGAAATCCAAGAATAAAGTCCTTTATTCTTTCGAGCTGTGGTGATAGGGCTGGGGACCCTAGGGGATTCATGTGGGACTTCCCTGGACCCGGTTGTAGAGGAAGATGGCACCTTTGGCGGAGGGGCAGAGCTCGGCCCACATTTCAGTCTCCTGCAACCTCCTCACGCACTGTGGGGAAACAGACATCCAGACATCTAGCCCTCAGGTCTCTTGCGGGAGCTGTGCCCAGAGTTCCTGAGCCTCAAAGCCCTCTGCACTGTACAGTCCCTAGGGAGACATGTTAAAGAGGCAGAACAGGTCCCTGGTCCTCTCCCTTGGGCTTTGGGCACCCCCTAACGAGGCCCTGTGGCTCTAGAGAAAAGCTCTGAGAGATTTGGGAGCTCTGTCTGGCACCCCTAAGACAGACATGAATCACAGGCCTCTGCGAGTCCCAACACCAGCTCCTTGTCCAAGCAAGACTTTGCCACCTCGTACCTGTGTCTCCACAAAGATAATTCCCGTGGACTCGTGGGCCTCAGGTCCCCCATTCATGTAGTGCTTCCTCACCTGCTCAGAAGTCAGGCTGCACCTGGGCAAGACATGAGAATGACCTAGTGGGTGCCCAGCCCCTGGAGAGTCCTGTGGAGCCCCAGCTGCCTCAGCCATGTCCCTCAAGCACTACCCAGCCCAGGACCCAGGACCCTGTTCCCCAGAGCTCACTCACTGGACGTAGAACTCGGCACTGGCACGGCCTGCACTGGTCTCATTGCGAGCAATACCCAATAACAGCGGTTGGCTCAGGGTGAGTAGTGGTAGGTTCACCTGGGGCCAGGGTCCCACCGTCAGTGCTCATTGCCCACATCCCTGCCCCTCTCAATGAAGAACAGCACATGCATTACCCTTATACAGTATTTTACAGTTTGTAGCTCAAGTGCCCAGAATCACAGGATGTTGGATCTCGGGCATGTTCATTTTACAGATGGGAAAACCAGAACCAGGGATTGAATAATTTGCCCAGAGTCACCCAAGGAAAATCGATAAATCGACTTCCAGTTACTTCTCTTTTCAACAAACCTGGGGGAAGTAAGCAAGACATTTATCATTGTTCACATGGTAAAGAGGAAGAACCTGAGGCACACAGAAATGAGGGCTAGAATTCCACTCCAACTGCAAAGTCAAGTTGTCCCCTCAATGCCACATTCCTGCAGACCCTCCCACCACCCCAGACCAAGGTTAATTCTGGCACATTTTACCACCTCCTTCCCGGCCCACCACCCTGTCCTGTCCTCCCCTCACTCACCTCATCACAGATCTCCTGGAGGACACTAGAGAAGAGCTCGTGCACCACTAGCTCCCCAGGGAGGTCCTTGTGCAGGGGGCTGTCACCAGGGCACAGTGCCTGTGAAGGGTAAGGCTCAGCCATGCTCCCTACCTCTTCCGCCCCTGCCTTCCCCCATACTCGCTGGCCCTGAAGGCCTGTTTGGGCACAGTGTAAGAGTGTGGTGGTCCCCTGACCCAGGCTTTCCTTTTCCAGATGGACAACCAGAGGTCCAGCTAGGTCGTTGCCCCCATTACGTAGCTTCTCACAGGTCTGGGGAAGGGATCAGTTGGGAGGCTGAGGGACTGCCTTGAGCAGAGACTTTCAGAGAAGTACCAGGTCAGTTCCTCCTTTGAGGGATGAGGACAACAAAGCTGAGCTGTCTGGGTCTTTGTGCTTTTACACGCAGCCTAGCATCTCACCTGAGGCTCAGGGTGCCCACCAGGCACATCCACTAGCCCAGGTGCCTCAGCCACCCGTCCAGAGCGGCGCAGGAAGACAAGGAAGTCATCAGCAGTGGTCAGTGCGGCACCCACCCCCAGCGGGTCTGCCAGGTAGGCTTGCTTGTCACCCCAATCGACAGCCCCCTGTTGTCGCAGCCAGGCAGCTGAGCTGGCCCAGTTGGTGCCCAGGAAGTCTCGATAGGAAGTAAGGCCCAGGCGCAGGAGCAGATGTGGCCTCTGGGAGTCAGTGGGCGCTAGGGCAGCAGAGTGCAGGCGGAACTTGGGAGCATCAAATAGCCAGGGCTGGGCCTGTAGTCGGGTCTCCCAGACAGCAGCGATGGCCTTGTCCCCTCCTGGCAGTGGACGACGATCGTAGGCTGGGCTCAGCTTAGCCCGTACTTGATCCTCGGGCAGCCCGCCCCGCGGGCACTGCAGCAGCAGAGACACCTCGGGGTCCATGGTCTGGACCGGGCTGTGGGGAAGGTCACAGCCAGGCCTGTCACCTTGCGGAACCCACAGCCACCCGCAGACCTACTGAGGATGCCCCAGCCGTTTTGCACCCTCCTGGGCAGTAAAGTGTCATCATCCAGCAGGAGTCCGAGACTCCTGCTGCCAGAGGACATCCCTGGGACTTCCGGGCACTCCTACACCCAGAGGTCCCGGGTCCAGTCACTCCCTAATATCCATGTCTCCCAAACCCAGGGGTCCTGCCTCCAACGCCTGACTCTCAGGAACCCCTCCCAGGGTCCAGAAGCTCCAGCCTCCAGCGGGTACTCACCGCCAACTCCTCCTGCAGTCTCCGCCCCTTTCCCCGAGCGGAAGTGCCCGCCCCTCGCTCCCTGGCTTCTCATTGGCGGGTTTCGGCGCTCCGAGCCAGCGGGGTGGGGCGCTCCGCAGGGGAAGCTGCTGCGCCCACCGCTCGGTCCGCGCGGCCCCTCGGTCCGGGCCGCCCCGAGCTTCCCCCGGTCCGCGTGGACGCCGGCCCCGCCTCACAGGCCGCCTCGCCCGACAGACCCGCGAGCCTGGAGAGCGGGCCCGGCCTCCTTGGGCTCCGTGGCGACAGTGTCACCTTGCGCAAGCCTTGCCAGCTGGGCCTCAGTTTTCCTATCCGCACCGGGGAGTCCGAGTGGGAAGTGAATTAATGAGCTGAATAGCCGGGTCCCAGCTCTCACAGCGTGAGGCTTTGTGACTTTCTGAGCCGGGTGGAGTCCCGGGAGGGTCCTTAACAGTCCCCACATGCCACTGCTCCCCACAGGTTTTGGCCATGAACTCCGGAGGGAGGAAGCTGGAAGCAGCAGGACCCAGGGGTGGAAGGGCTCACAGATCCCGGGAACAGGTGCGCCCCTTCCTACCCTCACCCCCACCCCCATGATGGAAGGGGGAGGTAAGAGATCTCTGGCTCCCTGGAAAATGCTGGTGGGGTGGGACTGGGGGCTGAGGATACTATTGTCTGGAGAGCACAGGTCTCCCCCTGCGGCAGGTCATTCAGAGTTCAGGGTGGGCAGCAGGGCAGGATCACCACAGGACCAGGGGCCACCTCTGAACTCTTGCAGGACCGAGATGTGCAACTGTCCAAGGCGCTGTCCTATGTCCTGCGCCATGGGGCCCTGAAGCTGGGGCTTCCCATGGGGCCTGGTAAGTGAGGGTTTGGAGGCTGGAGTAAGGAGGGGCTCCAGTGCAGGGAGCAGTGTGAGCCTGTCTGTGATGGCCCTCCCCCATGGCTCCCACCACAGCCCTATGGGGATGGCAGATAGGGTACATCCCTCCATTTACAGGGAAGAACCAGAGCCCGATATCATTTCTGTGGCAAACTGGGAGAGGAGCCTCAATTTGGGCCAGGCCTGTGACCCAATACACACTTATCCCAAAAGTGGGCATGGGGTGGGGTGGTGGTAATGCAAATGAGGATTATTGAGTATTCACTTTGAGCCAAGTACTGTGCTAAAAAGGGTCACTTTATCTTTGTAACCCTCCATGAGGCAGATCTTATTCCCTTGGCACTTGAGGAAACAGCCCCCAAAAGGGAAGACTTTCTAAAGGTCACACAGGTGAACCCTGTGACCCCCAAGCCCAGGCTTTGTTCTGGTTGCATATGTCTCCCCCTGTTAACTCTGGCTCAGGCCAGAGCAAGTTCAGCTCCTGAGCACCCCATCTGCCCGCAGGTGGCTTCGTGCCCCTGGGCGCCCTCCTGCAGCTGCCCCAGTTCCGCAGCTTCTCAGCTGAAGATGTGCAGCGTGTGGTGGACACCAATGGGAAGCAGCGGTTTGCCCTGCAGCCAGGGGACCCCAGCACCGGCCCGCTCATCCGGGCCAATCAGGGTCACTCCCTGCAGGTGGGGGCTAAAGGGACAAGCGGAGAGCCAGGTGGGACCCTTGCCTGTGGGGGGGGTCTCACTGCCGCCCATTTCCCAACCCATGCCAGGTACCTGAGTTGGAGCTGATGCCCCTGGAGACACCACAGGACCTGCCCCCGATCCTTGTTCATGGCACATTCTGGCAGCACTGGCCCTCCATCCTGCTCAAGGGCCTGTCCTGCCGGGGAAGGACGCACATCCACCTAGCCACAGGACTTCCTGGGCACCCTGGTGTCATCAGTGGTCAGTGCCACCCCCAGCTACTCCCACCTACTCTCTCCTCCCAGGTCCCCCTCCAAGGGTCCTAAATTCTTTTGTCCAAAGCCTCCCCATATCCTGTATGCAATAGCACCCGCCTCCTCCCCACTGAGTCCAGGACCCCAGCCTGCCATGTTCGATAACTGCAACCCCAGATGCCCCAGGTCCCAGCTCCAGTTGTCTCTGCAGGCATGCGGCCAAACTGTGAAGTGGCTGTGTTCGTCGATGGGCCCCTGGCCCTGGCAGGTGAGTTGACACAGCAGGGACTACCATAGGCCTTCAGATTGGGCCTGAGTCACATCTCTGGCTCTGTCTGCAGATGGAATTCCCTTCTTCCGCTCTGCCAATGGGGTGATTTTGACTCCAGGAAATGCTGATGGCTTCCTGCTTCCCAAGTACTTCAAGGAGGCCCTGCAGCTGCGCCCTACCCGTGAGAAGCCTCACTCCACCCCTATTTGTTGTGTCTGAAGCCTGTGCCCTCTGCCCTTTACCTCCTTCCAGTTCCCAGCCCCAGGCTGACTTACATCTCCCTTTCTTTAACCAACTCATCTCTATCTCAGGAAAACCTCTTTCCTTGGCTGGTAATGAAGAGGCAGAGTGTCAGAGTGGCCCCAAGCACAGCTCCAGAGGAAAAAGGATAATCTGACAATAAAATATTTATTTTAAAAAAGAAATGTAAAAAGAAAAAAAAGACACTCCAGTTTGAAACCACGAATTATCATCCTGTAGCTACAGCTGGTCTTCGTTGTGTGCCCAGGGACTACAACTAGGTCAGGGGCGTTGGTCTGGCCACTCAGATAAGGGAAGGGTGGCATTATAGAGCTCAGGACCCACCCTCCCTAGCCTGGGGGATGGCAGTCTGGTCCAGCCCGGTCCCTGGTCTGCACAAAGCCAGTGACAGCGTGAATGTGCCCAGCTCGGTGAATGTCTGGAGAGGGTGTGGGCAGTGAGTTCCAGTGGGTGTGGGCTTAGGAGTGGCCATGGCAGGTGGTGAGCGGGACAGGAGCAGGAAGACGAGCCTCAGAAGGCCTCATGGCCTCCTGTGAGCTGAAGGAAGAGGTCTTCATCCAGTTCTTCCCCTCGGGCCCGCTCCCGAGTTGACAGGAAAATGTAGCCCCCTATGTACTCGTGCACAATGCGGCAGCTGGCAGACACGCAGCTGAAAGCCACGTTGATGTGTTCATCAAACTCAATGGCCACCTGCAGGGCGGGCAGTCAGAGGTGGGATGAGGGAGCAGCCCCTGCCCCGCCCTGGCTGGGTCTGGCCCAGCCCCCTCCCCCTGCCCGTACCCTCACTGGGGGCCCACCTGCCGGATGTCCCAGTTGACATTCCACTGGCGCATGTTGCTGAAGCGCCAGGTCTTGACCACGTCTCCCACGGCCAAGTCAATGCGGATCAGTCGATTGTTGGCGATGCCCAGGATCTCATCTTTCCTGCTGCCCTTGAACCTGGTCCCCAGGAGGACAGAGTGTGAGCAAGGGCCCCACCCCCCTGCTCAGAGCCTGCCCAGACAGCCTGGTGCCGTGTTCAGGAGCAGGTTTTGCAAGTAAGTCATTTAGGTTCCCTGGGCCTCAAGTTCCTCATCTGGAAAATGGGAGTTAATTGGTATAACCATTATGATAACCCCTAGCGTTTCCAGGCGAATAGTCTATGCCTTTAAATAGCTTTTTTCTGTACCACCATCCTGTGTTGCCTCTCTCATATCTTTGCAGGCTTGGAAAGGGGGCAAAGGGGGCACTCCCTGTCACAGCAGCCCACGTTGGCCCTGTCCTACAGACCAGCTAACAGAACCTGTGGCAGAGCTGGGATGCAGCTGGGTCCCCTGTTCTCCTAGCCTGATCTATCTCTCCGTTCGCTGTGGGGGTGCAGGGTAGGCGGGGCACAGGGGGTGCCCTCAGTGAGGTCTGCCTACAGAGAACAGGAAGGGAGGCTTCAGGGTGCTGCCCACTAGGCAGCAGGTGAGGGCCGAGAGGGCCAAGGAGACTCTTACTTGACTGTGACATAGGAGATGCCGAAATCAGGCAGGGACTGCCAGGCCTGGATGAAGCGCAGCTGGGCCTCGGACAGCGAGAGCTGGGCCACGTTCTGGTGGGCTTCCAGGATCCGTGGGGTAAGCTGTGGGACCACACGGGTAAGAGTCTTCCGAAGTCCTCTGCAAACCTCCCCCCCTCCGCCGCCTGTTCTCATCACGGGGAGAGGATGCTAAGCCTAGGGCAGGGGCAGTGCCCGTTGTGGGGCCACCGTAGTGTACCCTCTCATACTGAGCTGTGGGCAGCTGGACTGTGACCCCCTCTCCTCGGGAGGGGACCAGCACAGTCTCAGGGAATGGGTGGGAGGGGGAAGGAGTGAGCAGGGGCTTTCTGGAGGAAGGCTCTGTGCAGATCCAGGGCCAAGGATGGCCAGGTCGTTCCCACCACCCACCCCCTCTGCCCTCTGGCACCTGTTTGGCCTTGAACTTCCTCTGGAAGCGGGGGGCAACAAGGCCATAAGGGTTGAGGCCCTCAGGGGAGGCATCAGGACCCTGGGGTGGGTTGCCCAAGCCCCCCGTGCCTGTCCGCTGCAGGCTGAGGAAGGCCAGGATGGCCTGCACCTCACTGCTGTAGCTGCTGTCCGCCATGGTGCGGCCCTTGGAGGCCAGTCGGCAGCCGGCCATCCAGCGGGCGTACTGCTGCTCCTGGGGTAGGACAGGGAGGGGTAAGGGGCGGGCCAGGCTCTGGTTCAGCCCCCCACTGCTCCTTCCCTGTCCCCACTCCCGCCTTAGCCAGGCCCTGGGCCCGCCCAGCCCTCACATCCTGGCACCGCAGGTAGAGCTCACTCATGCCCTCAGGGGAGGGCACCAGGAGTTTGATGCAGAATTTCTGGCCTGAGACGTTGACATCCGGGACCACCTCGCAGCCTGGAGGGAGAAGAAGGGTGGGCTAGAAAGCAGGAGAGGGGGAGCCCTGCCTGAGAGGCCCCCAGGCAAGTGCCAGCCCTGCACAGCTGCCTGAGGACAGGGCATCGTCCCTGGCACTCTGGGGGAAACTGAGGTGGCAGCATTCACCTGGCCAGCCCACAGCTCTGCCCTGTCCCTGTCCCAGCCAGGCCCCCCTCACTCACCCTTGAGGTTGAGTTGCTGAATGGGGTCCCCTGGGGCTTCGTCCTGGCTCTTGTAGTAGGACAGTGTGGTGTCCTTGAACACCACCCAGTGCTGGCGGTACCCCTTCAGAGTCAGCTTTCGGGGCCTGAGGGTGAGGTGGTAGGTGGTGACAAGCCACCTCCCTCCTGCCTCCCTCTCTCCACACGAGGCCCTCCCAGCTGGGCTGCCAACTCTGCATCCAAACTCACCGGAAGATCCGGAGATAGTCCTTCAGTTCTGGGATGGTGGTGAGGCTGTCCTGGGGAGGAGAGGAGTCAGAGGGGGGCCCGGTTGTAGGGCTTGACCTGACCCCAATTGCTGACCGGAACCCCTCCTCACCAGCACATCCATGCGCGCTGACCCCTCCAGCTTCACCTCCAGGTTGCTCAGGGCTGCATCTAGGTCGTCCAGCCCTGGGTCTGCGCCTGCGGGTTCGCTCACCTCCCCGCTCTGGGACAGCTTGTTGATGTGGTACTGGGTGGGGCACAGGCCAGGGAGGGCTCAGCGGGCAGCCCATTCACCCAACCGTGCCCTGCACTGAGCTGCCCCGGAGATGGAGCCCCACTCTGGAAGACCCTTTTTGCCCCGGGACGGGCCTGCAGCCCTGCCACCCCAGGCCCCCAGGCCTGCCCAGCACCTGCAGGGCAGCAAACACCATCATCTCCTCCTCGGTGCAGTCGATCTCCTCCAACAGCAGGTCCCAGCGAGCCTGCTCGTACAGCTGGGTCAGCCGCACTGGGTCTGCCTGGAGAGATGGGAGGGACAGCTGGGTTGGTCAGGGGTCAAGTGCCCTGAGTACCCTGTGCTCCCAGGCCCTGCGAGCCTCGGCCCTCAGCCCTGCCCTCTGTGCTGTGGCAAGCTCATTCAGTGGCCCCACGTGGGCAGAAACCCCAACCCAGCCGCAGAGGCTGCCTGCTCCATCTGCCCGGGGAAGTGGCACCTTTTTCCTGCCGAACCTTTTTGTATAGATGTCTATTGTGCACCCCACATGCTGCCCAGGGCAGAAGGGGAACTGAGAAAACCAATCAATAAATATGCAAAGTGATCCAAGAGTGTGATAAGAGCTATAGAGAGAGAGCTGCCCTGGGTTGGCTCACTCATGCCCTCAGGCAAGGACACCACACGTTTGATGACAGATTGGAACTGGGTTGCTGGGAGCTACTCTATATGCGGAAGCATCCAGGGAAGGCTTCTCTGAGGAGGCGACATGCTATGCTGACATGTGAAGAATGACCATGGGCCACTAAAGGAAAACTGATAAGAAGAACATTGCAGAGCTCGGAGTGGGATCCCATCTACCCTTGGAAGACCAAGCCCGCGCTCCCTCTGAAACCCACCACAGTTTATAGCAAAGGCAAAAAACAAGGTAAACCCAAAAGGACAAAGGAGAGAGGGGACTAGAGCAGGTGAGAGATACCATTTTGGAAGATGAGGAGCAAAATGTGAAAGGGAACTGGGCTGCAGGGAGAGAGAGCTGGGGTCTCCTGTTCCCCCTTTGTGTTCTGTGGCAAAGGCATTGATAAGTTTTGAAAATAGGTAGAAAGCAAACAACAAAAAGAGCAAAGATCTGGACAAAGGCATCCGGTTCACATGGCGGCCCCAGGACAGGCTCCGGATTGGGATCCTTCAGCTGAGAGGCAAGAGTGGGCTGAAATGAGGACTGAAGAAAGTAGATAAAAGGAGCAGGTCCCTCCCCACTTCCTGCAGCCAAGTGACAGCCAGCTGACACCTGGCAGAAGCCAGAGGTTTACTCTCTGAGCTACTGACCCAGAGGTGCCCCTGCATTTGGTACTTAAGGCACAGCTCACGGAGCTGGGGGGTGCTGAAAACAGATGATTTAAGAGAAGGTTAGCATTCTTAGAGATGAGACACCCAGACCTTCCCCCCTTGTCACCCAAGACATTGGCAGTGAGCCTTCTATGCCCAGTCTGGAAATCAGAAGGTCCATTGTTGAGAAACAATGAGTCAAAGAGAACCCCCCCCCAAAAGAGTGGTATTCCTGCCCTAGCACCCCCAGGAGGCCCCCCAAATGCCAAGCTCTATTCATGCACTCAGGGTTTCCAGTTGGCTTATAAGAGCCTTCCGTATGGATATAAAAGGACGGGCAAGGACTGCCCACATCTATGGAGAGCTGCTAGCATGAACTAACAGACCAAGAGAAACAGCAAACAAACAAAGAAGAGCCTGGAGGAAATAAAGACAAGGTGGGGAGCAGAAGAAAACTTCCAACACTAGTCAACATCCTTACAGAGACAAAATGCTGCACTCATAAAACAAGAACAGGATGCTATTTTTACAAGAAACGTAAGTATAAAGTTATAGTATTTAAGACTGCGTGGCACCCTGGCTGGTTTGGCTCAGCGGTTAGAGCGTGGCCCGCGTACCAGAGAGTCCTGGGTTCGGTTCCAGCTAAGGGCACGTACCTCGGTTGCAGTTTGTCCCCGGCCCCGGTTGGGGTTGTGTGGGTGGCAGCCACTCAATGTCTCTCTCTCTCACATTGATGTTTCTCTCCCTCCCGCTTTATCTGAAGATAAATGCAAAAAAAAAAAAAATGTCCTCTGGTGAGGATAAAAAAAAGGCTGTGGCATTGGCAATGAGAAACAAATTGACCAGTGGAACCAAAGGCAGTCAGAGAGGGACCCGCACATGTATGGGTCACCAGATTCAGGATAAGGTGATCCTGTGGTCACTGGAGAAAGAATGCCCCTTTCAGTAAATGATACTGGGTCAATTGGACACCCATGTGTCCAAAAATTATTTGTACCCGTTTCACACTACATACAAACATAATTCCAGATGGACTGCAGATCCAAATGTGAAATTAAAACTAAGCTTTTTAGAATAATATAGAACTATATCTTTGTGATCTTGGAATAAACAAGATTTCAACAGGACACAAAAGATGTTAATCATAGAAGAAATATAAGTCAGAATATATTAAAATTAGGAACTTTTGTTTATCAAAATAAACCATTAATGCGCTCGCTTTGGCAGCACATATACAAAATTAACCACTAAGAGAATAAAAAGGCAGCCCCGGCTGGTTTGGCTCAGCAGTTAGAGTGTAGGCCTGAGGACCAGAGAGTCCTAGGTTCGTTCCCGCTAAGGGCACGTACCTCAGTTGCGGTTGGTCCTCCGCTCCAGTTGGGGTTATGTGGGTGGCAACCAGTCGATGTATTTCTCTCACGTCCATATTTCTCTCTCTCTCTTCCCCCTCCCTCCCTCTTGCTCTATCTGAAGATAAATGCAAAAATGTCCTCAGGTGAGGATAAAACAAAAAAAGCCCACATCACTGGCTGACTAGGGTTGGGTGTGGGAGGAGTAACTGCAAATAGGCACTAGGGCACTTTCTGGGGTGATGAAAACGTCCTGAAACTGGACCGTAGAGACAGTTGCACAACTGTATACATTTACAAAAAAGAATCAAACTTAATGCTTACAATAAGTGATTTTATGGTATGAAAATTATATTTCAGTAAAGCTTTTTTTTTTTTTTTATCCTCACCCGAGGACATTTTTCCATTTTTTGTACAGATAGAGTGGGAGGGAGAGAGAGGAAGAGATAGAGAGAGAGAAACATCGATGTGAAAGGGACACATTGAGTGACTGCCACCGCACGACCAACCAGAGCCGGGGACAAACTGCAACCGAAGTACGTGCCCTTAGTGGGAACCGAACCCTGGTTTCTCTGGACCGCAGGCCGACGCTCTAACCGCTGAGCCAAACCGGCCAGGGCGCTTTTTTTTTTTTTAATCCTCACCCGAGGACATTTTTTCTTTTTTTTTTGTTCAGATAGAGTGGGAGGGAGAGAGAGGAAGAGAGAGAGAGAGAAACATCGACGTGAAAGGAACACATCGAGGGCTGCCTCCTGCACAACCAACCAGGGCCAGGGACAAACTGCAACTGAGGTACATGCCCTTAGCAGGAACCAAACCCGGGTCTCTCTGGACTGCAGGCTGACACTCTATCTGAAGGTAAACCGGACAGGGATCAGTAAAGCTATTTTTAAAAAACATATAAATAAAGAACCATATGAGCCCTGGCCAGTTTAGCTCAGCGGTTAGAGCATCGACCTGCAGACCGGAGAGTCCTGGGTTCAGTTCCAGCTAGGGGCACGTACCAAAAAAATAAATAAATAAGAGCTCTTAAAACTTAAAAATACAGCTGTAAAAATACAGCTGAGTAGTTCCTTTGGAAGATAAGAAACTCTCCAGAAAGCACAATGAAAAGATAATGAGCTTAACAATAAGAAAAGATAAATGTCTAATTTGTTTCTTTGAAAACTCAATTCAGGGGGTCTAATATCTTTAGGTCCCAGAAAAATGGAGGGAAGACAATTATTAAAGAAATTGTAAAGGGCCTTTTTTTTTTTCCCCAGGAATAGAGGACCCAAGTTTCTCATTCGAAAGGGCTCAGTAAGCGTGCAGGCCAATCAATGAAGGAAGATCCATACTGTTGAGAGATTTAGAACACCAAAAGACAAGGAGGAGATTTAAAAAGTTTCTAATGCCTGCCTGGCCAGTGTGGCTCATTCAAAATTTGGCAGGAAGCCCTGGCTGGTTTGGTTCAGCAGATAGAGCGTCGGCCCTTAGACTGAAGGCTCCAAGGTTTGATTCCTGGTCAAGGGCACATACCTGGTTTTCAGGTTCAACCCCCAGCCCTAGTCAGGGTCATGCGGGAGATGTGTCTCTCTCACATTGATGTTTTCCCCCTCTCTCTCCCTACTCTCCCCCCTTCCATTCTATCTAAAAAAAAATCAGGCCCTGGCCAGTTTGGCTCAGCAGTTAGAGCGTTGGCCTGTGGACCAAAGAGTCTTGGGTTCAATTCTGGTCAAGGGCACGTACCTTGGTTGCGGTTCAGTCCCAGCCTTGATCGGGGTCATGCGGGAGGCAACCAATCAATGTGTCTCTCTCACATTCGTGATCTCTCTCTTCTCTCTCTCTCTCCCTCTCTCTCTCCCCCCCCCACTCCCTCCCACTCTATCTGAAGGTAAAATGGAAAAATATCCTTGGGTGAGGATTTAAAAATAAATAAAAATAAAATCAATGGAAAAATATTCTCTGGTGAGGATTAACGACAACAACAACAAAAAATTGGCAGGGAAATGTTTCCAATCTAGAATTCTATACCTAGCCAAACTGTTATGTGAGTGAGCATAGAATACTGACCTTTTCAGACATGCAGGATTTCAAACTGTTTAAGTCTCAAGTACCCTTTTAGAGGAAGCTATTGAAATATATACTCCATCAAAATGAGGGATTCAGTCAAGAAAGAGGAACACCAGTGTTCCAGGAACCAAGAAGTCCCATATAGCATTTCCCAGGAAATAGTGAAGAGAAGTCCAAGGACAACAGTCATGCGTTGGGAGTAGAGGACTAGCATTCCATGATTCCAAGAAGGAAATCACACTGACTGATATACTAGATCAACCATTTTGAAAGAAGTGTTGTGGTTGGATTGCAATGTTGGAGGGGCTTGGCCATGGAACACCTCACCTCATCACTGTGAAGACCCCCAATGGCAAGCCACGGCCACTGATAGCCTTCTGGGATCTCTCTTCTAATTGTACACAGACAGACAATTAATAGAAAAATAGGTTAATGAAAATATAGCAATTATGAACTATAAAAAAACTTGACCAAGAAAGGAAATATCATTACTCTGTGGTTTAGCTAAGAACACTATTTATATGTGTTACTATTTATAGCCATGCTCATGTTGTTCTAACCAAAAACTAGCAAAACTCAGTTGGAAAGAAATGTGTATATTGTATGGGAGGAGGGAGGGTGTAAGACAGCTACATCTTCATCTTTCATACAAAGTGAAGAGATATTGTATGAAATTAAAATACCAAGGAATGGGAATACATAAGCATGTCATATAGGTGTAAATACTAGAATAAAAAGCCACAGAGTTTAAATCTACAGTCTTGAAGGATCAGAAATCTGGGATAAGCAGAGGTACAACAGAGAACTGTGTTTTTTGTTTGTGTGTTTGTTTGTTTGTTTGTTTGTTTTGGGGGGGCTGTTATTACAAACCTTCTAGGACTATTGAACTCTAAGCCATCATATATTACTTTAACAAACAATAAAACTTAATTTCCAAACAGAACAGTAAAGACCACATGGTTTTTACATATTGTACAACAGACCACATGGAACAGTGATCCCTGAGAGCAGGTGAAACAAGGTGGCTCTTACGATTGCCCAGCTGACTTCCTGGAGAGTTTCTAGGCTATGACAACAGGGAAGAGGACCCCAAACAGAGCCCAACATTATCCCCGAGTTGAGGAGATGTCGCTGAGAATTAGGGAGTACAGCAGCCAGAGTTCACAGGACAGAGCACTGGAGAGGAGGCAGCTGCGTGCACAGAGAGAAAGCTGTGGAGTTCAGCAGAGGGCTCCTCATGAGTCTTTAGCTGAGAAATGACTAGTTCATGTGAGTAAGGAAATTACCCAAAGGCGGAGGGAGAAAACTCTGGAAAGGAGCAGGTGGAACATTTACGGGGATTTCAAATGTTCCCACATAGGGTGAGAACATTTGCATTCCTAACAGCGAGGTTAGCGAACTCTCTTCATACATGGTGAGTCAGATACTTGGAAGGCTATTTCCTTTAAAGGGGGTAAATTAGCCCTAGATTAAAGACTGCTCTTGTTCTGTCTAATTAATGTTCAAGCCTTGGAAGGATCAAACCGTTTCCAAGTATCTTAACTTCATCCCTAAACAATTTTTATAAATATTTAAAGGACTAAAAAAAAAAAAGAAAATCAGCGCCCAAGAACATAAAATTTGTCATGTCTTCTATCAAGTAAAAAATGACTAGGTATCTCTTTCTCTCTGTCTCTGTCTGTCTCTGTCTCTCTCTCTCTCCCTCCCTTTCTCCTTCCCATTCTATCTAAAAATCAGTGGAGCCTGTCTGGTGTGGCTCAGTGGATTGAACATTGGCCCATGCATCAAGAGGTCACTGATTCGATTCCCTGTCAGGGCACATACCTGGGTTTTGGGCTCAATCCCTGTAGGAGGTATGCAGGAGGCAGCTGATTGATGTTTCTATCTCTCTCTCCCTTTCTCTAAAAAAAAAATTTAAAAAATATAAAGATATCTCAATAAAAACATATTTAAAAAATTAATAGAAAAATATCCTCAGGTGAGGATAAAAAAAATGATCAGGCATGAATACAAGCAGAAAAAAGACAACTCATAGCATAATGAAGAGATAAATAATCAATAGAAATAGATCCAGAAATGACACAAATGATAACATTTGTAGACAAAAACACTAAAAGTTATTATAAGCACAGGGCAGGGCAAAAGTAGGTTTACGGTTATGAGTCCACCAGTTTATTCTTCTATTAGTATTTATTAATTATTGTATTATTTTTCATACAAACAACTGTAAACTTACTTTTGCCCCACCCTGTATATCCTGTATGTTCAAGAAAGTAGAGAAAAGCATATGTTAAGGAGAGATATTGAAAATATTAAGAAGATCAAAATTGAGTCCAATGAACCCCAAGTATGAAAATCTGAAGTGAAACAAGGCACACGATGATAACATTGTTTAAAGCCAGTGATTAAAAAAAATTGTAAAAGCAGAAAAAAAAGACATTACGTACAGATGAACAAAGAACAATGGCAGACTCATCATTGGAAGCAGTATAAGCCATGAAACTACTGAGTTAAGTTACTGCAAAACAAACAAAATAAAAACTCTGCACACTCAACCCCAAGTGAACATATCTTTCAAAATCATAGGCAAAATAAAGACTCAAACAAGCATAAAAAGCTGCAAGAGTTCGTCATCAGGTCAGCACAGAAATAAAGGAAGTCCTTCGGGTAGACAGAAAGCGTATCAGCTGGAAATCTGGCCTGTACACAGGAATAAGGGGCACAGGAAATGGTGCGTGTGTGGGCAAGTCTGGAAGAATTTTTCATGTTTCAACTGTCTTTGCAAGCATTTGGCTGATGGAGCTGTTCTGACTGCATCCATGTTAACATCCTGGTTGGGATTCTGGTCAGAGGAAACTGGGTAAAGGGTGTCCAGATATCTAGGACCTCTCTGTGTTATTTTTGTAACTGTTTGTGAATCTATAGTTATCTCAAAACAAAAATTTAGTAAAAAGTAATTGACTGCTTAAAGCAAAAGTAGTATCAATGACAGCTCAACATTCTTTTTTTTTTTTTATCCTCACCCGAGGACATTTTTCCATTTTTTGTTCAGGTAGAGTGGGAGGGAGAGAGAGGAACAGAGAGAGAGAGAGAGAAACATCGATGTGAAAGGGACACATCGAGTGGCTGCCACCCGCACAACCAACCAGGGCTGGGGACAAACTGCAACCGAGGTACGCGCCCTTAGCGGGAACCGAACCCGGGTCTCTCAGGACCGCAGGCCGACGCTCTAACCGCTGAGCCAAACCGGCCAGGGCTCAACATTCTTCTCATAGGTATATACCCAAGAGAAATGAAAATATATGTTCACTCAAACATTTGTACATGAATATTCATAGCAGCATCATTCATAATAGCCAACAAGTGGGGGGAAAAACAAATGTCTATTAACTGATATAAATAAAATGTGGCATATCTATATGATGGAATATTACTCAGCCATAAAAAGGAATAAAGCACTGATCCACGCTACAGCATGGATGAACCTTGAAAACATTATGCTAAGTTAAAGAAGCCAGACGCAAAGAACCACTCCATTGATATAAAATGTCCAGAATAAGCAAAGCTATAGCGACAAAAAGCAGTTGTCTGGGGCTGAGGGGAGTGGGGCATGAATGGGGAGTGATCGCTCATGAGTATGGGATTTCTTCCTAGGGTGAAGAAATGTTCTAAAATTGATTGTGACAGTTGTGCAACTCTGTGAATATACTAAAAACCATTGATTTGTACATTTCAAATGGGCAAATGATATGATACAGGAGTTATTTCTCAATACCGCAGCATCATCATAATCACAGCAACAACAAGCATGACAAGGCACTGTGGGCTTTGGCAAACGGAGAAGCGCAGTGTGTGATAAGGAGAGGAGAACTGGAAGGACCCTGTTGTAAGGTTCTTGGACTCTCTGTGTAGCGGTGATACCAGCAGATGGTAATAGTGTCTGTGTGCTATAACCCTAAGGCAATGACTAAAAGAAAGAAAGCATAGTGAATAAGCTAATATAAAGGAGATAAAATGGAATCAAAAACTACTCAATCCAACAAGGCAGGAAAGGCAAGAGCAGGGAACAAGAAAGACCCCAGGAGAGGAAGGGACAAGAGGAAAGGAGGTGGTGCGGGTGGAAGGGAGTGGGTGGGGGTCAAGAGGTCACAATGGGCAGGGCCAGATCAGGCTGGGCCCTGGGGAATGGCAGCTGGGGCCACAGGCAGCCACAGAGCCTTTTAAGCAGGAGGGACACGGCCTAGCGTGCACTTGCAAGTGTTCATTCCAGAGCCTGGGGAGGGGGGAGGCCTGGGAGGGGGGAGCCCTGGGAGGGGGGAGGTCCATTAGGAGGGCCGCAGTAACCCCCATGAGAGCGGCTGGCAGCTGGACAGATGAAGAGACAGATGAGAGCGGGAGATTTGGGATTTTAATCCGAGGGAGGATCGACAGGACACCCTAAGGGAGGGTGGGAGGGAAAGCAAAGGGTCCAGAATGTTGAAGTCCAGCTTTGCAATGTACCCATGGTGGTGGGAGGAGGCGCTGGGCAGCCTCGGAACCCAGAGTCCCACCGCCCGCCGAGCCCATTTAGGTACCTGAGAGGAGATGGCCAGTGGGGCACCGGTGTCCAGAGATTGGGGGAGAGGTGTCTGGGCTGGAGATTATGAAATGGGGGCTATAAAAAGCATGCAGAGCCCTGGCCGGTTTGGCTCAGCGGTTAGAGCGTCGGCCTGCGGTCCAGAGAGACCCGGGTTCGGTTCCCGCTAAGGGCACGTACCTCAGTTGCAGTTTGTCCCTGGCCCTGGTTGGTCGTGCAGGTGGCAACCACTCGATGTGTCCCTTTCATGTTGATGTTTCTCTCTCTCTTTCTCTCCCTCCCACTCTATCTGAACAAAAAATGGAAAAATGTCCTTGGGTGAGGATTAAAAAAAAAAAAAAGCATGTAGATAATATTTAAATGCATAAGACTGGAGATTCGTGGGAGGAAAGGTCTCAGAGAGGAGTCGGCAGGGATGGAGCTGGGGGCTCAGCCGCCAGAGACCCAGAGCACACAGGGCGGGGAGGGGGGGGGTGGCTGAGTAGAATTGGGTAGAAATTGAGCAGAGGACAGACAGCAGAGGGTGTCGTCACCCCAGCAGGTGTGCTTGTGTGTGTGGATGGGACATGGACATCAAGACAGATTTGGCTGAGGAGAAAGGAGTCGACGTGCTGTCGGGAAAGGCTGGGGAACAGGAGACGGGATTCGGGGAGAAAGGCCACGGGACCCCAAGGGCTCTGGAGACCACAGCTGCGGTGAGAAGTTTTTCAGTGAAGGGGGCAGAGAAGTGGGCAGAGCGAGCGCTGTGGGGTTCTGGTGGTCTTTCAGAGGAGTGCACAGAGCCTGTTGGTCGCCAGTGGGGACAGTGGGCTGGGAGAGAGAGATGTATACTGGCACCTGCCTCAAAGCCTGTCCCTCGCTCACCCCTAGTCCCTGCAGGTCCCGGTGCCACCCCCTCCAGGGAGCCCTCCCTGAGCCCGGGTGCTGGGCATATCCCACCTGAGCAGGCTTCCCGGGGGCACTCACCACTGTCTACACTGATTGTGGTCATTGTCTCCCTGACGCCCTTGGCCTCAGCCCAGGCCTGAACTGTGCCGGCAGTTAATAAACGAGTGTGGATGGAC
The DNA here is from genome assembly GCF_014108415.1 of Molossus molossus. Taxonomy (NCBI): domain Eukaryota; kingdom Metazoa; phylum Chordata; class Mammalia; order Chiroptera; family Molossidae; genus Molossus; species Molossus molossus. The sequence goes on along the minus strand of NW_023425348.1, from coordinate 90,269,571 downwards.
ACATGGACAGAGGGACAGACTCCTTCAAGTCTGACATTCACAAAGCCCAGACCCCTGAACCCAGGTCCCCATGTCCCCCGACCCGGCCCACCTTGGGATCCAGGTCGAAGAAGCTGTAGTACTTGAAGCGCAGCCAGAGCGTGTCCCCGGCCTTGATGCCCTGCTGCATGAGGCACCGCGACGAGTCCAGCCACCTGGGCCGTGGCACAGGCAGGGGTCAGGGCGGGGTGCTGGGCAGGGGGCTTGGGGGCAAGCACACAAATATGGGAAAGGCCTGGAGCTAGGAGGCGTGGATTTGGGGTGAGCAGGACAGGGAGGGTGTGAGCCCTGAGAGGGGGGTGCCGCACACAAGGGGATGTGGCCCCAGGGGCAGGCCCGCAGGCGGTGCACCTGCTGTGGAGCTGGGTCTTGTCCAACAGGGAGCTGGGCCGAGGCAGGCGCTGCAGCAGGAGCGGGTCAGGTGGCGGCTGTGGCCGGCTCAGCATGTGGTAGCAGGCCTCCGTCTGGGCGCTGTCTGAGAAGTGGGCGGGCATCCCCCGGAACATCGCAGGCGCCATGCCTGAAGTGCAGGTTGGCGTCAACCAGGCCCAGCCCTGGGCCTCATGGGCCCCCTGCACCCACCCCTGGCCCACCCAGTCGGTGCTCACCCCCAGCCAGGATGACCTTGGTCAAGTCATACACCTCCTCCTCCGGCTCTTTCTCCTTCTTCTTCTTCTCCTTCTTCTCAGGAGCCCGGAGCAGAGACAGCTCTTCAGGGTGCCGGATACCTAAGGGGAGCTGGGGCCTCAGAGGGACCAGGTCTTGCCTTGTGGTATCCGCCCCCCCCCCCCAACACACTTGGGCACTTTGGGGCAGGTCACAGCCCTGCAGGCAGGATGGAGACCAGAGTAGCAAGGACAAGATGACAGACAGTAGCTTGTAAAGGGAGGGAACCAGCCCCCTTGCAGGACCCTTGCAGGGTGGCAGAGTGGGGACCATTGGGGACTCACTGAGGAGGCGGCAGATGACAGCCACAGCCTGGAAGAGGGGCTGGGAGAAGCTGGCTCGGAGGCGCAAAGCCCGGCGATTGGGCAGCCGCAGGATGACAGGCTGGTGCTGGGGCCCGAAGAAGAGGCGGGCATCGGCCAGGATACCGTACTTATCCAGCGTCCAGTGGGTCTGCAACAGCCACTGCTTTTTCTGTTCCCACCAAATGGCGTGGTCTGACCAGTCCTGCTTGCGGTCTGTGGGGCCAAGGGAAGTGGGGGAGGGTGCACCTCAGCCCTGGAGAGCTCGCCCCCCACACTGAGCACAGCCTTGGATTCAGAGGCCTGTGGAGATTGCCCCTCCCCTGCCCGAGCCAAGGGAGGGCCAGGCTGGTTTGGCTTGAGGTCTAGGACCCGGGTCAGGGCAGACGGCTCTTTGCTGGCTGACACTGCTCATCCTTCAGGGCTCAGTCGCTCTCACTTCCTAGGGAGCCCCCGACCCAGAATCCTGGAGCCCCAACTTTGGGTCCCCATCTCACACACTCCAGTCCATCGGGCTTCCCCATACAGCCCCTTCTGTGTTCCCCAAAATCCTGGCTCCCTGGCCTCTCCTTGGCGTTCCAGAAGCTCGGGCAGAGGCCACGGTGGGGCCCGGGGTTGTGCCCAGCACACAGCAACAGGCGCTCCGTGAATATTTGGTGGTTCCTAGTTCTGTGACTTTGGTCAAGCCCTGAACTGCTGTGTACCTCAGTTTCTTTCTTTCTTTCTTTATTGATTTTAGAGAGAGAGGAAGGGAGAGGGAGAGAGAGAGAGAGAAACATCGATGAGAGAGAACATCAATTGGCCACCTCCTGCATGCCCCCCACTGGGGATCGGGCCCACAACCTGGGCATGTGCCCTGACCGGGAATCGAACCTGCGACCTCTTGGTGCATGGCTTGATGCTCAACCACTGAGCCACACCAGCTGGACTCTTTATTTTTTTCAAATGGTTCCCAAGCATAGTGCTGAAATGCTATCTAGTTCCGTTTTCTCATTAGTGAGATGGGAGTGGCTGCCACCTGGCCGCATGGACACCGAGAGGGCTGCTGTGTGGTAGGAGCGGCGGCTGTGACCCACTCCTGCAGGCCCAGGGACACGCGAGTGAGCGTTCGGTTAGAAGTGTGATCACCACTTGTCACACAGTTAGTGATGGATGACACACGGTCCCTCCTCCCTGGTACGTGGTGCAAAGACCAAGGATGGGCACTGCCCTCTGGCATGTGCAAAGCTCTTCCTTTCGAGGGGTTTGGTTCCTCATCTCCACCCCTCCTCCACCCTCCCTAATGTCACCTGTGTGCTTAATGAAGAGAGGTCTGCACCTGGGTGCACCTGCCCTCTTCATGGTATCGGAGCCCTCATGCCCTCTTCCCTCTCGATTCTTTGCTCCTGTTTTTTGTCCTCCTTGGCCCCTCGCCTGGCCAGCTCCTGTCCTGTCCAGGTTCCCTCCTCGGCCACATCCTTCTCTTGAAGGTCTCACCCAGGCTGTGTCTTCATCTTCCAGCAGGGAGCCCCAGACCAGAAACCTACAAGCCACCCTCCAAGGGGCTTGTCCACCAGCTTCATTCCAGAAATCTGGTTCACCGGGCCACATGCCCAGCTCTGGGTCTAGGAGCTCGATGGCTCCTAGCCCCGCCCCCAGGGCGCTCATCCTAACCTCTGCCTGCCTGATCTGGACGGGGGCTGATGACAAAGATTCTCCTACCAGGCTGGGTGTCATCCCTTTCACTTTATTTATCCTCACTGGAGGACATTTTTGCATTTATCTTCAGATAGAGCGGGAGGGAGAGAGGGAGGAGGAGAGAGAGAGAAACATCCATGTGAGAGAGACACATCGTCTGGGTCTGGTTGCCACTCACATGACCCCAACCGGGGTCGGGGACAAACTGCAACCGAGGTATGTGCCCTTAGCAGGAACCGAACCCGGGTCTCTCTGGTCCGCAAGCCAATGCTCTAACCGCTGAACCAAAATGGCCAGGGCTCCCTTCCACTTTTAGACACCACATTTAATCAATGTCAGTCCCACCTCCAAAACCCACCCTCCTGTCCATCCTCAGCGCCAACCCACCGTAGGAAGCTGTCCCCCTCACTCCAGCCCACCACCACCGGAGGGACTGCCTCACGTAAGTCTCCCTTGGGTGGTGCCCTCACTTCCGGGAGAGAGTCCGAAGCCCTCCTGACGGTTCTTGCCTCCCTCCAGGAGTCCCCCACCTGGCCTAGAGGCGCAGTTCAGAACACCCCTGCCTGACATCAGGCCTCGCTCTTCCCTCCTCCCTGCTGTGGCCCCTCAGGACTCGTTAAGTGGCTTCTCCTGTGAATCTCCCCATCCCAGGCTGGGTGCGACCCTCTCCTGGCTCCAGGCCCATGCTGGCTCCTCCTGTGCCCTCAGCCCTGCACGTGCCCCAGGAGGCCAGGGACGGGCACAGGGCCCAGCTCGCTGAGCATCAGTAGGTGTCTGATGCACTGAGGAATGAGCCGGAATGGGGGGGGTGGGCATGTACCCATGGCAGGCGTGGGAGCCGAGGGGCTTGCCTTGGGGAGCCCTGCAGTGCATGGAAGAGTGGGGTCTGCCTGCCTGGCTCCCTGTTCAGGCCTCCGGCATGGCCATGTGCCATACCCTGGGGCCGATCAGGTCTTCACTGCTCAGCCCGGCTCGGCCCCACCATGCCGGAGCCTCGCCAGATGCCCAGTCTCCTGAGGGACCCTCTGTTCCCAGCTTTTGCTTTCACAGCCTCCTTGGGCCCTGCCTTCTGGAAGCTCCCACAGCACCTCAGCCTTTTAGCTGAGCTGTCCCGGGGCCCTGTCCTGTCCAACTGACCTCCCTCCCAGGAGGCACGTGGTGGGTTGCTGGGTCGGAGGAAACCCACCCACCCCGAACCGCAGGCCACACAGGCTGCGGGCCAGCTCCGGCTATCGGGGTGTGCTGCTGCCCTCCCAGGAAGGGGCAGTTCCCACCCCAGCAGGGAAAGGTGATGCGATGTCACTGGCCCTGCTCCTTTCCATGGCTGAGACCACAGGCTGCTCTGCTGTAACTTCCTGTGGGGGCAGGGCCTTCCCACTCAGGCTGGGCCGTCACCGCCTGCTCAGGGCTTCCGCCTCGGGGAGGAGGTGTGGGAGCAGGCCCCAGGTCCCCGGGAGCCCTGCCTGGCCTCCCCTCAGCCCCAGGATGCAAGCTCTTCCTCAGCCCAGGCAAGGCCCCTTCTTCCCCCAGAAGTGGGGGAACGGAGGACTGGGCCGGGTCTGCTCCTCGAGGACTTAGCAGAACCAGCTGCAGTGTGGAGGGGAAGTGGGGGAAATGGCTTTTTTGGAACCGAATGATTAAGCTGGTGCCTGAGTCACTGTGACACCCTTATCGAGCGCTGTGCAGCAGGGAACTGCGAGGGACGCCACCCCGAGGTTCTGGGGTCAGCCGCAGCCGCGGGGCACTCACTGATCTTCTCCACGATCTTCAGGAGCACCCCGCCGACGTGCGACTCCCCGGTGACCCGGAGGGTGACCGACTCAGCTTCGGGATCCGCCTCTCCCACAAACACCTGCAGCTCCCAGGACGAGTCAATGTAGTCCCCGGTGGCTGTCTTCATGCCTGCCATGGCTGCAGCGGCTCTACAGAGTGTGGGGGGAGCAAAACGGGCAAGGCACTGGGTCTGGTAGGCTGCCTGGGTTCAAGGTGAAGAGGCCCCACGTTGCCCGGGACAGGTGGAGGGGGCAGAGCAAACCCGCAGGCCTGTCCACCACGGCAGTTGTTCCAGGCCATCCTCAGACCCTCTCATCATCAGGATGGTTAAGCTGCAAGGACCCTCGGAGACCATGTTGTCCAACTCATTCCCATCTTACAGCTGGGAAGATGGAGGCCCATTAAGAGTAAGAACGCACTCACTCAAGAACACTCAGCTTGACGACAGAGCTGGGCATAAACTGCATCTGCATTCCCTGCTCCCGACTCACCCCAAGCCCACACTGGCAACTGCCCGCCCTGGAAATGCTTGTACACCGGGTCAGGAAATAATTCCAATCCTGGCCTGAAGGTGAGATGGAAATACCCCAGACCAGCCGAGGCCTCCCTGGGGCAGTGGGAAGTCCAGGCTGCATGGAGGCCACCCGAGGGGCTGTAGGAGCACACGGAAGAGGAGGACCCCACCTTACCTTGCCTGCAAGGGGTTGGGGCTGCAGGTGGAGGGTTGGAGTGGCAGCCACTCCTGGCTTCAGCCTGAACACCTGCAGACTGCTGGTGCTTCCTTCTCTGCTTTCTCTTTGGCGCTTCCTTCAGAGGACAGCCTTTCGTCTGAAGCAGGGAGGGCTCAGCCCCTCCCCAGGGCGGGCTGGTGGCTCTGGGTGCAGGAAGCAAACTACCAACCACTGCTGAGGGCTAAAGGGTGGCACCGCCTTGGTTCCCAGTGAGCACAGGAAGCGAGGGAGGAGTGGGCTGGTGGACCAACACCACAAATGGGTCTCATTTGGAGGGTTGCTCGGTTCAAGAGAAGCCACCAATTTGTGTTCATGGCTAGGTCCCCTGTAGGAAGTCATCTACCAGCTCCAACCGGTCATGAGGTGGGTGCCTTTGAGCCATAAAACATCACTGGATGCCAAGGAGTGGCAAGGAACTGAAAGGATTGGATCCAGGTTGTTAAAAAAATTTTTTTTTTCTTTATTGATTTTAGAGAGGAAGGGAGAGATAGAAACATCAATGAGAGAGAACATCGATTGGCTGCCTCCTGTATGCCCCCCACTGGGGATCGGGCCCACAACCTGGGCATGTGTCCTGACCGGGAATCGAACCGATGACCTCTTGGTGCATGGGTCTATGCTCAACCACTGAGCCACACCAGCCGGGCTGGATCCAGGTTATTTTGGACTCAGCCCGTCAAGTCAGCTCAAGACCCAATGTCCCTTATCACAAAGATACTTGAAGAAGGCCCGAGGGGAAACAACTTCCTTAAGTATTTCCTGTTCCCAATAAGGACCTCTGTTTCCAAACTTGTCAATCTTAGAGCTGCCCGGAGAAACAGCGAAACAAAATCGGCCCATCACTCACCACCTCCCTGCCCCAGGTGCTCTCCCCCAAGGACGCCAGAGGCTCACTCCAGTCAAGCCCCTACTCAAACGTGACCTCAGAGGGTCCCTGGTAGCCCAACTTTTCCCACCCAGCCCTGCACTGGGATGTAAGCTTTGTGAGAGCCAGGCCTTGTGTTTTCTCCTGGATCCCGGCAGGACCTTGGCTTTTCCAGTTCAGGGCTGGAGGGAACTGAGCCTGGAGACAGCAGCACCAAAGGTGCAGCAGAGCCCTTGTGGAGGACAGGGTTTCTGAGCTGCCACCCAGCTGAGGGAGAGGCCTCTGGGGATTCCCAGGGGAAGGCGTTTATGCAAAGTCAAGGCAGCAGGAAGTGCAGCCAGCAGCTGGCCTCAGCGGTTTCATAGCCCAGAAAGCTACTCTTGGAGCAAAAGAGGAAGTCTTGCTGCCCCAGCAGTCCCAGGCCAAGAGGGTTTTAGAAATACAGAACCTCAGTTTTTTAACTTGATTTGTTCCAGAAAGCTGTTAGAAAACCGAAGCATTTTATCCCATTAAAGAGAATGTAAATTAATCCATTCCAGACCCCCAAATGATTCCGTTTTAACCTTTCTTATATACAGTACACGTATAACACAGTTTAATCTACAAAACACTTTAAAGACAAAAGACATGAGATGTATGTTAAAATTAAAAAAGTAAAATGTAATGAAAATTTAATAATGAACAGCAACAAAAGCAAAAAGAAAACAAAAACAAACAAAAAACCCCGCGAAAATATCCACAGCAATCTCCTGAAGTGTGAAAAGCAGTAAACTGACCCATCCTCATGCATTCTCTCCTGTTTGTCGTCTGAGAAACAACTGATCACACAGGCATGAAAAGGTTGTCGGGTTGAGAAACAAATTGTTAAAAATGGGAGACATTCAAAAACCAAGGTTTGACTGTTGCTTGCTGTGACCACTGAAAAGTGTAATTAAAACCTACTTTAGCCCTGGCCGGTTTGGCTCAGTGGCTGAGCGTTGACCCATGGACTGAGAGGTCCTGGTTTGATTCCCAGTCAGGGCACATACCCAGGTTTCAGGCTCAATCCCCAGTAGGGGGCGTGCAGGAGGCAGCTAATCGCTGTTTCTCTCACATGGCTGTTACTCTCTCTCCCTTCCTCTAAAAAAAAAAACCCTACTACTTTAGGGTGTCAATGCAGGGGGAAAAGGTGGGATACTTGTAACACTTTCAACAGATTATTTTAAAAATCCAAAACCATAAAAAACAAACCTACTACTTTAAGCCCCGTTGGGAGCAGAGAGAGTTCTTTAAAAACGAAAACTAATGCCTGGTTGGTATGGCTCAGTGAATGGAGCATCATCCCATGGACTGAGAGGTCCTGGTTTGATTCCCAGTCAGGGAACATGCCTGGGTTGTGGGCCCCGCCCCCAGTAAGGGGTGTACAGGAGGCAGCGATTAATGTTTCCCTCTCTAAAAAAAAAATCAATAAAAACATAAAAAAAAGGAAAATAAAGATCCTTCTTAAAAAACAAAAAAAACTAAAACTAACAGTTGCTGACAGATTTGATCTCCCCAAAACGTAGGTTCAAAGTATTCATTGCAAACAGCTTTGGTTCTTGGGTGGAACAGTGTTTTCTGGGTCAAGCTGGCTTCTGGGTTTGAGATTAGAGCATGGAGAACTGAAGGCACGGGAAGCACCTGAACCTGAAAGTTATGTGAACCTGGCCACTCTGAGCACAGGTGGGTGGCTCCAAGTTCCCTTTCAGCTGTTCACTGAGTGACAGCACCACCTAGTGACCACCTCAGCAAATCAATACTCACACTGCACCAAGAAAGAAAAATAAAGGCCCTGGTCCTTCGTCTAGTCAATTCACAGATACACCTCTCCCAATCCAGGCCGTGATCCCTTTAAAGTCCTAGCCGAACTTTAAAGTCTTTTGGCAGAAAAATTACTCTAAGACATCACGAGGTATAACCACGCCTGATTGGCTTGTTTTATTGGAGAAGGGGACGTGGAGTTAACAATGTGAAGACAGTTGGGACCTGAGGTTGGGAAAAACACCCTCCCCTCCCCATATATGCCCACTGCCCCAAATAAAAAATAACCAACTATGGGAGAGCAGCTGAGACAGTGACTGGGGACAGGGGACAGAGACATGGAACTCGAGGGCAGCAGAAGAGACCATGCATGTGCTGGGAGGTCCCAGAGGCAGCGGCTATAGAGTAACGTAGGTACAAGTTAAGTCTCTGTATCTTCCACACAGGTCTGTATAAATATATAGAGATAAACTGTTTGCTTTTCCCCCTTCTCTTCCTTCTGCTCCATGCTGCTTGCTGCAATCCCAGCTCCTCTTTCCACACAAGGACGAAGGGAAGGGGACGATGAGCAAGTCATCACCGAATTGCAATCAGACCCACATCCATCAGCTTCTGGATCTTCTGTGCTATTACAGGATTCTTTAAGTGTCTAAAGAAGAAGAGGCAAAGTTTGAAATAAGACTTAGTCTGAAAGAAGTCTTAATTGCTCTTGGAGCAAGCCCCAGTACAAATCCGTTAGAAGGTACCAACAGGAGGTGGTTACGAACAAGTACTGGCAGAACCACAGAGGCACCCTGGCCGGTTTGGCTCAGGGGTTAGGGCGTCAGCCCACAGACCAATGAGTTGTGGGTTTGATTCCACTCAAAGGCATGTACCTTGGTTGCAGTTCGTTCCTGGCCCTGGTTGGGGTTGTGCAGGAGGCAACAAGTCGATGTGTCTCTCTCTCCCTCCCTCCCACTCTATCTGAACAAACATGGAAAAATACCCTTGGATGGCGACTAAAAAAAAAAAGAACTGCAGAGGCCTTCCCTGCTGTGCAGTCAGAACCTGATCAGTTCCACTTTGCCACTTTGTGGGGACACAGCCTTAAGCACTGAGCATTCTCCCAGCAAAACTGGTCTTTCCAACAAACTGATTTAGCCATCACAACTAACATACAAATGAAGACCTTCCAGTTCACCACCAATTGCCAACCTTTTAAGTTTCAAGTAAGAATCCCACAATAAATACTCCACCACCCAGGCTGATCACATAATCCCCACCAACCTCATGTATCCTCAGAGGCCATTTCCCCCAACTCTACTCACTCGCTGAGTGCCTGAGGGTCCTTCTGCATCTGTTCCAGGATGAGCCGCATGGCCGGGTCACTCATGATCTGCTGCACCTCAGGGTCAGCCATGGCCCGTCGCTTCACATCTTCAGGGCTGTCATGTCGGTTGTACTGGGCCATCATACAGCGTTGGTAACCATCTGCTGCCTCCTGCATTCCAGTAAAGCCAAATGGGGAGGGCATTAGCACAACCTGCCTCACTGCTTCAGCAGGTCCAAGATAACAGAGGTAATTGAGAAGGGTTGAGACATACACACAGAGAAATAGGGAGAGGGAAGGATCAGTGAACGAACATGAAAAAGACCCGAAGGAGAAGCACAGGTGGGGAGAGCTCACTGGAAGCCAGAGGCAGCCCCACCTTACAGTTGGAGTCCAGCTCTAGTGCCTTCTGGTAGACATCCATAGCTTTTGTGTAGTCCTTCATTGCTTCTAGGGCGGCTGCTTTCCGTGTATAACCCTTGACTGCAGACAGAAATGGGAAAGGTGAGGCCTTATCCAAAATGCAGCTCCTCAGGCTGCTGCTTCTACCTCTTCACAAGCACCAATGTCCTTCACGCCTAGGATGCTAGCTGCTAAATACTACAGCTGTGAGGACACACGGGCAGACAGAGAGCATGCTCTCTCCTCTCAATCTTTTGACCAGGATCACGGGACAGAGAGAGGCAGTGTAAAGGCACTTACTGAAGGTTGGTTCTAGCTGGATACATTCCTCACAGTCCTAGGAAGAAGAGGCAAAAAGGAATTAGGCTTATTTCTTTCCATGAGCTACTTCAAGGGAGAATGCTCCCTTGGAATGACAAACTGAACTGTCACCCAGAGCCATTACGAAGGATTCTACTTTCACCTCCAGGGCTCCTGTTAATTCGTCATTAGGTGACTTAACAGTAGGCACAGCAAAAGGAGGGTCAAGAAGCAAGTTAAGCAACACCACTAGGGACAACAAATACAGATTAGAGACCACCTCATCCAAGCAGCCCAGACTTTTCAAAAGGCTGATGTTATGATTTTTTAAAAAAAGAAAAAAGGGCCCTGGCCGGCTTGGTTCAGTGGTTAGAGCGTCGGCCCACGGTCCAGAGAGACCCGGGTTCGGTTCCCGCTAAGGGCACATACGTACCTCGATTGCAGTTTGTCCCTGGCCCCAGTTGGGGTTGTGCAGGAGGCAGCCAATCGATGTGTTCCTTTCACGTAGATGTTTCTCTCCTCCTCTCTTTTCCTCTCTCCCCCTCCCACTCTATCTGAATAAAAATGGAAAAAAAAAAAAAATGTCCTAGGGTGAGGATAAAAAAAGAAAAAGGGCCCTGGCCGGTTTGGCTCAGCGGTTAGAGCGTCGGCCTGCGGTCTGGAGAGACCCGCGTTCGGTTCCCGCTAAGGGCACGTGCTTCGGTTGCAGTTTGTCCCCGGCCCTGGTTGGTCTTGCGGGTGGCAGCCGCTCGATGTGTCCCTTCACATCGATGTTTCTCTCTCTCTCTCCCACCCACTCTATCTGTACAAAAAATGGAAAAATGTCCTCGGGTGAGGATAAAAAAAAAAAAAGAAAAAGGAAAAAAGGTCCAGCCGGTTTGGCTCAGTGGTTGAGCATTGACCCACCAAGAGATCGTTGGTTCGATTCCCAGTCAGGACACACACTCAGGTTGTGGGCCCAATCCCCAGTGGGGGGCATGCAGGAGGCAGTCAATCAATGTTCTCTCATAAATGTTTCTCTCTCTCTCTCCCTTCCTCTCTAAAATCAATAAAGAAAAAAAAATTGTTTTTAAAAAATAAAATGAAACAAACAAAAAACACCTAAAAGGTGGGGAAGCTTCTAGTTTGAGAAACTAAAGAGAACATGACAACCAGATGAAATGCTTGGTTTTAGACACTGACAGCTTTAAAACTTATCTTCAGACAAGCAGAGAAACGTGAACACAGACAAAAATCTGATGGCATTATGGCCTTAGTTTTGCTATTATGAGGTGCTAATTTTATGGTGACTAGCCTGGTCATTGTGGCTCAGCAGATTAAGCATCAACCCATAGACTGAGAGGTTGCCGGTTCAATTCCCAGTCAGGGAACATGCCCAGGTTGCGGGCTCGATCCCCAGTAGGGGGTGTGCAGGAGGCAGCTGATCGATGTTTCTCTCTCTCTCTCTCTCTCTCTCCCTTCCCTTCTCTCTAAAACAGCGGTTCTCACCCTGTGGGTCGCAACCCCTTTTGGGGTCAAATGACCCTTTCACAGGGGTCGCCTAAGACATAACAGTAGCAAAATTACAGTTATGAAGTAACAACAAAGATAATTTAATGGTTGGGGTCACCACAACGTGAGGAACTGTACTAAAGGGTTGTGGCATCAGGAAGGTTGAGAACCGCTGCTCTAAAAGATCAATAAAAATATATTTAAAAAATAAAATAGAAAATCTGCCATTCTCTATGGAAAACCTTCCCAAGTCCTCCCATCATTCTTGGAAGGAAATCCAATGCTCTTTTCCCAGACCTCCAATACCCACCTCTCTCACCACCTTAAAAAAAAAAAGTAACAATAAATAATAATAATATTGTGACTAGTTGAAGAGAGTCATTTCAGGAGAAGTATGTTTAAGAATTTGGAGGTCAAGTACAAAAACGTATACAATTTCCTTTCACAAATGGTTCAACAAAAACGCATCAATATTTACTGTAAAGAATACACAGATATTCTGTGTACTTTTGTTTGAACTATCTTCAAAATATAAAATTATGTAAGAAAGAATGCTACACAGTGCACTTTGCACAGATAGGCCTAATTCCCACTCTTCCACCAAGAATCTGTAAGAGCAGAAGTAAATCCATTCACTCTTTCCTTCTGTTTGTGTGAGTGGGCAAGTACTGCTCTGCAAACCAACTTGCTGGTCACTGTACAGTGCCACCCCAGCAGCAGTGATGTCTCTAAGTCACAGACCCTGAAGATAATGGAAGCAAAAATAAAACCATCATGGACTCAGGTGTTTCTAGATAGATCACATTTTTTTCACCTTCCCACAAAATGTTCCTGGTTTGTCTCCTAGAGAAGTTAAAAAATAGCCAAGAGGCACAGAGCAGCGTGTGCCCGAGAGAGCAATGGGGAATAACTCCTCCACAGTGTCGAACATATTCAAATAACCATTCTTGATGTGACTGAGAACAGCAGACCTGCTAGCTGAGCTAAGCATCAAAAAGTGAAGAATGGTAAAGCTGCTGTGGAAAATATAGCAGTTCTAAAAACAAAAAACAAAGAACCACCTTATGACCCAGCACTTTCACTGTTAAATAGGAAAGAACTGAAACTAGGAGCTTGAACAGATCTTGTACCCTCGTATTCATAATAGCACTACTCACAATAGCCACAAGTGGAAACACGTATCAACAGAAGAATGTATAAATAAAAAAGGTGGTACATACATATAACAAAATAGTGTTCAGTCTTAGAAAGGAAAGAAATGCTGGCACATTCTATATCATAAACCCTGAAGGCATTATGCTAAGTGAAATAAACCAGACACAAAAGAACAAATACAGTTTGGTTCTAGTTATATGAGGTACCTTGAATGATCAAATTCAGAGAGACAGAAAGTAGAACAGTGATTGCCAGGGGTTGGGGAGGATACAGTTTCAGTTTGGGAAGAAGAAAAAGGGCTGGTGATAGATGTTGGTGATGGTTGCAAAACAATATGAACTTACTTTTATTATTATTTTTTAAAATCCTCACCAGAGAATACTTTTCTATTTATCTTCAGATAGAGTGGGAGGGAGGAAGGGAGGAAGAAACATCGACGTGAGAGGGATACATTGTCTGGTTGTCTCCCGCACGACTCCCACCAAGGCCGGGAATGAACCGCAACTGAGGTACATGCCCTTGACCAGAATAGAACCTGAGACTCTTTGGTCTGTGGGCCGATGCTCTAACCACTGAGAAAAACCGGCCAGGGCTATGAATCTACTTAATGCCACTGAATTGTACACTTAAAATTCACTATCAACATCATGGGCCAGGACCAGGTAAAGACAGGTCCTGTACGGAGATGGCCAAAAATAGGTTTACAATCTGTATGAAAAATATAATAAATAAATAATACAAGAATAAACTAGCCCTGGCCGGTTTGGCTCAGCGGTTGGAGCATCAGTCTGCGGTCCAGAGAGACCCGGGTTCAGTTCCCGCTAAGGGCATGTACCTCGGTTGCAGTTTGTCCCTGGCCCTGGTTGGGTCGAGTGGGTGGCAACCACTCGATGTGTCCCTTTCACACATCTCTCTCTCCCCCGCTCCCACTCTATCTGAACACAATATCGACAAATGTCCTCAGGTGAGGATAAAAATAAATAAATAGGAATAAATTATTTCCAACACTCACAACTGTAAACCTACTTTTGCCCTTCTTGTATTTCAGTCTCACACATACGTGTACTGCCACCACCCTGAATCTATAATCAAAACAGGAATAGCCCTGGCCAGTTTGGCTCAGTGGCTGGAGTGTCGGCCTGAGAACCAGAGAGTCCTGAGTTCAGTTCCCACTAGGTGCACGTACCAAAAACAAAAACAAAAAAAACAGGAATAGCAAGCTCATGTTGATAAATGTAAGAAGAGCCCAGCTGGTGGGGCTCAGTGGTTGAGTATTGACCCATGTACCAAGAGGTCACCGGTTTAATTCCTGGTCACGGCACATGCCCAGGTTGTGGGCCTGATCTCCAGTGGGGGTGTACAGGAGGCAGCCAATCGATGTTTCTCTCTCCTCATATCAATAAAAAAACAACAATGCCCTAAAAAAAGAAATGTGAGAAGAGAATACACATTCCTTATGTACAGGTCATAACAAGGGCTCCTCCACATTTCCAGATCCTCCTACCTTGAGTGCCAGCTGAAACTCCAGGAGTTTGGTGTAGCAGGCAGCTCGATTGCTGTACAATTTGGCATCTCTTGGGTTCCGTTTGATAGCTTCTGTATAATGCTTCATGGCTTGGGGATAGTCCCCTGGATAAGGAAAAGAAAAATGTTCTTTAAAAAATGCATAAAGCCACCTTCCCCCACCAGGGCATATTTACCCTGCAGTCAGCTGAGGCCCAGAAAGCACGTCTACACCACTCTCATCCAAAAGTGCCACCATCCAGGCTGTAGATACCTTTCTGGAAACACTCATTGCCCTTGTTCTTCTCCTCCAAAGCCAGGTCAGGGTTTATGTAGGCCAGCCGCTCTTGCTCCTTCAAGATTTTCTCTGCCTAAGGAAAAAAAATTATTGGAATAGTCATTTAAACTCTCAGAAATACAAATATTAGGTTTAAAAAGCCAGATTAGAATTTTTATTTTTAAGATGTACTGCTGGCAAGATTTAATTTTTGTTTTAAGAAGTTTATATTCATTTTTAAGGTTCACTGTGAAACAGAATGGTTGACACACACTTGGTACAAACATATGCCCCATAGAAAAATGATGCAATGTGTTAATAGCACAAGTAATTTTCTGACAAGTATTTTTGTGAACACAATCATTCCTCCTACATAATTTATGAGAACTGGCATAATACACAACAATTTGGGTATGTAAGAAAAGTTTTAAGTTATAGTAAGAAACATTTACACTGTTAGCACATTTACTCTCAATATTTATACATTTAAGTTTAAAATCTTGGATAATAAAAAAGGATGGCCAAAAAACTGGGTTATTCCCTACATGTCATCATTAAGTGATAGGGCAACATCATATAACATGACCAAAGACACCACTTAAAAAAAAAAACCACTAAAGTTCATTATTAAACAACAATAAATAAGCCCTAGCCGGTTTGGCTCAGCGGTTAGAGCGTCGGCCTGCGGTCCGGAGAGACCCGGGTTCGGTTCCCGCTAAGGGCATGTACCTTGGTTGCAGTTTGTCCCCGGCCCTGGTTGGGTCGTGTGGGTGGCAACCACTCGATGTGTCACTTTCACATCGATGTTTCTCTCTCTCTCTCTCCCACTCACTCTATCTGAACAAAATATCGAAAAATGTCCTCGGGTGAGGATAAAAAAAAAAAAAAAAAAAAAAAAAAAAAAAAACAACAATAAATAAGATAATAAATTGAGAGATAACAAAACATTCCTTATTCTTTCCTACCCACCTGTTGGCATTTCTTGAGCACATCTGGTGTTCTATGCTCTGCCAGAGACTTGTTGTAGAAATGGATGGCATCCTTGTATTTTTCTTCTTTGAAGTAGGAATTGCCAATTCGCGCATAAGCTCTGACAAAGACAAGAGGAAAAAGAATTTGCTAAGGGGAGAGCAGAGACAAGGCCAGCCCCTGAAGAAAAAAACACATCTATAACTGGAAACTAGGCCCACGCCACTGCTTGGGCACTGTGCCCTCCAACATATTTTGTTTTGACTCCTGCAGCCTCCTTTCCACCCTATTGTTAACAGATATTGGATAACAGACCACACATTGTGTGGCCAGCAACCTTCATCCCCACTCAGGAAAATTTAAATCTTGTAACACTGAAACCTCCAAACCACCCAAGGTACTCCAGAAGGTTAAGTGTACCTGGCAATCTGTCGATAGTCTTCCCGGTTTTCTCGCCCCACTTCAATGGCCTTCTCGCAAAGCTCCCGACATTTACTGTAGTCACCCTTTTCGAAGTACACAGCTGCCAGGCAGAATGGTAAAAAAGGAAGAGTTAACCCTTGTCTCTGCCCCAGGACTGCCTAACAACTTACTTGCCCCTCGTCCTGGGCCTCACCTGCTTGATTGGTCATATAAGTCATGTTGGTGGGGTCCAGGTCCTTGGCTCTGTCATAATGCTTCAAGGCCGTGTCAAAGTCTTTCTTCTTGTAGGCATCGTTCCCCAACTCTTTTTCCTTCAGTGCCTAGACAAGGTTTGAAAGAAGTGAGTGCTGAGTAAATCTAACCGAGACAGCAAAAAGAGCAAGAGCCTGTGATCTGTCATAGGTACTGAATGGCACCTGCAACTACCATGTCTATGGAAGCAGGTTCTTCACATCCAAGGCCTCTTCATCAAGCAGCTATAGGTTTGAAACAGTGAAGTACCAGCTGTTAGAATGAAAAGTTAAGAGTTTCATCTCTGCTTCCTCTGAAAGTCCCTTTTCCACCTACTCTCCTGGACCTTTGTCAGAAAATAGAGGGATTCTTTAAAGGAGAGAAAATCCCTTCAACTTGAATCAACTTAAAAGAGGACAGCCTAGTTCTGCATCAGGTTTGACTGAGAGAGGCTACACTAAGTCCAGTTTCTGTTGTGTGGCTTTCTCAGGGTCTCAGTTGTCAGGAAACAACAGCAGAGGGGATGACGAGAGGATCAAAAAGGGCTGTACTGGTGGCACGAGTCTTCAGCACAGCTCACTACCACCCACACCATAGAGCCTTTTTCCAGCTTTGAGACATCCCAAACAACCAATGCTTACCCACTGAAAGATGCTAAATCTGGCAACAATCTGCTGTTCTCATTTACAAAAAGGGAAATAAAATCATTTAGGCACTTGCCTCCTGCTCTGGAAGACAGTGTAGCTAAGTGGACAACTCATTCATTCATTCATTCATTCATTCATTCATTCATTCATTCATTCATTCTTCTGTTAATCCTCATCCGAGGATATTTCCCCATTGGTTTTTAGACAGAATGGAAGAAAAGGGAGGGAGGGAGAGAGAGAAACACTGATATGAAAGAGACTCATCACGTGGTTGCCTCCCACACAATCCAACCAGGTTGGGGGATCAAACCTGTAACTCAGGTTTGACTGGAAATTGATCCCATGACCCTTCAGTCTATGGGCCGATGCTCTAACCACTGAGACAAACCAGCCAGGGCCTAAGTGGACAATTTTTAATTACACACCTCATCCAACCAAAACAAAGCAGCAGAAGCCTAAGGATTGATATAAACAACATTCTTCTGGATCATGGCAAGGACAAGGAACACTCGCAACTTCACTGGCTTGTCCTGGCCAATATCTGTGGTTCCATAGAACCACAGTGGCTATGGAACTATGACAGGGTCGTTCCTACTGCCACAAGTCTTTGAGATAAATGATTCCTATGAAATAGCTTGCACCTCTTAAGATATTAAGCATTTTAATTAATAAGCTTAGCCCCTACTAAGCACTCAAAAATATATAGCCATCCAAGGTTTATATATGTTCTCATACCACATACCTATGTTGACTGGGTTGTTTACAACTGTATTAAACAATAATGAGAGAGAAAAAAATGAGACCTGCTTCTTATTCTCTGGAAGATCCTCTTCCATTGGCTCTGGCTTGGTCTCCTTTTTGGGAGGAGGTGGTGGTGGAGGTGTTGCAGCTTCCTCCTCCTCATCCATTCCACCCAGATCAAATCCAAGGAGGACACTCAGAGTAGTCATGATCCGAGGATCTTGCAGTTTCCTAGTACAAAAAAGTAACAGTTATTCTTCCCCACAACTGATCTTAAACTCCCATTTTCTGCTAAAGCTCAAACTACCATATATAAATGCTTTTCATCCATCAAAAGATTGCTAGATTCTGTACTTATGAGTTACAACTGGGGAATATTCAACCCTTCAAAAATCCATCTAAAATGAGGTAACAGCCCTGGCCAGTCTTGCTCAGTGGTTAGAGTGTGAGCCTGAGGGCTAAAAAGTGGTGGGTTTGATTCACAGTCAAGGACATGTACCTGGGTTATAGGTTCAATCCCTGGCCCCGGTCAGGGTCATGCGAGAGGCAACTAATCGAGGTGTTTCTCTCTTTCTCTCCCTCCCACTCTATCTAAAAATCAATGGAAAAAATATCCCTGGGTGAGCCCTGGCCGGTTTGGCTCAGCGGTTGGAGCGTCGGCCTGAGGTCCCGAGAGACCTGGGTTTGGTTCCCGCTAAGGGCATGTACCTCGGTTGCAGTGTGTCCCTGGCCCTGGTTGGGCTGTGCGGGTGGCAGCCACTCGATGTGTCCCTTTCACGTTGATGTTTCTCTCTCTCTCTCTCTCTCTCTCTCTCTCCCCCCCACTCTATCTGAACAAAATATCAAACAAACAAACAAACAAAAAATCCCTGGGTGAGAATTAAAAAAAAAAAAAAAAAAAAAAGAGGTAACATATTTATTTCTTGAGCCAGAAGATACAGAGAAATAAGTTATATATATATTTTACCTGATCACACGAGCCACAGGGATTTAAGACAGATACAGATACTAGTACAAGATTTAGAGACACCTCTTTATGCCTGACATTCTTCTTTAAACAAATACATACATACATACATTTTTAACTGACTTTTATTTAGAGAGAAGGAGAGAGAGGGAGAGAAAGAAACATCCATTTGAGAATGAGATATCAATTGGCTGCCTCCTGCATACCCCGAGCCTGCAACCTGGGCATGTGCCCTGACTGGGAATCGAACTAGCAACTTCCTGGTGCACAGCATGATGCCCAATCAACCGAGCCACACCGGCCAGGGCCTGAATTCCTTTTTTTGGGGTGCAATCCTCACCAGAGGATATATATTTTTTCCACTGATTAGAGAAAACATCTATGTCAAAGAGACACATTAATTGGTTGCTTCCTGCATTTGCCCCAATAGGAGTCAGGAATTGAACCTGTAACCCAGGTATGTGCCGTTGGCCAGGAATCAAACCCATGACCCTTTGGTGTGAGGGCCAACGCTCTTTTTAATCTTGAGTTTGCACTCCAATATACCAACAGAGACAACAAGGCCTATGTACATGGAAAGGATACAGTTGGTGCCAGAACAGGATTGTAGGAGAGCAGTGAAGAGGCACGTGAGAGTTAGAACGAACATTCCAGATTACTCTGCTTTATGCGCCACAATCCTTTCTAGAAATATAAATAAATGACAAACCAACAAACTCCTACTGCTCTCTGGAGAAAAATCAAGGACAAAAACCCCACAATCTGAACGAGGAACCCCGTCCCTGCCATAGGATCCCAGAAAGAAAGCATGATGGTCATATCCAGAGACAAACCATGCTGCCTGAACTTACGTGCCCAGGTCAGATGGCTTGTTTCGTAGTTGTTCTATCAGTACCCGGTAGGTAGGATCATTGAGCAGCGCCCTTGTCCTGGGATCACTCTCCAACTTCTGGTACAGATTGGGCATGTTGAAAGGGTTCATAAATTTCCTCTCTGTTTCAAAGAAAAATGCATTAGTTCACTCAAATTACTATGCCCCTAGAGCTTACCGACATCTCAGGGGGGAAAAGTCTCAAAGTTAATCCAATTGTAAAGATAACGATTTAAAAAAGGGAAAATGACAATGTACATAATGCTTACCTGCCAACCGGGATTCCATATTCTGTAAACCCTCTTTGAGCTGAGGATTATTTGCTTCATGTTTTAAACCCTCCTCATAGGTTTGCTTGGCTTCTTCAAATCGGTTTAAGAACTCAAGAGCTGCTGCTTTTCGTGAATAACCCTTAAATTAGCAAAGACAGACACAAAATTCAGTCATGAGACACATAACATTTTGGTTAACGATGAACTGTATATGACAGTGGTTTCATAAAATTATAATAAAGTTAAAACATTCCTATCACCTAGTGAGAATGTAGCCACCCTAACATCGTAGGGCAATGCTATGCTATTTCTTAAATAAATCCAGTGCAGCCTAAGTGTACAGTTTATAAAGTCCACAGTCAAGTACAGTAAGGTCCTAGGCCTTCACATCCACTCACCCTCACTCACTGACTCACCCAGAGCAATTTCCAGTCCTGCAGGCTCCACTTGTGGTAAGTACCCTACATAGGTGTACCATTTTTTATCTTTTATATCTTATTTTGCTGTACCGTTTCTATGCTTACATGTGTCCAGATATACAAATACTTATCATTGTGTTACCCTTTGCTTACAGTATTCAGTTTAGTAACATACTGTACAGGTTAGTAGCTTAGGAGCAGTAAACGAGACATTATAGCCTAGCATGTAGTAAGTTAGACCATCTAGATTTGTATAAGTGCACGATGATGTCTGTACACAATGAAATAATCTAACGACAATTCTCAGAATGCATCCCTGTTGTTAAGCCATGCATGACTGTAAAGGACACCTAAAGGTAAATCCAGAAGGTAAACACAAAAGAATCTATGAAATTGCCTGGCCGGTGTGGCTCAGTGGCTTAAGTGTCAGCCTGTGCATTGAAGGGTCATGGATTTGATTCTCTGTCAAAGGCAGGTACCTGGATTGCAGGTTTGACCCCTGGCCCCGGTTGGATCGTGTGCAGGAGGCAACCAATTGATGTGTCTGTCTCACACCAATGCCCTCCCCACCCTAAAAATCAACGGGGATGCTCTGACGGGTTTGGCTCAGTGGTCAGAGCATCAGCCTGCAGACTGAGGAGTCACAGGTTTGATTCCAGTCAAGGGGACGTGCTTGGGTTGCATGTTCAATCCCTGACCCCAGTTGGGGTCGCGTGGGAGGCAACCAGTTGATGTGTGTCTCTCATCGATCTTTCTCTCTTCCTTCCACTCTCTCTAAAAGGCAATGGAAAAATACTCCCAAGTGACAATTACAAAAAAACAAAACAAAAAAACCCAAAAACCAATGGGAAAAATATCCTTGGGTGAGGATCAACAACAAAAAAGAATCTATGAATCTATTTTACATTTCACAGAATAAAATGGGCATTCATGCGAAGGCAAAAACAAAACAAAAACTAGGAAGAAGAACAGAATATAATGCCAAGATGGACACCAATAATTTAGCCAAGCCCTGGCCAGTTTGGCTCAGCGGTTGGGAGAGTCAGCCTGCGGACCAGAGAGTCCCAGGTTCGGTTCCCGCTAAGGGCACATACAAAAATAACAAACAAACAAAAACCACGAATCCAACCAAATATGAACGAGGCACACCCTCCCCATCCCAATTCATTTTATGATTAATTACTGTCAGTTTCTTAGGCAGCATTTTCTTTCTCAGTAGTTCAAAAAAAATAAGACATGTCTTAACAATTGATGGTACCTCAGATTTGATGAAATAGGCTATTACTCTGAGGAATATACTTAAATAGGTAATAACAAACTACTAGTCTATTGGGCTAGGCAACGAGTCAAGTCAGGAGGGCCTGATACTTAAGAATTGCACACCAGCCCTGGCTGGTTTTGCTCAGTGGTTAGAGCGTCGGCCTGCAGTCCAGAGAGACCCGGGTTCGGTTCCCGCTAAGGGCATGTGACCTCGGTTGCAGTTTGACCCCAGCCCTGGTTGGGTTGTGTGGGTGGCAGCCACTCGATGTGTCCCTTTCACGTTGATGTTTCTCTCTCTCTCTCTTCATCTCTCTCTCATGCTCTAGCTGATCAAAAAATGGAAAAATGTCCTTGAGTGAGAATTAAAAAAAAAAAAAAAGAATTGCACACCAAAAGGCATTTCTGTTAAGTTTGAAGAGCCCCAACTCACCCACAGCTTACCTTGCCCCAGTCAGGCTTTAAGTCAACAGTTTTGCAACCATCCTCATAGGCCTTCTGATAGTCTCCTTTCTTGGCGTAGGCCGCTGAGCGATTGCTGTACAGCACATGGTTCTGGGGATCTAACTTAATTGCTTCAGAGTAGCACTGTAATGCATCGTTGATGTTGCCGGCACTCAGGGCCTTATTGCCCTTCTCTTTTAGCTCATTTACCTGAGGAGAGAAGGAGCCAGTCTAGTTTCTTTCCACAATACACTTATTTAGTCTCAGCTTTTTAGATGATGCTTATTCTTTGCTATAATTATCAACAAATAGGTTACTTTACAGGTCAGAAGAGAGAAATCATAAATTCATTTATACTTCCCACACCTTTGGGAACCAGCAAGAAAAAAATAAAATAACCAGGCAGAAGAAGCCTGACACATTGCTCTCCACTGGGTTCTGTGCGGATGAGTAAGAGCTCTAGCCACTCTTCTAAGTCTCTGCTTCGAACTGATGAAGCCACTCTAGGGCACACTCATAAGTTCCTGTCATGTAAAAATAAACTAAGTTGCCAGATATGTCCAAATGGTAAACTGAGCACAGGCCTGGTCACTCACAGAAAGAGGCCATTAGGAAGTACAGAAACTGTGTACTAAAGGCTTTAAGATGAATTCTTCAGGAGACATCAAGATGCTTTCCCATAATCAGAGAAAAATCTACATATTTCCATTTACAGGTGTGGTAATATATAACAACACAGTAGATTAGTGCTCTGTTCTTTTATGGGTAAAGAAAAGCTAGCTGCTACCCCCAAAATCAGGTTTTGCCACGCTTAAATATTAACATACTGCAAAGAGGGTAGAGGAGGATAAAAACACTACTGGTGCCCTGACTAGTTTGGCTCAGTGGTTGGAGTGTTGGCCTGTGGACCAAAGACTCCCGGGTTTGGTTCCTGCTAAGGGCACGTACCAAAAAACAAACAAACAAACACACTACTGGTGGTTTAATCCCCTATCCTCTCAAACATTCAGAACGAAAGAAACAGGAATACATCAAAAAGTTTAAATAAGTGAAGTGTCCCTGGCCGGTTTGGCTCAGCGGTTAGAGCATCGGCATGTGGTCCAGAGAGACCCGGGTTCGGATCCAGCTAAGGGCATGTGCCTAGGTTGGGGTTTGTCTCTGACCCTGGTTGGGTCGTGCGGGAGGCAGCCACTCGATGTGTCCCTTTCATGTCGATGTTTCTCTCTCTGTCTCTCGCCCCCCCACTCTATCTGAACAAGAAAAATGTCCTTGGGTGAAGATAAAAAATAAATAAATAAATAAATAAGTGAAGTGGGCCTTGGCTTTCAGAGTAGAAGTCTAATTAAAGAGGTTGTTTCTCCTAACTAGGGTGGCTCTACTAGAAAGGGAAGACCGCACCTGAAATGCAAGCACATCCACTGAGATCAAGCTATGCCATTCAAGTCACTACAACATTCTTTTCATCTGTCATCCATCCTGTGATCCAACATACTAATGCAAGAAATAATCCGGTTAATAGAAATGGTTTTGGAACCCCGAGGCACTCAAGTGGAGATCCTCCATCAGAGAGAACTTAGAGAGACCCTCAAAGTGAAAAAAGGCAAGAGACTGACAAACTTAAACAATCTTAGAATCCAGGACGGAAGCTAAGTTAAAGAATTCAACTCAATTAGTTAACAAGAGGTGGCTAGGGGCAGCCTGGTGAAGTTCTTGCCTACTTAAAAAATTTTTTTTCTTTATTGATTTTAGAGACAAGGAAGGGAGAGGGAGAGAGAGATAGAAACATCAATGAGAGAGAACATCGATTGGCCGCCTCCTGCAAGCCCCCCACTGGGTATCAGGCCCACAACCTGGGCATGTGCCCTGACCAGGAATCGAACTGGCAACCTCTTGGTGCGTGGGTCGACGCTCAACCACTGAGCCACACCAGCCAGGCTCTTGCCTATTTTATATACCATCATTTTCCAAATGGAGTACTGTCAGTCAGGAAATAAAGTTTGGAGGTCATGACCAGCACTTTCAAAGGATTAAGTGGGATAGAAAATACAAGTCCACATAACAGTAAACACTGTTCTGTTAAACAGTTCTGTTACACAGTTGTAAGAATGTATTGGGCGAAATATAAACATTGTATAACTGTGGGATTTATTTGAAAGATATCTCGCTTGCCCTGGCCGGTTTGGCTCAGCGGTTAGAGCGTCGGCCTGCGGTCCTGAGAGACCCGGGTTCGGTTCCTGCTAAGGGCGCGTATCTCGGTTGCAGTTTGTCCCCGGCCCTGGTCGTGCGGGTGGCAGCCACTCGATGTGTTCCTTATCACGTCGATGTTTCTCTCTCTCTCTCTGTTCCCCTCTCTCCCTCCCACTCTACCTGAACAAAAAAAAAAAAAGAAAGATATCTCGCTTAATTTTGGCCCAGCCAGTATGGCTCAGTGGGTTGAGTGTCAACCCATGGACTGAGAAGCCCAGGTTGGATTCCTGGTCAGGGCACATGCCCAGGGGTTGAGGGCTCAATCCCCAGTAGGGGGCGTGCAGGAGGCAGCCAACAGATGTATCTCTCTCACAGTTTCTATCTCTTCCTTAAAAAAAAAAATCAATAAAAACATATTTAAAAATACAATTTCGGACACTCAAATTTCCCTAAAGTTAATATGAGAATCTCAAAGCTAAAATAAAAACAAAAGGTAGAAAAGTCACATGTTTATTTTCAGGAATGGGTTTAACACAGTAGATTCTAACCACACCTGAAATTAAAATGCCAGGTCAAGCCCTGGCCAGATAGTTCAGTTGGTTGGAGCATCTTCCTGATAAGCCATGGTTTCAGGTTTGATCCCAGGTCAGGGAACATACGAGAATCAACCAGTAAATGCATAAATTAGTGGAACAATAAATCGATGTTTCTCTCTCCCTTTCCTCTCTCAAATTAAAAAAAAAAAAAAAAAAGGCCAGGTCATTTGCACAGCTGCCAGGGTAAAGTTGTAGTCCTGCATTTGGTCAGACATTCATTTACAGTCTACGTGTACATACACTTCTCTAATGGGCAGTGTGATTTGATTTTATTTTTAAAATTTCTACTTTGGTAAATGCAGAAAAATAAAACCTCTTTTTAAAAACTTAACAGAGTGATGTGTTTCTCATCCCAGAAATCTCTTTCTTGTCTATACCATAGCCTACTCATTCCCAGATAAAATTTAATTACCACAAGGATGAAAAAAGTTACACTTCTCCATTCCACTCTAATATTGTTTTAATTTAACAAGAGGCTCCAGATTTGACTAAAAGAACAATGACTATTCTACAGCAAAAGATTAGGCTCTGTAGATCACACCAAAAATATGAACCTTTTCCTCTTTTTTTTCCCCTCCAGATCAATCATTATAGCTCAATGACAGCTTCCAACAGGATATAACCTGGGTAGGCCTTTCACAACCTTCAAGCCACTGAGGATATAATTAAGTCATTGAAAGCCACCAGCAGGAGCTTCAAACTCACCCCCCCCCCCCCCAAAAATGCTGAGCAGAGGCAAATGAGTGACTTTGTGCTGCTCATCTGCAGAGTATAAATTTTCTACGGCGACGAACCTCTCCTTGTGTAATCAGAAACCGACCTTTCAGAAGTGTCTGTCCTCGGTTACTCTAGAATCACACACAAGGTAAAAAAAGGAAGAGAAGGGGGAGGGCCGCACATGTATTTGTGAAACACTGGGAGAGACGGCATTCGTTCCAAGGACTTTTGCTGCACCCTCCCCTTTCCTGCATCAGGCAAAGAAGTCGGCCTGCTGCTCCTCATACCCTCGCGCAACACTCTTCCATCCTGGTTTTCGGATACAGAAAAGTAGCTTATTTTCCCCAAATGGCTACTAAGTCCCTCAGCTAATCCCAGCGTATCCCGGTCCCCGCTGCCTGCAAGTTAACTGTGCCAAGTCCTGGGTAGCTTCTTCGTTGGCATTCTCGCGTCTGTCTCCCAGAGGCCGAACTCCCAGATATAGACCCGATCCCTCGCGCCTCTTCAGAGTCCCCTTGCCCACCTCCATCCCCCCGAGACGCTGGCTCTATCCCCCTCCCCCCTTAGCCCGGAGCCACCTCCCGGGAGGCCTCCGGGGCCGGGCCACGGCCCCTCTCGCCACGGCGCGCCGGACTCACGCCGAACTGTCGTCTACTCACTGCCCTCCTCGTCGAGTCGGGAGGCGACTGCCACTGACTGGACCCGGCGCTCCCTGCGACCGAGCCTCGCTCCACCGCTCACCGCCCGCGGCCCTCACGCCCTCGCCTTCCTCGCTGCTCGGCCCCAGCCCTCCGCCCCGATCGGGTGCCCCCTCGGCCCTTCCACCCACCACCGGGCCTCAGCCAGTCCCGGAGCGGTCCCTGGGCCTCAGCCTGCCCCTCCACCTTCACCTGCTCCATAGCCCTGCCCGGAACGAGGTTGAATCGACTCCGTCGGCTCCGCGTTCCCAACCGCACGCGCCGCCTTCTGGAACCTACTAGAAGCTGCCGGGACCCCCGAATCCCGCCCCTTCCTCGCCTGCTCAGTGGTCACGCTCCTCTAAGGGCTTTTTGTGCTTCTCTACTATTGGCTTCAAGTCTAGCCCATCATCTTTGCTTCTCTTTCATTGGACAACCGGGAGTAATCCCCTTAGCCCTGCCTCCAAGGCGTCTCGTGATTGGGCGCTCCCAGGCAGGCCCCCGCCCACTCTAGACTGCACGATTGGAGAGTGGGACGGAAATGTGCAACAGGGATTGGTCGCCTGCTCCGCCAATCGTGGCCGCGCTGGCCGCGCCCATTGGTCCAGTTCTTTCTGGAAATTTCTACTTTTCCCATTGGGCTAGCGGACTTCAGGACAGAAACGCCTTCCGATGAAAATAGCTCAATTGGACGGAGGGTTGCCAACACTTTGCGCTGATTGGTTCTAATTGCTGGCCTTGTAAGGGCAGTGTGGGGTTTGTGGGAGTCCGTAGCTACAGTCGCCCTCTGTCGCTGTGGCTGCGGCAGCCGGAGGGCTGTGGGCACCGCCTGGGTTCCCGGCGCTTCCCGCCGCCCTCTGCTGCGGTCCGGCCGAGACGCCTCGCTCCTCCCCAGCGGCGGAGAGCCCCGGTTTCTCGCCCCTGCCTCGGGCTGCGGGGCGTCCCAGCTGGTGAGGGTGACAGTCAGGCGCGGCCTGGGAGAGCTCCCTGGCCCTTCCCCGGATCCCAGCTGTTAGGTTCCGAATGTTCAGAAAACCAGCGTGGCGGGAAGGGCTGGGGCTGGGGCAGGACGGACCCGGGAGCCCGCTCTGGCGGGGCCGATGGCCGCTGAGGCCCTGTCGGTGGAGACGCACAGCGTCTCGGAACCTCTGGGGTAAAGGGTTGGTGATACAGGGCCACGAGAGGGTTCATATGCAGGATTTAGCACTTAATGGAAGGGGAGCTACCTCCATTATTCGTAGGTAAAGGGGTGACGGAAACAAAGACCTCAGTGTGGTGCTTTATCACCACCTGGCGGGCGGCGGCCTGGGAGCGCCTTCACTCGCAGCCCAAATGCGAGAGGCAGGGCAGGCGCCCGAGGGAGGCGGAGGGAAGGACTTAGAGCGTGAAAGGTGGGTGTGCGGAATTAAAATGCTGATTTTCCCACCTGGACCCGTGTGTAGTTCATGGAACAAAGAAGCCACATGACGAGCGTGGAAAGAACTTGGAGGAGGGCCTTGGGCCCTACTCTATCGTCGTTCTTTCTCCTCTGGCTAATGCCATCCCCTCCCAGGGTTTTAGGTGTCCTCTGTATGCCAATAGCTTGTCTCCACAGCCTCCTCTCACACCCCAGCTGTCTTGACATTGTGTCCAAAGTCACTGCAGATTCACATGCCTGCTAACTCCCTCCCTCTAAAACTTTGAGGCTTTAGATTGGGGCTCAGGGCCTAATTTGGCAGGCCTAGCGCCCCACCCCCCTCCGACCTCGTTTCTCCTGTCCACCACCTTCAGGGCTGTGCTCCAGGCACACTGACCTCTCCTTCCTTGAACCAGGGGGGTTCCTTCACTCTAGGCCCACCTACAAGCTGCTATACTGCTGGGATACATCTTCCACCAGCTCTTCCAGGTTCACCTCATCTCTCAGGCTGAGATGAGCTGTCAAGGTTCCTTGGCAACCAGCGCCCAACAAGCACACTAATTTCTGTCTACCCATTATTTGTTTTCACAGCACTGTGGGCTATACATGTGTCCAATCACAAACCAGTGACTGGTATCAGCACCACATTTTGTGAGGTCCAGGAGGGCCTTGGGTCTGTTTTCCTTTATCCTGTGGTCCAGGTGCATTGCACAGTGTCTGGCACATAGGCATTCATTAACCCATGAAATAAGAATGCCCTATTATGTGTCAGATGTAATTGTGGGCATTGAGGAACATGCAGTGAGCAAAACTGACAAAAATCAGTTTTTGTGGTGCTTCTGCTAGTGAGGGAGACAAACTTTTAAAAGTTTAGCCCTGGCCGATTTGGCTCAGCGGTTAGAGCATCAGCCTGCGGACCAATGAGTCGCAGATTTGATTCCGGTTAAGGGCACATACCTCGGTTGCAATTTGTCTCAGGCCCAGGTTGGGTCGTGCGGGTGGCAGCCACTCGATGTGTCCCTTTCACGTCGATGTTTCTCTCTCTCCCTCCCACTCTATCTGAACAAAAAATGGAAAAATGTCCTCGGGTAAGGATAAAAATAAAACCAAAACATGCTGGTAGATTTTGAGCAGAAGAGGGACATGATCCAACTTCATTTCATCAGATGCCTGTAGCTGCTGTGTAGATGAAGAGGGTAAGGGAAAGCTGGGAGAGCTGTGATGGTGGCTCGGCCAGGGTGAGAGCAAAGGAGGGGTGAGAAGAGTTGTATTCAGATGCCTTTTTTAGGAGCCAACAGGATCTGTTGATCGTTGGACTCAAGAGTGTGAAGGAAGGGGGAGACTAGGATGACTGAAGCTTCTGGCCTTCTCTCTCACTTGTCTGCTAACTTTGTCAATAAGAACTTTCATTTCTTCTTGGCACTTTCTCCAGATGACCACACTCTTGCTCATCCTACTGCTGTTCCTTAGACCAGCCCTTTCTCTGCCTCTGGTGGCCTTTTGAAGCCTTCCGTCATCTCCCCGACAGCCTGTCTCCAGGCTTCTTTCCTATGCCTCTCTGTGTGAGCAGGCCTTATTGTCTCCCACACGTCATTTATATAGTCCTACTACATGTGTGCACTGCTCTAGGAGCAGGGGCTCCGCAGTAAACAAGGCAGCCCACAGATGCAACTTAGGCTTGCATGGGTCTTCTAGTGGGAGAGACAGATTATACTTACACTCATCAGCTGTGTGACTTCAAGCAACCTACTTAACCTCTCAGTTTCTTCCATTTTAAAATGGGGATGAAAAATGTCAGAGTAGTTGTGAGGATTAAATGAGTTGATATTTGTAAAGCACTTGGGACAGTACCCGACAACATAGTAAGCATTATATGCATTTGTTAAATAAAAATCACAAATGAAGATAATTCTAGAGTTACAAAGAAAGCAAAAGATAAGGGGTAGAAAATAACCAGGGAGGCAGGAAAGGAAGGAGCTCCTAAAGGTGGGCAGTAGTAAAAGCCCCTTCAACCTGGAGTGAGAAGCCAGCCAGAGACAGGTTCCAGGAAGGGTAACAGAGGGTGCACAGGCTGAGACAAGTTTGGAGTTTTCAAGGAACCCAAAGATGGCTTTTCTCTGCTCTATGACCTTGGCTGTAAAGGGATAATGAAGTGCCAGTGACTTTCCAATGTTGCTATGAGGATTAAACAAAATAACTCATATAACCCATACTCGAGTCTTGTCAGACCTCGAACATAAAAATGTGAAAGCAGCCCTGGCCGGTTTGGCTCAGCGGTTAGAGCGTCGGCCTGCGGTCCGGAGAGACCCGGGTTCGGTTCCTGCTAAGGGCACGTACTTTGGTTGCAGTTTGTCCCCGGCCCTGGTTGGTCGTGCGGGTGGCAGCCACTTGATGTGTCCCTTCACGTCGATGTTTCTCTCTCTCCCTTCCTCTCTCTCCCTCCCACTCTATCTGTACAAAAAAATATCCTCGGGTGAGGATAAAAAAAAAAAAAAAAAATGTGAAAGCATTCTTCCAGAAAAGAAAAATACAAATTAAAAAATGAGGTATGGACCTTCAGAAGAAATGCAGATGGGAGACCCTAAAGCTTAAGCTTAATCAGTGTCACAGTAAAGCCACTTCTGAACATTCAGAAGTGTTCAATCTCATATTTTCTACCAATTTGGGCTTCCCTAGATTGCTCGGTGAACTCAGAGACCTCTGAGTGGGCAGGGAAGCAGTGATGCAGGCTGGCTAGTGTCCTCTTCCCCAGATCCCTGGAGCTCAAGCAGAAGCTCCACCACGGAAGGCCTCCTGGCCCATACATTGCGTCATGGTTCAAGTGATTCATGCTTCTATTCCAGTGTCTCTGCTCTCAAAGGCGGGGAGCAAAATGGCGAGGGCTGTATGTGGAGTCCATTCGGGCATCCTGAAGCAAATGCCAGACTGAAGGAGTCAATGTGTGCCACCAAGTTCTCTGGGGAGCAAAATTCCAGTTTTAAACGTCTCCCAGTATCAGAAAAAAGAAAACATCTGGACCTCAAGAGTTTCCTTCTCCAAGTGAGAGCAAAGTTCCCTTCCGGATTCTGAGAAATTCCTAAAGAATATTTTCATTTCTCACTTAACTTTCTAACTTCTAGCTCTTCCGTTAAGATAGAATTTGAGTCCTGATTAGCGGGGAAAGCGCGGTGGGAAATAAAGTGCCTTAGAGTTCTGTTCAATTCAGTGAACTTCTATGGAGAGCCAGGCACTGTGCCAGATGCTTCAAGGAATAAAACAGTGATCATCATTATCTAATAATTATTCAGAGAGCCCCAGAGCCCGGCCTGGGACCTCGCCATCCACACTGCTTCTTGGAGTGATCTCAGCCAGTCTCGTGGCTATAAATACCATCTCGGATGATTCCCACATTTCCACCTTCCACTCAGATCTTGCTCTCAAGTTCAAGACTTGTCCACCCAGATGCCTCCTTGATGTCTCACTGATGTCCAATGTGTTCAATGGCCTCACCATTCTTGGACTGGCTCAGGCTGAAAACTTTGGAGGTGTCCTTGACTCCTGCCTTTCACAACCACATTCAGTGCACCAGCAAATACTGTCAGTTGGACACAGACCCCTTTGCAACTCTCCAGCCATCTCCCAGCTTTGACTGGGAAAGAGAAAGTTGTGTTGGCTCCCTGAATTGGTGGGTGGTCAGAGTCTGAGGGGCTCCCAGGCCATACCCTATGAGAGATGCTAGTTGGGATGGAGGATGACCACAGAGTTGAGCCCTGTGAGGACACTGACGACAGGCATGATAGACAGTGGATCAGCACTCTTGCAAAGGTAAAGGGCACCATACACTCTTGTCCCAATTTGGGACCACTTGGACAGAGAAGGGGCTCCAGTCATAACGGACAAAATATCCTGACAGCTGGGTAGGATGGAGACTTGGAGTCAGAATGAGTTGATCCCAAGGCAGTGGTTCTCAGCCAGGGATGATTTGTCCACAGGGGACATTTTGCAATATCCAGAGACATTTTTGGTTCTCATAACTTGAGGTTGGGTGTGCTACAGAAGCCAGGGGTGCTGTTGAACATCCTGCAATGCACAGGACTACTTCTCACAATTATTTGCCTCCAAATATAAATAGGACTGAGACTAGGAGACCCTGATCTAAGAAAATGTAAAACGTATTTCTTGCACACTTGAGCTTGGTTGAGGCGTGAGCGTGAAATCTGCTACATGACAAACAGGTTTAAATAGACCATAGTGCATAATATGATACCCAATACCTGTCAGGGCACTGCAGGAGATGAAAGATAGTGAAAATTTGGTGACACCCCACCCACTGAAAGGTGGGGGAATCTGTCCCTTCCTCTTGAATTTGGTGGGCTCTGGGACTACTTTGACCAATTGAATACAGTGGACGTGTTACTGTGCCAGTTTTCAAGTCTTATAAATCTAGCAGCTTACACCTCCTATCTTTTGAGACGCTCCTTCTCGGAGTCCTGTGCTGCCATAGTTCATGGAAGCCCAAACTAGCCACGTGGACAGCCCAGCTGTTCAGCCATCCCAGCCCAGTTATGTGGAGGAAGCTGTCTTGGACCCTCCAGCCCCGCCCAGTCACCACTGAGTGATACTAGCTAAGGCCATATGGAGCAGAAGAATCTTAGCTGCTCCTAGCTGAGCCCTGACCAAATTTCTGACCCAAAAAAATCATGAGATATAATTAAATGTTTTCAACCATTTAAGCCTCAAGGCAGCTTAAGGTAGTCTGTTACACAGTAACAGATAATCAGAACAGTGACCCCCCCGCCCCCTCAAGGCTTTTCCTATGTTTTCCTCTTTTCTGCTGACAGCAGAAATCCTGGCGACACAGAGGATTTCTTGCTTGGTTCATCCTTTCCTCTCCAGCTCTGCCCCTACTACTTGTCCAGATGCCATTGTCTCTAATGCTAATGTCTTCTTTCTTTTTAAAATATTTTTCTTTATTGATTTTAGAGAGAAAGGAAGAGGGAGGGGGAGAGAGAGAGAAACATCGATGAGCAAGAATATCAATCCGCTGCCTCCTGCATGCCCTCCACTGGGGATCAGCCCGCAACCCGGGCATGTGACCTGACTGGGAATTGAACTGGACACCTCTTGGTGCATGGGTCACTGCTCAACCACCAAGCCACACTGGCCCAGCATGTCTTCTTTTTTAATCCTCACTCAAGGATATTTTTTCCATTGATTTTTTTTAGATGGCGTGTAAGGAAGGGAGAGAGAGAGAAACATCAATGTGAGAGAAACACATCGACTGGTTGCCTCCAGCATGACTCTGACTGGGGCCAGGGATCAAACCCATAATCCAGGTTTGTGCCCTTGACCGGGAATTGAACCCGTGATCCTTCAGTCCAAGAGCCGATGCTCTAACCATTGAGCAACAGCCAGGGCTCCATTGATTTTTTTTTAGATAAAGTGGGAGGGAGGAAGGGCGAGAGAGAGAAACATCAATGTGAGAGAGACACATTGATTGGTTGCTTCCCACACAACCCTGACCAGGGCTGGGGATTGAACCCGAAACTGAGGTACATGCCTTTGACTGGGAATCAAGCCTGTGGTCCGTAGGCTGATGTTCTAACGACTGAGCAACTGGCCAGGGTACTGATGTCTTCTTAGCTATTAAGAGGCACCTTTTAAAAATCAGCTCAGGCCCTGGCTGGTTTGGCTCAGCAGTTAGAGTGTCGGCCTGTGGACCAATGAGTCACAGTTTCAATTCCAGTCAAGGGCATGTACCTCAGTTGCGATTTGTACCTGCCCTGGTTGGGGTCCTACGGGAGGCACTCGATGTGTCCTATTCACATCGATGTTTCTTTGTCTCCGTTCCTCTCCCTCCCTCCCATTCTATCTGAACAAAACTGGGAAGATGTCCTCAGTTGAGGATAAATAAATAAATAAATAAAATAATAATAAAAATCAACTCAGCCACGACCTTGATCAGCACCCTCCTGAGATCTCCCCGGTGTATGGAGCCCACTTCCCATGTGGCACGAGGTCCTGTCTCCCTTTCTGCTTCTCCCCCTTTTCCTTCTGCCTCCACTTGTGTCAGCCACTCAGCCTTTTCCTGCTCTTTGAACTCATTCTCTGGGCAGCTTTCAGCGCAGCCTGAAATGACTTGTAGTTGTTCACTTGTGGACCGTGTGTCTCCCACATTAAACTCTGCTTCCACCAGGGCAGGGCCTGCGATTTGTTCATTGCCATGTGCAGCCAGGGCCTGGGACACAGTCCATGCTTATAAGTGTTTGGTGAATGAGCAAATGGAACTGATCACCTTTCTATACCCTCCGTGGGTCCCTCGGTGTCTCCCAGGGAGCCTCTCTGGCCTTCTTTTTCAAAAGTATGTTTTTATTGATTTCAGAAGCAGGGAGAGGGAGAGAGATAGAAACATCGATGAGGATGAGAGAGAAACGTTGATTGGCTGCCTTCTGCACACCCGCTACTGTGCCCTGCCTGGGAATCAAACTGGGACTGCTCAGTCCATGGGACTACACTCAATCCACTAAGCCACACTGGCTGGGCTCATCGCCTCTTTAAAGGCCCTATCTCCAAATACAATCCCATTCTGAGGTACTGAGGGTTGGGACTTCAACATATGAATTTGGCCAGGGTTGAGGGGGCACAATGCAGCCCTTGTTGAGGGCTTCTGCTTTTTTTTCTTTTTAAATTTATCTTTATTGTTGAATGTATTACAGATGTCCCCCATTGACCCCCTCCTCCCTGCTCCTGCCTCCCCTACACTATTGTCTGTGTTCATTGGTTACGCATATATGCACACATGTTCTTTGGTTTATCTCCTCTGCCCTTCTCTTTGAGGTTCATCAGTCTAACAACCAATTTGTACTTCTTAATTCCTTCACCATTTTCACCCATCACCTCAACACCCCCCATCTGGCAACCAACAAAAAGTTCTCTGTATCTGTAAGTCTGTTTCTGTTTTGCTTGCTCATTTTGTTTGTAGATCCAATTGTTGATAGATATGTACTTATTGCCATTTTATTGTTCATATTTTTGTTCTTATTTTTTTTATCTTCACCAAAGGAACAATAGCCTCCACCAGCACATCTGTCCGGAGAAAGCTGCCTCTCCAGCTCTCACCCCAATGCCAAACGAGCCCCATTGCCAAACAGCTCAGATCTTCCCCACATGTTTCAAGCTGCCTCCCCCATGCTGGAGCCTGGAGGGAGTGGGTCCAAGTAAGTCCATGCAAGGACCCTTTACAAAGAACTGCTTGAGCCCTGGCCAGTTTGGCTCAGCGGTTGAGCATCGGCCTGCGGACCAGAGAGTCCCGGGTTCAGTTCCCACTAAGGACACGTAGCACACACAAACAAACAAACAAGAAAAAGGAACTGCCTGGGACTCCAGAACGCTCAGCCTCCCTCAGCCTCAGTTCCCACTGGTTTTATAGCCAGAAATTATGGGGAATTCTCGCCCTGGCACTGGAACCCTGAACTGGGTGCCTGGTGTGGGACGGGCACCCCTCGCTCCTCAGGGAGGACACTCACAGCTGAGATGTCCTCCTGATTTTTATCCACCACACGTGGGTGTGGGACCAGCCTGTCTGCCTCCGCCCCTCCTACCCGTCGCATTGTGGTTTCTTCTTTAATTCCATAGTTGTAGGACTTCCATTCATCTCGATGTCAAACAGTTCGGAAGGGCGGTTGTTTTGTAGTTTAGTTGTAATTCTGATGTGGTTGTGAGAGGAGGCGAGGACCGAGTTTGCCTCTGCCGCCCTCTTTTTTTTTTTTTATTCTTGCCCGAGGACATTTTTGCATTCATATTCAGATAGTGTGGGAGGGGAAAAAGGAGGGAGAGAGAGAGAGAAACATCAGTGTGAGAGAGACACATCAACTAGCTGCCACCCACACAACCCCAACAGGGGCCGGGGACAAACTGCAACTGAGGTGTGTGCCCTTAGCAGGAACCAAATGGGGGTCTCTGGACCGCAGGCTGACGCTTTGACCGCTGAGCCAAACTAGCCAAGGCAGTTCTTCTTCTTCTTCAAGAAGACCTATCAACATTTCATATAGTACTGGTTAGGTGGTGATGAACTCCTTTAGCTTTCTTTCTTTCTTTTTTTTTTTTTTTATTGATATTTATAAAGAGAGGAAGGGAGAGGGAGAGACAGAAACATCGATGAAAGAGAATACTGATGAAAGAATACACTGACTGGCCGCCTCCTGCATGCCCCCAACTGGGGATTGGGCCCACAACCTGGGCATGTGCCCTGACTGGGAATCGAACCAGCAGCCTCTTGGTGCATGGGTTGATGCCCAGTCACTGAGCCACACTGGCCGGGCTCCTTTAGCTTTCTTTTTTGTCTGAGAAACTCTTTATATGTCCATCAATACTAAATGATAGCTTTGCAGGATAATCTTGGTTGTAGGCCCTTGCTTTTCATCACTCTGAATATTTCTTGCCATTCCCTTCTGGCCTGCAAAGCTTCTTTTGAGAAATCGGCTGACAGTCTTATGAGAGCTCCTTTGTAAGTAACTAAGTGATTTTGAAGATCTGTTCTTAGAGGTGCCCAGGCAAAGCCAAGCTGTGAACCAAGGCTGGTTGCTTCTAGTGCCAGGCCTGGGGCCAGTTAGTTAGAGGTTTGGGGCTCGCTGAGGCCAGGTGCTGCTCGTTTGAGAGAATTTAGGAAAATCTGAAGCAGGAGCCAAGACAGGCCAATACTATGGTAAAGCCACTGGAAACAGCTTGGGTGGGCCTGAAAGTTGGGTGGGGCAGGGCCTCAGGGAATCACCAGGGCGGGGTGAATAGTGTGAGCCAGGTTGCTGGAGTCCCAGATCTGACCTGTCTGCCGGCCACAGGCCGATGCTCTAACTGCTGAGCGAAACCGGCCAGGGCTATGCCGCTATCTTGGCTGGAAGTCATCAGGGCTTTCGCTTTTTATTATGTTGATAAAATTCATTACAATGAACATTAGTATTTGAGGTTATTTATTTATTTATTGTTAATCCCTCACCCAAGGATATTTCTCCACTGATTTTTAGATAGGGTGGAAGGGAGAGAGGGGGAGAGAGAGAGAGAGAGAGAGAGAGAGAAGGAGGAGAGAAACATCAATGCAAGAGAAACACATGGATTGACTGCCTCCTGCACATGCCCTGACCGGGGCTAGGGATCGAACCTTCAACCCAGGTACATGCCTTTGACTTGGAATCAAACCTGAGACCCTTTGGTCCGTGGGCCGACACTCTAACCACTGAGCCAAACTGGTCATGGCATATTTGAGGTTTTTATACACTTTAAGCCAAATGTCCCCGAGCATTCTCCTCTGTCCCAGGCCTTCTCCGAAGTCAGAAGAGGGGCAGCTGATGCCCTCCCCCAGCAGCTCAGGGCCTCTGAGGCCCTCTCCTGGGAAAGACAGAGTGGCCCTCTGTCCAGACCACTGACTTTGTTACTTTAATAGCGGAATCGGGTGTGTTTGGGAGTGGCCTCTGCCTGAGGTCCATGATATATGGCTACATGCTCTGGACATTTAATACCTCATAATCCCTTCTTCCCTTTCACACCTCTCAAGGTAATGACTATATAATATTGGCCAATGAAACAGTAAAACGAAACACTGCCAGGTGGTCCAGTAAAATATAAAGAGAACATTATAACCTGCAAAATTGGAATCATACAGCTAAGATGTTAGGGGGACCCGGGAGGTGCGGGGGCTCACCTACTCGAATGAGGCAGAAGAAAAGAAATGTGGCAAGTAAAACAGGGACTTGGAAGACTCTCAGGAAACAATAACACATTGGACTTTAAGAGTAAGGCCCCTATGGAGCCCTGGCCGGGTGGCTCAGTTGGTTGGAATGTAGTCCATATACCAATAGGTTGGGGGTTCGATTCCTGGTCAGGCCACATACCCAGGTTGTGGGTTTAGGCCGATTGGAGTGGGTACAAGGCAACCAATTGCTGTTTATTTCTCACGTCTATGTTTTTCTCTCTTCTTCTCTTTAAAATAAAAACACATATCCTCCGGTGAGGATTTAAAAAAATAATAGCCCGGTCAATGTG
This sequence comes from Molossus molossus, assembly GCF_014108415.1. Taxonomy (NCBI): domain Eukaryota; kingdom Metazoa; phylum Chordata; class Mammalia; order Chiroptera; family Molossidae; genus Molossus; species Molossus molossus. Next base: position 90,232,474 of record NW_023425348.1, on the reverse strand, counting down.
GCTCAGTGGTTGAGCGTAAAACCATGCACCAAGAGGTTGCCAGTTTGATTCCCGGTCAAGGCACATGCCCAGGTTGTGGGCCAAATCCCCAGTGGGGGGCATGCAGGAGGTAGCCAATCGATGTTCTCTCTCATCAATGTTTCTATCTTTCTCTCCCTCTCTTAAATTAATGAAGAAAAAAAAATTAAAAAATGAAACAGCTCTAATAATAGTAATAAAATAAAATTAAGCCCCTGGGGAGAGGAGTGTGTGTGTGGCGGGTCCCTTTAAATCTGGCAGAACTTTTCTGGGTCCTGCACTCATCGTAAATCTCAGACCGGTAGCAGGAGACCCTCACTGCACTGTGGTCTCGAATCTCACTGTACCTTCAGCCCTGCTGAGATGGTGAATCTGCTCCTCTGGGTGGCTTTGCAACCCTGAAAGTTATGGAAACCGGCAAAGCCAACCCAGAACCTTGGTACCAGTTTAGGAATACAGTTTATGATCATTGTGCTCTTATCTGAGTGTTTATTTAAGCTTGTTTTTTTTTCTTTATTGATTCCTTAGAGAGGAAGGAAGGGAGAAGGAGAGAGATAGAAACATCGATGAGAGAGAACATTGACTGGCCGCCTCCTGCATGCCCCCCACTGGGGATCAGGCCCACAACCTGGGCATGTGCCCTGACTAGGAATCGAACAGGTGACCTCTTGGTGCCTGGGTCAACGTTCAACCACTGAGCCACACCGGCCGGACTATTTAAGGTTTTGAAACACTTGAGTCAATCTGCCTTGTTGGGTTTGTGATTTTAATTAGAGAGTAAGAGTGGTAGGCTGCCTGCAAGGATGGCTGTAATACTTCCTCCTGTCCCTGGATGCCCAGCCTTTGCAATGGGATTTGGCTGCTCCTCCCATTAAGAAGTGGAGTCTAGCTTGGCCAGCGTGGCTCAGTGGTTGAGCACTGACCCATGCACTAAGAGGTCGCCTGTTCAATTCCCCGTCAGGGCACATGCCCAGGTTGTGGACCAAATCCCCAGTGGGGGGTATGCAGGAGGTGGCCAGTTAATGTTCTCTCTTATCGATGTTTCTATCTCTCTCTCCCTTTCTTTCTCTCAAATCAATAAAGAAAAAAAATATGGGCTGGCCTTGCAACTTGCACTGACCAACTGGATGGAATGGAGGTAACATAGTGTGCCTTTAGAATCAGGCCTCAAGGGGCATTTGTAGCCTCTGGTGTCACCCTCTTGGAGCAGGTCCTGGAGACGATGATGCCATGAAGATGCCCAGCCTAGCCCACTGGAGGATGAGAGGCCACATAGAGCAGACCTGAGGGGCCTTGCTGATAGCCAGCATCAGCTTCCAGTCATGTGAGTGAGGCCATCCTGGGCTCCGGCCCCAGCTGGGCTGTCAGATGACTTTGGTCACAGGAGTAATGCAGGCACAAGCAACAGATGAATCTTTCAGCTTAGCCCAGCCCAAGCTGCTGACTCAGCATTTTGGTTGTTATTTTAAGCCAGTAAGTTTTCAGAGGTTTATTATACTGCGATAACTTAGACAATATAAAAGGACCTAAATTCATAAACAGCATTTGAATATTTAAAATAACTGATTTACCATATTTATAAATTTAATCTATTAGGGTATAGGAATTGCTTAACTGCCCTGGCTGGTTTGGCTTAGCGGTTATAGCGTTGGCCCACAGAACGATGGGTTGTGGATTCAATTCCCAGTCAAGGGCATGTATTTGGGTTGCAGGTTCGATGCCCAGCTCCTGTTGGGGTTGTTCAGGAGGCAGCCAATCGATGTGTCTGTCTCACATCGATCTTTTCTCTCTCTCTCCCTCCCTTACACTCTCTGTAAAAAAAGAAAGAATTGCTTAACTGATTAGAAAAAAATATATGCTTGGCTTGGGAAGGAACCCTCAGACCCCTACCCTCTCTCTATTTGTAAAGAAAAAAAATTTTAAAATGCTTCTTAGATGTGTCTCTTCTGTTGAAAGTTTGAGGTGTTCGAGTGGAAGAGCTATTTCAACTCTGGAAAATGTAGTTTAAATCTATTAGGAATTTAATTACCTAGGTTTGTAATTGGCATTCATTTTTAGAATTTAATCTGTTGAACCTCTGAGTTAATTAAATATTTATCAAAGAATAAGTGAAAGTAGTTGTTCTTATTTTTATACAAAAATTAGTAGATTTATAAATAAAAAACTAGATTTGCAAGTTGCACTTGAATGTTTAAGAAAAACTTGTTCTTTTCGAAATTTATAAGTTTAATAAACAGTATTAATTTAAACACAAGAAGCAGTAGGTAGTTTTTCTCTGCACAAAAGCCTCTCCCTCTCCAACATAAAAACTCAACTGACAACGCCTGGTGCTACATTCCCATAGGAAGAGTTGGCATTCCAGACTTGCATGCCTGTGTGTCTGTGAGTCCCTCAGCCTGGAATAATGCAGCTCCCCACACACACACCTTTGGTACATGGCAAAATTTTACCTTTTCCACAAGGTCCACCTGAAACTCTATGAAGTCCTGCCTGGCCCAGTGAGAATCATGCTTCTGCCCACATTCACTTGGGTGTGTGGCCAGGCCTCTCTTAACTGAAATCACAAACCAAGTCCTGATCCATGTTTGTTTTTTTTTTAATTTTAAATGGATTTTAGAGAGAAAGGAGGAGGGAGGAGATGGGGGAGGGGAGAGACACTGATTTGTCATTTAATTAATTCATGCATTCATTGGTCGATTCTTGTATGTGCCCAGACCAGAGACTGAACCCACAACCTTGACATACTGGGATGATGCTCTGAGCTACCTAGCCAGGGCTTCAGGCCTCTCTTAGACCAAACGATGGAGGGTTGTGAGCTGTGACCTTCTCCGTCCTAACTGCCATGTGAGAACAGAGCTGAGCCCCAGCAAAAGGAAAGGGGCTGGTACAGATGCCCAGGGTGTCCTGGCATCAGTGGCCTGGCTGTGGGGGACATGGATTTCAGACTCAGTGCAGAAGTCAGCTCAGACTCTACAGCTGGCCCCTGTGTCTTGCTGTGTCCTCCTCCACACACCTTGCTGGGAAGGGTGCAGAAGACAGAAAAATGGCCCCCCCAAGATGCCCACATCCTAATTTCTGGAGCCTGTGAATGTTATACTCCATGGCAAAGAGGAAGTAAGGTTGCAGATGGAATTTGGCAGACTTTCAATAGAAGATTGTCATGGATTATCTTGGTGGGCCCCATGTAGTCACAAGGGTCCTTGGAAATGAAACAGGTAAGCAGAAGAGAGGCAGAGGGAGAGGCCACCGTGGGAGAATGGTCAGAGGTACACTACTGCCTGCTTTGAAGCTGGAAGAAGTGGGCTACAAGCCAAGGAATGTGGGTGGTCTCTGGACGTTGGAAAAGGCAAAGAAGAGTTTCCAGAAAGGAACACAGCCCTGCTGACACCCTGAGTTTAGCCCAGTGAGACCCATGTCAGACTTCTACAGAAGGACAGTCAGAGCACATACAGGTCAATAGAGTGAATGGACAGAGCGCTTAGCTCTGTGCTGGCTGGTGCCTAGTGCCCATGAATGGTTGCTGTATTGGCTGCAGTTGGCAAGGCTCTTCTTGAGTTATTAGAGAAATGGCCAGTGGAGAGGTGACCTTGGAGGCCTGACTACCACATCCTGAACTCATCTCACTGACCTTTCTGGGAGAGGGCACAGGCCTTACTGGTGGTCCCGGAATGTTTGGGGCCCTTGGACCTTCCTTTCTGGTCTCTGACTTTTTTTTTTAATCCTCACCCGAGGATATTTTTCTATTTATCTGCAGATAGCGTGGGAGGGAGAGAGAGAGAAACATTGATATGAGAGGGACACATCGACTGGTTGCCTCCCACATGACCCCGACCAGGGCTGGGACGAACCACAAGCGAGGTACCTGCTCTTGGCTGGAATTGAACCTGCAACCCATTGGTCCTCAAGCCGATGCTCTACTGCTAAGCCAAACCACCCAGGGCTGGTCCCTGACTTTTGATCTCTCCTCTCTGCCTTCACTCCCAGGGCTAATCACCACCCACCTCCCTGAGGGCATGTATGCCACTATGCCTCTCTTGGGCATGGCGGTGGTGCCAGCTGCATCCACAGGCAGATTCCTTGATCCTCCCCACGGCCCTGCCCAGGGTCATTGCCACTCTCAGCACCAGAGGCCTACACACTGGGGCAGGTCTGATGTTAGCCAGACCTGAATGCTGTCTTTATAATTTACACCTCAAGAAGCAAGTTGCAAGGGGCTAGTGTACCCCAGGGTGGCAAAGCTGGTACCGGAACCTTCTCTGAAATCGAGGCTCCTCCCTGGGTTATGAAAATATTCACGATTATATTTACGAAATAGTATTAATAGTATAGAAAGAGATAAAAGTATATTAAAAATCCATCTTCATAGTCTTTGTAAAACACTAGGACAAATACAAAGAAAAAACAGTCATCCCGATTCTTCCACCGGAAAACGCCACTTGGAACTCAAGTTTTCGACCTTCAAATTCCACTCTGTCCACCCCGCCGCCCCGGCTGCTCTAGATTCAGTTCCAGCCGCTCAACCGCTCGCCCCCGGTGCTAAGAGGCGGCGGCTCAAAGTCTTGGGGAAAGTCGCCCAACCGGACGTACCCGTTCGCGTCCCTTGTCAGCTCCCCAAGGCCAGCCGGACCGGACCGGGGCTCCCCGGGACTGGGGGCGAGATGGGGTGCGGGGTGGGGCCCAGGTGATCCTGGGGAGACCAGCCGGGCCCCGGGCAGCACCGCGGGGCCACGCTCAGCTCTCCGAGGGGGCACCGAGCGCCGGGCCGAGGGGCAGAGGCAGGCCGGAGCCGCGTGGACGGCCGAAGGCAGGAGGCTCCATGGACCAGGAAGTTGGCGGCAGCCGGGGCAGCCTCGAGGCACAGGCCAAGGGGACGCGCGTCCCTGCTGGAGCCGAAATGAGAGAGGGAGGGGCGCTGGCGCGGCGCGAGGCCCGTCGCGGGGAGTGGGCGGGGCGCGGCGGGGCGCGCACGTGCGCACAAGCGGCCGCCCCTCCGGGCCGGGACTACAAGTTCCAGCGTGCTCAGCGGTGCGCCTGGGCTTCTCTGGCCGCGCGGCTCGCGGGCTTGGAGCAGGTCGCCGCGGGCTGGCACGCGCCACCCGGTTCCGGAGTAAATAAGGGAGAGACTCTCTCGAGCACCGTAATTAGAGTCCAGTGGGCGGGGAGCCGCTCCGCGCCGCCCGCTCATGTCTCTGCAGAGCCGAGTGTCCGGCCGCCTGGCACAGCTGCGTGCGGCGGGGCAGCTGTTCGGCGCCCCGCGCCCCTGGCCAGGCCCCTCAGCGTGTGCCACGCGGACCCGCGGCAGTGCGTGCGGTCCCCCGGCGTCCCTGAGCGCCTACGGCCCCCGCGCGCGGACCCCAGCGGGAGTTGGGGCTTGGGGGGCGGCGGCGGTGGGGCGGAGAGCTGGGGTGCGCACTTGGGCCCCCCTGGCCATGGCGGCGAAGGTGGACCTGAACACCTCCACCGACTGGAAGGAGGCAAAATGTAAGTGTAAGCAGGACGGGGACGAGGGGCGAGGGCGGCCCCACGTGGGCCTTCCGCGGCTGGATGGCACCCCACCAGCAGTCTCTTCCACCTGAGAGACCTGTGGAAGTTGAGGCTCCCTAAACCCCGGTATGGACTCCCCCCATTCACAGCCACGCCTCCCGTGTTCCCAGCCCCACAAATCAGTTCACCCCAAACCAGGTCCTTGTCCCCTATCAGGGTCAGTGTGAAGAAGGTGGCCTTTTACACCACTGTAATGAGTCACAAGACACCCCCAGATATCACCCAGGACCTACCACCTTGTTCCCTTGTGCAGGAGGGAAACCGAGGCCCAGTACTTGAGCCGAATAGCCCAAGGTCACTTGGGAGTTTGTGGCAGAGCTGACATTAGGTTCCCGAACTCCCAGTGCTTTGCATAGTATGGTTTCTCAGGTGGTGGCATTTTAGGCACAGTTGCAGGGAATGGGCTGAGGGGATAGCTCTCTGGCTGGCGTCCCACCTGGTGGGATCAGATAACCCCAAAGACTGGTTTCCCTGTCCCTCCTCCACACTCCTCCTCTGAGGGCCTGCCTCTCTGGGCACGTGGTCTGGTGCCCTTTCGCCCTCATCACTGGCCTCCTGCCACTTGTAAGCAGTCTCTGCCTCATTCCTGGGGGACACAGGGCAGGGCAACTTGGGAGCAGGGCAAAGATGGGGCATTGTGTCTGAGAACTGTGACATCACCCCCAAAGGATGGGCATGAGTCCCAGAGCTGGACGCCTTCTCCCCCACCCCTCTGACTGCCTGGAGCCAGGAAGGGAGGCAGCCTGACTTGCAGAGCCCCAAATAGCCCATGTTGCCAGTTCCAGCTGCCCCTGCCCTTCAGGGTCTGCTCCCAGGGCCCTTGTGGCCATTCCCGGCTGGATCCCCTTTCAAAAGGGCAGGGAAAGCGCTCATTGGCTGCGCCTGCCTGTGGAGTGGCTTTGGCCAATGGGGCTGAGAAGGCAGGCCTTGGGCGCGCGGCGGTTGGGGGTATAGGGAAGGCGTTCTCTCGGGATTGGAAGTAGAGTTCAAGATGACTTACCCCTGTCATCAAGTGCGTGGCTTGCGCTGGGATCTTAAAGCGCCCGCAGAAAGCACTTGACTTTGCTCCCCGAGCATGAGGAGTGCTTATCGTGCCCTCAGCGCTGGCCCCAGAACACCGGCCAGGGCTGAGAGCAGGGGGCTGGCAGACACCCCTGGCAGGAGGACTGTCCCACAGGGAGCCCTGCTTCTCCTCTGTCCGGGAACAGTAACCCAGGATGGTAGGAAAGAGCTAGGGCGACCAGGTGCCCAGGCACCAGATCCGAACCTGCCTAGATTTTTAGGATCTAGCTCCCTGCCACTGCCCATTCCTTGGTGCTGCTGAAAACTTCCAGATCTTTTGAAGCTTACGGGCTAGGGATGCTCAGGCTACTGTGGCGTCTCTGTCTCTACCTGGAGGTGGGATTTCCACTGATTCAGTCAGTCCATTTTTACTCAGTGTTTTCTATGTGCCAGCATTGTTGGGTGCTGGGGATTCAGCTGTGAGCGAGACAGGGAAGGGCCCTGTCCTCATGGAGCTTTTACTGTAGGGGGCGGGAATAGTCAAGCGTGTGGTCATCCAATGGGACAATGCAGGTAAAGGTCAAGGCTGTGAAGAAACCGTGGCAGATGGGGCCACCTGAACTCCAGTGTTCAGTCAGGTGCATGTGAGGGGGGTGGTCTGGTTCCAGGTGCCCCAGCACCAGGTGTGAAGCCCCCAGCAGGTGTCAGATAGTAGCTTGTTGGGGGATGAAACAGAGACCTCTATGTGTTTTAGTTTTCTATTACTATGTAATTAATTACCCCAGTAACAGTGGCTTAAACTGAAAACATCTGTCTCTGAGGGTGAGGAGCTTGGGAGTGGCTTAACTGGGTGATTCTGGCTCAGGGTTCTCAGGAGGTCCGGGGACTTGTTTAGGCCTGGAGCGAGCTGTTCCCAGGCGGCTCACTCACATGAAATGGCTGTTGGCTGGAGGTCTCAGTTCTTCACCATGGGACCTCCCCAGGGCTGAGTGTCTTTATTAACATGGCAGCTGGCTTCCCCCGGAACTTGTGATCCAAGAGAGGGAGCATGGAGGCCACAGTGCCTTTTTGTTGTTGTTATTAATCCTCACCCAAGGATATTTTTTTCCATCGATTTTTAGATAGAGTGGAAGGGAGGGAGGGAGAGAGACAGAGAGAGTGAGAAACATCAATGTGAGTGAGAGAGATACATCGATTGGTTCCCCCTCACACAAGCCCCTACTGGGGCCAGGAATCGAATTTGCAACCCAGATATTTGCCCTTGACTGAGACTCAAACCCGAGACCCCTCGGTGCGCGGGCTGATGCTCTGTCCACTGAGCCACACTGGCCAGGGCCACAGTGCCTTTTTGCAACCTGCTTTTTCAAGTTGCACAGCATCTCTTCTGCTTTATCCTAGGGCTTAGAATCAAGTCATGGAGTCCAGCCCACATTCTAAGGGGGGGAAATTAGACCTCACCTTTGGAAAGGAAGAGGATCAAAGAATTAGGGGCATATTTTTAAGACCACTACACTGGGTGGTGCTGCCTCAAATAGACCCTGCCTCTGGTTAGCAGTGAAGTACACCAAGCGAACAGACCTTCAGTGTACAGTCAGTACTTGTATGTAAGTCCCGCTGTGCCACCCAACTCTGATCAATAGGTAGAACATTGCCATCACCCCAGAAGGTTCCTTTGAGACCGTGTCCAGTCAATACCCTTTAAAGCTAGTTACTCTTCTCTATCTGTTCATTTTGTCTCTTCTTGAACTTCATAGGAACAGAGGCATACAGTGTGTCAGTGCCTTTTACTTAATATCTGATTCGTTTACATTTTTGGGTGTGTCAACAGTTTGCTCTTTTTTATGGCTGTGTAAATATTCCATGGTGTGGCTGTACCACAGTTTGTGTCCCTGTTCTCCTGTTGATGGACATTTGGGTTTCTAGTGTGGAACTGTTGGGAATAAAGCTGATTTGAGTATTCATGTACACGTCTTTGATGAACATGTGCTCTCCCTTCTCTCAGGGACATACCTATATAAGCCTCTGAATGCCTTTCTGTGCCTGAGATAATCCTCTTTCAAAGACTGGTGCACAGTAACCAAACTCACAAGATACCGATGTATAGATCAGAAGACTGATGTGCAATTCAAAGTGGGGAATTATAGCAGGAGGTCTGGAAACTCATATGCCTGGGCAGAGCCTCCTCTCCCCATGGAAAAGCCATGTGGAAGCCAAATCGTAGTCTTATATAAATTTTTTTTTTTATCCTCACCTGAGGACAGTATTCCATTTTTTGTTTAGATAGAGTGGGAGGGAGGGAGGGAGGGAGAGAGGGAGAGAGAGAGAGAGAAAAACATCGACGTTAAAGGGACACATCGAGTGGCCGCCACCCACACAACCCAACCAGGGCCGGGGACAAACTGCAACGGAGGTACATGCCCTTAGCGGAAATCGAACCCGGGTCTCTCTGGACCGCAGGCCGACGCTCTAACCGCTGAGCCAAACCGGCCAGGGCCAAATCGTAGTCTTAAGTTTGCTCAGCAGCATGTGTTCCCAGCCGGGGAGCCGGTTGAATGATTTTGGAAGCTGAGCCCATGGCTCTGGGCAGGCTGAGCAAGCTTCCCTGCCGAGGGTGGGCCTCCCCACCAAGGCTCCCCTTCCCTGGGTGCTGGCTCAGTATGTCAGTCTTTATGCAGTGTCACATGCCTGCTCCGGGCCACACATGCAGGATGCCGCAGCCTCATGGCTCCGTGAGTCCTCTGGACAGGTGGCCAAATTCCTCCTCACACTGGGCGTTTCTTTTTTTTTTTTTTTTTTTTTATCCTCACCCGAGGACATTTTTTGTTCAGGTAGAGTGGGAGGGAGAGCGAGGAAGAGAGAGAGAGAGAGAAACATCGATGTGAAAGGGACACATCGAGTGGCTGCCATCCACACAACCAACCAGGGCCGGGGACAAACTGCAACCGAGGTACGTGCCCTTAGCGGGAACCGAACCCGGGTCTCTCGGGACCGCAGGCCGATGCTCTAACCGCTGAGCCAAACCGGCCAGGGCACACTGGGCGTTTCTTTCCTCCACCTTCAAGCGGTCTGCCCACTTCTGTGGGCCATTCTCCCTCTAGGTCAGTAAACAGTATCGGGCTGGATCTTCATGAGTAGGAGACATTCAGTCTTTTTGGGAGACCTCTTTAGTATCTGATCACATTGGCCAGGGTTAACTTCTAATTTAATTCCCTCATTATGCCCACAGGTAACGCCTTTTCATCAGAAAATTGTAAAAACAGTTGTGCTGTAAAGGCTATTGGGTGTGAAGGGACTTAAGGTTGGGCACTGGGGACATCTGGGGACTGTGTCAACCATGGGAGGGACCTGGCCTCCAGGAGAGGGCCCAGGATCCTCCTGACCTGCAGTTGGGGCAGAGCTATGTGCTATAGGAGAACGGGCATTGGTGACATCCGACATGGGCAAGCCCCAGCTCCCCTGCTTCCATGCCTCCCGAGCCTCAGTTTCCTCATCTGTGAAATAGGACCAACAACACCTGCTTTGTAGGTTCTGTAGGTTGTACTGGGATCACATCAAAACCGTTTTGTACACAGTGGCCCCACAGTGCACAGAGGGTCCCCAGCACCCCCCTAGGGCCTGTTTCCTCTCTGCTGTGTTCTGGCCATAGGCACTGAGCTTGAGTAAACTCATCTCTCCCATGGTGTCAGATGCTGGAGCTTGACCTGCATGTCCTGAGTCATCTTTCCTCTCCCTGGTGGCTCAAGATAGGACTCGTGTTCCAGCCTCAGTGAGCACTGGGCAGGGGTGAGGACTTGTTTCAACCCCTGTGGCATTTCACGCAGAGTGGATGATTTATCTGACTCAGCTGCTGAACTGGGAACATTTCCGGGCACACCTGGGAATTGGGGGTGGCCTTCTCCCAACTGTCTTCTAGGGAAGCTGTCTTGGCATGCCCCAGTGCCACGGAGGCGAGGGGCCTGGGGAGAGCAGTAAAGCGCCCAGGGGCCTCGTGCTCCGTGCCAGCTGTTCGTGCCTCGGGCTTTGACAAGACCCTGCACTCGGGGGACAGTGAGCCCAGGTGATTAATGTCCCTGCTGCCTTGATCCCAGAGCCCAGCCGTTATCAGCCCTGCCCACCCGGCCTTCTCCGGAAGAGGAGCCTCCCTCGCGCCAACCTGCCCTCACCTCTCCGAACCCTGGCTCGCAGAGTGCCTGCCATAAAGACACTTCTTAAAACACATCATTGCATTCCCGCTCGCCCGCCGCGCTTTATGGTTCTGGCGAAGCCTGCTTCCTCCAGCTCAGCTTTCGTGCCCGGGAGCTGCTGAAAGCTTTGTCTGGGGTCAGGCCTCCCCATCAAAATTTACTGCAAACATCTTTTTACAACACCTGTCTCACTGAGCCGTGAAATACTCTCGCCTCTCCAAAAAAGAAAGAAAATTAAAACCTATGTTGTACATCTTTTCTAAGAAAAATAAAACTCACTTATGCTTTAAGTCTGCACCTGTCTTTCGGGCAGAAGGAGGCGGAAGATGTTATAAACGTGTGGGGCACGTGTCCAGCCCAAGGGCCCTGCTTCTCCTTCCAGAGCGAGTGAGGAGGGCCTGGGGGCCGCCCGGCGACAGGAAGCTGAGGCCCCGTCGACAGCACTTGGTGAGAACCGCCGCTGTCTTCTCCTTCCTCTGTCAGAGGCCAGCGCAGTGTGTAGGTCCTCGGATCAGCCAGGCTGCGCCTTCTGGAGGTGAGGATGTGGTGCCCCCCAGGCTGGCCTCGACAGGTGTGTGCTTGGGGACCATGGTCTGGAAGGACAGGCTGACAGATGTCCCCAAGGTCGGCGCCCAGCCGCTGATGGCAGAGCGGGAAGCTCGGGTTGTCTTCCTTTGTGTCTGAGCAGTGGAGCCGTCTTTTGAACTTTGCCAGACGGGGGCTGTGCGTGCTGTGGGTCACTCCCACGGGGCCGAGGATGCTGGGGAGGACAGTCAGGAGGGAGAGCCTTGGGCTGCATCGTGACCGGGCGAGATTTCTCTGGTTCTGTGAAGGCGGGTGGTGGCATCTGCCAGACGGTGTCTGCTAGGGAACCTGAGCCACGTCTGGGCACCCTGGACTAATTCCACAGGGTGCCTGGGGCCTGCCCCAGCCAGAGGGTCTCAGCTCATGGGAGTCCTGTGGGACCGGCCTGGGTCCTAGCTGACTAGTCGCTCCAGTGTCACAGCAGATACACTCACTTTCTGGCCCCGGGTCCAGCTGGCTGGGAGTCCGTGCACTTGGGCATCCCAAGGCCTCGGAAGGGGATATATTTGGTCACAGTTGTGCAAGATGACAAATATGGGTACCCAAATAACTTAAAAAAGCTCCTCCACTTGCTATGCCCCAAGTTGAAAAAAAATTTCCCACCCAAATTGGTCTTGTTTGATTTGCTGTCTGAGTCGTATTTTACTCACAGGAAGGAGTGCTTGTCTCTGTGTATATTACATTTTACAGCCTACAAAATATATTCACAGCCAGCATCTCCTTGATAGCAAGCCTGGGCTCCAGGGAAGGCTTGCCGCATCCCTGTCCTGGAGATGAGAAAACTGAGGCTCAGAGAGGCTGGTGACTTGCCCATGAATGTGATGCTGGGAGGTCATGAGCCCAGACCCGTGGGACCAAGGAGCAGGAAAGGAATGGAAACCACAGCAGCGGCCTGGCCCTGGGCCCGCACATCCCTTGGGGCTCTGTTGCTCGGGTGGGAGGGGGGACGTGCTGCGTTTGTTCTCCAGTCCAGCTGTTCTAGATTACTCTCCATTTCCCCACCCAAATGCTCTCCTGCCTCAGGGCCTTTGTACATGCTGTCACTTCTGCCCGGAAGACTGTTCTCTTAGGAAACTTGCCCTCAGCCTCCAGGTCTCAGCTTATTTGCTCATTGATTCGTCCCACAGTGTTCACACATGCCATGCACGGTGCCAGGTGGTGGGAATTCAGAGTAAACAGGACAGATCAAGTGTGGCCAAGGTCAAGTGAGGAATAAAGCATAGACAGCAGGAAGGGGCTACTCTGGGAGGGGGAGGGCAGGGAGGAGGGGCCTGTAAAGGAAGACCAGGCAGGGGCACAGCAGGTTCAAAGGCCCTGAGGCAGGGAACAGCCTGGCTGTTGGAAGAACTGAAGGGTGATCTGCTTGGCTGCCTGGCTGAGATGTGAGGGCAGAATGAAATGCAGTGGGGAGGGTGGCACAGGAGGAGGCTAGGGAGAGGCAGGCCTGTTACTTGGCCATGATAAGGACTTGGAGTTTGAAATGAGCTTTAAACAGAGACAGCTTCTGACATATTCCTGAGCTCCCTGGGCTGCCGTGTGAGGAACAGATGACAGGATGGACATGGGGAGTGAGTCTGGAGTTGGAGGCTTTGTAGGGCTCTAGGGAGCAGTGATGGAGGCTTGGCCCTGGCAGGGGTGAGCAGCAGGCTTGGTTTCTCAGGTATTGTGGGGACACATCTCACTCAGAACACGATGAGGAGCTAGCGGCACAGCCTTGGGATCATGAGCATAAAGAAGGCTTTTGAATGTGTGGAATTGCTGTGAAGACCTAGGGAGAGGTGTGGATTAAGGAAGGGGGGAGGCAGCGAGGAGACCGAGGAGAAGGGCCAGTGAGCCAGCTGGGATCCAGGAGAGGGGCTTCCTAATGGGGACAAAGGGGCTAGGGGTGCTGAGCGTGCAAGGCAGGACAGGAAGGGCCACTGCACTGGGCCACATGGCTGGTGTCTGACCTTGGCTTTCATGGAGAGGTGGGGCCAGAGAGCCGTGGGCTGGGGGGAGCATGGGGGGAGGACCTGTAGACAGTGGAGGAGGGGGGCAGAGAAATGAGGCCACAGCTGTGGGGTGTGGAATGTGGGGTGGAGGGAGGTTTTTTTTTAAAGATGGGACACCAGAGGGTGTTTGAGAGCAGATGGGACAGTCTGGCGGAGGGGGAGCTGCTGGATCAGTCCTGGAAGGCGAGCCAGGTGGCCTGGACTGGGAGGAAGGACCTCCATGCCTGTGACTGAAAGGGGGGATGAGGTGTGGGAAGGAGTGGGGAGGGGGACTTGCTGGAGGAGGGAGGAGGAGGCAGCACCTGATGGCTGGAGGACTAGTGGGGGAGGCATGGGAGAGGGAAGATGGAGGGGGGAGGCACCCACTTCTAAAGCAGCGGCTGGAATGGCTGGGAAGATGCCACCAGGGGAAGATAAAGAATTTAGAGGGAGCCCTGGCTGGTGTGGCTCAGTGGGTTAGAGCATCGTCCATACACCGAAGGTTGAGGGTTCGATTCCCGGTCCGGGCACATACCTGGGTTGCAGGTTTGATCCCCCAGTTGGGGTGCATGCCGGAGGTGACCAATCGATGTTTCTCTTTCACATTAATGTTTCTCTCTCTCTCCCCCCCTTCCTTCCCCTCTCTCTGAAATTAATAAACATATCCTCAGGCAAGGATTAAAAAAACATTTAGAGGGAACCTTCTGTTTGGTGGTGGGATTTTCTCTAGCAATTTGCAGCTCCCGAGGCAGACTAGAGAAGTTGGGGATACCTCCTCTAGGAAGCTGTCCAGGCCTTCCCTCTGCTTGGTCAGGCCCCCTGGACCTCACCTTGTCTCTCGCCCTCAGTAAATGCTTATTAGCTGAGTGATCTGCATTCAAACTGCCAGGGAGAGGCGGAGCCTGGGCGGAGCCAGCCTTCCTGCAGCCCGTTCTTTGCTGGGTGGTACCATCCACCAGCAGCCAAGTTCTTTGCCAGGAACCCCATTAAGCCTGTTCACCTCTCAACACACAAGCCTTCCGTACCCCCACTTTACAGAAGGGGACATCTGAGGCTTGGAGAAGCACCTCGGCTTCTTCCAAATGCCAACGCCCTTCCCCCCACTTCCATCCCACCCTCTAACACACAAAGAAAGGAGCATTTAAGTAGGAGCCCTTGGCCTGTCTCTCAGACAGTGCATGGGGTCGTGTGCCCAGTGGGGAGGGCAGCCCCTTGAGAAGGGGGGCAGGGAAATGGGCTGTGAACATCAAGGGATGCTAGTGACAGAGGGGACCATCCACACTGGGGACCATCCATGGTAGGGCTACCCTTGGCCACTTTGAAAGAATGAAAATGGCACCTGTGTGTGGGTCCTAGTCTGTATCTGGTGGAAACATTTCCAGTCTGATTATGGTGTCCCTGGGATGAAGTCTGTTCTTAGGCCTTGGTGGCTCCTCCGCTGGCCCTGCCTCCTCTCAGCATCGTCCACCTATGCTCCCCCAACCCCCGCCACCCTGCCCCACACCCTGAGTTTCATTTACCCAGGACCCTGAACGTGCTGTTCCTGCTGGCGGAACCCCCTTCCCTGCCCTGACTGCCTTCCACTCCTGAACCCCTTGGGCTGGGGTTCTGGTTACCATGCCCCAGCCCCCAGACTGGCCTCCCTTGGCACTCCCTGGCACTGCTTGGTTGCTTGTGTAAAGCCTGGTCAGCCTCTGTCGCCTGTGCTGGATTGTAGGGTCTCCAGGGCCAGGACCATGTCTACCTTGTTGGGTGTTATATCCCCAGTGTCAACTTCAGAACCTCAAGGGGTGGGACATGGCTGCCAGAAAGCACAGGGCTGGTTTGAGCCACAAGGGAGGTGGATTCAGGGTGCTTGGAGCCTTTCGTAATAATCCAGCCACGGTGTTGAGCCGGACTGTGAACTGGCCCTTTCTGTGTGCATGTGTCCTTGAGGAGCAAAGGCTTGGGTGCACCTAGTGACTTGGCAGGGAATAGGGCACTCTCAGGGGACCAACCTGTCTCTTGAATACCTGCCTCTTGCAGCCATCACCCCAGAAGACTCCAGGAGGCAACCCTTCCTCTCCCACCACTTCCTCTAAAGGCCCTCCCACTTCTGCACACTTTCTGGTGCTTTCTGAGTCCCTTGTTTGTGACCTTTGCTGTTTGTTGTCTCCCCGGTCCTGTGGTCAGTGAGGACTGCTCCAACTGGGGAGTGTGTGGTCCGGGGAGCCAGGCTGCGCTGAGCACTTGGGCACCCACATGGCCTCAGGCCAGCAGGGGGAGCCCTCGAGCCACGAGTCTAGATCACCTCTCAGGAGAGCCGCCCCTGAGGGGCGCTCTGGGCTCCTCTGCCTCTTGCCGCCCAAACAGGCCCAGGCCCAGGGCCAAGGCCAGAGCAGGGGAACCAGCCTGGGCGGGAGCGGGGGCAGGCTTCCTATTCACCAGACACAGGTGGCCTCCCAACCTCCCCAAGCTCCTGTTTCCTCACCTGTAAAATGGGAACAGTTCCAGTTCCAGCTGCTTCCTTGGTTCGCACCACACCACCAGGAGAGGCCCCAGTGGGCATCTGTCAGCGGGAAGCCCTGGGCCGATGCTGGGGAGATGTGAACAGACAGCAGAGCTGCTCGGTGCTGTGGCTCTCTGAGGAGGAAGCTTGTCTGGGTTCCGTGTCCCGAGTCTGCACGTAATGACAGTGATGATGTCTGATTGATCATGTAACTGATTGGTAATGTAACCCATTGGTGATGTAATTGATGGATCATGTAACTGACTGATCATGTAATGAACTGATAATGTAATCGACTGATGATGTAACTGATTGATAATGTAATTGATTCACTGTCAGCAATCTGCTTGGTTGGCCTTAGCATGTGTGAGCTTGAAATTATTCTGCAAGAGGTGTCTTAATCCCCATCCTATAAATCAGGGGTGGGGAACCTTTTTTCTGCCAAGGGCCATTTGGGTATTTATAACATCATTCACAGGCCATACAAAATTAACTCAAAAATTAGCCTGCTATGTTTGGTCAGGCTAATTTGGTGAGGCGTGTAACGTTAGCTGGTATTGATTTCACGGGCCAGAGTTCCCCACCCCTGCTAGACGAAGAAGTTAGGGACCTAGAGCTGTGGGTGCAGCTGGGAGGTGGCAGAGTTGATTCCTGAACTCAGATCTGTGGTGCCTGGGAGCCGTCCTCTGCCTCCCTGGGCCTCAGTTTCCTCTCCTGAACAAAGAGGGCAAGATGTTCCAGCCTCCAGACTCTAACACCCCAGGTGGTGAGGCCCCTCCCTCCAGGCCCCCTCCCCTGGAGCCTGTGGGAAGAATGGACTCCTAGGGCTGGTGTTCATCCTTGGACATGGTGAGAGTCCTGAGACCAGTGGGGGGTGGGGCAGCCCCCAGGACTGCGCCCCTCCTTGCCTGCCTTGACTCTCCTTCCTGCCCACCCCACTCGCCCCTGCAGCGTTTCTGAAGGGCCTGAGTGACAAGCAGCGGGAGGAACATTACTTCTGCCAGGACTTCATCAGGCTGAAGAAGGTCCCGACCTGGAAAGACACGGCGAAAGGTAGGCCCGCTGGGGAGGCCCTGCAGGCCACTGGGCAGGCAGCCGCTTCAGATCCATTTTGGGGAGAATTGTACGGACAAGGCCAAGAGGAACGGCAGCAGCACTTATGCGCGCTTGCTGTGGACAGGGTACCTTGCGAGCGTCCCCTCATTTAATTATTAACACAGCCTGAGGGGGGTTTGGTTTTTACCTCATTGCATTGTTGGGAGGCTGAGCCCAGACCTGCCGTCACGTGGCGGTGGAGCTAGGATTTGTAGCTGTGGCGGAGTGGCTTGCAGGGGTGTGTGCTGGTGAGTGCCCAGGCCCTGCAAATTGTAGTCCTGGTCACCTGGGCAAGTCACTTAACCCACCTATGCCTGAGTGCCACATCTGTAAAATGGGATGGGTGATGACACTGGACCGGTGCCTAGCGTTACTATGAAAATTCCCGCCCGTGTGTGCTGCGCGTGCAGGTGCTCAGTCAGTGTAGGCTGTCGTCAGTCCCCCCGGCGGCTGCCTCTGGAGGAGGAGGGAGTTGACGGAGGCCCCTGGCCTGTGGGCACTGGTGGGTCGCCCTGCAGTGGGGGCCTTCCTGTGACCCCCACCTCAGCCTCTGCTTGTTCCAGGGTTGACCGGGAAGGTGGAGGAGCCCAAGTACAAAAAGGACAAGCATCTCAACGAGAAGCTCTCCCTGTTCCGGGGTGATATCACCAAGCTGGAGGTGGACGCCATTGTCAACGCCGGTGAGTGGAGGCTCCTGGCAGCCTGAGCCAGAGACCTGGTTGCCTTGTCACCTTTGCTCTGGTCTGTCATGCCAGGCATGGGGGGCGCCACCTGGCTCCAGCAAGGCTCGGGTGACTGGATGAGATGGCCTGCTGGCGCCACGGTAGCCCAGTGTGTCGGCTGAGTGGACTCCTGTTCCCCTGAAACCCTGACCTGCTGTGTCGGGGGCGCCGCGCTGAGCTGCCTCACAGCTCCGAGACCCATTAGCGGCCGGGAAGAGAGAGCCTGGCTGGAATCGCGCCGGGCTGCCCTTCCAGGAAGGCGGAGGCCCCTGACACTGCTTTCCTTCCTCTGCCTCCCGCCCACACTGTCCACCGACAGGAGCAGGCAGGGAGCTCGCTGAAGGAAGGGTGGGGGCAGAGGCCCCTGAGCCCCAGGCTCAGCTTCCTGTGGTGGCTCCTGCTGGCTTGGCAGTTTATTGTGATGAGTCGGGGAGACTGCTGCTCTGTCCCCTCCAGAGGAGGGAGGAGGGTGGCCGCTCTTCTCCCAGCAGTGGTTGTCTGGCCAAGGTCAGGAGCAGGGTGTCAAGGGGCGGTCAGGTCCAGCCGGTGTGCAGGTGGTTCATGGGACAAAGGTGAGTGGGGCGAACCAGCCCTTGCTCACCTGCTTGCTGAGCATCACAGCAAGGAGCCTTTCTTGGAGCAAGGTTTGGGGACCTTCTACTCACAGGAAACTGCTGTGCCGGACCCCTCCCGCCTGCACAGTGTCAGGCACCCCGGAAGCATCTCCAGTGTCCTCCCTTTCACCTTGGGCTTGTGGTTGTCGTGTTTGACCCAGTGCTGGGCAGGGAGTGGGGTCGTCAAAGGACTCTGGGACATGGCGGTGCCCATGCTGAACTGGCTAAGCGACTAGGCTTTCGGGACCCGGGGAGAGGCGGCTCCTGGCTGCTCTGGGCCTGCTTGTTTGTGATCTGGGTTGTAATTCTGGCAGTGGCCTCACTCTGTGTGTCTCCCTACTGATGTTTGCAGAACTGTGCAACCACACGGGTGTTCCTGTCTCGGTACGCAGGCGACCGGTCACACAAAGATAGGAGTTACAACTTGGAGCAGCAGGAGCTTGGGTCACCTTTGGGTTTCTTCTGCTGAATTTGCTCCTTTCCCTTGGGCCTCTAGGATGGGGGGTGGCAACGAGGTCTGTGAGTCCATCTGGGGAGACATGGAGCTAAGACAAGCCAAGCTGGGTTGGCAGATGTCATAGCAGCCCAGAGGAGAAGGGCGTCCTTGCTGCCTGGACCCAGAGGGGTTGGCCTGGGGTAGAGGGACCAAGCCTTGGGGCCATGGCTAAAGGGACAGTCTGCTTAGTCACCAGCAAGGGTGTGGGAGGCACCCTGCTCTCCTTGCTGAGCAGCACAGTAGCCAGAGGGAAAAGTGGGGCATCTTATCAGCTCCTTTCCAGCTGGGTGGGTAGCTGGCGGGCCAGGAGGGAGGGTGGGAGGACCAAGGCGGGGTGTCGGTGGGATACAGATGGAGCAGGTGGGGGCTCTGGAGGGCGGCAGCGTGATTGATGGCCCTTCCTGAGTGCCCTTGTGCCTGGCCAGCCTCCGAGAGCAGCGGCTCTGGCAGCCTCTCACCCACTCAGAGAGCACTTTGGTCCTGGCTTCGTTTGGCTGCACCTGGCTGGGAGTGGCAGCATTTGCACGTCTCTGCGAGGGCTCCCCTTTCCATGCACCTGCCTGCACTCCTGTTTCCTCCTCTGCACGGGGGGAGTGGTAGGAAGTCCAGCTGTGGGTGTTGGGGGTCACTAGGAGCTGATGCTCGTGAACTGTGATGCGCACGCGGCGTGAACCGAGCGCCTTGGCACCTGCCGCTGCTGGCGGTGCTGGAATCGATGCCATCGTCATCATCGCCGTCGTCACGCTGGCATCCGCGCTGCCCTGGCGAAGAAAGGGGATGCTGGTGCTTTCTCCTCCCTCTGCTTGCCTGTTCACCCAGCCCCTCTTGGCGTGTTTTCCTGGGATCTTCTTTTTTTTCTAGAAAGAGTCTCGCAGCAGGGAGAACCCAGAACCTGCCTGGAACCCCAGGGAATGGGGGAGTCTGGCCCTTGGACTTGGGGATCCCACACAGGGCTTGCGCCCCCACCCCCTCTGGCCATTCGTCCTGGTATTTACCCAGCCCTGGTATTCGGGTGGTCTTGGCTCTGGTGAGACCTCAGGGGCCCTTGGTGGTCTTGGCAGGAGGCCTCACACCAGGGGTCCTCCCTCTGGCCTTATCCCTGGGGACCCACTGTCTTGGCTGAGGCCGTCCACTACCCACCAGGGGGCAGCAGAGATCGCGGCCCCCACACCCAGCAGCGCCCGTAAATCAGCCTGTTTATTAACGAATAAAAGTCGCGGCATCGTGGGGCTTTTCCGGGCTGCATAAATCTGATCTGTGCCTCGTGAAACCCATATGTGCTTAATTCATATGTAAAGTTTCAAGCAGGAAGAGAATACGTGTCCATTAAATTCTATTTGACTTGATTATAATCATTAGCCGTGAATAATTGCTTCTCAGCGACGACCACGGAGCCACCACAAAGGGAAAAAGGAGAGAGCAATTATCCAGGAGTGAAGATTTTAAAATTTTTAGTTTTGAAGCCAAGGGCAATGTTGGCCCCATAGGGGTCAGTGGCCCATGGGGACCGGTGGGGGTTGGACTGGGCTGGAGGCTCGAAGTCAGCAGCGGAGCTTCTGGATTTTGTAGGGGTGTCTCTTTTTGGCCCTGTGGTTGGAATGGGGGATGGGGAAGGTGCCATCACTGCCTGGGCTTTGCTCCAGTCGCAGGGACCATGGGGCGGGGTGGGGCATGGAGAGCTGGGACGGGCCTATGAGAGAGAGGTAGTTGGGACCCCCAAACCCCTTTCATCCTAAAGAGCCTTGGGCTCTCAGGAGGACCCTGGGGATCCGTGGAGAGGGCAGGAGCCAGGTGCCCTCTCTGCCTGTGGGCCTCACTCCTCAGTGCCCCCCAGAGGGACTCCTCCCTTGGCCTCTCGGGATTTTGGAAAATCCCATTCTGTTTCCGAACTGGTCTGGTCCCCTGGCATTGGAAGTCCAGGACTGACTTTTACCTCACTTTGCTGGTATTTGAGATGTGACTGGGGGGTATGTGGGTGTGTATGTGTGTGTGGTGTGATGTATATTATACGGCATGTGTGGTCCGGGGCAGAGGGGAGGAGGAGGACTGCCTGGCTGGTGGGTCGCAGGGCTCGAAGTCACAGGGTAGGACCAAATCCCCCACGTCCCCAGGCACAGCGCAGGCATCCCTGGATCCTCGGCCCAGCCGGCCAAGGCCGCTTGTTCAAGCAGCACCCAGAGCCTTAGGCTTTCCCCGTCTGTGCTGGCCACGGCTCTTGCCCACGGGGGCACACCGCATCCATCTTAATTAAATTGGACGGCTACGCTGGCAAGATAAGCCAGGAAGCCCCTGGAGGCCCCTGCTCTGGAGCAGGAGATTCTGAGGGGTGGCTTGGCCTACAGCCCCCAGGCTGTGTCCGGGGGGAGCCACGTCTGGCATCTCTTCCAGGTCTGGAGGTCTCTACCTTGGAGGGTGCTTTGGTTTCCAGAGTCTTTGCCATTGTGGGGGGGGTGGGGAGCGTGACCTTGACTGGTTCTTCATTGCCCTTGAGACTCCCAGTGGCCCCTAGTTCTCGACAGACAGCTGAGGAAGTGTCTCAGCACAAAGAAAGACCCCCGTCCTTGGCCAGCCCAGGGGCTGGGCTTCTGACTCTGGCCTTCAGGCATAACAGGACCGAGCAGGGATGAATGTGACGCTTTGTACAAAGACAGAAAGAATCTTTCACTTCAAAGGTGTCTCCGGCCAGCGAGTCAGGGCCATGGGCACAGAGATCAGGAGCTGGGTCAGAACTCCAGCGTTCTTGCCAAGTGGTTCTGCAGCCTCAGGCCAGGTACGTCTGAGCCTCTATTTCCTCGTCTGAACAATGGACCCTCATTGGTTCCATCCATGGTGGTGTGAGGATGACATGAGTTCAGGCTCATCCGGTGCTGGGCCCAGGGCCTGGCATGTAGGGAGCCCCCAGGAAAGTCTTACTGGGAAGTCAAGAGCAAGAGCAACTAAGTAGAATTTAATGGGACAGAGTACTGGGAACAAGGTCTAAACAAAATGCCATGTGATGCCGCAGGGACCAATTAATTCTGCAGGGAGGTGGCGGGAGGTGAGGCGGGTCAGTGAGGCCTTTGAGGGGCCCGGGCATGCCAGCCAGGCCATGCAGACTGGGTGGGAAGCCATGTTTCACAGTGACAGGCTGGCCTCACTGGGAGTTTTGTAAGCCGCTTATTTATTTAAAATAAAGCATGAAGTGGCACTCTGTTTCCTTAAGTCTTGGGGCTTTGATTTGTGGTCTGCCAGCCGCTTATCGTCCCCCTCCTCCAGCCAAGTCAGCCAAACTCCTTGCTTCATCCCCCTGCTGCCTGGAGGGCCCAGAGGAGCCCGGCCCCCTCGCCGTTCCTGGGCCACCACTCGGAGTCAGTGATTTAGAGACCGCCTTGATGGACTAGCAAGCAGGGGGCCGGGGACACAGACTGCCTTGTGGGAAGTGATCTGACGCTAAACTGTCGCCGTAAATCGCTTTATCTGTCACTTCAGATTTAAATGTGTTTGCTGAGGCTTGCCTCCACCGCCGACGGCAGCAACCTCTCTGCAGCGAGCAGGGGTGGGTGCGGGTGGGGGCCGGTGAGCAGCAGCAGATCTTGCTGGGCCTGTTCCCTGGGGAGCACAGGGTGAGGACTGGCCCCTCCCTCGGAGCTGAGCCCTCTGTGCCCACCCGAGGCATCTGTGAGGCAGGTAGGACTATGAGCCCCGTTTTCAGTGATCAGACCAAGGCTCAGACAAAGAGAGAATGTGCCCCAGCTTGGCAGGGGACTGAGCTGCAATTTGAACTCACGTGTGGCCTTTCCTTCATTCAGCCGATGTATGTGGTGGGTGTGCTGTGTACCAGGCATTAGGATAGGCCCTGGGCTACAAGAGACAATCTCTATCCAAAATTCGGGATGAGACATGTGAATGGCAAGGGACAGCAAAGTGTATGAGGGATGGGGGTCCTGCTTACGGGGTGAATGTCGGGGGGTGGGCAATCAGGAAGACTACCTGTAGGAGGAGGCACTTGAGCCAAGAAGAGGGAAGCTGAGTCAGAAGCTGGACAAGGGCATTCCAGGGGCAGAGAAGGGGAGTGCTGGCAGGGAGGGATGAGGTGGGTGGGACTTGGGCAAGCCCCGAGGTGCTTGGGCTGAGCTATGGCCAGTCCTGAGCTGAGGGTCTCCCTCCAGATCTAGGCTGTATTCACACCCATGCCACCTCTCCTGGACTGCTGGTGTTCTATCAGCCCCACCGCATCAGTGGGGAAACTGAGGCTCAGAGACGTGAAGCACCTTGCTTAAGGACACACAGCCAAACAGCAGTGGTGCTGGGAGGGGAGATTTTCCAGATTCCAGAGCTTCCAGGAATTTTTTTTTTTTTTTTGAAGGTGGATGAGAACACTTCTTCTTCATTCTGGTTGAAAATTTGGGTCCCCAGAGTGGGTGTGTCTCACTGCAGGGGAATGGAGAAGTAGGGTGGGTTAGTGCAGCAGGTGGTCAGTGTAGAAAAGATGGGACCAACATCTGGGTCCAGGTTCCTTGGCCTCATGAGGCCTCGTAGTGGGCTCCAGCCCCCCTCGCTGGCTTGGTTGTCCTGTATCCCAGCCCCTGTCCCCAGCGTGCCCCCAGAGCCCCTGCTTCTGGGCTGGGGGCAGCTTGTTACTGAGTGTTCCCTTTGGGCCAGGGGCTGCCCCACGGACTGCATTTCCCTCGTTTTACAGACAAGGACACTGAGGCACGCACAGTCACAGCGCTGGTCAAGGCAGAGCTAACCCTCCCCTTCGGGACTTAGGGATGCAAGCTGGTTCGCTTCTTCAGAAGCTCCCTCTGGCTAGTGGTGAGGGGCACAGTTGACCAGGAAAGCCAGCCGGGAGGCCTGGGGTCCACGTGGCCCCCTCCCCACATTAGAAAGCCCAGAGTCCCCGAGAAAGAGCCAAGGCCTAACTTCCACCACTGCAAGAGGAGGGTAGCTCATTTCCACAAGGTCGGAAAGCGGTTACATAAATTCATAAATGATGGATTCCTCCTGAATTATTGAGATTCCCTGGAGGCCTCACCGGGCCTGGTCCAGAGAGCCGAGCGTTGGCCGGTGGGCGGGACTCACGGACCCTGGAAGGCCCTTCAGTCCCCAGTCTTCTGGCAGGCCTCCCTGTCCTTCCACAGGGATGGGAGGGGGGCCCTGGGCCCTGGACCCATGACTCTTTCTCCTGGGTCTCAGTAAGTGTTTGTTGGATGAAGGAGTTATCCGATGCCTTTGAGAGCAGTCAGACAGCGGGAAGGACTGGCGAACCTGCGACCCCTCTGGGCCCCTCCTCCCGCCTCAGCCCAGGCTCCCCCGCGCCCACCTTGGCGGTCACAGCAGTCAGGGCTAGGAGGCCAGCGCCTTTCACGGATGAGGAGATGGACACGCGGGCTGCCTGGGCGGTCCCGGCTCTGTGCGAGGCTCTGGGACTCCAGGCTGTGACTCGGTACCTGTCCCCCGGCATTTGCAGTCTCAGAAGACAGGAGATACCTGAAGCACAGAGAGGGAGGGCGAGCTGCTCAGGGTCACACAACAGAAAAGTGGCAAAGCGGGCCTTCCTGAGTCCCTGCGCTGGGCCCTTCCTTTCTCCTTGGCCTTTTCTCCGCACCGTGACAGACCGTGGTCAGGGCTCTGCTGCCCACCCCACCCCGCCGAGCGGCCCTGAGCATGCCCGGCCTGGCTCCTCCTGTCCTTGAGGCCGCGTGGCCTCAGCCCCCGTGTCCCCGAAGCGCTCACGCCGAGCATGAGCTGAGGAGACCAGAGCTTGTGGGAATGTGTGTGTTTTGAAATTAATGGGGACCATTAAATTGGCCGAGCATGAAAAGGGCTGGATTTGTAACCCTTGGCTTGTTCTCCGGAATGATCCGCCAGCGCTTGGCAAAGGGCTGTCCAGTAGGCTTCCGGCCTCCCCAGGAGCTGTGGCTCGCCTGCCCATTTAACAGGAGGGCACCCTGTATCCCTAAGAGGTGAAGGGGTCTGGCACAACATGTGGAAGCCACCCAGGAACTGGGGTTCCCTTCTCTCCCTCTCAACACCCAGCTCTGTGCGGACAACATGGTTTGCTGGGGTGTTGAGTTGAATCCTCTCTCTCTAGACCCCTAGGGTGGGCTCACACACATGCCAGCCTCAGCCCCTAGTGCCTCCTGGGTGAGGCAGGCCTGGTCCCAGCATGGGGTGGCCTCTAGGATGTCACGTGTCTTAAAAGAGAGTCAAAGGCTCCATCCCTGTTTCCTCACCTCCCCGCTTCTCCTCTCCACTGTGTACCAGCTGTGTGACCTTGGGCGAGTCACTGAACCCCTCTGAGCCTGTTTTCTCGTCTGTAAAATGGGGATAAGAGCGCATTAGGATCTTTGCCCTTGGGTTGTTGTGAGTGTGAAAGGAGTCAGCTCTGGGACAGAGTGCACCCTTGACAAGGGCCAGCCCTCTGCTCGCTGCTGTGGCCGTTGCCACCTCAGGTTGCCGGCTGCTCACCCCCTCGGGACGGGGCCTGCTGTACACCCAGAGCTCCGTTGCCCTGGGGACCGGGTCTGGCTCCTCCAGCCGCTGAGCAGGCTGAAGGCATCTCCTTCTTGTCCTTTCTATGGTGACCCGAGCCCCAGGGTAATAGAAGGAGGGGCCCCGTCTTGACCCCCAGTCTTTCGTATGTGGGGTTTCCTCACTGTGAGGGTGCAGGGCAAGCGGCCTAGGCCCCTCCCCCACCTCTGCAGTAGGACTCAGTGTCGGCTCTGCCTTCCATGGGAAAGAGGGTGTGCGTCACATGGGAACAGTCTGTGCAGGGTAGACCGGGAGCAGGGCGGGGGGCACCCCCTTCCCTGGGACGCCCATGACCGAAGTGCCCCCTGTCAGAGCTTGGCCGTGGCTGAGCTGGAGCTGGTGGGGTCCAAGCCGTCTGCAGACACCCCTGCAGCCCCCAGCCCACCCTTCCTCTCCCCTCTTCCGGGTCTGCCTTTGTTTCAGAAGCTCACCTTTCAGGCTTATTTATGTATTTATTTATTTTGCAAATGATTTATCCCGATGCATCCTCAGGCCCTGGTGGCTGCAGCGGCACCATCATGGCCCCTTCCCTGGTGGCTCGATCCGTTGCTTATTGAATGGGTACAGCTGTCCTGGGCGGCTGGGCCTGAGCCAGAGGGGCTGGGTGTGGCGTGGGCCAGTCTCAGAGGCCCTGGAGGCCAGGGCTGTGGCTGTTCTCAAATAGGCTAAGGTAAAATCCAGTTCCACTAACTGTTTCTCCAGGCCTCAATTTCCACCTGTGTGCCTGTCTCATGGGAGGATTAAGAAGAAAAATGAATTACTGCCTGTAATGCCTTGCGTACCATAGAGGCTCGGTAAATGATAACTATTGTTCTTTTTTTTTATCCTCACCCGAGGACATTTTTGCATTTGTCTTTAGATAGAGCAGGAGGGAGAGAGTGAGGAAAAGAGAGAGAGAAACGTCAATGTGAGAGAGAGACACATCAAGTGGCTGCCACCCACACCACCCCAACTGGGGCCAGGGACAAACTGCAACCGAGGTACGTGCCCTTAGCGGGAACTGAACCTGGAACTCTCTGGTCCGCAGGCCGATGCTCTAACTGCTGAGCCAAACCAGCCAGGGCATAACTATTGTTCTTATTAGTGAGGTTTACTTCACCACCTACCATGCCCTTGGAGGGGCGGGGTCCTCTGAGCTCCGTCTGTGTGTGGATAGGGTTCAGCACATGGCTGGTGCCCATTGCTTTGGGGTGGCCGGGAACTCCTGCCTCGTAGCTCCTGTGGCCAAGGACCCTTGGGCAGAAGTAGGCTGCCCAGTGGACACATGCTGGGCAGGGGAGGGGACACAGCTATTTATGTGCATTTATGTCAGGAAGCAGAAGCCAGCGAGGACTCTGGAACAAGGAGCTTGGGGGCTGCAGACCCGAAGGAGGACGGTCCTGGAACGTGGAGCCTGGTGGGCTGTGGAGTGGGAGGCAGTGAGCACAGGTGGGGCTGAGGTTGCAGGTGGGCACTGGAGGGCCCCCCTTCCTCTGTTAGGACACCAGGCTGGCACTGCCACTTTGGTTCATTAAAACCTCATCAGCTTTGCCCTGGCTGATGTGGCTCCGTGGTTAGAGTGTTGGCCTGCACACGAAAGGGCCAAGGGCATGTACCTGGGTTGTAGGTTTGATCTCCGGCGCCTGTTGCCACGATGCTTTTCTCCTCTCTCTCTCTCTCCCTCCCTCCCTTTCTCCCTCTCTTCCACTCTCTCTAAACTCAGTGGGAAAATATCCTCAGGTGAGGATTAACAACAAAAAAACCCACCAGCTGCACCCTGCTCCCAATGGCAACAAGTGGCCCTGGTACAGAGCACCCATCCGTCTCTCCATCGCTGCTCCCTCCCCCTCTCGGACACTGTAATTGCCATAAAAATAGTAGCTTAGCTGCGCATAGCATGTGGGAAGAGAGGCCGGCTGTCGGCCATTCCCCCTGCCAGCAGGGCTCGCGTCTGTTTTATTATTGCCGCCTGGCTGTATTTCACGATGGTTTAAACATCATCAAACGCCACATCCCTTTTGAAAAGCAAGAGCTACCTTGCTGAGGATGTTGAGGAGAAACAGGAACATTAAAATCTACGAAGCAAATGGCCCAGAATTGACATTTGCGATGGGAGCTTTGCAGCTTCAACTGTTAAAGGGGCTAAATCCTGTCTGGCAGCTGGCAGGGAACTTTCCTGGGTCAGGGCCAGAGCCTTGGGGTTTGGCAGAGTGGGGCCCAGGGGGTCGGAGGCAGGGCCAGGGGTTGATGGAATTCTAGGGTCACCTGACCACCTCTCAGTTCCCTGTGGGCCTTGACCTTCACTCAGCCTCATCTCCCTCCCAACAAGTCGGGTGGGAGCCCCCTCTGGTGTGCAGAGCAGGGGGCTGGGGGCTGGGGCTGGGGGGTTGAAGTGGGGGCGTATCAGGGGACACACATAGGACAGGGCAGCTGTGGCCCCTTACGGGCTCTTGTGAACTTGACCAGGATATACCCCTCCCCTAAACCTTGGTTTCTTCGACTGTAAACCTGGCAGAGTGACATCCCCTCAGAAGGTGATTGAGAGGCTCCAGAGGCTGCATGCAAATGCGACAAGTCATTGGAACTGAATGAATGGTGACTGTTATCGCTGAGGAAGTGGGCGTTTGAGCTGGGATCGACTTTTAAAAAATGTTTAACCCACCCATTTCCATCGAAATATAGGTACAATAAACCGGGGAACCATTAAAATAGGGGGAAAAAAGGAAGAAGAAGAAGAAGCAAGAGACTAGGGAAGGCACTGAGCAGGGCATCTAATAAGGACACGCCCCCTGCTCTTAGCCACACCGGGAGCCTTTTGTCCTGGACGCCCTTGGCACGTGCCTTGCAGGCTGTTAGCCTCTTGCTGGGTCCCTGGTTGTGGCCCTCCACTCAGCCGTCCCACCTGCCACTTGATGCTGTTGTCTCGCCTCCCAAGGGAGGCAGCAGGACTGCCTTTGCGTGTTATGCTCTTCATGGCTGCTCAGGGCAGTTTGGCTCCTGGAACCTACCTTGGTCTCAACCAGATCAAAACTAGGTTGAGCAAGTCTATTACAACTGAATATGAAAAGGGGAAAACGTGGCTTTGAGCTTCCTGGCAGCCATAGCAAAATGTGAAGCAAGACTTTAGGTTCTGTAATTCCAAACTTGGCAATCGATTTAAACATCAGCTTAACGCCTCTTTCTCATTCTTTCTGCTCTCTCCCTTGTTTTCGCATTCTCTCGGTCCGTTACCCTTACCCACTGTTGTTTATTTTTCCTTGTAGATGCTTCTGCCCTGCTCCAGATCCCTCTCCGGTCTCACTCCCTAAGTGCACCTCCCCTCACATGGCTTTGCTTCCGACCTGGGAGGCGTCCTCTGCCCTCTTGTTTGTCGCTGTCCATTCCAGGTCCACTGGCCTGGCCTCTGGGCCCCTTGCCTTGCCCAGGCCCACTGGGACTGCCTTTGCAATTTCTCTCATGTGAGCCAGTGACTAATAAGGGTTGCCTATGGGGGGCCGGCAAAAGCTTTCCCTCCTTAATATGGCAGTTTAAAAATGTGTCACCATCGATTTGAAGAAAAGGCTTGTTCCTGCTGAGAAAAGCGGCCTGGAGATTCGTCTCGCCTTAGGAATCACACAGGCAGCTGCATAAATTCCAGAACCACCGAGCTCTCCATGCAAATGCTGGCTCACAGACCCATAGCCGGTGCTCCCAGGGGCTGGCAACCCACTCCCCTACCCTTCCCGTTCCTGCAGAGACCAAAGGGGGCCCCTTGCAGGGGAGGGGGATCCTGGTTGGAAGATCCTCTCTCTACCTCTTTGTAGTTAAGCCGGAGCTGAGCCCATGGCTAATTCCATGTCATGACATGTTTTAATCCTGAAGGAGAACAAGGATGAGTGACTTCTGAGAGGGGCTCCTGAGAGCCAGATGAGTGTCCCCCCCACACCCAGGGGGCCCTCCCTAACCCTCGGCTGTGGATCTGCCCTGAAGGTGGGGTTTTTACTGCCCGATGCCCTGTCTTCTGACAGTTTTTCATCCTTTCCTGGAAGAGACCATGGGGGTCATTTGGTCCATCCCCCTGCCTCCAGACAGACCCTCTCCCCTCTGGTTGGTGGGCCTGCCCCGCTATACTTCGCTCTCATACTGGCCCAGCCTCTTGCCCAGCAGCAGCGGACAGCGGTCCCACCTGGTCCAGCCACGCTCTGGGCCTAGGACAAACATCATAAAAATGAGCTGGCTGGTTTGGCTCAGTGTCGGTCTGCGGACCAATGAGTTGCGGGTTTGATCCTGGTCAAGGGCACATACCTCAGTTTTGATTCGTCCCGGGCCATGATGGGGGTCATGAGGGAGGCAACCAGTCAATGTGTCCCTCTCATGTCAATGTTACTCTCTCTCTCCCTATCTCTCCCTCCCACTCTATCTGAAGATAAATAGACAAATACCCTCAAGTAAGGATTTTAAAAAATGATCTGGGAGCCCTGGCCGGTTTGGCTCAGCGGTTGGAGCGTCGGCCTGCGGTCCGGAGAGACCCGGGTTCGGTTCCCGCTAAGGGCACGTACTTCGGTTGCACTTTGTCCCCGGCCCTGGTTGGTCGTGCGGGTGGCAGCCACTCGATGTGTCCCTTCACGTCGATGTTTCTCTCTCTCTCTCCCTTCCTCTCTCTCTCCCTCCCACTCTATCTGTACAAAAAAAAAAAATGGAAAAATATCCTTGGGTGAGGATAAAAAAAAATAAAAAAAAAAATAAAATAAAATAAAATAAAAAAAATAAAAATAAAAAATGATCTGGGAGGTGGCTTTCAATACTCCCACTTTTCAGGTTGAGAAGCTGTGGAGCAGGGCTGTTATGGACTTGTCTCCAGACAGGTCAGGAAGCTTGACCCACATCTGCTCACTGTGGTCCTGGGTGCTCTCCTCCGTCACATCACCTTGGAATGAATGAGTGAATGAAGGAGGGGGATGGGCACGTGGTAACCACTTGTAGTTCTAGGTGTCCTTCTGGTCAGTGGGTGTGGTGGCAGCTCAGGATGGGGGTGTATTTGGAGAGCTTGGGGGGGGGCTGAGCTTTCCAGGTCCCTGTAGGGCCCCGGTCACTTCTGTCATCCAGAGGTCACAATGACTGCTTTGTGACAGTGTTATTTGCCCTTCGGAGGGCTCACTCAGGCACGGTGCAAAGCAGGATGATAGGCTTGGCTGCCCAGGACGCTCACCTGGACACCCTCAGCACACACAGCCTCTGCTGCTCTGGCCACTGTGGAGTGACCTTGGCCGGCACCAGGACAGTGGCCTGCAATCTGTACTCGCTTAGTAGTGGAGTTTGGGGAAGGGGGTGGCATGGGGATCCAGTGCCTTCTCCTGGTTTATGGGGAGCTGGTACAGCGTGAGCAGGGGAATCAGAGAAGAGGTATGCAAGCAGTTTGCCGCCTCCCTGGCTGCTGTGGGTCCCTTGGAACATGTGCTGAGCAGCCAATTAACACCTGGTGCAGGGAAGTCTTCGGGCTGGCCCTGAGCTGCGGGCCCCCAGCTGCAGAAGGGGCCCCACGAGGGCTCCCGGCTGTCATTACTCAAGGAAAGGAGGGGCTTTATTTTTCCAGGCTCCCTAAATGTTATTGCCTTTATAGGCTTTGAGAATCAGTTTTATGGCCTGTGTTGTCTGCTGACATTCGGAAAGCATGGGAAGGAAAATAAACCGCCGGGGTTACTCCTGGCTCCGAAAGGTCAGCTGGCAGAGGGCGAGGGGGCAGGGCTCAGATGTGTTCTCCTGGGCCTGGGTCACTTCTAAAAAAATTTTTTTTCTTTATTGATATATTAGAGAGACAGAGGAAGGGAAAAGGAGATAGAGATGGAAACATGGATGAGAGAGAACATCGATTGGCCGCCTCCTGCATGTCCCCCACTGGGGATCTGGCCCACAACCTGGGCATGTGCCCTGACTGGGAATTGAACTGGTGACCTCTTGGTGCAGGGGTCAACACTCAACCACTGAGCCACCCCGGCCAGGCTGGGTCACTCTTTAGGTGGGGACCATTGTAACTGGAAGCAGGAAGGCAGGGATGGTGTGTGCCAGAGGGGGGCCCTAGAATTCTGGTGGGAGAGTTAGCCTGGGCCGTTGGGACCTGCCCCTTTTGTTGGATGGTTCCCGCAGAACTGGCCTGGGATGGTGAAAGTCATCCTTTCCTCCCTGGTGCCCAGCTACACCAGCTGGCTCCCTTGAGTGCCATCAGGGGCACCCTGCCAGCCATAGGCAATGTAGACACCTCATGTAAGTAAAGAATAAGCCCTCTGGGTTTTGCCAGCTGAGATGCAGGCCTGGCAGGGGCTCCCACCTGCAGAAGGTGCTTCGTCTTCCAGCAGAGTCGGCCTTTCAGGAACTGGGGGTGGTGGTGTAGAGATTTAGTGGGAGCCCCCAGACACCCACACCGACCTTCCTCCTTTTCCAGGGACCAAGGACCCTGGAGGGGAGGCCCTGAGGGTCTGCCCCGAGAGAAGCTGCTTCTCTACTCTTAATATGCGAAGAGCTCCCACAAATCAATAAGAAAAATAGGCAAAAGATGTGGACAGGCAATTCCCGGAAGGAGAAAAACAAATGGCCAGTAAACAAGTGAAAAGATGCAGAACTTTGCAAGTAATCAAGAAAAGGCTAATTGAAATAAGAGACATCATTCTTCTCCCTGGAGCGGACGGTTGGCAGCCTCGCTTCCTGCAGATGCAGGTGCAGCTGCAGGTGCGCCCTTCCTGGCTCACCGCCCGTGGCTCGCGCCAACCCCCCACATAGTAGGTGCTTAGAAAGACTCGGTTTGTGCCAGAAAACACATAGAACTTCTCTCTGCTCACAGTAAGTCTCAGCAGGGCCGTCACCACCACCTTCATGTCCCTTGCTTGCCTCCGCCACACCTGATGCTGGGTGTTCCTGGGAGGGAAGCAGGGAGGGTGGTTGACTCCCCATCGCCAGTCCCCTGCGCCTGGGGGTCTACACGCTCCCTTGGCTGTGGCCCTGGTCTCTGTGGTCCTGGCCTCTCCTGGGGTGGAGGCTGCTTCCTGCTATTTGGGGCGGTGCTTCTGGGTTTCAGCGCCCTCTGCAACCTCGTGGCTGGTGCCAGGGCCACAGTGCACACTGTGGGGTGAGGTGGAGATGGGGACCCCAGAGTGGGGCAGCCCTGGGTGTTATCATGGCTTCTTCCAATGCCCATGGGAGCCTCGATTTGGAGAAGTAGTAACGGCTCTCGGGGCATCCTGGCTGGCACACCCACAGCATCTGGCCTCAGAATTTCTGCTGCCTTTTCTGTTTCCTTCTGCCCTGTCTGTTCCAGCCTGGGGACATGATTTGGTGTCTCATAACTGCATGGTCTCTCTCACCTCCTGGCCTTTGCACAGGGTCTTCCCCTGCCAGGAGCACCCTTTCCTCCCCCTTTCACTTGGCTGACCCTGGTCATGCTCCAGGGTCCCAGCTAAGGGTTCCTCCTCAGGAACCTCCTCTGACCTGGGTTAGGCATCCCTCCCGTGTGCTTCATAGCCATTCATTCGGCGTTGTGTTCATTCAGCAGGTGTTGGGTGCTGGGGCGGCAAGGGGGAGCAAGGGAGATGTGGCCCGGGCAGCTGGGACACGTAGGGAGCTACACAGTCCGGTGCAGTGACCTGACCCTGGGCAGACCTGTCTGGAGGGTCAGGAAGGGGGAGCCAGGGGGAGCGTCCCAGATGGGCCCAAGGTGGCACCTTGGGTGTGGCTCAGTTGGCTGCGCTGAGAGCAGGGCAGCCAGAGGGCGGCTGGGCCAGATGCCCTTTCTCTTCCTGTCCCCCAAGGGCGCCCCGTATTCGCAAAGCCCAGCTTGGCCGGCTCACAACAGCTGCCTTTGATGTGAAGCTCGAGGGGGGAGAGCACAAGTTATACTTCAAATGCTTTACTCCCGGGGAATCTGGGTCTCTGAGTCCTTGAATTGTCCTCCCGCCCACCCACCCCTCATGTGCCTCCCTGGGGAGAGCCAGCCAGCAGGAGAGCCTGGCCCTGAGGGTGGCGCCGCCCCGGAGCTCACTCCCGGGATCCCCGGAGCCTCCTCTCTCAGGGCTCCGGCCTTCCTGTTCTGTCCCCTATGCCCAGCCTCCTCCAGGCTTCTCTCTCTGGTTCCCACCGAGGTGGGTGCAGCCCTCCTTCCTTCCTTCAGAGTATGAAATGATAAAGGCCCAGTCCCTGCTAAAAGGCACTGGCCATAGAGTAGGGGCAGTAGGGTTACAGCACAGGTGGCGGTGCCTTGGTGGGAGGCCAGAGAAAGCGTCCTGGAGGAGCCTGCCTGGGAGGCCGCTTCCCACAGTGACACCTGGTGGGGCTCACCTGTGCCATTCCTTCCAGGCTCCCAGACCCCCAGTCAGGCCTCAGAGGCCTCGTGGGCCCGCTCAGGGCTGTGGGAGGAGCCTGGACAGGCCTGGTGCAATGCTAACCTGTCACTGTGGCCTTGGGCAAGCTCCTTAGGTCTGGAGCTCAGCTTGCTTATGTGAAAATGGGGATAAGCGAGGATGGAGCACGGTGACAGATGTCTGGCGCCTGGTGCCATTGGGCTACGCTGTCTTGCCTTTCACAGATGGGTGTCCCTTTAGGAAATCCCCCCTGATTATGAAGGTACAGATCTGGGAAGCCACATGGGAGGAAGCATATTCATTAGAAGACTCAGGCATGCAGCCCGGCTGAGCCAAGCGTCTCTCCAGCCAGCTTCCCGGGGACCTGGGCCTCGCTGAGAGCACATCTCTCGTGGCTTCCTGGTGACAGGTTCCATCTGCCAGTCCCTGGGAGCTGGGAGGGCCTGCTCGGGAACCCGCTGCCCCTGGTGCTGTCCCCTCGGCTCTTTACCCCTGGTTTGTAATTTCGGCTTTAAGGAGGACTCCATTCCCTTTCTCCATCCCACCACGACTAATCCATTCACCAGGGCCCTGATCCAAGGGAAAGCTAATTAAAGAATTTCTGCTCTTGGCTCAGCCTGGACTTGGAAGATTCCCCTTGGTCTTCCTGGAGTATCTGAAAACAGGTGGAGAAAGGGGGCCTCAGAAAGAGCGTCGGCTTAGCCCCCGAGCCTCCATAATAGGCTTCACCCCACAGTGGAGGCAGAACCAAATAGCCGTCCGTCCAGCGCTGCTGAGAAGGGCCCAGGGTGCGAGGGCGCGGCCCTCTGTGACCCTGTGGGCCCAGACAGCACGGCTCTCTGTCCGTAGCTTTCTGTGAATGGGAGGGGGGCTGTGCAGCTCCGGAGCTTTGAGGGGTGGGGGTAGGGAAAGCCCGGGTGTGGCCTGTTCTCCACGAAAGGAACTGGGTGCTGACACACAGAGGCTCTGTGCCTTCTCGTCTGTGACATGGGACGGTCCCTGCTTCGAGGGCGGCTGCAGTGACTGGCACAGGGTGCTCAGTGAGGTGGGCTCTCTGCTTTCCTGTCCCCCCACCGGTGCCCCTCCCCACGCCCGTGTTCCCCTATGCCAGTGTCCTTTCTTCCAAGAGCTAATTTGCCTCTGAGAGGTTTTAATCAACCGGCCACACATATTCATTCAACACTTACCTGCAAAAGTGAGTTCCACAGGGCAGGGGTCTTTGGGGTCCCTGCTCACTGCTCTGTCTCCCATCTGAGCAGGGCCTGGCACACAGTAGGTGCTCAGTAAAGACTTGTTGATCGTGTGGTTGGCAGTCAGGTGCTGAGACAGAGGTGACTGCTGTCACAGAGTTTATACCATTGCTGCCTTCGGAAACCACCCACAGGGTCGTGGGGGGATCACTGGGCCCCCAAATGTGGGGTGGAGGTCTTAGAGCTGCCCTCCCTGTCACTCTGGGCTTTGGTCAAGCCTGGTGTAACCCCAGGGTGAGCCAGGGCCTTCTGCTGCCACTTGAGCCCCATCCTTGCCCCCTCCCAGGCCCCTGTTCCCCATTTCCCGCTGTAGTATTTTGGGGGTTTGCAGGCAGCATTTAGACCCCAAGTTCCCTGTGCAGGGATCTCTTGGGGGCACCTGCCTGCATCACGGAACTAAAAATGATAAAAACCTACCGCTGAATTCTGGGTGGCAGTAAATTACTTAACACCTGAAACAGGTTGAAATGTGGCCACTGTGGCTTTTAATAAGCCCATCTCCGCCGCCGCCGCTTCCGCGCAGAGCGCCCGGTCTCTGCTCGAGGCGTAATTTCATCGCGCCCCAGGCTTGGCAGTGGTGCAAATAAGATTTCACTTCCCTTGTAAATCTCCGAGGGGGGAGCGGGGTGTGTGTGCTGTCAGTTAGCGGCTGGAGAGAGCCTGTTGACGTGGCCACTGGAGGAGGGGCTCTCAGAGGCCTGACGTGGGGGCAGCGGGCTGTGGGGGAGGGGAGCCCACCAGCCTGCAGCCGAGCACACTTCGTTTCGGTCACCTGGGCATGGATGGGCAAGCTCCACCCAGACCTCCTGAGGCAGCATTTTGGGGCTGGCTGGGGGGCCTGGGAAGCTTCTGGTACCTCCCAGGCTAGGTGCTGAGAAGAGACCACAGAATTTGGGTGTGCAGTACAGTTTGGGGTGTTAGATCCGTCCTGGGTTTAGTCACCTCTCCTCTGGGGTGCTTGGTGAGGCCAGAGACCCCTCCTGGGAAGTGGAGGCGGGAGGAAGGAAGCTTCTAGAACCTGGCAGTAGCCAGGTAAGCGTAGGGTCCAGGGGGTAGTGTCCACTTACTCTTTCTCCACTTAAACTGGAGCTTTTAGTCCCGAGTCTGACCAAACAAGCAGAGTCGGATTTCAGAAGCAGGGGCCCTGGGCTTTGGGGTGCCCCTGGCCGCAGAGCAGCCGCTGGAGGTGTCACCCCCCTCCTGTGCATAACCTCAGTGACTTGAAGTCCTGAGGTGTCTCTGGGAAGGAAAGAGCTGGAGTGCAGCATGGCAGGTGCTGCTGTGCAGGGGTCCCCGTTTTTCAAGGAGACCACCCATCTCCTGGGGTCCAACCGAAGACAGGGTAGGGAGACAGGGGCGCTTCAGGGTCAGTTGGTCCCTTCTACCTCCCAGAACTCATGCCCCCTTGAGGGACTGGCCCGTTCTGCTTGCTCTGAGGACAGGGGTTGGGGACAGGGGCACCACTACCTCTCAGCCGCCTTCTCCTCTTCAGAAAGGGTCTTCTTCCCATTGACCTGAAGTACGGATCCTGGAAACACCCCCAGGGGTCCTGGGCGTCCCTCCTGGGGGCCCATCCTTGTCTGGGCATCCAGCTCCCCTGGGGCACTGATTGAAACCTAAGATGCCCCTCCCACCCTCTGTCCTCCTGAGGTTGGAAGCTTGTGATCCTCTCCAGTAGGTTTCAGAGAGCAGCCCACAGACCTTGGGTGTGGTCGGGGTGGTTAGGGGAACAGGCCCTGCTAGGAGGCCTCTCCTCTGTGCTCGACCTGGGGGCACTTTGTTGTCCTGTCCCAAGGGCCCTGCAGAGACATCCTGGCCACCTTGTGAGAAATGCCAACAAGCTCAGCACCTGCCTGGGAGTCACGGATGCCAGATAAACCCCAGGGGTGTGCAAGGGTGGGGGCTTGCACTCCCTGGACGAGCAGAGACCCAGCGTCACGCACCTGTTAGCGGGCCAGATGCTTCCTGATGGTAGAGATAAGAGCATTGAGCTCTTATCATGCACATATTCTGCAGAGGTGGAAACTGAGGCACAGGGAGTGAGTGCCGAAGCCCGTGGGTCTAGCCAGGTTGGGGGCACTCCAAGGGACTCCTGAGGAGCCCTCCAGGACTGCAGTAGCTTTAATCCAGCGGTTCCCAAATGCCTGTGACCGTGAACCCTTCCTGGCAGAACCTCTGTTAGCCCTAGAGGCTGAGGAACACAGTTTGGGAACCCAGCCCTCCTGCCCGGGCTTGAAGAGAGCCTTGGGGGCTCCCTGTGTTATGTGGTACAGCGAGTGTGTGGAGGGGAGGGGAGCTGGGGGTAGGCCCATCCGAGCCTCTCTCCGGAGCACCCAGTGCGGCTGGGCCCTGCAGGAGGCTCACTTGTGTGCTGCTCCCTGGCATGGCCCCTTTGGGCTGGCTCCTGCCCTGGGGGTGGAAGGATGAGCAAAGGTGAGGGGAACAATGTCACCTGTGGGGCCAGAGCACCCTGAGTCACCCCAGGAGGGCCACATGTCACCAGCATACATGGAGAAATAACTTTGCTTGGAATGTAAGGGGAAACTCATTAACCCGTATCCAGTCTTGAAATCAGATCTAAGGCAGAAATAATGAGTTACGTTAAATTTAGCAGAAACTGCTATTGTTCTCATGGAAATTATATTTTCCCTTTCCCCATCTGAGATATCAGATGAGGCCTACAGAGTTGTGAATGCTGTGGGTGTGTTCAGAGGCCCGCCTCTGGGTGGGGGGCCGGAACCAGGAGACCGTTCACCCTGGCGGAGGAAGAACAGGTGTCCCGGTGCCCTTACAATCCCAGTCTTATCTGAATGCCCGTGGGAGCCAGAGCCTCTTAGGGGCTAATCCACAGCTCCTATTACCACGTGTCCACGTGGAGACCTCTCAGAGTTGGCCTTTAATTGGCGGTCTGCCTTCCTTGAGGTCCGTGGGATGGGGTCAGAAGTCCCCTTCATCTTGGAGCAAAATCGTGTTGGTTCTGATGGTGCCCTGGGGGACTTAACCCAGAGCCTCCATCTGCCCCCACCCCCAGGCCACCGCCTGGGCCAGTGCTGCCCCTCGGGAGCGAGGCCTGGGGATGGGGTGTGGGTGGCCCCTGGAATGCTGGGCCCGAAGCCGAGTCAGCAGCAAGACGACTGTAAAAGTTAAATCTTTCTATTTATTTCAACAAAGGACAAAGAACGTGGACTTGGACATTTCATATGAAAACAGACAAACAGAAAATAGGACCAAATAGTTCATCACATTCATGTCAGCGTTGAAGTTTCAAGGCACCTACAAGAAGGAGGCCGAGGGCGGTTCGCAGTGCACTTTGGTTTGTGTTGTCGTCATGGTGGGTGTTTGTGTGTCTAGGTTTCCGAAACCCCTCTCTGGTGGTGAGGCGGGAGTGAGGCGGGCAGGCGGCTGTGGGGGTGATCCCATCCCTCAGCCCCCCGAGATTGCTCTGTCCTTCAGAGAAAAAGGAAAAAGACAAGGAGTGTGTGGCCGTGTGGCCCTATGGGACTGATTCTGCAGCTGAGGAAGAGAAGGGGCTCAAGGGAAGCTGGGGTGCCCGGGCAGGAGTCCCTCGGATAGCAGAAGGGACCTTGGCCACAGGCTTGTGAGAGACCAGGCATGCCATCTTCTGTAGCAGAGGGACCTTCCCCTTCCCCTTCCCCAGGGTCTGGCTGAGGACCCCTCCCCAGCCGCCGCCTCCTCAGACCACCGGGAGCCTCTTCCGCTGAGCGGGGCGCCCACCACACCGGAATGCCTGGCAATACCAAACGCCACGCAGATAAGCCTGCCCGTGGAAGGATCTGCTGGTGGGTCTCAGAATCATTCACTCTGCAGTGCGTGTGTGGGGGTTCCTTTGCATTTACTTTTCCCCTTTGCCTCCCTGTTCACACCCTCCTGTGACATTCATAATGAGCCGGCACCCCCTCCAGCCAGCCGTGTTCACACCCCGCAGCCTCCCCCAACTTCCAGCACCATCCCTCTCCCCCTCCGCCTCTCAGATGACAGACCTCAGATGCTGGGCCATCAGATTCCTCCATGGCTCTCAGCATCTCTGTGAGCTGGAAGGCACAGGTCCCCCAGGTTCAGAGAACCCCACCCACCCTGCCCACTGCAGTCTGGTGCCCGGCCTTGGGCGCTGGGCGGGCTTCTCAGTGGGGCCACTGGCCTGCTGGCCGGTGGTGTGCTGGGTCCAGTAAAAAAAGAAAGCTAAGGCTAGTTTCAGTCTGTGTCTTCTTCTGGGTACCCAGAACCTCTTGGAACCGGACCAACCAGAGGTGGGTGGTCTCTGGGACACTTTGCAAACATGTCCTTGGCACAGGGCAGGTGAGGGGTGCCCTGGACCGCCCAGCTCCAGGGAGGTGAGTGTGTGGCCAGCAGCCCATGTCGCTGTGACTTTGCTCATCAGCTCGTGTTTCCTTTGTTTTTCTCCATTTTGAGGAGAAAGCTTGATTGGTTCCTCCAGGTGGGTGCTCAGGGTGGGGGAACTCTTGATGGGAGGGTCACACAAGGTGGGACACCAAGTTCTCTGCCCTCTCTGTCACCCACTCGAGGCTTGGCTCAGAGAGGGGAAACTGAGTCATCCAGGCTGGCCGCTGTCTGTCTCCGAGTGGCTGGATTTCCCCACCAGGTTCACAGCTGATGATTGGTGCGTCCAAGGGAGAGTGGAGGGAGAAGCCTCAGAGAGGAGCCCCTCCCTGTGCCAGGCTGCCACAGGGGCAGGTGCAGGACGGGAGGAAGGCCGTTGCTAACATGCCTGGGCCCGAGGGGCAGGCGTAAATGGGGAGGACAAGGAGGCGAGAGGAAGGTTGGAGAAGAGATGATGGAGCAGCCGTGTGCCAGGCGCTGTGCTGGGCTCAGTGACCCGACACGGAGGAGCTTGGGGGACCTGGCGCCTTGCCCAAGCAGCCGTCCACCCTGACAGCTGTAAAAGAGATTTAGGGGCAGTGACAGCAAAGACCTTCCTGCAAGGACTCTCCGGGCTCAGCGTTTTGGGCATTCAAGTGTGGGGGACAGCGTGGGTGGGTGTGGGAGGGATAGGGGTCAGGGTACCCTGCTAGCTCTGATGACTGCAGAGCCTCAGGGACTGGCTTTACTAGGAAGTGGGGGCGGGGAGAGCCCCCCCCCCCCCCGCAGTATGCCCACACTGCCCTCCCAGCACAAGCCGGGCACTTCAGTAACAAAGGTGGGGCGTGACCACGGTCCAGCGGGAAGGAGGGCAGGAGCTGCCCTGGCTGAAGATCTGCCCGTGGGAGAAAAGGCAGCTTTGCCCCAGCGGCCTCAGAGGTCTGGGCACACCTTGTGAATGCCCTTTATAGTGAGAAAGTGGGCCTGACCCCAGCGATAATGGAACTTACAGACCCAGAGAAAAACTGTATTAAAAATGCAAAGGGAAAGGGGGAACGTAGAGGGAGGAGGAATCGAGAGCCTGGGGAATCTTTTTGTGAGTGTTTTTAAAGAAGCAAATGTGGATTTTTCAGGCAAGTACTTGGAACATTTCAAAAGAAATGGTAAATGCTTAAAAAGGCGGAGTGAACAGTGCCCCAGGCAGCCGTCAACCTGGCTGGGATGGATGCATTGAGCCGGCAGCACCAGCCAGGGAGCGAGCACAGTGTGTTGAGTTGGGAAAACAGCCCGTGGGACAGTGGCGGAAGCTTGGGCGTGGCAAGGGCCCTGGCACTAGGGACGGCCTTGACCTGGGATTTGGGGACGCTGGTCATTTTGAGCAGTACAGTGATCATCTCTTGATATCTCCCTTACAGGATCCTAGGGGATAATAAAGTAAGGGTGGGAATCAGGATCTTCTAGTCAAAAAACCAGGCCTTGGCTTAGGTAGGAAAATATCTGCCATATCCTCATCGAGTACTTGAATGCTCCCAGTGACAGAGAGCTCACTGCCTGATTCCTTTGCTAGGCCAGAGTTTCTCTTCCCTGCTTTCAGTTTTCCCTTTACAGTTGGCCCCACTCCCTTCTCGCTGATACAGGGAATGGTCAGAGACAGACCCATCCTGGAACAGAAGGGAAGCAGTAAAGCTGGCCACTTCCCCTCACTTTGGACCCCTAAAGGCAGCGGAATCTGGAGAGCAGGGGTAGAGTGGATGACCATCGTGGGCCAAGTAACCCACCCTGTCCCAGAGGCTGGAGCACAAGGCCTGGGCAGGGCTGGAGCCCCAGCTCCATCAGGTCCAGGATATTCCCGAGTGCTCTGGCCTGTGTGGTGCCAGCCTTCACAGAACCCGTCCCCTCAGAAGCTGCAAAGGGGCAGCCCCTGAGCCCGGCCCGTAAAACCCCTGCTGTATGCATGGTCACTGGGGGCTGGTTCATAAAACTCGAACAATCCCCTTTCCCTTCACCCCAAGGAGTTTCATCTTTCCTAATCAATTTAGCAGACTCGCTTGGCTGTAAACGCTAATGATTTGCATTTTTGAGCCTTTTTATCCCTCCTTAGGAAAAAAAAGATGCCTCCTCTGTCTGCATTCTGGAAGGCCTGTGTGGGGCTGTGAATTGCTTGTTAGCGCTCAACCTGGCGACGATCCAGCGCCAGGTGTCTGTCGCCCGTCACCTGCACTGATTGAGCGCGGGAGGGGACATGGGCACATGGGACACCCACCGCTGACCCTGGCCATGTCCTGACCCTGAGAGCTGGGTCTGGTCCCTGGGGCCACCGGCTGCTGTGCACCCCGAGGCCCCTCCTTCCAGCAGATGCCCCAGTCCATCGCTCCCTGTCTGCTGCATCCAATTTTCCTTGTTGTATTTTTCATGAGCCTCAGATGCCCAGCCCCCTCCCTGGTGCGTTCAGCAGGACGCAGGTTTCTGGCGTGGAGTGGGTTGGCTTTGGACTTGAGCTGCCATTTTCGGGGGCAGGGTGTCCCCTCGCCCCCCAGCTCCCAGGGAGTGAGAGGGAGGCTCAGATGCAGACCCAGGCACACCCCCCAGCCCCTTCTCCAGCCTCTGGTCTGCTCAGATCCCAGAGGGATCCCTCACCTGGTGTCCCTCCCGCTCTGGCCCTCTGTCACATGTACTGGACCAACTAGAACCTTCCAGGATCAGCGGAGAGGAGCACCCAGCTTTACTGTGTGAAGCTGGGCGTCACCTCAACCCACACCCACTTCACAGGAGGGGAAACAGAGGCTGTGGATTTGCAAAACACGTTCCCTGCAGCTGTCTGGGAACCCTCCCTGGCCCCTCCGCACTCTTTGCCCGGCCTTGCCTCCCCTTGTTGGGGCTGGTGGGCCTCCCTGTCAGGGAAGGAGAAGAGGCGCAAGGCAGGTGTGGCCTTCAGGCTCTGGGCGGGGAGCCTGGGCCCCTCGGCCACTGCCGTCTTCCTGTCTTCCCCGCCGCCGGTACCTCCTCTGCCAGCGGCACCCAGAGCGGGAAGCCAGTACCTCAGCTCCTGCCCCCTAACCCTGCCCCGGCCCCGGGGGATGCCCCTGGTTAGCCCTGGACACCCGTTACCATGGGGGTGGTCTAGGAAGCCAGAGCCAATTTAGAAAAGATGGAGGCTTCTGCAGGCGGCCACAGGAAGAGGGAAGGAGAAGGGGAGAGAAGAAGCTTTTGATGCACACCATGTCTGTGGAACTGAGTGACTAATTAATAGATTTTATTCTTAGTAATCTCTTAAGCATTCCATACATTGGGCCCAGCGCCTGAGCTGAGCTTACAAGAGGCCTCATTCGCAAAATGCAAATGACTCGCCTGGCCCTGCCGCCTCCTCGCCTTCCCTGCTTGCTTGCTTGCTTTTTTTTTTAAAGGGGAAATTTAAAGGAAAATTGCCATGTAATAGAAGAGATTCCAATCACTATATCTAATTACCACGAAGGGTAAAGCACTTAACCAAAGAAGTGTCGTGGGCTTTCTTTCTTTTTTTTTTAAACTTTAAACCTGCCTTAACTGCCACAAAATGCGCTCATCAACGCTGGGGCCAGCAAGGTTGTCCTGGCTGGGTAGAGGCTGCAAGGGTCAGGCTGGCCGCCCACCGGAGGCAGATTCTAGACAGAAGTGGTGGCCCAGGTCCTGGGCTCGTCTTCATGGGCCCGTGTCCTCACAGGCATCCAGGAGGCTGGGCACCCTGGAATGCCCTCTCCCTCGTCACTATGTGGCCAGCTCGGAAGAATTGGGTCAGGAGGGAACGGGGTTTGAGTGGACCTGGCTTCAGGCGCCCTCCCTGGCTTGGGGGGACATGAGGCAGCAGACATTCGGGATCCCGCTCTCAGGCAGGATGCTGGAAAGATGTTGGGATGCTTAGGGCAGAAAAGACGAGAGCAGGCCCCAGGGCACTGGCTGGACCGAGTCTCCACAGTCTTCTGTGCCTACATACACGGGTGGGTGATGCCTGTGGGGAGTCAGGCCTGGGCTCTGCAGCCGGTCGTGTGAGCCCGGCCTGAGCTCTTGGTGCAAGGGCCTGGAGCAGGAGAGGGAAGCTGTCCTCAGGCCCAGGCGGGGCCGGGGCCCACTTAATGCGGGGGATGGGGGGCTGCTTAATGCTCAGGGTGACAGCAGTTCAACGCAGGCTGGCTCTAGGCCCCTACCTGTAGCCCTCCCTGCACTGGGCCACCTGCTGTTCCCAAATGCCTTCCTAGCCTCTGACGGGATGATCTGACCTCTGCCTGGCATGGGGAAAGGAGGGAGGAGGAAGGGGGACCGAGTATGTTGGCAGTGGAGATGTAGGGGCTGGTAGTGGGGTGCCGGGACACTGGCAGAAGGCAGGAGTGGTGCCATGAGGGAGGGGACCTCATTTCAGAAATAGCAGAGACCTTGGACTTCTATCCTCAGCCAATGCCCTATACCCTGGTGCACCCTCTGCTCCCGGCCACACCCTATGGGGCCCTCTGCTCCTCCCTGAGCTGCCGAGAACAGGATGGGCCGGGTCTGGGGGTACTACAGGCCAAAGGGAGGGCCATCCTTACACAGACATGAAATTAAGGCTTGGAAAAATTCTCTCCTGACATTGTATGAGAAGACGGGAAAGGGGGGGAAAGGTTTGTTTTAGAATGAAAGGTACCTGTGCCCCTCGGCCTCTCCCTGGGGCTGGGGAGTGGGGAGTCCCCATTTGGTGAGACCATTCCTATGGCCAGGCCGTGGACAGCCTGTGTCTCTTCTCCACCTCTCATGCAGGTCTTGTGTCCATTCCTGCCGACCCCCTTCACTGAAGGGCCAGTGGCAGCTTTCATGTCCAGGGAGCAGCCGGCCCCAGGCCTGCGACCGCTGTTCAGTCTTGTTCTGCCTCTGGCTTTTGTCAAAGCAGTCGAGGCCTTTTGAAAACGCCACCACCAGGAGCTGGACCC
Organism: Molossus molossus; assembly: GCF_014108415.1. Taxonomy (NCBI): domain Eukaryota; kingdom Metazoa; phylum Chordata; class Mammalia; order Chiroptera; family Molossidae; genus Molossus; species Molossus molossus. The sequence continues at coordinate 90,188,412 of NW_023425348.1, read as the reverse complement.
CTTCTCATCCTCCCTGCCCTCAGACCACCGTCCCTCCTTTGACATCACTCTTCCCCGGTGCAGGACAGTGGCCTGTTGACGAATGGCGACCCAAGTTCCCCCAGCACGGGGACGCAGAGAGCAGAACCCCAGGCACCAGTCTGCACTTCTTTCCAGATCTGCTGTCATTATTTCATCATCGTTTTCATCTCATGACTCGCCACACGGTACTGCCCGTTGATATGATGGCAAAGTTGATTCCAGAGGGAGGAAATAAAGCCTTAGGTCTTGTGAGGGCCCTGATCAGTACCCTTTGGAGGCTGGTTTGTTCAGAGGGAGATCTAGGCCTCTGTCTCCGGAACAGTCCCCGGGGTGGGCACAGCTGAGTGTTTTGCATTCAGGAGCGCTGTCTACCAGGGCTTTTCTGAGAATTTTCATGTCTTTTTCTGGGTGTTGTTTGAGCAGCCATGGAAACCATTAGGTCTAATCAGCTGATATTTTTTTTTAAAAAAAACCATCCCCAGGAGAAAGCATAGAGCACAGAGAAGGAACTGCTGAGCTGACTGCATGTGTGGGGGGTGGGGAGAGAGGGCGGGTAGAAGATGAGGACACTGGCAGTCAAAAAAGTTTCTCTGTATCAGAAAGAAGCATGGCCCAGCTCTGGCCAACCTGAGATAGGATCAAACTGAAAGCATACCTTGCCCAGGGTTCCCCCAGCCACCCATTCAGAACAGGCACACCTCTGCCTGTAGGAACGGCATTGTCCCCCACCCCACTCCGATCCCCAACACACTGGGTCTACTTACTCAATGATTGTTAGGAGAAAGCAACGTTTTCACGACTCTATTGTCTCAAGAAATTGTACGAACTGAGCCTAGAAGTACTATCAGGACTGTCTATGTGGCTCTATCTACCCATCAGTGTTTAGAGACACAACATAGAGATAGACAGGTTGAGAGACGCACCTCCAAGTGGCCGGAAAAGCCGCAGCTTCCACGGAGTGTGGTGCATGGAAGGGAAGAGGGTTTCATATAGGAAAAAGAGAGTTTGTTTTTTAATTGGTTACATCATTGTTCAAAGAACGCAGTAAAAGACGCAGTATTTCTGAAAATCTGTAAGGGAAATGGTGTGGAAAGAACCGAGGGAGAGATTTCAGGCCAGTATCTCCTTAGCAAAAGGAAAGATCTTTTCTTCCCCCTCTCCTTTGTGAAGAGCCTGAAAATCTTCCATCACGTCACTGCCAGTGAGCAGCCGGCCGCGAGAGCTGCGTGGGGGCCGCCGTGCGGCTGCTCCTCTCCGCCGGTCCCTTTGTGACGGCCCCGAACAGAGCATGAGGCGCACACAGACGTTGTACAGGTAGCATCTTTCCAGTTCAGGGAAAAAGCCCCGGCCCAACCCTTCCTGCAATATTATTTTTAGTCCTTCCCTCCCCAACTGGCATAATTCTGTATAAATTATGTCTTCAGCAACGTCAAACCCCGCTCCTGCCTTGTATCCTTAAAAAAATTTTTTTCACCCTGCTAGAAAATTGTCAACCCTCCCCAAATTTTGATTTTTGCTGGGAAAGTCATCGTGGTGTTTCTTTGCCTTGCTCTGCTGGATGGCAGCAAGCTGGGCAGAGCCACTGGGTCGCCATGCCAGGAGGGGGCAGGAGCTGGGGGGACCTGCCAGGCAGGCATCATGTGTAGGAATAGTCTATGTCAGGGATGCCGCCGTCACGGTAGCCCCGTGTGGTGCCATAGCCAATGGTGTGCGTACCCTTGCAGAGGCTGCTGCCGTTGGAGGGGAAGATGGTGTGGACCACATACTCCTCTTTGGCGCGGTAAGGGTTAATGGGCAGCATTTGCAGCCCCGGGCCTCGGATTTCCAGGATGGAATTATCTTTTTTGGTCCCCGACTCCATGTAGCTGTCCTTTTTCTGGCTGCCCCGGTTGTAGGCCCGCTCCCGGGTCAGGAGTTCGCTGGCTCGGTTCACGTACCAGCAGATGGCCCCCAGGACCAGGAAGAGAAAGACAAGGGCCACACCGCCCCCAATGATGCCTGCCAGAGGCAGGCTGGCCATGGGGTTGGCGTTCTGCTCCTGGTTGAGTGTGGTGGTGGGGCCGTAGCTGTCGGCTGTCTCTGCCTTCGCGCACACGGGCGTCTCATCGGCCACATAGGTGTTGCCCGTCTCCATGGTGACCATGCAGATGATATAGGTGGACTTGGGCTCCAGGGCTGTCAGCAGGTACTCTGTCTTGTCCCCCTGCACCAGGGTCTCCGTGATGGAGCCCACAGCCGGGCTATGGCCCAGGCGCAGCCAGCTGAGTCGGAAGGAGGAGGCAGGGAGCGTGGCCTTCCACGTGATCCGGATGGAGTCCGCTGTCAGGGGCTTCACGTGGATGACCAGGGTCTTGGCACCATCGCCTGTGGCCATGGGGTAGTCGAGGTTGGAGTCGGGGAGACGCAGCCCCGGCCTCTTGGCCTTGAGGGTGAAGAGTGAGCCCTGGGGCGTGGTGGCGGAGGCGTGGTTGCTGGCTGTGGTCTTGGCGGCAGCGTTGGCCGCACCACCTTGTGACCCCGTCTCGAAGCACTCGTCCATCTCACTGGTGATGTCTTTGATGGCCATGCCCCGGACCTTCTCGGGGCCCTGGCACATGAGGCCTCGGACATTGACCACGGCCGCCCGTGCCTTCACCCAGTCCCGTAGCCACATGAGGTTACAGCCGCAGAACCAGGGGTTGTTCCTGAGCAGCAGCTGAGCCAGGTTCTCCAGGTCGTCGAACAGGCCGCGGGGCAGTGTGGTGAGGTTGTTGTTGGACAGGTCCAGGCGCTCCAGCTCTCGCATCTTGGCCAGCGTGTTGTAGGGGATGTGGCTGATGGCATTGTCCTGCAGGTAGAGCTTCTGCAGGTGGGCGCTGGGCAGGTTGAGGGGCGGGGCGGCCAGCGAGTTGCGCACCAGCGAGAGCTCGGTGAGGTTCTGCAGGCGGCTGAAGGTGTCGTCGGCGATGCGCTGGTTGGCCAGCAGGTTGCCGTCGAGCACCAGGCGCCGGAGGCTGTTGAGGCCCTTGAAGGCGTGCAGCGGGATGGTGGAGATGCGGTTGTCGTCCAGCCGCAGCTCCTCCAGTGTGTGGGGCAGCCCCGAGGGGATGCTGCTCAGGTGGTTCCGGCTCAGGAAGAGTAGCTTGAGCTGCTTGCTGTCGGCGAAGGCGTCCTCCTCGATGCTGACGGTGGACACGGAATTGTCGTCCAAGTGCAGCTTCTCCAGCAGCGGGATGCGGGCCAGCGAGTCCCTGGCAATGGCGCGCACGTTGTTGTCCTGCAGGTGCAGCTCCCGCAGGGAGCGGGGCAGGTTGACGGGGAACTCGTCCAGGTCGTTCTCATACAGGTAGATGACCTTCACGTTAACCTTGGTCTTGAGGTCCTGGGGGATGCCAGCGTTGTTGATCTGGTTGTTCTGCAGGTAGAGGGTGGTGGCATCGTCAGGGATGTCGGCAGGGATGGAGGTGAGCCCCCGGTCGTTGCAGTAGATGAAGCCATTGTCACAGCGGCACACCGAGGGGCAGGTGGTGCTGTCGATGACTTCCGTCAGGAAGGCGATGAGCCCGTAGCAGAGGAACAGCCAGTCCCGCAGGTCCATGGTGGCCGTGGTCATCACGACAGTGGCTGTAACGGTGGCAGCAGGCGTGGTGGTGGCGGTGGCAGTGGGGTGTGCCACCACCATGGTGGATGGCTGGGGGAACCAAGCCTCACCTGACTTGGGGCCTCAACACCTGCAAGGAGCACAAGACACGTGCGGTGAGAGCGAGTCGCAGTGACTACCCACGTGCCGCCAAGGGGCCGCCGCAGGTGGGTGTGGGGCAGAAATCAAGCCTCGAGGCGCAGGCACTACGACTTGATCAGTCAGGCTTAGGTTGGACTCTGGCGACATCTGGCTAACATTAAATCTCAGTGGGAGCAAGATGTTGCCCGTGAATTAAAGGGACGCTGCGTGGCCGCCTGGACGATGACTGTGCCTCGGGTGAGGTTAATTTAGTGAGTGGGGGCCACACCGCAGCTTTGGTCTCTTCTTTCAAGATTTCACACTAAACCAGTTTTTACGGCTAATGCTAAACCAGGCTGGTCAATGCCGATGGGATGGATTCAGGGCGTGTTTTATGGATTCTGAGCCATTTCTCACTGGAATGAGGTTCTCACATCTGGCTCGGACCCAGGGTTTGAAGGGAACGCTTGTTTCTGGGAGGGCCCACGAACTCAAAAGGAGGGAGTGACTAGAACCTGCAAAAAAAAAGAAGCTGCCAACGTCGTCACTGTGAGCAGCGGAGAGTGGGGAGCTTCATTGTCTGGTGTTAAAACATGTCCTGTTTGTCACTCGTGCATTTTATAGACAGAGGAAGGAGGTGTCAACAGAGCTGTTTTTCTCGTGTATTTACAGAAACCGCTTTTTACCAGAGGTGCCCTCCCGAGCTCTGCGTTGCGTGTTGGGTGGGAAATTATTCCACACCTCGTCCCCTTCCAAAATCACACAACTTTAAAATGTATAGATGTACATATCTGTTTTCTTGCATTTAAAGAAATGAGACAAATAAAAGGAGAGAGGGGTCCATGCTCTAAGGGAATTGCCTGGAGGTGTAATTTCAGTTTTCACAAATGGAAAAATTGCAGCATAGACTTTTCTCATCGTTTTACTGTTCATAGTGGTAAAAAAAAAAAAATCAATTAAAGAGAAATTATCTTTCAGCCTCAGTGGGGAAGGTGTCTTCACGCAGCCAGCAAAGGTCTGCTGTATAAATCTAGGTTCACGGAGGTGTTTCAGTGGTGGGACACAAGGGCCCCTTAGAGTCTGGGCTGTGGCCCCGGGCTGGAGGGCAGCCCTGGAGTGCACAGCAGAATCAGGACACGCGCCAAAGGAGTCGGGGCCTCACTCCCATGCCCCAAAGACCAGGCGTCTTCGTTTCCCAACCACCTCAAACCCTCTCCCTTCTTTGTCTCTCTCTATACCAGGACTACTGTTCTCTACCCAGCCAACTGCTCCTCACCCTTCAGGACCAGGCTCAAATGCCCCATCCTCTGCTAGGTTTCCTGATGCCAGATAGCTTCCCTCTGCTCCGTCATCCATCCTTCTGCCCACCCACCCACTCACTGAGCCATCCATCCTTCCCTCCATCTATCCGTCCCTCCATCCATCCCTCCATTCCTCTATCCATCTATCATCCATCCCTCCGTCCATTTATCCATCCCTCCATTCATCTGTCCCTCCCTCCATTCATCTCTCCCTCCCTCTATCCCCATTCAATTAACCATCCATCCATCCATCCGTCTGTCCATCCCCATTCGCTCATCCATCCATGCATCTGGCCATCCCGCCACCCAGCAGATGTTTACTGGGCATGTACCATATGCCAACCCGTGTTCTAGCCACTTGTGATTCCATTCTGGTGGGACGGTAGCTCAGACTGTAATAAAGACCTCACTTAGAGCTTTATGAATATTTAAGTCATTTAATCCTCCCAGCAAACGTGAGGTCAGAGCCCTTCTCATTCCCATTGAACAGATGAGAAAACGGAAGCTTGGAGATGTGAACTTATTCAAGGTCATGTGAGAAGTGGTGAAGGGGAGCCTAGGCCAGAAGCTTGGCCAGCAGGCTCAAAGTGCTGTATATCTGTGGGCTGTGGGTCACGCTGTTTGGTGACTAGTGTTTTAATATCCCCTGCTAAACTTCAGGTGCTGGAGGGCAGGGAGCAGGGGCTGTGTTGGCCTGGTGTGGCCAGGCACCGGCGACCACAGGAGCACAGAGGGGCTGAGAAAGCAAGAGCACCTCCGCCACTCGCCCCATTTGTGTTTACAGGGGCCTTGCCCAGCCCGCAGCTCCAAGCCTTCTGGAGAGAGCTCAGGCTTTGCCCGTGCTAACACACTGACCCTGCCCAGGCTCTGTCTGCAGCATGAAGCTTTGTCCGTAACGTCCGCCCAAGGCAGGTCAAGGGCCAGCCCAGGACGCCTGGCTGGAAGCAAGTATGTGCTGGGGGAAGGGTGCCTGTGGTCTGCACCTGGAACCAGAGGGGGGGACATGGGGGAAGGGGGACTGATGAGACTGCCCAGCACTCTGGGCCCCTGAAGCCAGCTCAAGCTCCCTCCCACCAGTGCCCACTGGCCTGAAGGACCAAAGACACTTGCCTGCTACCTCGGAGCTCTGCCCCCAGCCCAGGCTACGGGTTCTCACCTTTCTTATACCCACCCCGCACCTCGGTTCTCTGTGGATTGAGCTGTCATCTTTGTTTCCCTGACCAGGCACCCTGGCCACTTCCCACCCTGGCTCATCTCTCTTCCAGAACCTTGCCCATACCTCCCAGCCCATGCTACCCTCAGCGGCATCGAGAGTCACCTTGTAAGATCTAGGAAGCATGGGTATCCCAGGCCACCCGGCCCTTATCTGACCGCTGACTCCCCCCACCCCTCATTACCTCCGGGACTGGGAAGGGCACTGGCCCAGACTATAGGACACATGGGCTTGAAACGGGATGGTCACACAGACCTGGGTATGCTGACCTTCAGGGGACAGGGGACCCCTCCAGCCAGGCCTCACCCCCTACCCTCCATAGGCATATGTGTGTACCGTTGCCCACCGATCATATACACACAGTCCTCGGCCCCGTTTTACAGCTGAGCAGCCTGAGGCTCAGAGAGGCGAAGGGCCTGTCTAGGGTCACAGCCAGCCCAGTTTTCCGCTGCACATCTATCCCTTACTCTGCATGGAGTCAGACCCTGAAGGTTAGGGAGCCTGAAGGTCCTGTCTCAGCTGCTATGAGCAGAGTCAGGGCCAGGGCAGGTGCCGAGGACGGGAAGGTGCAGCCTGCCCAAAGGCCACCTTGCCTCGGTCTCAGGGGTCAAGCCTCTGCCTAGGCCCCCAGCAACTGGTCAGAGGACACACCCCCTCCCTGTCTGTCAGCGCTGAGTCCTGGCACAAGGATGCGGGTGGCCCCCGGGCTCTGCTCTTCCAGGCCAGTGCCCGGAGCAGGGGGCAGGCTTTTTAAGGCCAAAGGCAAGGCCAGCCACCGCCTTCTCTGGCATGGATGTCAGTTCCCGGTGCCCACTCAGCTCACGGCCACAGCCCTCAGCCTCCAGAGGCCGCGGCATCAATAATAGAGTGTAAATTGCACATTTCAGAGATGTCTGATGGATAACCGAGAAGCGTTTGGGAGGCAGGGACCCAAGGCCTTTCCGTTCCCCTGTCTGTGGGTCTCATCCATCTCCCCTGTCGCCCCTTCCCCAAGGCCACCGAGGCTGAGCCCCCTGGCTACAGGAAAGTAGGGCGGGGCCTGGGGTGAGGAGTAGGAGCTCACCTCGCTGGAGGAGCCGCCAACTGCCCAGGTGCTGGGCAGCCTTTTTAGCCCCTTGTTGTACGTTGGCTAAATTAAATTAATCCGGTAAATCGCCCATCATTTACAGGGTCAACTGTCATCATTGCATGGGTCCCACGGACTCCAGCGTGGTGTGAATCATGACCTGCCAGCTTCATGACTGACAGCAGGATCCTTGATCTGCTGGGGGGGTGGGGGAGGGGAAGCAGTGAGGTGGCTCAGGCTGGAGGTATCCAGACCTCCATTAGCCGAGGGGGCACCTGGGGCATCATTCTTGGCATTTGCCGTCAGTCACTAGCTCCTGCCATCTTCCAGAATAGAGAAACCTGAGCTTGGGTCCTGCCTCTGCCACTTCCAGGCTGTGTGATCTTGAGCAAGTTATTTGCCTTCTCTGGGCTTGTTTCCTCATCGGTAAGTATGGTCATAGTAGTTCTCCGTATAGGGGAACTTACTGTGTTGAGGAGTCAATAAAATAGTATGTACAAAGTGCCCCATCACAATTGCAACCTATATGTAACATATACACGAGGGTTAAAAAGCTGCGGTAGCCCTGGCTGGTTTGGCTCAGCAGTTGGAGAGTCAGCCCTTGGACTGAGGGGTCAAGGGTTCGATTTCCGGTCAAGGGCACATACCTGGGTTGCAGGTTCGATCCCCAGCCCTGGCGAGGTCATGCGGGAAGCAACCAATTGATGTGTCTCTCTCATGTCAATGTTTCTCTCTCTCTTCATCCCTGCCTTCCATTCTGTCTAGAAGTCAACGGAAAAATATCCTCGGATGAGGACTAATAAAAAATAAATTAATTAAATAAAGAAGCTGCTGTAATTCCCAGCTGCCGCAGGCACACTGGCCCAGGCTCTGTGTTAGCTGCTTGTCTCTTCCCTCTGCCCCCCGTGCCCCTCCAGGGTGGACTGGAGCCTGCAGGCCATGCTCTTCCTGGCAGGACTCCTGTCGGTGGCTGTGATTCTGGGCCCCCACCTCATAGTGTGTATCTTCGGCCCCCCTCCTGAGAACTGACCCTGCACCTGGGCCCCTGCACCTGGGCCACACAGAGCTGGCCCATGAGCGCCAGGTAGGAGTTGGAGAATTCCAGATGGGGGTGACTCCAAGGAAGAGGCGCATGGACCAGAACGGGGAGGGGACAACGGGGCTAGGTTCTAATCTGGCCTCACCAGTCCCCAGCTGTGTGACTTATGGCGACGCCTCTCTGGGCCTGTTTCCTCCTCTGTAAGGTGTTGCTGAGGGAGGGGCTGTGTGAGTGCCTAGCACAGGCCTGTGGTTTTGGAAATAAGAGCTGCCCCCACTATCTCCAGGGAGGGACCCCAAGGACCTCTGTCCACGAGGCCTGGCTGAGCTTCCCAAGAGGGAAACACAAGTAGGCCGGGAGCAGAGGCCGGGACCGTGCCCCCCTTCCTGTGCCCCTCCCAGTCTCCCTTCCATGAGAAGGGTTACTGTCTTTTCCCTAAACCTTGCCAGGTCCTGAGGCCCTACTGGCAGAGCAGGGCCCTAGGCAAGAGTGAGGTGTGCAGCCCGGGCCGGTTTGGCTCAGCGGTTAGATCGTCGGCCTGCGGTCTGGAGAGACCCGGGTTCGGTTCCCGCTAAGGGCACGTACCTCGGTTGCAGTTTGTCTCCAGCCCTGGTTGGGTCGTGCGGTGGCAGCCACTCGATGTGTCCCTTTCACATTGATGTTTCTCTCTCTCTTCCTCTCTCTCCCTCCCACTCTATCTGAACAAAAAGTGGAAAAATGTCCTTGGATGAGGATTAAAAAAAAAGAGTGTGGTGTGCAGGGCAGACTGGGGACCGAAGCAGTTTCAGCCCCAGAACGGGAAAGGCAGGGGGACCCCAATCCCACTAAGCAGAATCACCAAGGCAGGGTCACTACCATACCTGTGATGGGTCCTCAGCAAATCTTTGTGTAAATGAACGAGGGGCCCCACAACTTCTTCCCCACCAGCCTGCGCTACCTCCCTGGTTATAAGCAACATGGAGGGAGGAAGGTCAAGGGGGTGGGGGGCATGGCCTCTACCTCCCCATGCTTAGGGAAGCCTGGAGAGGGCTCCCCACCTCCATAAAGCCCCTCCCCTATGAAGGCAGGTAGCCAGCTGGCCTGACTGGGCTCCGTCCAGCTGCTCCAAGCAGCGTGGCCTTGGGTGTCAGGCCTCGCTCTGGAAAAGGGACCATGAACTAGCCACGCCCCTGGTGGGGATAAAGCCTGCACAGAGGGCCTGGCGCAGGGCGGTGGTCAGAACTGGGACCAGGACGGTCATTAGCAATAGGCAGCACTTCCCTTGGGTCCAGGAGATGTGACCGGCAGGTGAGCAGGGGAGCCTGGGACTTTAGTGGGGGTGGGGCTCCTGCCCAGGCCAGTCTACGCCCACTGGAGGCCCCTCCTCAGGGTGGGGGGCCCTTCTGACCCTACACTGCACAACTTCACCCTGCTCTGTCTACTGGTGCCATTGAGAACTTGTAATGCGTGGGGGGTGGGGGTAGGGATTCTTTTAAAACCTAAAGTTAATTATTTTTCTAATTTCATGCTGCATGCATTATGCATCAGTAGTTATCACTGGCAGTAATTGCAGGCAGGTATGCAAATCCACTAAAAATGTACCTCGAGCTCATCTCTCGTAGGCCGCCTGGGCGGTGCCAGGTGCCGGGATGTCCCGAACTTCAGAGAATGTAAATCGCTTTTAAAAATAAGACTTTAAAATTGGGTCTTGGGAGGTTAATTATATTGATAACAGTGTTCGATATTAAACTGTTCAGGGCCAGGAGGGGGTGGGCGATGAAAGGAGACACGTGTAATTTTGTTTCTTTCTCTCCCGCATTATTTAATAAGAGGTTCCAGCACCTGACATTTCCCTCTGTCGTGTACGTTTTTAGTAAAGCTGCCGAGACGCAGGCTTGGTTCCTTTGGGGAAGGAAAAAGGAGAGGCTGGGGCGTTTCAGAGGTAGGCGAGGGGCCTGAGGGTCTTTGTCCTGGGGGGCTGGGAGGAAAGAAGAGGGGGCAGAGCCTGCAGGCTGGCGACAGCCCCTGAGAACGGGGCAGTGGTCCCCGGGGTCTGCCCTGCTGGGATTCTCAGCAGCCAGCAGGATCCTGGCAGCCAGGGGCCAACAGAGCAGCAGGGTGACCGGAAAGACTAGGCACGGTGATGCCTACTGATAATAAAACAGAGGCTTGGAGCTGGGTGGGCCCCCTGGGAGCTGTGGCATCCTCAACATGCAGGCCCTGGTCCTGGTGAGATGCCCTAATTATTTGGGACAAGTTGACTTTCTAACCCCTGCCTCTAGAATGTAAACTGCTAGTCCCGGTTATGTGCTGTCTTTTGTTTTATCCTCTCCCGAGGACATTTTTCCATTTTTGTTCAGATAGAGTGGGAGGGGAAAAGAGAGAGAGAGAAAGAGAAACATCGATGTGAAAAAGACACATCGAGTGGCTGCCTCCCGCACAATCCCAACCAGGGCTGGGGACAAATCGCAATGGAGGTATGTACCCTTGACCGGAATCGAACCCAGGACTCATTGGTCCTTGGGCCAATGCTCTAACCACTGAGCAAAACCGGCCAGGGCCCGTTCTGTCTTATTCATGGGCCTAGCTAGCCCAGAGCCTGAGCCAGGAGTTGCTCATAAACATCTGCTGAATGAATGAATACATGAATGAATGAATGAATGAATGAATGAATGAATGAACGAATGAACATGCCAAAAGGGAGGTCCTAGGACCCGGCAGTAGGGGAGAAGAGGGAGACTAGCCCTCCTTCAGCCCCACCCCAGGAGGTAGCAGTGAGCCAGGTGCCCTCACCACGGTGGCCCAGAGAGGCAAAGGGACTGGTCTGAATTGTGCAGTGTGTGGTGGACACAAACCCAGGCCTTGGACTCTGTGTCCATGGCTCTTCCCTTCCCAGGTGTCTTACCTGCCGCTCAGCTGGGGAGGCCCCACCCTGGGAGAGAGCAAACCCAGGGAAGACCCCCTGCTGTCTGCACTCATCTCCTCTCATATGGGGGGACCAGCCTGGAACTGCGCAACGGTAGGTCCGCCTCCAGGCGTCAGAGGCTGCTCCCCCTTTCTTAGAGATGGCCCCGTCTCTCCCACCCCCACAGTAGGCACAGGGTGGAACCCATTCTCAGGAATGGGGAGGGAGAGGATCTCACAGATCACCTGCTTTTTACAGAGGAGGGGAAACCAAGGCCCAGAGGGGGAAGGACAGGTTCAGGGCAGAGAGAAGCCTCCAGCAGCTGTGGACAGTCCTCTCCTGCCTGCCTCCTCCGGCCTTGGCCCTAACTCTCAAACCCTTTCCTGGGGGTGGGCATGAGAGGCGACGGTGGACAGTATCTGGCTGAATCAGGGTCTTACGGGGGCTGCTCTCCGCCACCAGGGGGTCTGCAGCCCCTCCGACCCTGGGGTCAGACCAGGAAGTGGCAGTAACTGACCAGCCTGAGCGCCTGGGCCCTTCACAGACTCTGCCCTTTGCAGTGGGCCCCGAGGAGCCTGTGCTCCAGTGCATGAGGGGAGCACACTGAGGGCGGGAAGGGGAGTGCCCAAGGCCACCTGCTCACGAACTGGAAGGCCAGGGCACCCACCCACGTCCCGCTGGCTCCCAGCCCATTTTTGAGGCAGAGCCAGGCACTGAACAGGTTCTCCATAAATAGTTGGGGTGCAGGCCTGGGGGGCCATAACCAGCTGCTCCCGTCTGGCTTGGCCTCAGCTGCAGGGATGACCTCCAACCCCATGTAAGGGCTGGGAAAAGAACAGGGAGAAGTGGCGGGGAGGTGGTCGGGTTTGGGCCAAGCTCAGGCTCCAGTGGGCCCCACTGCTGGGCCGGCGCCTTTATAATAAATAACAGCAAATAGCCCATCCACAGGGCATCTTTCACACTGGTGGCTAATAACACACTATTAATGCCCCCACAGATGGCGTGCGCGCCATGCAGCGCTGACGAATGTCCCGGCCCGGGTGCAGTCATAAATCAGCCCCTCTCCTGGGGAAGTGCACGGGGAAGTGTCATTTTCCATCTTGGTAATGAATTGGGGCTTTCCTGCCCTGCCCAGTGCACCGCCTCCGCTCCAGGTTGCCTGGGACTGGTGTTTGGGAAGGCTCGAGTCCTCCCTCTTGGCCTCTGGGGATGGGGAAGACAGGACAGGACCCTGCCCTCCACTGGCCCAGCTCCAGCAGACCCCAGGGCATTCTCACTACCCCTGAGATGGAGCCAAGCAGCTGCTGCCCCAGGGCCAGCAGGAGCTGGACCGAGGCGGGTGGCTTTAGATCAACCCCACCTTGGGTCCTCCTGGCCAGCACTGAAGTTACACCCAAGGTTCTGCCTCCTAAGGCCTCACTGCTGCCCCCTTTGGGCAGAATTCAGAGGGGCTCAAAGTAAGACTTCCCTCCAGGGACAGCAGGGCCTGGGACTGGGGGTGGGCAGCAGTGTACTCCGTGAAAAGCCATTCCCTTAGACCCTGGAACAGAGCCCAGCGGCATGGGGCCACCAGGTAGCAAATGACCCCTCCCCTGGCCAGCAAAAGTGGCCAGCTGCCTGAACTTCATGTGTGGGGTAGGTGGGAGGGAGCTACAGACCTAGGGAGCTCTGAAAGGCCCCAGCTGACCCAGCCTGGGAAGAGGGCGGACCCTGGCTGTGTGGTCTGGAGGTGCCCTCTGCACACAGGGGCCACCAGAGCCCTCTCCCGTCCGCCTTACCTCCTTCACTGCAGCCCTGGAGCCTGCTGGTCCGGCTGGGACGGCCGCTCTGGACGCTGTGCTTGGGTCCAGGTGGGCCTGGGCCACGCTCACATTCCAGCCACCACCCTGGCACTTGGGGTGCAGACCACAGACCTGGGGTGCTGGGTGGCACTGGGGACACCCCGGGGCACAGGGAGGAGGCCCTGTGCTGGACTCTGCTTGCTCCTCGAGGTCAGACGTGGCTGTGGGTCCACAGCAGCATTCTCGGCGCCCTAGGCCTCTCCCCGGTGGTGTCCCATGCGCAGCCCGAGCGCGTTCTGGGCCCCTGCTCCCCAGGCATGCCCTACGGCCAGGCGCCCGTCCTGGGGGTGGTCTCTCGATGCCCCCTTTCAACTTTTACTCTTTTGTCTGTTGGCCTCCACCTCCTCCAAAAGGCTTCTGCGTGGCTTTTACCACCCTTTCTTTACCAAGTTCCTTTTTTAATCCCTTTAAGTCACTTGGCAGAATGGGCTCCGGTGCAGAGCGCGCTCTTGTGTGACAGAGCTGAGAGGGAGCCGCTCTCCAAAGGCCAGGTCTTCCTGCCACTCAGGCTGTGTCTCCGGGGGGGAGGAGGGGTCCATTACCCGCCGAGGAGTTCAGATGTTCACCGGGGGCTGCGCTGCTGACATGCACCACCGAGCTGTCAGGCCCCACAGGCCCCTCTTTGGGAAAATGCTTGGGGAGGGGCGAGGGGTTCAGTCTTGCTTGGCTGCTCCTGTTTGCAGAGAGGTTTTCTTGCTGGGGAGGTGGGAGTGAGGGGGGATGGGTTATTCCTGCTTCACCTCCTGGCCTTGTCTGTCCAAAAAGGAGTTCTTCTCACGCGCTCCCTGCCTCCTCACCTGCCAAAAAACAATGGATGTGCGGGGATTAGGAGCCATCCGCAGACAGGCTGGGGCTGCAACCCTCTCCTCCCATCCCTTGGACCCCATTTCTTGAACGCCACCTTCCCATGTGCTGGGAGGGGGCTGGGACTATTCTCCACCACCTCCCTTCTCTTTTCAAATCCAGATAGCAAACAGCTGGCCATGCACACCCCCTTCCTCCCAGCACCCTGGTCCCCTTTCCTGGGGGTGGAAGAACTGGAAAGAGAAAGGAAGTTCTGAGAGCTCCTGACCCTGCAGGGGCCCTGCTCCGGTCCAGAGCTGGCTCCGCTTTCCCCAGCACCTGCTCCTCTCGCTACTGTCATTCAAAGGATCCAACTGGGCCACCATGGCCTCGGATTCTAGAACAAGCACTGCCGTTCCCGCTGCCCAGAGGAATCAGGAGCATCAGGGAACCAGCGAAGTTGCATCCCTGCCTCTCTCCTGCGACCACCCCACTCCCCAGGCTGGGGTCAGTGCTCCACACCCCCAGCTGCCCTTCTACAGAGACCTGGGGGCAGGGCCGGCTGTGTGCAGGAATCCGAAACCAGCCCAGGCCCTGGCTGCCTCTCTGCTTGGCCCTCTCATTAGCATGGCGGTTGAGGGCCCGGTGTCCGTACTCCCCCTGTAGGAGCCCCTCTTTGGAGAAGTGCTTTCATTACACATCTGAGTGTCAGCTCTGGTCTGAAATAGGATCCAGATGGGCTCGGCTGCATCTGGGCCCTTTTTCTGTAGGGCCGAAGGTGGCTGGTTTGAGAAATGCTTGTTGTCAGGGGCTGTTCCAAATAAAACGATGTTTAGGTAAGTGTTTTAATAAGCCCAGAGCCCAGACTTGGGGCTCACTGCCCACGGGGCGCTCCGCCTGGCAGGGAGTGCATTCAGAGAGAGGGCTGGCCAGGTAGGGTGCAGGCTACGGGGTTGACAGGATGGGGGGTCTTGGGACAAGCTTCCCCAGGGGCAAGGAGAGTTAAGAACCAGTAAGCCCCAGGGGACATCCATCCTGAGGGGTAAGCAGGCAGGTGGGGGGCGGCCCCCAGGAAGGGGCAGGGTGGGGGCTGGACAGGAGGGAAGACGACAGAGACCCCTCGTGAAGGGTGATATCGGGCTCCAGCTCCGGCTCTTATAGCTATTACACCCACGTGGTTTCATCCAATTATAAATTGTAATTTCTCTATGAAAGCAAGAGATGGAAAGAGTCCAATGAGGTCATCTGCCTCCCTGGCCGGGGCAAGGAAATTGTTTTATACCACAGGGGTGGGGGCGGAGGTGGCCGCTGGTCCCCCATGACAGAGAGACGCTACCCGAGTTCTGCTTATGGAACAATGGACGCAGGAGGCAGCTACATCCCGCCGGCATCGGGCCCGTCCACCGCCCTCGGTATCAGGGCAGCGCTCCTATGGCAGCCCCAGCCCCCCTCCCCCCGCGAGCTGGATGACCAGGCCCCCCGCAACGCCGTGCCCCTCCTGCAAGAGTCCGACAACACCCCTCACCTCCTACACTGGGGTGTGTGGTCGCACAAACCATGACAGCAATTACTTAGTGTCTTGGAAGGAACTGTCCCCAGGCTCAAGGAAGGGACTGCATCTGCTTGTCGGAGACTGATCACTGAGACAGCCTGGCTCCTTGCCTTGCACACAGAAGGTGCCTAATTAATGTACCCCATGAACTTCCCACTCTGCTGCCTCATTTACAAAACCCAGGGTCCAAGCAACGTTCTGGCCCATCCAGCTTTGTATATCCTGGGTCTGCCTTCCCTATGGTCCTGCAAAGCTTCCTGGGAACCCGGGTGCACCACACACCCCGGACCCCACTGAATATCCTGGGCTCCTTGAGTGTTTCTGCCTTGGGTGAGTGGGTGTCTCTCAGGCGTCTGGGGTGTGTGTGTGTATTCCAAGATCAGCCTGGTGGGCAGCGCTGGGAGGCGTGAACTTGTTCCGCGTGTGGGTTCATCATAATGACCGTTAGCAGCCACCTGTATTCACCAGGGTCAGGAATAACTATGTAAACGCACCCTCCTGGCAAACAGCTGCCATCAGAGCCACTGAGTCCCCAGTGGGCACACAACTGGACCGAGGAAGCCGAAACCACACAGTGCAGACAGAGTTAGTGGTGGCACGTGGACTTTTTATGCAGTCAGTCAAGTTGACCAAGGACGAAATGAATCCGCAGGGTCCCAAGGGTTCAGTAACCAGGGACCCCTCTTTGGCCCCCGCCTCTTTGGCCAGCTCATGTGCACACAACCCATGAGACGGCCTCTGCTCACCCCCACTTTGCCTCGCCTTCCCCTCTGCCCACCGGTCTCTGCGTTCGGTACCAAAGAACCATTTTGGGGGTCAACGTGATAAAAGCGTCCATTGGTAACTGCTTGAGATGCTTACACAGTTTTGCTTTGTGTTTTAGATACTATGTAACTATTAAAAGAAATCGGGAAAGGGGGAAGGAAAGCCGCGCACAGTCCCACATCTCCACATCACTGCGTTTTCCACCTAGAAAGGGACCTGTCCTTCTCCGGGTCATTTCTGTGTTGCTGTCTTCCCTGAGCCTTGGGACAACCCAGCATGGCTGGCAGAGCAGGGAGGACTGTCCCCATAGTGCAGGTATAGTGGGGACTTGAAAAAAAAAAAGGAGGGGACTTGTGCACTGTTGTGCGACCTACAGGACAGCCAGGGCCTCAAACCCAGTTCCCTTCTCCCTGCATGATGCCAGTCTCAGCACAACAGAAACATACCGTCAACCAAATACAAGGTGGCCCTGGGCCCACTGCACTGAGACACTTTGGCTTTCTCCTGAGACTCTCTCATGCAATCATCCTTTCGTCCATTCACTCCTCCATATATCCATCCATCCATCCATCCATTCACTCCTCCATATATCCATCCATCCATCATCATCCATCCATCTGTTCATCTCTCCATCCATCCATCCTGCAAAAATGTACTGCGTCCACTCATGCTCCCAGCACCATGCAAGACACTGGGACCCAAAGAGGAGCTCCTGACTTCCAGCAGCTGGAGGTCCAAGAGAGTGGCCACTGGTTTGCAAAGGGCCACGTGTGAGACACACAGGGCATTATGGGAGCAAAAAGTCCTGCCTTGCCCAGCCTGCGGGAGCAGGGGGTGTGGATCACGGACTGCCTGGGGAAGGTGGTGAGTGCTGTGGTTCTGGGATCCTCCAGACTCCCATGACATGACAGTCACATGTGAGCTCAGTGTGGAGCAAAAGTGGGGCAGGTGTGGCCAGTCTCCTCCGAACCACCTGTCCATCTTCCAGAGCCACGCCCCACCTTTGGACCTCCGGGCTCCCCGCCTTGGAAATGCTCTTCGCGGTTACAGTTCCCGGCTGCCTGAATGATCGCTCCTCACTGACATTAATTCTTATATTAGCAATTAGCCCTCCTGCTTCATTCCAACCTATGGCTCTTAGGACAGATTTTTATGTGTGTGTTATTAATCAGACGCCTAGGATGTGCTGTTGGAAACCCAGGTGGGCTTTATGGCTGCAGACTGAGCCAAGTGGTATTTTAAATGAACGCCACGCCCGCCCCCTCCCTGGACAGGTGTGAACAGGGCAGGGTTTAGATCACTGTGAGCGGGTCGAAGCTGGCGCAAGCTAGGAGGCCCGGTGTTTTCTTTCATTTCGGACTTCCAGGCTGAGGTCAGCATCTGTGTCTGACCTTCAGAGATGAAAAGGTTCTTTGTGACTCAAACCTGGAGTTTGTTCCGTGGCTGCTGACTTCCTCCCATCAGGATGGCCGTCCACAGGGCCTGTCCCTTTCCCCCACTGCAGTGTGCGGGTCACTCCACCGGAGCCAGCACGGACCTGGGGGAGGCTTCCCCTCTGCGGGGGCAGAGGGCTGGGGCCGGCCGCAGGGCAGGGAGGATGCTCTGTTCCCCTAGGACAAGGTGGAGGGTGGAGTAGGAAGCACGGTTCAGGCTGAGGAACAGCATATGCGAGAGCTCAGAGGGGGGGCTGGGTACCATGGGAAGGCGGGTGCCCCAGAGGTCTGAGTTAGTGGAGGGCAGTGATCTGCTGAAGTGGGGTTGGGGGGGTTCGAATGCTCTGCTGAGGGCCTGTCTTCACACTGAGGGAAGTGGGGAGCTGCGCATGTGCCTGGGCAGGGAGGGGCATGACCAGGTCCGCAGTTTAGAGAACTGGAGGGTGTGGGGTACGTGGGAGGGGACCGGTGACCCGCTGGGACAGTGTCCTCAGGAGCAGGGGTGGAGGCCTGGGCTGGGGGGAGGAGAGCAGCGGGTTGAGGGGAGGGGCTGACTCGGAGGCCTCCCTGAACACAGGCTGGAGGGCTGAGGGGGTTCCCTCCCCCTTCTGCCTGCTGGAGGGTGGCCGAGCCCTCCGGTATGGGTTCCAGGTGCCAGGGGCAGCGGCAGCCAGAGGCCTCAGGAGGGGCATGCTGGAGGCTCTGGTCCCCCCTCTGCACTGCCCGCCCTGCCCCCTTCTCACTCTGGCTCCGCACGCACACGGCACCCACGTGGTGGGTGAGAAGGGTGGAGGCGAGAGCCTGCACACTCAGCGTGAACCCTCCAAGCTCCGCGCTGCTAATTAAACCGTTTTCTGACAAAACCCAGACTTTGGGGCTGGGTGTGTGAGCCAGTCTGCGGGCGGCTGCAGGGGCCAACGCTGCCAGCCAGCGGGCCTGGACCCCGCCAGAGCCCACCCTCAGAGACAGACCAGCGGGGGACCGGGGTGGGCAGTGCCCTGAGCAGGGAAGCCAACAGCTCCAAGGGCCCAGGGGGCAGCCTTTCTAGGACAGAGCTTCTCCAGGGCAAAACGTGGGACTTCTGCCATGACGGTGGCTCTCCCTCCCTCCCTCCATGTGCGGGCTGGAGCCAGGACCTGGGCAGGTGGCCTGGGAGTTCACGCCCGTCCTCTGGTGCTGGGCTGGTGGAGCAGACCAGACGCCAAATCAGCCTGGACTGCTGGCACCCACCTGCCCACTGGGCCCAGCAGCCCCTTTGCTGCACTGACGGGGGGGTCTGGAGGCCTGGCCCTACCAGGTTAGGGTGCTGCCCCCACAACGCAGAGTGGGCATGGTCGTCCCTGGGCTGCGACGAGACAGAAGAGCAGCAGGTGCCTGAAGAGGCTCCCATGTCCGCCCGGAGTGCTCCCGAGCCTTTGAACTCTGCACGGGCCAGTGGCAGGAGGAACCTGTGTGCCAAGTGAGCAGGGGCGTGGTGGAGGAGGTACAGCCAGCCAGGGCGGCTGGCACCCAGCCTCTGGAGCGGGTGGCCTTCGAAGTGGCCACAGGTGGCCTTGTGCTGAGGGGCAGAGGAGGCGTGGGGACGCACAGGGCTGCCCCTCAGCACAAAGGGAGGGGACAGTGGCCAGAGCCTGCCTGAGCATGACAGGGGGCGGGAGTGGCAGGCCTGGGCCTGCTTTGGGCTTTGGCTTCTGGGAATGAGGCTGTGGGCTGGCCGGGCCCCGCCCAGCAGGGCTGCCGTCACTCCTCTGCTCCGGAACACAGGTCTGTGTCTAGCCCGGGGGACCTGAGTGATGATGATTCTGGGGCCACCGCAAAGGCCAAGGCCAAACCTTTCTCAGGAAACTGGCCTGCTTTTGGCGGCAGGACAGTGGCGATGTGGTCCTCGCCCTGAGCCCATGCGGGAGTGGGCGGGAGAGGACCTGGTCCCTCTCTCAGACGGGGCCCTGCTCCTGGATCAGCTCCCTCCTCTGCCGCCCCCTGCCCTCAGGAGCCCTACATTGTAGGGCCAGGGTCCGGTGCGCACCTGGGGACCATTAGCACCCCTCCAGTCTCTATTCAAAAGCCACTGACCACGCTCAAAGCCACAAGCTGGGAGCTCCAGGCCACACACCTGTGTCCTCCAAGTGGCCCAGGTGCAGCTAGGGGAAGCTGCCTTTTCCTCCAGAGTGGCCACTTCCCTCCCACCAGCTGTGCCAGCTCCAGCCCGGAGGGACAGGCGCCCTCTCGGCTGCTCCCAGGCGCTCTGGCTTCCCTGCACCAGCAGAAGCCCATGCCAAGGGAGCGTCGCCTGCGTGTTGGAAATCTCCCCTCCCCTCCCCTCCTTCCCGTAAACACCCTCTCCGTGCGCGCTGCCACCCAGGCCCAGCGGCCAGACTTTGTTAATATTTACAGCGAGTGGCTCAGGAAGCTATTAGCTTCCTTTTCTTATTGTTAATTGAAAGAGGAGAAAATGGTTGTAACACTTCAAAAGGACTTAAAGTGTAGCCTGAGAGGCTGACTGAATTGGGAGGAAGGGACAAAGAGAGACCATTCGAAAGAAAGAAAGGAAGCCCACACCTCACGCGAGGGCCCACGGAGGCTCTGAGGACGCGTGGCTTTCCGCTGAGGTCCGCTCCTTGCTGCTCACTGTAGAGCTTCCTTTTCATTCGCGAGCCTGCCTAAGGAGAGGAGGAGGAAGAGAGGATTCCTGGAACA
This sequence comes from Molossus molossus, assembly GCF_014108415.1. Lineage (NCBI taxonomy): Eukaryota > Metazoa > Chordata > Mammalia > Chiroptera > Molossidae > Molossus > Molossus molossus. The sequence goes on along the minus strand of NW_023425348.1, from coordinate 90,168,117 downwards.
CTTCTGTTAACAATGAGCCTCTCTGAAGTTGGCGGCTAGCGAGGCCCCTGGTACTTTCGCTCCTGGAGCTGGGCCTGGCCTCGCGCGGCGCGGCGGCTGCAGGTCTGAGCGTCCCTGACCTGTGGCACAACACACAGGCACGCGCCTCCCAGGACGCGGGCCCAGATGGGCACTGGGCTAGAGGGAATCCCGCGCCCCTGACCTGGGCGTGACCTTGGGGAAGTGCTTGGACCTCAGTCCCCCATGGCCTCCAGGAACAGCCAAGGATGCCATGGTCATGGTCGGGGGGCACTTTCTGAATCGCCTTAGACGAGGAGCTGGAGGTCTGGCACCAGGCCTCTGACCCTGTGGTCGGCCTCCCTGAGCCACTTTTCCCAGAGAGAAATGGTCTGCCCACTGCGCCTGCGCAGTCCGCTTCTGGAGTCCGCCCCGTGCTAGAAGCCACCAGACGGCTCTGCGGTCAGATAGGGCGGTCTGCCCTCCGGGAGCCTGCCATTCGGTTCTGGCTGACAAGTGTCCCCTCCTCCAGGAAGCCTTCCCTGACCCTCCTTTGTTCCTGGCCTGCTTCGGAATGGCCTCTCGGGCTCCCCTGGCCACTGCTCTTTATCAGCCTGGTCTTCTTGTGTCCGCAGAGCAAGGTGGCTGACTGTCAGACTGTTGCTGGATGGGCTTCATAGAGGGGGCACACGGCACGCAAAGGAGGTCTCCACCCTGCCCCCTCCCTGCGTCTGCCTTGTCACACCAAACAGGAACCCAGGTCAGCCTCCCATGAGCACAGCCACGCTGCAGGGCAGGAGGCCCAGGGGGCGAGAAGTGGTCAGGGCAGTCACAGAGCAGGGATGGGCTGTTCGGGGAGGAGAGGGGTCCTCTGTGCTCCGTATTTTAAATGGCTCACCCAGAGAAGGAAGACCAATCTGTCTGGGAGGCCCATGAACTAGAAAGACCAGGACAAATGTACTGGGAAGGGTTTAGTTAAGGGAGAAATCTGTAACAGGCAGAGATGCCTGAATTTGGGCTAGGCCGCCACTGTGGGGGTGCCACAGCCCAGGCTGGATAGGGGTGGCCGCTTGGCAGAGAGGTCAGATGGGGATGAACAATGGAGCAGGACCTAGATGGCCCAGGCCTCCTTCCCCTGAGGCCTGCTTATGTGGCCATGCTGCGCTTTCTCTGGGTCACCCCCACTCAGCCTCCGCCCTCCTCCTTGGGGCTCCCTGCCTCCTACTCTTAAGGGCAAGGACAACAGCCATAGTTGACAGGATTGAGTTCGGACACAGAGCTAAGTGCTTGATGTGGGAATAATAACACTACAAGTGTAGAGCTATACAGGAGCTGCCCAAGGTCACACAGTGGGTCCACTGCAGAGCCTGGATGCAAACCCACTCTGTGCTGTGCCCACAGTGGCATGACCTGTGTGGCCAGGGACGAGAGGGCTGCGCTCAGACGGGCAGGCGGCTGCAGGCGGGAGCTCCCTGCACAGTAGCACGTTAAAGGCTCTGAGAAGTCCTGTCTCAAAGATACCAATTGAACCGTTCACTCCAAGGGTCACCTGTCCACCTTCCACAATTTGCATGTTCTTCAAAATATGCTTTGGGAGATACCTCCTGATGTTCACACAGCCGTGTAACCAGTCTTCGGTGAGTGCCTGCTGTGTGCCGGGCAGTGGCCCTGTGCCAGCGACACGCAGTGGTGAGGAAGGGACGCCCCTGCCCTTTGCTTGCCAGCACCTAGCTCAGCGCCGGGCACACAGCAGGGACACACACCTTCAGCTAATGAGGGCCAAATGAGAGGGAATGGATGGGGTAGACTGCTGGGTTGGACCATGGGAGCCCCATGTCCTGCCAGACGCGGTCTCTGCCCTGTGCCACCCCATCTCTCCCTCCTCCAGTCCCAGCCCTGATGCCAGCCCCTCCGGCCACACACAACCTGAGCCTCCCCTGGCAGGGAGGCCCACCCTGCCTCTCTGGTGGGTCAGAGCCCTCTGTCCCAGCCCGGGCCCGCCAGGTGCAGCACCCCTTCCCTGCCGGCCCTGTGGTCCCAGCCTTGGCATTCCAACCACGTGCCGCAGCCCTGCCTGGAATACTAATTCTCCCAAGATGAAACCGTCCGTGCTTAATTTTTTTAAAGAGCCAGGCAGAAAGAAAAGACAAGAAAAGGGGAGGCATCAGTGGGCGGAAGGTGGAGCCCTCCTCGAAGCTCTTTTCAGAGCTGCTCTGGGTGCTGGCCTTGAGACTGTGTGATCCCAGAGGCCACTCTGATGGTCACTGTCCCCGATGAGGGCAGGGAGGCGCTCCGCCCTGTGCAGTGCCACCGTACCCCAGGACAATCACACTGCCCCTAAGTGGGCTAAGGAGGGGGTGGCCTCATTTTCCAGTAGGTGCAGGGCAGGGGAAGGGGCCAGGCTGGCCTTCTGAATACACCAGGGCATGCTACAGGCGCTGGCTTGGGAGGGGTGTTTTTCTGAGGCCCTCAGAAGGGCACCCCCTTAATTACAAGTGTGGCCAGCCTACCTTTGTTTGCAAATTAGGTTTCTGCCCAGCTCCTATCAGAAAATGGAGCCAGAGGCCTCCCTAGATGGGGCTGGGGTCACAGCAGGGGTAGAGGGATGGCTGGAGAGACAGGAGAGGTGGGCTTAAGAGAAAGGCCATGCAGCCCTGGCCGGTTTGGCTCAGTGGTTGGAGCATCGGCCCCCGGTCCAGAGAGTTCTGGGTTCAGTTCCCACTAAGGGCACGTACCTCGGTTTCGGTTTGTCCCCAGCCCCAGTTGGGGTCGTGTGGGTGGTAACCACGCGATGTGTCTCTCTCACATCGAAGTTTCTCTCTCTCTCTTCCTCCCTCTCTCCCTCCCACTCTATCTGAAGATAAATGCAAAAATGTCCTCGGGTGAGGATTTTTTTTTTAAAAATGGCCATGCAGGGAGCATGCTTCTGTGCCAGATGACCTTGGAAAAGCCCGTGACCCCTTGGGGCCTCAGCGGCTTCCTTGAGTGCCGGGATGTGGCCACAGGGTTGGGAGGGCTGTTGCAGGCAGAACAGGGGGTTAGCAGCCTGGAGTGAGGTCTGAGCAGGGCCCCTCATGCAGCTTCAAAAGCTGTGTTACTTGGGGCCAGTGTGTTCCATCTCTGAGCACCAGGTATCCACCATGGTTAAGGAGAGACGCCCCTCGTAGGCCTACGGTGAGGATCAAAGGTACCATGTGAACCCCCTAAGGACCAGCTCGGCACTCTCCACACACGCCAGTCGGCTGTTATTACTATAACCCTGAGACAGGCACTCAGTAAAGCCTCTTCTCTAGGCTCCCCCAACCCTCCCCCTCAGCCCCACTGTCTGGGGAACCCCTCTCCCCCCCTCCCTCCCACCAGCCGGCTGACAGCTTAGCTTGGTGCCGCCTCCCCCCAGCATCCCAGTTTAACGTCCTAAGGCCCCCCAGAGGGAAGGATGAAATTGTAACGGCAGGAAACATGACAGAACATGAAACATGATGAAATCAGCTGCGTGAATTATGAAACCGAATCACAGCCCCGCTCTTCCCAAGGCAGGGTCAACGCCTGCTGATGTCTGCAGGCTGGACACCCTGCGGTGGGCCCCAGGGCACCCCGAACCCCTCTACTTGGCACCGTGAACTTTGGCTCCAGCTGCCCACCCTTCCTGCCCAACCCCTCCCCCCCCTCCAGGCAGCCCTGCCTCAGGGAAACACTACTATAGTAGTTCTGCTATAGTTCTGCTCCAGAGTTCCCCCATCAGACCCTGGCCAAGACCCCCGCTGGGCTGGTCCCTTCCCCTGCCCTCTCCCAGGTCCCTGCCTCCCTGAGGCTCTTCCTGACAGCTCAGGCACAGGACCCCTGCCTCAGGCCCTGCTCCCCTGGGCTCGCACAGGAGACAACCCCGGGCCCCTTGGTGGAGACACCCACTGCCACCCCCTTGCCCCATTTCAGTCTCGTGACGCCTCTGGATGAGGGCCTGGTTGGTGGTCAGGGACAGGGCCCGGAGCTGTCCACACTCTGCCCGCCCCCCTCCTACCCTCTGCCTCCACCTTCTGTCTCTTCCTCCGTCCCCACCCCAGCATCACAGCCACCTGTGAGCGCAGAATGGTGCAGGGAGGGTGACTCCAAGCGAGTGTGTTTTTCTGGCCACCTCCCCTCTGCTTCGGGGGCTGTGTCATAAATTATTATCGACCCACTGCCGGCCGGGGCTGGAGACCAGATGGGGAAATAAAGCAGCGGCTCAATAATTGTGCCCACTGCCTGCATTTACTTATTTGCGGCTTTCCTACCCGCTGGAAATGCGACGATAAATAACTGCGGACTATTAGGTTCCCAGTCTGGAGAAACACCTTCGGACGCGTTTCCCGAGGACAGCCGAGGGCCGGACACCTGAACCCACCCCGTGCATCCTGCTTGGTTGGGATTGATTTTCCCAGCGACGTGTCCTGTGTGGAGGCCCAGCCCCACTCCACCAGGTAGAGGGCTCCCTCCCCACATTACAGATGAGGACACCGAGCTCAGAGACAGTAGGTCCTTGCCCCAGGTCCAAAGACCCACAAGTTCTGGCTCACCAGGCACTTCCCAGTTTCAGCACAAAGCCCGGGCAACCCGGGACAACTGGTCACCCAACCTCGGTCTCACCGCTGGTAAATAGCACAGTCAAGGCGAGGACCCTGTTCTTTCTGAACCAGAGCCCGTGGGTGCTCTGAACTGCTGTGAAATGCCACCCTCTTCACCATCACCCGCCTGCGTCTTGTTCCAGGGCTCACTGGACTTTGAAAAACCACACAGTGTCCCTTCACATCATTCTCCAGCCTGCTCTGGGCCCAGGAGGCTGGCTGTTGGTCACCAGAAGGGTCCTGTACCCCTGGCTTCCAGCTGGCTCGGCTACCCAGAGCCCCAGCAGCAGGTCGAGGAAGGACAGCCAGGTGGAGCAAGGGTTCCCCAGCTGCGTCCCTCCCTTGCCAATGACCCAGGTAACTGCTGCGACCCTGCCCCCCAGGCCTGCGTGGTGACAGCCTGCCCACCCTTGCTCAGTCCCCTAACCGCGCCCAGGACTTTGTGAACCGCCTCTTCATGTACTCCGATCCTCTGCCTATGTCGAGCCAGGAAAGTTCAGTGTCTTCTACTGTCTGCACTGACTCATTCCGTGCTCTTAGTGACCCTGTGAGGAAGTGCATTGTCCCCATTTTACAGACGAGGCAATGGAGACCCAGAGAGGTTCAGTGACTTGCCTTGGGTCACACAGCTGTGATAAACACAGCCTGGCTCGGAGTCTGCGATGACGGGAAAACTAAAACTCAGAGAGGAGGGGAGGCCTGCTCCAGGCCAGGAGACTAACTGTAGAGGGCTGTGCACCCTGGAGCCACAGGGGTGAGAGGCGGTGCTATGGGGGCTGCCGGGCAGGCGGCTGCAGCCCTTCACAGGCGTCCTGTGCCTGTGACACAGTGCCGGGCCTTGTGGGCACCTGTGACAGGGATGCCAGGGACGGGTGCTGAGGCTGGGGGCTGGCGTGGGGTGCTGGGGGCCGAATGAAAGCTGAACGATGCCTGAAGCCCCCAGGGCCGGAGGGAGACGCAGGTGTGTCGTGAGGAGCCCGTGCTGGGCAGCTCTGCCCAGGGAAGCCCAGGGACTAAGGTGTCACATGGCCCCACTGCAGATGGCTGTGGTCCCAGCCGCCTCATGCAGGTGAGAGCAGTCGACCTCTGTCGAAGGGGAGGCTGCTGCTCATCTGCTCAGGCTCACCTTCACACGTGGCAGCCCTCCACGGAGCTTGCACATGCCTCCCTTTCACAGGTGCGGGAGCCGAGACCAGAGCAGCCACGTCCGAGGTCTCCTGGCCTCAGAGGGCAGAGCTGGGACTGGGCAGGCTTCCCTGCCCCCGAGTCCCGCTGGCCCTCCCTGGCCCTGCCTGGCAGCTGAGCCCCTTGACGCAGGGCCCTCCGTCTCCTGGTTACGGCTCCCAGGGCGCCTACCCTGTCCCTCCCCAGGGAGGCAGCAACTTTCATCCACTCACCTGGAGGAGGCCCCAGGTGGCTCAACTCTATTTTGGCCAAATACTCTCTGAGTAACAGTGTCCTCTGGGCCCTGGAGTGGGGGCAGAAAACTCATGGCAACCCAAGTGCCCATGGGAGCAGCATACGCGGCCAGGAGAGGCAGCCGGCGATGAGGGGCGGTAATTGGGGGACCTGCTTGTCTAGCCACGCTGGGCTGGGTGACCTCAGTTAGGGTCCTCCCCAGCCCCCCAAACAGCTGAGGAGGCCTAATGTCCCCTCCTGACACATCCGGGTCCCTCCCACTTCTTCCTTGCCTCCGAAATGAGGAGCTAGGCCCTCTCAGCCCCCAGGAAAGTGGTTAGTGGACCTCTTAGTGCAGAGAAGGTCGTGCTGGGCCAGGGGTCTAGCCTCCAGCCATCTGAATCCAGGGTGTGGGAGTGAGGTTGGCACCAGCTATGCCCATTCCACGGGCAACTGTCACCTTGCCACTGTCATCAGTGGAAGCTCCTGGTAGCCTGGGACCTGCCTCCCAGCTCAGAGCCCCAGCAAGGGGTGGGAGCCAAACACCCCTCCTCTGGCTGAGGTTCTTCCTATTGCCCTGAGCAGGAGCCCCAGGGAGAACGAGGGGCTGGCCTGTCCACAGCCCAGGGCAGGTGTGGAAGGGGAGGAGGAGGTCTGGATGGTGAGCCCCAAGAAGGGACAACTCCCTGCCCTAGTCTGCCCTGTGTCCTGGAGGCCCTGGCACAGGACCCAGTTCCGGGCACTGACGGGCTGGGGTTCTGGGCCGGTGCCGGTGCAGGTGCGCCTTCTCCAGACCCGCACAGCTCGGGCCTCACTGAACTGCACCGCCATTTCTTGTACTGCCTTTGTGGGCCACGTTTGGGTGTATGAAATGTGGCCCACGCCGTTCACTGGTGGGAGGTTAACTGGGCAGCGCTGAGGGAGGATAAACAAGCATTGGGGGGCGCGGGTCACGGTGGCAGTCAGGGCACCAGAGGGTTGGTGTGGCCGCTGTGTGAATAAAGGCCAGCGGGTGGGATGGGCCAGGGCAGGGGGTGAAGGGCCCTGTGTTTAGGGCCCTGCATGTTCCAGGGAGTGTCAGCCAGGAGTCATGGGGGGCCAGGGAAGGTTCCTGACGTGGAAAAGGGTCTCTGGCTTTCCCCGTTGTGCCCCTGCCATGGAGGAGGGGACAGTGTCGGCTCTTGCGTCGTCTGGGAGCTGGCGGGCTCCCCCCACAGCCACACTGCTCGGCTCAGAAGCGGCTGCCCCTGCTCCACCAGCCAGGTCTGCACTGTGGGCATGAGAACTCCCTCCCTCCCTCCCTCTGCATGGGCTGAACTTGTGTAGTCTGACCCGAGGCCTGAGCAGGGCCTGCAGGCAAGGAGAAGCCTGTCTTTGGGACAGTACTGGGACACATCCATGTTGGGACAGGGGTCTGGACCTCATCCTGAGGGCGGGGTACCACAGGGGACAGTGGGGGGGGCATGTTGGGACTTGAGAGCAGGAAGCTGGGGGAGGGGAGGCCTGGAGCTGCACAGGAATGTTGTGTCCTCTGCTGGGCGCAGTCACAGGGCACAAGAGGATCTGAGCTGTGTCTTGGAGTTGGTGAGGCTGATTACGTAACTCACACCTCCACAAAACAGCAAATAAACAAGGGCTCTGGGGGCAGGGACTGTGGGGACAGGAAGGGGCACCCACCCCACCTCTCTGACGGGCCAGGTTGGTGGTGACCCACTTTCATTGTCACCAGGGTGTTACCTGCATCACCTCCCTTATTCCTCCCCACATCCTACAGGAGACACCATTATTCCCCCATTGCACAGCTGAGCAAACTGAGGCCCAGGGAAGTTAGGAAACCTACCTAAGCTGGCCTGTCTGGGAAGAGGTGGAGCTGTGATTTGAGCTGGGCCTTTCTGACAGAAGAGCCACCCATGACCCCACTGGGACCCTGGTCCAGGCCTTCAGGGCCCCCAGCTGATGACAGAGCTTCTACCGAGGACTGGCAGGCTGGGCCATTAGCCAGGCCGTGTCCGGTGGCCTGCGGGATCCCCAGGCTTGTCGTGCACGACTATCCCTCCCCTCAAGGCAGGCAGGCGGCGCTGCCCGTCACACGGTGCATGAGACCAGGCTATCCCCACGCCAGCCCAGGCTGCAGCTGGTGGTGGACCCAGCTGGTGGCAGGAGACGGACCTGGAAGATTTATGACCTGGGTTAAAATTTAATTTGGGTGGAAGATCCTGGCTAGCTAAGCTGGCTGCCCCAGAGAAATGGCCTGGTCCCCACTAATGCCTGCCCGACGGCCTGTGCCGTGGTTGGGCCTGGCCCCCCTGCCAGCCTTGCCCACCCCTCCCGGAAGGCAGGCCGCCACAGAGGAATCACAGCGCTGAATTTGATTTGGGGCGGGAGCGGGCTGAGAGCCTTGTTTGCACTTCAGCTCCCAACTGGACAGGACAGAATCAGCTCTGCGCGGGAACTGCCTCCCTGCGGTGCCCAGGGACAGCGTGGCCTCCAGGGGAGCCCCGACATGCCCACAAGGCCCCTTCCCTGGGGGAGGTGGCCATGGGCATCCCACCTGTCTGCTCAAACAGGCCCCACCCAGCTGCCCTCCGCACCCTGATCCTTCCTGGGGCCAGACTGCCTGGCTTGAATCCTAGACACACTGAGGGATCTTGGCAAGTGACTCTACCTCTCGGAGCCTCAGTTTCCTCACCTGTAAAATGGGACAGTCTGTAAAATAGGACCTGTTGTTATTGGCTGACATCATAACATAACCACGGCCCTGCATGTGGTCCCCCGCTTTACTGTCCCCCCAGGATGCAAGGGGCGGGGAGGGGGGAGCAAGGGGTTTGCAGAGCTGGGGAGAGGTCTATGACTTCCAATAATCCAGTGGTCTGGCTCCCCAGTGGGGTCAGGAAATCACTTCTTTAGACCTGGGGGTGCAGCTTTGGGTTTGCCCAGTCTGGCTGGAAGGGGAACAATGCTGGGGTCCCCAAAGCATGTGATATGGAGCCCCAGGCCAAGCCCTGGCAGCCCTGTGCACAACCCTGCGTCCTGGCTGACCCCAGCCCTCAGCCTTGTCACTGCCTCACCCCCACTGCCACGTGCCGGGACCCTCCTGGGTGCTCTCCTGAGTGGGCACTGTACACCTTTTCACAAAGAAGTGAGGTTCAGGTGAAGAAACTGCCCAAGGCCTCTCTAGAGGTCAGCAGGGATGACCCAGTCCAGGCCCTCTGACCCCACAGCTCAGGCTCGGCCCACTGCCCAAGGCCTTTTGCTCCCTCCCAGCTACTGTCCAAGATGTTAAAGAGAGGAAGGGGAGCTGGGCCGCTCAGGCGGACGAGGCAGGGTGGGAGATGCTGAGGGGGGCCCACTGCACTCAGGACAGGAGCACCCCCTCGGCGCTCCGACGCACGCATGTGGAAGCACAGGCACGTGCACGCACACACGCTGGCAGGAATCCAGGCCCGGAAATAGCCGTGTCACCTTTGGAAGCTGCGTCCTGTCGCTGGCTGGCTGCTCTGCCCGGGCCTGGAAAGGAGGCTGAGAGGGGGAGGCTGCAGCAACCCAGGACTGCACCAGACGCGTGTGCATGTACACATGTGCACACGCACCTGCACACGTGCACAGGGTGGGGAGGGACAGGTTTCGGATGCCACTGGCCTGGCCTCCTGAGGGACCAGTAAAGGTTCAGCCTGAACCCACACATTTCTTCTCCAGCTGTGTGATGCCTCTTTCTGTCCACAGCTGTGCCTGAGGGCGGGGCTGCACCGAGGAGTGGGTGTTCCTCAGCCAGTCACACAGAGCTGGAGCCAAGCTGTGGAGGGGAGACAGGGCCCCCCTGGGGTCTCATTTACCCTTTAGTCACTTTCCAGGAATCCAGGGTCCTTCTTTCAGACCCCCTGGGATTTGGAAGCCTCCCCAGCCATTCCCACCCACTGTTCCATTGGGGCTGGAGGGCCCTGTGTCCTCTTCCTTGGGGACTCAGCTCTGTCCCTTGCAAGTGCTCAGCTAATCTTCCCAGTGTGCTCTAGGGTGGAGGGATTAATGTGTCAACACATTTGCATTCTAACAGAAGCGTGGGGCTAGGCGCTAAGCAGTGAGCAGCAGGTGAGGCCCTCTCAGGACCCTGCCAGCACTGGCCACACACACACACACACCCCGCCCGGCACAGGCCCTCGCCCTCACCCCATGTCCTCCTCCTGCCCAGTGCCCCACCCCCATGCCTCAGCCTGTGCCACACGTCTGCAGCTGACTCACTCTTGACCTTGGGGCTGGGGTACCTAGGGAGCTCCTCATGCCCCCCACACACACTGCAGAAGGACCCAGAAATAGTCCTATCCACACGGTCGCTGTCTCCCACTCCCAGCTCTGACTCCATCGGCATCACCTTGCAGCCTCCTATTATTTACTTATGTATTTATGTATTTATTCCCATCTCGTCCTAAAGGATTAGTGCAGCTTACAGAAATACAACCTAAGGGGGGAGTTCACTGAGCAGGGGGGCTCGGGTTCAGGTCCTGCTCGGACTCCTTTTTGCTGTGGAGTCCCTTCACCCCTGAGAGCTCGGTTTCCTCGCCTGTAAACATGGGGATGCTGGTGCCCGCCCAGGGCAGTGAGTGGGATGAAATGAGAAAACACAGGGGACACCCGGCACGTGGGAGGTGCCGCTGTGTTTAGGAGAGAAGGCACCCAGAGAAAGGAGTCAGGCCAGGACGGGGGTGGGAGAGGGGGCTGGTGCTGTGGTGGAGCAGACACTCCGCCTTTCTCAGAACCCTGGTGCCGTCCAGGTCCGGAGAACTCTGAGCTGAGGAAAAGCATCCTGGACAGGGGCTCGGCCTTCTCAAATGCTGAGGTCCAGGAATCCCCCAGCTTCCTCTTGGAGGAAACCCCTTTGGTGAACACCCTAGTGCTCTGCCTGCCCCTCATGGGCTGCCAAGAACTGCAGGATGGAGAAGGGCAGAGGTCTGAGGTTTGAGGCTCAGGACCCCCCTCCTACCCAGTTCCTACACCCAGAGCTGGGGTCCTCAGCCCGGCCTCTGAATCTCACCCGGAATCTGAACCCCACTTCAGCCTTGAGCTCTGACCCCCAGGACCAGCTTGGGCCCAGTCCCCCATTAGCCCCAGCCCCAACCATCACCTCCTCTGGGGGGAATTCCCAACCTTCTCCGAGAGTGGCCTCGCTACTGAGGACTCCATCCCTTTCTGGCTTCTCCCAGCCATCAGCTAACTGCTCCTGGCCCCCATCCCATCTTCTGTGGCCTCCCCAAAGCCTCCTCCTCAGAGGGGCCTCCCAACCGTCACCCCATCTGATCCCACCTTTCAGATTTACTCCCCTAACCACCCTCCGGCTCGGGGTGCTCACCGAAGCAGGCCTGCTCCCCCTGCCCCGCGAGGCTCCCCCTGCCCCGTCAGGCTGGGTGCTTCGCAGCTCTGTGCTCGGGAAGTATGTGCAGGGGGCCGGCTAAGGGACTCACTCTCCTGCTGGCTGCAAGCGAGAAGCCTCTCCACGCCCCGCCGCCCTGCCAGGGGGCCAGGTTTGCCGGCAGATCGCCCCGGGACAGGCAGTCAGTGTGCGGCCGCGCCCTGGGACTCCGGGGGGCACGGGGCCGTGCTCACGCCGCTGCCCACCCGGACAGCTGCCCTCCTGGGCATCCCTCTGAGGCTGCCGAGGGAGGCCGGCTGGAATAACCAGATTAGCCTAAGCGGCTCCTCTTGTTTTCTGGCGTAATTGGATTGAGGCCATGTTTCGGTGCAGCCGCATTTAATAGTAATTCCGAGGCCGCCTTGCCCGAGAGCATCCCCGCCACCGACGGGACTGGGCGGGGGTTCCGGACCAAAGAGGAGGCCGGGGTGGGGTCTCACATCTCCCAGTGCCCACAGTGAGCACGTCCTTCTCCCTCCAGAGGGCAGCGCCCTTCTGGGCACGGGGCAGACCTGTTCCGTCAGCATCTCTGGGTTGGGCCAGTGGCAGGAAGGAGGGGCAGGGCTGTCTCCAGCACCCACACGCCAGGCGCACACGGAGGGCACTCTGTACATAGCTGTAGACCAGGGGAGGCCACTCACAGAGCCCACATGGGACTGCCCAGCCTGGGATGTGGGGAGAGCCTCTGGGCCCCGGCCGAGGAGGGATGGGGACAGGAGGCCCTGCTGAGCAGTGGGTTCCTGAAGCCCACCCATCACCACAGGAAGCCCCCGGCCCAATGCTAGGTGGCGGTGAGGTGATGGACAGTGACACCAGCCAGCCTCCCTTCCGCCTGTGCTTCCGTTAGGGCCTTCAGAGACCAGGGCATGGAGGCGGGTGTGCGTGCCAGCGTGTCTGAGTGTGTGCCCATCAGCGTGTCCTCGGCGTGTGGGCTGAGCATGTGTGTTGGAAGCAAGGTGTCCTTGTGCCTCCTCTGTTCCACTCACAGCCCGAAGCCCAGCCAAGGCTCTTCAAATGCCCATCAGCACCTGGAGCCAGAGGCCAGGCTGATGGGTCTTTATTTTTTTTATTTTTATTTTTTTTTAATCCTCACCCGAGGACATTCCTCCATTTTTTGCTCAGATAGAGTGTGTGGGGGTGGGGGTGGGGGGAGAGAAACATCACACCTCACAACCCAACCAGGGCCAGGGACAAACTGCAACCGAGGTACGTGCCCTTAGCGGGAACCGAACCCGGGTCTCTCTGGACCGAAGGCCAACACTCTAACCGCTGAGTCAAACAGGCCCTGATGGGTTTTTAAAAACCAAGAAGCTAAGCCCTGGCCAGTTTGGCTCAGCGGTTGGAGCATCGGCCTGCGGACCAGAGAGTCCCGGGTTCGGTTCCCGCTAAGGGCACGTACCTCAGTTGCAGTTTGTCCCCGGCCCTGGTTGGGGTCGTGTGGGTGGCAACCAGTCAATGTGTCTCTCTCACATCGATGTTTCTCTCTCTTCTCCCTCTCTTCCTCCCTCTGTGTCTGAAGATAAATGCAAAAATGTCCTCAGGTGAGGATAAAAAAGAAAAAAAAACAAGGTAAAAAACAAAATCGAGAACTGGGCACAGCTGGGGACAGGGAGCAGGCAGGGCAGGAACAGGGTCCTTGATTCCCAGACGTCCCTCCAGAGGCACAGCCCGGACCCCACCAGGACGGGGTGCTTCTGGCTGCCCGCAAAGCACCTGTTGGGTGGATGAATCGCTGGGCCTGGTGCGCCTGGTGCCTGTGCAGGCGGCTCCTCCTGGGGGCTCAGACCCAGCCCTGGAGACCTCAGGCGAAGAGCAGCTTCTCCCCCACCAGTGAGAGGGGGTCCAGGCCACCCGGGGCTGGGGAGTTACCCTGCAGGCAGGGCATGGGGCTGGGGTCTATAGACCGCTCACTCCGCCCACCCCCTTCTTCCCTCCCACTGCTCCCCATGGCTGGAGGGCCTGGCGACAGCTACCATCCATCACTCAGCCCTATTTTTAGGAGGTGATAACCCAGCTGTGAAAATTCACTCCATGTGCAGATCCCTTCCACGTGAGGACGTCTTAGCCCCGAGCCGAGGAGATGAGCAAGGCAGGAGCCTGGGAAAAAGGGTGATGGAGGGGAAGCTGCAAAGGAGGCCCGGGGGCCATGTGGTCTGTGACCTGCAGCCAGTACCTGGCAGAGGGACACTGGGCAGTTCTGCTAAGCTGTGGGGGTGGGGTGGCACGAGGCGTGGCCCCCTGGGGCAGCCCACTGAGTAGAAGGGATGGGAGTCCAGAGCCTCCCTCTGGTTGTGGAGGTCGCGGGGCACCAGGGAGGAGGCAGCCCAGAGTGAGAACAATGTAGGAGGGGACCTCCAGGCTGTTCCCTTCGGCTTCCCCCACCCAGGGCCAGGCCCAGGGCTTCTCCTCCCTCCTCAGGAGCTGTGTGAATTGTCACTTCAAATCAGAATGGGAAGGGATGAGTCCAGCCACCTTGGGCAGGGGAAGTGGAGTCAGATACTCCGTCCGCCTCCTCCCATACCCTCTGCTTGAGCCTGTGTGTGGCTCTGCTACCTACCAGCTGGGGGTGGTTTGGGCAAGTTATGTAGCCTCTCTGAGCCTCAGTTTCCCCATCTGTAAGATGAGAACAATAACGGATTACAATGAGGAGCCAAAGAAATGAAGTGTTTCAAGTGCCAGGCTTTGGACGGTGCCCAGGGAGTGGTTCAGACCCAGGAGGTTCTATCCAGAGAGGGTGATGGGGGGCACGGGGAGGGTGGAGCCAAGGGCCAGCCAGGCAGGTCCCAGTCTGTGCAGATGGCCCAGGATCTCTGGAAAGGGCCCTCACAAATAAGGCCAGGACCCCCTCCCCGAAGCCCTCCTCTGTCCTGCAGGTGGCTGGGGCAGGGCCTTGGATCCCAGACCCCCTTTCGGCTCTGACCTCTTTCATTAGCCTCACTGCCTGGTAGAGAAGGGAAAACACCCACAAACGATTCTGGGGCCTTAGAGAAGCCCTTTCTTTCCTGTCTCATTTTCCCCATCATAGAAAGGCCATGATCCTGATCCAACTCATGTCTAATTGTGACATTCTAGGTGATTCTTCCTGGGGGGAGGCAGGCCTGGGGTAGGGAGGGGCATTCCCCCACAACACCCCTCTGATGGGCCGGGCTCCAGGTCGCCCCAGGGGTAGACATGATGGGAATGTGGCCAGCTGGCCAGACGACCTCCCCTTGCCCTCCTGCTTGGGCCTCCAAGGCTCTCCTGGTCGTCGGGGCCCCGCCTTCCCTTCCCCCACTCCCAGCCCTGCCAGTCCTCCAACCCCAGAGCCCAGAGGTGGCCAGGGGGGACCCAGACCCAGCTCCGGCTCTGGCCCCTGCAAGGTTCTGGGGCTGCAGGGCCTCCTCCTGGAGCACAGGCTGGGCCGCTTCTCCTGGGCTTCTCTGCAGGAAACTGCCGTGTTTATCCTGCCAAGGCCCAGTTTTTACTCCCCGAGGAGTGTGTTTAGGAGGCGAGAACCCACACGTGCACACACGCTCACACACCATCTGACGCGCCAGACCACATGGGCTCCCTGCCCAGCCGCACACGCACCTCCAGTGTGGTGCCTGCCTGCCCCTCCTCTACCTGGGCCGGGCCAGGAGGCCTCTGCACAGCAGGGAACTGGCACTAATTTTGAATTAATAAGTTAGTAACTGCCATTTATGACCTCATTTCATCCTTCCCCAAGCTCCCCCACCCCGTTTCATTCTGTCCACCTTACGGATGACTAAACTGAGGCTCTGGGTAGCTAAGGAACCTAGCCAGAGCAGAAGCCAGAAAGTGCCAAGTGGGGTTCAAAAGCAGATGTCTGAGACCCCGAGTCTGGCCGGACTGCTTCAGAGAAGAGCAAGGGTGGGCCTAGGGGCAGTGGGGATCTGCAGAGACCCCCGAACAGGACAAGGAAATAGCCCAACGGTCACAACTGGACACCATCAGCACACAGGGGTGCCCAGCACCACACACAGCCCCCAGGGTCTGCACCCGGTGCCCCGTGGCCCTCAGAAACCTGCAAGGGGGTGTGTCACCCCCTCCCCAGGGCTCCCTGCATGTGGCCGGAGCAGGGGTAATTGGCTCTGAACCATCAACAGCTGGGCCTGATAGAGGCTGGCTGATAGAGGATGGGGCTCTACCCCGCTCGGGCCACAGGACCCTTCAAGAAATGGGGCAGTCGGAGCAAATAGGCGGGTCTTCACTTTCAGGGGTTCACCTTGAGAATCCTCTTCCTGGAATATGACCCCCCCAGGCATAGAGAGTTACATGGGAGTCTTGGGGTTCACAGTTCTGAGAAGGGACCCCTGGACCACACTTGGGGTGAAGCTGCAACAGGAAGCAAGGAAGAAATGAACCCCAAATTCCAAGAGCTGTTACCTCTTCTTGTGCTCCTAGTGCTTTAGAAACCTTAACTCATTGAATCCTCAGAACAACCCTATAACCAGAGAGGGGGTGAGGGGTGCTGTTTATTATCCCCCCTTTATGGAGTGGAGACCAAGGCACACAGCGGGCGGTGGCATGGCCAGTATTTTAACCCAGCGGTAGGCACTAAGCTTCGTGCTGAATTTGCCTGTGCGTTCAGAGTGTATAGATTATCGGTATGCTTCATGAATTACAGAGATGCCACATGTATTTTTTCATATTTAGCTGATGTTATGTAATTATCCTAATTAAAAACAAAAGACTTGGATCAGCTGACCTCCTTATCTTAGCTTCTGGGATTTCTGCACCAAGGGCCCCCAAGGGCTGGCCCTGGCGCACCCACCAGGCTCTGCCCTGGGCCTGCCTCCCAGGGGCCCAGCTGGGCCAGGCTGCAGGACCAGCCCTCACCTCTGGGGAGGCCTGAGGATGAAGTGAGGCCCTGCCCCCACCACGGCCTCCCCCAGACCCAGCCTCCGCGCCGCCACCCCTCCTGTGGCTGTTGGCGGGCAGGGCTGAGCGGGTTATGAGTTCAGCAGTCGATCCATGATCCGCGCTCACATCATCTTGTCTGCCGGGAGGATTTAGTGCAGGCGGTCGGTCAATAGTGCGTTTGTTTTGTTATCGACCCGCCGGCGCAGCCCAGGAGCTGGCCAGTCCCCCTCAGCTGCTCTCGGCTCTTCAGGCTGCGGAGCCTGGACCCAGAAGCGCTGCTCAGCGGGTTGGGGGACGCCTTGAGGTCCCCTCCCACGTCTCCTGCCCCTCTTACCCCTGCACACAGCCTGGGTGAGTCCTGACTCAGGGACCCTGAAGACCCAGGGCCCCCATGTTCTCAGGACCCACAGGCCCAGGGGAGGACCCAGTGTCCCAGTCTTCCACCACACCTGACCCTTGGGCCTCCTGCTTGACAAAGAGCCCTGGTCTCATGGTCTCACTACAACCACTCCACACATGGGGAAACTGAGGCCCAGAGGTGAAGTGACACAGGCAGTTGCTGGAAGAACAAGTTCAGGAGCAGTGGCTACCTGGGAAGCTGGCCAAGGGAACTCCCCTTGGCCTCCGCCCAGCCCCCACCCCGCCGCACCACGTTCATGCCCCACCAGAGCTGCTGTGTGCCAGGCCCCAGGAATCTGGCCTGGGGGGCACTTTGGTCCCTGCACCGGTTCTCGGAGAGGGTGGCGCTCACAGGGCTCGGGAGACTGGAAGGCCACTGTCAGCTGGGTACCGTGGGAGCTTGAGAGGACAATTCCGACGGGGCTCCGAATGGAATTTCGGCCACAAGGCAGACAGGCAGCCCAGCGGGCGCAAGGCCCGCGTCCCGCACCTGCGGGGAACGGACGCGTAGCCACACGCATGTGAAGGTCCGAGGGACTGTGGCCTGTTCCTTGGGGTGATGAGTACACAGCTGCTCCTCGGTTCCGCAACCAGCCCCTGGAGGATGTGGGCCCGGGAGCACCCCGTCCCCTTCCCTGTCCCAGCGGGTCCCCCTCGCCGCTCCTCCCTCCTCCTCTCGCTTCCACATGGAGAAAGAGCAGAAAACTATCACCGTTCACGCCTCATCTCCCGCCAAAGTTATTAAATTTCATTCCACGAACAAATAAATCCATTTTTATTGCAGCGGGAGGAGCAGGCAGCGGTTTGCTGTTTTACCTTTTTTATTTTTCAAAGTCCTGTTAAATCTGCCCGGATCAGCTGGGCGGCCCCCAGGCCCCAGCGCGGGCCGTTAGTTACGGTGCTTTCGTCTCCTCCATCACGGCGGAGTCGCGGGCCGGCCCGGCTCCTGCCTAACTCGCCTCCAGACCTGTCACCTGTCCTCCGGTGGCCTCCACCTGCCTGCAAGGAGGGTGGGGGAAGCCTCTCGCCAGCCTCCTGTTTGCTTCGCACTTTACAGTTTTTCAAACACTTCCTGCCATGGCAGCTGCATTTCACCGAGAGCAAGCGCAAGCTCCGCAAGGCTTGGCGAGAACCCTAACCCCCCGGCACAGCTGGGTGGGCCCCAGGAGCTGGGCCTGGCCTGGTCTCCTTGCAGAGGGGTGGGCTGGGCTTTGATCATCCGTCTTGGTGCTGGAGGAATTCAGTTCCCATCTCTGTCATCACCAGCTGTGACCCTGAGCAGCCACCTGGCCTCTCTGGGCCTCACTTGCTGACGCCCCCAGTCTCCTGCCCCCCCCAGCTCTGTTCCCACGTGGAGGCTCACTGATCCAGCCCTGAGGGTCAGGGTAGCACTTGGGACGTCTGCGATGGGCACCCAAGATAAATCCTCATGGCGATTTGTTCTCCTTCAGCCATTTGCTGAAGACTTGATGACTGTCAGTAGAAGCCTGTTGCGTCTGCTGCTCAGAGGTTATCCTCGAAACACTGAGGTAATGCAGCTGCCCAGCCAGACGCCGGGGGTCACTGTGCCCCTGCCACGTGAGCACCCAGCTCAGCGGGTCGGGCCACTCCAGGGCAGAGCCAGCGGCCTCAGCTGCCTCACCACAACTAGCTCCACATCTGGGGGAGCTGCTTGGAGGGGGAGAGCCCCTCACATCCCCACTCAGGCTCCAGTGGCTGTGCACCCTGAAATCCATCCCTTCCTCCAGCCCCCCTAGCGAGTGCAGGCCCCCCCCCCCACGGGCACCTACAGCGGACAGCCGCCCCTTGGCCAGCCTCCCCTGTGGATCAGAGCTGTCCAAGGGAAGATGTCCACGGGGGGGGGGGGGGGGGGCAACACACACCCTTCCTGCCCTCCAGCCCTCCGCCTCTGCAGTGGAAGGCTGGGCCGGCAGTCGGCCACACCCTCACCCTCACCCTCACCCTGCTGCTCCATGTCCTGCCCCCTCCCTGCCCCTGCTCCTTGGGGATTCCCTCCTCTTTTCCTTCCCAGACCGATGCGCACAGGCACTGCACAGGCACTATCAACAAAGGCAGGTCCTGCCCTGGCCGAGGTGGCTCAGTGGGTTGGAGCGTCGTCCTGTGCACCAATGGTTGCCAGTTTGATTCCTGGTCAGGGCACATACCTGGATTTTGGGTTCAGTCCCCGGTCGGGGCATGTGTGGGGGATGCAGCCGATCGATGTTTCTCTCCTACATTAATCTTTCTTTCTCTCTCTCCTTTCCCCTCTCTCTAGAATCAGTAAAACATATCCTTGGGTGAGGACTGAAGGGGGAGAAAAAGAAAAGGAAAGACAGGTGTAGATAATGTTCCCAGCCCTGTCTGCGGACACCTGGGACCACTCCCAGGCCCAGGGAGGGAGGTCACACGGGTGCCCATCTCTGGCCAAGCGCCCTACAGCTCTGAGCACCTCCAACAAAGCCCAGAGGCCAGGCAGGCCAGGAGGGCTGCTCGGGGGCAGAGGCCGACGGTGTGTGTGGGCGGGGTGCCCACAGGGGTGCAGTCAGCTTCTGAGCGCGTCTTCTGGGCACCAGGCTGGCAGCCGGCCCAGCCTGGCCTCTCCGCCCTCAGTGGGGAGAGAAACGGAGACAGACAGAGCCGTGAAATCAGGGTCTCCACGCTGTCTGGCGGGGTGGAGGCGAGAGCCCCTCGGCACTGGAGCCCTTCCCATGCTGCCTGTGCCTCCCTGGCTTCGGTTTGCTTGTCAATCAAATGGGCATGCAGGCTCTGCCAGCTTTGCAGGGACGCCGTAAGGTTCATTCAGCAGTAAGGACTGTACATACAACAGTGACAACCGTCGTCATCCTGGGACCTCACACTTGGGGTGGGCTCCAGCCTGTGCCAAGCCCCGCCGTGCTCGCTCTCCTGCATTTCTGGCTGCCACTGGAAAGCATACGCGTTTTACAACTGCTGGGATGTGCCGGGAGCCGGACAGAGGCAGGGAATGAGCCAGCCAGGGGCCCTGAGGGTGCGGAAAGCAGAGAGTGGGCCAGGCAGGCACTGGGTGGGGTCGGGCAGCCTCGCACCAGCTCCCGGGTGCCCGGTACTGAAGGGGTTCCTGGCACTGCCTGGAGGCGCCACGTCACCTGAACAGAAGGCAGAGCCCTTGCCAAAGCTCCGACGCTCGCTCCCCGCGAGTGACTCCTGCCAATGCAAACGCTGTATCTCAACGCCACTAATTTACATTCTGATTCGACTTTCTTAATTTTACTTCAACTTCGAACGACTCCAGTTTGAGAATCATTTTAATGTATTTATCTGTGAGGCAATTTGTTAAATAACCCCCAAGACTCGGCGGTTTTCCGTTCTGAGCTTTTATTGCAAGGCTGTTTTAAATTGAATTAGTTGTCAGGGTCCCTGAGTGCATTGTAACGGGTGAGTTCACTGCCAGCCCACTCGTAAAAGTCAGGGGAGTCGCTGGCTAAGTGGCTGGGGGCAGGAAGCGGCTGCCCCACTCCTCCTGGGCCCCTCGGTGCCCAGTCTCAGGGTGCACAGGTGGCACAGTCAGGAAAGCAAACACCTCTGGGGCACCCCCAGTTCCTAACTGGGCTGCGCCTGCCAGACCCTGTGGGGCGAGTCCGAGACTGTCGCAGGTGGGTACATGTGCACATTCGTGCTGCCCTGCCCCCACCCGGGCAGCAGGGAGGCAGAGTCTGGGCTCTGCTTTGGGTCCCTGAGCCTCAGAGGAAAATGCTGGGGAGTTGGTGAGGTCTGTCCCCCCTCATTGTGTTATCTGAGCTGGTATCTGCTGGCTGCCATGGGGGCGGGGGGGGGGCATGGTTTGCGAGCTGAAAGGCGCAGGTATTGAATCTAGATTTCATTTTCACGCCAGCAGCTGTTATTTGCTTGATAATGGACTCCCCTCCCAGCTCTCCAGGGAGACGAAGCGGCGGGGAGGGACCCAGAGTCCTGCTAATGACGTTACTGTGTTGTTCAGGCTGGAGTGGGTGCCCCAGAGCCGCTCCCTGCCCACCTCCCCTCTGGGAGCTGCACCTTCCTACTGGGGGGTACACTGGCCTCCCACCCCCACCAGCCGACCTGTCTGGCCCCCAGCAGCCCTCAGTCAACCAAGCCAGCTCCGCCTGGGAGCAAATGGGACACTTCCATTCGGCCTCTAAAACCTCATGCCCCCCTCCTGGCTAGTGGGCCAGGACAGGTCATCAAGAGTCTCTCCCCAGGGATCACCAGCATGAGGGAGGAGGGCCACACCTGGCAGAGAGGGGCCTGCCACACCACAGGTGTTCACATAGGCCTGTCTTCTGTAGTGGGGGCAGCTCTGCCTGCTGGCGGTCAGTGGGGCCCTGGAGCTGGATGCCTAGGTCCAAATCCCGCCTCAGCTGCTCTCCAGCTTGACCTTGGGCCGTCTGCCTTGCAGTCAAGCGGCCCTTCTGTAAAATGGGGTCCTCAGAGGAGCGTTCTGAGGATGAAATGGGTCAAAGTGCTCAGAAGCACCTGGCAGGTAGTAAGCCTCACCATGTTCCCGCCTTGGAGACATACCTCTCCCAAGCAGAGTCTCTTTAGATGTACCTATAGAGCCACTTAGCAAGCTCCTACTCATCCATCAAGGCCCACCTGAAGGTGGCCTCCCCTGGGAAGCCTTCCCGAGGCAGGACTGGCTGTGCTCTCCTCTGGGCGCGGGGGCAGCCTTGCTGTGTCTCCTCCCACGCGCTGGCTGTGCATCGAGGGGTGGGCTCTCTCCTTCCCGGCTGCTGCAACTCCTCCCGCTCAGACGGGCAGCCTCAGCCAGTGTCTGGTTTTGGAGGGAGGAAAGGGGAGGGTGGGAACTCTGTGAAGGGCAGAGCGGAGCTCGTCAGGGGCCCTGGCTCACCGCTCTGCAAGGCCCCAGCCTCCTGACAGGCCTGCCACACCCCTGCCTCGCCTCTCGAACGCTCAACACTCCCCCCTCTTCACCTCCTCACCTCACTCCTCGGCCTCTCCGACCCCATCCTTCCCTGAAATGTCCTGCACCCTTCCCCTGGCCACCATCCCTCACCTCCAGGCCCGTGTGCAGCCCGTTTCTCTCTGGAAAACCTCCCAGGGCTCCAAGTCTGGGGCAGGTGCCTGTCCAGGGTTCCTTCATCAAAACTCAAGTCACTGCCCTGTCCCCCACGAGACCACTCTCAGGGAGTAGGGGACAGGAACTGATCTGTCTCAGTGACCATGGTGTCCCTCTTGCCTGACGCATTGTGTGTGGGCCCCAAAGGCACTCGGCGAATGAATGAATGAATGAATGAATGAATGAATGAATGATTAAGGTCCTTGTGAGACTCTAGGCTCCTGGCCACTGAGTGCCCAAGGTGTTGGCTGCCAGCCCCCTTTCTGCCAGCCTCTCCTCTGGGCGGTGGGTGCCAGGCCTGGCTGCCCGCTGGGGGCCAGGAGAGGGGGAGGAGAGGACTCAGAGAAAGCCCCCTTACATGCACTGCTGACCGTCTGGCCCGAGGCCCCACCCTCTACACCCTGCTCTCGTGTCAGGACACACACTGGGCTGTAATAAGGCCGAAGAGGAAGAAGCCAGCTCTGCGGCAGCCAGCAGGCAGGTCTTGGGTGAGGGCCATGCGTCATGTACACACACCGCCCTGCATGCCCAGCCTGGGCAGGGCCCGAGGCCTCCGGCTCTTTGGCCCAGAGAATAGGGACTGCCTGTCCGTGCTGGGAGAAGGTTGAGGAGTGAGGACCCCAGGATCCCGGCCCCATGCGGACCCTGCTCAGCCTCCCTGTGGGGCCAGGGGCATTGGACAGGTCTGCCCCTGGGGGAGACTCTCCCCTGGGGGAGACCCCCACGCCCAGCACAAGCAGGGTGGCGCACAGAGCCAGCAACATGGCTGGCTTGCTTTCTGTCCCCAGGCCCGGGCTATGCAGTTTGGGATTTTTTCCCCCTCTCACTGATGTTTTATTCATGTAAACTCAGCCTGCATCTGTCCTCAGAGGTGAGGAAGAAGATGCAGGACAGGGAGAGACAGGAGCTGGGGAGAAGGAGACCTCGGATGTGTGGGTGTCGCCGTTCAAAGCCGGGTAACCTAGAAAGATCCGGTGAAAATGCACTCTCCCCACGGCTGCCTGACAACAAGAGGAGCTGTCATTCGGATGCAATTCATTGTCACCTCTTGGTCTATCACCAGTTCCTTTCAAACCTCTCCACAGCTCTCGGGGGAGGGCTCGGCTCGTCCCCCGCCCTCTGCCACCCTCTCTGGGGCCCAGGAGGAAGCGGGAGGCTTTGTCTGTGCTAATTGCATTGTTAGAGCGAAGGTGCTTGTGCTCGGCTGTCTAATTTGGGGCCTTTATTAAACATGATTGCTGGCTGACAGGCAGAGAACCGGCGGCCGCGGCTGCCGTTGGGGGAGCCGGGCTTCGGGCTTCGGGCTTCGGGCTTCGGGCTTCGGGCTTCGGGCTTCGGGCTTCCGCACACCGAGGTGTGTCCCTGGCTCCCCACCGCTGGCCTCTGCTCTTGCCCTCACCCCTACCAGCACACACGCCGATGTCACCCAAAGCTCACCCCTCCAGAGGTCATGCCCATATGAGCTTTAGCCAGCAGAAGGCGAAGAAGGTTCAAGGAGGGTTGCTGGCCAGTGATGGAGGCTTCTTGGGGTGCCTGGGACGGCCCTTCCCCCACCCCTTGACGAACTCCTATTCATCCTTCAGGAAAAGCACATCACCTCCCCTCTCCCTCCTTCCCTCCTTGGGCTCCCCTGGTATCTGGCAGACATATGGGCCGTGTTTGGTTGACACACGGATGGCACTTCTGATGCACAACCTCCAGGTATTTTAAAACCGTTCATTCCTGGAGCCGATATTAACCCTATGAAGAGCACGCTCCTATCACTCTTTATGCTGCGCGGATGAGAAAACAGGCACAGAGAGGTTAAGCAATCAGCCCGAGGGCACACAGAGCCCAAGTTCACCTGGCTCCTGCGTCCCGCCCTTGACCACTCCACAGTGGCTTCGTTCTGCTCGCACCGCAGCATTTGAGCCCTCACCGCATACTGTCGCTGGGCCAGGCAAAGTCCCTCCAGTTACCTTGTTTAATCTCTCACCGCCAGGGGGGGCAGGAGCCCTGTCCCCTTGGCCAGAACACAGGAGTGGCTCAGGGCCCAGGTGCAGGGCCAGGAAGGGCTGGCCTGGAAGGTGGTGCCAGGGCGGAGGGCCCTGCCTGCCTTCCCCCCAGCCCTCTGTAGCCTGATTTTGAGGTGGCAGTCTGGGGCCTCAGCCTGGTCAGGCCCTGGAAGGCCGGGGACAAGTGCACTGAGAACCTTCAGCACAGGGGTGGAGAACCTTTCTCCTGCCAAGGGCCATTTGGGTATTTATAACATCATTTGCAGGCCATACAAAATTATCAACTTAAAAATTAGCCTGCTCTATTTGGTCAGGCTAATTTGGTGAGGTGTGTGATGTTAGCTGGTATTGATTTCGCGGGCCTTCTACGGCCAGAGGGCTGGACATTCCTCAAATGGCTTTCCTACGGAGCAGGAGGGAGGACGGGACTCCTTCCCTACCCAGCCGGTTTGTGAGTCCCCTCGAATGTCAAGGTCTGTGGTGTGGCTCCACTCCCAGTGCCTAGAACTGTGCCTGCACATGGTGGTCAGTAAGCCCTGACCAAGTCCTTATGAATCTTAAAGCTCACCCCAGTCTGGGTGTCCGAGTATAAGAGGAGGCGGGGCTGAATTGACTGAAATTGACTTACTTCAGCCCCTTGTGAGGTGGGAGGGTGCCTTCCCCACCCTGCTCCCCCTCCCCCCCATCTAGAAGGCTCAGGTCGTCCCAGGCTGTGGGCAGAGGGCTTGGCAGACATAACACCCCAGAATTTGAGAAGATCTTTGTATAAGCTGAGCTGTGTCAGCCCACAAACTCCAAGCTCCCTCGGGGTGGCAGCCAAGACTCATCATTTGCTCATTGATTCATACGCCTCCTGTTTATTGAGCACCTACTATGTGCCAGGCACTATGCAAGCCGCAGAAGGCTGCTCACAGAAGCCAATGGGAGGCAGATGCAGCCTTCACAGTGTGGCAGGACCAGGCTCTGTTAAAAAAAAAAAAACTGTGCCGCCCAGCCAAGGAAGTGCAGAGGAATCCCCTCAGGGGAAGTCTGGAAAGGCTTCCTGGAGGAGGGAGCATTTGAGCAAAGCCCAGTGGTCATCCCGCAGGCAGAGAAGGGGCCAGGGCATGCCAGGCAGAGGTTTGGACAAACGTCTCAGAGGCATGAACAAGGTAGTATTTGTTTGGAAAAGTAGCCAACAGAAGCAGTGGGGAGGAAGGAAGTCCAAGAGTCTCGCTTACTCCTCTGAAAAGTCAAGTTGGAACTTGATGTTCCACTGAAGGATGCTCCCCAAAGTGCCCCGCTGCCTAACTTGGGGCCAGAAGAAGGCATTTTCAAATGCTGACCAGGACCCCCACCCACCGATAATCCGATTAGGCGGGTCCGGGCCGTGGCGATCAGAGCTGCCCAGGGGGGCAGTACGGGTCAGAGGCAGGCGACTTGAAAGCCCATGCCCTCGGGTGCAGGAGGGATCCCAAAGCCACAGAGGCTGGACCAGGTTCCGAGTAGGCCAGGCCCACGCCTCTCCCTAGCAGAAGGGCCCTCGCCTCTAGCTGGGTGCAGGGACGGAGGCGCAGCGTGAACGAAGGGCGGACGGCGGCAAAGTCAGCGCGTGGCGCATCAATCTGCCCTGACAGCCAGCAAATTACACCGCGTGATCGCCAGATTACTCCAAATGCATTTATTACAGGGGTTAGAAGCGGGGGACTTATTTACTGGCAAATCCATACTCATTACAAGACTCAGCCTAGCCTAGACTGAAAACAGCTCAACTGAAACAAATAATTACCAAAGTCCTTCCAGTGCGAGACTCAGCACAGGGAAGAAGCCGGTTAGGCTGCCTGAGTGCGGGAGGGAGGCCAGACCTGCCGCCGCCCCACCTAGGTCACGAATATGCAAATGGCCCCGAGGGCTCACTGGCCACCGCCTGGGGCTTGAGGCAGCCTCGAGCAGAAAACGGAGAGGGGTAGGGGCGGACGGGCAACCTGGGGCTCCCAGAGTTCCTAGACTGGGCTTTCAAGAGGCAGTTCAAGTCCCGCATTTTCCAAGAAAAGAAACCCTGAGCTAGGCACAGAGCACAGGCCCCCAAGTTGTTGAATGAAAGGCCTCGTGAACAGAACTGTGCCCAGACAGGCCTTGCGGGTAATGCAGGCGTTGGAAGGTCCCCTTTGTCCTCAGGTTGGGGGAGTAGACTTGGGGGACCGGGCAGCACAGACTGGGCTCTCAGACTCCACATGCCTTCTGCACCCACCTGGGACACTGGGGTTCAAGAAACAAAATCTGTCCAAATTAATTTTTTTAGAACTGGCAGAGTTCGCCTGGACTACTGCCCCCATTTTACAGATGAGGAAACTGAGGCCCAGACAGGGGCCAGCTGGCCACAGGGGCCTGCGCAGGGACGGAGAGCTCCCCGCGGCGCCCAGCACTCTCTGGCCACTCGGGCAGCGGTGGCAGCGATCAATGCCCGCGTGGAGAGCTGTCAGGCGGATTGAAATGTAGTCTCGGCCTCTCTGCCCGCTGGGCAGATGCTGGCACCGCCACCCGTGCCTTAAATATTCATTCACTTGACAGAACACTAATTAAACAAAGTAAGGTGCATTATTACTTGATTAAATTTTTTATTGGCAGCTTAATTGGTCTGTTAGTTGCCCCTTAGGGAGTTGTTCGCCCGCTCCCCCTGCCGGTGGGAGGGGGCCCCTAGCCTCGCTGCGCTGCCCTTGCCACCTTGCTGCCCTTCCTGCCCACACAGCCACCAGGGTGCCCGGCCCGAGGGAGCCCCAGCACTAGTCTGGGTGCTGGGGTCACCAGCTCTGCCCCTGGGGTCGCCTCCCAATAGGAGGTTCCTCTCCTTTTGGGTCAGATGGAACTGGCAACCGATCAGCGCCTAGCGGCTGGCCTCTCCGGGGCCTCTCCGGGTCAAGCGCCCCTGTGTTCCACCCGACAGCTCACTTCTGACACCCCTTGGAGAGGGAATGGACCCAGACTTGGAGGGAAAGCCTGACCCCTCCAGGGTCGGACTCAGCCTGGAGTGGCTATGTGGTCCACCCTTCTGGGCCTGGGCCTCCCTTTCCCAACTGCACCATGGCAGGGCTGGCCCCCACAAGCCCCTGTCCTGGTGCAGACACCTTTCTACCCTCGGTCTCTGTGTTGCCTGTTCCCCTAATAAGAGACGGGGTGCACTGCAGGCAGGGATGGCCTGGGGGAGCCAGAGCCCTCTTGTTCTGCCTGTGAAAGGGCCTGGGAATGCCCCCCTCGGAGCCGGTGAACCCACATCCTCGTGCGGCCTCCCACCCCTCCCAGCGCTCCTGCGGGCAGCCGGCTCTGCCGTACCCTCGTACCCCGAACCCCGGGGAGGAGCTGCACTGCCCGGCAGTGGCTGGCCACATCCACCCGAAATGGAGCTGGGCCCTGCACAATCCCTGTTTGCAGCCTGAAACTCCTCCATGCTCCCCCCACCTCCCCCAGGGCAGGAGGGGTCTGGAGCCGACCTTTGCCCCTTGAGACAGCCTGCCCCTTCCTGCTCTGCCCCAAGTCTGTCCTGGGGGGTGCAGCAGAGAAGGGCCAGGGTGTTCCGTCAGCACTGGCCAAACCTGTGCAAGTCTGTTTCCCCAGTGCGAAACAGGCGCCTGTCCTCACCCAACAAGCAGAACTGAAGGAGAAAAGTGTCCTCTCCGCCGAGCAAGCCGAGCACCCTGAAGTCTCGCTTCACCTTGTCCTTAGACTCACACTGTGAGGGCACTGCCCCTATCACCCCATTTTAGAGGCAGGCGGTCCCGAGGGGCTCTGTGATATCCAGGGTCTCATACTGGTGGCCCAGGTCGGGGGGGGGGGGCAGTCTGTTCTGTCACATGCCCACTTGCCGGCCCCTCAACCCATTCAGCAAACAGTGAACTCTGTTCTGGGGCTGGGCACAGGGAAGAAAACGGGCCTTCCCAGGGTGGCCTGGGTCTGTGCGTCACACCCTACCTCCAGCCATGCCCACTGCTGGTCCCACTCCCCTGCTGCCCTCCCCATGCCCTCCCACCCTCTAGAGAGGACACAGGCCAGCCAATGACAGAGGAATGGTCTGGCAGCCCCAGAAGCTGCCACTGGCGAGCAGGAGGCGAGGTAATTGGCATCGCCGGCGCAGGAGCAGGAAATGAGCGGCCGCAGCGCGTGTGCAACGGGAAGCTGTTCAGTGTCATCGGCCTTATCTGGGAACAGGCTGCCCAATTACAGGGCTGTGCCCGCTGCACCCGGCAGCTGCCGGCTCCTCTGCCGCCCCCTCCCCAGTGTCCTCAGCATCTCCAGGCCTGGAGCATGTGCTGCCCCTTCTAGAAGGCACAAGGCAGCTCGTGGAGAGGCCTGCCTGGGTACTCCTGCTCCAGGGGTGCAGCTGAAGGTGCCTCCCAGCCCAGCCTGGCCCAAAGGGGAGCAGCAGACAGGCCTTACCCCACCGCCCTCCCCACCCACAGGGGACTGCTCCAGGCTAACTCCTCCTAGGTGCCCCTTCAGGCTGAGAGCAGAGATGAACAATGAGGGGGTCACAGTCAAGCTGGCAGGGGTCCCCAGCTGCCCCATTCCAGGGCTCTCTCGGGGCAGGAAGAGCAGGTCACCCTGCTCAGATGCTCTGCACCCTCTACCAGCCACCAAACTGAGAAGATGAATGAGTCCATGGGTGCACGTGCTCAGAAGTGCAGAGCCACTGGGGGCCGCGATAGGGTGTCATCTACTAGACAAATAGGGCTGTAATGGGTTTGCAATTGTACATAATGCAGCCCGACATTAGCAGATCATGCTGTGACTCACAGATCGGAGAGGGGACGGCTGTCCCAGGAGGGCTGAGCCGAGGGTGGGGCTGGACTGCCCTTCCTGACAGATGGCGAGGCACCTAGCAGTGTTGTCTGGGCAGCCACAGCCCAAGGGTGGCATGGTGGGAGGAGTGGCTATGGGATTGGATCTGCCTGAGTTCAAATCCTGTGACCACCGATTCGTGCTTCCACCTCTGCATCTGTAAAGTGGGGTGCTGCTGCTGTTCGGGGTTGCCATGAGAATTCAATAAACTTGTGAACCAGTGCCTGTCCCCTTCCGCCTCTTCCCATAAGAGCCTTATCAAGCCCCCCTTTCTGGGAAGGTCTCTCTCAGATCTGTAGACAAAGGGGACCCTGCAGGAGGGACGCCTGGCCCTCCACTGTGGCCCAGGGCGACAGTGCTCAGGCAGGGCTGCCCCTCTGTGGCACACCTGTCCTATTTGAAGACCCACTCCCAGCAGGCAGAGAGGAGAGGCACCTGGCTCAAGTCCCCGGCTCCAGGTCCCGCGTGGGCTTTCGCCAGCCAGGTGGCCCCAGGAAGTCAGCCCCTCCGCCCCTCTCTCTTCATCTGAAAAGGGACCATGCTGGCCTGTTCAACCCTGGAGACCACTGGGGTTCATACCACCCCCACCCCACACCAGGACTGGGTTCTCAGCTGTCCCCAGTGAGTGCTGCTAGTGAGAAGAGCCCCCAGGAGGCCCATCTCCCCAGCAACCTGTTGGCTCCGCATCATCACAACCAGTCCTGCCTGCTTCCACCCAGACACAGGGCTCACCACCCAGCCCTACCTCTCTGGGGGCGGGGGGATAGATGGCCCCCCCAGTCCCCTGCTGTCACTTACAGATGGAGACCTGGGCTCTGTCTCTCCATCTGTCCGTTCTCTTGCAGAGCTTCCTGCTCCCGCAGCCTCGCCGCCCTCCTCCCCACCCTCCTCCCAGCAGTCAGTAGTGGGCTGCAGGTGTGAATTTCCTCCAGGAGGGGGGCCTGTTCCTGGGCACTGGGCAGGACCCGGGACCTGAGAGCAGGAGGCGGTGAGGGGAAGACGTGGGGGAGGGCTGTGGACGTGGGCTGAGGTCCGGCTGCCTCAGCCTCCCCCCTGGGCTCACCTGCCACTCTCTGGTCAAGCCACCCAGGTGATGTCCTCCAGGCCCGGATGGCCCGGAAGACTGCGAGCAAAGCAGGCTGAGGTCCCGACTGCTTTGGTACATGTTGTGGGGGGAGCTCAGGGTAGACTCCTGACCTGCCTTTCCGCTCCTCCCCTCGAATACAGCTTCCTGCCAACCCTTCCCGGCCGCAAGGACAAACCGAGCTCCCATTGTGGATGGGAGGCCTGAGGCCCCGAGAACTGACCAGGTGTCTTGAGGGCCTTGCCCACAGAGCTGTCAGTGGGAGCCAGCATGGCTCTGCCCACCCTGCTGTGCCCCGCCTGCCCCCGAAACCCCGAAGGGGCTACAGCACACCCAGCAGTCACGAGCCAGGCCTGGTGCGAAGACCCTACCCAGACGGATGCCCTCGTATGGAGGGGGACACCGAGGCAGGCAGAAGGGCAGGGGACACACCTGGCACTCACAGCCACCCTCTGTGGACGGTCACTGCTTCCCTTCCGTGCCAGGCCCTTGGGAACAGGAGCGCCGAGCCTCCCGCCCCCACAGCGCTCACTGCCTGGACAATGTCACGGTGTGCCCAGTGCTGGGAAAGGACACGGGTGACATACTCCCACCCGGGGGAGGCACGTGGGATGGGGACGAGCAGACCTTGAGCTGCCCGCTCTCCGCCCCCAGCCGGGGCCGCGCCTCCCCTCCTGGCCTGTGCCAAGCGCCTGTCCCCCGTGGTTCCTGCTAATGAAGGGTGGCTCCACCCACCCAGAAACTGGCTGCTTCCAGGTGTCTCTGAGTCTGATGATGGTGTTCATGCCCATTCCTGTCTCCCACCCACTCCACGGTGGTCCCTCTCTAGATAAATTGGAGGCAAAGCTAGGGGCTGCCCCTCACCCCTGCCCTGGCCCCAGGAGCGCCTCCTCCGGGCTCGGCTCCACTCCAGGCCCTGAATGAGACATAGCAGATCAGGGGACAGCGAAGACCCAAGGCTACTCTAGGATGCACTGGTTGGCCATGATGAGAGTCAAGTTCTAGACCAGGCTGGGGGAAGCAAGGACGGCTCCCTGGAGGAGGCAGCGCCAGCACGGAAAAGGAAGAAAAGGCAGGTGGGATCCAAACAGCAGCAGGTTGGGAAGTGGCAGGTGGGAGAAGCATCACCTGTTTGAGGAAGCAGGAAGGAGAGGAAGAGGGCCGGAGCGGGAGGGGAAGGTAGGTTCGGGGTTGTTTGTAACAGAAGACACTAAACATCCGTAAGAGCTGACTGGAAAGTGACATCTGAGGAGAGGTGGCCACCGGAGCAGAGAGAGGATGAGTAGAAGCCGAGGGACTCGTCCCAGCAGGAAGGGGCTGGAGGCCCGGAGCACTGGCCCCTTTAAAGACGATGAGACTGAGGCCCAGGAAGGTTCAGTGGCGTGTTGTCGGGCACAGACCCTCTGGCGCCCCCTGGCCCGCTGCTGGCCTGCCCTCCGTCAGGTGCCTCTGGGCCAGGCGATGGGGGGGGGGGGGCGGGCAGGGGGGCAGGGGCCCAGTGCCACTCTGTTGATGCAAGTGGAAAGGCCGCCTGGATTTACAGGGCAGCCGCTGGGCGCACGCACGCTCCTGGGGAAGTGGCCGCTGCCTTCCTTCCCAAACTTCCTAGTCCCCCCTGTCCAGCAGCCCTTCCTCCGTCCAACCTGTGTCTCCTGCCACGGCCGAGCCCACTGTCTCTGTGCAGCCCACCGGTCCTGCAGCAGGCCCTGGGCCAACTGGGGAGGCCCACCCCGCTCCCGCACCCTGTGCTGGGCACACTAGGGGCAGAAGTGCGTTTGGGGACAGCAGTCAGCGGCCTCACCCCGCGGAGCGCTCAGCACGGTGCCTAGTACACAGGACATGGAGATGGTGGGCAGGATGGCATGAAAGGAATCCAGGACTTGGCCTCACATCTCAGCCGGGCCACCAGCTCCTGGGTGGCCCTGAGCAGACCCCTTCCCCTCTCCAAGCTGGGCGGAGCCAAGGAGCCCCCAGGAGGCTGGGAGCAGCCAGAAAGGGGAGGGCAAGGGGGAGAGGCAGGGACTCCAGCTCTCCCAAACCCCCTCATGC
Organism: Molossus molossus; assembly: GCF_014108415.1. Lineage (NCBI taxonomy): Eukaryota > Metazoa > Chordata > Mammalia > Chiroptera > Molossidae > Molossus > Molossus molossus. The sequence goes on along the minus strand of NW_023425348.1, from coordinate 90,136,424 downwards.
AGGCAATCACACCTGCTGAGAACCCCATTAAGCAAACATCCCCTGTGGGTCCCCCCAGGGCAGGGTCCCTGAGTCGCACCGAAGCTTCAGCCCTGGGCTGTTTGTGTTGAGGCATCTGGGCCTAGAAGTGTGCCTGCCTCTCCTCCCCCGCACCCCAGGCCTGGCTTCCTGGCCACTCCCCTGGGGGACACAGACCTGCCTGGCCCAGCCTGACCCAGCATCTCAGACCCCCAGGACTGCAGGCCTGGCCTAGCAGCCCCTCCAAATCCTGACCTGCAGGAACCATGGGCTGTGACAGCCCCATTTGCAGAACCTGGCCTGGTTAATCTGCTTCATTAAAGGCACTAATTAATTGGCTTAATTAAAAGGGTAACCTGGAAGCCATCAGAACTACCTCCTAACAAGGCATGAGGCTATGCAAAGGCAGCCCTGGAGGTGATGTGGGGAGCCCCCCAGACCCCCAGCATGCCCATCCTAGGATCCTGAGCCCAGCCCCTGACTCCCTGCTGCTCTGAGCCAACATGCTGACCCTCTCCCGGCCAGCACGCCCCTCAGTCAGCCCAGCGTGCTAGCGGGAATTGCAAATCCCACATTCACATGCATCGCTTGGCTGCAGTTAAGAGCCCAGAATGTAAGTGGCTGTGATTAGACCGAGCGCAGGCAGGTTGCAGCCCATAAAGGTTAACAGGCCAGGAGGGAGCATAGCCTGGACACACTGCGCCTGTCCCGTGGGGAGCTGGGGGGGCTCTAGTGGGGAGACTCCTGGCACTGTGGCAGAATGCCACCTGGGTAACGCACCCCTGAACCACCAGCTTCCATAATCATGAAGTTCTGGAGTCAGGAGAACTGGGTATAGATCCCACCTGCACCTCTAGAAGCTGGTGGCTGTGGCAAGCTGCTCTCTGAGTCCCCATTCTTCCTTTTCAAAGACCTGCCCAGGGCGACTGGCAGCCTCCCCTCCCAGGCTGCCATCCCCAGCTGGGCAGGAGAGAGTGCTGGGATTGATCGGCCACGTCTGCCCAAGCAGCAGGTGAGGCCCTGTGCCGCTCTGTCCCGCCCATCCTGCCAGCCTCTGAGGAGGCTGAGTCTCCATGTCCCCATCTCGAACCCACAGCTGGAGGAAAACAGTTCTTACAGCTCCTTGCACGGTAACAAGGTAACAGCTCATAAAGGTTTTCAACAGGCGTGTTCACTAGCCTAGCGCGTCTGGCGTCCTCCAAGACGGAGCGGAGCACCCCCAGCTGAGAATGGAGGCACAGACCCTTCCCTGGGCCAGAGGGCACTCTTTTCCACTGGAGAGAGAAGGGTGAGGGCATCCTCCAAGGATGTGGGGACCCTGCCCTCCTTCTCCCCCAAACTCTGCCAGAGATGCCAGCCAAATTCATGAGCAGCCCCCCCCCCCCCGAGCAGAAATGCCATAAACACTCAAACACAGAGCACCGTGCTCAGGGAGCAAGCAGCCCTGGAATATTCTCTCACTGGGCCTCTCCCAGCCCCTCCAGGGAGGAAGGACAGGACCTAGGGATCGGATCGGGTCGGGGTACCCCAGTCAGGCCCCAGAGTCCCTGAGGGACAAGCAGGGAGCTAGACTAGAGGCCATGGGCACCCTGTGCATCATTTTAGGATGAATTTGTGTGGGGGTGGGAGGAAACCCTTGAGGGTCCTAGCCCCCGCCCTGTGCATCTGGAGGACTTGGCCCAAGGGGGACCTGGCCAGCCCGCTGTGCGGGGAGGGGAGCGCCACCCTCGGCCTTCTGACCCCCGTGTGCTCAGAGACTCGGCGCTCCCAGAGGAGTGTGTCTGGCCAGGGCCCTACGCGCAGCCGTACACACAGCCACAGGTCCGCAGGCCTCTCCCGTGCTGAAATTGCATTAGTGGTGGAGCGGGCCGTCTGTCAGACCCGGACAGATTTAGTTTCCGCGCAAACAGCTGTTAGCCTGCTCAGCCGTCAGCTCTGCCGCCCGCCCGGGAGCCAGAGCTAGGTTCCAGCGAGGGTGCCCCCCCTGCCCTGTAATGATGAGACAATCAGTGCCAGGCCCTGGGGGGGGGGGGGCCAGGACTCTCACTGCAGAAGGGTCAGTCCAAGCCACCAGTCCCCACCTCCTCCCAGCTCCAGACCCATGCACCACCCCCCAGTCACCCACTGGGTGTCCAGAGGGCTGTCACTGCTGCTGTCTTCCCAGAGCTGCTTCACCCAGAGGGACCCCCCTTCCCTGCCAGGGGCCCACGAGGGACGAGCTTCTGCCCACATAGTCCTGTCTTGGCGTCACTGGCCCCATGCTACAAATGAGGAAACCGAGGCCTACAGAGGTGGCTAGGTGAGTGGCCAGGGGAACTGGAGCCTAGGGCTCTGGGAGCTGTACCCTGAGGGTGGCATCCATGATGTGAACCCCCACCCAACGGGGTGGGCACAATACCTGCGGCCAAACCCCTGGAGTGCATGGTGGGAGACAACAGACTGTCCCCCTGGCAAGGCTCAGTGAAAAGAACTTAGGAATGTGGACTGAGGGGACAGACAAGGCCACATACAACAAGAAGGCCTTGGAGGTGGGACAACAGTGAGGCTGGGAGTGGGGGGGCCGGCTCAGACAACCGGGCAGGGGAGGGCCAGCCTCGAGCCCATCTGGAGGCAGACCCTGCGGGCGCCCGCCCGCCCTCCCGCCCAGCAGGCGCGTGGGTCTGCCCCTCGAGAACCCTCAGGGGCAGGGCTAGGTGGAGCCACCTGGAACCAGCACAGTTCTGCCTCAGAGGAACCTGCTCCGTCTGCCGGGTGGGTCATGCTGATCAACCGCCGTGTGGCCCTCGCTGTGCCAGGCTTGCACACAACCCTGTGGGGGACTCTCTTATCCTGGTGACCCCTGGGAACTGAAGCACGGGGCGGGGGGGGGCGCAGAAGCGTCCACAGCCACGTGGTCAGGAAAGAACACAGCCTTTGCAGTCCTACCGAGGGCTCCATAAGGCTCTGCCTGGGGGACAGCAGACACCCGGGGCAGCGGCAGGCCTTGTCCAGCTGTCCCTGGGCGGCTTGCACAGAAGGGCAGGTAGGGAGAGCGCTGGACTCGGAGTCAAGCTTTGGGACTGAGCCCTGGCTGAGCCCTTGGTGGCTGTGAGTCCTCCAGGAGCTGCTGTGTCTCTGGGACTCGGGTTCCCCAGGGTGGTGTGAGGGTCTGAGGAGAGAGCCGGCAGGGTAGAGGAGGGGACTGGGAGCCTGGCACCTGGTTTCCCTGCAGAAGTCACCTGGGGGCACAAGGGCCCGAGGGCCTGATTCCTGTCCTCAGGAGAGAGCCCAGGGGAAGAGCAGACGATGGCCTCCACCATTTCACCAGGCTGCTTGTTATGATTACTAATAATATTATTCCTAACCCAACGTCCAGGCCTGAGCGGGCCACCAGGCTCTGAGGGCGGGAGAGCTGGGAGAGGGGGGAGGCCCAGCCCAGCCCCAGCAATGAGGGGGCCTGCAGACAGGATTTCACCGTCCTAGGGGGCCACACGGGCTTGGCACCCATTTCACAGATGGGGAAACTGACCAGCTCAGGATGAGAAGACGGCTCAGAAGCAGGACCACACAAGGGCTGTGTTCTTTCCTGACCACATGGCTGCTGCTTAGCAGCCTGCGCTGCAAAGAGGTCCCTGGGCCGTCTGCCTGGCCCCACCCAAAGCCCCTCCCCCTCCCAGCACCTCTAGGGGAGGGGAGGAACCGGCAGGCCTGGGAGACCCAGACCCTCCGGGTTTGCCTGGGGCAGGTGCTTCAGTTTCCTCATTAGTATCTTGGGGGTGTAGTGCCGTGTCCCTTACAAGGCCCCTGTGAGGGTTAGTCACGCAGCTCCATGCTTAGCCCTGGGTCTGAGCACGGGAAGGACTCAGAGTTGACTGTGCCCCCACTCCCCACCCAGGACCTGCGGTGGTGTCTGGGCCCACAGACAGTCCCCACGGCTGTGGGACCTGGGCCAGTCCCTTTTCCCTTTTCTGAGCCTCAGTTTTCCTTGCCACACAATGGAGGTGTAACACATGGTCTCTGAGGGTCCCCCCAGGAGTGACGGTGGAGGGGGAGGCTCCGCCCTGAAGTCCCTCCACCATCCCCACCCCCAGAGCGAGCTGGTTAGGGCTCCGTGGGCAGGGCAGGGTGGCTCCGCCTCCGCCTGCCGTGCTGGCCTTGGGGCTGACAAGGCTGGTGCTTAAGAATGCGTCCTGAAAAATAAAAGTAAAAAAGTAAAATTAAAAGCATGGGTTCTGGCCCAGCCGGGTGGCTCCGTGGTTGGAGTGCCGTCCCACACACCAGAAAGGCTGCGGGTTTGTTCCCTGTCAGGGAGCACCCGGGGGGCGACTGATCGATGTTTCTGTCTCTCTAAACACATCCTCAGGGAAGGATTTAAAAAAAGAGTGGGCCCTGGAGTGAGACCAAGCAGACCCCTTGTTATGTGATGTGGAGTGAAGGTCTTAACCTGGCAGGGCTCAGCTTCCTCGCCTCTGAAATGGGCAAACCACTGGTGCGCAGTCTGCAGGGCGCTCTGGGAACCAGAGCTGACGGCACAGATGCCCGTCGGCAGACATGTGGCAGAAGCTCTGCAAACAGCAGCAGACGTTATTATTGTTGCCGCGCTATTATTATTATCATTAGTTAACGCTTCCTCAACACCCCCTCCGTGGGGGTTCCCGGGGTCTGCCAACAGAGACCACACCCATCCTAGGCCATCCAGGGTCCAAGGCAGCCCCTCCCCAGGGAGGCCCCCAGCCTCCCACAGACAAGAGCCCAGGTCAGGGCAGGGGCAGTGCTGCGGCACAAAGGCTGGGCTCTGTTTGTGCCTACGGCAGAGCAGCTGCCCACGGAAGGTCCTGCCACAATGAGGCCTTTGAGCAGCTGCCGAGGGAGCCAGGCTCTCCTCGGAGGCCCCCAGCTCTCACAAGCCCTATCTGTCTATGAGGCCACAGGGCCAGGCAGGCAGCTGCCGTGGGGGCAGGGCCTCGCCTGATCTGCTGATGCCAGGCCAGGGCAGGCTGCAGGCCCGAGGGCCAGGCAGGGCCTCTCGGGGGAGTTTGGGGGGGCAGGGCGTGCCCCACCCCCACTCCGAAGGGACAGCTCCAGGCCTGGCACACAGGACCTGGGGAAAGCTCTTCCCCCCACCAAGGGCTCTCAGTAAGTCACAGGGCTGGGGCTCTGCCTCCCTCGCTCTCTTAGCCTCAGTTTCCTCCTCTGTAAAATGGACCCACCAAGTACAGTCCTCCTTGGGCAATTGTGAGAATCAAATGAGACCCGTATGTAACGTGCCAGGCAGTCGGGAGGGCTCAAGAAATGCCAGCCTCATTGCCACCCCATCGCTGCTCCTGCTGGGGCCCAGCTCGTCCCAGCTCCGCCTCGGACTTGCTGGGTGTCCCTGGCCAGGCGACTGAACCTTCCTGGGTCTCCTGTTCTCCACTACAAGATGGGCTGACGCCACTCACTCCCAGAGCTGCTATAAAGAGGAAGCTGCTTATCAACGCTGCGGGTTCAGGAAGCCTCGGCTGGATGAATGAATGAATCCCTGCGACTCCACAGTTAAGCAGCATTTCGGGGGGGCCCGGGGCGGGGAAGGAGGAGGAGAGGCTGGCGGAGGTGGGGCAGATGTAAACTGCAGCCACCTGCACCATCATATGTCACACGTCAAATGAGAGGCCTGCCAAGTGCCAGGACGATGGGAGGCAGGAAGGGCCGGTTCCTCCTGCTCGTCAAAGAGGTGGCGTGGGAGGTGGCGTCCGCCCGATGTGGGGAGCCAGGGTGGTTTTCTGGACCCACGAAACAGCACAGTCGAAGGCTCAGAGGTGTGAGCGGTGTCATCACAGGTGTAAAGGGGAGGGACTGGGGGAGAGTCTGGGGGCTAGCAGGAAGGTCTGAAGTGCCCGGCCCAGGGTCTTGGACTCGATTTTTTAAGAAATAGGGAGCCACCGATGATCTCGGAGTCAGTGAGTGAGTTGATGAATAATAAATTCTTTAAACGTCTGGCAGCATCTGTGCTGGGGGGGTGGGCAGGTGGCGTCCTTGCAGCATTCCGGCTGCCTCTACCATCAGTGCAGTTTAAAGACTCGGCCAGTCAGGGGTGTGCTTGAGCCGCCGGGCCTGACCCTCTGCGGGTCCTCGTCCCAAAGCCGGCACCGCCTGGGGCTGCCCCAACACTCCTGGGTATGGAGGCCCCGCTCCCCCAGGCAGCCTTGCACCCAGCACGGAGCCAGCCTGGATTTAAATCCTGCTCTGTCCCACCTTTGTACAAAACATGTCACCTGCCCGAGCCTGTTTCCTCAACTGTGCAGGGGATAATGATGGCCATGCCCACAGTGCCTCTATGACACAAAGTTCAACACTTGAAGGCGTCTGCAAGAGGGAATCCCTGTTCCCTCTTCGGGCCTGGGGATGAAGGGGGAGCCAGGTCTCTGTGGAGCCCCCACGGGAGCCACTAACAGGCTTAGAGCTGGGGTTCAAATCCCACCCCTGCCACTTAGAAGCTGGGGGACTGTGCCTCGGGTTCCTCATGCGTAAACGGGCAGTAATGAGGTTCCGCCAACAGAGACTTGTGAGCATGGAATGAGGCGCCGTCCGAGAAGCACTGAGCACACAGGGAGAACTTGGGACCTGGGGCCTGTGTTGTTAGTTCTGAATTCCTTGCCTCCCCCAGAGAGGCCGACGCCTCTTCCTGTTTTATAGCATCCAGGGGTACAGGGACTTGCGTAGCCACAGAGCTGGTGGCTGCGAGGATGGTGGGCCCCTCGGTTGGCCCACCCAGCAACTGGTTTCCCCTCCCCACCCCGGAGACCCCAGGGGCCATCTCTCAACTCTGCACCCTCAGGACCCAGTGAGGTTGCCACCACCGCCCCCCACACACACCAGAGTCAGAGCAGCAAGATCTCAAACCCCCTTCCCCAGTCCACACCAGTCGGGCTCAATGAAGCTCCTGGGAGGCCCCCTAGCTGCAGGTCTGGGTCTGGGGCCTCTGCGTGTCAGGGCCCCCTCCACCCTCAGAGCAGCCGTCACCTCCCCAAAGCCCCTACTCCCCTGGCCACGCAACCCCAGCCGCGCCCTCACAGAGCCTTGCCCTCCACCTCCTGACTTGGGGGTGCTGTGCCCCCCACTCAAGCTGCCCCAGCACGGGCCCAAGCTGCAGAAAGCAGCTGAGTAAATAATGACATTTCCGTCTCTCCTGCACTCTTTGCCCCTTTCCCTTCCACAAATAAATTATCAACATGCCCAGGTCCCAGCGGAGCGGAGCATATCGCAGGGAACAATGAAAAAGCTTTTAATAGGATTCCAGGAGCTGCGGCCACTTGCGCACGGGCCCTGATGGAGATTGCTCTGTGACCGCAGGCTGCGCGTGCCCTCCTGGGCCCCCCACGCTGCCCAGGCTCTTCTGGGGGCACCGGCGGGCAGCCAGGCCCCGCTGGGCCACCTGCTAACATCACAGCAGCACCCGGGCCTGGAAGAATGCCATGCCCCCACCACCCAGACTGCTCACCCCCTGCCCAACAGGCCAGACCTATTCGTACCCAACCTGAGCCGACCCTGCCAGGAAGGCCTCTACCTGGTGCTGCCTCCGGGGCTCAGATGGCACCTCTGCTGTGAGCCCTTCCCAGAGGCCTCCCCCTACTCATGTCAAATGACATCACATGTCATCAAGGCCAGCACTGGGCCTGCACACAGTGGGGCCTCGGGAGGGTGGGGCCGGGCGGGGCCCTCCGGGAGGCCCAGTCTCCGAGACCAGAGCACATAGTCTGTGTACCGGGCAGGCACCCAGCTCACGGAGGGGCAAGGTTCAGGGGAAAGCAGGAGAGAGAAACCTCAGGTCCTGGAGACCTCGGGGTTGCCCGCCATCTCTGTGCCCTGGTTTCCGTCCCCAAGAGATTTTGTAAGGACACAGGCAGGGCTGGGACCAGTGTACTTCGAGGGCGGCCCTTCTTTGGTGTCACCCGTCTGCTTCCTGGGGGGAAATCAAGACAGAACGAGTGCCCGCCTCAGAGGCTTGTGGGGACTACCCGGGTCGACTGCCAACAGGGAGCAAATGCAGTTTGTGTGGCCGCTACCGCTGGGCGGCGACCACCGTCTCCTTATTTGGGGGCGCGTGGGATACCGTGCCCAGGCCGTGTGGCCTTGGTCCAGTCACTCTGTCTGTCTGTGCCTCGGTTTTCTCTTCCATGAGGTGCTGCCGTGAAGCCCCCAGGCAGGGTCCCAGTGCGGCTCCGTGACACGCAGTGTGGACTCCACAGCCAGTGACGACCACTCTGCCGCCCTCACGGGTTGGAGTCCTACTGGTCCCTGTGCCCAGTTTCCACCCGGAGGCCTGGCACACAGGAGGTGCCCAGTAAATACCCAAAGGGGTCCCACCTGATCCCATCCCAGGGGACCCAGCCTAGAAGAAGGTGACACTTGAGCCCCACCAACTCCCTTTCCACAACTTGGCCCCTAACCCCTCTGACGCCCGCCACCCCCCACCCCTTACTGCTTCCCAGAGCCCTCTCCGCAATCCCCCCAGAACTGCCCACACTCCAACCTGCACCTGTTACAACTGAGCAGTCTGGTCACCACCCCATCCCCGTCTGTCCGCCTACTGCCCTCATGGACGCGGAACTCGGGGCCCGACCAGTGCCCAACAAGGGGGCCAGTCAGGAGCTCAGCGCGCACCTTTGAGCCGCCTGCCAGAAAGGGGGGTGCTCCTGAGGGCGCGAGGCTGGTGTGCAGCCCCTCCCCAGACCCCCACGGCAGTCAGCACCCACTCTGTGTCTAGGGAGGCCTATCCCATTTGCTCACAAAGCCCTTCCAAGGGCACTGTCCTGTGGTCTTCGTGCTGACCCTGGGACGTGCTGTGCTCCAGTTCCCTGATGTGGAGACTGAGGCCGAGAGAGGAAGTGAGGTGCCCAGGGGCACCCGGCTGACAAGCACCAGGTCCGCAGACTCGCGTGGCCAGCCAGCCCGCGGCCTCAGCGGGTCCGGACTTCTGCGTGGCTGTGGACAAGGCCTTCCTCTGCTCTGTGCCTGTCGCCCTCCTCTCCCAGTGGGGGACAAGCCAGGCAGAGCTTGTCCATCAGAAGCCACCGGAAGCTGGGGCATGGCACTGTCCAGGCCTCTCGATGGCCCAGGCCCAGAGCCATGGTGCTGCTGGACCCTTAGGGGCCTTGTGGTCCAAACCCTTGGCCAGCAGTCGTAGGGAAACCGAGGCATAGAGAGCCCTGCTGTAACTGGGGGACAAGGGGTGTGTGGTCTGTCTCCCTGGGACAGGTGGGCACTCGATGTGGGATGCGGCCTCCATTAGGAGAGAAAGGGCCTCCAAGACCCCCCGCAGCCCTCTCTGTTTGCCGGCCAGCCCCCTCTCTGCTGGCTCCAGGCAGGGCCCCCCACTGCCCACCTGGCTCTGGGCTCTGTCCTGGGCTCAGAGGTTAGGCTGCAGGGCTGACAGTGGCCGGGCCTCCGTGGCTGGAGCGGGGCTGGCAGAGGCGGCTGTCACCCTGCTTCTCATTCCTCGTGCTCACCCCTGCCCAGAGGCAACAGCAGCTCTGTCGTGTGAGGGCTGCACGGAAGGGGCCCTGGTCCGGGTGGGGCGGCCGCTCAAACCTCCCCTTGTAGTGTTCCGGGAGGAGGGGAGAGTGGAGTGTGAGGTTCATTCACCTCCCAGCCCGGCTCAGACTGGCTATGGGGACGCCGGTTAGAGGGTTAGGTGTGCACCTGTGTGTGCAAAAGCACGTGTGAGTGTGCGAGGTGTCAGCACGATGCACGCCTGTGTCCCCGTCCTAACCTGGCCCACCACGGGCAGCTTCTGAGAGAGTGAGCCCCCTGCCCTCCCCCTCCTCTGACCCTAAGCCCCCCACTCAGGGCAGGGGCGGCCCAGCCCAGATGGGAGCCCTGTGGCCCTGGGCTGACTGAGTCCACCCTGTGCTCTAACCAGCACAGGACGGGCACCCGGCAAATGCCCAGGATCCTGGAACTTCAAGCAGCCAGATTTCCTGAGCCAGAACCAGGCCCCTCAGGTCTGACCACAGAGGGCCATGTTGTAAATCAAGGTCACCCCAGAAAAGCCAACAGGCGGCTGCTGGGCAGGGTTCTACTTGATCCAGAGCGCAGGAGGGCGTGTCCCTAGAGGGCAGCTCAGCCCATCTGACTTCATCCCCAGAGTCCCAGCGACGGTGGGACCCTCAACTGCCACCCTCACCAGCTCCTGAGCGGCTGTGCAGTTGTGGTTTCATCATTCCTTCATCATCCATTCACCCTGCACAGTCCTGAGCCCCGCACGGAGCCCTGGGGCAGCACCAGGGAACAGGACAGACTCGGCTCTGCCCTCGGCCGAGCCGCCAACCCCTCAGCACCAGCCCTGCCACCACTGGGGGCCAGCCAGCCGGGGTTTCCACCATTGCCCCCCACCCCATGGCCCCTAAAAACTCAGCTCTCCCCTCTGCTCTCTCCACCAGGCAGCCCTTCAGACCTGGAAAAGCCCCGCCTGGCCTCAGCGCCCAGTGGCATTTTGAGGACCTTTTCCCAGGCAGCATTTCCCGGGCGTCACAGGGGGTGAGGAGTGGAGGGCGACAGGGGACAAATCGACAAGAACAATTGCTTGTGCAGATAAATGCCAGCTCCTCTCCAAAGTCAGCCCCCTTTCTCTTCGCTCTTCCTCTCTCTCCCCATCCCCCTCCCTCTCCCTCTTTTACAGTTTGCTAAATCTGTTGTGATCTGGTGCCAACGATTCAGGCAGGAGGAGGGAACGGGGAGCGAGAAAACTGCTGCCCCCAGCTGCTCCCTGAGATCAGTGCAGGGGCAGCCGGGACCCGTGCCCCCGCGACCCCCGTGTTAATCCCACTTTTAACCGAGTCCAGAGCCATCCACAGAGCAGCCCGGCCGGCCGCTGCCTCCCTGCCAGGGATTCCCCCCTCGTGGGCACAGCCAGGAGCACCTGGGCCCCAGCTGCCGGATGCCTGGGTCCTGCACTCTGCTTGGGAGGCAGTGTCCCCTAGTGGTTAGCTGAGCCCCATACAGCTGGGTCCTGGTGCCTCCAGGAGACAGCCTTCGCTCCCTTCTTCCCCCAGCACCACCCCCTCTGTCCAGTGCCCACTTCTGCCCTGGGGGACGGTCCGAACCAGGAGAGGGTTTCTAAGGAAGCCCTGTCATCACCAGTAGCCTGGAGCCACTGACTCCATCACAAGCCCAGACGGTCTCACTCCCAGCCCGTCCAGCGCTGCATCCGCCTGTCCACAGAAGTGGACACACAGCTCTCAGGAGCAGGGCAGCCTGCACCCTGGGCCCTGGAAGCCCACCCTGCGTAGATGGTCCTTGAGGGAGGCCCAGGAGTCCTGCACGATGGAGATGCACAGGCCAGCAGAAACCCGAGGGGAGGCCCACAGCTCCGCACAGACCTGCTGTCCACCTCGTGCTTCTCGGACCCAGTGCTCCCATGCAGCCCCTTCTGTGGGTTCTGCGGTCAGGCCCCCCACTTCCCGTCCCTTCTCTTCGCCCTTTCCTGCCCCTGCTTCATGTCTTGGCTCGGGCACACCCTCCCTGACCCCAGCGCCCAGCGGGCTCCTCTGAAGCCCGCCCTCCAGGGGCTCTGGGGGCTGCCGTCCCACCTCCAGAGCCCAAGGGTCTGCAGTAGGAAAGGGAGTATCTGCCCCGTTCCCAGCTGAACGCTCCCTGAGGGCCAGACACACGGCTGCTTGTGTTTCCCCCTTTGCTCCAGCGCCCAGCACCGTGCCTGGCCCACAACCCACTCTCAACACCCACCTCATGAACGAATGAGTGAATGAGCAGGGAAGGAGGGAAGGAAGGAGGAAGGGAAACCATAACCCACACTTAATACCCGTCTCATGAATGAACGAATGAATGAATGAGCAGAAAAGAAAGGAGGAAGGGAAAGACAGAAGAACCAGGGAGCCAGGGGTGCTGAGCAGGGTGCCTTGTGGGTCTACCCCCCCCCAGCCAAAGTAATGCCTGTGCCCAACCTCCCATCCCCCCTTCCCCCCTTTCCCCTTCCCCCACACTCTGGCCCTGGCTCTGCGGGGTGTGGGGCAGCACACACAAGCCCCACAGTGGGAGTTTCAAAACCCAGGGCTGCAGCAAATCCAGCAAACAACTTCCACAAGGTGAGCTGAGGCCCCCAGTGCTGACATCATCTGCAGAGCTGCTGACCCTGGGGAGTGGCTGGGCTCTGGGGGCTGCCAGCGGCGGCGTAAACAGGCATCCACCAGCCGCTCGGCAAACACAGGCCTGCACAAACAGGGCCCCGTGCGCGGCCCTCGCCACTCCAGCTGCTGTCAGGGAACGCCAGGCTGGCTGGGGGGTGGGCGCACGGCCGGGCATCCTAGGGTCACCCCGTCATTTCCCTTCCCTCAGGCCATCCGTCCCCACCCCACCCCAGCCTTGGGGAGCGAGTGCAGCTGCCCATGCCCAGGCAGGCCTGAACTTAGTCTTGGGGAAAAGAACCCAGGTTCTGGGAAGGGGACCCCCCAAATGCACACAGAGGGTCGTGCATCAAGGACAGCAAGCAGGCCTTAGGCCTGAGCCGGCCCCACCCTTCCAGAGCCCTGGCAGGCTCTCCTGATGGTGAGCACCCTGGGGCCACCCCCACACACACAGGCTCTCGGAACCTCCAGCCATGCCCACACCCCTCTAGCCCCTCCTTGTCCATCACTTACAGCCCATCCCAGGAGAGCCCAGGTGGGCGAAAACCCCAACCTCATTCCTGGGCATTCCCACTGTCACTGGGGGCCAGGCAGTAGAGCCAGCAGGCAAGTGAGATCTCACTGGGCTTTGGTGACCGGGGTAGGGACCGAGTCAGTCCTTCCTGCCACTCCAAGGCCTAAAAGCTGGAAGCCCAGCATGAGCCGAAAGTGGGAACTGCAGGGGCCCACGTTGCCAGGCGTAAACTCTGTGCTGGAAATTCATAAGCATCACTTTATAGTGCCCCAAGATGGGCACTTATCCCACTTCACGGATGAAGGTGTCGAGGCCCCATAAGGTCCAGCCACTTGCTCAAAGTCAGCGGGCCAGGCAGAGACACCCTCCGCGGGAACCACAAGTCTCTAGCACCCTGAGGCAGAGCGCTGGCCCAGCCAGACCCCCACACAGCCCGACAGGCTCATCTCCGAGATCAGGCCATTTCTCAGCCGGCTCCAGGGCAGCCTGGCCAGCTGGGGAACACTGCCAGTAGGTCCCCAACCCCCCAGACACACAGTAGGGCCATCTGCACTGCGGGGCAGGACCTTGACCTGCTCACCGACACTCCTGAGCCATCCGCCCCTTCCCCTGGCTGGGACGAGCTGCCCCCAGAGGCCCACAGCCTGCCAAGCATGCTGCACCCAGCACCGAGCAGAGGGGGCTGTGCCCAGCAGGCCCCAAGGGCCTCATCCTGCCCTGCACCAGGCCAGCTGCTTCTTGCCACTGCGCTGGGCCCCTGCGGTCAGTCAGCAGGTTCCAGCCTGCCTCTCTGACCCCTGACACCCACCATCTCAGATCCACCTGGAGTTCTAGTCCATCTGAGCCGACTTGGAAGCGAGCACAGATACCACCTGCCCAGCTTTCGTGCACTGCCCTGCCCCGCTCGTTCATACTTGGGGTGCCCACAAATCCTCACAGGGTGGGACAGCCACGATATCCCCCTGTGCAGACAAGGAAGCGGGTCCCCAGAGGCAGCAGACCCGAGGTCACCCAGTAGTGACCCAGACTTAGCCACCAGGCCTCAGTCTGCAGAGCTGAGTCTTTCAAGCTAACAGCCCCCCCATAGAGCCCTGGCAGCAGGTGACTCGATGGGGTGCAGCACCCCTCCCCACTGCCTCACAAACAAGCTGGGTGGACCTCCCAGGGGCTTTCATTAGGAGGTCTCAGAGGAGGCATGGGGGGCCGCAAGGGGGGGGGCACCATGCTGCTGATGGTCAGCATCATGTCAGGATTCTGACCCCTCACCCCTCCAAGGTCTCTGCAGGTGCCCTCAGTCCTCGGGGACCCTTCGTCCAGGAGAAGGGCATCTGTCCACCTCACCCCATTTTATAATGCAGTCCTGACCCCCACACACATTCAGCCTCAGGAGGTGGATACAGTCAACTCCAGCGAGGGAAACTGAGGCTCAGAGAGATAGAGGGACTTGGCCCCAGTGAGTGGTAGAGCAAGGGCACTGTCTCTGCAGGCCTCGGCAGTCTCAGGCATGCTGGGCTTGAACTCACGCTGGGGAGGCTTTTTACAGAAGTGTCCAGTTGCTGTCTGTGTGAGATCACGGGGCTGGGGACACATACATAGCCCCCCACATACCCGTCTGCCCTCCTCTCCTGCTCTGCGACCTGCCCATGGCTGGCCCTTCAGTCAGGATGTGACAGGCCCTTGGTTCTTCCTGCCCCTCAGACCCACCAAGGCTCTCTCGCTGCCCACCCCACTGGGCAGCACCCCCTCCCAGGCACGGGCCCTGGCAGCTCAGGCCATTTTCATTGTAAACCTCTGAGGAAGCCCTGAACAGGCGCCCAAAGAGCCGGCACCAGCTGACAGGTGATGTTTGCGCCTCTCCTCCTGGGGCTGGCAGGAAGAGATGCACTTGGCTTTCGCTCCAGAAACCGGAGCCTGGAGCCCCTGAGTGAGGCCACCTTCCTCGATGCTGCTGAGCAGAGGGGGGCATGCCCAGCCCACATCTCCATGCCAGTGGCATCCACACCCTTCGGGGCTTGGTGCCCCCACACAGACACCTCCTCCCAACTCCTAAGCCACCTGGGGAGGTGGCCAGAAAGGGCAGGTCTCCATCCTCCCTGAGGGTTCAGGGACCAGGGTGGGGCAGGGCTGGACTCAGCGGTCCCCTACTCCACCCCCAACCTAGGCTTTATTTATCCAGGGGCCTGCAGGAGCTTGGGGCCTGGCACACCCCAGCTGGGCTGTATTCTCTTAAAACCACACACCCCCAGAGAGCCTTGCAGCCCTTGGGGCCAGCTGGAAGCCTAGGGCAGCTCCCCGATGTCTCCAGCTCCACAACTTTCTCCTCAGAGAGCTATGATCAGCCACCGTTCCCTGCGGCTGGGCAAACACTGCCCAGCCGGCAGCCCCTGGGCTTCTAGTCCCCTGCGAGGAGGGGCGTGTGCCTGGCCTCCGGCTTGGGTGGGAGGCCCGCTGCCCCCTGACTCAAGTTGAGTGGGTCCCACCGATCCAGCGCCAGGTGCACCGCCCCGGCCCCCTGCCCCGCACAGGGCTGACAGTCCACGGCGCGCTCCGAGAGGGAAGTTGGAGGCTGCTTATGCCCCCCTTGAAGTCGTTTTAAAAATAAAACCTGCTCCAGCGGTGACTCACGCGGTTGGTGGGGACCGGAACGCCGAGCCTGGGCCGGCCGGCTGCCTCACTCCGGGCGCCCCAAGCCCTTTGGTTCCTGGGTGCAAGGCCGGAGCCGGAACCGGCAAGCCCAACCTGGCGCCCCCCACGGGCCGAGCCACCTCCCTGGGGGCGCAGCGAGAGGCTTGGGCTGGGGCTCCGTCCGAGCCCCCGCCCTTTCCAGCCCCGGCTCGGGAGAGTGGAGCCGCTGACCGCGCACCCCGCGCCTCCCCGTGGCGGGGCCAACACCGCCGGCGCTCGGCTGTTGACTCGGGGACCCCCGCCCCAAATCCCAGAGGCGGCGCGGCCCCCACGGCGCCGGGGCAAAGCTGGGCAGCCCGACCCCGCGGCGCCCCCGTGCACTCCCAGCCCCCGGCCCGCGGACCCGGCGCCCCGTCCCGCTCGCACGGCCCCCAGCCCCCGCCTCGCGAGCCCTTCCTTACCTGCGCAGCGGCCGGGGAGGCGGGTCTCCTCGGGAAACTTTGCGGCGACGGCCGGAGCCTCAGGGGTTATTCCAAGGAGCGGGAGGGAACCGGAGCTGGAGGGCGCCCAGGGTGGCCCAGGAGAGGAGCCCCCGGCGTGTGGCGGAGCGCGGTGGCGGGCCCGGGGCGAGGGGCGCGCGGCGGCGCATCTGCCCGGCTCCGGCGCCCGGCGCCGCGGGGGACGTGCACGGGGGATGCGCCCGCTGGCCGGGTGCTGGTGCCCGGGCGGGTGCGCTCGGCTCGGCGAGGGCCAGCAGCGGTGCCTGCGCGAGGCGGCGGCGAGCAGGGCGCGGGGAACCAGGCTGGGCGGTCGCCTCTTCCCTCGCGGCGGCGGGGGCCGTGCGTGCAGGCGCGGAGCCGGGAGGGAGGGGAGGAAAGGGGGAGGCAGCGGTGGGGGGGCGGGGAGGAGGCGACGGGGGCGGGGGCGCCGCGCTGCGCACTGGCCGGCGGGACCCGGCGCGGGAGTCTGCGCCGCCGCGCGGGGACTTGGGCCCAGCCCGGGAGAAGCGGCCTCCGCGTCCTCCTACCCCTGCCCTCTGGCGAAAATGGCTGGGGGGCGGGAGGAGGAGGTTAGGGAGTCGGCCCCCCCCCCGGGGGGGGGGCAGAAGGGAAGCTCCCAAAGCCAGCCTCCAGCGCGGGGGCGGGGGAGAGAGAAGGAGGTTCTCGCTCGCGCAGCCTCCCTTTACACGCCTCCTCTCTGCACCCACTCATTCATTCATCCTTCCAGCCATCCATTCATTCATTCAATGGTCCACCTATGCATTCATTCACTAACAGATACCCACCGCCTACTCCGGGTGCGAAGATAACCCCTTCCTCCCTGCCCAGCGCCTTTTCCCCACGCGGACCCCCTCACCTGCACTTACTCTAAACTCCAGGCCTCCAAGTGCGTTGCCCCACCCAGCTCCCAAAGCGGGCAGTGCCACATCAGATCCCAGCCCCACACCCCCCAGCCAAGCCGACTGTGACCTTGAGCGAGTTACTTGACCTCTCCAAGCCTCAGCGTCCTCTGTTGGAAAATGGGAGCATTGACCAGCCTAGCTAGGAGGGTTGCTATGAGGGTTGAAGGAGACCTTGTATAGGAAGGTGGCTAGGGCAGTGCTTGGCACACATTAGGGACTTGGGAAATGTCTGCACCTGTTGTGTGGGGTCTGGAGTTGCGGGTGGACCAAACATCCCTCCTCTTTGACTGGAAAGTCCCCATGCTCTTGACAATTTCTGGGACGCTAAGGAGCTGTCATCCCACCCTGCCAGCCTTTTCCCTGGAGGGGAGGGCTGCTCTGAGCTGAGTCCCTGCTCCTGCCTAGAATATCCCCCTCCCCCGGCCCCACTGCTTGCAGGTCAACACCCGACTCTCCGTGAGACCCCTGCCCCAAGAACCAACCCAACACCCCCTGTCCCAACTCCAGGGCCCAGCACACCCTGCTTGTTGCTGTCCTTCAGGGTCTGGCCAAGCCACCTCTCCTCTGGGGGAGGAGATTCTGATCCAGAGGAAGCTGTAGTGCCCCACCCCACCCAGGTGCTTTCCGTCCCTCTCACTCCTGGGGCAGGAGCAGACTGAGGCCTTCCTCGCCTGCGGCTGACACCTCTGTCCTCACTTTGGATACCCCTGCCTTTGCCTTTTCGCTTCTCCTTCCTCCCCTCCCCCTGTCCATTTACCTCCCTTTAGTTCCGCGTCTCACTTCTCCCGATTTCTGCTCAATTCATCAAACAGCTATTTTTTCCTCCCAATCTTTATTTATTACCCAAACAACATTATACCAATAATAAAGGAAAGAAAAATCACCCACAATGCCACTGCCCTGTGGCGTCAACAGCCTTTGTTTCTCTGCGCCCTTCCAGGCCTGTCCAGACACCGTCAGCTGTAATTTTTACAGAACTGTGGTTTCCGTTCCGCCTGCCCAGACCCCCAGATGGACGTGGGCCTAGGGCTCCATCATCCCTCCTTCATGGCACTTGGCATGTTGCTCAGGAATTGTGTGCATGTCTTCCTCCTCCTCTCACTGGGTCCTTGAAGGAGGGACCTCTGCCCCCCTTGCCGCCCGCATGCCAAGCGCAGGGCTAGCCCCGAACAGCACTCAGAGCCGCCAGGTGGAAGGTATGGTGCGCATAGACCTCTACTGGGCTGTTGCTCTTCGGTATCTAAATATCCCCTTGGCAATTGTGGTGTTACATCTGCGTGATATTCCCTCAAGCTGAGGCACTGTAACTCTCAGCTGTGCCTGGTGGCTGCACACAGTTCACCGAGTGTTTATGGAGGTCCACTGTGTCCTGAGACCAACAGTGAATCAAGCCCTGCCGGACCTCGTCCTGGCAAGGCAGGAAGTCCAGCGGAGGATGGACACCCAGACAGTCAGGGCTTAGCAGGATGGTGCTGAAACAGACATCATTACCCTGTGACCCCAGGACACGAACCAAGTCAGCTACCACATGCAAGGACAGCTTCCCAAGGGAGGTGGCTTTTGAGCGAGGTCTTGGAGGGTCAGGAAAAATGTTCTGGGTAGACTCCAGGAGCTTTCTGGCTTGTTCGCAGGAGCTGCGTCCTGAAAGAACCTGTGGTTTGGAGATGAGGACACATGGTTGGAGTTGGGGGGATGGGAGTCAGGGGGGCTGTAGTGAAGATAAGGTGACTGATAGCAGCCCAGCCAGGTGTGCAGGACCTTGAACAAGCCTGGGAGTGCGGCCTTTATCTTGGAAGGGGGGTGCCAGGGAGGGGTGTAAGCACAGCCGGGGCCCCATCCGCTGTGAGACTCTGAAAGATTACTTGTTCACTCAACAGATGCTTGCTGAGCCTGTGTGCACCAGTACGCAGTGAGGTTGGTGGGGCTCTGTCCCAGGAGGTCTGAGCTAGCCTTCGAGCTGGGCACTCACACAGGTGCTCTGGGCCCCAGGCAGCAGTCACCTGGGGACCATTTGTGGCTTCAACCTCAGGTTCCACCAGCCCCAGATCCCCTGTTCCCAGGGCGACAGTCGCCCAGGCAGTGTCCAGCAGCTAGGTGTGGCGGGCCCTAACACTGGGCAGCCAACGTCACCCGGGCCCTGTCTGCAGCACCCTGTCTCCCCCATCATCCACTTACCCTCTCAGCAGTCCCCAGATCTGGATTCTGCTCGCCGCCTCCCCACCTACCCACTGGTGACCCCAGGCACAATCCCAGCCCTGGGTCTGGGAACATCTGAGGGGACCCCCAGAAAACCACAGCCACTGAATACCTGGTCGGCCTGGCTCACAGACTGTGGCCCCCAGTGATGCCCTGGTGCACCCAGAGTTGTTTCCATGAACCACAGGCATGTGGTGTGGGCAGGCTGGCTGGGCACACCTGGCTGGCACACCAGCCCTCACCAGAATGTCCAAGCAGCTTCTCAGATCCAAGTCCTAAGGCCACTACGCTCCTCCACCCCACTGTGCATGAAACCTTTCCGTCCTGCCCAGCACAGAGGCTCGGGGCTCCTCCCCCTGAGTGCATGACCAGGGTCCAGGAGCGGCAGGTGGGGGCCAGCGCAGAATTTCTGGGAGAGCAGGGGCAAAGCCCCAGCCCAGGAAGAAGCCCCAGAGAGTCCGCTCCAGGGAGCGGGCTGAGCAGGGACCGAAGCCAGCAACTCCTGAGGATGGGCGCTGGGTGCAGGTGGGACAAGAAAGGTTGGCCTGGGCAGCTGGCCTGGGGAAGCTGCTGGCCAGGGAGAGAGCACACCTGCTCCAGCCACCTGCCTCTGGGCACACTCCCGCCCCGGGCACTGAACCACTTCCGGGCTCTCTACTGCCTCGGGGCCCCGCCAACTCCTGCTCACCCTCAGTCCAGGGCTTAACGGTCCTGTCCACTGAGAGGCCTCCCTGAACCCCACCTTTCCTAATGAGGTCACCTTGTTCTCTGCTCCCTCAGCTTCTGCTCGGCAGCACTCAGCTCAGTCTGTGATTACATGTGACTTGTGTGACTACATTTTTCATCTACTGGACGAACTTGAACATCTCTGAGATGGGGTGTGGCTGGCAGCGTGTTTCCTTCCCCCGCACTACAGAAAACAGCGGCAGAGACTGGATTATGTGGTGGGGGGGTGTCTCTCCCAGCACCGTGAAGGCACGGCCGCGGCCTCCTGCAGTCCCGGTGTCCCCAGCATCCGCCACAGGGCCCAGTGTGTGGCGAGAGCAGTCAGGTGCGGCTGAGTGTCCGAGTGAACCTGCCTGCCAGGCAGTGGTAGCAGCTGGAACCGCCCTGAGATGACAGCTCCGGGGCCCAGAGGAGAGTCAGGCACACTCTCAGCCCCTGGGCAGTGACAGAGTGGGGTCTGGGTGTGTGTATGGGTGACGGGGGACGATGGGCAGGAGAAGCAGGAGAGATCAGGACTGACGGCTGCGACTCCAAGACCCAGTGTTGGGAATAAAGACATGAGCGAGGGTCCAAGTTGGCCCGAACAGAAGCAGGACTGTGCCACCCCGGGGGCCAGGGTTCCGAGCCAGCCCGCCTCCCCTGGCAGGGCAGAGGCTACTGCCCAGGCTTGTCTCTGATGAGCCTTCTCTTCTTTGGGATGCTCCTCTTCTCCCCACAAATGACATCACCGCCTCCCCCGACTCCCATGTCTGCCAGACACCCAGGGCTGCCTCTCACTCACTCCTTCCCTCACCCACCCACTCTGGGCCATTATTCCCAGCAGAGCTAATGCTTTTTATGGTGATTTAAGCATTTCTTGACTCTGGCGATCGTTCACCTGTTACACACATCCCCAGTCCAGGGAGGGAGACGGGAATTGTGTCCTGAGGGCAGTCCCTGCGGGGGATGCGCAGGTGCCAAGGCACGGAGGGGGGCGTGGTGAGCAGCTCCTGGGCAGAGGGGAGGCCGGAAGTGCACGCTGATCAGGAAGGAAGTTGGGAGGGCGCGGAGAGGGCACAAGCCCAAGATATTGGGAAGCCAGAGAGCAGGGTCCCCAAGACTGCCCCAGGAGGGAGAAGGGCAGGGCAGGGCGGGATGGTGGGGTGGAAGATGGCAGGGTTTTGAGGTTTGGGCCTCAGAGACCTCTACAGGGGCCAGGCCTCCAGTGACACCCTCACCCCATCTTCTGACCCCCTGCAGACTTCTTTTCAGGGGCTCAAAACTCTGGACTCCTCCCTCCCCCACCCACCTGGGTCTCTTCCCCAGGCTCCAAGTGGAGAGGAGGGCTAGGGAGGGGGAGTGCACTGGCTGCCGCGGGAAGGAAGGGGCCGCAGCTGGGCGCGCGCACAGGAGCAGGGTGCTGGGAGCTGTGCCCCAGCTCCGGGCTCCTTCCCCCAACAGGCTCCAACACCTCAGGGCAGCCGAAGCCACCGAAGACGGGGGCAAGGGAAGTCCACAGACAGGGTGTCCTGAGTCCCAGGTCTCCGTCCTCAAGTCCTGGTGGCACGGAGCTGTGGTCCAGGGGGTTAGGTGGGGTCACTCAAGGCCCCTCACCTGCTGGGCACAGGTGCAGCCAGGCCTGGCAGGTTCTGAGCAAAGTGCACCGCTGAGCCTGGGCCGGGAGGAGGCACTGAGGAGGGGGGAGGGGGAGGGGGAGGGTGCCAATGATGGGGGGGTTGCCCAGCAACCGCCAAGCTGCTATGCTGCTGTGGCCTAGGAGAGATTCTTAAGACTGAGCAGAAAGGCAGGGCCTTGGAGGGACTGAGGCAGGGCCTTGCATACCAATGGCTGCTACTGCCAGTCTCCCTCTCCCCCTTCCCCTCCCCCACCTCCTCAAGCAGAGCCCCAGCTGGGAGGTCAGGAAGATAGAGAGGAGGGGCACCCAGCCCAGGGGGACCTGAGGCAGTCGGGGCAGGAACCAGGCTGGGGTCTTAGCTCAGCTTGTCCCCCATGGACACAGCCTGGAAAGGGTTAAGAGGGCCTCCCTGAGCCTCCAGGAGTGGGGGTGCCCTGAGCGCCCAGACCCCCAGGGCCAGGGAAGAGAGGGAGCTGGGACTCCTCACACTCACCCCACCTGGCCTTCTGACAGGCAGGCCCCCTGCTCCCACGGAAGGAGCACTCACTGTAGAGCCAGATCAACCTGCCTCTGCCTCTTCCCGGCTGTGTGACCTTGAGCCCCCCCAGCCCCAAGCCTTGTCCTGAGAGCCTGGGTGGGGGGCAGAGCCATCAGTCACAGGCTGCCCAGAGGAGGCGGGCCTGACAAGGCTGTGTCTGGCTGGCAGTTTCCGGGAAGTCCTCCCTGGTCTGACAAACGCCCTGAGCAGCGAGTGGTCGCCCTTCCTCCGTCCGGACTGAGGCCATGTCTGTGTGGTCTCCCTGCGGCTCTCCACGTTCCAAAAGCACCAAGCGGGAGGACCCCGCTGTGTGGTCTTCTGGCCCCTCTCCTTCCAGGACCTCAGTTCCCCATCTGTACAGAGGGTCTGGGCCAGGGCCAGGGAGAGGCCCTTGGCAGCCCTCTCTGAAACCCGAAAGCCCGCCCGGCCTCCTGCAGTGGTGGAAGGGGGGGGGGGCTCACATACAAAGTGCTCCTTCTGTTGACCTGATTGAGCCACATTTGGAAGCTGGGCCCGTGCCTGACCCAGTCCTGCTCCCCCGTCCTCTAATTGGCCCACGTGGGTTCAGCATTGCCCCTCTTTCTGGCTCTCTGTCCACCCATCCTTGTCCACCACTATTCCCCAGCCCTGGCCCCAGGTTCACCCCCTTCCATTCGCTCCCCCTCAGCTCGGAGGAGGGTCTTTCTCCAAGAGGCAAGCCTGCTGCTGCTGCTCCCCTGCTCCAGCACCTGCCATGGCTCCCCATTACCATAGAAGGCTCCAGGCCTGAGAGCCTGGCTGCCTTTCTGCCCTCAACTGGACCACGCTCCCTTCTGCAGAGCCCCTCCCCCACAGCTCACCCTTCCTGACACACCACGTTCCCCCCTTCAGACATGACAACAGACCGGCCAAGTCAGCATCTGTCGACTGGATGGATGGCACCGAGAGCAGAGTTCAGTGCCCAGCCAGCGCTGGCCTCTGGGCACAGGAATGACCAGGGAAGACTAGGTCCTCCCCACAGGCTGCCATGCTGGTAACACATCAGTGAACAAACTAGAGGATGACATGGGCTCCAACAGAAATACACGGTGTGATGACAGCAACAGGGCGGGAGGCACTTTAGCTGGGTGGTCAAGGAAGGCCTCTCGGAAGAAGTGACATTTTTATTGAGACCTGAAGGATGAGAAGGAGCCAGTTGGGAAAGAGCTGAAAGAAGAATGTGCCAGGCAGAGGGAGCAGTATGTGCAAAGGCCCAGGGGCCTGAAACAGCCAGACCTATTGGAGGAAGAGAAAGGAGGCCAGAAAATTGGGGGAACGGAGTGTGGGACGCAGCCAGGCATTCATGGAGGGGAATGGATTTTATTCTAAGTGTAATCGGAAGCTATTGGAGAGTTTTAAGCAGAGGAGTGACATGATTTAATTTATATTTTAAAGCAATCATCTGAACAACCTCTTTGGAGAGCAATTTGGCAAAAACTCGTGATGTGCACCGACCACAGCCCAGCAGTCCCACTTCCAGGCATATGCCCGGCAGAAATCCCAGCGCATGTGCACCGGGCTGGTGCAAGATGCTACTGCAGCTGTGTTTGCAAGACACAAAACTGGCACACTTGCCTGTGGGCCAGTGGGAGGATGGGTGAATGAGTGTGGGACGGTCCTGTCTGGAATATTATACAGCAGTGAAAATAGTGCAGCTAAGGCTGACCTGGGTCAGTCTCCCAAGCATGGCTGTGAACAGTGGCAGCCAATCCCAGGAGCTCCACTTTATGTAAAATGAAGACAGGCAGACCACACAGTAGAACTCTCAAGATGATGCATGCTGAATGCAGCGGGGGTTCCTCTGGGGGGCCCAGAGGCGTCACCTCTTCTGTGATGGTGTATTTGTTGGGCTGGTAGTTGGTCAAGGGGCCCTGTGCACATGTATATATATGTGCATGTGTGCACCTGCTTTTGTGCATATGCAATCAGTAGAAAAGGATCCCGGTGGCTGGCAAGGATGGAGTGCAGGGTGAGGGGCTCAGAGGTGTGGCCCAGGAGGGAGGAGACAGTCGGTGGGTGGGTCGTGGGGAAGTGAGAAGTGGAGGCCCCACCTACCGGGCTGTTCAGAGCCCACAAGCACTGTTTCCTCCCCCCAACCCATGGTTTGTTTTCTGCTCAAACAGTTCCTGGTTTTAAAATGAAGCTCAGAGAGGGTAAGGGGCCGCTTGGGTCACGCAGTGAGCTGGGGGCGGAAGAACCTGTGACCTGTTTTTGGGGGTAGTTGCGATTGTTCAGTGGGACTGATCAGAGGGGTCAAAGCTGTGTTGGGACCCACCCACACGGGCCCTGAGCAGTGGACCAGGGGCCTTCTTCAGGCCCCTCCCCCAGGACATTTTCCCTCAGCCATCCACTCTCCCACCCGCCAGGGCTCCCTTGGGCCCCAGCCCCTCACTCCTGCATAGATGGAGACTGTACCCGGCTGGCTGGTGCCCAAGCCATCTCCTGGTAATTGGGTTTCAGGGATGCTCATGCTCATGGTTATGCTAATGGTGGGGCACTGAGCTCCTGCCCCCTGGCTCCTGGGGGAGGGGGCCCAGGCAGCCCTCAGTGGTCCCTTGGAAGTCAGACTGCCTGATTCAAACCCTGGCTCCCCCACTTCCCAGCCCAGCTGCGTGACCTTGGACAAGTCACTCAGCCTCTCTGAACTTCTGTTTCCTCCTCTGTAAAGTGGAGAAAGTAATATCACCCTTTCATTGACTGTCCGAAGAGGGAAGGGAGGTGAAAGGGTGCACCCGAAAGTCTCGGCCCGGTGCCCGGCACAGAGAACCTGCTCGATAGATGCGTTATCAACTATTTTCTGTTTTTGTTTAAAGTCTAAAAGGTCCTACAGGAAAATGTAAACGGGGGCTAGTTGAATCTGAGTGATGAGCTAATGGGTGACTCACTTTTCTTTTGCTTTTTGTTTATGTATATTATGTTTATGCATGTTATCCATGAATTTCTTAAATAACAAAACACCAACAACTGAAAAGTGCCTGAGGATGGGGCTTGGAGAGTGGGGGTCCGAGAGTTGGGGTCCAGCTGGGGATGACTGGCTGGGAGGCTGGGTCTCCAGGGGCAGGGTCCAAGGAACCTGAGCAGGAGGGGACAAAGGAGAGGCCAGGCCAGCAGAAACCACAACCAAGTCACTGGCTTCAAGCTTAACTGGCTGACTGGGTGGCTTTCCTAGGGAGAGGCCTGGCGTGGCATACCCGGGGCAGAGCAGGGGGCGCTGCAGAGCTGGATGGAGGCAGTTGAATGGGCAGTGGGGAGCCAGGAGGTGTGGGACCAGATTGAAGGTTCCGGCAAGGCAGAGGACTCAGGGCCTGGCACGGGGCCATTGAGAGAGGAATGTCCTAGAAGTGGGGGCCCAGCTGGGTGCACTTCCCAAAAGATCTACGGAATCTCAGATCTTTGCTCAGAGAGGAAGGGGTGAGGGGCTCAGCCCTGGAGGCAAACAAGCCCAGTCTAGCTGAGCATGATGCTTAGTGTTCCAGGCTTCACTGTCAGACCAGCGGGATTCAAATCCTGTTTCCACCACCCTAACCTGTGTGACCATGGACCAGGCACCCGTTTGAGCCTCAGTTTCCCCTTCTGTAGAATGGAGCCGCACATTCAGCGAAGTACCCATGGCTCTCCCTAGGAGGCTGGTGAACAGACCTCGATAAGGAGCTGCTGTCGTTTGGGACCCCAGCCTCTGCGCCCACTGTGGCGCTCGGAGGCCGTAACAGTTTACAGCATGGAAGCCCCACAAGGCATCCGTTAACTGACCCCCCCAGGTCCGAGGCTGAGGCCCAGGGAGTAGAGTTCAAGTCTGCAGCTAGGGGTTTCAGGACCAGGCCTGGCAAAGCACAAAGACATTGGCTTCTCCTGATAGGGGCTGTGGCCTTGGGCAAGTCACTTGGTCTCTCTGGGCCTCAGTTTCTCCATCTGTAATAGGACACGTGCCCGTGTTCAAATGACCGGCAAAGGTGTGGAAGCCTGCGGTTGGTGCTGATGAATGTGAGCCCCTTGCCCCCACGAGCTCCCCCAAGCCTGGGGAATGTCCAGTAACCCTCCCTTTCACAGGCAGCCCCACCTCAGAGGACAGTGACCTTGGCCTGAGGGGACAGAGCTTGTCAAACAAGGCAACTGCTTGCGGTTTGAGATGCCATTGAAGTCTCCTGTTTTATCTTAAAAAATTCAGCATATTTTACATTGTATTTACTCGGTGGGGCATTTTTCATCTTAAACACGTTTTAAATGACTCACCTTCAATAACATGAGTACCCACCACTGGCCTGAGGGGAATAGGGGGGCAACACTACTGATTTCCCCAGAACAAAGCCCGTTCCCCTAAACCTGCTGGTGGAGTTGGGGCAGCCAGTCAGTAATCAACCATATGGCCTCATAGGTACCAGGCACTGTGCCAGGCTCTGGGGTACACACGAGCAGTGGGGGCCCAGCCCAGGGGAGGCAGGACAGAACGGGGCAGCTGCAGTCAAGCATTGGGGGCATGCCAAAAAGGCTCCCACTCCCTTGGGGAGGTTTGGGGAGGGATCCCCTGGACAGTGCAGTAGCCAGGGGGTCCCTCTCCTACCCCCATTGCCCTTTGACCTTCTCTCCTACTTCTCACCCCTCTCTCTCTGCTTCAGCCACAACAGCCTCCTGGATGTGCCTCAAACCCACAAGCCTACTCCTGCCTCAGGGCCTTTGCACAGGCTGGCTCCCTCTGTTCAGCAGGTCCTTTGGCTCCTTCTAGATCAGCCCCCACCTGCCTGTCTGCCACTCTCTTCTTTTATTCCCTTCACCTCCAGTGCTTATTCTCGTTCAACTTTATTCTTGTTCTATTGTTTCCCACCCCTGCCAGATAATGAGCTTTGTGTCTGCAGGGCCTCGCCCGGCTGTGCCCCAGAGCCTGGCACATGATAGGGACTGGATGCCTGTTTGTTAAATGAAAGAAAGCTGAGATCTGGCCTCACAAAGGACGATGGAGGAGGGTGTGGGGGGGCAGCCCCCAGTTCCCCAATGCGGGCAGTGGAGTCCAGGACAAGGGGTTTGGAGCAGCAGTCAGGGGCGTGTGCCAGCGATGGCCCTGGAAGCACAGAGAGGGACTGTGCGGGCTCAAAGTCCCTGCTGTCCCTGCTGCACCCACGGGCAGGCCTCTCCCTGGCCCAGCAACCTGCTCAGCGCTTTCCTCAGGTCACTGAGTCTCCTCTCTGGCAGCAGCCCCCGCACTGTGCCCCTCGCCTCCCTCGGTGCTCCCCCACCCAGATCTGGAGGATTTAGTTCCCACCAGGGAGAAGCTCCTACCCCGCCTCCTGCCACTGTCCTTGGACCGGCCCTGTTGCCTGCACACCCGCACCCAGGTCCTGCCCTTCAAGGGCCGGGCCCCCGCCCTGGGGTGGGCTCCTCCGCAAGGCAGAGGCAGGCCCCCTGCAGCCTAGCTGAGGACTGGGCACGACCCACATGCAGCCTGTTTGTTTGTTCGGTAAATTGCCAGCGGGCACCTGCTGTGTACTGGGCTCTGTGCTGGGAGCTAGGGACACAACTGTGGATGAGACACACCGGGCTAGGGGATGACGTAGCAAGGTAGGCACTCACCTGGGAGGTGCAGATGCTGGAGACTGATTCTTAGCCCACGGGAGGGCGTGACCAGGCACTCACTCCAGACCCTGGCTGACGGCTGACTCCCAGGGTGGGAAGCGGGGAGGGTGTCTTCCAGGCAGAGGTGCCGGCCCATGCAAAGGCCCTGGGGCAGGGAGAATGGGGCGAGTTTGAGGACCTGGAGTGTGGCTGAGGGAGAGATGGAGGGGCGAGGGGAGCAATGAGGTATCGAGTCAGCGGGGCCCACAGGCCCGGGGTGTGCTGGGGATCGTTTCTTTATCCTGTGAGCCAAGGGGGAAGGTTTGACCAAGGAGCTGGGGGTCAAGTAGGAGATGCTCAAATGTGCACTGTGAGAAGATCGTTGCCCAAGGATCAGTCTCTCATCTGCAGAATGGGCTAGTGATGGTGCCTTCGCCCAGGGTGCAATGAAGAGCCCACGTGAGGTCGGAGCTGACCTGGCCTCCGCCCAGGCCCTTCTGCCACCATGGGCCCTTTTTCCACACAAAAAATATTAAAGTTAGATTTGATTACTTTATTGGCATAAAGACAAATATTAACATTATATATGAAAACATTTTCTTCAACCTTAAAGTTCATTTTTTTCCTAAAAGAAATCACAATGTTTTCGGGGGTCCCTAAAAGCATTGTGGGCCCAAGACACATGACTGGGCCCTCAAAGTAGGGGCTCTTCCTCTAATGAGGAGCTGCCGTCAGGGCAGGAACAGGGGTGGCTACCAGAAGAGGAAGAGGTGCCAGTGTGCCCCCTCCCCTCCAGGTCCCTACAGTTCCTTTGATCCCCCTCCAGCTGTAGAGAGTCAGGCCCAGCCAACCAGGGCCCGTATCCTGTCCAGGAAAATGCTCTGACCCATCAGGGCTTGCGTGGTGCCCTTTCCCTGCCCCCCCCCCCAATGTCTTTTCTTCTCGGAAGGCACAGCCTCTCTCAGCCTTGGTTCACAGGCCACCTCCTCCGTGAAGCCTGCCCAGTGTTCAGGCTGCCCCGGTTCTTGCACGTCCCTCCACGCGGTGGCGTTTACATGCTTCCTCCCCCGCTCCCAGGGACAGTGCCTGGTTCATCTCTGTGTGCTCGGTGGGCACACGGTTGGCACCCAATTCAGATGTCCTGTGTAGAGAGGGAAGGAGGGGCCTGCAGGGTCTACTTTCGCCCCGGGGCCTCCTCTGACCTATGGGGACAGTGGCCAAGCGTTCTTCCTTCCACTGGGCAGTGGCCACCTGCCAGCCCCTGAACTAGGTCAGGAGCTGGAGCACAGACTGGGGAGCGACACCACCCTGCCCACAGGGACAGCGAGTGCTGGGGTGCAGGGGGCTGGGTCCCCGCCAGGAGGGGGCTGGGCCTGGGAAGGCGTGCAGTAAGCGGAGGGTGAACGGGGTTTGGGAAGGATACTGTATGAACAGCAGTGTGGGGGCGGGGAAGGGCCGGCAGAATGTGTGGGAGGTGGGGAGTGAGGCCTCCGGGGCCCCCAGCCCCTGACCTGCTGTGCCACCACCAGGGCACAGAGGATTTGGTAGTGACTGGGATGAGGGGTGAGCACCTCATTGCCACCCCAAGGTCACAGGCCCAGCACTGAGGCCTGGAGCCAGTCCATCGGGTCCAGTGGAGCGTGGTGCAGGCAGGTCCACGGGCAGGGGACGAGCAGGCTGGACCACCTCAGCTGCAGTGGGGGCCGACTAGCAGGCTCAGGTGGCAGTTTTCAGACCAGGCCCCCAGCCCCGCGGTGCTCCCTCTGCCCCGGGAACCCACACTCCCCCAAAGCCAGAATAAGCCTCACCCCCTCGCTAGGCCCCCAGGGTGAGGCCTGGGCCCCGCTCGCCCCGCCCCTCATGAGCTCACAGCCCCCTGCTTTGTTGGGGCAGGTGGGGTAGCTTGGGCAGAGCCAGGTCAGGAGCCCTGGCTTGGACCGGAAGTCCCTGCTCATCACCGCGCCTCAGGAACGTGTCAGGAACCCCTCGGACACAGGAGGGGAGCCGCGGTGAAGAGGGGCGCTGACAACCAATTGTCCTGTTCAAGCCGCTTTCCCCGCTCCCCACTCACTCTGTGAGCCTCAGTGTCCGCATCTGAGAAATGGGCTGATCACCAGTTGTTATTTGGAGTCTGAAACTGAACTAAGGGGAGCATGAAGGGGCAGGAGATGGAGAGTCAAGGCCAGCATCTGGGGTAAGTGAGTGGGAAGAGCCAGCCCTGGCCTGGGGAACAGAAAGGCCGGGGACCACCCTGCTTCAGGAGGGCAGCTGGGTGGTACACCCAAGGGATGGCCTGTTAGTGTCTTTGGCACTGTTCCCCTTTTTTGGCATCCTCCCCAAATCCCCAGGCCGTTTGCCCTGGCAGCCTGGCCCGGCTGAGCACCTTGGTCAGCCTTATGGGAGGACCATGTGGCCAGGCATCCAGCCTCCGGGGAGAGAGCCAGACAGGGGCCCAAGAGAAGAGCAGGGGAGGAACTGGGTCCCGACCACAGGGTCACTGCCCTTCTCCCTGGGTTCCAACCCATGGGACTGCTGAGTGTGGTAGGCTAGAGGCAAGGGACACGCAGACCAGCCTTCTAGGACACCCGCTGTGCTGGGGACAGGCCCGTGACCAGGTGGTCCATGCAGCCCAAGTCTGAGTCCCATTATTGCCCCCCCGACCTTTCCCACCTGTGGCAGGTAATGCTACCTGGCCACCTGGCCGGCTGGCCCCCAGCTCAGCCTAGTGACCTTCCTCTGCCTCCTCGGCCCCTGGATATTCCTGGCCTGGTGGACCTCAGACAGTTCACCCCATTTCCCTCACCTGGGCAGGCTTAGGGGGTGGCGGGCAGATGGGGGGGTTGGCATCTCCTTCCAACAGAGGCCCGCAGAGCAGCAGGTCAGTGCCCCCTCCCCTCCTGCCCCTTTCGAGGCTCCCTGCCAACCCATTTGGCACTGAGCCCTCAGAGCGGGAGCCAGCTCATTTGCAGCCAGTGTTAATTAAGAGAGAGAGGTGATGGGGGAGGTGGGAAGGGCCATGAGGGCAGCTTCCGACAGCCACCAGGACTGCCCCGAGGACCAAGGGTGCCGGGGAGCTGGACCCCTTGGCCTGAGATGCCCCTGCTGGGCTGGGCATCTGGACAGCTCTGCAGCCAGCCTGCTGGGGCGGGGTGGCCTACTGTGCGCTCTGCCTTGGTGGCCTGCCCGGGAGAGCCTCCCTGTGACAGTCCCTTGGGCGGTCTGCCCTGAGGTCAGCCCACTTTTCCGCTTGGCTTTGGAGTCAGACAGACCCACTTCCACTCCTGCTCACCACAGTGCAACTCACCCTCCCAGCAGTTCCCTTATCTATAAAATGGGAACAATAGCTCCTTCCTGTGGCTTTGTTATGACAGTAAACAGGATCATCTGTGTGACGTGCTCTCCTTGTGCCTGGCAAATAGCCCTCACTCTGTCATTGAAACATGCGTTCGTGGGGCAGAGGCCACATCCGGGGCCTTTTCAGGCTCAGCCCCTCAGCCACCTGCCTGTGCGCCGGGATGTCCCGCCGTGGCCCGTGGCCCGTGGCCGTGGCCCGTGGCCGTGGCCCGTGGCTGTGGTCCCTCCGCCGCTCTCACTAGGATCCGCTCCAGCTGCCTCGTGCCTCCGTTCCGCAGCCCCCGCCCAGCTCTGGGAGCGCACGGCCGCTCCTCGCCTCTCCATCTTAATTAGCTGCTTGTATTAATCTGGCAAGTAACGTGGCAACTTGCAGCCCTGGGTTTTCGGGCTGTGGAATTAATTATTCCCCAAGCGAAGAGCTGTCAGCTCTGGGAGACCAGCCACTCGGAGCCGCCGACACCACTTAGCAGCGTCCGCAGCTTCCGTGTGGCACCCGGGACCGGCAGCCGGGCCAGCCGAAAATGGCCCCCACTCCCGGCCTGGGCTCTCCGGCATGTCCCCCTCACACAGAGGGGCTGCCACGCGGCCTGGGGAGGGAGGGGAGGTGCTAGAGCTGTGTGGGAGCTGAAGGTCCTTCCTGGGAGCAGGGCTCCTGGGGCCGGGGGCTGGGGCACAGCCGGTCTCCCCACCTGGGCAGCACCTGGCCTGGGGACACACCTGCCCTGATTAGCACCAGCAGCTGATGCAGATGCAGCTGTGTGGCCGGGAGCCGGAGCCCCTGCTGGGGAGGGGGCATGACCTGAACAGGGCTGCCATTCCGGCAGAGAGCTGCCAGCTCACTCTGCCCCCACAGCAGCCCTGTGGAGAGGTGGAGGGGGCAGCCAGCCAGGCAGAGGGGAGGCACAGGGCAGCCCCCGCGGCTGGCAGTTCAGCTCTGGTCGAGGGAAGGCGGTGAAGGCAGGAGCTCCCTTCACCTTCACATCAAGCCTGTGAGGTGGCCTAGTCTCCCTGGGGAAACTGAGGCACAGAGGAAAGTAGCTAGGTCACCCATCTGTTGACCCAGCTTCGGGCCCAGTGCTCCGAGCCCTTACATCACACGTGGTCTCCTGTTCTCGCCCGGCACGCTCATTCACTGACCCGGCTGCAACCATCCCGTTTGCTTCCTACTGGCTGCGAGTCTGTGTCTCTCCACAGCCGGTGAGCCCCAAAGGCAGGGGCCAGCCCCGTGTGTCCCACATCTCTGCGCCAGGCTTGGCACAGATGGGCCTCAGGAGACACTAGGGTGAACGAATGAACAAACGAACAAATGAACGAATTAATGAGTGAATGAATGAATGAGTGAATGGATGAATGAACGAACGAACGAACGAGCCATGGACCAGCGAGGCCGCAGTCTCTGCCGCTCCACCCCACGTGCGCTGCTTCCAGGGTGAGCGGGCCAGACGCCCCTACTCCACGGCCCTCCCTCACCGCCGCTCCAGTTCCAGGCCCAGTGGGAGAGGAAGCCCCAGCCCCTTCGCCTCCCCCTTACCTGCTCTGCCTTGGAGGAGGCCCTGTGCCCCGAGTCTGAAGGCCCAGCCGGCAGCCCCGTCTTCACCCCACCAGCCTGCCCCGCCAGCCACGCCACTGACCAGCCTCTTCTCTCTCTTGCAGCCAACAGCTCCCTGCTCGGAGGAGGCGGTGGTGAGTGGACCCTTCCTGCGTCGGGGACGGGGTGGGGGCGGGTGAGGCCACCCCTTCCGCAGCTGCTTCTCTCCCCGGGCCCTTGCCCGCTGTGCCTCGGTCGCTGCTGTCTTGACTGCCACAGCCTTCCTGTCGTCCCCACAGGGCCCCCGTGTCTCCGCCTCCGCCCTTCTTTTCTGCT
Organism: Molossus molossus; assembly: GCF_014108415.1. Taxonomy (NCBI): domain Eukaryota; kingdom Metazoa; phylum Chordata; class Mammalia; order Chiroptera; family Molossidae; genus Molossus; species Molossus molossus. The sequence goes on along the minus strand of NW_023425348.1, from coordinate 90,103,909 downwards.
TCCCTCCCTGTCAACCTGGTCTGGCTGCCATCACTGCAGACAAAGCCAGACACCTGGGTGGCAGGCCTGGGTCCCTCATGCCGGGTGACCTAGGCAGGTCCCCACCCTCTGAACAGAGAGGCCTCCTGGTCTGGGAGGTGGGGGGCAGGTGAGGTTTGAAAGGTCCCAGGCCCGGGACAGGAGGCCGCAGATGTGGGAAAAGCCCAGCTCTGCCCCGGCTCCGACGTCCCCTCTGCGGACCCTCTGCCCCTTTGGCCTTAGTTTCCCCATCTAGAAGGGCAAAACTGTCGTCTGTGCTCCGCTTTGAAACCTTGAAGGGTGACTCCACAGCCAGGCCAAGGTCTCATAAAGTCAGGGGGAGCCCTGCCACTGCGGAGCCCTCGAGAGTGGCCATGTGTTCACTAGTGGTAAGGACCACCATGAGGCAGGGGTTCCGGCAGGACGGGTGGGCTCCGCAGCCAGGCCACGGTCAGCAGGTGCCACAGGCGCAGTCCCTGTGCCCCAGGGCCCCCTCCCCGGCCAGCTCTGCCCAGGCTGCCTCCCAGCCCCTCACCCCCGCCCCGGCCATGCTGGCTGGGCTGCCCCTGTCTGCGCGGCAGCAGGATGATTGGTGAGGCAGGGGGCAGGGGTTAATGCGCCGTCGGATAAATCCCAGGGGCTGTGTTTACGGCAGCAGTGGCGGGGCCCAGGCCAGGTTTTAAAAGGGGGAAAAATAAAAGGGGCAGTGAAGGTCAGGAATAAATAAGAGCAGCACTAAGAGCTGTCGGTGACCAGCCAGGATGCAGGGGGGTCTGTTTGTGGCTGGAAATGTTTTCCCTCCCTCTCTCCCCACTTCTCCTCCAGCTGTCCCTGTGGAGGTCAGAGCTACCCGGGAGGCCTCAGAGAATGAGGGGGCTTCGCCGGAGGCTGGGGGACCACAGGCCATCTAGGACCCTCTTCCGAAGGCTGTCCTTTTGGAGGACTCTGGGGCCCTCCTGATGTGACACCTGCATGCTCTGCCCACTCCACCCTCCCCGTCTGCTCATTCATCGCCCAGTGAGAGCGCCCGCTCTGTGCCGGCCCTGAACTGGGCGCTGGGGCAGACCCTGGCACCAGAAGGGCCTGGTTGGTCCCTGAGAGCTCACAGTCCGGATGAGAGCACCCACCATCACTCAGGGTGGTCTGTGTGTGGAGGGGTCTCACAGGCATGGCGGGGACTCAGTGAGGAGCACCTGCGCAGGCTTGGGCATCAGGACGGCTCCCGGAAGGAGGTGGTGCCTCCATTGGTACCCAGGGGGTGGGGAAGGGTGCCCTGGGCAAAGGGAACCTCGCAGGTGAAACCTGAAACCTGAAGTGGGGGCTGGGAGAGGCTCAGAAGGTGGGAGCTGGCAGAGTCCAGCCAGGAGGAGGGGAGGCAGGAGCCTACACAGGAGCCTGAGACCACGTGAGGAGCTGGAGTTGTAGCCCTTCAGTGTCTGAAGACAAAGATGGAAGAGGTGTGGGCCTTCTTTCTCAATCCTCGGTCGGGTTACAACCCTCTCCTGCTCAAAATTCTGCCAGGGCGCTCAGAGCCAAGGCCAAGGTCCCCAGGCACCTCTCAGACTCCCCACTACACTGCCCGCCCCTTCCCCACTCTGCACCTCCACACTGGCCTTCCTTCCTGGAATAGGCCGCGCCTGCTCCTGCCCCAGGGCCTTTGCACTGGCTGATCCCTCTGCCCAGAATGCTCTTCTTCAGATAGCCATGTGGCTGCTCCCTTCACCTCTGACACGTCTGACATGCCACTGTCTCCCTGAAGCCCACCCTGACCCGTAATTGAAATTGCAGCTGCCTGCCCGGCCCCACTCACCTCCTCAGGCCCCTCACACAGCTCTAGCTTTTGTCCTCCTTAGGGTACCTCTCCACTGACCTGCCATGTCATCTACTTGTTTATTATGTTCGTTTATTGTCTGTCTCCGCCTGAGAACAAAGTTCCGAGGGCAGACTGTGTCTCCAGCTCCTGGGGCGGGGCCTGACCCATAGAGCAGCAGGTGCTCAATAGATGGTTGTTGAAAGAATGAACGATGCCCTGGCCGGTTTGGCTCAGTGGTTGGAGCATCCGCCTGCGGTCTGGAGAGACCCGGGTTACGTTCCCGCTAAGGGCACGTACCTCGGTTGCAGTTTGTCCCCGGCCCTGATTGGTCATGCGGGTGGCAGCCACTCGATGTGTCCCTTTCATGTCCATGTTTCTCTCTCTCTCTCTTCCTCTCTCTCCCTCCCACTCTGTCTGTACAAAAAATGGTAAAAAGTCCTCGGGTGAGGATAAAAAAAAAAAAAAAGAAAAAGAAAGAATGAACGAACTACAGGTGAAGGCAGGGCTGGCTTTTCTTTTTTTTTAATATGTGTTTATTGATTTTTTTTTTTTTTAATCCTCACCCGACAAACCACAACCAAGGTATGTGCCCTTGAGTGGAATCAAACCGGTGACTCTCTGGTCCGCAGGCAGGTGCCCTAACCACTGAGCACTGCCAGGGCTAGGCTGGCTTTCCATGTTCAGAAAAGCCCTTGCTGACCAGGGCAGCGGGAGCCACTGAGGTTTTAGGCAGGGCAGGGTGTGGCTCATGGATGGCCCGGTGACCTCACTCTGGGAGGTCAAAGGGCACCTGCTCTGGCCTAAGGGGAGGCCCCATGGGGGTCCCTCAGATCCCCTTCCTGCGTCATTGAGAGTGAGAGGAGGCCTGGTAGCCCCCGTGTGGCCTGACTGACGCAGAGATGGATGGGGGGCCCGGCCGGGGGGAGGTGGGCCCGCGGAGCCTTGTAGCGCTGGCGGAGATTTATGGAGCCGCTGCAAGTACCTCTGGGCTGTCACTCTGCTGATGTGATTGGAACAAGGTGGAGAGCGGGCAGGGGGGGCCTGCCACCCGCCTAGGGCAGGAAGGGAGAGAGCACCCGGGACATCTCTGCCTCATGTCTGTCCCCTGTGCCCTGAGCCACCCTGGTCTGGTCAGGTCCATCCAGCCTTAACCCCCAGCCCACCGGGGTGGGGGGCACAGGCAGGAGTACCCTGGGACTGGCGGGCCTGGGGCCCCACCTGACTCTGCCCAGATGAACCCGTCTTCTCATGGGTTCTCCTAAAGATCCATCCTTCTCTCCTGAGTCCACCATGAGGGGTTCAGGCCTCTGTCCACCCCCAACTCTCCTGTCACCACCCATTTATCTACCTACCCAACCATCCATCCATCTCCCATCACCACCCACCCACCTACCCAGCCATCCATCCATCCATCTCCCATCACCACCCACCCACCTACCCAGCCATCCATCCATCCATCTCCCATCACCACCCACCTACCCATCCATCCATCCATCCATCTCCCATCACCACCCACCTACCCATCCATCCATCCATCCATCTCCCATCACCACCCACCTACCCATCCATTCATCCATCTCCCATCACCATGCACCCACCTATCCGCCTTCCTCCATCACCACCCACCCACCTACCCAGCCATCCATCCATCCATCCATCTCCCATCACCATCCACCCACCTACCCAGCCATCCATCCATCTCCCATCACCACCCACCCACCTATCCGCCTTCCTCCATCACCACCCACCCACCTACCCATCCATCCATCCATCCATCTCCCATCACCATCCACCCACCTACCCAGCCATCCATCCATCCATCTCCCATCACCACCCACCCACCTATCCGCCTTCCTCCATCACCACCCACCCACCTACCCAGCCATCCATCCATCTCCCATCACCACGCACCCACCTATCCACCTTCCTCCATCACCACCCACCCACCTACCCAGCCATCCATCCATCCATCCATCTCCCATCACCATCCACCCACCTACCGAGCCATCCATCCATCTCCCATCACCACGCACCCACCTATCCACCTTCCTCCATCACCACCCACCCACCTACCCAGCCATCCATCCATCTCCCATCACCACCCACCTACCCAGCCATCCATCGATCCATCTCCCATCACCACCCACCTACCCATCCATTCATCCATCTCCCATCACCACCCACCTACCCATCCATCCATCCATCTCCCATCACCATCCACCCACCTACCCAGCCATCCATCCATCTACCCGCCTTCCTCCCATCACCACCCACCCACCTACCCAGCCATCCAGCCATCTACCCGCCTTCCTCCCATCACCACCCACCCACCTACCCATCCATCCATCCATCCATCTCCCATCACTACCCACCTACCCATCCATTCATCCATCTCCCATCACGACGCACCCACCTATCCACCTTCCTCCATCACCACCCAACCACCTACCCAGCCATCCATCCATCCATCCATCTCCCATCACCATCCACCCACCTACCCAGCCATCCATCCATCTCCCATCACCACCCACCTACCTACCCATCCATCCATCCATCCATCTCCCATCACCACCCACCTACCCATCCATCCATCCATCCATCTCCCATCACCACCCACCTACCCATCCATCCATCCATCCATCTCCCATCACCACCCACCTACCCATCCATTCATCCATCTCCCATCACCATGCACCCACCTATCCGCCTTCCTCCATCACCACCCACCCACCTACCCAGCCATCCATCCATCCATCCATCTCCCATCACCATCCACCCACCTACCCAGCCATCCATCCATCTCCCATCACCACCCACCCACCTATCCGCCTTCCTCCATCACCACCCACCCACCTACCCATCCATCCATCCATCCATCTCCCATCACCATCCACCCACCTACCCAGCCATCCATCCATCTACCCGCCTTCCTCCCATCACCACCCACACTGCTACCCATCCATCCATCCATCTACCCGTCTTCCTCCCATCACCACCCACACTCCTACCCAGCCATCCAGCCATCCATCCATCTACCCGCCTTCCTCCCATCACCACCCACCCACCTACCCAGCCATCCATCCATCTACCCGCCTTCCTCCCATCACCACCCACACTGCTACCCATCCATCCATCCATCTACCCGCCTTCCTCCATCACCACCCACCCACCTACCCATCCATCCATCCATCTACCCGCCTTCCTCCCATCACCACCCACCCACCTACCCAGCCATCCATCCATCTACCCACCTTCCTCCCATCACCACCCACACTCCTACCCATCCATCCATCCATCCATTCATCCATCCATCTACCCGCCTTCCTCCCATCACCATCCACACTCCTACCCAGCCATCCATCCATCTACCCGTCTTCCTCCCATCACCACCCACACTCCTACCCATCCATCCATCCATCCATTCATCCATCCATCTACCCGCCTTCCTCCCATCACCATCCACACTCCTACCCAGCCATCCATCCATCTACCCACCTTCCTCCCATCACCACCCACACTCCTACCCATCCATCCATCCATCTACCCGCCTTCCTCCCATCACCACCCACACTCCTACCCATCCATCCATCCATCTACCCGCCTTCCTCCCATCACCATCCACACTCCTACCCAGCCATCCATCCATCTACCCACCTTCCTCCCATCACCACCCACACTCCTACCCATCCATCCATCCATCTACCCGCCTTCCTCCCATCACCACACACACTCCTACCCTGCCATCCAGCCATCCATCCATTTACCCGCCTTCCTCCCATCACCACCCACACTCCTACCCATCCATCCATCCATCTACCCGCCTTCCTCCCATCACCACACACACTCCTACCCAGCCATCCATCCATCCATCCATCTACCCGCCTTCCTCCCATCACCACCCACACACCTACGCAGCCACGCAGGCATTGCACAAGCCCTAGTCCCGCGGGCCTGTGCTAGCCACTGTTGAGAGCAGCCCAGCCAGCCCGGCCCCCACGCCACTCCTCTCACCTGCTCTGTGCCTTCTCCACAGCACGGATCCCCCATAACGGCTGTGTCTTATGTTTGTTCTCATTGCCTGTCTCTCCACTAGAATGTATTCTCCCCAGGAACAGGGTTCTTTCTGGGGGATTTTTGGGGGCCGTTAGTTGCACGCTGTGTGAGCGGGGTCCTGCCCTAGGAGCTGGGACCCAGGGCTAACTAACCCAGGATGCCCAGCCAGTCCTGCGGCCGAGGGACGGCAGGCAATGAACCAGTGGGGCCCGGGGCAGCTATCAGATCGGAAGGGGCCCTTAGTAGGGGCCTGGGGCCTGGGGCCTGGCCTGCAGAGCTTTGTTGCAGCGAGCCCTCTGTTCTTACTGTTAGGGGCAGTGGTTCAGTGGGAGAGGACTGCGGCCTCTGGGGAGCCTGCTGGGCACCCCAACCTCAGTGAAAGCCCCCAGGGGCTGTTGGGGCCACAAAGACTTACCCATAGGGTCCGGGGCTTCTGGGCTCGCCTCACTCTGGGGCTGAGTCCCCACCAGGCCCTGGGGTCAAGCTAGGATTGAGATTCGTAAAAACCAGGTGGTTCAGCCCTGGCCAGTTTGGCTCAGCAGTTGGAGCGTCCCAGGACTGGTCCCTGGACCAGTCCCAGGTTCGGTTCCCGCTAGGGGCACGTACCACCAAAAAAACCAAAAACAACCAGGTGGTTCTGGCAACAGTGAATCTTGGGGAAGCCCCCTACTCCCCATTCCTTCCCAGGGCTCTGTGTGTGGGGGGTGGGTGGGGAATATCTGTGTCAAACACTGACCTCAGGACTTGGCTCTGCCCTCAAAGAGACCCATTTTGGTAGAAAGCTTTCCAGCAGAGGGGCATTTGACTTGGGCCCTAAAGGCTGAATAGGAGCTCAACAGGTACAGAGGGATGGAGAGGCCCACCAAGCGGAGGGCCCGTGTCTTTGGCAGGGAGACCTGATGGGGCTGGGCAGCCACCCCGCCTCCCAGCCGAACCCACAGGCCTGGAGACATCCAGGTCCGCTCTGCTCTCCCGCCTCCCTCCTGGAGAGCCTTTTACTGTCTCGATATAAAAAAATATTTTTAAACACTCTCTTATTGTATGGTAAGAAGGGAGGCGGGCCCTAAATCAGGATGGGAATCGACAGGGCCCTGACGCGTGTCTCTCCTGTTTATTAGGACTGAAATGTTTACTCGGCGATAAGGAGCCGGCTTTCTCGCGGAGATTTGTGCGCGCTTTTTCAATTACCCTCGTCTTTCTCTGCCACTTTTGCACTAAAGGGATAATAAATGTATCGGAGCGTTTCAATTATTCATCTAAATCATGACTGCGCCTGCCATGGCCAAGCTTCAGTGACAGATTAATTCAGGGACGCTTTCCTCTGCTTGCGTGGTCGCCATCTCTGCTCCCGCCTGGCAGTGCCCCGAAGTGCTGGCCAGAGGGGTGGCTGGGCTGCGGGCAGGCAGGACCCTGGCAGATGCAGTGGGCAGAGTGGGATGGAGCCCCGACCCATTCCACACACACTGCCAATGACCCCCCTTCTTCTGGAGGTCAGCAGCCCCAACCAACCTGCAGTGGCCAGCACATGCCTGCCTTCTGGCCACGTGGCAGGTTCACGTGTGTGTACCGTGCACCCCAGTGTCCCAGGCATGTCACGCACAAGAGAAGTCAGGGTGGCTCAGCTTCCATCACAGCCCTCTCCTGGCCCAGGGCCTTTGCACATGCTGCAGCTCTGCCTGAGGGCCCCTCTGCCTTCCCACCCCAACCTTCCTGCGGTATCTCAACGGCCGGCCGGCCCCTCACTCCACCCTCTCCGCTGCTCTGCGGGCCTAGCCACACTCCCAGCAGTGTTCTCGGTGCCGGGACATGGCAGACCCTGTCCCTCTTGGGTCAGCATTCTGTCACCCTTAATAATTAGACTTCATTTGTGTGGTTATTTAAGTACCAACTGCTCCCCATCAGACCACCCCCCTGAGGGATATGCACAGGTGCCCATCTGTCCACCTCCTGGCAGAGTAGGTGCTCTGTGCAGACCCATGTGTGGACCAGCTGTGCCCAGGCCCCAACCACCACGCCCAGCTCCGGTCCCTGTGTGCGCATGTGCACAAATCCCTGCCTCCAGACAGTGGTCTCTCCTCGGGTGGAACCTGCCACCCTGGGCCCACCCTCTCTCTCTTCACACCCATGATCCTGGGGGCAGGTGGCACCTTCTTTCCCTCTGTCTCTCAGTGTCTCTCACTCTCTGTCTCTGTCTCACTGACTCTGCACCTCTGTGTCTGTCCAGCTCGCTCACTCGCTGGGGTGTCTTTTGCTGTCTCGCTCTCTTGCTTTCTCTCCATTTCTCTTTCATGCCGTCTCTGACACGTGCCCTCTCCCCATTTCTCATTCTCTCTCGCTCGCCTCTGTTTATAGACAGTCAGACCCAGGAGGATTCTCGAGGCCTCTATGCATCCTGCCCGGCTCGCTTGCCGTCCCAGCAGCCCTGCCCACACTCTCTCCCATCGCCCTGCCCAATCGCAGTTGCTTCCCGGGCCTGGTGCTCTGACACAGCAGGCCCGCCGTGCGGCCTCAGAGCCCCCTGAGGCCAGGCTGTGTGTGCCAGCCCCTCCCTGGGCTGGGCTCAGAAGCAGCAGGTGGCACCAAAGGCCAACCGCCAGTGCACAAACTCACTAAGCGCCGCTGTGTGCCAGGCTCGGGCGGGTGAGTGTGTGGGGCAGAGCCCGGCCAGCACCTTCTAACCTAGAGTTTTCTGGGGCAGGGCTGTACTGCGGGGAAGGGCACCTGGGATGAGGGAACAGCAATGGGGCCCAGAGGACTCTCAGACCACGCCCTCCCCTGCTCAAAACTTCTCACCTTAGTGGAATCAATTCCAGGTTCCTGCCACTGCCCAACAGGTCCGATGCCCTGCTAAGCCCTCTGCCAGGACCCCTCCTTCCCTGACCTGCTAGAAGCCAGTTCTTGTCACCTTCTCACCTCTGCTCAGATGCTACCTCCTAGAGAGGCCTTCCCAAGCGCCAGCCCTTCCCCGCTGTCCGCTGTTTCCACAGGTGATGGCAGGCTGCTCCCTCCTGCACCTGAGGCCCTCCCCAGGTGACATGCAGTGGGAGCCAGGTGGGAGGTCAGCAGTCATCTCGGGTGGAGGCCAGAGAGGACCCCAGCCTTACTCTGAGTTGAGGATTTTACTTCATGGGCTCGTGGGGGCCTCGGGGAGGGTTATGAGCAGGAGAGGGGTACTACTCTCCCCACATAAAGGCCCTGAACCTCCCTGCCACGCCCGCGTGGATGCCAGGGCCTTGCGGGCCCCTCCCTAAGGATCACATGCCCTTACCTCGATGCTATGGATATTCCATCAGCTTCCCCATTTTGCAGATAAGGAAAGCGAGGCACCAAATCTCTTGAAGTGAACGGCCCTCCCTGGCAGGAGGCCTAGCAGGACTCTGCCCCGCTTGGGGCTCTGGCATAGGCTGGTGGGGCCCATGCCCTGCCCCCAGCCGGCAAGATGCCACCAAGCCCAGCGAGCAGCTGCCACAGGGATTTTTAATAACGGGAGTGATTTTTGCATGATGAATGAGGCGCTGCCGTTGTGTACATAATGAAGCCCTAATGTTTTCAAATCCCCATTTAAGGAGCTGATCTCACCCCATAATGAATTTCAGATCACATCACGGCGCTGTCGTCCATCCATCTTCTCCCTGGGGCGCCCACCCGCCTGGGCACCGCGAGGGTGGGGCCTGGTGAGAGGCGGCTCTGCACCCCTCCGTGGGCCAGCGGGCCGAGCCCACGCCTGCACAGAGCCAGGGGCTGGTGTGGGTTTGTTGAGTGAATGAGCGACCAGGCGGGCGTGGGCGGAAGCACACAGTCAGGTCGGCACTGGGGCAGCACGTGGCGCTGTGGCCCCCGAGGTCCGTCAGGGCCTGGGAGAAAAACAGAGGATGCAGGCTGGGCCAGGGGAGAAGGGACGCGAGGCCTCTGGGTGCACGTTTATCCAGGCTTTGCGGCTGGGCATGCCCCCCGCAGGGTTAGGGCCTGGAAGAGCCTCAGGCCTCTGCCCTGGGCCCCCTGGCACCGTCAGGGTCGCAGTTCCCACATCTGCCAGCACAGGCGGGGGTGGGGTGGGGGGGGATTTGCACAGGTGGCTGGAGTAGGCTCGCCTCAGCTGGGCGCCCCTGGGTCGGTGGGGAGTGGGCCCTGGGGCCGAGGCCCAAGTGCCTGCCTGGGACTGAGAGGCACAGCCAGGCCTAGGCTGGCTCCCAGGGCTTGCTCCGGGACATCTGAGACCTGGCCGTTCATCCTGTCTCTGGGCAAGGAGGCCTCAGCGTGCGAGGGGCACAGTAGTTCTCTGTTCACAGAGGCTGTGTGGGCCGCGGTGTCCCCATCTGTAAAACAGGATGGCAGTGTGGTGAAGCCCAGGGCACTTTGCTTGTCTCTCTCGGAACACTCCTGCCCACCGTGGAGGGAGGTGCTGTCACTGACCTTGCACAGATGAGGAAACTGAGGCACAGAGAGATGAAGTGACGCAGCAAAGGATGGGGGAGCTGGGGGAGGGGACCTGGGTCTCACTGGGCTGGGTCTGCTCTGTCAGCAGGAGCCTGTCCTCACAGCCCCAGTGAGCTCAGGTCAGAGGCTGGGAGACTCAGACGCCCCCGGGCCCAGGCCCTCTCCCTCCCTCGCTCTGGGGCTGACCGGCGCCTGGGCCGGCCCAGGGCTGCGCACACGGCCTCGCGAGCCCCGTGGCTGAGAGTAGCCCCCCGTGGCTGAGAGTAGCCCCCCGTGGCTGAGAGTAGCCCCCCGTGGCTGAGAGTAGCCTCCCGTGGCTGAGAGTAGCCGTGCCCCAGAGCTCGTCCCTGCTCCTGCTGCACAGGCTTCGGGCTCCCAGCTCCCGCTCGCTCTGACGTGAGGCCCTGGACAAGCTGCTAGATCACTCTGCCCTCGTCTGTCACCCCCAGGTCTGCACCACTCAGCATATCTCAGTCCTCCCCACAACTTTCTGAGGCCAGTCCTGAGGCCTAGAGAGGTTAAGTGACTTGCCCAAAGCCACCAGCAAGCTTGTGGTCAGGATTTCTGGGCAGAGAAACCCTAGAACAGGTGTGCAGGGGCCAGGCCCACCAGACAGTGAAGGGCGACCCGGGAGCGGGGACGTGGTGGGGCAGGCCCAGGGCCGAGCAGGGGCTCCTGCCCTCTGTCGGGCCACAGCTGCCCCTTCCCCTCAGGCCACAGGCCTCCTCCAGTTCCCGTAAATAATTAATTAGCCCTGCTTGCTTGTTTGTTTAGTGTGAGGAATGCTCCCCCACTGAGACGCATTTATTGCTGAATAAATTTAAATATCTAATCATTCCTTCATGAATATTACAGCATCCTAAATAGCGGCCAACGTATCCTAAGCGCCTTGGCAAATGGCCCCCACAGGCGCCTGCTGGCTGTGAGGCCTGGCTGCAGCCCTGCCCCATCCGGGGCCCTTCCTGCCCCCACCAGGCCCTGCCCCATCCGGGCCTGTGACCAAGGGGCTGGCAGGAGCTGGAGGCCACCCTGCTGGCAGGAGGGCTGGTGGGCTCCCAAGCAGAGCACTGGGCTTCTCTGCGGGGAGGGCCTGGGACCAGGCAGCGGGTCAGGGCTGCAGCCACGTGTGAGGAGCTCAGGAAGCAGGCAGGAGAGACAGGGAGGACAGGGACAGAGGGTCTTCAAGGCAGCCTTGCTGGGTGGACGCAGCTGGATAGTCGAGGAAGACGAGCGGCCCCAGACTGCTCAGCAGCCAGAAGTCCCCAAAGCAGCCCCTCTGCTGGGAGGGGGAGTGTTGGCAGGAGGAGGACAGGAGCCAGGCTGCAGGGGCTGGCAGTGAGGAGGGGCCAGGTACAGATGTGTCTTCCCAGAGTGGGCGAGGAGAGCAGGCAGACGCAGCCAGCCAGGGCGGGGGGCAGACGGGAAGGGAGAGACAGGCCCTTTCAGTGCCCTGGAGGAAGTAGAGTGGTACGGCTGTGTGACCTTGGGCAAGTCTCTCGCCTTCTCTGTGCCTCAATTTCTTCTTCTCTAAAGCAGGAAAAATAATAGCGCCTCCTAGGGTGGCTGTGAGGCTCGAACTAGAGGGTGGATGCGAACTGCTGAGCGACCTGCGGACGCTCAGTACGAGGCTGAAATGGAGGAGCCAGATCCAGCTCGGGGTAGAGGCAGCTCGGGGTAGAGGCAGCTCGGAGTAGAGGCAGCTCGGAGTAGATCCAGCTCGGAGTAGAGGCAGCTCGGAGTAGAGGCAGCTCGGAGTAGATCCAGCTCGGAGTAGAGGCAGCTCGGAGTAGATCCAGCTCGGAGTAGAGGCAGCTCGGAGTAGAGGCAACTCGGAGTAGAGGCAGAGTGGCCTCAGCAGGCATCTGGAGGGAGGGTCCAGCTTGACCTGCTGGAAAGAATCTGAAGATGGCCCACTACCCACATGGGTCAGCCTCCCCAGGAAAGACCCCAGTTTTCTGCAGATCGGGGTGGACAAAGGTTACGTTGGAGGTTTGGGGTTTTTGGAAGGGCCCAGGGAGGGGACTGAGGGATCAACTGGCATGAACTGGGGACATCCCCTCCCACCAGGCAGTTCCAGGGGCCAGAGCCCAGAGCTTCTTCCAGCTGCCCCAGGGTCAGGAGGGAGGGGAGGACGCTCCTTGGGTGGAGCCCCAGGCAGCCTCTTCTTTGCAGGCTCCAGGGCTTAGCTTAGCCCAGCACAAGCCCAGGACAGGGCCTGGGGTCAGAGTTAGGGGAGCCGCGGGCTGTGTGGGGAAACAGGGAAAGAGTAGCCCTTTGGGCCTCTGGCTAAGGCAGCATGGGTCCCCTCTGGCACTCAGAGGTGTGGACAGGGAGGTGGCAGGAGGGGCCAGGCTGCTGAGCCCCTGAATGCCGGGCCAGTCTGTGCTCTGGCCCAGGGGTGGTGCCCAGGGCACATCCCTCATACCTGCTTTGAGGGAACTGCTCCCCTGGGCACCTGCACAGCAGTCACAGGGCCTGACCCTGTTCTGGAGGCTACTGGGGAGGTGCCAGCCCCGGCCTCTGCTAGCTCCAGTTCCTCCCTCCTCCCACCTCGTGCCCCCGGGTCAGCCCCAAAGGCCTGGCTGCTGGCCTGTCCACTTCTGCAGGAAACATTAAATCCCTGAAACACAGATCTTAGTGAGCTCCACTTCCGCACGCCACCCTCCCGCAGCGGCGGGCCAAGGTCGCCTGTGGGGCGGACAGCACAGGGAGCCGGCAGGCAGCTGGGTACCAAACAGCTGGCACCACTGGGCAGGGCTGGGATGTCCCAGGAAAGCTAGCTCAGACACATCACTGTGCTCACCCCCATATGCCCCGAATACTCAAGCACATCTTGCCTGAACACCCGTTTTCTAACACACTGTCAGGTATACACACACCGAGCACATGCCCAGACTCACGCTGTCCTAATAAAATAACAACCAACACGCACACCGCCGTCATGCATGCCAGGCACTGGCTCAAGCACAATTAACTCACCTTATCCTTCCAATAACCCTATGAGGTAGCTGTTCTCCCATTTTATAGTTGGGGCAATTGAGGTCCAGAGAGGATGTACCCTGCGGCACTCATCTGTGACTGGCGAGGCCGAGATTTGAAGTGAGTTGCCCAGCTCCTGCTGTTGGGTAGTGCTGGGCAGTCACCTGGCCCCTCCACCCAGAGCAGACACTGCACAGGGCGCTGCACCCTGCAGGCTGTACACGTCTTTGCAGCACCGGGACACTCTCCTCCCCTCCCACGGCGGCAGGGGCCGTATCCCTGCACGGGAGCGGAGGGAGTGAGGACCCAGTCCCGAAGCCCCTCCACAGCGCCCCCAACCCCTGGACCTCATCCACCCCCAGCTATGGGATGCTCTGGAAAATCTAGTGCCGGCTCAGGGTGATATCACAAAATTAAGTTTAATTGGGACTCCCAGGGCACAGAAGAAAACAGAAGGGGGAGTGGGGGGAGTCCAGCTGGTGTCTCTGGACCTGTGCCAAGATTCGGGATGGGGCTATGATGGGCCTCAGTAGGTGTGTCTGTGAAGCGAGAGATGGTGACCCTTTGCTGCTGTGTAGCATTGCCGGCACCCAGCAGCTGGTGTCCACAGAGCTCCTGGCACGGGCCTGGGGAGCTGCCCGAGGTGGGTCTTGTTCTCCTGGCCAGGATGCCAACTCCACCCCAGAGGAGGGGTAACTGTCCTAATTTTCCAGATGAAGCAGTGGACACTCAGACAGGAGAAAGGACTTGCCCACGTGCCCCATCGGCACAGGCCTGGGCCCGCCTCCCCGCAGGGCCCGCTCAGGGCCTGGCACCAGGGAGAGGTGGAGCTGAAGGAGCAGCTGCTCTGCCCTTCCTGCTGCGCCCAAGTTGTTTACCTGGGCCCAGGTCCCCGGAGTCTACGGCTAGGCCCCAGAGCCGCTTTCTTCTGCTTTGTTCTCGGGTTAACAAGCCCAGGCCCGGCCCCAATTAAACTGGAACGAGAAGGCTCATAATTGGGCAGGGTGCACGCCCACAGGGGCTCAAAGGCCTGGATTTGACCTGCCACTTGTAACTAGGTGGTCTCAGTTTCCTCATCTGTAACGTAGATCCCAGAGCTTGCGGGGCGAGGAGCCTCGCCTAGGGCGGGCGACTGGGGTCGGTGCGCGATGCCAGCTGCTGCACCGGAGCCGAGCGGGGCCCAGAGGGAGAACTTAGCCCTGACCCCGCGCGTGTGTAGGTTCCTGCAGTGGGGACCCCAGGTCTCCGAGCTGCCCACATGGGGGTAGGCCCCTGCCTGCCCGCGCTCCGCGCAGCCGGGAGAGAGCAGGGCGGGCCGCGCGCGCCCCCTGCCGGCCATACCGCGCTGCTTCCTGCCGGGCTCCGTGGCGGACCCTGTCTGCTCGTTCTCTCCAGACCCAAAACAATGGGGGGCGGGGGTGACGGGAGCGGCTGGAGGTGCCAGGTGAGTCCCACACAATCGAGGAGACTGGGCCAGCCGTGGGCCTCAGGCTTCTCTGTAAGCAGCTCGGCGGGACGGAGGCGCTCCCGGCTCACTGTGCCTCCCCTGCAGTGGACGGCTGCATCCATCGGGCCGCCGGGCCCCTGCTCACCGAGGAGTGCCGGACCCTGCAGAGCTGCGAAACCGGCAAGGCCAAGATCACCGGGGGCTATCGGCTGCCGGCCAAGTGTGAGTCCCGACACCCAGCCCTAGGGGGCGCATACAGGGAGCCTTGTGTCACCGGGGAGGCCCCCACGGAATTGCTGGAGGCTTCCTCAGGGGGCACTTCTTACCCTAAGTGCTGGGACTTGGCCCCTCCTTGCACACCCTAGGGGTGCGTGTGCGGTGGAGGCTGGAGTGAGAGAGGAACTGAAAAGGGGCGGAGGGGGGGCTCAGGGGGCCGGGTCTTGTGTACCCAGTGGTGCGCGTCTCAGCGGGGTGCACGCAGATGTGGGCAGCGGCCCAGCACGGGCCTGCCTTGTCTGAGGTGTGGATTTGGGCTCCAGAGCACACCTGTGTGCTCACAGGGTCAGGTCCTCCCCTGGGGAGTCATGGAGCGTGGAGGGGGGAAGAGAGCCTATTTCCAGTCCCCTCCAAGGCCTATGCTGGCCGGGGGAGAACCGAGGACCGCAGGGAGACCCTAGCCAGCCTGACTCGGTCTCTTCCCGCAGATGTCATCCACACGGTGGGGCCCATCGCCCACGGAAAGCCCAGTGACAACCAGGCTGCTGAGCTCCGCAGCTGCTACCTGAGCAGCCTCGACCTGCTCCTGGAGCACCGACTCCGCTCAGTGGTGAGGGTGGCGGGGGTGGGGCGGGCGCAGCCTGAAGTGGGTGGAGATGACCCGGCGAGGGGAGGGAATAGGGGAGGGGAGGGAATAGGGGAGGGAATAGGGGAGGGGAGGGGAGGGGAGGGGAAGGAATAGGGGGGGAGGGGAGGGAATAGGGGAGGGGAGGGAATAGGGGAGAGGAGGGGGGGTGGGGGGGTGACAGAGTGACGCTAGCCCTCTCCCCTCCTTCCTTGCCAGGCGTTCCCTTGCATCTCCACCGGAGTGTTTGGTAAGTGGGGTCAAGGATAGGAAGAAGGGCGGGGTGGGCAGTGGGCCGGCCCAGACACGCAGAGGGGGTCGGAGCAGGTGGGCCAGGAGAGGGGCAAGGGGGCGGGCCTGAGCTGGGACTCATTTTCGGGGTTCCCAGGCTACCCCAACGAGGCCGCGGCGGAGGTAGTACTGGCCACGCTGCGCGAGTGGCTGGAGCAGCACAAGGACAAGGTGAGGCCTGGGCCCGGTTCAGGGGGCCGGAAGGGGTCGGGTGGTAGGTGCATCCCTATCCCACTAACCAGCTCCGTCGGTCATTGCTGAGGACAAGGGTACAGAGCGCCTGGCTCACGAGTCTCTGGCATGCCAGTCTTTCCTGTATTCTCTTTCCTTTTGCTGGTTTCCTCTTCATATCCTATAACCCCTTCTGTGAAGGGTGTAGCCTAGCGTGAAGGGCGTCCCAAAGGCAAAGCAGGTTAACCCCTGCAGGGCCTGGGGCTGGCGGGGCAGTGATAACACCCGGGATCCAGGGAGAAGGTGGCTCCCACCTAAGCTGAACAAGCCCTGGTGCAGGTGGACCGGCTGATCATCTGTGTGTTTCTGGAGAAGGATGAACAAATCTACCTGCAGCGGCTCCCCCACTACTTCCCAGTGGGTAGGTACCTGTGGCAGAGCCCCACCGCCACCAGCCCCTGCCCCTGCCCCTGCCCCACCCCATGCCCCCTGGGCCGGTTCTCAGTGTCCTCTGCCTTCCAGCCTGACTGCACCCCACCGCACTCTGACCAGGACTGGTAAGCAGGGCCTGCCCCGCTGTGTGGCTGCCCACTAATCTGCCCACTAACACACCCGCTCACCCTGGCGCTCACCCCTGCACAGGGAGGCACCCTGGGAGGCCCACAGCCCACCGCTCCAACCTCTGCTCTGCCTGCAGACTCACCGGGGCCTGCTGCACCTCGCTCCCAGCTCTAAGAGGTCGCTGAAGCCTGAAGCTAGGCCTGGGCCTGGACACCCCATCCTTTCCCTCAGTCCCCACCCCTGCCCCTCGGGAGCCTCCTAATAAAGACCACCCTTGTTGCAGTTCCTGCTGTCTGAGCCCTGACCTGGGTGAGGGAGGTAACCCACAGGTGCAGGCAGGAGCTCTGGCTCAAGGGGCTGGTGAGAGTTCTGAGCTGGAGGAGGGAGGCACTGGCCAGACGATGGCAGAGGTGGGCAGCAGCACTTCACATTTATTGAGGGCCTGCTCCCCAAGGAGTTCACAGCCTGGGACTGAGGCCCCACATATGCTGGGTTGGGGGAGGAAAGGAGGTAAACGCAAAAAGGCAGGCAATGCAGACACTGTGGCTGAAGCAAAGAGGGTGCAAAGCAGGCACAGGCAGGGGGCCTGGGGTAGGCAGGGGGATGGCAGCCTGGCAAGTCCTGCCTGGGGACCTAACCAAGCAGAGGCTTGAAGGCTGCCCTCCCCCACCAGGGTGGGTCACCTGCGGGTGCACTGGAGGTGCCCCAGCTCCTCCACCTGCTGAGCCAGGCCCCACTGTGTCAGCCCTCTCCACCTGGTGCTCCTTGACCATGCAGACCCCTGATGGAAAGCAGGCAGCTGGGGTCTTGGCCCCTGGCCAAGACAGCAGGGTGGAGGTGGACCTATGAGGGAGCAGCCTGAAGCCCTGATGATCCTAGGTCCCTGGGTAAGTCCCCAAGGAACTTCCAAATTGCCATGGAAGCCCCTGGGCCAGCTAAGGAGGGGAGTAGAGGCATGAAGGAAGCAGGATCCCAATAACCAGGAGGGGGCCCCAAGAAGCCTAGCCCCTCAAAACTGCTGCTGGTGGGAAGCCTGGGGGTAGACAGGTGAATGGGAGAGGAACCCACCTGGGGGGAAGGACAGCCAGACACATAGCAGCCAGGCGGGCAGCAGCAGAGCAGGGACACGCGCACACACGGCTCACCACCAGCATCCCCTTTAATAAAACGTGGAAGGTTGTATCACAGGGAGGGGGGAGTGAAATATGACCATTTACAACCACACAAAAACCTCTGTACATGTCTAGCGCCTGGCAGAGGGGAGGGCAGCAGGGCGGCGGCGGGCAGGGCCAGCCCTATTTGTAGAGGATGTCGTAGTGTCCAGGCCGGTAGAGAAGGTAGACCTTGGGCTCAGAGCCCTCAGGGAAGACGTGCGGGTTGGTGGTGCCGCCCTCGCCGCGGTCCATGTACTCCACCTGGATGGAGACGCTGAGGGCCTGGGCCAGCGCGATGATGTGGATGTGGTCGCTCTCCTTGCACATGGGCTCCACCTCCTGCAGCACAGATGCAGGTCAGGGCTGGGTCTCAGCACCCCCTCCCCATGTCCCTACTGACCCCAGGGCACTCCCCCAGGACCTGGTGCTCCCCACCCTGAAGGGAGAGAAAAGGGAGGGCCCTGAATCTGAGAAGTGGGGTGGGGGTGGCACCTGCTGGCAGAACTCCTTGACAGTCCGCCCCCCCTCGATGAAGTGCTCGAAGAACTTGCTCTCCCGCTGCAGGTAGCCGGAAGTGAGCAGCCGCAGGTACACCACCAGGTAGTCTGAGGTGCTCTGGTCGTTGAAGGAGGCCAGCAGGTCGGCTACTGAGGTCTGCTTCTCCACCTGCTCGATCAGGTCCATGAACTGCCACCAGCAGGGATAGAGGGCAAGATGAGGGATGGGTCAAACCTACCACGGCCAGGCCACCCACCCTCCACTGGCTGAGCAGACAAGGCAGCTGGGCTCACCGTGTTGTGGAAATCCTCAATTGTGAACTCGGTGAAGCCCTGGGATACCAGGTCTTCTTTGCTCTTGGCAGACACAGCCTTGAACCTGGCAGTAGGAAGGAAAGGGAGGTAGGCATGGGCTCCTCAACCAACAGAGTAGGGGCCCAGCCTACAGTTTGGCCTCTGGAGGAACTGTACCTCCTAGTCATCAGGAGGGAGGAGGAAGGGAGCCCGGAGCCCCACAAGCCCTTCATGGAACTGTTGCCCACCTCTGTCAGTGCCCTAGCACCCACCCTCCTCACCTCTGCAATTCCTTGCTGTCATCCAGCAGCGCCTCCAAGTGGGAGAACCCGAAAGCTCGATAGAAACAGTTTCCATCAGGCCTGGTCTTGCGGATGTACGAGTACTTTTTGTGGAGGTCCTGCAGAAAGGCAGCCCGCCCGCCCCATGCCTGTCAGGCCAGAACCAGAGCAGGCCAAGGAACCACCCAACACAGGTCACACCACAGCAGTGGCAACTGAACTCCAAGCAGTTACCTGCCATCCTTGGCTGCTGACTCGTGATGGGAGTCACTTAGTGACCCATTGCCCAGAGCCCCAAAAGCCTCAGGAAACCGTGACTTATGTACACACTGGTTGCATGAGTCACCAAAGCAATCACTAGCCACTGGCCACACCAAGCTCTGTCTCCAGTACCTAAAACAGTGCCTGGGCCTGCAGGGCTGTCTATAAAAACGGGCAGGCGAACCAGTCCGTGACCAGTGCAGCTTATCCAGAGAATCAAGTCTTTCACACCATGAGAGACCAGGGCAAACTGGTTAGGGTGAGGGTACGCACAGCCCCCAGGTCAGGATGGGAATCGGCCTCCCTTGGCTCCTCGTCAACTACCCTGCTGGCTCACACTTCTGTGTGATGTCTTCCAGTTTCCTCCCCAAACTCTAAGGACTTTCTTCTGTGGGCCGAACCTGCCCACACATGTGGCAAACAGGCCTCACTCCCTGGCCTGGGCACACTCCCCTGCTCCCTGATGGCTACTTCAGACCTTCTCCATTCTGCTTAAATCCCCAACCCAAGACACCTCCACACTTTCCTTCTAGTAGCTTCCAGACCCCACCCTCTCCTATCCTCATACCTTACTTCCACTCCCCCTCATCCCTCTAACATGTGAAGGTCAGGGCCACCATCAAACCACAACACTCTTCAAAACACAGCATGTCACCTCCCAGAAGATGGTGATGACACATCCATCCACAGTGACTGTCACGTGAACGCACAACCCTGCTCAGGCCTGGGACAGCTTTGGCTTGTCAACTCTCAATGTCAACGGTCTTGGGATTTAAATAGCAATAATTGTAACTTTGCCTGCCCCTATCTCAACCCTGAACTCCAGTTTCAACTCACACACCCAACTGCCTCATCTATACCTCCTCTGACTGCCCAGCCCGGCCCAGCAGGTCCTGAGCTCCCCATGCGCCGACTCCTCTTGGCCTTCCCCTAAATCAACTGCAACTCCGCCTTTCAGCTAAAAACCTCCCGGGCATTGCAGACTCCCCCTCGCACCGCCCCGCCCCGCCCCGCACCTGATGCAGTCCCTTTTGGCTCTATTTTGAATGCAACCTGTGTCCAGCACTTCTCACTACTCGACTCTCCGCCTGGTCCAGCACCACTCCCACCTCCTGCTGGTTTCATCGCAAAGCTTCCACCTCAGGTCTCCTCGTCTCCACCCCACCACCTGAGCAACCCGGAAACCTGTTGATACCCCTCACCTTCCTCCAAGTCCTTTTTCTGGCTGCAGCCCCATCTCCCACCCTCTCCTGCTCCCGCCACTCCGGCCTCCATGCCGCTCCTCAAACCACCCGCGCACTTCTGTCCCGCCCCAGCCTGCTCTCTGCCCAGGCGGCCACAACCTGCTCCCATGCCTCTGTCAGCCCAGTCACTCAAACACCACCTTCTCAGCCTCTCCTAGCTGAGTATGTCTTTCCACCAAGCTTCATGAGAGCAGGAGTTTGTCAGTGGTAGTCACTACTCTATCTTCAGTACCCATAACAGTGCCTGGCCCACAGCATGTGCTCATGTTAGGTCACCAGCACAATGCATACAAACAGCCCAAATCACTGCATCTACCAGAAGTTACTAGAATCCTTCTGAGCACTTTCTCCAGGCCCTTTGCTGGGGCTCGAGTCCATTGCTCTATTAATCCTCAGAGGGGTCCATTTCTCAAAGCCACCCAGCTCTGTTCAGGCTCTGCCATCTAGGCTGAGGCGCCTCCCTGGAGCAAAGGTGGGCTCAGGGAGCACAGAGCAGGGGTGTGGATCTCCTGCACCCACAGCGTGCAGGCAAGAACATTCACTGAGTGACTCGAGGGAAAGAACCCAAGATGACCACCCTGTTGATTTTACCAGGTAGGCCCTGAAATAAGAGCCCCACTCCACTAACCAACCACAGGGGAAAAGAGACCTACAGCTTCCGAAGCCCTGGCTACGTACTGCGCACCAAGTTCGGCACCTGACCTTCTCCTTGGAGCCTCGTGCTCGTCCTGCGAGGCAGAGACCTCTCCACCCAGGCACGCTCCGTGTGTTACCCAAGATCCCACAGCAGTGACCCATGACTCACACCCAGGTCTGTCAGCCCCTGAACCAGTGCCTTCATCTCTCCACAAACCTTGGATAAATCACAAACACCCTAAGCAAGGGGTCGGAATAGACCACAGGCCACACACAGCTGGATCTGGCCTGCAGGTGTTTGGTCCACGTAACATTTTAAAATTTGAACTAGTTGCCAACTGATAGGAACTTAAGATTTAATATCAAAATAATTTCTGGCTTCTCTTGGACAAACAGATCTGGCAACAATGGAGTGAGAGGCATGGCCACTCCCACTGGCCCCAGGTGCTTCCACTCCTCGCTACTGGCTGCTTCAGAGCTGTGGACATGCACCACTTGACCTGGCCACCTTCAGTCACCTGGGTTACTCGCCTGGCCCCTGACATGGATAGCCCCCAAGGCCTCTCCTTTCAGATGGAAGGTTCTAAGCATCTCTGATCTTTAGAGGAAGGGGGAAGAATAACATTTCCTAAACCCCCAGGCTGTGCCCATGGGTACTGTTTACACATTTCAACCTCCCAGCTCAGAGGAGTGAGTGGTTAAGGGACTTGCCTGTTTGTAAATGAGGCAGCAGGACCCAGCACAAAGGTCTTTGGGCTCCTTTTCCCTACTGCTGCCTGCCTCTCCACAAAAATCCTGGAAGCAGGCTATGGATCACATCCCTGCCCCAAGCCTCTGCCCAGACAGCCCCAGTCCATTCAGCCCCACCACGAACACTCAATCATGCCTCACAGGTATCATCTCTCTCAATCTCACAACCACCCTCAACCATGGGCCCATACTTTCATCATCCCAATTTCATAGATAAGGACCCCACAGCTCAGAGACACTGAAGGATCTACCAAGGATACAGCTGCTGTGTGGTAAAGTCAACATTTGAATCCAGGTCTTTTGATTCCAGAGTCTGCACACTTAAGAACCAATCAGAGGGCTCACCCAACACCCTACCCTCTAGGAGGCCAAGCCCAGAAAAGAGCAGGTCTGAAGTAGGCCTGCTCCTGCCCTTTCCCAGGGCTCTTCCCGCCCCCTCAACTAGGCTCCCACCTTGATCTTCTGTTGATAGATATTGTCATCCTCAGCATACTCCTTGTATAAGACTGAGAGCTCCAGCCGCTCCGAGACCAGAGGGTTCTGCACAGCAATCTGCAGAGGACAGGAAATCCATCATGCTCTGGCAGGTGGCTGGAGTGACCTACACCTAATAGCCAGAACACCTAGACAAAGGGTGCTGGGCCAGGCACCCAGTGGCACGGTGACAACCCCCTCCCAATAAAGGCAACCAGTATCTAGCACAGCTGGGAGAGGAGAGGGCTTCCAAAGTAGAGAAAAACAACAGGCCTCAGGCCCAGCCTATGCATCCCCATAATAGGGCTGCTGGCCCAGCCCCTCACCTCTTGCTGAATTCGGTCCTGCTGAGCCATGATGGCTTCATCATAGGCAAGACAGTTAACACCTGGAAGGAAGAAGGCCAAGGATTACAGTGGGACCTGGCTAGCTCCACTCTAGGCAGCTGGACCAAGGACAAAAGCAGCCAGGAGAGCAGGCTGAGAATCTGGAAGCATGCATCTTACATCCTGTTCTATCCAACTGTGTGATCTTGGCAAAGCCCTTTCCCTCCGAAGTCTTAGTTTTCTCATATTTAAAATGCAGGGGCAGAGGTGATCACCCCAAGGTGTGTTCCTCCAGCTCTAACACCCCCTTCCCCTGGTTTTCTAACATCATTTCCCAGCAGCCAGGGAATGATCTGGGGCTAGGCAGGGTCTCCTGGGGAAAGTAAGAGGAGGAGGTAGAGTCCTGGGCTGGATGAGAGCTTCCTGTGAGCCTGCACTTTACTTGACCACACCCTTCCTGCTTCTGCTGTCCTGTGTATTCTTAATGGTGCCCATTTTACAGATAAAACAAATGCAGACAGGTGAAATAATCTGCCCAAGGTCACAACTAGAAAAGACGTGATCAAACCGAGGTTTGCCTATTCCATAGTCTCAGCTCTTCAACACAATACCTCTCCTCTGCCACCTCACTGCAGGGAACTTTGCTCAGCTGTAAAGAGGAGCCAATACCACCACCTTCCTCCCCTCACTGAAAGAGGAAATGGTACCTTAGAGGTACACTGAGTGGCCACTGATGACAAGTCAGGGACCAGGAATTCTGGCTCTGGCTCCTTGTTTTGCGTGATCCTGAACAAGTCCCTTTCGGGGGCCTGGGTCTCCTAGTGCTCAGTCCCTCAAGTGTGCGGTTAGAATGGGGATGTGTGTGCTAAATGACTTTTAAGGCCAATACTTTTGGGCCTGAGTATCCCAGATCCTGAGCTGGGCCTCGACCCATCCCCTTCACTGCCCTGCAACCGGGCTGTCCCTCCCACCCAAGGGACCTACTGGCTCTCCGGGGCCTAACTCATGGATGCAAATGGAGAGAGTGGCACCATTTTGAAAGGTCCAACTCTTCAGAGGTCTAAGAAAACAATGCCCAGGCAGGCGGAAAGGGGCTGCAAGGCCAGAAGAGGGGGCTCTACCGGAAACGCAGGCTGCAGTCTTCAGGGACTCACGCGCGGCCGCTCACACCCCCCGCCGCCCGCAGCATCCCCAGCGGCCGCCCAGTCCTTTGTGCTCCGCAGGCCGGTGTAACACGATGCCCTCACGGGCGCGGGCTGCTCTGGAGAAGGCGGACGAGTTACGAGGCCCCGACATAGGCCTCGGCCTGAGTGCAAGGACGGGGCGGCAGGGCCCGGACCCGGGAGCCAGGCGCCGAGGGGGCTGAGCGGGGGGCGGGGCGGCCCAGGCCCCGCCCCGCCCCAGGCGCGCGCGATGGGGAAGGGCCGCGGGCCTGGGCCCGCTCCGCCCGCCCGGCCGGGGGTCGCGGCGGCGGCTCCTTCTATTGTGAGGGGGAGGGGAGGCGGCGGCGGCAGCAGCGCCGGAGGAGGAAGGGACCGACCGCGCGCTTGGGCGCCGGCCACCCCGCCCCGGTCTCCTCGGGAACCAGCGGCCCGGCATCGCCCCCACTGGCCCTGGCCGGATCGTCCTCCCCGAGTCAGTACCTTCGGCGTCGCTACCCAGTGGATCCTGCTTCTGCTGCTGAGGTTCCTCCGCCGCCATCTTTAAACAGCGCCGCACTGCCGACCGCTTCCGGGTTATCAGCTGCCCTCCTCCCGGAAGAGATCCCCTCCTCTTGACCCCCCCCCTTGGCAACGCCTCTAGCAACGGGATTCTCCGGCGTTGCCTGGCAGTCCCTGCGGCCGCCGGGGCGTAGGGGCCCGGGCTTGCGAGGGCACGGCCCCCGCGCACCTGCTTGGCTTTGTCTTCCCAGTTTCCCAAAGCTCCTGGTGCTGGGACGAGCCTCCTGGCGCCAGCAGTTTTCTGTTCTCTGGGGTTTGAAAGGCGGATTGTGTCACTGAGATAAGTAGACGGGTGAAATTAAGATCACCCGAGGCAGCACTCCTGCGGTGGGCTCCAGAACGAGGCAGGTGATTTATGTGAGGAGCACCTGCTGAGCAGACTGTGCCCAGGTCGGCTCCATGAGCCTCAGTTCTGAGGCAGGGAGAACAGGTTCGCGTCAAGGCCAAAGTCTCAGGACCTGACTCTGGACCTTGTGCACTTCTGGTTATGAGAAAGCAAAGTCTTTTTTTTTTTTTTAATCCTCACCCGAGGACATTTTTTCATTTTTTGTTCAGATAGAGTGGGAGGGAGAGAGAGAGAGAAACATCGACGTGAAAGGGACACAAGGAGCGGCTGCCACCCGCGATCCAACCAGGGTTGGGGACAAACTGCAACCGAGGTAGCGCCCTTAGTGAGAATCGAACCCGGGTCTCTCTGGACTGCAGGTCGACTCTAACTGCTGAACCAAACCGGCCAGAGCGAAAGCAAGGTCTTTTAAAAGCAGGGAGTTGATAAAAATGAAAAACAGATTAGTGGCTGCCAGGGGTTAAGGAGAGGATGAGGGCCAGAGGAACGTGGGTGTGACTGTAACAAGGAAGCAGGATCCTTGTGATGAAAACATTCTGTATCTTTTTTTTTTTTTTTATCCTCACCCGAGGATATTTTTCCATTTTTTGTACAGATAGAGTGAGAGGGAGAGAGAGGGAGAGAGAGAGAGAAGCATCGGCGTGAAGGGACACATCGAGTGGCTGCCACCCGCACGACCAACCAGGGCCGGGGACAAACTGCAACTGAAGTACGTGCCCTTAGCGGGAACTGAACCCGGGTCTCTCCGGACCGCAGGCCGACGCTCTAACCGCTGAGCCAAACTGGCAGGGCTCTGTATCTTTTTTATTTTTTTTTCATTGATTTTGAGAGAGAGCCGATGTGAGAGCGGAACATCAGTTGGCTGCCTCCTGCATGCCCCTCACCAGGGACTGAGCCCAGATACTGCTCGTCCCTAACCGGAACCGAACCAGCAACCTTTCAGTGCATGGAATGTCGCCCAACCGAGCCATACCGGCCAGGGCTTTAATATGTTTTCATTGAATTTTTAGAGAGAAAGGAAGGGAAACTGAGAGAAACATCAGTGTGAAAGAGAAACATCAGTCTGTATACACAACTGGGAACCGAACCTACAACCTGGTATGTGCCCTGAATGGGAATCAAACCAGTGACCTTTTGGTGCCCAGTGACCTTTCGGTGTGCTCAACCAACTGAGGCACACTGACCAGGACAAAACATTCTGTATCTTAACTGTAGATGAATATCCTGGTATATGCTGTACTATAGTTTCGCAAGATGTTACTAATGGAGGAAACTGGGTAAAAGGTACACGGGATCTCTCTGTGTAATATGTTAAATTTGCCTGAGAATTATCTAAAAATAAAAAGGTTACAAAGTGGCAAGGCCATGAATGCTGAAGATACTGTTAGAGAGGTTACAGTCTGGGGCTCTAGTTCCTGACTTTTCCCTGTTGAGGGCCTTTTTTATGACAGTGCAGTCGTGGTCTTTTAGCACTTGAGGAGGCTGTGCCCGAGACCCAGTCAGATCCTACAGTTTGTGACAGTACCAGAGTGGAATGTGATTGAATGCGTTCATGAGTTTGACCAGTCCTGGAGCAGGTGCATTAGTGCCTGGGCTCACCACTCAGCCCCTGGTGACCTTCCCACAGCAACACTACAAATGTCAAATCTCTTGTCGCAGAAACATTGCAAATTACTATTTATTGGGCCATTGAGCCTTGGGGTTTCTTCCAAACTCAAGAAAGCAAAGGCTCCACCCAATTTGTACCCTATGCCTACTAAACTATTCATTCCTTTCCCTGATTTTAACAATGAAATCTATAACTGTTCATGAGCTCTTCAGTCAGTAGAACAGAACTGGTATTCTTTGAAGAGCTAATAAGACAGTTGATGGCATAAACACTGTTAGACTTTGCAAAATCTTGAAAAAAGCTATAAGGCGACTCCTTCCCACCTCCCCCCTTACTCTGAGGCAGGGGAGGGAGCGCAGGGGGAGCTGAGCTTGGGACTAATAAGACAGGGAACACAGTTACTTTTGAGTCGGAAGGAATCATGCACTGGACTGGCTGCCAACACCAAATAAATACCTCCCTCCCAAGGACCTGGGGCTTGAAGAACAAACACACACCCTCATGTATAAAGGGCCTGTAAATAGGGTCCTTTCTCCAACCTGCTGCCCAGCCCTCCCCTTCTTATCAGGCGGAATAGTGAGAGGGAAACTGCGGCTCTTAATCCAGCCCGGTACTCAACTTTTTTTTTTTAATTGATTTTAGAGAGGAAAGGAGAGAGACATCAATGTGAGAGAAACGGTGATCGGACCAGGGATTGAACCTGCAAGCTGGGTATGTGCCCTGACCAGGAATCAAACCCACCACCTTTTGGTGTATGGGACGACACTCCAGCTCACTGAGCCACACCGAACAGAGCGCAGGGTGCTCAAATTTGCCCACTCTTTTCCATGTCAAGTTCTTTAGGTCAGTAACTTCTCTTACCCTCATTCCATGGTAAATGTTACTTTACCTTTTTCAGGGTTTTGATTATTCTCTATCCTGGAGCCTCTGAAGCCCAACTGCACATTTGCCAGGAGTCACCAGCGTAGCTCCACACTTTTCTCTGCCTCCCAATGTGCCAACCCAGAAATGGCCCAGCGCTGCTGCCCCTGGCTGGTGAGGCCTGTGGTGAAACAGGCAGCACCGGTGGTGGAGTTAGGCTGCTGTTGGATACAGTC
The DNA here is from genome assembly GCF_014108415.1 of Molossus molossus. Taxonomy (NCBI): domain Eukaryota; kingdom Metazoa; phylum Chordata; class Mammalia; order Chiroptera; family Molossidae; genus Molossus; species Molossus molossus. The sequence continues at coordinate 90,076,608 of NW_023425348.1, read as the reverse complement.
ACAAAGGCGACAGGCAGCAGGCCAGCGCGTGCTTTTCCATAGCACTAGCACAGCACAGATGCCTCCTCACGGCCTGCTGGCTCGCAGTGTGTCCGGACTCCACACCCATGTCAGTGGGATTGTGTCAGGTGAAGGGAGGGGAGACCCCATACCAGGATCCAGGGGCTGTGAAACCTTGGCCTCAGAGAAAAGGTTTACAGAATGGCACAGAGGCCTTAGTGGGGCCATGTAGCTTCCGGGGCCACGTGGCTTCCGGGCCCACTCGACTTCTTCCACCTCTCAGGGAAGAAGGTCAGGCAACAAGAACAGAGCGTGGGCCATGGGACGACCACAGTTCTCACAGGCCATGGCCAGGAAAAAGCCTTAAAGGTGAGCCAAAGATGAAGGATTGGTGATTCTTTCCGAGGCCGGCTTGGGAGGCCGGCAGCACCCCAGGTGGGAAGAGTCGGGGCATGCCTGGCCCCAAAAGACCCTCTGGAACAGCCACTGCAGGAAGCCACAAGGGTCCATAGGCAGCTGGCTCCTAAATCAGAGAGGCCAGATGATGAAGCATGGCAGGGGCTGTACTTGAGGGCAGCTGGCTGGGTTGAAACTTGCCTGCAGGGTCCAGGCCACCTAAGGCAGAAAGCAAGCAGAGGAGGGGCAGAGATGGCAGGAGAGAACCACCCCCAGACTCTCACCACCCACATTCCTCCTCCAAGCACTGTCCTCCTGTAAATGCCTCACATTCCAAAATACCTTGTCTGTTGAGGATCCAGTCCTTTGGTGCCAGCCTCTCCCCGGAGAGCCTCCACGCACCAGGAGAATAATGCATTCGTTCCTTATTGCTACCATAAACAAATCACCACAAACCTAGTGGCTTACAACACAAATGTGTAACTTCACAATTCTGGAGGTCAAGGGCTGGTATGGGTTCCACAGGACAAAAATAACGTATCTGCTGGCTGCATTCCTTTCTGGAGGCTCTGAAGGAGAATCTACTTCCTACTCATGCAAGCTATTGGCAGAATTCAGTTGCTTGCAGCTGTGGGACTGAGGTCCCCATGCTCTTGCTGGCTCTAAACTGAGAGCTGTTCCTGGTTTCTAGAAGTCACTGCATTCCTTGGCTCCAGGCTCACTTGCCCCATCTTCAAAGCCAGCACAGGCAAGCAGACAGGCGGGCATCTCTGAGATGACCGTTATCTGCCTTCCTCGTCCATCGTCCACCAAAAGGACTCGTGATTAAACTGGGCCCATCGGATCATCTTCCATTTCCACATGCTTAACTTGAATCACATCTGCAAAGTCCCCTTTGCCAGGTAAAGTAACTTATTCACAGACTCCAGGGATCAGGGCATGGACATCATTGGGAAGACATAGTTCTGCTGGCCACACCACCTTAATTTAAAATCATGAAAACTGCCCTGGCCGGTTTGGTTCAGCGGTTAGAGCATCGGCCCACGGACCGGAGAGTCCTGGGTTCGGTTCCTACTAAGGGCTTGTACCTAGGTTGCAGTTTGTCCCCAGCCCTGGAGGGGGTTGTGTGGGTGGCAGCCAGATGATGTTTCTCTCTCTTACCCCCTCCATCCCTCCTGTTGTGTCTGAAGATAAATGCAAAAAAATGTCCTCGGGTGAGGATTTTTTAAAAATCATGAAAACTGAGGCTCAATGACTTCCCCAGTCATATAGCAAATGGCTATGCCAGGCCTCAAACCCAGGCCTGAGTCCCAGTCCACTGTTCTTGACATTATAGTATATGCCATGACAGCAGCCTCCCCCCACCCAGCATATACACCATGGCAGACACCCAGTCCTCCAAACTCAGGGTCTAACAGACACCCTCAGACACAGAAAATGCTGGTTGGGAGTACAGGAGCCTTATTTTCTCGAGGGAATGGCCCCAGCACCCAATTTGGTTGGGGATGAGGGACAATGAAAGGTGACCAGGTTTCAGGCCTAGTTGCTACACTAAGAACCAAAAAAAGAATGGGGCTCAAGCTTGACAGATTACTTGAACCCTAAACTCTTCCATCCACCCCAAGTGTATGACCCTGTCCATGTGCACATATTCTGTGGTCCCAGCAGGTGGTGGGAGAGCAAGGGCTGGAGGAGCTGTTCGGCTTGGTAAGGACTTTCTCAGACCAGGGTTCTGAAGGACTTGGCTTCCCATCAACTCGAGCAATGCTTGAGATGTACAGCTTTGGCCTAGGAAGACTACCTAGGACAGGAGGACCACTGTCCCTTTGGGTTCCAGGGGCACAAAAATGGGGGACACCCAATCAAAACCCTTGGCAGGACAGTGGTTATGGTAATAGAAACTTAAGACACCTCTCCTCTCCTGGGTCCCATTCTTGCTACGTGGCAGCCCCGTGGCCTAATCTGTGTCCACAGCAACCTGAGCTAGCAGCTTGGAGCTCTGCTCGAGATGTGTTGACAGGAAAGCCTCCCAGTGAGGCAGGGGACGGGGTGACCCAGTTGTTTGGGAGGTAATAGCCATGAGGCCCCTCCTCCCAAAGACAAGAGAGCTGTTGAGGTACCTGCATGTGATAGGTGGATGCCCTTCCCGCAGCACCCCAGCCAGGCTTAGGTCAGCTTTTCAGATCGGGCTCTCCCCCTCCCCTGGCCAAATCCCAACCTGTGAACAGCTCCCAATATTCACAGCCCTGCCTCTTCAGGCCCGGACACACAAAGGCTGGCTTGTGTGGAAAGAAACAAGCCTTTGAGGAGGCAGGCAACTGACTCCCCACCCCTCAGGGAAGCAGCCATGGGCAGAAGCTGAACTTGCCACAGTATCCAGGCACTGGGTCCCACAGGCATACTGGACTCCACACAAAAAGGCCGGGAAAGATTAGACAGAGAGGGAGAACAGGGTCCACTGTGAGCTTCTGTCAACGTAAATCAGGAGACAAGAGCCCTGCAGAAGAGAGTTTGGGAGATGTGCGTTCTGATACCCAGGGCCTAAAGCCAACACACCCTAGCACTCACCTGGCAGCTTTGCCCTCCATCCTGGCCCCAAGAGTTCAGCTCCGCGGGGACACTGAACCTGGGTCTGGTCGGAAATCACCCATGTCACTCCAACAAAGACTGCAAAGGAGAGCTAAAGCTGTTCTCCAGGGGTGGGGACAGCAGGTCTGAGGGTTCCTTCCACACACTGGAAGTCAGGATTCCAGCTCAGTGTGAAGCACTTCCCAGCTAAGGTGACCCCCTCAAGCCCCCCAGGAAGGGCCCTAAAGATGAAGGAGCTACAAATTCCCCAGACTAAGAAGGGAGAGGGACAGAGAAGCAGCAGGGAAAACATGAGAGCCAGTCACTCCACAAGCATTAACAGCTATAGTGACAAAAGGTACAGGGCCCTGGAGTTGACGTTAAAAAGCAAGACACTGTAAAGTGCCCCACCCTCCAACTAGGAAGGGCAGCAACACCTGAGAAGTGGTTGGAGCCCAACGACTGAGGACAGGGAAGGCTGGCCCCAACAGGAGAGACAGACATAACACACACTGCCTCGAGCTTGGCACAACCAAGGGTGCTAGAAAAGGTGAGCACAAAAGGCTGTCGAGCGACAACAGGTTTTGTTTTCCCAAGTAGCCGAAAAACATTTCACCACATGAAAGCATGCAAAGGAAAAGAGCGCTCCCCTACAGCAGGGAGAATGGCCAAGCACACGTGACCTACTGGACAGCCAGACAGCGGGCACATGAGGCCAGCCAGGCCCTCTTCTTCCCACCCCCACCCAACACCAACCTCAGCTCAAGTATGGAGGCAGAAGCCCAGGTCAAAGGCATGATGAGTTTCTGAAGCAAGTTTTAAATAGTCTTTATTGTTACAAAGTGGGTCCTACCAAGCAGGGCCTTATAAACCAAAATATGTGGTCCCAGGATATCACAATGAAGAAATCAAGAGGTTATGGTTGCAGAAGAGGTCACTGTAACTGAAGGATATGATCCAGGGGAGGCCGGCCAGGAATGCAGCAGACATGATCAGGACAGGTGGGGGGGTGGTCAGGTCACAGGGTGAGGGAGGGGACAGCCCCCTTCACTCCCGCTTCTTGTAGCTCTCCAGGTGAGACAAGACCCAGCCCGCCGGCAGGAGGATACACAGGAAGCAGGAGGTGAGCCCAATGGCGATGTCCTACACAGAGTACGAGAAAGAAGGAAGCCCCAGAGTAAGGAATCCCCCAGGCTTCTGGCTGTCTGAGCAGCTTTCCCAGGCAGCCAAAAGCCCCTCACGGAGTGAAGACTCAGGCTGCAGAGGAGGAACACAGCAGATCCAAGGCCCACTGTAGGCCTTGAGGTAAAGGGTCGAAGATGGAAGCGGGGGCCAGCCTGGATTACAACCCATGGAGAAATCCACCATCAGCTGATAAAGTGAAGGGCCAGCAACAAGGATTTAAACTTGTTTATAGCTGGTCTGTTGGGACCCAGGAACCTTGCACGGGCCGATACCTGTAAAAATGCACCTCCCCTTCCTTGCTATAAAAACCCCTCTCTTCCCATCTCCTTTCCAGGACTGCTACACAACTTTTGGGGTTAGGGATAAAAGACTTTCTACAACCATTTCCATATTCCTTGTAGTTAAGATCACAGCAAAACTTGGGGTCTCACGTGAGTTCAAATTCCTTCTATGCCAGTGAAGGGGGTGACTTTTGACCAGTCAGTACACTGCTCCTCAACCATGAAATGGAGGTAATAGCTTTCGTCTCGGGGTCACTGGGAGGACTGAACGAGACCAGCACAGCAGTCTGAGCACAGTGCCTGGCACCCCAGCAGGCTCTCAGGACGTCAGCTGCGATGATCTTCACTGTCATCTCAATCGCAGGACCTCCGGCTCTGCTCTCACCACCCTCCAGGTCCCTGGATTCTGAAGCCCTGCGTTCAAGGCCGGTTCTGCCCGAGGCAATGAATGTGTAACTGCGCCACAGGAGCACGTTGCCTCTCAGGGTTAAACCCTGCCACACTTCTGGGAATTACCAACACCTACCGGGGTCCTCTTGTCCTCCCCTTCCCTAGAAATGAATAGCGGTAGCGTGTACAGTCGTCAGACACCCCAGTGAACCGACTGACAGGCTGTGACCCGAGATCCTAGGGCTGACCGAACCACTGCGGCCCGGGCACTGCCCCTGCGCCCTCCAGACACGCCCAAAGCAGCACCGCGGCCCCCCCAAGCTGCGAGCCGCGAGGTGCAGTGCGCGGCCGGGCCGCCCCGAACCCGTCGCGGGACCGGGGCGCCCGCTCCTCACCATGGTGCCGAGCTGCTCCCGCGGGGGCTTGGAATGGATCTGGGCACGCGGCACCAAGAGCCGCCGGGCCGGGCCGGCTAGGGCCCTGAGCAGGTGCGGCGTCAGCGCAGACATGACCGCTCGGAACGGACTGCGGACAGCAGACAGCCGGAGCCCAAGGTCGGGAAGTCAGAATGGCGCCGGCCGGAACTTCCGGAGCTAGGGAGGCCGGGAAAGACCCCGGAAGTGACGAAAGGCCGCACCTCCCTCCCGCCCTGGTCAGTTTCGGGCGCGTTCCTCGAAACAGCCAATCGACGCCATCCTACCACCGGTGGGCGGGGCACAGGGGTGTCCCATGAGCTATGCTCCGCCTCCTGAGTGGCCTCTTCCTGAGTGATACCTGTGGTCACGCTATCACGTAAGTCAGAAGCCTAGGTGGCGCTGTTTTTCTTTTTTAAGATTTTTATTTTATTGACTGACATTTTTAGAGAGGAAGAGAGAGAGAGAAACATCGGTGTGGGAGCGAACATCCATCCGCTGCCTCCTGCACTCCCCCTACCGGGGATCGAGCCTGCAGCCTGGGCATGTGGCCGCGAATCCAACCACCTCTGGGTGCACAGGACTCCCACCTCCTGAGCCGCGGGCCAGGCCTAGGCGGCGCTTGACTCCTCCCTCCATGCACACAGTACTCACCTCTCTCCAGAAATCCCCCTCTTCGCCAAGCCCAGTGTTTCTGGCCGGGGCGACTGACAGGAGGTCCTACCTGGACTCACTCTCCTCATTTGCTATTATCCTCTCTAATTCCTGTCTGTGGCAACCAACCTTCCTGCCTCCCTCCCTTCCTTTGTTTTCAAGATAAATCTAACCAAATTGTACACCTACTTTCAGTGGTTCCCACTGCTTACTAGACAAAGTCCCAATTTCTTTATGTCACTCTTCAGCCTCATCTCTAAATATTCCACACCTCCCTCCTTGCTCACTGGTCCTCCCCCTCCCACTCCACCCCGCCCTGCCCTGCCCCAAGCCTTTTGCTTCTTTGTAACTTCTTTGTATCTACCTAGAACACTTTTCAACTTTTTTTTTTTTTTTTTTTGGTACTTGCCCCTAGCGGGAACTGAACCGGGACTCTCTGGTCCGCAGGCCAACGCTCCAACTGCTGAGCCAAACCAGCCAGGGCCACTTTTCAACTCTTGCCTAGCTTCCTTTTTCACTACTCTTAACTCCTACTTCCAGGCCTCCACTTACTGATACAGCTTACTTTATTCAAGAAATCTTTACTGGCCCCTGCCGTGTTCCAGGAACTGTTCTGGATCTGTGGTGACCAAGGACTCCCTTATCACAGAGCTGACATTCTGGAGGGGAGAGACAATAAACAAGCACTTAGTGAGAAGCTATTGGGAGTGCCATGGTGTGATGGGAAGTAATGGGGTGGCACTTTGTCAGTTAGCCTTCACTGGCCACCCCAGCCCCTGTGATACCATATCCATAGGGTCGGTCTCCATCTGTACACTTGGGGCCACCTGAGGGCAAAGCCTGTGTCTGATTAGCCACCGTCTCCAAAGGGCCTGGCACACATCAGACACTCAGACATTTATGAATTGCAGGACACTGAACAGTAGGTATAGGGCAAACAGGAAAGGGGTGAGGAGCCAGCCACTGAGCCAGGTCTTACCTGTATAGTCTCATTCCACCTTCATCTTTAAAGTTATGAGGGAGATGCTATTTTTGTTGTTGTTAATCCTTATCTGAGGGTATTTTTCCATTGATATTTAGAGAGAGTGGAAGGGAGAGAGAGAGAGAAACATCAATGTGACAGAGACACATTGATTGGTTGCTTCCCACTGGACCTCGACCTAGGCCAGGGATCGAACCTGTGACCCAAGTATGTGCCCTTGACCAGGAAGCGAACCCAAGACCATTTGGCCCTCAGGGCAACACTCAATCCACTGAGCCACACCAGCCAGGCTCAAATTTTTTTACAAAGGAGGAAAAAGCCTGGAGAACTGGGTGACCTGCCAAAGGTCATGCAGCTACAGGGCTGCCTAGATGGGATTCCCAGGCAGGTCTATCTGCTCCAAACCCCATGCTTTTAACCATCACACAAGCTGCTCTGGAGAAGAATTTCCAGAAGTTCCAGTTTTGATATTGTGGGCAATAGGATCAAAGGCTGTGGCAGGGGGTGGGGTGAGGTGCCATGGTGAGGGACTGGGAACACAAGAACTTTGGAGAAAACTCAGCCCCATGGGTGTGGGGAGGGGGGCTCACAGAAAGGAGGCAATGGACCCAGAGTGAATGCCCCAAGGGGAGGGCTGTGCTGAGCTTCCTCTGGAGGAATGGGCTTCCCAGCCCTAAACTACCCAGGGCCCGCCTTCAACCCTCCCCCAGGTTCCCCATCTCCCCCACCACACTCATGGGTATTTGTAAAGTCCAGCTCTCTCAGCCCTGCCTCCCCACCCCCCACCCGCTATCTGGGCTCCCTGCTCTCACCCTGCCTGGGGCTCTGGCAAATAGCCCAGGACAGATGCTTCTAAATCTGCCTTCTTCATCTCAAAGGCCACAGCCTAGGGGCTCAGGGCTGGGAGGCTCAGGCCCCACCTGCCTGCCTCCAGGTGAAGGGACAGGGACCTCCCTACTTCCCTACTGGGCTTTGTCAAGCCTTTGTCCTATGAACAAAGTAATAATGCCCAGATTAGAGCACAGCCAAGTAAGGCCTTTCTGTGGTTCCCTGGGATACTCCCTGGAGAAAGCCACGTTCATCTCCTTCACCAGAGGCTGGAAGAAGGGAGTGAACGTTTCTGGAGGAGGCATATAGGTGCTCTGTCCCAGGGCTTTGTCATGACCCTGAGCTGTGGCTTCTCTCAGAGACCCCATCAGAGAGGAGGAAAGAGGCTGGCAGAGGTTAAGTATCACGGTTGAGGCTATAACTGCCAGGGCAGGGTTTGAACCTAGATCTGTGGAATTAATACTACCGTCTCTGCTCTGCCCCGAGTCCTCCAGCAGCCCACGCCTCCCAAAAAGCAGGGACAGGCCTTTAATAAGACAGTAGGGCACCTTGTGGTGTTTTAAAAAAAAAACTGATCTCCAAGACCATCTGCAAAGGAGGACCCAGAAATCTGTTTTTTGGTTTGTTTGTTTACATTTTTCCCTTTATTGATTTTAGAGAGAGAGGAAGGGAGAGGAAGAGATAGAAACATTGATGAGAGAACATTAATTGGCTGCCTCCTGCATGCCCCCCACTGGGGATTTGGCTCACAACCTGGGCATGTGCCCTGACCCGGAATCAAACTGGCGACCTCTTGGTGCATGGGTCAATGCTCAATCACTGATCCACACCGGCTGGGCAGAAATATGTATTTTTTAAAAGATTTTTAAATTGATTTTTAGAGAGAAAGGAAGGGAGATAGGGAGAGAGAGAAAAACATTGACATGAAAGCACATCAATCGTCTGCCTCCTGTGCGTGCCCCAGCTGGGGATTGAGCCTCCACCTGGGCACAAATCGAATCAGCATTGGTGCACAGGATGCTGCCCAACCGAGCCACACTGGCCAGGACACCCTGTGGTGTTTTATGCAACCAAACTGTCTGGCCATGGAAACGAATAAATGATAGCTCCTGCAAGAATGTTTTCCACAGGCGATGTTGAGTAGAAGAGGCCAGACATGTAAGAGCAGACTGTACATCCTATTTACATAAAGGGCAGCAGGACTGGGGTGGGGTGTGACAGGTAGTAGGGATCCTGGAGGGAGTGGGAAGGCACAGGGACTGGGAGAGGCCTGATGGGGCATCTGGGTGCTGGTTATGGTTACGTGAATGTGTTCACTCAGAGGTAATTCCATCAAGAGTGGCTGGACATTCACAACTTTCTGTGTGCCTGCTACACCAGTTTAAAAAGTTTTAGAACAGATAAGAGAAAACAAGGGAAACAATGTGTGATATGATCTTGTTTTTCTAAAACAAAAAACAAAACCTAGAGAAATAAATGTGCATAGATTAAAGACTGGAAGGACACATAAACCGAACAGTGGCGTTGTCTAGATGGTGGTGGGAAAATTGGAGGTCGTTTTCCCTGCGTTTTCCGAGCTTGCACAGGGGCACTTTTAGCACACTAGAGTACGCAGTGAGAAGAGCGGAGTTCACTGGTCCAGTGAGGGCAGCTGCCCCACGGGTGACAGACTCCCTGGGAGGAGGGACCTTGAACAGGCTTCCGCGGGGCAGGGATCTTCTCTAACACCCTGACAGCCGGTCTGCTCACCCTCCCAGCCCACACTGCCCACCATGCTTTGATCGCTGGGAGTCTCTCCCTGCACCAGGGGGAGGCCTAGAGGTCCCAGCCTGGTTCCCGATGATTCTGACCCAAAGGCCCAAGCTGTCCCCAACCCTCCCCTCCCTGACCGGGGCAGTGGGTATGGTAGGGGAACCGGTCCCTACTCCTGAGACCAGCTTCACCATCCAGGCACCCAGGCCATGATGGTCACTATGGACTGGGAAGATCCCAGGTGCCCCCTCCCAGAGCTGGCCCCCAGAACCACTGGCCATACTTGGGTGCCCTCCTAACTCAGGCCTGGCACTGTCTATTTAAGGCTCCGGCGAAACAACTGCTCTGTCCAAATATGGAGCTTGTGAGTCCTGGGGAGGGGCCAAAGCCCCATGCTGTGGGGCCAGCAAGTAGAAATCCTCAGTATGCCCCCCCCACACACATTTTCTGGTTTGCACCTCCCAGAGCATCTGACACAGAGCTGGTACGAACCTGAGCTAGGGGTCTCCAGTTTCCCCACCTGGCCTAGACTCCCTTGGCACATCATGTGGGTGCCAAGCACTGAGCCCTGGGGCTGGCCATGGGAAAGGTTGCAGGGTGAAGGAGCCCACCTAGGACTCTCTTTAGGCCTTGGGGTGGGGGGCTGTCTTCCTTGGCTGTGAGTAGCAGCTGGAGCCCTAGTAGAGTCTCAGGAAGGGCCCAGTGTCCAAAGGAGGGTTCAAGAGGGGTGGGGTGGGGTGGGGAAGGGGGGTGAGGGTTGGCTGCAGGTCCAATACTGGTTTCCTGGGTTACCTCCCCTTCCTCACCTGGGCCTTAGCTCCAACATCTGCAAATGGGGAAATTTCCGCCAAGTTCGGCAAGAGGAAGGGACAGGAGGGGCTGAGCTCGCTGGAAGAGAAGGGCAGGTTTGGGAAACTGAGCTGGCACTGGTCTGGGATGTCCCCGACAGGGAGGAAGGAGCCCCTGGGGTGGTGGACTGGGGTAATGTAGGGTCTCTGAGGGGGCATCAGCTCTTCCTGGACCACAGCGTCCCCAGGCTCCTGAAGTCCAGGGGGTGGGCCCTGATGCAGCTGTCGGGAAGAGTGACATGGAAGAGGTGCAAAGGCAGGACATGGGGGTGCTGCGTCCCACTGTCCTGCTGTCCTGACTGGAAGAGCCCTAGGGGTCCTGCAGAGCCTGAAAAGGTAGGCTGCCAAGGCACAGGGAGGATGTGGGCTGGGGGGATGTCAGCCCACAGGGAGCCAGGTGGTGGTTAACCCCTTCCGGCCTGCAACCCACAGTCAGCAGCCAGCAGCCATGTGTAACAAGGAGGAAATCACCTTGCTCGTGTGTGACAGCCACTCAGGCTCGGCCAAGGCTGGCTTCACTGGAGAGGCAGGACCCACGCACACCCCGAAGCTGCCAGATCTGTCTGCGTGCCCCACTCCTGCCCCCGTGGTACAGATGGGTCAGCTGAGACCCAGAGGGGCGGGCTGCTAGGCTGGACTGCCTCGCCGCCCTGTGTCCCCTGGGGGTGTCATGGTGGACATGGGTCAGGACTCATATGTGGGCAAGAATGTGCCCAGGCGCTGCTCAAGGTCCCACTCAAGCCCGAGCCAACAGCACGATGACCAGGTCATGTTCCAGACCTCCACCCTTGCTGCCAGCAGGCGGCCGGCAAGCCTGCGCTGTGCTGCGTGCCCCTGGCTGCCAGCTCACCCCGCCCTCTGTGACCCCACATCCGGGCTCCTCTGTCTTCTGGGCTCCCAGCCTGCACTCGCAACTTTAAGCCCTCAGGACCTCTGTCTGTCTCAGGACCCCTGACCTTTTCTCCAACCCCTAGCCCAAGGTGAGTCCCCCATTCCTTTTCACTGTTCTGAACATCGCATCTCACGACTAGGCCCCCAGAAAGCTCCATTTCTGGACCCCCACACCTCTTCCTGCTCGGTTTCCAACACTGACACGGCTGCCCCCCCAGCCTGAAGCCACTGTGGGACCCACTGCCCAGGCATCACACTGGACTCGCGATGGCGGCACACAGTGGGCCCACCTGAGGGCTGTGCGCGGCCCTCGGCACCCAGCGCCTGGACCTGGTGAGCTGGGACCTCACTAGCTCATGAAAATTCTCACTGAGTGTGGCTTCGTCACCACTGGTAAGGGCTGGGGTAGATGAGCCACCTCCAGGCCCACTCCCTGCAGCAGGGCCCTCCGGTGCCAGGGCAGGACCACACCTCAGCACAGGGCCTAACACACCAACCCTTCTTCTTCCGGGGCCCTGGGGCTAACAGTTGTGGGGTGGGGGAGCAGGGCCCGTCCCCAGGGGCAGCTGCAGCCAGCTGAGTTCTGCTCCCTCACCTGGGCTCAAGCTCAGGCCCCCAACCCCATCCCATGGGAGGCCCCAGGCCCTTCTGAGCCTGGTCCTTTCCTTCAGGGCCGCCTCCCTCCAGCCTTGGCGTGGACTACAGGAGCACCGTGCGGCGGTCTCAGCCCGAGCAGGGGCAGCCCCTTCCCTGCCACGCCCCTGCAAGTGTTCTTCGTACAGTTCAGATCTCACAGCAGGGACTGCTAACGCCCCCATTCAGGTTGACATGTCCCCCTCGTCCACTTCCTTCCACACAGGCAGAATCCAGGAAATGTAGTCCACGCAGGTGTGGGGTGGGGGGCTCCCACAGATGCTCTTCTGCCTTCCTAGCCAGGTGATGGGATTCACAGGGCCTGAGTCAGAGAGGGCAAAGCTGGGAAGCAGGTGCTGAAGCCAGAGGAGCCGGCAGAGGTCAGGGGCACAGCCTGCCTCTCCCCTAATTAATCACCCTTGCCTCCCCCACCCAGCCGATCGGAACATCATGCAGCTACATCAAGGGAAAGCGGGGGTACATGGCCCTGGGCTCTGAACGGGAGGTTGCTATGGCTGCCACCTCCTCCTCTCTGGAGAATGATCTGCACAGGTAAGCTGTCATCACTGGCCACAGGCACTTCCCCTGTCCCAAGACCCTCTTCCAACCCTCCTTTGTGGGTAAGCCTCATGAGGCAGCCACTTCTTGACAATGGCCTCTCACTCATCCCCATCTTTCTTGGCAGCCCCTGCATGGGACAGAAGTGACCCCTCTCAGGTGAGAGCAGCCTCCCTGGGGGAAAACAGGGCCTCGAGACCAGCAGGTGCCTCTGCCTTGCCAGGATCAGCAGACAACCAGAACTCCATCATGAAGTGTGACATCAACATGCGCCAAGGTCCTGTCTGGGGCTCAGCCATATGCCGGGGCACTGCAGACTGGATGGAGGGGACCACTGCGCTGACCCCTAGCACCATGAAGATCAAGGTGGGGAGGAGGAGGGGGACCTCCCATTCGTTGGGGGAGTATGGGGGCATAAGGTGCTTCCTCAGGAAGCAGAAACCCAGCCTCTCCAGCTTCTGTGGGGGAGGCAGCTGGGAGCTGGAGGGGCTGCGGGGCGGGCAGAAAGCGGAGTGCCTTGGCTTGCTGCTGCGGTACTGAGCTCTCTGAGCCGCAGGTCACCTAACGGTCGAATGGGTAACACCGCCTACCTTGGGTTCAAATCTTGGCTCTGCCACTGACCACGAACAAGTGACTTTACACTCTGGGACTCTCAGTTGACCTTTAAATTGAGAACAGGACCACTGGGATGGAAGGATTAATGCCGGCAAGTATCCCACTGTGCCCAGCACACAGGAGCACTGAGTGTGAGTCATCACTTGCATGGCAGGGGCTCATCAAATAGTAACAGGTCAGCTTTGGGCTGCCAAGGCTCCACCCCCAGCACCTCCCCATCTGCCCAGACCCCCCCCCCTCAGGCAGTGCAGAAGTACTGGAAAGGACTAACCCTGCCCTGTGTGAGCAGATCACCTTCAAAGCCTGGCAGTCGAAACCATCTGGAGCCCAGGCTTCTTCCACTGGGGAAACCAGCTCAGGCTCTGACCACTCATCCAGCAACTGCACCCCTTGCTCCACCTGCTTGCTGAAGGTGCGGCATCTCCGGAAGTGCCCCTGGAGCAAAGAAACTTGAGCTGCAGCTGTAGGGAGGGGTGGAGGCAGCCACAAAGGCAGCCATTGTGGAGGACCAGAGGGGCCCTGGACACTTAGGAAGGTGGAGGGCGCAGATGGTGAAGGAAGGTCCCACCCTTTCCAACTTTGGCCTTTTTCACTTGTGGCAAGGGGATGGTCACTCCAAGGAATTCCTGCCTGTGATTAAAACAGCTTTCAAGGAACAAGAACTTTTGTCACATGAGAAATCTACTGTATAATTAGCCAGTGAAATGCTCTCTCACCTTCCCAAGGACGGCGATGCCCTTCTTTGTGCCTCGCAGATAAGACAGCTGCACAAACCATGCCTGGGTGTGCCCCTGCCCACATGGCTGAGGCCACAACAGGCTGCCACCCTGCTCCTCTTTCCCCAGGTAACTGGCCCTCCAGAGCACAAACAGCCATGTGGCTTGGGAGTTCCATCCTAGCTGCCCTCTTCACCTTCCAGATGTGATCGCCACGCAGGGGCGTGACCGACCAGCCCCTCAGTGTCCACAGGAAGTGCTTCTGAGCCCTACCTCCCAGCCCACTTCCTGCTTCTCCCCCAGCTCACCCTGGGCCAGGGCTGGCAGCAGTGCCCCTGGGAGAGAAGCTGCATGGCTCCATCTGTCACACTTGAGGGGCTGGACAGAACCCCCCAGCTCATAACTTCTCTGCCCTGTCAGGCCTTACCAGAGTTAGCCTTCCTTTGAGCCTCCGCCTTTTGTGAGTGGAGGGAAGAGGGGGTGGAATCTTTTTAAGACACAAAGAATATTCTGAGTAACCTGATGAAGTAAAAGGAAGGGAAGAAACAGCGACACTCATCAATTCAACTCCCACACAGTGCACTGGAATTTGTTTCAGCCGCAGATGTCAGGGGTCACAATGCCTGGCTTGGGACTCTCTCTCCAGGATACAAAGCAGGCACCCCTCAGACCTTTGACCTCTACCCAGGGCTTCTGGGAAGTGGCAAAACACATGCATTTGGTCTCAGTTTCCACCTCTGGCTGCTTGCCCAGACACCCCGAGGTTTGTCAGGCGTGAAGCTTCTTTCACAGGAAGGGAGGCAGGGCCATCACAGCTACATGCCTCCCAGGGGGTAGGCCCAATTCTGGGGCAGTCTGAAGATCCCGATGTCCCCCGAGCCCACACTGTCCATGGTACCCCAGCATCAGGCAGTATCCCAGCAGCTGAACAAAGTAGCTTTTATTTGTGACATACAAATACAACCAATGCAAAAAGAGATCACTTTTCCCCTTTGATTCCAGTGATAACAAGTTGCTAAAGAAAAAATATATATCAAGGAGGAGTTTATCTTCAAAGTTTCCTCTAAAAAACCCACAAAGGGTTAAATACCATACACATGTCATATGCACATTTGACATCAACAAAAATAACCTGAAATAGAGTGAACACAACTAAAAGAAAAACCTTAAAAAATATTTTAATGTGCCCCAAACAAACAATAACAAGAGTCTGCTAAAGGCCTGCTACGTGTCTCACGGCCAAGCCCGGGGGGGGGGGGGGGGGGACTGGCGGCTGAGGACTGACGGGCTCACCCCCACGAGTGACCTGCTGGTCTCGGCAGCGCCTCGCCCGCCCCAGCCCCAACCTCCAGGGCAGCCCTTCGGGAAGTGACCAGCAGAGGCTGGGCGAGCAGGGCATGCCACCAAGCGCCCCAGATGGATTCGGTGCCACGTGTCCAATGACTATAGAGACAATATACACTGAACTCACCTTATGTGGGATTTACACTGGGGGTTCCTTTTGGTCCCCTTGAGTGGGAGGTATCAGAAATCCATGATCTAAGACAATAAATAGTTATCATTCTGTGTCCTTTGAGAGACAGGGATCAGAGGAAACACTCCTCCTAAACATGCTTCTGTCATTCCATGATTCTTGGAAGCCCACCAATGTCCTCCCAGAAACTGAAACTCTCTCCCCTCAGGAAACCCCCCTGGGAGCCAGCAGGACAAGGACATGAGTGGGTTTATTCCAGTGTAAAGCTGCAGGGCCCCCTCCAAGGGAGTGACCCGTCTCACAGCTGGCTGGCGGGGTCAAGAGCAATGAGCACTCATGGGGGCTGGGCTGGGTAAAGGAGGCCATGTGCACAGACCCCAGCACCAGCAGGAATCCGAGGGAGAAGCAAGAACAGTTCCGGGGAGATCCATCAGCAAAGATGCCCGAGTCAGGGCAGAGGGTGGGCTGAGAGCAGACTCTGAGGTCAGAAGGACCCACAGCCTCCAGGAGAGCAACTTCACAAAGGCTAGAACTTTAAGACACTCCTTGAAGCAAAGCTCAAGGATGTCTAAGGGGAGGCGTTAGGTGCTTTTTCCTGGATAAGGGTTTGGTCATTTTTTCCCCTGGAGGGGACACAAGGCCTAGAGATTAGGGCAAGTGTGAGCTCCGACCCCACACCCTCTCTACCCCATGAGAGAAGAGGAAGGCCTTCCGCTGCCCTGCTCTAGCCTGCTGCCACAGGGTGATCCCAGAGAGAGGAAAGCAGCTGATGGGGCCACCGAGGCGGGCTGCTGCAGCCTGAGCGCGGCCAGAGCAGTGGCACTAGGGCCTCACTGAGGCGGCGAGGGGCGAGGCTGAGGAGTGCAGGCGGGGCGCCTGCTGCTGGCTGGGGGCTCTCCGAAGAGCGAGGGATGCCCCGCCTGCAGAGAGCTGTCAGCACCAAGACGTGAGAGGAAGCGGCACTGACTATGCCAAGAACGAGAGGTCTTCTGGGGAAGACAAGGGGCTCCCTGATGTTATTCCCCACTTGAGAATAAGAACAGAGGTATCTGGAGTGGGGGCGAGAGGCAGGGGAGAAAGAGTAGTGATGGGCAATGGAGAGGAACAGGCAGGACCTCTGGCTTTTTCCTGTGAATTAAAAACTCGAGCCACTGCCATAAGATCAAGAGGTTAAGCTTAGAATGCAGCTAAGTCCAAAATGCAGCAAAGTCCAAAAACCCACAGAAGCGATGGCGGCCCCACTGGACACCTTCTTCCTGCTCCTCTCAGCCCCTCACTGACAGCGACGGAGGAAGGCAACCTTCGTCCCAGAGTCCGCTGGTCCCCTGGATGGCTCCGCTCTAACTGTACATCATAAGAGCACAGCTGAAAGAGCTCCCTTGCTTCCCTGTGTTGCAGCACAGAAGACCATCCCACTGTCTCCATCAGAACATTCCATCCACGAAACATGAGTCTCTCTGAAGTCACTCTATGTCCAGACCTTACACCAAGTCCATTCCTCTTTGAGGACCAGCTAGACCCTGATCCAGGGCTCCAGGACTTTCATAAAGGTGGGTATAAACACTCCATTTGTCCAGGTGTGTGTGGGGGGAGGGGGGCTGTCAGGCATCCAGCTACAGAGAAGTCAGGGAATCTCACGCTCAAGGGCGCAAGAGTGGAGACAGAAGGCAGCCTCCGTGCAAGGATGACTTCATGCCCAGCCTCCACCAGCTCTTCCCTCAGCATCCTCCTCTCTGCTCCCTCCTGGCACTGCTCTTCTAGGAGAAAGGAGGAGGGGCGGCTCGGACCACTCCTCCCCAGGGTTCTGTGATCTCAGGGTAGAGCCGGGCACATGCAGGGCTGAGGAGGCCACAGCTCTGAAGGCACCTGGCAAGTGGCATGAGACCAGGGGAGAGGGCAGGCCTTGGAGAGAGTGTTCTGGCTTGGGAGTTCAGTGGCAGCAGCCACCACAGTGCCCACCCGCATGGGAATGCTGACTGTCCCCAAACTTGGTCCTTCGGCTCAGGATCTCGTAGGAGCAGTCCTCCCCACAGCAACCAGACATGCTGGGGGAAGAGTCGTCGATGTCAAATCTGCAAGGCAGGCAGGAGGAAAGGGTTGGTTGCAGGTAACTGACTACCTTCCTCCCTGACCCAAGAACTTTTCCACCAGCCACACTCATGAGACGCCGAGGAGTTAAGGGTGCAGGAGGGCAGGAGACCAAGCCAGAGGGCACTACCAGGTCATCCACCAATCCCTAACCCTCACAACCACTGGACTGGGAGCTCAGGTGTCAGGATGAACAGGGGCCAGGACCAGGAATAAAGCAGTGGGGCAGGAAGTCCCACACCAGAGCCCAGATCCTTACTGCAGTGCTTCTCTGAAGAACTGGTAGGCGCCATGATTGTGCTTAAATACTGTTAACATAACCTTCTTCATCTGTGTGCTGAGAAGGAAGCAGAGAGAATGCCTTGCAGAAAGAGACAGATGCTAGGCTGTGCTTCCCACCTCATGCCTCTGCCTGCCCCTCCAAAGCACTTCTGAGCCCCGACTCCAGCCCGTCTGGGGAGCCCACAGCACTTAGGGCTTCTCTCTGTTAGGGGCTGAGGCTGCACTGGCAGTAGCCCCCACCGGACTGACTTCTCCACTCCCTCTCCGCATCCCCTTTGTGCACTGAGGCAAACGTACAAAATCCAGGGTCACAGCAGAACAGGGAATAGCTTGCTGAGGGGGTTCTAAATGCCCTTCTTCCAAAACATTCCTGTAAGCCTTGTCCTCCAGAGGCTCACAGAACAGCGGACACCTCAGAGGCAGCTCCTTCCAGCTGTGTGACACACCGAGTGGCCTTACCTGTTGGCCACGAGCTGCAGAATCTGTATGAGGAACTTCCCCAGGCCTTTCCGCCGCACCTTGCTTTCCAACTGCACCTCGTAGCTGGGTGAGGAAAGTAGACATGAGCATGACGAGACTGCAGGGCCGGTCAGAGGAGCCTGTGGCCCCTGGCAGCCCAGGCACTCAAACAGGACTGTGTCCCCGCGGGAGTGCCCAGAGCAGCACCAGTGTCCCCCCACACCGCACACCAAGCCGGTGCTCCTACCAGTACAAGACTTCATCCCCACACTCCACGTCAAACCGGAAGTGAGAAAAGGCAACAGGGACAGAACTGTTTTCCCAAGCAATGAGGTACCAGGCTCGGTCATCTGTCATTTCCTCCCTTTTTTCTCGGTCCTTCCAGCCCCACTCGCTTTGCTCATACCTGGGAAAGTGGGGGCAGTCAGGATCGGGAACTCGAAGAGGAGAGCCAGCCTGAGGAAGAGACCCCTGTGGTCAGGTGTGCTTACATGGTTTGCATGTTAGTTTTGGTCAGGTCAAAGGCCCAGTCCACGGTGGCTGGCTCCAGTCCAGACACTCGCTTACATTCAATGGAGACGTTTAAGCTGAGAAGAAGAAAAGGAGGCATTTGAAGCCAGCCCTGCCCAGTGCTGCCCGCTGCCCTGAGACCAGACAGTGAGGTGCCTGACCTCAGCTAACCTACACAGAAAAGCCAAGCTGAGCCTTGTTCCCAGACGAGACTGTAGAAGGTGCCTGTGAAGGAACCAAGCCTTTCAGGGCGAGTTCCACAACTGTCATCACAGGCCCACCACCTGACCACAAGTCCCATTTCTTGCCTCCCCTGCATGGCCCTTATCAGACTCGGCTCCTTATAAACTTCTGTCCCTCTGCTACCTCTTTGCTCTGCGCCCTCTCTTCTGTACTTGGTTAAAACATGGAAGTCTTCTCTGTTCCCTTAGTTCCTGCCCTTAGGCATTTTTCCAGTTGCTTTAATTCTGAACTGGACTCCTCACTGGGCTCCCAGGGGACCTCTTTCTTCTTATCTACCACTCTCCTCTGAAAGCATCTGGGTGACCTCAGGCCCTCCAAGAAGACTGGCCCACAACCCTCCGAGGAGTGCTGCCTGCCCCCCCGCGCGCTCTCAGCTGACCAAACAGTAGAACAGGCCCAACCCCACACCGTTTTCCTACACTAACAAACGCTGTAGGCATTAGGTATCACAACCTGCTATTTACTTCTAAATGAAACATAAGTAAATCACAGTTCAATGCCTTGGCCAAAATGCGAGCTCACATTCTCTAGTTAGTGCCACATTCTGAAGGGACTGAGGTCAGCAACTCCAACTCCTTATGGAGCTCCCACACCCACCCCGTACCTTTCAGTGACCTTTGACCTGACCCCTCAGAGGATGTTCCCACCCTCACCTTTGCTGACTGGCACACCATGTGAGTTGCACGTGTGCTCAGCCTTGTAAATCTGGAACTTCCTGGCTCTGAAAGTTCTTCCTTTCTTGGTAAATAGTGACCACGTGGTAGTCAGAAATGCCCAAACACAGCACTACATCCGTCTTAGCTTGTATTTTCCCAAGGGTGGTCTGCATGTACAAATGCTCCGCTAATCTGAGTTAAGTTCATGAACGCAGGATCACAGCCACACACACACAATGCCAGGCACCGAAGGCGCCCAGAGTCGCTGGCAACGACTGCCTCAGAGCTGCTCCATATTTCTGGAGGTCGGTGGGAATGCAGACTATGGAGCACTGAGAGCTATCACAGTAAGGGATCTCTGAGCTATGTCAAACGCCTCCCTAGGAGCTGAATAACAAAGCTACCAGAGGAAATGTTCTGCATCTGATCATAAACAGAAAGAATGAATAAATTAATGTGATGTTATGAAATTCAGACATAGCTATGAAAAGCAAATACAGTGCTGCCTACTAGTCTTTGTTTCATGATTCATATATTTACATTTGTCTATCTTGTTCATTAAAATACTTATACCAGCCCTGGCCGGTTTGCTCAGTGGTTAGAGCATCAGTCCACGGACCAAAGGGTCAAGGGTTTAATTCCTGGTCAAGGGCATGTACCTGGGTTACAGGTTCGATCCCTGGCCCTGGTCGGGGTTGTGCGGGAGGCAGCAGGTCAATGCATCTCTCTCACTTCGACGTTTCTTTGTTTCTCCCTCCCTCCCTTTCCTCTACTCTTAAAAAACCAATGGAGTATGGTCGGTGTGGCTCAGTGGTTGAACGTCGACCCATGCACCAAGAGATCATTGGTTTAATTCCTGGTCAGGACACATGCCCAGGTTGCGGGCCTGATCCCTGGTGGGGGGCATACAGGAGGCGGCCAATTGATGTTCTCTCTCACTGATGTTTCGATCTCTCTCTCCCTCTCACTTCCTCTCTAAAATCAATAAAGGAAAAAAAAAATCAATGGAAAAATATCCTCACATGAGGATTAAGAAAAAAGAATAATGATCAAAGTAAAAAATAAATGAATAAAAATAAAATAGAGTGCTCATACCAGCAGCTATTGACAAGCTGGATTTGTTTCCTTTCCTCCTCAAACCAACCTTGCAAGTCTGGCATCTTCACTCCATTTAACAGATTAAAAAATGAGCACAGTTATGAGTCAAACCCATGGCTGTGATTCTCTAAAATCATAAGCCCCGTTTTCCCCTCAGCCAACACATCTCTGGTAAAACAAAGTACGCTTCCTATTTTATAAACCAAGAGGACAAAAGGGCTTTAATCCAGAACCTAGAGTAAATTGGATTAGTCATAACAGTAGTAACAGCTAACACTGATCTAGCTTTTAATATGCTCCAGGCACTAATGTTTTACATCTAATCTCCTGATGACTCCATTAGGAAGATATATTATTACACCCATTTCTAATGAGAAAATTGAGGTACAGAGTGGTTAAGTAATTTGTCCAGGGTCACAAAGCCAGTAAGTGGCTTTTAATATTACACTATACACTCAGGAAAGAGCACTGGATTGGAATTAAAAGCCCTCCCTGACTGGTGTGGCTCAGTTGGCTGGGTGTCGCCCCATGCAACGAAAGGTCACCGGTTTGATTCCCAGTCAGGGCACATGCCCCAGTTGTGAGCTCAAGTCCCCGGCAGGGGGCATGCAGGCGGTAGCTGATCAGTGTTTCACTCTCACATTGATGTTTCTCTCTCCCTCTCTCTCTCTCTCTCTCTCTCTCTCTTTCTCTCTCCCTTCCTCTATCTAAAAAAAAAAAAAAAAAATCAATAAAAAAATATTTAAAAAGAAAAAACAGCCCCCTCGGCTGCTAGAGAGAAACACTGTAAGCTCAGAAATCTCATTCAACTTCGCTGGGCCTCAATTTCCCCTGTATAAAACAAGTCAGCCCACATGAGTTTTCAAGTTTCAGCTCTATGATTCTTTATCCAGAGAGAATAACAAATCCTAGAGACATCAGTCTGAGACTATGCAATCTTTGCTCATTTATGGATTTCTTTGTCACCCTAACTGGGGTTTATATCAATGGAGCACTAACCACCTTTTCTACTTTTTCCTACCAAAGAAAAACAAAAAAAAAGAGAGAAAATTTGAGTCTGAGGAAGCCTACTCTGTAAAGGTGAATTCCTGAAGACACTCAGAGACAAAAGTTAGGAATGCTGAACACTCACCCATTTCGATCATATTTCTTGAACACCGGGAAAGCCTCTAAAGGGTCTCCAAGCTGTGGAGGGAAAGAAAAGAGAAGTAGTACAAACACATGTGTGGCAGAGTCGTATGCTCTGCCCTAAAGTCCAATGCTGGCCAGACCCACATTGAGAAGCTTAATTCCTGGGCCCAGGGGCGCCCTTCACATGGACTGCCCACCTGCCTCAGCTCGGAAATCACATGTAACAGGGAGGCTTTGATAAGGAGGCCAAAGAGAGTTAAGTTAGGTCATCTGACAGGACAGGAAGAGACTCCACTAGCCTAAGACTAATACTGGCCTATGGACATACAATCCCCTCCCTGCTCACCTGCCCGAAGAAGAAGAGTGGCCATTTGATCCACCTGTGTACTTCTAAGACGCCCCCAACTAATCTCACCTGGTCAAAACCCAAAATGGAAAGTCACATCCCCGAGTACATCCTTATAAATATGGACTGTTTACTGACTGGGCTAAAAGAACAACAAAAAATGGGATATGAAGAGGGTGAGAAGGATGACCAGAACTTCTCTGGTTCAGTTTGAAATCCGGGCCCATCTGGCGCTCAGGTTCACGGCTACTCCTCCCCCGACTGCAGCCCCTTGAAACCAGGTGGCTGCACATTCCTGGTCCCAGAACAGCTTCTGGTACTTCACGGGCAGTCAAAAAATACTTGAAGGAACGAATAAGAAAATTATACCACATTTTATGAGGGACGTTTCTTCTCCAAAATGCAAAATCCTAACAACAATTTCTCCAGATCCTCTTCTACTGGTAAGAAGAC
This sequence comes from Molossus molossus, assembly GCF_014108415.1. Lineage (NCBI taxonomy): Eukaryota > Metazoa > Chordata > Mammalia > Chiroptera > Molossidae > Molossus > Molossus molossus. The sequence goes on along the minus strand of NW_023425348.1, from coordinate 90,054,158 downwards.
CCACAGAGAGGAGCAGCCACTTCCATCTGAATCCACATTTCCCTGCACATGTGGGCCAATTGCTGGCCCACCTGGAAACTCTCCCAGGCTCATTTGGGCTCATTTTCCCCAGGCAAGGGGGCAGCAAAGGTGTGGGTAGGTAGTAACACAATTCTGCCACACGGTGGCGCCAAAAGAAGTAAAATTAAAAACCAAGTAGAAGTTGCAGGAGGAAGGGACTGGGAAGGAGGGGAGAGTTACCCTGTTGGCTGCATCCACTTTGGCACAGACCGCATCCATGGCTGCTCGCTCCTCCAACCGCTTCTGCTTCTTCTCCTTTGCTTTGCTTGACTTCCTCTGCAACAGAGAAAGGCAAAGTTGGCTTGAAGGGCTGTGGCCAACCAAAGGCTTGACTTTCCCTTTGAGAAACAAAAAGGTCTGTCCCTTTGTCCACAGACCTGGCCTTAGCAGCTGGAACTTCCTTCCAATCCTGGCTGCCACATATTTGCTGCAGTGGGGAAGACCCAAGCATGTTCTGGTCTTGAGACCTTGGGAGCGTCACTAGACTTCTCAGCTTCCTTGTCAGGAAGAGTACAAACCCTTGGGGCCATTGGGTCGCTGTGAGGACCCAGTGATAGCATGAGACAACAGTTGCAGCAGAGCCTGCCCCCCCGCAGATGCCTAAGAAAAATTCACTCACCCATTCCCTCCTAAGAAGAGAGCACTAATTTTAGACACATTCAGGGCATGTTTCAGGGAGAAGATGGCATCTGAGGTAGCTGTGCACAGTGATTCCTAAGTATAAGTTTATTCAAAGCCTTTTCAGTGTCTTCCCGCTTCAGGAGACAAAGCTCTGGCCTGGGGCAGCCCCTTTGGGAGCTGGGCCCCTTTCTCAGCTAGGGCCAAGGCACTCTGGCTTAAGGAGACAGAGCCATTCCCCAGAAATGCTGCTCAATCAAGGCCAATAAGTGGCAGGCACACGGGGCACCTAGTAGTGACAGGGCAGCATGAAGGCCCTCAAGGGGTTCACCAAGGGACAGAGGCCATGCTGACATGTGATCAACAAGGCCAAACTGCAGCCACATAGGCAGCAGAGAGGAGCAAAGGAAGGCTGTCCTTGCAGAGTGGCAAATGGCAAACTGCACACAACTACATCTAAAGCAGATCCTATTCTGAGGCTCATGTGGGGTTCTCGCAGGCCTAAATGGACCCTCTCGTCCTCCTGTAAAAAGCTGGTAACACAGGGAAAGAGCCCAGCTCTCACAGATCTCATCCAAAGCCTCTTTCTGCTCTTCAGTCTGTGGTCTTCGAACAAAACACAGTCTCCTTTCTTCATCTAATGAGTAGGGCCCTTAATACATACCTGAAGGTGTTAGGCTCGTGAGGGTTAACATAGCAAGTGCTCAATAAATGATAGTTCTCGTTCCCACACCCAAGAAGCAGAGCAGCACACACACCTGGAGGTGCTTGCCCACCCAGCTGAGTCCAGAGGCACCCTAAAGTCACTAGTAAGATGGCTCTGAGCTCACCAGAGGTTCTACTACCTCCAATCACAACTTCATGAACACTGATTGGCCCCAGGAAAGGATGAGTTGAAAAAACAGCTGCTGGGAAAGTTTCTTAGGATAAATTCTAACTTCGGTTCCCTCAGAAATAACACTGCTCAACTCCTACTTCAAGCTACCAGGAGGCAAGAGTTCAGACACCAGGAACTCACAGGGATTGTTTTTCTAGGTATAAACTCATCCGACACCAGCTATTTGCTACTGGCAGGCTGAGCACCATGCTGGAAGCCAGGATAGATCCCAGTCTCACCTCTTTAGAGAAAGGAACAAGCAAAAGAGAACAAACTGTCTTCATAATGCTGGGATCTGGACACAGAACTAATCCCTCTCTACCACATACAGGTTTTAGAGCATCCATCTTTCTCTTTAGGAATCTGGGTTCCAGGCAACACTGAGATACATTCAGCTTGCAAAGTGCTTTCACAAACATTATCTGGTTCTATCCCCAGAGCAGAAAACAGGATCTCCCTTACACATGAGGAAACTGAGTCTCAAAGGAATGGTGTGACTCGTTCCAAGTTCCCCAGAGAGTAAATGTCAGAGGGGAGACTCAATCCCAGGAGCTGGGCTGCAGATTCAGGGTTTGTTCCACCAGCCATGCTATCTCCCACTGGGAGAGCCTACGTCACTGTCAAAGACCTTCTCAGCCCGGCCAAGGTTAAGGTTAAGATGAAACCTCAAGAGCCCTCAAGGCAGCTATTCAGCAATTCATTTTTCATTACCCTTCTGGCTTGGTAATGGCTGGTATGACATGCCAACACAGTGCCACCCCAAGCCCCATCTCCAAGGGGCAAGGAACAGGGAAACCTGAGACAGGTCCCAGGGCTGTGCGATGGGGCAAAAAGAACATGAGCTCAATCAGGCCAGGCCAATGTTCCTCCCGCCACCCCCTGCATGACTTGTGAAAGAACTCCATCTCCAGAAAAATGGGAATGCAGTATTGGCTTCACAAAACAGTTGTAAGGATAGGTCAGAAGACAGTACACCTTCGCACAGAAGCAGGCTCCCTTCCTCCACCCAGCACACTAGCTCCCTCTTAACATGATACAGAGCTGAAGGATCAAAGGCGCAGGAAGGAAAGCGTGACTCGGGGACTCAGGGAGCACTGAGACATGGGTTTCCTCCATAGGATCTCATTTTTAAGCATATGAGGTAATTCCTAAGCACGAGCAGCAGGAGGGCCAACCTCAGGCCTGCAGGAGATTTCAGGCTCATTCATGAAGGGGAACAGGTGAGCCAGGCAATCCTTGGCGTGAGGCTTGGAACTGCCATGACCCCAGACTGCAGATAATGAAAGAGCCCCTTAAGCGCTCTGCTGCCTGGACACGGGGTATGAGGCAGGCTGCAGCAGGCTGGGCCAGACAGGCTGGGGTTCCTCCCCAAACCTAGCACACACTAAGGAAAGTGGTCTCCTACTGTTCCAATTAGCTTTGCCCTACGTTGTGGAGGTAAGACTATCCTGCAAGGGCACAGAAACATTCTCCTAATTAAAATAGGAAATAAGCACAGTGAACAGTAAAGCTCATTGTGGTTGAGTGTCTTTCCCAAGGGAGCTCTATATAATAAAGAGTGTGGGCATTTGAGTCAAGAGACCTGGATTTGATTCTCAGCTTTTCTACTTAGTAGCTGTGTGACTTTGGACAAGTTATTTAATCTCTTTTCAGCAAGTTACTCAGTTTCTCTGAGCCTCAATTTCTTCATCTATAAAATGGTGCTAACAAGGACCCACTAGTGTCGGACACTCTGCTAATGCTTTAATAAAGACGATTTATTTTAATCTTCACAATAACTCAGCAAGGTATGTGTGCCCACTTCTTTCATGAGAAAACAGGCATAGAGAGGTAAGATAACTTTCGGGGTCAGAGAGTTCTCAAAGGGGTTTTCCTATTATACCTCCTTCCACTCCCACCAGACCGTACACTCCATGAGGTAGTGGTCACATCTGCTTCATTTGCTCAGCGCTCAGAAAACAGAATCATCCAAGACTGAACTCCAGGTCTGAACCCTAGAGTCCATGCTCCTCCACTACTACATCAATTACATGTATATAACACTTACAAAGTATGACATAAATGTTTTCACATGCAGCTGTGAAACTCCTCTCCTTGCTATTTCTACTAAAGTAGTATCTCCATATCCAGTTCTGACATGAAGAAATTTAAAGAAATAAAAAACACCCAGATGGCCCTAGCTGGTTTAGCTCAGTGGTTAGAGCGTTGGCCTGTGGTCCAGAAAGACCTGGGTTTGGTTCCTGCTAAGGGCGCGAACCTCGGTTGCAGTTTGTCCCTGGCCCTGGTTGGGTCGTGCGGGTGGCAGCCACTCGATGGGTCCCTTTCACGTCAATGTTTCTCTCTCTCTTCCTCTCTCTCCCTCCCACTCTATCTGAACAAAAAATGGAAAAATGTCCTTGGGTGAGAATAAAACAAACAAACAAAAAAAACCCCACCCAGATGGAGGCAGGAAGTACCTTTCAGAAAAGAAATTTGGCATCTCCAAGATATTCAGTGTTAATGTCCCCAACCCACAAAGTATCCAAGATCTGAAAAGACCCAAAACAGAGGGTCTTTTCAGATCTTGGATGCTTTGTGGGAGACATCTAAATTCTAACTGAGACAATACATGTGTGGCAGCAAGGGCCTAAAGAACATGGAGAATGGTGCTCCGTCTGATGCCGCTCCCTCAGCTTGAGGTCAGGCTGGCAAATGGAGCTGGAAACTGACCACTATGATGATCATCCACCCATGAAGAATGAGGATAATGACAGGGGTCCAGGTCTGTTTCAGAGAGGAAAATCTAAATCTGTTTTTTTTGCAGTGAGTTTTAGGTCAGAAGAGACTAGGTAGGGGCCATTCTGAAAAACACGTCTGTAAAGTATGACTAATAAGATTGGGGCCCTAAAGGAAGCAAGGGTCACAGTATCTCTGAGGCCTGCTAATTCAACTCAGCCAACGAGGAAGTACTGAACCAGAATGGCATGTTATGCTTCTTGTTTTCTGCTCAGTCTATAGTGGCTGATGCTGGGTAGATACTTACGAGTGATACTGGGCACACAGGTTTTATTTAGTTTCAACAAGAGCTGAGTTTGGGACCTTTCACCCAAGTCTAGGTTAAATAACTCAAAAGTCTCTAGACTTGACTTTCTACATATGAAATGCAGTGTCCTAAATTCCTTGTTGAAACATGACGAATGTGTTTTGACATGGATTACATAAAGTGCTTTGACATGGATTAGACAACTATTTCTGTCTAACAAATTGATTTGTTCAGTCAATAACTATTTGAATGAGAAAAAAAAAAAAAAACTAGGTTAATAACAGTAGGGACAGACCCAATGGGTTAAAAGTAAAAATAGCACAAATCTATTTTAGATAACTGAAGTAAAGTCTGAGAATACAGACAAAAATATCAGCCACTATTTACATCCACTATCTCACTTAATCCTTACATCTATCCTAAGGGGACGGTACCATCATCTTCGTCACATAAATGAGGAAATTCAAATTCACAAAGGACATGTCACTGCCAGCCAGTGAACGGGGCTGAACTGAGGCAGCTCTGGCTCCAAAGTCCCCACTCCCTAAACATGGGGGAAATTCCATGTAAAAATTAATAATATACCCAGGAAGGGCCAGTTACATTTCCAGGAGAGTGACTGATGCTACTTACTCCACTTGGGACTTAGGAAGATGAACTCACAGAAACATGTGCATAACTTCTGCCAACCCTCGGTCAGCACGCGCCAGAGAAGGGCATCAAGTACACCTGCAGGCGGCCTTGCACGGAGCAGGTGCCACCCGGCGAGGGCCATCACCGGCCCCTGCTCACCGGCCCCTGCTCCCCCCCTGCTCAGCCACCTGCAGTACGAAGACTGCCAACAACTCAGGTCATGAGAAGCACCACCTCACTGCATCTAGGAGGCCGTGAAGACGGCCTCTGCTGGGAAGGAAGAGGCTGTTGTAGAGGCAGGAGGAACCTGGTGGAGAGGTTTCGAAAGGGAGTAGGGGAACCGGCTTTACTGCAAATCCGTGTAACGGGAAGCGCAGCGGCAGGGCACTGGGGACACCGGAGTTGGGGTCTGGCCCCCAGTCACTGTCTGTGTGACCTTGGCTGGGTGCCTTCTTTTCTCTGGGCCTCGGCTACCTCCAGGCCAGGGCTGACTTAAGATGTGGGAAGCCTCAAAGCCAATGACAACCAGGTGACAGTGACCTCTGGGGACGGGGGGTTACCCCAAGATCTGCGCGGGGGGAGGGGGAGGCCAAGAAGATAACAGGTCAGCTAGGAAGACGGGGCGGACGCGAAGGGCGGGGGCACCCGAGGGGGTGGGGACCGGAGAAGGGGGCTCCCCAGGCGGTTCCCGGGCTGGGCTGGGCACCGGGACACTTAGAATGGGGGCGTCGGGTGACCTGGGGGCTGGGGTCACGTGAGGCCGGAGGGGGTCGGGGTCACGTGAGGGGGGGTTCAGGAACAATGGGGGCACAGGGAGCGAGTAGAGCGGGGCGCGCTCCGGGCCCTCGCGTTTCCTCTCTGCCTCACTCACCCCCATGGCGGCAACGGTGGCGGCGGCCCTCAGCTCCTCCTTCCCACACTTGCCGGCAGGGAGGCGGCAACAGCAGCTACGGTGGCAGCGGCGACAGTAGAGCGACGGTGGATCCAACAGCGCGCATGCGCCTCACGGACTCCCCCGCGCGCTCTGGTGGACATTGCGCCTGCGCACAGCGGGGGAGCGGGGAAGCTGGGGGAGGCGTGCAGGTGGAGAGCTGAAGAGGCGGGCCGAGGGTCTCGCAGCCGAAAGAGGCGGGAGTCTCAGAGCAGCGTCGCGCTGAGAATGACGTAGCCCCGGGCCCGCCCCCTCCTCGCCAGGCTGCATCTGTAGCTATGGCAACGGCTGCGCCGCGCTGAGAGTAGCGCTCTGGGCAGTCGGGTGGGTGAGCTCGCAACCCTGGCGCTCAGCATCTCTGGGGCCCCGCCCGCCCGGAGCAGCCACCTTCAAAGACACCCAAAACATCACGACCTCTGAAGTACCAGCCCCTCCGGCAACCCTGGGGCACAGGGGAAATCTCTTTTTAAATTTTCTTTTTCTTTATTGATTTTAGAGAGAGAAGAAGGGAGAGGGAGAGAGGGACAGAAACATCGATGAGAGAGAACATCGGTTGGCCGCCTTCTGCCTGCCCTCCACTGGGGACCGGGCCCACAATTGGGCATGTGCCCTGACCAGGAATCCAACCGGTGACCTCTTGGTGCATGGGTTGATGCTCAAGCGCTGAGCCACACCGTCAGGGCACAGGGGAAGACTTTTTTATAACTGATTTTAGAGGAAGGAAGGGAGAGAGAGAAACATCAATGTAAGAGAAACAGGGATGGGTTGCCTCCCGCATGCACCCGATCAGGGATTGAACCTGCAACCTCACAACCTTTTGGTGTTTGGGTGACGCTCTAACTGGCCAAGGCACAGGGAAAGTCTTTGGAAACTCCACCTAGATCTGAGCTTGAAATTCCTTTCTAACCAGAGTCCTGTTAGTCATGTATTCATCTTGTTACCATTCATTCACCCTCCATTCCTTGGCTCTCTCAATAAACATTTTTACTGGCACCTACACTGTGCTGAGAGCAGAGCCACAGAGAAAAGCAAGATGCCACCGCAGTCCAAAGCACTGTTTAGAGAGGAGACAGGCATGTAACAACTATTTAATGAAGAGTGGAAGATGCTGTGAAAATGAGACCCTAGGCATCCTGGACCGTATTTCAGTCTATTCCAGTCAACCAAAATGTGACTGCCACATGACCTTCATTAGAATTACCCAGGGAACTTGTGCACTAACCCTGGGGTCCATTCTTAAAATCCAAGCCAGAGTATTTGCTTCTGAGACCTTTGCAGGTAGGATCGGACACACAAAAATGGGAGAAACACTGCCCAGGACTTCAGCTTCATAGACTTTCTCAGGTTTTGCTCATTATCCCACCTTCAGTGATCAGGGCAGGGGTGACCCCAAAACAGGCACTCAAGCAACATTTGCTGAATGCCTACCATATGCTAGGCACTGTGTCTAGCAGCAAAGAAAACAATAACAAACAAAATACACTGCTCTCGTAGAACTAGGAGGAGGCAGATAATTAAATGAATAGGTAAAAAACATAATACATTAGATGATATAGGTTCTATGGGGGAAATAAAGCAGGGAAGGAGGTTAGGAAAGGCCAGGGTTTACAGTTTAGGTTTTTTAGTTCTTTTTTTGGTACATGCCCTCAGCGGGAACCGAACCAGGGACTCTCTGGTCCACAGGCCAACACTCCAACCGCTGAACCAAACCAGCCAGGGCGGGTTTACAGTTTTAACCAGGATGCTCAGGAAAGGCAAACATGAGGTAACATTTGAGTCAAGATCTGAAGGAGATGAGGGGGCAAGTCATGAGGATACTTGGGGGAAGGGCACTTCAGGTAGGGGGTACAGCTAGTGCACAACCTCCAAGCTGGAGCATGACTGGATGTTTGAGGAACTGCAAGAAGTTCAGTGTAGTTGGAGCAGAGTGGGCCAGCAGAAGAGGTGAAATCAAACAGGTAAGGAGATCATGCGGGGCTGGTAGGTTTTGAAAGACTTTGAGACTAGCACAAGCTGGAATACTGTGGGAGAGTGTGAGTGGAGGAGCAGTAGGGCTGCTTATAGTAGCACCCTGCTGCTGGGATGAGGACACTGTAAGGTCAGGGTCAAGGAGGGGCAGTACAGAGGCCACTGCTCTAACCGAGGCAAGAGTGGTGGTGCTGGCACCAGCTGGATAGCAGTAGAGGTGGGAGAAGAGGTCAGGACCTGGATGCGTGTTGAAGGTAGAGCCAATGGGACTTGCTGGAGGATTGGATATGGGGGGTGAGGGAAAGAAAAGAGTTAAGATACCTTCAGATTTTTAGCTTGTGCTAATGGGAAAATGGAGTGGCTTCAACTGAAATGTGGACAACTTTGCAAGGAGTCAGATGGGAGTGGAGAATGGGAAGATTGGGAATTCAGTTTTGGCCATGTCTGTTTTGAGATGTCTTTTTTTTTTTTTTATCCTCATCCGAGAACATTTTTCCATTTTTTGTTCAGATAGAGTGGGAGGAAGAGAGAGGGAAAGAGAGAGAGAGAGACACATCGATGTGAAAGGGACACATCGAGTGGCTGCCTCCCACATGACCCAACCGGGGCCGGGGACAAACTACAACTGAGGTACGTGCCCTTAGTGGGAACCAAACCTGGACTCTCTGGACCGCAGGCCAACACTCTAACCGCTGATCCAAACCAGCCAGGGCGAGATGTCTTTTATTGAGATAGATGTCTTTTAATCCTCACCGGAGGACATTTTTTCTTTGCATTTATCTTCAGATAGAGCGGGAGGGAGAGGGGGAGGAAGAAAGAGAGAGAAATATTGACATGAGAGAGACACATCGAGGGGCTGCCACCCATACTACCCCAACCGGGGCCGGAGACAAACTGCAACTGAGGTATGCGCCCTTAGTGGGAACCTAACCCGGACTCTCTGGACCAACGCGCTAACTGCTGAGCCAAACCGACCAGGGTGAGATAGATGTCTTTTAGATTGTCACATGGAGTGATCAGAGCCTGGAACTCAGGGGGAAGTCCAGGCAAGAGATAAATGTTTTCAGCACAGTAAGCATATGGATGGTATTTAAAGCTGGGTGAGGCTGGGTGAGGCATGGAGGGAATGTAGGTAGACTAGAGTGAATCTTCAGCCTGTATCCTATTCTTTTTTTTTAGTTTTTTATCCTCACCTGAGGACATTTTTGCATTCATCTTCAGATAGAGAGGGTGGGAGAGAGGGAGGAAGAGAGAGAGAAACATCGATGTGAGAGAGACACACCGAGTGGTTGCCACCCACACCATCCCAACTGGGCCCAGGGACAAACTGCAACCGAGGTACTTGCCCTTAGCGGGAACCGAACCCGGGACTCTCTGGTCCACGGGCTGACGCTGTAACTGCTGAGCCAAACCGGCCAGGGCCTGCATTCTATTCTTCAGTCAGAAAATCTGGTTGCTAGCACTCTGGGGACCAAAAGAGGGAGCTGAGGGTTGGAGGAGAGTGGCCAAGGTGGGGACATCTCAACTTACTCTTGAAGGAGGAGGAGGCAAGGAGATTTCGGGCAAGGGGACAGTATTTTCAGAGCCAGGAAGCATGAAGCAGCGGGGCAAGGTAGGAATGAGCCCTCCCCCCATCAGTGGGGTCCCCCTCCCTGCTTTGGTTTCTTTTCTTTCTTTACCCACGTTGAACTTCATGGGCAGCTGTTTCCGGGAACAGATGCCTGCCACTATGACACCTTATGCCCTGTCTTTTCTGCCACTCCCCACGCTCAGGTCCACCCACCCACCCCAGGCTGCTGGAATGTTCTGGACACCAGACAAGGCCTGGGAGGTGAGCCCAGTAGTCCCTTGGGAAGGTGACATCATCTAGGCCCCCTGAACAGCTGAGAAAGACCAAGTCCCTAGTCCTGCCCCACAGCAGTATCCCTGGAGTTTCGCCGTCACAGGCTCTGCCCTGCTCAGGTCTCCTAGGGTAGTAGACAAAGCTTGCTTTGGAGTCAGAACAGCCTGGGTTTAAACTCCCTCTCTGCTACCCTGGGGCTTTGTGACTTTTGGCAAGGTAAGGAAAGTTTCTGAGACTCGGTTTTCTTATTTCTACAGTGAGACTACCCATAGCAATCATTGTACCATCTTTTTCCACGGGGGTTCTGAGAATTAAGTGAGATGGGATGGCGGATAGCACCTGGCGTGGCCTGGTACAGGAAAGGAATCCCCTCCCATGTACGAAAGTACATCTCCCCACCCCTCCCTTCCTCCATTCCCAGCCAAACATCTGCCTCTATTGACCAGGCTGTCTATACCGCCTCATTAGCCACTCCCTCAGCTCCTCCGCAGGGGGCCCGGGGCCCTTCAACAGTGCCCTCCTCTCTGACCCGTGTGCCCAGGGACGCTGTCCCCTCCTCTCTCACAGGCCTTGCACCCCTCCCACTGCTTTCCTGGAATCCTCATCCTTTTCTTCCTCCCCTTCATCCCAAAACAGCCACTCCCCCAAATACTGTCCTTTGCCCTCCTGTCACTCTAGAGTCCTCAGCTGCTCCCAACTATTCATTTGTTCATTTGCTTAGCAGAGGCTCGGGGCCACTATATGCTGCGTGTTGTCATCTGAGCTGGAGAACAGGCTTGGTAGACAACCTGCCCAGGGGCAGGCGTGTCACAGCACAGCAGACGGTACTGTGTGATCAGCTGGCCCTGAGAGGCCCTTAATTTCCCAAAAAGAATCTGAATGTTCCCCACCCTCCTTTTCCTGCCACCTGGGGAGCTGAGCCTCCTTCAAGGCCAGACTACTCTGGGCCTCATCCCCTCAGGGTCCCTCCCAGTAGCCCTCCCTCCCTCCTCCAGCCTTCTCAACCCTGCTCCTCTCCAGCTCCAGCCTGCACTGGGTCTCCTTACTCAGAAACGTTTGTAGCCCAGCGGGTGTAGCTCAGTGGATTGAGCGACGTCCTATAGACTGAGAGGTCCCAGTTCGATTCCCGGTCAGGGCACATGCCCAGGTTGCGGACTCAATCCCCAGTAGGGGGCGTGCAGGAGGCGGCCAATCTATGTTACTCTCTCATATCCACGTTTCTATCTTTCTCTTCCTTTCGATCTAAAAGCAAACAAACAAAAATCAATAAAAACATATTAAACATTTTGGAAAAAGTGTCTACCCCATCTCTACCTCCTTGCTTCTGATACTACTAACTCCTGGGCCCGCTGCAACCTGGCTTCTAATCCCACCACCACCCGAAGAAAGCCTCTCCCTGATGCCTCCAGCAGTTTTGCTAATTCCAACGGACTGCATCTAGATTCTCAACATTCCGGACCTCCCTCCAACTTCTGGCGTTACTCACTCCCTTTTCCTTGAAACTGTTTTTTCCTTGGCATTTGTGACACCACAATCCCCCTCCTGCTAAAATCTAGTCAAGTCAGTTAAAGCCGTACTAGGTTCCGGACTCTGTTAGGGGTTAAGGTGTCTGGCCGCTGCCCACCTGGCCAGGTCCCCCTCTCCACACCTGCCTTTGGCTCCGCTGTCCCCTTTACCTGAAACCCTCTTTCCTCCTCACCCCTGGGGTTCCAGTTTAAACATTGGAAGCCTTTTTCTTACTCATAGAGCTGGCCCGGACACACTTCCTGGGGTGTCCTGGTGCCCCATCCGTCCTCTGTCACACAGCATGGAGGTCACTCACCTCTGCCATCGCCCCATGAGGCTGCAGGCTCCCAGCAGCAGGGGGCTGTGCCTCTCTCCTCTGCTGCTGTTAGGATTGCCAGACACAGTGCGACGCATGGGTCAAACCTCACTCACTCTTTATCTGAAATTTACTGTATTTTATATGCTAAATTTGGCAGTCTAGCCTTGCCCAGGGTGGCTCAGTTGGTTGGGTATCTGCTATGCACCAAAATGTTGCGGGTTCGATTCTGGTCGAGACTCATGCTTGATCCAGGTAGGGGGCGTGCAGAAGGCGACTGATTGATGTTTCGCCCTCACCTCTGTTTCTCTCTCCCTCTCCCTTCCTCTTTCTCTAAAAAAATCCAGATTTGGCAACCTTAACTGCTGTACCCCTGGGACCCAGCCCAGTGCCTCACTGATGTAGAGCGGTGCTCAGTGAATGTCAGCTGAAGGAATAATGGCAGCATGATGGTGGCAGACACAGGCACTGTGGGGCACAAAGCAAAGATAACAGGCTCCCTAGAGGAGGTGACACCTGAGCCAAAGCAGGTGGAGATATTAGGTCATGACATCAACCAGCCCCTCCACGGGGATGCCTCCTGTAGTGGGTTGAATTGTGTCCCCTAAGATCTGTTGAAGTTCTAACCCGTGGTACCTGTGAATGAGACCTCATTTAGAAATTGGGTCTTTGCAGATGTAATTCAATTAAGGATCTCAGGATGAGATCACCCCTTGATTTAGGATTGGCTTTCAATCCAGTGACTGATGTTCTCATAAGAGAAAGGAGAGGGAGGTTGAGACACACACAGAGGAGAGGGCAGAGGCAGAGTGGAGTGGCGCCGCCCAGGCCAAGGTCGCCGAGGGTTTCCACCAGAAGCCGGGAGAGGCATGGAAAGGATTCTCCTCGGAGTCTCTAAAGGAACCAACCGTGCCCACACCTTGATTCTGAACTTCTGGCCTCTGGAACGGTGGGAAAATAAATTGCTGTTGTTTTAAGCCATCCAGTTTAGGGCAGCCCTAGGAAACTAATAGGCTCCCAAGGCTCTATCTTTCCCAAGCTCAATCTATAGGACTCTTCCTTTCGTGACCCTTTGGCCCCAGAACCCCCTGGGGTACCGGAGCTCTTATCCAGCCTGTGATAGCCAGCTGCCACAGTGGGCCCGTGGTCCTCACCTCCGGGCGTTCATGCCCTTACACAGACCCTCCCACACTGAATGGGGCTGAGCTGTGTGGCAAAACAATACTGCAGAAGTGACAGTGTGTGAACCCAAGACTCGGTTCGAAAGCCAGAGACCGAGCTCCTGCCTAGTCTGACGGCTCCCTGTGGGGGAAGCCAGGCGCCATGCTGGCAGGAGTACAGGCAGCCGCCTGCACAGGTCCACATGGTGAGGACATCGCTTCTCACCAACAGCCTGCCCTGCCCTGCTAGCCCAGGGAGTGAGCACCTTGGAAGAGATTGTCCTGCACCAGTCAAGCCTTCAGATGGCTGAAGCCCCAGCCAACATGTTGGTGGCAACCCCATGGGAGACCCCGAAGCAGAACCACCCAGGGAAATCATTCCTGAGATTCTGACTCACAGAAGCTTCAGGGTCAATTGGTAGGCAGCATTGTTGCTGCCTAACTGATACAAGGCCCCACTTACACTTCGTGGCTTGTTCTCAACTTCATGGTCCTCAGGCACCACCCTTGGCACTAGAAGTCAACAGGAGACAATTGGTGGTTGGGTTTAATGGTGATAGCTGACCTCAGGAAGGTGTGAGGGACCAGGTGGTCATTGAGCCTACCTCTCCTTGACAGGCAGGGACGGGGCTATGCTGACTTTGGGTCCCACAGCCTCTTCAGGCCCTTGTCCAGGTAAGTCATGCCCAATCTGAACGGACCCCTATGCCCAGAGGCCATCGCACCCATGTCTTTCCCAGGACTGCTGTAACAAAGTGTCCCAGGCTGGGCAGCTTAAACAACAGCAACTCCCTATCTCACAGTTGTGGCGGCCAGAAGTCTGAGATCAAGGGACTGTCAAGGTTGGGTCCTTCTCACGGCTATGAGAAAAGGATCTGTCCAGGCCACTGTCCTTGGTTTCTAGATGACCATCTTTTTTTTATTTTTATTTTTTATCCTTACCCGAGGACATTCTTCCATTTTTTGTTCAGATAGAGTGGGAGGAAGAGAGAGAGAGAAACATCGACGTGAAAGGGACACATCGAGTGGTCGCCACCTGCACGACCCAACCAGGGCCGGGGACAAACTTCAACCGAGGCATGTGCCCTCAGCGGGAACCGAACCCGGGTCTCTCTGGACTGCAGGCCGATGCTCCAACTGCTGAGCCAAACTGGTCAGGGCTAGATGACCATCTTTATGTTCATACCACATTCTCCCTCCATGGCTGTCTGTGTCCAAATTTCAAATCTTATAAGGACCCCAGTTGTATTGGAATAGGGCCCACCCTAATGACCTCACTTTAATTTGATTGCCTCTGCAAAGACCCTATCTCCAAATAAGTTTGTATCTGAAGTACTGGAGGTTGGGACTTGAATTTTTGGGAGGACACCATTCAACTATAACACCTCAGGACCCACTCTTTAGGGCCAAGGTCTTTCTGCTCATAATTCATTCTGTTCCCCAGCCTCTTTCCTGCTCTCTGACTCCTCCCCGGATTTTGTGCCCACGGCAGACATTACCAATCCCTCCTGGCATCCCTTCTGCAGAGGAAGGTGTAGCTCAGAGTCCTCAGCACAGGCTCCAGGCAACCCGGGCACCGGTGCTGCGAGGTAAGACTTCGCAGAGGAGAGGGAGGAGTTGGAGGAAATGATGGACAACAAATGCTTGCTAAGTGAATGAATGACTACATCTAAACTATAAACTTCAAAATCCATCAACTCTGTCTGTTCCAGGTTATCTGTCCTGCAGACTCAACACTGGGCCTAATGAACCTGTTGTCCAACAGGGACTGTCACCGTCTTTACTGGTTCTCATCTTAGGATAGGTGGGCACCTGGGGGCATGACTTCAGGTCCAGAGCCCATCTGCCAGGGAAGAGACACCCCCCCTCCCCCTTGTCTGTAGTTCAGCCAGTAAGACTGCTCTGATGCCAGGAGGGTGCTGGCAGCGGGGACCAGGGTGGCCTGCCTACCCAATAGCCATGTTTTCTCCTTCCTCACTAAGGGCCCCAACTCCGCTCAGGTGATGGGTGGAGACCCCTGGATGTCATGGCAGGTGTGCTGGAGCACGAACCTGAGGGTCCACTGTTGTCATGGAGTCCTATGCACCTATGCCTGGGACTGGTGGCAGGGGCATGCACCTGCTCAGGGATTCCCGGGAAAGGTATTTCTCTCAGGAAAAAGAAAGATGCCAAGGAGAAAGCCCCTGGCCTATGTCCCTCTCCTCCCTCTCTGGAAACTGGGCTCCAAAGGTAAAGGCTCTGAGCAGCTGCAGCCATCTAGTGACCACGAGGGGAAATCTTCTGATAGATACAAGAGGCAGAGCCGAGAGATGGGAAGCACCTGATGACCACTGAGCATTGTCCGTTGATGACCACCAACCTCCACACTTCTTAGGAGGGATAATAAAATGTCTGCTATTTCAAAGCACCACTGAGTGGAGGAACAGCCAAATGTATTTTTCACTGAAAGGATGTGGACACAGAGGTGGAAACCAGGGCTCTGGCCTCAGCTGGTTTGGGATCGGTCTCAGCTCTGCCACTTTCAAGCTGTGAGAGCTTAGGAAAGTCACTTTCTGAAGTCTCAGCGCCTCACCTGTAAAATAAAAATAATTAGAATTGCCCTGGCCAGTTTGGCTCAGCGGTTAGAGTGTCGGCCTGCGGTCCAGAGAGACCCGGGTTTGGTTCCCGCTAAGGGCGTGTGCCTTGGTTGCAGTTTGTCCCCGGCCTTGGTTGGCCGTGCGGGTGGCAACCACTCGACGTGTCCCTTTCACGTCGATGTTTCTCTCTCTCTCTCTCCCTCCCCACTCTCTCTGAACAAAAAATGGAAGAATGTTCTCAGGTGAGGATACAAAAAAAAAAAAAATTAGAATGCCTGCCACCCTGGCTGGTTTGGCTCAGCGGTTAGAGCGTCAGCCCTCGGACCAGAGAGTCCAGGTTTGGTTCCCACTAAGGACACGTACCTGGGTTGCAGTTTGTCCCTGGCCCTGGTTGGGGTCATGTGGGTGGCAACCACTCTATCTCTATGTGTCTCTCTCACATCGATGTTTCTCTCTCTCTCTTCCTCCCTCTCTCTCTCCCACTCTAACTGAAGATAAAAATGCAAAAATGGCCCTGGCCAGTTTGGCTCAGCGGTTGAGCGTCAGCCTGTGGAGCAGAGAGTCCTGGGATTGGTTCCCGCTAGGGGCACGTACCACACAAAAAAAAGCAAAAATGCCCTGGCCGGTTTGGCTCAGCGGTTAGAGCGTCGACCTGCGGTCCGGAGAGACCCGGGTTCGGTTCCCGCTAAGGGCATGTGCCCCGGTTGCAGTTTGTCCCCGGCCCTGGTTGGTCGTGCGGGTGGCAGCCACTCGATGTGTCCCTTTCACATCGATGTTTCTCTCTCTCTCTCTCTCTTCCTCTCTCTCCCTCCCACTCTATCTGTGCAAAAAAAATGGGAAAAAATGTCTTCGGGTGAGGATAAATAATAAAAACAAACAAACAAACAAAAAGCAAAAATGTCCTCGGGTAAGGATAAAATAAAAAAAAAGAATGCCTGCCTCATAGGACTAGTCTGGAGAAAATGAGATAAGTTAGGGAAGGCATTTTGTTTTTGTTTAAATTTTTTTTTTTAATTAAACATTTTTATTTATTGATTTTTAAAGAGTGGGGAAGGGGGTGGGGGAGAAACATCCATTTGTTGTTCCAGTTATTCATGCAATCATTGGTTGATTCTTGTATGTGCCCTGACCATCAGGACAACATTCTAACCAACTGAGCTACCCAGCCAGGGCCTAGGTAAGTCATTTTGCACACAGTGGTTGCTACCTCTAAGCACTGAATCCATTTGTTTATTCATCCACTAATTTATTCAACAACAGTTATTGAACATTTATGTACTTGTACTCATTTGAGGTCTGAGGATGTAACTGTGAAAAAATAATATGTACTGGCCCTGGCAGGTTTGGCTCAGCGGTTAGAGCATTGGCCAGCGGACCAAAAGGTCTTGGATTCTATTCCAGTCAAGAGCATGTACCTGGGTTGCAGGTTTGATTCCTGGTACTGGTTGGGGTCATGTGGGAGGCAACCAATCAGTGTGTCTCTCTCACATCGATGTTTCTTTCTCTCTCTCTCTTTCTCTTCCTCCCTCCCTTCCACTCTCTTAATTTAAAAAATCAGTGGAAAAATATCCTTGGATGAGGATTAACAACAACAACAAAACAATAATAGGCATTCAAAGAAGGAGCTCCTAATACGTTGGTGAAGTCAGGGGGGCTTTGGCAGAAATGATTTCCTTGGACCCGGCAGTGTGGGTTCCTGTGGCGTGGAGCGAGGGGCTGGGCAGCTAGGAGGGCTCTCCTGGGGCGGTGGTGCTGGGAGACCTGCTGACTCACCAGCAGACATTTGCTGAACTCCTGCTGTGTGCCAGCTGCTGTGGGGCTGTGTGAGGAGCTGGGGATGCACAAGTGAGGAAGGCAGATGCCCCATCCTCTCTGGGCTCACAGCCTCCAGGAGGGGACAGACAGGTAAACAAGTAGGTGTTTACATTAGAGTGACTTGTGCTGAGATGGGGAGGGGGCAGATGTCCTGGACAAGGTGATATCTGAGCCTGATTTTGCAAGGCAAATGAGAATTCGTCAAGAGGAATGGAGGAGTGGTTTCCCGCTATCAGGAAGGGCAGGTTGTGGAGTGTGGCTAAAGCATAGGGTCAAGTGGGGTGATGCTGAGAGATGTATTGTTTCAGAGGCCGTGGTTGCAAGTGACAGAAGACTGAAATCAACCAGTTCAGTCAAGGGAATGGATTGATTGGCTCATGTGACTAAAAAGTTTAGAGGTTCACTGGCTTCAGATGAGGTTGATGCAGTGACTCAGCGGTGTCGCTGAGAAACCATGCTTTTCCATCTCTTCGTGGTGCCTCCACAAAGCCGGCTTTCCTTGAAGATCCAAGATGGCAGCCAGCATTCCTAGCTCAGCTTCCTGGCCTTTGTCCCATATTTGTAGCATGCTGATTGGGCCATTCTGGGTCACTGGTCCACATTCTGAACCAATCATGGTGTTCAGGACCTTGGGAAAGGCTGACCTTGGGGTGGGGTCAACCCCACAGCACCACATTGATCCTCAGAGAGAACAGGAGAGGGAGGATAGAGGTCAGGAGGCCAGATTTTGAAGGAGATAAGTCATGTTCGCTCAGGAGCTTGAACTGAATCCAAGGATAATGAGAAGCAGAGGACTGACTTGATCAGATAGGTTTTGAGAAAGATCACCCTGGCTGCTGAATAAGGAATAGATTAGAGCAGGGCCAGAGGGGAGGCAGGGAGGCCGGCTGGGAGACTGTTTCAGGGGTGGGTCAGGGGAGTGCGGTGTGGAGGAGACGGACAGAAACTGGAGACTGCTGGACACGGAAGTGCAGCACAGGGAGGAGTCCAGGGCAGCTCCCAAGTGTCTACTTTGGGTACAGGTGGGAAGAGGAACTGGGAGGGGGGCAGGCAGTGCAAATGAGTGGTCAAGAGGCTGAGATCCATTTGGACTGACTGGCTTGAGGAGCCTGAGAGATAACCAAGTTCAGGCAATTGGTTGGACATGGGGCTCTGGAGCCTGGGGTGGAAGTCTGGGCTGGGGATGGAGACTGGAGTGCCCGCAGCCTGGGGAGTTAAGGACCTGGAGTGGGCCAGAAAGACCGACAGTAGCCTTTGAAGACAGCCAGGAGGGCAGCCAGTGTGGGGAGCTGGTGCCCAGGAGTAGGGGTGGCCCTCTCTGCCCAGAGGTGGAGTGAGACCATAACTGCCAAATGTCCTTCGGGTTACAGATAACAGTCACTGGTGACCTTGGCAAGAAGTCTCTGTGGAGTGGCAGAGGGTGAAGTGGCACTGCCTGGGGCTGGGGAGTGAGTGGGAGGTGAGGACAAGGATGGAGGGGTGCGAACAACTCTTTTAAGAGCCCAACTTAGAAAAGGAAAAGGCAGCAGTAGCTTTAGCTGAAAGGGGTCTTTAAAGGTGACCATGGAGGGAGGGGGCGGGGTGTGTGTTGATGTGTCAGTGTATGTGGGGGGTGGGGAGGTTTAGGCTGGAGGGACTTAAGCAGGTTGACATGCTGAGGGAAATAATGAGGGTGGAGAGATAAATGAGAACCAAGGTGTTCAGGAGTGTGTGTGTGTGTGGGGGGGCGGGCGGGGGAGCCTGGGAACCAGGCTGGCCTTGAAGGGGGAAGGTACATCTACACCTGGAGGTGAGAGGGAAGGAGCAGAATCTGGGTGTGGGGGCAGGCCTCAGAGGGCTTCCTGCCAGATGGCCTCAATTCTCTCTGGAAGTGGGAGGCAAGGTCATGTGCTAAGAGCCATGCAGCCGGTGGGTGGGGGTGGGGAGGGGTGCAGGAGGAGCTTGAGTGGGGAGCAGGAAGGGTGCTCACTGCCAGCCTAAGAGCCCTGGATGTGCCCTGTCAGAGCACAGCTTGCCTGTAGGAGTCAGCAGTCCCAAGGGCCAGGGGCATGCAAATAGGTGGGCCAGGCCAGGGTTTGCAGGGTGGATGGGGCATTCTGGGGCACCAGGTAGGGCTCAGCAGGTGGTGAACACATCTGTTTGGCTGGATCAGAAGCAGGCTAGAAAGCCCTGGAGTACTGAGCTGGGAGAGGAGAAGTTCCAACTTTGCCCGGAAGGCAGTAGGGAACCATGGGACATTACTGAGCAGGAGTGGAACAGGATCAGAGCAGTCTTTAAGAGTCAGTATCCAGCTACGTGTCCT
Source organism: Molossus molossus (assembly GCF_014108415.1). Taxonomy (NCBI): domain Eukaryota; kingdom Metazoa; phylum Chordata; class Mammalia; order Chiroptera; family Molossidae; genus Molossus; species Molossus molossus. Next base: position 90,034,531 of record NW_023425348.1, on the reverse strand, counting down.
TAGATTGGAGAGACCAGACTGAAGGCAGGAATCTGGACCAGTCAACAAGACAAGTCTGAAGGGAGGATGTCAAGTGTCAAATGTCACAGAGGAAGAGCTATTAGCTCCAGAGGTCAGACCCAGGAGCCCCAAGTGGTGATGGCCTTCAGCTGGTCCACAGAGCATGGGCTGCCTCCCAGAGCAGTGCAGGGGTTTCCAGCCTTGCTTTGGGTGCTCAGTTGGGGACCCCTGCTTCACAAGGAAACCAGCATCAACTGAGGCTCTAAGTACATTCTGGCTGAAATTATGCTGGATCCTCCCAACAATCAGATGGGGTCAGAATTATTATTCCTTTTGAGAGATGGAGGGACTGAGGTTCAGAGAGGCCAAGTCATTCACCTTAGGCCACACAGCAAACGAGAAGCATGGTCTGAGATCCTTAGCCTGCACTGCACCTGCATTTTTCCTCCTGTTCCTGTCTCCTCTGCCATTTAGCTGTGGGTTTCTACTCCACCTGACTTTATTCTGGAAGGTTCTGGGTGGCTCTAGGCCAGGGAGATTTGCTGGGGGAATCTTGATCCCATGCACCTGCTAAGTCAGGGTGCCAGACAGCCTCTTGGGAGGACATTTGAGGCCAGGCTGAGGTGGGACCCCTTGGTCCACACTGTCACCGCCAGAGGGCGCCAGCTGTTGCCCAGGTGAGGGAGAGAGGAGGTCCCCATCCCGGCTTCCGGAAAAACATCCTGGGCTCCTGGGTCTAGAAACTGCCCCCTCCTGGGTCCAGGAAGCCCCATCACCTTCTCATGTCTACCTCAACTAAGGTCTTGCTGACCCTTCCTTCCCAGTTCCCTGGCTCAGGGAGTCAGATTTCCTCGGTGTGGATGTCAGGAAGCCTCGGGTCTCCTTGCTGACCTCCGCCTGGTTCTGCTTTGCCCTCCCCAGCACCTCTCACAGATGTGCCTGCCTCACCTCCTTCAGCCCTCCTCCTCACGCGGCTGCAGTGGTGAAGCAGTGCCAAGCACCAGATTGTCACCTCTGTCACCTTCTGTCAGCCTCTACACAACCTGGGGTAGGAGTGTAGGCCAGTCCAGGGGATTACTAACTGGGCCCAGAGAGGGGGAGGGCAGTGCGCTGGGCCACACGGCCGGCCAGTGGGCTCTGGGTGGGGGGATGGGGGAAAGAGAGGAGGAATGGCATTCCCCTCTGGGCAGGATTGAGGGGGTGGGGGCCCTGGAGGGAACTCCCTAAGCTCCTTCCACAATGTAGCCCACCTCCTCCGTCCCTGCTTCACTTCTACCCAGGTTTTAAGTCCAGAGAAGCACTTCCCTCCCAACTCCTCCAACTGCTCAGCCAGGTTTCTGCTTAGATCTTGCCACCCTCCCTCCCCCACCCCAGGGCTGCCTGCCTGTCTGCCTCCCTCCCAAAGCTTAGACCCTTGGCTGTGGCCACTGAGGGCCTGGCGGGGGTCCCAGGCACCACACCGCAGCGGCCAGAGCTCGGGACAGTCCCAGTCTGTCTGGCAAGGATGTGAGTTCAGGATTGGCTGGAGCTGCCCCCGCCTTTGGGAGGAGGGAGCTGTGAGGGGAGGCCCCGGTGGCTTGCTCAAGGTCACCCTCCTTTTCTCTCCCAGCATCCCTGTTCCACCTTTGTCCCTTCTGCCTCACCTTGAGGAGGGAGGAGGCAAAGTGCCCCACAGGCAGCAGACAGAGGAGCCCTGGGAAGAGGAAGGCTTTTTGGGCTCCTGACATTTATTCATTCAGTAAATATTGAGTGCCCACTACATGCCAGGCATCGAGAACTTCACAGCAATGAACATGGTGGACACAACCCCTGCCCACAGCCCAGCGAGGAGACAGCGGAGATATAAACATCACACAAATAATGTAAACTTGTGTTCCTAGCAGTGTGACAAAGGCCCTGAGCAGGGATTTGGTCTGGCTTCCCTGGGGAGCTTGGGGTAAGGAGCCTTATTCGGCCTAGGGAGGGAGGCAGCCTTCAGACATGGCCAAAGGCTTTGCGGAGGCCTCTGTGGGGTCTTGAGCAAAGCCTCAGTTTCCTCAAATGGAAGATGCAGGAAATACATGTGCCCTGGATCACGGGGTTGCTGCAAGGCTGCATCCTGGCCCGCAGCCCTCAGAAAGAAGGCACTGTCATCCTCCCTGAGGAAGGGTGAGGGGAGTGCATCAGTGAAAATGGCAGGGAGGGCCTTCCCGGAGACCTGCAGCTCTCACCAAGCTCAGAGGTGGCCTCAGGGAGGTAAGGGACCCCAGTTCTAGGGCCAGTCTTCTGAGCTCTGCTGGCCCCTCTGCCGCCTAAAGCTGAAGGGGAGGAGGGGCTGGTTCCCCTGGCTGCCTCTCCTCTCCCCTCCCACACCCCTATGTCCCTGGCCACGTGGCACCTCTGTGCCCCATGCCTGGGGGAGTATGATTCCTGACTTAGGGGCTGGGGGAGCCAGGGGAAAGTGGGTGGGATTTGGGGTACCGCTGAGACCAGATCCCTCAAAGCAGCCCACTCCATTCAGTCCCACAGCCCCAGGGCGGCAGGGAGGGGGTTCTGTCTCTTTAAGAGTCTTCAGGCTGCTGGGAGCAGATGGCCAGGCCGGCCGGGGCCCCTTGTCCTTTGTGTGGCTTTGCACAAAAGAGGGGGCCAGCTGGGGAGGGGGCAGCTGCAGCAGGTGGGAGGGTGGGGCCTTGCCCCTCCCCCTTCTAACCCTTCCGCCATTGCCCCTGGGGGTGGGCTTTTCACTAGGAATGCCCCTCCCCTCTGGATACTGTGGCCCCTACAGTCACCCCTAAACTCCTAGGATACCCCTCCCATGTTGTGTCCCACCTCCTAGGCAAAGCCTCAGCATACCAGGGCCTAGGAACTGCCCCTCCAATTCCAAGGAATAAACCTCCCGTCCCTGCCCCCACCTCCAGAGTAGAATCTTCGCCCTGAGCTCCAGGCTCTAGGGAGATGGGAGAACAGAATTAGGTTCGTGTGTGTGTGTGTGTGGGGGGGGATGCTGGGGAAGGAGGGATGCTAGGGGCTGGGGATATCTGGGGCAGCCCTGGAGGAGGGGGTCCAGCATATGCATGATGCTGAGGCCTGGGGGTGAGGGGCTGGGCCCTGGACCCTTGGTAAGAGTAGTAAAAGGAGGCAAAGGTGGGGGGATGGGGAACCCAACTGAGGCCCTGCCTAATGGGGTTCTGGTGTGGGCAAGATGGAAGACTCCATCATAGGAGAGGGCTGTGTGCAGCAATGGCTGCCTGCCAGGCAGGAGGGGACAGAGATGACAGCCTCCCTAAAGACTGGAGGTGCTGGGGGCGGGGTGGAACCCTGCCACTCAGGAAGGGTCAGGCTGGGAGGCCCTTTTCATCTTGTAGCAGACCCCCTAAGCTCAGATCTGCCCTTGGCCCATTCATTCTTCTCCTTTGTCCAGACCTCCCCACCCTGGGGCTTGGTGCCCAATCCATGATTTAAGAGGAGGAAAAAGGCCCCGTAGTTCTGGCTCGAGGTGTGGCGGGCAACGTGGCCGCGGGCTGGGTGGCCCCAGGGTGGCCCCATGTGGCCCGACAGTGCCGCAGCCGGGTGGAGTCCTGGCTGACTTTGCCCAGCCGCCCCCAGGAACCCCCAGGACCAGGAGGCCCCAACCAGGTCGTGAACCGACCGCAGGACCCTGGCCGGCAGGCCTCAGGCAGCGGGTGGGGGCAGGGATCCCTGGCTGGGCCCTGGGTTGCTTCTAAATTTAGGAATCTGATTACAGAGTGGCCGAGGAAGTGAAGGGAGTGGAGGGTGCGAGTGCAGGCTCGGCTCCGTCTGGGCACAGCGGGGTGTGCCCGGGTGGAGGTGTGTCTAGGAGTCAGGGGCTCCTGTGGGAGGGGCGGCGGGCGGGGGCTTGAGCCTGTGTGCGCTGCCGCACGTGCCCGGGGATGCGGGGACGGGCACCGGCATAGCTCGCAGGCTCAGAACCGCCGCCGGTGTGTGCGCTGGCTCTTTGTGTGCCTGGCAGGGTGGCTGGGTCTGGCTTTGAAAGTCTCTGCCCACCCCCCTCCCCCATCTCCGTCTGTGCCGCTCTACCCGCTTCCCGGTCTGTCACTCTGCCCATGCTTGTCCTGGGGGAGGGGGATGCTGCTCCCAGCTGGGGTGACAGAGAACCTAGCGGGGAGAAGACCCAGCTCCTCCCGCTCCCTGCAGTCCAGACCTTGCCCTACACCTCTCACTGCCTATCCCTCAGCCCCTTATGTCACTGTTTTGGGGTGCACACTGCAGCAATGAAAGGGAATCAGGATGACCCCTGGGGACCCGCAGATGCACCAGAAGCTAGGTTTGGCCGAGTAGCTCTTGGAGGAATTCATTCTTGGCCTGTCCGGCCTCCCATCCGCTCTGGCCCCCAAGGGCGCTTGAAGGGGGGGTCCCCCCTGCGGAAAGGGGGGCGGGGAGTTCCTTGGCAGGAAGGGAAATGGAAGGAAAAGCTGGGCTCCACCCGGGCGGGCAGGCAGGCGGCCTCAGGGTCCCCGGGGCAGGAGGCAGTAACCCGAGCCCACTGGTGTATGGGACTTGTGTACCCGTGGGTGGGGCTGACCCCCAGCTACTGCTGGGGGACAGCGAGATCTCCCCCAGGGGCAAGTCTGGGAGCCCTGGGGGCCCGCGGAGGGAAGCGCTTACCACTCTGGTCCTGACCCCACCCCCTGGAGGTCTAGCCCCAGCCCCCAGGCCCCGCCCCCCGGGCCCTCCCTCCCACCCCAGGGCCAGATGTTCAGCTGGCGGAGGCATCGGCTGGGGGAGGGGTGCTGAGGCCGCAGCCGGCACTACTTCCCTGCCAGCAGCTTCATTGTGTGCGCGAGGAGCGAGCGGCGGCGGAGAGCGGGCGGGCGAGCGAGCAGCAGCCCGAGCGCGCCGGGAAGAGGGAGAGCGAGCGCGCCGGGGAGCGTGTGAGGCGGCGCCCGCGGCTGCGCTCCGCCCGCCTCCCGCAACTCTGCCCCAGCGCCGCGCGCCGTGCGCGCCGTCCCGCCGCCGCCGCCAGGGTCCCGCCGCCACCTCCATAGCCCCGCCGGCTGCGGTCGCAGGCTGGGGTCTGGTCGGGACAGGGGTACCCGCCCGGGGACTGGGGCATCCCTGTGCAACCGAGGGGCACCGAGCCCGCGGGGGGCGCCAGTTGCGCTGCAGCGCCCGCTTTCTGAACTGCGTGGGCAGTAGGGAGGTGGGGCTCTGGGGCGCCCCGAGGGCAGGGCGCCCTGACTTCTCCCGGGAGCCCCAGTCCCGGGGAGAGCGCAGGGCTAGTGCGCCCCGCAGCCGCACCAGACCTTTCGCTCATTCCCCTGCGCACCCCACTTCTACACAAACTTTTCCGACGCCCTCGCCCGTGGGGGTCGCAGAGAGCGCTGGGCTCCCGCCCCGCCGGACCCTAGCCACGCTGACCTCCTGCCTCTCATAGCCTCAGTGGCGACCCCTCCAGGCCGGGCCGGGCACGGCACTCCTGGCGAGCGCGGCAACCCCTGGTTGCTCTCCAAAGGCTCCTGTGCCCCCCGGGGCAGCTGGGCGGGGTAATGCCCTCGGTGATGGAGAAGCCCAGCGCGGGCTCTGGGATCCTGTCCCGCAGCCGGGCCAAGACGGCGCCCAACGGTGGACAGCCCCACTCAGAGGATGACAGCAGTGAGGAGGAGCACTCGCACGGTGAGCCCCGCGGCCTAGGGTTAAGCGCGCACCCCCCCCCCCCCCGCCGCGGGCGCGGATGGGGGCGCGGGACGGGGAGGAGGGGAGTTGCCGACCACGGGCGTATTATACTGATGGTTCCTGCCCTGTTGGAATGGAGTCTCTGCCTTGCTTCTCCCCAAAGCCTGGGGCTGCCGGCACGGGGAATCTTGAGGCTGGGCCCCTAGCTGCTGAGGAGGAGATCCTGCCCGCCCGCGCCCTGCCCTCAGTCCTTGAGGGACTAGGGCGACCCTCCCATCCAGATTGAGCCCCTTCATACCTTGCCACCTTGCAGGGGACTGAGGTCTGACTGGGGCAGGGGCTGGAAAGACACCTCCACACCAAGCTGTGAAGCTCATGTGGTGGGGAGGAGCCTTGGATTCCCTGCAGGGCTGTGGTCCAGGTCTAGGGGCAGCCCTCCAACCTCCCCCCACCCCCCAGCCAGAACAAAGGGCTCTGCCTGGTCTGGGCTCTAAAACTAGCCCCTTGTCCTCTGCCCCCCCCCCCCCAGCCCCCTCATAGGCTATGACTAGGCAGGGTCTCTTCCTCTTCCAGTTCCTTCTATGGCTGAGGGTAACTGAGGGGAAAGATGAGGGAAAAGTGAGCCTCCTGGAAGGTGGGGGCCCTGGGTGCTCAGAAAGAACTCCAGGCCAGCCACCTCCCCCGCCCCATCCTCCCATCCTCCCTCCCTCCCTCCCTCCCTGGAGTCCTGACTGCCTCCCCCTGGCTTCACAGACAGCATGATCCGCGTTGGAACCAATTACCAGGCCGTAATTCCGGAGTGCAAGCCTGGTGAGTGGCAGGACAGGCTGCACAGGGAGGGGAGCAGAGGACCCATGGCTTGGCCCTGAGCCCCACCTGGGGGAGCCCTTGGCTGGCGCCCACTGGAAGGTCAGGCCAGGCGGGCAGGCGGGGGTGGGTGGCCCCATGGCATGGTTAGTTTTCCTGCTCTGCCTTCCTGTCTGGGTCTCTGCCCCTCCTCCCTTCTGGGCCTCACCTCATAGGCCCCACTCCTCTGCTGCCCTCTGGCCATGGGTCCAGGCCAGCGCTGCTAGGCTGATCTGAGTGTCTTCCCTCCTCTTCTCTGCCTTTCAGAGAGCCCTGCACGCTACAGCAACAAGGAGCTGAAGGGGATGCTGGTGTGGTCACCCAACCACTGTGTGTCAGATGCCAAGCGTGAGTGGGTGGGACCCTCGGTACACGCATATCCTTGGGAACTGGGGGCTGGGGTTCATGCGAGTCTGCCTTAGAAGTGGGCTGGAGGCTGAGGTATGGGTTCAACTCCTGCCCTGGGGCTCAGGCTCTGGGGTGTACCCCTGTCTAGCGGGGCCTGGGTTAGGAGTTGTAATCCCTCATCCAAGACCTGGCCCAATCCACCCCTGCAGTTGACAAGTACATTGCGATGGCCAAGGAGAAGCATGGCTACAACATTGAGCAGGTGAGTCTTAGCCTCACAAGGATTTGGGATGCAGACCAGACAGTGCTGGGGTGGCTAAGCCCGAGTTGTCCCCTCTCCCGGGCCAGGCACTGGGCATGCTCCTGTGGCATAAGCACGACGTGGAGAAGTCACTGGCCGACCTGGCCAACTTCACCCCGTTTCCTGACGAGTGGACCGTAGAGGACAAGGTGTTGTTTGAACAGGCCTTTGGCTTCCATGGCAAGTGCTTCCAGCGGATCCAGCAGATGGTAAAGCCCTCCACCCCCGCCATCGCTCCTCAGCCCCACCTTTCTGATGAGCCTGCCCGGGGCCCAGACTCTTGGGTGACCCCAGCCTTTGGTGTTGCCCCTCCAGCTGCCCGACAAGCTGATCCCCAGCCTGGTGAAGTATTACTACTCTTGGAAGAAGACCCGCAGCCGGACCAGCGTGATGGACAGACAGGCTCGGCGGCTGGGGGGCCGAAAGGACAAAGAAGAGAGGTGGGGGTCCAGGAGCGAGCCAGTGGGGTGGGAGCGAGTTGAGCTCCTGGGGGGCCCTGCCCTTGCCTCACTCCTTCCCTGGCCCCTGTGTCAGCAGTGATGAGCTTGAGGAGGGACGAGGAGCCGTCAGTGAGGGGGAGCCAGATGCTGGAGACCCCAAGAGAGAGGTGAGGTCCCAGAGCCGGTCTGGCCCACCTGCCTGCCCTCTCCTTGGGCTCTGCACCACTCTTCCTCTCCTTTCTCTGGCAGCCTCTGCCCTCTCGGCCCCTGAATGCCCGGCCGGGCCCTGGGAAGAAGGAGGCCCAGGGATCTCAGTACCGCCACCACCCGCTGAGAACCCGGCGGCGCCCACCCAAGGGCATGTACCTGAGCCCAGAGGGCCTCACTGCCGTGTCAGGAAGCCCAGATCTCGCCAACCTCACGCTTCGAGGCCTTGACTCCCAGCTCATCTCCCTCAAGCGCCAGGTGGGGGCCCAAGAAAAGAAGGGGCCACACAGAGGGAGCAGTCAGCAGCTGGGAATTATGACTGGGGCAGCTGAGGTGTAAGGATGGGGCAGGTGCCAAGCCTGCTTCTGCCCCTGCCCTGCCTTCTAGGCTTCTGGGTAGCTCGGCGTTTTTTCCTGGGCCTTAAAAAAACAAAAAAAACTCACCCTGGCCTGTTTGGCTCAGCGGTTGGAGCGTCGACCTGCGGACCAGAGAGTCCCGGGTTCAGTTCCCACTAGGGGCACATACCAAAAAAAAAACTGGTCTGTGAAAAGGAGTGAAGCACAGTGTCTCCTTCTGAGTGGTTGTGAGGGCGGAATGAGCTAGATGGTGGGTGGCAAAACGCTTTGCTGGGAAGTGGCACTGGTGTCTGCAGTAGAACTCTGGCGAGGGTTGGTACTGACGATCTCCCTGGCATGAAGAGTTTGATATTCCTTCATTTCCCGGCCTTCCCAGGTACAAAGCATGAAGCAGACCAATAGCAGCCTCCGCCAGGCCCTGGAGGGCGGCATTGATCCGCTCCGTCCCCCTGAGGTAAGGCTGCTCTTAGAGTTGGGGTTCTCTCTGGAGGCAGAGCAGAAAGGGGCATTCTGCTGGGAGAGCAGGGCCTCCAACTTTATGTTTTTGAGTATAAGGGATATATATATATTCTTTGCTCTCCAGGCCAACACCAAGTTCAACTCCCGCTGGACCACAGATGAGCAGCTTCTGGCTGTACAAGGTGGGTTGGACTCGGCGGAGGACAGAGGGCCCCAGGAATCTCTCTCCCGCCCTCCAAGGAGCTGGGGCAGAGGGGAGGCATCAGGAAGTAACTAGTTCTGAGGTATTCACCCCGCTGCCCTTTGACTCTTGCAGCCATCCGTAGGTATGGCAAAGACTTTGGCGCTATCGCAGAGGTGATTGGGAACAAGACTCTGACCCAGGTGAAGACCTTCTTTGTGAGCTACCGGCGCCGCTTCAATCTGGAGGAGGTGCTGCAGGAATGGGAGGCTGAGCAGGATGGGGCCCCTGGAGCCCCGGTTCCCATGGAGGAGGCTAGGAGAGGGGCCCCCTTGCCAGCCCCAGCCCTAGAAGAAGATGATGAGGTGAGAAGGGGTGAGAGAAACCCTTCAGAGAAGAGAGGAAAGGAACCGCCTGTGTCCTTTTGGCTGGGCTTAGGGTGTGGCAGAGCCTGATTTCTCACATGTCTCTTTCCTCTCAGGTCCAGATTACATCCGTCTCAACATCTATGCCCCGATCAGTGCCCCCTGCGCCACCCCCTCCTCCACCTCCCACCTCGCTGTCCCAGCCCCCCCCACTGCTGAGGCCACCCTTGCCCACGGCTCCTACCCTGCTTCGCCAGCCACCTCCACTACAGCAGGGCCGTTTCCTCCAGCCCCGGCTGGCCCCGAACCAGCCCCCCCCACCTCTCATCCGCCCTGCCCTGGCCGCCTCCCGCCACAGTGCCCGCCCTGGCCCTCAGCCCCCACCCACCTTGATTGGAGCCCCCCTGGAACCTCCAGCACCCTCACTCTGAGTCCTGAGGCCCTCCACCATTCAGAGGCTCCAGAACACCTTTGCTGGATGTGTTTGGGCACCTCTGGCTTCACCGAAGACAGAAGGGACTAGAGCTCTTGCCAGGTCTTTGGAAGATCCAGAGCTGCTGACCGCCTTGGGCAGAAGACCGACACAGTTCTGACCTTGTTTCTGGCAGCTGAGCCCATCTCTTCTACTCCCCCAGCCAGGGGCTGGGACTCAGGGGCCTTCTGAGCTGGCCTGAGGGTACTTCTCTTCCTGGATGGGACTGGAATGGCTGCCTCCTAGTCTGCAGGGGTTTGGCGGGGTGGCCGGACCCTTTGTGTAGAGGGGGTCGTGATCCGTAGCTTGGGGGGCGGGGGAGAGGACATTTTGGCCTGTTGGCTGTTCTTCCTCTTTCCCTTCTTTTAGCAATAAGTCTGGGGTGAGGTAGGGAGGGGGCTGGAGGGGGAGGTGGGCAGAGAGGTCCCCTGGGGCTTAAGGGACAGCTCTCCCAAGGAGCTCTGAGGGTGCCCACTACGTGGGAAGTGCTGAGGAGCTCGGAGGGTGCCCACTATACTCACCGCCCAAAAGCTTACAGAAAGGAACATATGCAGACGTGGGTTTATTTTTCAATGTTTTTAAAAAATAAATAAAATAAAACCTTCCAAGCTCACTCAGTCCTCTTTCTCTTTAGGTGTAAGGACCCTGGGCTCTGGCTGCCATGAGGGTGGGAGGGAGGGCCGCTGGCCCCAGACAGGAATCCTTTCTCCTGCAAGGGAGGCAGCTGGGCTACATCTTGCCCACAGGGGCCAAGTGCCTGCCCAGTTGGAAGAAAGAGGAGGAGGTAGCTCAGATTCCAAACATTCTCTTTATTACGTGTTTGATCCAGAGGAGAAACTAAGTGCAGGAGTGGGGGACTGAGTGGGGAGGGGCCACCTTGCCTGGGAGCCCCCCAGCCACCACCACCCCCTTTGGGAGCCAAGCCATGCCCTCCCAGCCCCTCGGAGCACCAGGGCTGTTCCACAGGGCAGGAGGGGGGAGGGGAAAGGAGGGAAAGCCCTTGGGCAGAGCCGAGCCCCAAATTGGGCTGGGAGGCAGGACTGAGGTTGGCAAGGCCCCTTCCTGGGACCCAAGGGCTTTATTTGCCATGGAGCCTGGCCTGAAAGTGGGGGTGATGAGTAGGGGTGGAGTCATCATAAATCAAAAAAAAAATAATAAAATAAAATAATAAAATAAAAAATAAAACCCATCACAAAAAAATGTACAACTCAGGTGAGAGTAGGGGCAGCCTCTGTGCAGGACCCCTTCCCCCAATTTCTCAAGAACAGAAACAGCAGAGAAATAAATTAAGGGATGCAGCGGCCGCCACCAGCTAAGCGCCCATAACCAGCCACTCCCGCACTGGCCACGGAGGTTAGCAAGCTGGGAGTCACTTGGCTTATCTGTCCCCCCACCCGGTGGAGAGCAGAGGTTCCCGGCCCTGCTGCCCTAGCCAGCCTCCTGCCAGGTGGCCCTGGGGGCTCTGGGCAGTGTCTCCTGAGAGGAGGGCGACAGTGTCAGTAAGAAAAGGCAAGGCCCAGAGATGAGTGGTGAGGGAAGTCACTGTTAGGGAACTAGCTGGTGCCCAGATTAATGCCAATGACGGGAGCAGGGAGAGGGGAGAGGGAAGAGGGAAGAGGAACGGTGAGCGGGGCCGTGCTTTCAGACAAAGGCTCACCCGCGATGGGAGAACGCCCAGCGTCTCTGTTCTGAGACTAGCAGCCCAGGCGGCCCCCTGGGGGCCCAGGAGCCCATCTGCCCTGCAGTCCCTCCCCTCTCCCAGCCCTAAGGTCAGCCCCGCCTTCTACCCGGGAGGGGGTGGGACAAGATGGCACAGACTTTTGAGGGGGGGGAACAAAAGTCCCCACAGCAGCTTGTGGAAGGAAATGCCCAGCTCTGGGGAAGGGGGGCAAAGGATACAGTGTGGAGGGAGGCCAGAGCCCCACGCCTTGCTGCCAGCCCACCCACCTCAGGGCTGCACAGCACCCCCACCCCAGCCCCTAGCCCCCCAGGCTCCAGCCCGGGGGCCTGAGGTCAGGGGAAGGCCACCTCTGGTGGTTTGCTTGGAGGGGAAGGAGGGGAGGAAAGGGGAGAAGCCCAAAGTGGGCCTGGCGGAGGGCCTGACAGGGAACTCCACCACTCTTGCCTGAGAGTGTTCCAGCCCTGAGCCACCCTCCTGGGAAACCCCACAGATCCAGTCTCGACTGTCCCAATGGGGCAGGGAGGAAAGGTGGCCGCTGGGATTTTTTTTTTCTTTTTTCTTTTTGGTAATAAAAAATTTCTTGGTTTAGGCGAAATACTCTGTGCAACCGCAGTACCGAGGGGGAGCCCTGCCCCGCTACCCCTCCTCCCTTCCTTCACCTCCTGTGGGAAAGAGGGGGGAAGGGGAATATCTGGGCGGGGTAAACGTGGGGGGAAAGAACCATCTTCCATCCCCACAAACATGGAAGAAAAAATTGAGCAGGGCAGGGAGGGAGGTGCCAGCAGGGGAGACACGCCAATCCATCTCTGCAGTCTCGCCCAGGTGGGCTGGAGTGGCGGCCCAGCAGCTAAGTCCAGCAGGCCGCCTCTGTCGCCCCCCCATGCCTGGCAGCCTGTTAAAGCTTCAGCTCGTTGGCTATTTTGGAGGCAATGTTTTTGAAGGCCATGGAGGTGCCCGATATCCGCTTAAAGCGCACCCCGTTGAGAGAGAGCCGTGGCAGTTTGCACACCTCCATCTCCCACTGCACGAAGTCCTCGCGGCCCGGCGCGCCGTGCATGCACAGCAGCATGTACTTCTCGTGCAGCTCGTTCTGGCAGCTGTTCGCGTCCAGCACCTTGCGGATCTCCCGCATCATCTCGTTGGGCTCCATGGAGCTCGTGGTCTTCATGCTCCACGTGAAGCGGAGTGAGCGTGGCTTGGCCTCCCGGAACTCCTCCTTTTCCTTGTCATTACCTCCACCGCCCACCACGTGAGGTCTGCGGAGAGGGCAGAGGCGGCGTCAGCGGGGGCCGAGGCACCCCACCCACGGGGCAGCCACCCTGGCACATGGACCCTGAGACCAGAGAGGAGAGCAGAGGGTGGGTGAGAGGTGTGGGCAGTCCTGCACCTGCGTCTCTAGGCAGAGGCGAGGAGAAGCCAGCCCCTGGGGGCAGGGGTAACAGTTCCAGGATTTCCTTGGAGAGGGAGGGGGAGGGCGGGAATAAAGGGGAACACGTGCTCAGTAGCCCTGAGCTGGACAGAGGAAGCCGGTGAGGCGTAGGCAGGTGACCAGGGCTCCTTCCAGAATACACCAGATCTGAGAAGGGCCCACCCCGGAGCTGGGTGGGTTGTGGGGATTCTCTGAGGAAAAGGGAGGCCTCAGGAGGGCGGCAACAGGGGGCAGGAGGAGAGGAGCAGGAGGCGGCGCAGGGCAGGGCCAGTGCTGGCTCCAGCCCTCTCACCTGAGTGTCTCCACTCGTTCTTTGCTTTCAGGTTCATTCAGGTTCCTCAAAAAACAGAGCGAGGGAGAGTTTAGTGCTGGGACCTCTTGCTCCTTCCACCGCCGCAGACCCAGGTGAGGGCAGTCCAGGGAGGTGCCACCAGGAGGCAGGCGGGACCCAAGCCCAAAGGCCACTTTCCCACCACCTGGCAGGCCAACAGGGCTCTGCGACACCTCACACTGGCAGTTCGACTGTCCCTTTCCAACAGGGAGCCCTGTCCCTCCCCACACTCCCAGAGATGTGTGCTGGGGAGAAGGAGCCTCTGTCTGGGGAAGGAGGAGGGTGTGGAGGTGCAGGCACACGCATGGAGTGCACAGTCACAGCTGGAGGCAGAGTCCCCACTGGCCCACAGCCAGGGCTCCTGCTGTACGTGGGTCTTCTGTACCGGGCCTCAGAACCATAGTCCTCTTGGAGGGAAGGGGCTGGGGGTAAACAGAGGCCTCTCTCAGGAGGCTGAAAGGGCCAAGCTCTGGAACTGCTCTGATATGCCTGGGGATGGGTGAGAAGGAGAAGGGCCCCAGACAAGCACCTCCGCCCCCCCTGCCTGCCAGGCTGCCAGGCCATCCAATTATACAGAAGAGAGGACGAAGGGCAGGGCAGGGCAGACACCTTGCGGGAGTGGGGGAAGAGGTCTGGCCCCGCTGAGCGGCTTCTCCAGCTCCTGGCTGGAAGATGGGTGCCTGGAGCTGGGAAATTGGGGATTGCAGAGGACGGCAGGGGTGAGAGAGAGGGAGAGAGAGCAGCAGCAGCAGCACATGTAAAAGGAACACAAAGACATCACAGACACACAAATGCAGACAAGCACACTTCGAGCTGGGAGCCTGGGCTGTGCAAGGGAAGGAGCCTGGCTGCTCTCTCCAGCCCCACCTGGCTCTTGCCCTGTGGGTGGAGGCGCCCTGCAGGGCAGGCCCCCACTAGGGCCCCATGAGTCAACAGCCAGCCATGCAGTGAAGAGCTGGGTGGGGTTAGGTAGGTGGAAGGGGGATCCCGAAGACCCTGTCTTGGCTGTTTTTCTGTCAGCTGGGGCACCAACGTGCCTGTCAGGTGTTTGAGCACAGGGCCTGGGCTGATCACCTTGAGAAACCAGGGCTCTCAACCTGGCTCTTGGTCTTCAGCTTGGTATTTGGCCCACCCAGGCCTCCAGAGAGGATGAAGAGAGGGCCAGGGGTGATAGCAAAGCCAGGATCCGGCCTAGGAAGGGAGATGCCTGAGTGAAGGGGGATCTCCCATTGTTTTGCAGGGCCCTAGAACATTGCAGCTCCTGGCTCTTTGGAAACAACAGGCCCGATCTGGAACACAGCCCAGAGGAGAGGTGGCTTGGTTTGCCCAGACCCTGCAGGAAGCAGGTGGTGTGCTGGGGTGGGTGTGGGCATAGTTCTGCAGGAGCTGCCAGAAGGGGGTGCTGTGCCCCGCTTGTGAGGCAAAGGCTCCTTGGGTCAGGAGGCTACAGACTGAAGCCCTGGGACCCCAGTGTCCCTGGAGTATTTCCCAAGTGCTACCATCCCAAAGGACAGGGTCAAGAGGTCACAGAGCCCTGAAGTTTCGGGGACCAGAGAAGAAGAAGCCAGGAGACCCAGAACGAGATACCATCCCAGATGCACTTTCGATCTAGGCGGGGAGAACCTCTTCAGAGCGCATGCACAGAAGGGCCAGAAAAAGAAACCCAATGACCAAAGACCAAAACCCAGAGGTGGAGGGTTTGGGGGAGGAGACAATCTTAAAGGGAGAATTCCCTGAGAAGATTCCCCCTTACTTGGGGACAGGCCCATAATCTTCAAAGCTATTTGCCCTGAGTGGGCAAATGTGGCCTCATGCAACTGCCCAATCAGAGCAGTCTTCATCCCTTTAAGATGGCAGAGAGGGCCACATAGCCGTGGTTAGCAAATGGAGGCAAGAGCAAGAGCCAGAAAAGGGGAGTTAGTGACAGAGGCAGGACACAGGACACAGACACATACACACAGCGGGCTCAACGCCTACCTTCTGGCAAACCTGAAAGACAGATTTCTAAAAAAACAAACAAACAAAAAAAAGAAATAAAAAAAAAAAACAAAAAAACAACAAGACGGTATGTGGATAAGCAGGTAGGGAGTGGGCTTCACAGGTTCAAGGGTCACCCCATTTGTAGAAGAGCCGCTCAGCGAGACTAGAGTCCCAGACATGGGATCTGCTCCCGCCCAGCCTGCAGCCCCGCACCTACGTTCCAGGGCTGGACAGGGGCATGGTTTCTGCCTACGCCCGCTGAGCAGGCTGAAGTGCAGGAGGAAGGGCAGGCACGCCTGCTTTCTCCGAGCTTCCTGTTGCTCCCTGAGCTATACTGAGTGAGTGAGGAAGGGACGGGAAGACACAGGGAATACCCCAAGAGGCCGAATTGCTGGATGCACCTCAAGAATCAAAACTGTCCCTTTGGGGTAGTGGGGAGCCAGGTGTGACAAACCTCATGAAGAAAATCCCTACCCTGGTCCCCACAAGAAAATCAGCGCATCAGGCTGCAAGGAAGGAGGCTGCCCTGGGCCCCCCACCAACTGTTACATTTATGGCCTTCACTCCAGCAACCCTGGGCAGAAGAACATGGCTGTGGCAGAGGGGAGTAGCTGCGGCCAGATCTAACCAACTGGGCCGGGGGAAAGGAGGTCAGAGGGGGCAAGACAAGAGACCAGAAAAAAACTCTCCTTGCTGGCCCAGCCTGGCTCAGGCCTCATGACTTTGCAGCTGCATCACCAAATATAAGTTTCCATGGGAACCCAGGAGAAGAGGGGGCTTTTATTTTAGCATCTGAGTTCACACTCTCCTAGAGAGGAGGCGGCATCAGCATTGGCCATCTGCTTGGGCCAGAGAATGAGGGCTATGTATAAGGAGTTGAGGAGACCTGAGGGACGAGAAGGGTCTGGGCACCTGAGGTGCTGACAAGAATCCAATTTCTTAGGCTTCTAGAAACCTCTTCTAACCCCAGGACCCAAGCCCAGTTCCAGGTATCCCTGACCCCACTCCCAGGCAGGTAGGAAGACCTGGACTTACACTTTGCCACCCTAAGGCCCCTACTCACCTTCGTACAAACTTGGAGGTGAATTTGCTGAAAATGCTCCCCGAGGCCCCCCGCCGCCCCTGGCTGTTGCCAGAGGGAGAGGCTGGGGTTACACCGTAGGGCAAATTCTGCTGGTCCCGCACCTGCCGGAGCTGCCCAGCATGGAAGGTGCTTCGACTGGATACACCCCGGGGGAAATTAGTTCGGTCTGGGGCTCCACCACTGCTGCTGATGTTATGGGCGGAGGGGGAAGCGACAGGGACACGCTGGGGGGCTGTGCTGTGGGAAAAGAGACGGGGATGGGGAAAATGTGTCAGGACGCGAGGAACTCATCACCACCAAGCATCTGGAGCCCTGGGGTGGAAACAGGGAAGGAAGATGCTAGGGCAGAGGCAGCCATCACAGAGGACACAGGAGGAAGGGTGTGACCACTGAGGACACTGGTAAGGAGGACATCTAGGTGAGGTGAGAGGGGATGGTTTGGGGGAGGGAGGGAGGCAAGGAGGGATACATGTGTGGAGAGCAGTACAGACTAGAGAGAAGTGGCTCCTTGGGAGCTAGGCAGACTGGAACCTCAAGGGGACAATGTTGACCAACCCTCAAGGATTGAGTCCCTGTGATGCTGACTGTCCCTGGGGTCCTAAGGAAATCCAGGAAGGCTCAGAACAAAAAAGGCTTCCTTCTGGAGCCTCGGGATGGCTTCTGGCATATCTGCTCTGAGGGGAGAACTGGAGGAAAAGAGTGGCATTAAGCTATTTTTTGTTCCTTCCACTTCCTGGCTACAGGGGACAAAGCCATTTCATGTGGCTAGATGACAAGAACAGAGCAGGACCCAGGTGGGAAGAAATTATTGGGGGCAGGGGGTGGGGCAGGTGGAGGGCAGCAGGTGCACCAGCTGCCCCAGCACACTTGCCTGGGCCGCGGCACCTCACAGTTACTGTCCGTGGGGGGCAGCCCAGTGGCCTTGTTGGGGTGCACGGAGGCCGACATGGATTTCTGGTGCTGGCGGGGTCGGGCCGCAGAGACTGCGGCAGAAGCAGAAGCCGTGGAGGCCCGGGACCCTGGCATGGTTAGGCTAGGAGACAAAAGCAGCGGAGAGGGCTGGGTTAGGGGTGGGTGGGGGCAGGAGGCTAGGGTTAGGAAGCAAGGGCAGAGCAGGAAGGGCCAGAGCTGAGAGCTCAGCAGGATGCAGGTCAGCCCTAAGTGGGGGGAGGCAGCAGCAGCAGCAGCAGCAGCAGGGACACTAGTCAGAGCTGAGGAAGGCAGAGCTGGGAAGTGGAGGGCAGGGTGAGGAAGGTGAGGTGGGCCAGGGCCTGGGGGAGGAAACCAAAAGTGCAGGAAAGACAACAGGAGGCAACTGCCTTCAAGCTGCACTGGTCTCCTAGGAATTCTAAGAACAAGGATGTTTCCTCACCAGAAAGAGCAGGGTGTTGCTAAGGGAATTTTCATTAAGCTCAGAAGAGGCGGAGCCAGAAATGCAACACAATAAGAGATGCTGATGGTCAAGGATCTTGGAGCTCTGCTCTCATAGGCACAGCTGGAACCACCTTCAGTGTGCAGACCCCTCAGATGGGCATCTCCAATCTGCCCTGCCCTGAGCCTGGGGCCCTAGAACAAAGCCTCAGCACCGATGCCTAGAGGAGCGGGGCTGCTATGCCCTGGCTGCAGTCCAGAAGCGAGAAGGCAGCCGAGATGACCAGAGTCACACTTTGTACACCGCTAGGAGTGGTTTCAGGAGCACAGGGAAAAGGAGATGGGGTGGGGTGGGGGAGTGGAGGGCAGGGAAGAGGCTGGAGTGTGGAAAGCTAGACTGGACAGAGCCAGGAAGGAACTCCGGGGAGCAGGGAAGGAAGTGGCGCTGCTGACAGATGTCACTGCTGTAAGAGGTGGTTCGTGGGGAGCGTGTCAGGCAGGGCCCAGGCCTGCTCACCTGTCTTTGCCATTCTGGATGGAGGCCTGGCCAAGACTGGCCCTCTCCAAAAGTGGGGAATTCCTGCTTCGATTTGTGCTGGTGGAGAGGATGCTGTTCTGTGGGGAATAGAGAACAAGGCTGGGTCACAGAAAGCCAGAGCGTTTTACCGGCAGGATCAGAGCACCTGCTTTCCCTCCACTTTCCACCAAGAGCAGGCACAGGTAGGGGAAAATAGTTTTGCTTTTCCTCTGGGGGTGAGGCTTTGTACAGTATGCAAAAGTGGTCCTGGAGGAAAGGTCAGGTAGGGAGCCAAGGGAGTGGGTCTGGACTAAGCTGCCTGGAGAGGATAGGCAGGAGGGTGATGGGGAGGAGGGCACAGCGTAGCTCACCGTGGAGGGTGTGGGGGTGGTCTTCTTCCTCTCTAGGCCAGGCAGGGGGCTGGCAGGCACTTTGGCTGTGCTGCTGGTCTTCCGCCCTGACTCCCGGTCCTCCTCAGGTCGCTTATTTTCTGCGTTGTTACTCTGAGTCTTCTTAGAATAGGAATTTGAGGTGGGAATGGCAGGACCAGCTGCTAGGCCAGAGTGATAATGGGAATAGGTAAGGACAGGGCCCATGGAGTGCCCAACGTCATGCACGGTGCTCTCCTAGTCTTGCCAGCAATCCAGCAAACACTACTTCACAGAGGCTGATGAATGGGACCTGCCCATGGCCATGCTACTAATAAGTGGCTGAAAAAGGGAGTAAAACTCAGCTGTGTCATCCAAAGCCTCCAGAACCTGTGACCTCTCAGCAAAGGGGTGAATCCCTCACCTGCAACTTCCAAAAGCACTCACCCTGGTCACTGAAGCGCCGCTGCTTGGGGTTGGCCGAGACACTGCGCTGTACCTTGTGGGAGGGGGAAGGAGCACTGCTATTGGTCATATCAGCTGAAGGCCGGGGCTTCAAGGTGATGGTATCACCCTCCAGCTGCAAGAAAAGAAAAGGGAGGCAGAAGTCAGGGAGGGATCCACAAATCCACCCCCGGGCTCCTTTGACCAGGTCCTGCAAGACCAGTGTGCAACTAAACTCTTGAGGAAACACGTACCCAACACAGACCCTATAAAAGAGAGAGAGAGAGACCACTTCCCACCCTCAGCCAGGGATACACATGCCCACAGGAATGAAGATCCACACAGAGACCTCTTGTAAACCTCCTGAGCAGGGTAAGGCAAGAACCAAGAGAGGGAGCCCAACACCACCAGGGGGAGAGCAGAATAGAGAGGCCATGAGTAAACACCAGGACACACAGATGGAGACCAAGACCCCACCCACAGACAGCTATGGACTCAGACATAAGACATGATGACCCAGACGAGCAGAACACTCACCAAGCCTCCAAATGCACAGATGAGAATGGACACACATGCACACAACTACACATACTGAGACACAAGCACCAGGTAGCAGCAGCAGCACACAGACTTGAGACTCATAAGAAAAACACATACCCACAGACCCAGAGATGTACACTTCCCTGAACAGAGAGAGACAAACACAGGGACATAAAATTTCTAGATCAATACAGAACTGACCTAGCCAGACTGACTTAGACCCAGTATAACCAACAAAGACCGAGCCATATACTCACCTATATGGAAACCCAGACCCAGGCCCAGACCCCATCAGCTTCCCTATTTATTCACTGAAGGAGATCAGTGAAAGCAAAGACCAGGGGACCTTGGCCACTAGAGCCGAAGCTTAAAATTCATCAGCAGAGACAGCACACCTCAGAGATGAACTGTCCCCAACGGGGTAGAAAAGCACGGGGTTCCACTGCCAGCAGGGCTGGCCAGACCGGGGAATGGAGCAGGGGCACACACCTCGGAGCTCTTGTAGCCGAGAAGCAGATAGGTGGCCATCACCTCGTTGTACCTCTGGCCCACCAGAGAGTCCTGGATCTCTTCTCGTGTGTAACCCATGGACACCATCAACTCTGCACAGGGGGACATATAGTTAAGGCTGGTCCCGAGTCCTAGGCAGGCTCAACCTCACGGGCCAGCCCAGCCTCACCTGTCCGCCGGGGGTCCTTGTAGTCAGGGAGTGGCTCCACATAAGGCTTTAACTCATCATCTTCATGACCCACATTCATCCATCGATCTTTCATGATTTGCTGAGGAACAAAGCGAAGGGGAAGGGCAGAGAGGAAGGAGACTCAGCTTGAAGGTTTCCTTGGGAACCCGGGACCTTCCGGCCAGCTGGGCTCTCAGCTGCTCACCTCTAAAGTGCCTCTCTTGCTGGGATTGAGAATGAGAAATTTCTTAAGCAGGTTTTCACAGTCGGTGGACATGTAGAACGGAATACGATACTTTCCCCTCAGTACCCGCTCCCGCAGTTCCTGCAGGAGGGAAATTGAAATCATCCCAAAGCCAAGGGAAGAAACCTAAGATCCAGGCTCCTGAGAGCTTAACACTGGTCAGGAAGATATAAATGAAGTATGGTAGGAGGCTGAGATCCAGAAACACGGGCCCTTCCCAGAGAGGTGGTGAAGTCAAATACCCAGAGTCCTCTGGCCTGACCAGCCTGAGGCCTGCAATCCTGAGTGCTTTGGGGGATGAATGGACACACAACTGATCCCATCTCTCCAGAAAAGAACTGAGGTTACTACACTGGGTGCAGAAGACCTTTAACTGCTACCTTTTGCAAGCCCTTCTGTGAAGCTCTGTTGTGGGAGAAATGTAGAGAGGTGGGTGGCAAAGGTGAGAGGTCAGGGGTAAGATCAGAGGCTGAGAGAGGAAATGAGAATAAAATGATCTCAGCCTGTGCTTCACTCCACCTTGAGGTTCTGTCCATCAAAAGGCAGGGATCCGCTGACCAGTGTGTACAGGATGACTCCCAGACTCCACACATCCACCTCGGGTCCGTCATACTTTTTGCCCTGGAAGAGCTCTGGGGCAGCATAAGGGGGACTGCCACAGAAGGTATCCAACTTGTTCCCAAAGGTGAACTCGTTGCTGAATCCAAAGTCTGCAATCTTGATGTTCATATCAGCATCCAAGAGCAGGTTTTCTGCCTGGGAGGTAAGATGGAAAACATCAGGGAACCAAGCGGACCATCCTAAGGCATTGGACAGGAAGTAGCTGAGGGGAATGGGAAAACAAACAGGAAGGCATCTCCAGTCTTAGAACTTTCTCTACCAACTTCAGGGCAGGCCTTCAATTAGCATGAACAGGCTGAGATGGAGGAGGGCAGCACAGGCCACTCCTCACACAGGGAGCCATGTGAGAGCTGGGATCTGAAGGCTCCTGTGTCAGGCCCCAGTTCATCACAGTCATGTCTGCAAGGACTCGGGGGCCAGGAGACCCATAGGCAGTCTCACATTCTAACATCTCAGTGTGTGCGCACATCTGCAAAGCAGCTGTGCTGCAGAGGTGAGGACAGTCAACACTCTCCCCTCAGTCGGCCACCAGCAAAGTCTGGAGCGCTCCAGCCGCCTGGCAGCACTGGGGGGTGATGGCCGAGAGCCTCTGCCCACTGGCTGGAACAGGAGGATCCTGAGTCCAGTTGTAAGGCCTACATTAGAAGCAGCCCTCGGGGCTTCCTCATCGTCTCCCAAGTATTGAAGGCTGGTGTTTCCTTGAATACTCAAGCCTGATGGTTACGTCACGGTGAATGGAGGGTGCACAACCTGGCCCTGACTCAGAGGTGCAGGGGGAGAGCAGGCCTACCTTTAAGTCTCTGTGAACAATGAACTTCTGGTGGCAGTACTGCACAGCAGACACTATCTGAAAGGAAGGAAGAAGGGTTAGCCCAAAGCCACCTGGGGTAGGGCACAGGGGCTGGCAGAGCTATGACCCCAGGACCTTGTTCTAAGCTGACACATAGATAACAAAGCCTGAAGGACCCTTAAAAAGCCCCTTACAGAAAGGCAGTCCTTTCCTGTAGGCCAGACCCCAAAAGGCCAAGGTCAGACCCATCCTCCAGGGGGAGTCACACCCACCTGACGGAATTTGGCTCGAGCCTCTTTTTCTTTCATCCTGCCATGAGCCACTAGGTAATCAAACACCTCTCCTGCAAGAGAGAGGCACAAGTCTAGGTCAGAGCTGGCTGTGGTGAGGTCTTGGGCCCACGGCAGGAGGAGGCAGTTCCATACCTACCTCCACTGGCGTACTCCATGACAAGGTAGAGAGTTTTTTCAGTCTCGATCACTTCAAATAATTTAACTACAAGAGAAAAGGCCAAGCCATGAGTCAAAAATGTAGGAGGGGCCACACATCGAGCCCCAACATGTACAGGAGCATCCTAGGGATGAAAGTCCCCCTTTCACACTCCCTCTTCCCAAAGACAAGTCCCTCTCAGAGAGGCCACACTACTGAGGACAGTCCGTGTGCCAGAGGCAGAGGCACCCTGAAGACGGCAGCCTCGGAAGACAGCGCCTAGGGGAGGAGGGCCATGGCTGGGCAGCAGAGCCCTGATGTGGGGGAAAAGAACAGAATGACAATGGTTCTCACCTATGTTGGGATGATTCAAAACCTTCATTATTCTTACTTCCCGGAATAGCTGAAAAATAAAATACTAGGGGTCACGCTTGCTCAGCTTGCTCTCCTCAGGTCCCCTCCAACAGTCACTGCTAGGATTCTTTTTCCAAAAAAGAAAATGAGCAAAGAAAAGAAACAGGGCAGTTGTCTGCATCATCCATGCCCACCCCTGATGGCTGAGAAGTAGGTGAGGGAGGAGGAGGACAGGAAGGGTCAGTGGCTTGCACCCTGAGGTTCAGCACCTGGGTAAGCCGGCTGCACCTCTGCTGTACTCAACCCAAATCCTGCCCCCGTGCAGCAGATGGATTTTGGCTGCGTGCCTCTGAAGGAGGGATTGTGAACCGTGTGCATGAATATTCAATACTAAAGTTCAGTGACAAAAAAGACTCCAGGCTGGTCTGTGTGAAGGGTGGGGGAGTGCTAAAGGGGTCCCATCACCTGACTTACACAAGTACCAGGGCTCTGCACTAGTGAGCAGGCCTTTCTCTCTTGGGCCTGTGGGGTGGGGACAAAAGAAGCCATATATATAGCTGGTGCCAATTTTAATCAAATCCACCTCCACAGATTCATGCTCTCTTTGTGAAACAAAATCAGGGACTCCAAACCATGCATTTCCATAAAGAAAGATGACAGAAGAAATGAACTCTATTCTCTTTGCGGGACCCAGAGAACTGGACGTGGGGTTTTTGTGACTTCCTGGCCTCACCATTTGCACAAAGAGCAAAACTGGTTTTCTTGGGGTGGAGGGTGGGTGAGGTCTGCATTATAGTTTATGAAATAAAGTGAACACATTTTTTTTCCTTTAATGAAAGCCCAGCACTTTTGTGAGCTGGAAAGAAGTCGAGACAGGCTATTCATTCTTCAGGAACCTGATTCTGATCCTGGCTCCCTTTTCTTGTTAGAGCCCAGGTTTCTCTTGCTTTCTTCCCTGGTCCAGTAGTTGTCTTGGATGAAGCAAAAAAAATCCTGGACCCCACCTCAGGGGCAGTGATGGGAAGCAGCACTAAAACGGGGCCCAGAGGCAGCTGCCAGGGTTCTTTCTCTGAGGGTGAGCACCTGGCCTGGAAGGGCATTCTCCTGGGAGAGCATGGAGTTTTCTGGGCTTGTCTAGAACTCTGAGGGACTAGCTTCTTCAGTGTTCGTCCTTTAGGGATCACTGCTGGGATAACATTTAAAGAGAGTAATTTGGCCAGAATCTGACTGGCCTTGGTAACAGAGGACATAAAAAGGCTCTTAAAATGGCTACATTTGTCTGGTAGAAAAAGAGAGGTGGGAAATAAGATGGCCGGGCAGACTCTGGCAGTCACGGTGACAGCAGACAGGACTGCTCCAAAGACCAAATGGCTCACGCCAAGCTGGCTTCTACTCTGTGGGGTCTGAGCCAACATGTCAAGAGTAGCCCTCTTTCCCTTCCTTCTGAAAAGCGCTAAGCAGGGAAGTCCTAGTGATGACAGCAATGTTTCCTCTGAACCAAAGAACCTTGAGGGGATCCCACGGGTAACAAAAAATAGAAAACACTTTGGTTTTGGTTGTCAGCATGTCAGGGCACCTCAACCCACACACTCTTAATTCCGAGAGCATCTCTCTCAATAACAGCCCCAGCTCCTAGTCCCAAGCCTCCCAGTGTCGCTGCAGCTGACACTGTGTGTTCATGAAAGAACTCCAACCTGCCATGTGATGAAAAGTACCAGGTTAATCCAGGTGAGAAACTGGAACCAGGGTCAGCTGGAGTATGAGGACACAAAGGAATCTGACTAGACCTGAATAGGGCAGCCAGTTTTGGAAGCCAGATGGGCAATTTCGTCCTTCTCTTCACTGCCGGAGCCCGGGATGCAAGGACAGGGCAGTTTCCAGCTCCACCACAACCAGTCACTAGCAAGCTGCCCCTCCTGCAAAGGAAAGTCTCCTTTTCTGCCTCCTACTAGCTTCTCATGGTTTCTTGAGCAGGGGGTATGTGTTCCCACCTGCAGGATGTCCCCAACCTGCTAAGTGAGACCTTAGTTTTCCACTGTAAGTCAAGGAGGGAAGGATAAGTCCAACTTTGTCTAACCAAGACTACATGCACATGACCCTGTAGGACTTTTAGCCAACAGGAACCTAGAATGAGAAGGAAAACTAGGAGTACTTGTCCTTGGTATGCACTCACTGTCACAGGTGTGAAACAAGCTTAGCTTCTAAATCCCGTGTTCAATACCCATTCTCTAATGCAGCTGGCATAGAATTCAGTGGCAGGTTCCTGCCTCCTCTTACCCCTGTACCTCCAGAGTGACCCACCTTCCATCCTTCCAGATCTTGGAATGTGTTTCTAGTAATGCCCACAAACGTGTTTTTGCATAGGGCTGGCCAAAGGCCAAAAGATAACAAGATGCAGGAAGTAGGTCAGATAGGTAGGCCAAGGGGCTGGAAAGGGGCAGAAAGACTTCTACAGAGCCAGGGCCTGTGGCCAGGAAGGCCAATCAGGAGTAGTCAACACGGGATCCAGCCAAAGCCCTACAGGTAGTAAAGCCATGGAGAGGGATACTGGAGACAGTCAAATGACCAGAGTTTCAACTAGGGATTCAAGAGAAGATCCAAATGATCTACTGACCCCTGAAGAGAGGGTTAGAAAGGGAGGTGTGTATGCTTACTTTCTGGAGGCTGGAGGAGTTCAGTTGAGTCTTGTCAATGATCTTCACAGCTACCTGAACATGAAACAAAAAGCCCAAGATCACTTCTTTGACCAAGCTAAACCCAGGACTCGAATCTACCGCCTCCTTTTTATTTCTACTTCCTTTTCACCCCACTCCTGTTGGTTCAGATCACATTTCTGTCTGGTAAACAAGAGGTTGGCTGTGGTTGAGTCCCACCACTACCTACGGGGGTGCCAACAGTTGGGAGGTGCTGCCATGTTCCCCACCCCAGCGCTTACCTCTTTCCCAGTCAGGATATGCCGAGCCAGCTTCACCTTGGCGAAGTTCCCCTTGCCAATAGTCTTGAGGAGTCGATAGTTGCCAATATGGGGTTGCTCATCAGCAGAGGTGGCTGAGTTGCGGCCCCGCAGCATGTTGGACTTACTGCTGGGCTTGGAGTCGAGGTGTCCCAAGGTGGGCTGCAGGGGAGGAACACGTACATCTGTAAGCACGCTGCCCTTCTAGTTGCCCACATGTGCCCTGTCACCTGTTCACACTGTGAGAATGCTGCATCTCAAAGGCAGGAACAACACCGTCAGAACTACTTCAGCGTCCTCACTGCCACCCAGCACTTTACATTTACCTTTATTATTTCTCACTTTGCACTGATCTGTGGTCTATCCGGATGGCATGAATGCTCGAGAAGAAGACTATTTACTAACTGTTACATCTCAGCAACTAGACAGACTGGATTATGGTAGATGCTCAATGAATTCTTTTTTTTTTCTTTTTTCTTTTTTTTAATTTTTTTTATCCTCACCCGAGGACATTTTTCGATATTTTGTTCAGATAGAGTGAGTGGGAGAGAGAGAGAGAGAAACATCGACGTGAAAGCGACACATTGAGTGGTTGCCACCCACACGACCCAACCAGGGCTGGGGACAAACTGCAACCAAGGTATGTGCCCTTAGCAGGAACCGAACCCGGGTCTCTCCGGACCACAGGCCGACGCTCTAACCGCTGAGCCAAACCGGCCAGGACTGCTCAATGAATTCTTTACAATGAATGACTGAATGACAGTCTGAGCAAGGTAACGGCCTGCCCTTCTTAGACACTCCATCGCTCAAATAAGGGTATGAGGAAGCAGAAATAACAACAATGGCACTGAACAGGTATATAAACATAATGCAAAATGTGTATGCTCCAGATGGAAACGTACGAAGACTTGTACATTCCTCAAAGGGCTGTGACCCAGTAATTCCACTCATAGGTAACACACCCAAGAGAAATGGAAATGTATGTCCACACAAAAACTTGTATATGCATGTTCATTCAAAATCTCCCATATTCATAATAGCCAGAAAGTGGAAACAATACAATGTCCATCAACTGGTAAACAGGTAAACAAACTGTGGACTATCCACACAGCACAAAATTCACCGTCAATTTTAAAAAATATTCTG
The DNA here is from genome assembly GCF_014108415.1 of Molossus molossus. Classification (NCBI taxonomy): domain Eukaryota; kingdom Metazoa; phylum Chordata; class Mammalia; order Chiroptera; family Molossidae; genus Molossus; species Molossus molossus. Next base: position 90,007,961 of record NW_023425348.1, on the reverse strand, counting down.
ACACATGCAACAATGCAAATGGACTTTGAAAGCATGATGCTAAGTGAACGAAGCCAGTAGCAAAGGCCCACATATTGTATGACTGCATTTCGATGAAACGTCCAGAAGAGGAGAATCTATGGATTCAGACAGATTCTTCAAGAACTAAGGAGGGCAGAGGAGGGTGAGGAGATTGTGGTGATATAAAGCTCTGTGAATTTACTAAAAGATACCTAATTGGTATACTGTATGGTATGTGAACTGTATCTCAGTGAACTGTTATGAGTGTGGTCTAAGTCTGGTCGAGAGCCCTGATATACCTCGCAAAGAACACCTGGCGCCATTACTTAAGCACACTGGGGCAGAGCCGGCTGCCAGAGCCTCATCCCAGAACCACCCACAGCTGCCTTGGAAAATCCAAGGAGACAGTTTGGAGGGGAGCAGGGTGACCAGAAGAGTGTGAGTAAAAGTTCTTCCTTTCACAGCCCCTTCTGGCTGTAAGTGAAGCAACCCACAAAAACCACAGAGGAAAGGAATGACTTGCTACCACCAAGGAACTGTCCAGGGTTCCTGAGCTTCCCCAACCAGATGCTTTTCAGGCAGAAAAACAGTAAGAACACAAAGTGAGTATCTGCTACTGATAGCAGTTTCCCCCTTCTTCACGGTGTCAGTGGAGGGCTTTCCTTTCACTCTGCATAGCAGCTGCTGGCTTGTTTGGGGTGAGTGGCTTGACTCAGATCCCAGAAGCTCATAGGGTCGAACCTTCGAGGAGAAAAGATCTCATGTGCGTGGTAGGCTCTGAAAGGGGAGTCCCTGACATCTCACCAGAGTCCCTTTTAACCTCCTTGGCCTTTCAGAGAGTGTTATCTCTTCTGCAAATCAAAGTCCCCAAAGCCTTTGCTGTCTGTCCACTACCGCCTATAAAGCTCCCTTGCCCTCTGGTGTACAGATATCCCAAAGCTCACCTAAGCCTGGTTGGTCCTCCTTTTTTTTTTTTTTTTTACATCCTTACCCGAGGACATTTTTCCATTTTTTGTACAGATAGAGTGGGAGGGAGAGAGAGGAAGAGACAGAGAGAGAGAAACATCGACGTGAAGGGACACATCGAGTGGCTGCCACCGCACGACCAACCAGGGCCGGGGACAAACTGCAACCGAAGTACGTGCCCTTAGTGGGAACCGAACCCGGGTTTCTCCGGACCGCAGGCTGATGCTCTAACCGCTGGGCCAAACCGGCCAGGGCGCCTGGTTGGTCCTCAAACAGCATTTGGTAGTCCAGTAGATTTTCAAATACTTGTTTTGTTCCCTCCAAAAGGAACTCTCCAGTTCATACCCTTTGGAGAGAAGGACATTTCTAGGCCCCCGATGGTACTTGCTCTGTCTGCCAAAGGACACTGCAAGTCCCATCCCTCAGAGTCCTGAAGGCCTCACCTCCACAGCTTGCTTCTCAGCTCCACTGCCCTGTGGGTGCTGCTAGACTGCCTACGAGGGCCCTTCCTTCTGCCCCAACTCCCTGAGACAAAAATGGGCAAAAACGTTTCCTTGGCAATCTCTAATTCACCTCCTGAGTTTGTCACTCTGCTCTGCCCATACCTCCTGGTGTTTCTGGTGCCCAGGGGCTGGTCTGGGTGGCTTAGCAGAACAGCATTCCCTACAAGGCTCAGCTGCATGCTGGACTTCAAGCAACAACTACAAGAGGGGCTTAAGAGTATAGGTGCCAGCCCGGCCGGCGTGGCTCAGTGGCTGAGCATCGACCCATACACCAAGAAGTCGCCGATTTAATTCCCGGTCAGGGCACATGCCCAGGTTATGGGCCCAATCGGGGGCATGCAGGAGGCGGCCTATCGATGTTCTTTCTCATCAGTGTTTCTACCTCTCTACCCCTCTCCCTTACTCTCTCTCTAAAATCAATAAAGAAAAAAAAAAAAGCCCTGGCCGGTTTGGCTCAGAGGTTAAAGCATCGGCACGCAGGCGGGGGGGCTGGGGGGGAGAGTATAGGTGCCAGAGACAAATTGCCTGAGTCCAAATTCTAAATCAGCCACTTCACATAAGTTAACTTTATTGTTACCAACACCATCCTTAAGAGGAAGAAGAGATTATTACAAAGTGGGAAGGAAATCACCCAAAAGATGAATGGTGTGGGGTGACCCCACACATCTGTGCCAGGAGATGGTCTGGTAGATGTCGAGGAGCTCTGTCCAATAGAACTCACCCCCCACCCGCCACATACGAACATTAGCTTCCTTATCTGTGAAGTGGCAATAAAACCTTCTCTACCTCACATCAGGTAGGTGAGAGAATATACATAAAATGCTTTATTCAACAATCAGCAAAGAGCAACTATTATTATTTTTAGTTCTCAAATACTACTGTCCACAAAGCCAGAAGTCGTCTTGTCAACAAGACTTCCTCATCTAAGTCGAGTCCTCCTGAGCCGGCTGCAGCCCAGCCGGAAGCTGCAAAGAGATGCTATGGCTCGTCCCACTGGAGAGAGGTTCAGGCTGAGCACCAGTCGCCCTCCCCTCCAGCTCCTGCTGCCGGCCTACACCAGCTCCCCTACTCTTCCGAGGAGGGGACTGGACAGGGCAGCTGGGAAGGGCTGGTTCCAAGCTGGGTATCCAGGATGACAAAAGAGTGAAGATTCTGCTTGTCTAGGACCCAGAAAAGCAGAGAGTACTGGCGTGTGCTTGTTGATCCCATGCCCCAAAAGTTACCCACTCCCCTTTCAACTCTCAGGAGTCAAAGTGTAGTTGTCTCACCCCCTTGGCCTCTTGTAAGCTGTACTGTTTCCCACAGCAGGGATGCGGAACAGGATGAGGAAGCCCACGAGGAGAAGTCCAGAAAGGAGAAAAGTCTCCTGTAGAAAATGTTTCCCGGACACGGGCCCCTCGTGAGGAGGCTTCCAGGAAGGCCAGAGAGGACCTAAGAGAGTCCCTCCTATGGCTCTGACGAGGCCCATTCAGCCTGGATCCAGATCTTACCAACAGGGTGGAGGGTTGAGGACTAGCTGCCTTTGTGGGTCAACTAAACAGAATCTAGCTAAGGCCACACTCTCCCTCCACCTCTCTCTATCCTCCTTGCTTACAGTTAAGACATGGACACCAGACATTCCTAAAACTTTGGCTGACATCACACCCCAGGCCGGCCCCAATGGTCTGAGGAAGTGTGCTAAAAGCAGACCCCATGGTGCTCAGGCAGCCTTCAGAAAGAACAAGGGGGTCACCCTTTGAGGCAGTACTTGGAACCAAATGGTAGACCACGCAGGTTACTAGGCAGACCTGGTTCAGAAGTAGGGCTTCAACAGCTTCAGGGTCCTCGACAGAGAGAAGACAACATAGGACATGGGAATAAAAGGAAAAGAACCTTCCATCCAGTGGGTCCTTCAACCTGGGATGTTATAACTTGGCCTAGGCGGCTGCCAGGCTTGCCCAGAAGACAGCCTCCACCCGAGAGGCCCAATGCTGACTCAGGTAGGCAGGGCCCCTTCCCTAAGGCTCCTACCACCAGTTCTTCTCCAGAAAAGCTCCGCTTTGGGGCTCTGCATTCAAGTATCCTGAGGCTTCCCCAGGGCTGGGAAGAGGCCAAACTGGGAGGGGTGACAAGCAGGCACTCCCTGGCCAGGGGCACAGTAAGCCTAGACACTGGAGTAGAAGGAAAAGTGTCCCTTGGGCACTAGCCCTGGGCGACCACCCAATCCCAGTCTCCCCACTGTAGTACCGGAGAGCCCTTCCTCACTCCGGTGAGTCTGCTGACTCGATCTAAAGGAGACTTCTCTTGGTGGTGGATCTTCCTTTCCCAGCCAATGCCTCTTCACCCTTCCCATGAATTTTACTACCCTGTGCTAGGCCTGGCTCCATGTAATAATTCTTTAAAGATCTTGTGTTTGGGTGGGAGGGGAAGCAGAGAAAAGGGCAATCCCAGAGCAAAAAAAAAAAGGGGAAACATACCCGGCTGGAGAAAGGGACAGGGACTACCAGCAACGTCCATTCAGCAGAGCCACAGCAGAACCTGTCAGGCAGCGAGGGCAAAGTACAGAGGCCGGGAAGAGCCAGGCCCAGGGCGGGGGCTGCTCCGCCAGCCACCCTTACTCAGCCGAAGCAGGCGACACCTTCCACCACCTCCTCAGTGAAAAGGAACGAAGCAGCCAGGCCCAGCGGCTCCTGCCTGGGAACCTGGACTGTGTCGCAACCGAAACCACCACTAGCAGAGAGACCAGGCTTGGCAAGGAGAGCACTGGGGACAGAGCCGGCAGCTTCTTGCAGCCCAGGGCCAGGTAGCCAGGAAATACATGCATTCAGGACACACTACACCAGGAGCAAGGTGGGAGGAAAGGGGCAGGAGGAGAACAGGAAGGGAGGGAGACTGAGAGAGAAAGAGGCGGGTTTAGATCAACTTCCTTCTCCCTTCCCCTCCCCCTCCCCGGAAGTGGGCTGCCCCACCCTCCCCAAGGTGCTTTGCTGGGTAACAGCTGGAACAGGGTGAGGAGGAGACTCACTCCAGCCTGGGCTGTCATAAAGTCCTTATCTCACCTGCAGCAGGTGGGACCTGGGAAAGGGCTAAAATCATTGGCAGGGCGGAGAGGAGTGTATGTGAATCAGACATGCTGACCCAGAGAGGGGCAAGACCAGCAAACCACCCACCAAGAACAAGTGTGGGAGCAGGTAGGCAGAAACCAGTCATCCGACAGTGGCAGATGAACCCCCTAGTCCACAAAAAGTAGTGTTTCACCTTAAAAAAATGCATATCCGACTTACATACAAAATATTTTGGACATAATCTCAGGAGGTCTGAGGATCCAGTGAAGCCCCTCTTAGAGGCCTGTGGGTTCTAGATTAAGAACCTTTGTCACTGATAGAGAACGAGATGTTTAATCCTACATTTTGCCCAAAGGCTGGAGAACAAAATATCCTTAGGTTCCCGCCCACCTCCAGTGTCTATCACTCTTCACCCCCCAACAACGCTGCTCTCTTTAGATACTCTGAGGGTCAGGGGCAGCAGAGGCAGCCATTCCTCACACCTTGCTCCTGCAAAGCCCCAGCTGACCTTGTCTGTGCTCTGTGCTCTGGTCCTGGCCTTTCTTCTGGCTCCTGATCTACTTCCCATTCATTCCACTACACTAGGGTAGGATTTTTCCCATGAAGCAACTCTTTAAAGATCCCATGCTGGCAGGCCATAGTCCGTCCCAGGAAAGGGCAAAGCCTCCTCTATACCCTCCCAGCACCTGAGCAGACACCTGGAGCTCATACCATTTCAGTTTGCCTTATGTAAGAAATTAGATATTTCTCATACCACCATCTGCCAGCATGTACTGCCTGTGTTCTCCACACGGGCCGACGAGGCAGGTAGGACCAGGTAGGACCCTTGTTTTGCAGATAAGAAATCGAAGCATAGGGTGAAGAGACTTGCCCAAGGCCCCATGCAGAGCTAGGACCAGGGCCCAGGGCTTTTGTGGTCACTTAAGTACTCTATTGTCCCCTTTGCCAGGTCATCAGCCCTTCCTGATGCCTAATCTGCTCTTACTTGCCCCAAAAGAAGGTAAGTATCTGGCTCTTCCTCAGCCTACAAGATGGGTAAAGATGTGAGACGCAGGAAAGGTACCTGGGACCACAGGAATGCCGACGCCCGCTCCGTAGTGGAGGGCTGTTTTAAAGGCCTACCCAGGAGGTCCCATAGCAATCCTTCCTCTCACTCCTTCCCAAAGTGGGCCTTCACCTCAGAGGAAGAGGTCAGGGTTTATTTTGGACCCTGGGCTCAGGCTAGCCTGGGACCACCTACCCCTTTACTCAGTCAGAGTAGGATCAAAGGGCTTTATTTTTCTAGTCTCTAGGGCTTTGGAGTGCGCCTGAAAGATTGTTTCCTCAATCCTATTTGCGGGAGGCGGTAAGGGGTTTTCTACACTGAGGAAGTACCAAGCACTGACCTCAAAGAGAGGCTGGGAAAGATGGGGTAGGCTTGACCTGCAAGTCACATGGCCCTGGCAAGTTACTAGTTCTTTAATTCTTCCTTCTTCACTGCATCCAAGACCTTTCTTTGCATCCTTTGATCCTGAGTAACTGTCACTCTCAACTGCCAAGAGGCAATAAATCAGTAGAGCATTCTGGGTAGGAGAGACCTTGTAAAGCTGTGGTAGGCACTGACCAGTGGAGAGGCTGGGTGCAACCCCCACACCCCTGAAATTAGCTATGATGGCTCCACCTGGGGGATTCCCCCTCACCCCTTCCTTAAGATCCTGTTGCAGAGAGGAGGTGAAGCTGTATCAAACTGTCAAAGGGCTACTCCTTTTTTCCAGCCAGAGTAGGTGCCTCCCTGACAAAAGGAGACATGCAGAGCCTGAAACTGAAGCACAAAGTCAAAAGCAAGGGCAAGGTCTCCCTTTAGCTCTCTGGGCTACAAGCCTCTGCCCACGGCAGGGCGATCAGCACTGCAGCCTGGGCCATGAGGGGAGCAGCCTGCGGGCCTCAAAGCAGCCACGGCCAAAGCCAGGGCCTGCCTGGGAAGACCAGCAGGCAAGACCTGACCTGGCATGATCAGAACTCAGCCACCTCCAGCTCACTCCCTTTCGTTCACTGAAGCCACCTTACAATGAGTACCCCCTCAACCTCCTGTCACCAGAGTCACTTGAAATGCTGGGCTCCTCTTCAAACACAGTAGATTCTACTGGGCAACCAGGGTTTCAGAAGCTTTCAGTGCCACCTCGGCCCTGAGAGTTTGCTCACTGGAGTCTGCCCTCTATCTCATTCCCCAACTACTATTGTCGATTCAGCAAATATTGGTTAAGTGCCTACCTCTGGAGCCAGGGCCATTGGCAAAGTTTGGAGAGATCTGGTTCCCGCCTTCTAGAAACTTAGAGGAGAGGAACAGTACATTAGACTCCTACAGCATCTCTGTTCTAGGGGAGGAAAGGCTCTGGAGGCAGCCAGACCTGAGCACGAGCCCTGCCTTTGCTTCTTACCTGAATGAGCTGACTAAGCAAGATTACTTGACTTCTCCAAGTCTCAGTTTCGTCACCTGTGACATGAGGACAGTAGTTGTACACACTTCACAGAATTCGTGTGACTGTGACATGAGGAAATCTACTCAGTGTTGACTTGCCATAGTGCCAGGTGCAGGATAAGGTCTCAACAATGTTTCCATGATTTTACTTTCAATTAGGAACCTTTTTTTCTCATCTCAAGGGGTTCTTTGAGTCCTAAGAAGAGCTATAATCTCCAAGAGTAGCAAAGCTGGTATTCCTTCTAGAATCAAGGAGTCATAATTCTACCATGGCTGGCTGTCACTTAGAAAAGACCCTTTCCTAACACAAAACCACTCCTACCAAGGGGAGTGGGTGAGTGAGAAGGCAGCCATGACTCTGCCCTCTGAGTAGCCCAGAGGAGGGGAAAGTGGGCCTGTTCTTCCCTTCCTCATCAGTTCCTTAACTCCTCTCTCCCAGAAAAGGCTCAAGAAACAGCCGACATACCCGTACCACATGGTGCCAAGGGCTGGGGGAAGCTCACACTGTCAGCCTCACACTCCATTCAGCTCCTCCCGTACCAGTGGGTTACTGTAACCATGGAGACCAACAAGTTCCTCCATATCACAGGAGAACCAGCCTGCCAGCAGCCCAGCGCTCTGGGGGAGGCAGAAGGCAGCCTGTAGCAGAAAGGTTTGGCTCATTTTATAGAGGATTGTGGGGAGCTGATGGAGACTAACCAGTGCAGCTGAGGTGCCTGGGCCTTCCTCTAGCTTCCTTTTCTTTGCAAGTCATTTGTTTTTAGCACACTGTCTGGCTGTATCTGGTGCGCAGTCAAGGGCGTCCTCTGGAGTTGGACAGGCCTGCAGTAGGACCCCAGCTCCACCACTCCGGCTGCAGTGTAGAAAAGGGATCGGGCTGTGATATAAAGAGCTACAACAGATACACACCAAAACAAGCACTAGCTATCACATAAGGTCTTCTTTTAAGTGGTCCAGGTAAGTAAACCTTCTTATCCCTTTTGTTCAAAGAATTATTCAGACACCTTAATTGAAAGTGATCTCTCCCTGTTCTGGACCCTCACAGTACCCTATCTGGACCTGTTCGTTGCTTGACTTTGTGTTTCCATGAGCTCTGAGCGATCAGAGACAGTGTCTCGCTTACCTCTGTATGCCCTCAGTACCTAACAGTGCCGGCACCTTGCTGGCCCACGTTAACATATTTACAGAAACAAAGTGGTACAACATTTTGGTCCTCAAAGTCACCCTACTCCTCTACCCCCCAGGAGATAAGACAAGGGCAGAGAAAGGAAGATCAAAACCTTTTGCTGCCCTGGCCAATTTGGCTCAGCGGTTAGAGCGTCGGCCTGCGGTCCGGAGAGACCCGGGTTCGGTTCCCATTAAGGGCACGTACTTCGGTTGCAGTTTGTCCCCGGCCCTGGTTGGTCGTGCGGGTGGCAGCCACTCGATGTGTCCCTTCACGTCGATGTTTCTCTCTCCCTCTCCCTTCCTCTCTCTCCCTCCCACTCTATCTGTACAAAAAATGGAAAAGTATCCTCGGGTGAGGATAAAAAAAAAAACAACAACAAACCTTTTGCTTTGGCAGTGGTTAGAGCATCTGCCCATGCACCAGAGGGCTGCAGGTTAGATTTCTAGTCAGGGGCACATGCTTGGGTTGCAGGTTTGATCCCCGTGCAGGAGGCAACCAATCCATGTGTCTCTCTCACACTGATGTCTCTCTCTCTCTCCCCCCTATCCTCCCTTTCTTCTACTCCATCTAAAAATCAATGCAAAAGTGTCCTCAGGGTGAGGATTAACAACAACAAATTCTTGCCACAAGATCCCTTTCCCCTCTTTTAAAATATCTGTTGCCCTTTGAAGTTGGTTGGTTACTGCCTGCCCTTCCCACTAGACTATACCACAAAGAGAGGAACCCTGGTCTATCTTATTCATGGTCCACAACAATGCCTAAGCACAGAGTAGAACTATTCAATGAAGTACTGAACAAATAAATGTGTACAAATGAATAGACGAGAAATTGTGTTGGGGTGTCACCAGTGTATTGTGCAGACAACTTCCAGGGGGCAGTGGTTGTGAGATCCCGCTCTCCCATGGACAGACATCTATGGGACGTTAGTTCCACTAACAAGCTTTCTCAGGGGGTGGGGGTGGAGGGTATAGGCCTTGGTGCTCCCTCCTGACACAAAGCTCAAGGCAAAGGTGGTTGACCAAGGTGAAGTGGAGATAGATTCAGGTACAGGCACAGCCCAGGACTAGCAAGGCCCACTCCACACACACCCTCAGCTCTGGCCCACGAGCCCAAGCAAGCCCTCATTTTATCACAGAGGGGAACCCTCTCTTCCAAATTTCCTGCTGCCCAACCATCACCAGGTTCTCCCACTTCACAGACAGTTCTCTCTGCTTCTCTTATTCAATCCTTCCACTGCTTTGCTATCAAACCCACTGGGTCTTGCTGTGACAAGGCAATGCTGTTGGAGCCCTCTAAGAGGTACTGATTTGGGAAAGCGACCGTGATTTGTAGGAAACATTTATTTACTGTTTGCCACACTGAGACTCTGCTTTAATATTTCTTCCACGAATCAATGTACTGATTGTAAGGCCCTAGAGGGCCAAAAAATGTCACCCATACACACCTGCCTCCTGTCCTGCTATGCAAATCAGCAATCCCACCCTGCCCTTCACCCCTCTCCAAACTGCCTCATGGTACAGCAAAGCAAAGAAACTAAAAACAGCAGCTGGGGAGCTCAGTTGACTCACCCAGCATAATCATCTCCTCCCAGAATCTCCCATCTTCTCCAAGGGTTTTTGCCAACACAAAGTAAAAAAGAAGCATGAGATCTTTAAAAAAGCACACCAAAAAAATAACAACAACAACAAAAAACCTCTCTCAGCGTTTTTGCAACAGCTTTTCCACCTGGGTGCAGATTTAACCCTTTGTCTCTGCCCTTCCCAGTGTTGTTTCCTTAACTGGTACTTACACTGAGCTGGGAGTAGACCTAGCCCTGCACTGGGACAAGGGCCTTCCAGGTCCTACCTAGTCGAGCTCCACACTGAGAGGTGCTGAATAAGACACATGCCTCCGTCCACTGCATCTTCCTCTGGAAGTGGAAGAAATATTGCTGTCCTACTCCTCCAGTTTCACACAGGGAGTTGAAGAAGGAGGAAATGTCAGAAAAAATACTGGGACAAAGTTTGCTGCCCCAGAAGTCACCATGGTCAGAGGTCAGAGCTCAACAGAAGAACAGACACCACCTGAGGCCATCACTGCCACTCTCCTCAGAAATGTTCCCACCTAGCTAGGCTGCAATGTGGCTGCTTCACTTTAGGGACCATTAAAAATCCATTGGGCTGCCCCTGCTCACAGGCAGAGGTGCTATCTTCCTCCCACAGCAGAGCGTTACAAACTAAGCAGGTGAGGGCACCTGTTTCCAGTGCTACCTGACAACAGGTCAAATCGGCCAAAAGTGAGAGTCCAGTCTCACCTGTCCCTCAGAACAGTCACAGGAGAGGAGCACAGCTTTCTGGCAACCTTTCTGGGTAGGAAGTGGTGTTTTTCTTTCAGTTGCTGTCATTTGCATATAGAAGGACAACTTTTGTGATAGATAGTGCTGTGACTACAAAATAATGAGAACACTTCCACAAGCACATGCAAATCTTCTGCAGCGTATAAGAAATCCCCAACTTACCAAAAGTTCTGCTCTGAGAAGGAACTATTTATCCATAGAAACACGTTACAAATGGAGGTTGTATTCCCAGGCCAGCTCATGAGGGCCTATCGTTGTATCTGTAGTTTATTAACCACACTAAGATCTTAACCATAGTCCAGAACAGGGCAATGAATTCAGTGTTCCCACATGGAAAGTAGAAACATATTTTTGTTTTGCAAGCAGTATGGGCAGCAGAAACGGGGGATCCGTAACCTTCAAACCCTGGGTGATGGCTTGAAACAAGAGGACCTGAGGCGAGAGAGGGTTATTCAAAGTATTTGGGGTGGCTGAGTTGGACGAAAGGTCTAAGGCAGTGGCTCTCAACCTCCCTAATGCCGTGACCCTTTAATACAGTTCCTCATGTTGTGATGACCCCCAACCATAAAATTATTTTCGTTGCTACTTCATAACTGTAATTTTGCTACTGTTATGTCTTCGGCAACCCCTGTGACGAGGTTGTTCGACCCCCAAAGAGGTCGCGACCCACAGGTTGAGAACCGCTGGTAAGGAGACATGAATCCAGGTAGAGGTGAGGAATGAGGCTGGAGAAACGGAATAGGGTACTGCCTTAGAGGAGAGAAGGGCTCACTAAGCAAGGCCAGGTAGAACTTCCAGCTAGAGAGAGAACAAAAGGGAGCTTCGGGCAGTCCCCTGACGTATCAGGAGCAAATGCTCTTTACAGCAGTCTCCTCTGCTTGGCAACAGAAGCGAGGATATGCCTCCTATCCACCTCACCCAGTCTGTCACTGCCACTGCAGTCTCGACCCTGGGACGAGGGCAGGGACTGCTGGATCCTGTTACTAAGTGGGCATGCCATGGGCAGATGCCTTGGCTAGTTTGCCAGATAAATGGAGGAGGGCTCATTGGTCAGAAGTTAGGTGGAGAAGATTGGAAAGCACAAGCTTCTCAGTGAGACTGAGTACATGTCAGCTTCTGGCGTTAGGCCTAGGCTGCCCCCGAAGCCATACACTGTTCACTTTCTGGTGGCAATGACAGTTCTACTCCAGGGTGCCCTAGTTGTCTGTGTACTTGGCCTAGGAGTAGAGTATGACTGCCATTTTCCATTACAAGTGTCTTTTTAAACAGCACTTTTTATAGTTAATTCATCTTCTCAGAGAGAGTCCTAGGAAGAGTCTCTAAGAGAAGGGAGTGAGTAGTCCAGAGAAGGCCAGCTTAGCCCTGGCCAAGGCAGCAGGGAGACAGACGTGGGTTGAAGTATGTGAGGATTCTGACCCCTGTGATATGAACCTGGGAGCAGGGATCTTTGGTACAAATTAGCTCATGTATTGGTGGAAGCCCTCAGGAAGTAGGACCACAAAGTAAGAGGTGGTGCTGGGGAGAAAGAGGGCCACTTTGGGGCATTGTTAGATGTACTATTACACAGACTGCAGACAAGAGAATGCTGGTTATTCTGAAGGAGGCAAACAGCCAAGTCTGTAGCTCTTCACCTCCAAAGAGGGCAGGGGAGAAGGCTACAAAAGGAATACAGATCCTTCCCAAAAAATCCTGAAGGGCAGCTCTAATTGCCAATAGGCATGGTGGCTTAAATAAAGACGGGAATATTGAGGGGAAAATAACCACCCAGGATACCTCCGGTTAGAAGAATCTAGCTGGGCAGCAGAAATCCACTGCTACCCATTCTGTTGGTCTATCTAGTCCAACAAGGACAAAGACCCCACAGGCATAAAGGGGTCTCTATCAAGAGAAAACAGAGGTTTTATAAAAGTCAGAAATTACTGTACATCCAACACCATCCAAAACACTTAGAACAATGCCTGGGATATACCAAATGTTCACGACATGCTAGCTATTATTATTATATTTCCATATGCTTTCCTAACTTATTCTGTAGGTTGCCAGAAAGTTATATGGGGGAAGGAGGGATTAAAAAAATGGCTTTGAGCCTTGGCTGGTTTGGCTCAGCAGTTAAGCGTGTCAGCCCGCGGATCAGGGAGTTGCAGGTTCAATTCCAGTCAAAGGCATGTACCTCGGTTGGGGTTTGGTACACAGACCTGGTCAGGATCATGCGGGAGGCAGCCGGTCGATGTCTCTCTCGCACATTGATGTTTCTCTCTCTCCCTCCTTCCTTCCCACTCTATCTGAGGATAAATGGAAAAGTATCCTCGGGTGAGGATTAAAAAAAAAAAATGGCTTTGGGCTTTAACTTATTTACCCAAAGACGACCAAACACTCTATATCTGTAAAAAGCGATGGATCTTTTTGAACTGGCCTGCAAGAGCTCTAGAGTCAAAAGTCAAGTTATGGTCATCTATTCACACAGCTCATATTGAACCTGGGTTTCTTGCAGAACCAGAAAAGTCACCAGCAGCTCAAATGTTTTACCTCTTCCATAAAAGTCCACTCTACTCTCCCCTGATAAAAAGCACTTTAAATCTACACATCCCACCCTAGGAAAATCCAGAGTATACAACACGGCTCTTGGGACATACAATGCCAGCAATTGTGCCAAGATATTCTAGATATATGGACCTGGAAACTTTGCAAATCAATAGTCACAATGGGAAATGTGACTAGCATTTAAGAAACACACACATACACAGTGTGGCTCAAGTCCCCGATTATTGTGTACTGAAGAGCACGGCCTCTTCAGTTGTGAGATAAGGGAAACCTGTGGGTGGGGGTGGGGGTAAACACTGAGCTGCACCTCCAGCTCCTGAGTGTCTCTGGTGGGAGACTCAACAGCCTTCTGTCTGCCAGGCTCCACCACCAGCTGTCCTTCATTCAACACAACAAGATCACCATTTGGGAAGATGGGATTTTTGGTGTTGGGCTCACAGCCCATGAACTAGCATGCATCTGTCTCAGGAGCAGTTTCCTGAAACAGCTGCATGCCCCAGGCCCCTCCAGACAGGTTGTGAGAGACGAGAGAAAGACAAATGAGATGCCAGGAGTAGAAATGGAGGGATAAAAGGCAAGATGGAATGAAACTGTCCAGCTGTCTTCTTCTTACTCCTGTCAATGGCAGCTGACTTTTCCTACCTGGTCCTCACTCAGGATCATGCTCACTCGCATTTACCTTTCTGGGCAGACCCAGGCTTCCTCCTGGCATTTCCACTTGGCCCTGACAGCTCTACCACATCAAGTGACTGTGGTGTCTAAAGTTGATGCTGGTTACCCCATGAAGAGATAATGAAGGTCATGTGAGCTGGCCCGACACATTCTCCTGTACTTGTTTATAGGCAAGAGGATTAAAACAACTTGTCAGGGGAGGGAAGGGGGCAAACCCTGTACACAGGGCAAGCACTGGGAACACAGCACAGAGCCTCCCGCCAAGAAATCTTTTGCTCAAATATAAAGCAGAAATCTCTCACCAAACACCAAACTAGCTAAGTATGCCAAATACCACTTATGATCCAGTGACCTTGAGGCACTGTTCATTTTTCCAATCTTTTTTGTAAGAAAGGTTTGGATTTGTTAGGGGGTGGGGGAGATTACAGGAATAAGCAACACAGGACCCTATAAAGGCCCCAAATTAAATTAATACCCAAGCAAAGCCTTCCTGGCCCACCAAAAAATGTGGTGTAGAGCTTAAGAAAGAGTGTATTTTCAAGGGTATATTTGGATAAAGAAAGCACTCAGTTTCCAGATGCCTGAATGCCCAGTCAGAAGTCCAACTGTCAAAACAGAACTTCCTATGACCATTTCTTGCCCTACTCAAAGTCAGAATTGGGAGACAAATTAGGTACAGTTCCAGGGCAGAGGGGCTCAGGGAGTCCAGAGACCAGGTCAGGGTGTCCTCTCTAACCACAGGTCAGCCTGACAATGACAGCACTAGGCAGGAGACACAGGAAGAGGAGAAGGCGGTCAGCACCTGAGCCTGTGGCTCCAGGCAGTCTAGGTTATCCACAGCAATGCTGCAGATGCTGGCCCCTGGCTCTGCAGAATTATTCTTCCTTCCCTGTTCCTCTGCAAAACCGTCTGTTACAGCCCCTAAACAGCCAATCCTCCACTCTCAACAAGCTTGGGCTGCTTTGGTCTGGTCTGTGCCTTAGGCACTAAAAGCCTTAACAGCAAGAGGATGTTTCCATGTGGGTATTTCTGTGGCTGGCTGAAGAGGTCAGCAGAAGAGGGTGACAGTGGTGTCCCTTCTCTAGCCAGCCAGAGGGGAAACATGATATACCCGCTGGCCACCTGTGCTCCTTTTTCCAACGTCCCCTTTCTAGTAACGGAGCAGCTACCACTTTCCTAACCTTCCTAAGAAAACTGAACGTAGTAAGTCCAGCTTAGGAACTAAAGCAACTGGCTTAGGAAAAAAGGGATATTGTGCAGCAGGAGATTCCAAGAATCAACTCTCTGACCACCCAGAAAGCTCTTCTGAAGAGCAGGGGCATTTAGAACGCTTTCCATTTCTCCAAGTATTAGATAACAAGGTGGCCTTAGGCAGACACGTACACATCTGGCTGGGTCATCTTCTCCTCTAAAGAGCCGTGGTCTCCCTGCCACAGAAGAGCAGGCCGAGACAGCAATGTGCTGGAGCTCACATACTCACACGCCCATTAATCTTCCTCCAGATCGCTGCTGTCATGCAGAGTGGTGGGGCTGAGTCCCTGAGTCCGGCTGCAGAGCCAGTCACTCCAGTTTGCTCCGCAATGTTGTAGAGTGGGGGGAGGGGGAAGGGAGATTATGATTCTCTATTTTCAAGCCCCGCCCCTAAAACCAGGGAGGGAAGCAGCTGGGTTCCCGTTTCAGGAGAGCTCCAATCTCTGGGCACTATAGAGCCAACCAGCTGTATAAGAACTCTGGGGAACGTACACATCAAACACGCTGGGAAATGGAGAGGAACCAACCCGGGTAGAAGTGGGTTGGTCTCCTGCCAAGAACTTTCAATGGTACTCCTATCAGAACTAGAACATAACAGGAGGTGGGCAGGTTAATGGTCCCTGGGGAAAGGCAGGAGGGGAAACAGTAAAACCCAGACTAGCATGGGAACAAAACTTGCTCCCTGGCAGGAGAGCGGAC
Organism: Molossus molossus; assembly: GCF_014108415.1. Lineage (NCBI taxonomy): Eukaryota > Metazoa > Chordata > Mammalia > Chiroptera > Molossidae > Molossus > Molossus molossus. The sequence goes on along the minus strand of NW_023425348.1, from coordinate 89,992,324 downwards.
AGCCCAACTGTCTACAGGGCAACATCCGTGTACAGTCAGAAGTAAAACGATGTCCCATTATGCCCGAGGCACGCTTTGCTGTTGTGCCCTGAACCCTGCAGTTTGGAGCATAGTCATTTCTACAACCCTCTCAGGCACGTGCCTCTGACTGCCAATGACAGGAGGGAAGGGGGACTCTCACTGTCTGTGTTGTGCAACCTGGTCTGTGACCAGGGCAGAGCAGAAGCCACAGATGATGGCCCCTCCCATGGGTTTAGGAGAGTGCCTCCTTTGTCAGAGCAGCGCCTGAGGCTGCCACAGAGAGGTGCTGTTTAGTGAGAGAAATGTCTGTCAGGAGAGGCAAGAGGGACGGCCACCAGGTACTTCCTCTTTCTCACCACTTGCTACCATCGGCCTCCACAGGCTGCCTCTGAAAAGCCTACAGAACCTCTGGTGGCAGCAATGGGTTGTGAGTTACTCCCTGGATGAGAATAGGGAAGTTGGTACAGATCCCTAGGGCTGCAGAACCCCATAGTGTCCTTAGCCAGTCCTGCTCCAAAGCTAAAACCAGTTCCCCTGCCAGGACAGACACCTAGAACAACAGCCTACTCTCCACCCAACCCTCACTGGGAACAGGAAGTGATGGCTTCTTATTCAAAGTACCACTTAAATGTACACATGAGTGTACACACACACACACACACACACACACGATATATGTATTTGTGTATACATGTACACATATGTATGTACATGTCTATGTATGCATATACACATAGACGTGTAAAACTAATTTTCAGACCCACATGGTTCCTTGATTTTCCCTGTCTGCAGCCCCAGCCCTTGTCCCTTCCCAGAGTCTCACTCTGGGCTCCCACCAGCTGTCTTCAAATATAGAAAGTTCTCTCAGACCTCCAGGCCCTTGCTATAGCCTCCTACTGCCTAGAACCCTTTCCCTCCCGTATCTGCTCCCACTCCTCTTCCTGGTTAGCCTCAGCTCAGATATTACTTCCTGCAGGAAGCTTTCCCTGGTCCATCCCTCTGATTTTACAAAGCCCCGAAGATGTGTGTCTCCAGGTATCTGCAGGTCAGCCCTTTTTGTACTAGTTAGAACTTCACTGCCTGCTGAATGGCCTGTCTCCTTCACAGCTCTTGATGACTGTCTTGTTCACCAATATACCCAACTGAGAGCAGCCTAAGGGAACTTTCTAGGACTTAAGTCATCTCTGTGTTCTCAGGGCCTGGTACCTAACAGGCTCTGAAGAAGGGCTTTCCTAATTCATGAGGGAAAGTCAGGGTCAGCGTCTTTTTTCAAAGTGACTCCTCACCTAGTAGCTCTTAGCACAACTGCTCCACGTGACCCCTCCTCCAACCTGGGTCAGAGATAGAATGCAGTGCCCACTGCTTTAAATCCATTGCCTAGGGCCTTCTGGCACGCAGGATTTCAGAACTCATTTCCAGTGTGTGGAGCTAGGGTTTGTGTGCCCTTCTACTTGTCCCTTCCCAGCCTCCCATCTGCCATGAGGTCTACAGGTAACCCCCACTTAGGCCTTCTAAGCAACAGGAATGCCTTTGAAGTGGAAGCAATCGGGGTATAGTGCCAAGGTCCCCAAGAGAGTACAATTCTAGACCCAGCTCCGCCCAAACAAGTTACATAACCTTGAGCAAGTCATTCATCCTCTTGGGACCGTGCTTCTCCACTTGTAAAATGAGGGGCTGGAGATGAGCTCTGAGAGTCTGTCCTACGTGGATGTGAGGGCTCTCAGTGCCTCTGCACTCACAAGTCTTCCAGCTCTGTCCCTGAGACTAGAGCAGGAAGTGGGCATAGTCTGCATGTCCTGAAGACCACATCCTGCCTGAGCTTAGTTTATATCTGGTCAACCTGCCAAAAAGTCTGGCACCATAGGTAAACCTCATCTAACATACCTTGGACATCAGGCTCACACACTGGAAAATTTCTTCTGCCTAGGGCTAAAAAAATGAACATTAACCTGTGTGAACAACGCCAGACTTAGCAACATTACAATCCTGAACCCAGTGCGCCCTAGGGAAAGATCCTTTCTCTCCCTAAACTTCATTTACCCACAATTTACAAGCTCCTCACCTTCCCAGCTCTCTGCATACCATGAATGTGGCCACAAGGCGCAGGGAAAGGCACCATGACACAGAGTCTATTTCCAGCAGGCCCCAAGGCTCTGTAGCCTCAATCTGAGCTGCTCTGAGCAGGCGCAGCGCCTGCTAGGGTCAGTGGCACACCTCATATCTACCCCACCCGCAGCCTGACTCTCCAGTAGCTTGGCTTCTCCTGGGTGGGGAGCTGGACCTGCCCGCCATGGGCAGGTGATCCAGGAGGAGAAACTGACTTGGCAAAGCCCAGCAGCAGTTTCAGTCTTCCTACCCAGAGTTGGGGGTGGGGGAGGCGGGTCCAAGCAGACCAGTTCAACAGGTCCTTTTCTACCACCCTACACAGCTGGTGCCTCCTGCACAGGTTCAAAAACAGGAGATTCAAAAGTCAGGTGGAGCTCTCACACCCTGAGTCACGAAGACCAGGGAATCAGGAAAACGGTCATCTTTCTCACTCTTGCCCTGTCCACAAACATGGTCCCTGATCTCCTCACAGCTATTGTCAGAAAAGCAAATGCTCTCCCCTGAGATGTTCAAAGACAAATCTGGGTCCTCACCATCAGCAGATGCTGAGGGGCTATGAACGCAGTTTTTCCCAGTCACATGCTGCTGAGCATTCTTCCCACTATAAACAACTCCAGCCCTTGGATACACCACATGACCTCTCTAACTCCAGACAAAATTCCCACCACTCAGTGTACCTCTAATCCACCCATCATAAATAAGGGAAGGAAGAGGCCAATTTAACCAGAGGCCAGAGGTGCTATGGGTCAGGGCAAGAACAGAACTCAGCAAAACCAGGTGCTTGGCTTTCCAGTTCTGGTCCCTACTTGGAAAAGCCACACAGGGTTTCCTCAGCAGTGTGTTCTCTCCCTGTGCTTTCCTCTCTGAGTTCTTAACATAGCCCAGTAATAGTGTAAACCTTCCCCCTCATCCTGAAAAGTTCTTTTTAGTCATTAATGTACCTATTAAGACATTTGTGACTTATATGGCCAAAAATTGGGTAGATGTCTGATTTTCAAATCAATATGGACACATTTCCCCAACAGTGGTTTCAAGTGGAGAATAATGCCTGTGTTACAATTTTTCTTATTTCACAAATAACTGAAAGATGACCACACATAAAGCACTCTGAAGACTCTGGGGGAGGAAGGGATACAGAGAAGAATAAAATACAGCCCAGCCTTCAAAAGAGTTGATTATCTAGCAGGAGATATAAGTACAAATCCTCAGTCCAATATGGGACTAAATCCAGGAACTAAAGTTACAATCTACTTATTTCCCCCAACTTGCTGGAACTCTGTGGCTTCTGTTATTTTTCAGAGGAACCATGCATAAACTGAGAGATCTGAAGATCCCAGGTCTCACTCTAGCTAGGACCAGGAGTGCTGCCAAGGCCCTGCCTGAACCCTGGGGCTTCAATGAATGGGGACGCCCATCCGCTGAACTACCATGGTGAGAGTTGTGCCATGCTGACATAAGAGAAAGCTAACCCAAGGAAACACACTGAAGAATCAATCATTTAGCCTTCCTCATCTCACCCCAATCTGGAAACTAGGGGCAAGCCCACTATGCAGGCAAAGATGACATGGGAAGAGTGTAAACACAGTCAAAAAGTTGCTCAGGACTTAGTTCATGGAAATGAAGTCAGAAAAAGCCCCTAGCAACAGAACAGGAGAGGGGAAGAGTTGGAAGCACCGCATTTATATAGTTTTGCTTTTATTTCCCAATTGTTGGTTGTCAGCCCGGGTCTCCTTCCTTAATTCCCAATCAGTGTTATGGCTCAGTGCACACTGATAGCAGTTTTTATTTTTATTGATTTTTTTCAGAAAGAGGGAAAGGGGGGGAGGGAGAGAGGGGTGAGAGAGAGAGAGAGAAACGCCCCCTCCTGCACGCCCCCTACTTTGGATCGAGCCTGAAACCCGGGCATGTGCCCTCACAGGGAACCAGGACCTCTCAGTCCCTGGGTCGATGCTCAATCCACTGGGCTGATAATCCACTGTGCCCTTACCCATCAGGCTATCAGCAATGTCAGAGCTCTTCTGGAAGGTGGTAGGGAGGAAAGAATAACTCATTCCTGAAAGTACTTGAAAAGACAGAAAATTCCCTAGACAAACAGAAGATTCTATGCCATCTTAAAAGGAAAAAAAAAGTCAGTTAATTCAGAGCCCAGGGATCAAGATTAAGGCCCAAGTCCTCCTCTGTTGGGGACAAAAACAATTTTGAAGCTAAACCTATCTTAAAAATGGGAAAAGCTGGTGAGAGGCTTGGTCCAAATATCACCTCAAAAGGAAACCACTTCCTGAAATTAAAAAAGAAAAAAGTGGGTGAGGGGGAATGGGAATTGGTTTGTTTAAAAATTTTACTGTACAGTCAACAGCAGATTAGCCTCCCAAGACTGTTCTGGAATGGCTCACCACATACATTTTATGACGTAAGCATGCTGAATGGGAAACTGGGAGCTCAGCACCTAAACATTTATTGTTGAGAACCCTCACACCCCGATCTTAATGAAGGCTTAGCATCAGTGGCTGATATTTTGTCACTGAGGATTGGTTTTAACACTGTGGATTTAGCAGCTTGCCCTATTGGCTGTTTCACAAGCAGTTTCTGTGGTTTTAAGAAAGGCAGGCTGTTTTAAACACTATCTGAAAAATATATTTCAGAATAGGATTCAACCATTCCACAACAGATAGGAGGAGCAAACGAAAGCCAAACCAAATAAAGGAATTTTGTGCTATCACACAGAAGGGAGCAAACCAGAGGTGCTTGGGAGGAGAGAATAATGCCCATGTTATTCATCACCTGCACCAAAATGGCAACAAAAGCTAACTGAGTGCTTCTTACTACCAAGTGAGAAAATAAGGACATAGAAATGGCACTAAAGACATGAGACTAGCCCTGGCCAGTCTGGCTCAGCGGTTGGAGTGTTGGCCTGCAGACCATAGAGTCCCGGGTTCGGTTCCCGTTAGGAGCACGTACAAAAAAAAAAAAAAAAAAAGAACGAGACTAATAAAGGGAAATCCTTATACAGATCTTCATCTCTCCAAAGTAAATTTACCTGGCTCAAATCTGTTTGTTTAAAAACAAAACAACCCCAACAGTTCCACACCAACACAAAGGACCACCATCTAATCAATTAGCAGCCACACCTCTCTGCCAGTGTGATGTGGTAATTAAGGTAGAGATTTTTCTCCCTGGGAATACAAGTACAGAAGGGCAGAGCCCCTGTGGACCTAACCTATTATGACAGCCTTTTCATTAGCAAGAAAACGCCACCATGCACTCTCCAAGGAAGCAGTGGCCCGCATCCCTGAAGAATACCTGTGTGAACAGCAGCTACCTCTGTTGAGATAAAAATGTGCCGATATGGAAATGGGGAGGGGGAGAATCACTCATGAGGAAGCTGTGCTTGTCAAAGTAATTTACGTGGACCTTGGTTTTTCCACTGTAACAAAAAGATGGGTTCTAAAGTAATTTAGAAATAGCATATAATCGTAATCGTGGAAAAATGAATCAGGCTTGAACACAAATACAATCATACAGTCAAACTCCCTCTCTTTCTCTTCTAGGGCAGCAGCTCACTCCTTTATCCTCACCCCATGCTGGTATCTTAAAATGGGTTTGAAAATTTAGGACTTTGCTAATAAAAATGAAAACCTCTAACAGGATAAAAGAAAAGGTACTATTGCCAGGGTGAGACAAGCAAGTAAATCAAACCATCAACTCATAAACTCAAGTTAACTGAAATTCCACAGAGGCACACACAGCAATCACTCTCACTGATAAGCAACTACAGATATCTAGGAGGACCACATGCACAGCTATGGGGACTAGCTTCAGCAAAGAGACATGAACCAAAAGAAAGACCAAACAAATGCAAACAGGAACTGATGGCATATTACACAAGCAATGGGATAAAGAAATACAGCAAGATAGCCAGAGTTCAGCTCCCAGGACTGAACTAAGTCCCAAATGCACACAGAGGCCTGGCACTACCAGCTTCGATGCTCAGTGCCCTTGGCAGTCAAGGCTAAAAGCAAGTAGCTCTGGGCCTCTGCATATGTAAGTGGCACGTAGAAGGTTGTAAAGAGAGACGTTAGTTTCATAAGGATAAAACATATATAGTTAAGAACCACACACAAGCCCAGCTGGGCATCATCCCATGCACCAAAACATCACCAGTTCGATTTCCGGTCAGGGCATATGCCCAGGTTTTTGGGCTTGATCCACAGGAAGAAGTGTGCAGGAGGCAGCCGATCGATGTTTCTATCTCTCCCTCTCCCTTCCTCTGTCTCTCTAAAAAAATCAATAAAAACATATTTTTTAAAAGATCCACACAAAAGCTTTCTCCTTTTTTTTAATTTAATTTTTTATCCTTACCCGAGGACATTTTTTCGATTTTTTTTTTTTTTTTTTTATCCTCATCTGAGGACATTTTTCCATTTTTTTGTTCAGATAGAGCGGGAGGGAGAGAGAGGAAGAGAGAGAGAGAGAGAGAGAGAGAGAGAGAAACATCGACGTGAAGGGACACATCGAGTGGCTGCCACCCGCACGACCAACCAGGGCCGGGGACAAACTGCAACCGAGGTACGTGCCCTTAGCGGGAACTGAACCCGGGTCTCTCTGTACCGCAGGCCGACGCTCCAACCGCTGAGCCAAACCGGCCAGGGCCCGAGGACATTTTTTCATTTGTTTGTTCAAATAGAGTGGGAGGGATACAGAGAAAAACATCGACGTGAAAGGGACGCATTGAGTGGCTGCCACCCGCACGACCCAACCAGGGCCGGAGACAAACTGCAACCGAGGTACATGCCCTTAGCGGGAACCGAACCCCAGTCTCTCTGGACCGCAGGTTGACACTCTAACCACTGAGCCAAACCAGCAAGGGCTCTCCTTTTTTTTGTGTGTGTGTGGGGGGGACAAGGAGTGCTTATAAAAAGAGGTCTAGAATCCCAGCATTTCATGGGTGCTACAGTGCAGGACAGTCAAATTCAGGAATTAAAAACTGTCCTATGCTTTGGGGTACTTACTGGTTACCAATTTTAGGTCTCAGGGCTCTGGTTTTCCTCACGAGGTTCTTGAAATTCCAGAAGACGAGAAGAGATAAAGAGGAGAATAAGAGCCAGGATTAAATAAATTTTCTGATTCCCAGAAAACTTGTATGGCACAGTCAAGACCAGGGAGGTTAGCCAGAGAGCAGCATCCACTGTATCTCCACTACCTGTGCCACTTTGACAATAGGCCACTGAAGGCAGAAAGAAACAGTCGGGTAGAGGAGTCCCTGCCCGACTCTAAAGCCAACTTGGGAGACACATTTTACTCAACACTGACTGGAAGCTAATCCCGAAGGATCAATCTATGTTCCATGCCAGACCACTTGGGTTTGTTACCTTAAACAAGTTGCTCAACATTTCTGGGCCTTGTTTCCTCATCTGTAAAGTGGGGGAAATAGTAAATCCTATTATCTCACAAAGATTAAATAAGTTAATGAATATAAACGCCTAAACAAGTACCTGGGAAAAAGTAAGTGTTCAATAAATGTTGGCTATTATATTTATAGCTAAAGACACAAGCCTCAAGGTACATATGCCCCGTGAGAGCGAATGGGTTGGGGCACTGTCTACCCTTCAAGTCCTCAGTCCATTCCATTGAAGAGTTTCCCAAGCACTTAGGGAATGTAGGGCCAACTAGGAGGCACCATTAGCAAGTCACTGCCTTAGCTAATAGTGTGAACAAATTCCCTTTGAAAGCAAAAGTCTATCTTCCATACAGACCAGCGGCCAAAGAGAGAAAAAAGCACATCAAGTTCAATTCTGGAATTGAAATGAAAGCCACATGTGAATCCGAAAAGAAATATGCTTTGTGTAAAAAGCACAGGATTATGGGACTTGCTGAGTGATGGGAAATAGAGCTATAATCCTGCAAGTCTATATGTAGACTCAAATTGATATGTTGTTTTTTTTTAATGACTCCAATGAGAAGTGATTCTGAGCAAATGAGATCTGTTTAAAAAGATCTGTTTTAAGCTGGTCCAAATGAATACTAGCAGAGACCCAAAAGTCTACTGTTAACATTACTAAGGGAAGCTTTTATAAGCTGGAGGTGCTATGGATATCAGAGGATGAGTATAAGCAAAAGGACAAGGTTGAGAATGATAAGGTAGTTTAGAACTATATATCCAATGCAACTTTACCTGTCTCTTACTCATCACACAAAGATAAAGCTCACATGCTGTTATACACACATCAGATCTGTTTATCTCTTACAGGAGGAAATATTGTGTACCTAAAGAAGCATGGGATTTGGCAGGCATTAAGAAACAGGGCTGCCCTGGCCAGTGTTGCTCAGTGGTTAGAGTGTTGGCCTGCGCAGTGATGGGTCTCGGGTTTGATTCCAGGTCAAGTGCAATACCTGGGATGCAGGTTCAATCCCCAGCCCAGGTCAGGCATGTGCAGGAAGCAACCAGTCGATGTCGCTCTCTTTCTCTGCCACTCCCTTCTTCCCTTCCACTCTCTCTAAAAATCAATGGAAAAAATATCCTGGGGTGAGGATCAACCAAAAAAAGAAAGAAAGAAACAGGGCTAACAAAGAGTTAAGTACAGAATAAATAGGAACAAAGCATGTATCGGCTGTACAACCACCCAGGGAACAGACTGTTGGGTGTTTTGGCCTTGGTGAGTGACTGAAGCCTATCAGCCTTCAGCTATTGTAGGCACCAAGGTTCTTCAAGGTTAGAGGCTAAGCAAACTGCAGTTTTCAAATTTGGAACGGACCAATAGCCAATTTATAAGCTTTAAAAAAATCTGTCATAATAAAATTCAAGTAAGCCAAATGATCTTTTTAATGGAATAAAAAAAACTTTAAAGGCCAATGCTCTGTATTTGAAGGGGAAACAAGCCAACTTTGGTCAAAGTCCCTTGGGTCACTGAGAACCAGCTTCCTCAGCTAGAACAACTGCAAACCAAAGCAGCAAGTGCCTTCCTTTAGCCCAGCCAGGACTCTGGGAATTGCAAAACAAAGGCTCATTATGTAGTCAGAGCAAGTAACCAACCAATCAAGGCCAGGGATTATCAACCCCACACTGTCTACAGAAGCAGTTCTTACACTTCTGTCTGGAAACCCTTTACACTCTTAATTATAAGGACCTCAAATAGCTTGTTTATATGGGTTATAACTACTGTATTATAATTAAAACTGAGAAAATGTTAAACTATTAATTCACTTAAAATATTACTATACCCATTACAATTACACATCTTTTTTTTTTTTTTTTTTTATCCTCACCCGAGGACATTTTCGCATTTTTTGTTCAGACAGAGCGGGAGGGAGAGAGAGGAAGAGAGAGAGAGAGAAACATCGATGTGAAGGAACACATCGAGTGGTTGCCACCCGCACGACCAACCGGGGCTGGGGACAAACTGCAACCGAGGTACATGCCCTTAGCGGGAACCGAACCCGGGTCTCTCTGTACCGCAGGCCGACGCTCTAACCGCTGAGCCAAACCGGCCAGGGCACAATTACACATCTTAATGATTATTTTGCAACATATCAACTTAACACATATCATAATAAAATCTAAGTTAACTTTTTTTTTAATCCTCACCTGAAGACATGCAGGGAGAGAGAGGGGGAGAGAGAGAGACATCAATGTGAGGGAGAAACACACCCTGACCATGGATCAAACCCGAAACCCAGGTATGTGCCCTGATTAGGAATCAAACCGACAACCTTTTGGTGCACAGGACACTCAACCAACTGAGCCACTCCAGCTGGGAAAATCCAAGTTAACTTTTGAAAACATTTTGTTAAGTGAATTGAGCCAGACACAAAACAACAAATATTATGATTCCATTTACATGAGGTATCTAGAATACGAAAATTCATACTTAAAGTACAATAGAGGCTCCCAGAGGCTGGGACAGGGGAGATGGGGAGTTATTGTTTAACTGATACAGTTTCTGTTTGAAATGATAACAAAGTTCTAGAAATAGTGGTGATGGTCACATAACATTGTGAAGGTACATAATGATACCGGACTATACATTTAAAAAATTGTTAAAATGTAAATTATAAGTTGTGTGTATTTTACCAAAATGAAGGGGGGGGGGAGAGAAATTAAAACAAAAGGCCATGAGAAAATTTCAGATTACCACAACTGAGGAATGTTCTATAAAAAACTGACCAGGCCCAGCTGATGTGGCTCACTGGTTGAGCATTGACCCATGCACCAAGAGGTCGCAGGTTCAATTCCCAGTCAGGGCACATGCCCAGGTTGTGAGCCTGATCCCCAGTGGGGGGGATGTAGGAGGCCAATCGATGTCCTCTCTCATCGATGTTTCTCTCTCTCTCTCCCTCTCCCTTCCTCTCTCTCTAAAATCAATAAAGAAAAACATTTTTTAAAAACTGACCACTATTCTTCAAAACTGTCAGCGTCGCCCTGGCCAGTCTGGCTTATCAGTAGAGCATCAGCCTGAGGGACCAATGAGTCACGGGTTCGATTCCGGTCAAGGGCATGTACCTCAGTGGTGGTTCGTCCCTGGCCCTGCTCGGGATCATTTGGGAGACAAGCAGTTGATGTGTCCCTCTCATGTCAATGTTTCTCTCTCTCTCTCTCCCTTCCTCTCCCTCTCTCTCCTTCCCACTCTATCTGAAGATAAATAGAAAAATATCCTCAGGAGAGGATTAAAAAACAAACAAACAAACAGTCAGCGTCATGAAAGACATGGAAAGATTAAGAAATGGTCACAGCCTTGGCTGGTTTGGCTCAGTAGTTAGAGCATCAGCCTGAGGAATGAAGGGTTGTGGGTTTGATTACCAGTTAAAGGTACGTACCTGGGCTGTGAGTTCAATTCCCGGCCCTGGCTGGGGTCGTGTAGGAGACAGCCAATCAATGTGTACCTCTCATGTCAATGTTTCTCCCCCCACCCTTCCTCCCTTCCCCTCTATCTAAAATCAATGGAAAAGTATCCTCGAGTGAGGATTAACAACAACAACAAAAAAATGGTCACAGACTTGAGTAAACTATGAAGATATGACAAATAAATGCAATGTGGGATCTTGGACTGGACCCTGGAACAGAAAAAGCACACCAGTGGAAAAACTGATGAAATCTAAATGAGTTCTGTACTTTGTGAATAATATTATACCATGATTAAGTCTTAGTATGTTAATATAGGGGGAAACTAAGTGAAGAATGTAAAGGAATTCTTTGGACTATTTTTTTTAACTCTTCTTTAGTTTAAAATGATCTCAAAATTAAAATAATAAAACTTAACTGTTAAAAAAGAAACACGGCCAATGCTACGTATTCAAAGGAAGAAAATGAGCCAAGTTTGGTCAAAGTCCCTCTGATCACTGGGAACCAGCATCCCCAGGTACGATGACAGCAAACCAAGGCAACAAGTGGCTTCCTGAGGCCCAGTCAGGACTAAATGGGGGCTGGGAATTGCAAAATGATTTTTTATGAAATAACCAAGAAATTAATCAACCAAAGCCAAGGAGAATTAACTCAAGTTTTGTCTACAACCATGATTCTTATAGTTTTTGGTTTCAGAAACACCTCTGTACCATTAAAAATGGTTGAGTCCCACCCTAGCCAGTTTGGCTCAGCAGTTAGAGTGTCGGCCTACAGTCCAGAGAGACTGGGGTTTGGCTTCCACTAAGGGCACACACCTTGGTTGCAGTTTGTCCCTCGCTCTGGTTGGGTCGTGCGGGTGGCAACCACTTGATGTGTCCCTTTCATGTCAATGTTTCTCTCTCACTCCCTCCCACTCTATCTGAACAAAAAATGGAAAGATGTCCTCGGGTAAGGATTAAAAATAAATATAAATAAATAAATAAGTTCACTAAAAATATTTTTTTAAAAAATGGTTGAGTCTCCAAGAAGTTTTTGCTTATATGCATTATATCTATTATTTACTACATTAGAAATTAACATGAGAAAAGATTTAGATATGTATCCATGAATTTAAAAGAACATTAATATGCCCTGGCCGGTTTGGCTCAGCGGTTAGAGCATCAGCCTGTGGTCCAGAGAGACCCAAGTTTGGTTCCCGCTAATGGCATGTACCTCGGTTGCAGTTCATCCCTGGCCCTGGATGCATTGTGTGGGTGCCAACTACTTGATGTGTCCCTTTCACATCAAAGTTTCTCTCTCTCTCTCCCTCCTACAATATCTAAACAAAAAACAAAAAAACAAAAAAAAAGGAAAATGAAAAATGTCCTCGAGGATAAAAAAAAATTAATAAACTCATTACATGTAAACCAAAGTTACTTTTTTTTTTTTTTTTCATCCTCACCTGAGGACATTTTCCCACTTTTTGTTCAGATGGAGTGGGAAAGAGGAAGAGAGAGAGAGAAACATCGACGTGAAAGAGACACATCGAGTGGTTGCCACCCACACGACCAACCCAGGGCCGGGGACAAACTGCAACCAAGGTACGTGCCCTTAGCAGGAACCGAATCCGGGTCTCTCTGGACTGCAGGTCGACACTCTAACTGCTGAGTCAAACCGGCCAGGGCCAAAATTACTTATTTTTAATGAAAAAAACAAACTGTATTTTCCAAAGCACAACTTCACACATGCCAAAAGAAGTCAACCTAAGGAACTGATCTTATAATGCAATAAAAAACAAATTGCCAGACCAAATAATAAAAAATAAAAAACAAGTATTAACAAACTAAAGCGACAAAGAGAATAAAATGGACAAATTGAATAAAAACAGAGAAAAATTAAAAATAAAAGAATAAATAGAAAGAGAAAATAAGAAAAGAACATCAGGAATAAAGAAAAGTGAGGAGTCCTGGCCAGGTAGCTCAGCTGGTGAGGGCACTGTCCAATATGCCAATGCTGCAGGTTCTATCGCCGTCAGGGCACGTACAAGTGAATGCATAAGTGAAACAACAAATCAATGTCTCTCTCTCTCTCTTTTCCTCCTTCACGCAGTACCTCTCTGTCTGAAAAAAATCAATTAGTTAAAAAAAAAAAAAAGCCCTAGCCAGTGTGGTACAGTTGGTTGGGCGTGTCCCGTGCACCAAAAAGTTGCTGGTTTGATTCCTGGTCAGGGTGCATACTTGGGTTGGAAACTTGATCCTTGGTGGGGGTCCTGCAGGAGGCAGCTGATCCATGTTGCTATCCATGTTGTGCTCTCACATCAATGTTTCTTTCTCTCCCACACTCTCCCTTCCTCTCTCTCTCAAAATCAACACAAATATTTAAAAGAAAAAAGGAGGAGGAGCCCTGGCCGGTTTGGCTCAGCGGTTAGAGTGTCGGCCCATGGACCAATGAGCTGCGGGTTCGATTCTAGTCAAGGGCATGTACCTCAGTTGCGGTTCATCCCCAGCCCTTGTCCGGGTCATGTGGGAGGCAACCAGTCAGTGTGTCTCTCTGACATCGATGGTTCTCTCTCTCTCCCTCTCTCCCTCTCTCTCCTCCCTCCCACTCTGTCTGAAGATAAATAGAAAAATATCCTCGGGTGAGGATTAAAGGGGGGGGGGGGCAAAGAAACAAATAAGTCATAGATAATGCAACAAAAACAAACACCTCACAAGCCCAATGTTACATGTATTAAAAGAAGAAAATTAATTTGGGTCAAAGTCTCTCAGGCTGAAGTAGAAATTATACAGGGGCTTGGAATTGCAAACTAGGGCTCTTTATGAAGTCATCACAAGTAACCAATCCAAGAGGGACCGTCAAGTCAAGTTTCGTCTACAACAGTTTTCTACTTTTTGGTCTTAAGAACTCTTTACACTCTTGAAAAGAATTAGTGAGCCTGGCCAGTGTGGTTCAGTGGTTGAGCATCAACCCATGCACCAAGAGGTTGCTGGTTCGATTCCCAGTCAGGGCACATGCCCAGGTTGTGGGCCCCATCCCCAGGGAGGGGCATGCAGGAGGTGGCCAACTGATGTTCTCTCTTCAATGTTTCTATCTCTCTCTCCCTCTCCCTTCCTCTCTCTAAAACCAATAAGGAAAAAAATTTTTTTAAAACCACAATAAACCTATTACATATTTACACTAATAACCTATTCTTAATGAAGAAACTATATTATCCAAAACAAAATGAAATTCATGACAAGAATTGCATTGTTTTACATTCTTATATTATCTCTTTAAAGTATGGATAAATGGAAGAGAGCTGACTTCTCACATGAGCTTCTACATTCAATGTGTTCTGGTATGTTGCCTTGGTTCAAAGATATGAAGAAAATCTCACTTTACACAGACCTACAGTTGGAAAATGGAGTCTACTAGCCATTCAGATACTGTGGATTTTCTTCTTTGATACTAGACCAAAACTCAAAAAGTGGTGGTTTGTTTTTTTAACCCTCACCCTACGATATGTTTATTGATTTTAGCAAGAGAGGAAGGGAAATAGAGAGAGAAAAACATCCACTGGTTGCCTCCCATACACACCCTACTGGGAATCAAACCCAAAACCTAGGTATGAGCCCAGACCAGGAATCGAACCCACAACCTTTTTGGTATATGGGATGATGCTCCAACCAACTGAGCCACTCAGCTGGGGCAACAAGTAGGGATTTTTGTTTTTGTTTTTGTTATTTATTGTTTTCCATTTATCTTCAGATAGAATGGGAGGGAGGCAGGGAGGGAGAGAGGGAGAGAGAAAAACACTGATTTAAGAGAGACACATTGACTGGTTGCTTCCCACATGACCCTGACCAGGGCCCGGATGAACTGCAACTGAGGCACTGCCTTTGACCGGAATTGAACCTGAGACTCTGGTCCGCAGGCTGACGCTCTAACTGCTGAGCCAAACCAGCCAGGGCAGTTTTGTGGGTTTTTTGTTTTGTTTTGTTTTTGGTATTTTTTAATCCTCACCCAAGGACATTTTTCCATTTTTGTTCAGATAGAGTGAGAGGGAGTGAGAGAGAGAGAGAAACATCGAAGTGAAAAGGGACACATTGAGTGGCTGCCTCCCGCACAACCCCAACCGGGGCTGGGGACAAACTGCAACGGAGGTACATGCCCTTAGCCGGAACTGAATCCAAGTCTCTCTGGACCGCGGGCCAATGCTCTAACCACTGAGCAAAACCAACCAGGGCATTTTTTTTTTGTTTTTTTTCCCCCAAGTTGATAGAGAGGAAGGAAGAGAGGGAAAAAAAAACCATCATTGTGAGAGAAACATCAATTGGCTGCCTCCTGCATGCCCCCTACTAGGGGTCAAGCCTGTAACCACAGCATGTGCCCTGACCAGGAATCAAACCTGCAATCTTTTGGTGCACAGGATAACACTCAACCAACCGAACCATACCAGCCAGGGCAACAAGTGGTAGTTTTAAAGGCTAGTTGCAATGTGCAATCTGAAATTTTACCAGTGTACATTTTGTGTACTTTTACACTAAAATCCATTAGTCATCTTGCACTCTGAATGGCTCTTTTACCCACTGGCAATCTGGAAAATGTTCCTTCACTGACTCATGCAGAATTTCCAAATATTGGCATTTCACACTTCAAAAAAATCATATTCCATTAATTTTACCACTGATCTCATTTTAAAAAGTCTTTGAGAAATACAAATTTTTCAAAATTTGATTTTTGCTCGAAAACTTGAATTTTATCACTGGCAATGGTGACAGACTCACTTCGTTAAATCTCAAGAAAATGTCCACGAACTACTCAAGTATGAATAACTATAGCTTATCCATCAGTTGTTTTTTCAAGTAAAAATGATGATCAGGCAGCTGGTTCAGTTCCAACACACAAGTGCATTTGCTCAAGCCAGTCATTGTACTAAGGTGCACAGCAGCAGTGCTCCATCGATACTTTGCATTTCTTGCCCAGAACATTAAAGAAACCTTTGCTAGAGGGTTGAGATTTCACAAAAGTGAATAATATTTAGTGCTTTATCCAGGGCATTAAGTGAAAATGTTTGTTTTTTTAAACCACAAGTGTGAAGCAAGAATGAAGTCCATGACTCGGACCACCAGTAGAGCTTTGTGTCGCTGCTGCCTGGACATGTTATGTGCCAGCAGTCTTCCTTGCCGCTGCTGTTGCACCAACAGAGCAAATGGAAACAAAGTTATTAGGGATAAACCATCAGAGTCAAAAAAAAAAAACACAAAAAACCAAAACTCAACCCTTGGCGTTGTTTTTATCACTTGTGGCTGCTGCTGAGCATTCACAACTCACACATAAATGTTTTTGAAGTGGAGTTGGTGCTAATACAAGTTGAGCCATGTCTATAAATTTGCTCATTTGTAAGGTGAAAGTTAAATTCTGTAAACAAAATATTAACTCAGTCTTCATGTTTGCAGCTAAATCTTTAATTTTACGAGTCACAGTTACATCTGAAATGGCACTGCCCTGAATTTTACTAACTTTTCATCCAGTGGGCACTCAGGAATGTCAGTTGTTCAAGACTTCACTGGTCTCTCAGCTACTGAGTGCGTTTCCCAGCCAAAACAATGTGATTAACTTACCCTGTAAGAGGCTTCAGTGACTTTTTCATTTCTAGGTTGAAACACTGGGATAAATTTTGGTTTTGAAAGAGTTCATGGTGTGTACAGTTAAAATATTCAATTCCTTTTTCTTTAAACTCTGAATGATGGGTCTTGAAATAATGCTGCAACTTAACTGGCACTTTAATACTACACAAAAAAGTTCTGTTGCACAAGACACAATAGGTACATTATTAATATCTATAAAGGTGAGAAGAAAACTTTCATTGTGATATCATTTATTTTATTTGCATTTCTTATTTACAGTTTCGCCCAGTGTCTTTGGAGTTGATGCCTCCCTTCCACTTACTGATATGTCCATTTCAGTAGAGGTAGTAGCTATGTGTTGAGAAAGCGAATCTTCTAATCTCCCTTTTTTAAGCCAACAATCCAAATCCAAATTTTCTTCTTTTTCAGAATAAAATAGAATTATGTGCTAAAATGAGTTCTAAATAAAATTTTAAAAATTAGAAAATTTCCCAAAAGTTTTTACAAGGTTTTTGTTTTGTTTTGTTTTTTTAATAGACAGAGCAAGAGGGACAGAGGGAGGAAGAGAGAGAGAAACATCTATGTGGGAGAGCCACATCAACTGGTTGCCACCCACATAACCCCTCCAGGGCTGGGGACAAACCACAACTGAGGTACGTGCCCTTAGCGGGAACCGAACCCAGGTCCCTCTGGTCCATGGGCCGACACTCTAACCGCTGAGCCAAACCTGCCAGGGCAACAAGTTTTTTTTAAATCCTCACCCAAGGATATTTTTCCATCCATTTTCAGATAGAGTGAGAGGGAAGGGGGGGAGGGAGAAGAGGAGGGGGGGAGAGGGAGAGAGAAACATTGATGTGAGAGAGACACGGCGACTGGTTGCCTCCTACATGCCGACAACCAAGGTATATGCCCTTGACCAGAATCAAACTCTTTGGTCCACAGGCCAACACTCAAACTGCTGAGCCAAACTGGTCATGGCATTACAAGTAAGTTTTATGAGTTGTACTTACTTCCTGTGGTGTTTCCTCGACAGTGCCAAGAAAAGGCTGGGATTTCAAAATAATGATTTATTGAACAATAATGAGGTTTACAGAGATTACACAGATACAAGTAAAGAAAGCTAGTAAGGGCACAGTGGAAGTACTGAGAACAAACTGGGTTCATCAATGAAAACTTCCATATTTATACCTTAAAGCATTACCTTAAAAATTCTAGAAAACACAAGAATACAGAAACATACATTTCATTAGCCAAGAGGGATGATGTCAACACACATCATTCAGCCTCTGGAAAACTCTGTATAATGGTGAGAGTAAGAGTGAAAAAAATGGCAAAGACGCATTGTTATGGTGAAAATAATTTTGACTTCATGTACCATCTTAGGGTTCCCCAGACCACACCTTGAGAACCAAGTTCAATATTATGCTATCAAAATTAACACGTGCTTCTTCAGATTTCTCCCAAGACAAGGTCTAGAGTTATGGCATTCCTCATAGGCCAGAGGAAACAGCTTAGACCCTGTCACCAGGGAAACTGGGATGCCGTCCCTAATAAGTTGTCAGGTTGCCAAGCCTGGCTTTACTGAGGAAGGTGGCTCCAGAGACATAAAAAAGAAAATGTTTTCTAAAGCAGTAAATCCTTAACTTTACAGAAATCAGAGAAACAGGAGAAAGAAAGGACTGGGTGGTTCTGGGATTCTATACATCAAGGAGATCTCAGACTATCAAAATTCCTCTCCTGAGCCATGCCACAAAAGAGGCATAGAAACAGGTAAGGCAGAGTGGGACATAGAGATGAAAACCCGAGATGAACAGTGATAATGAAGGAATGGACTTCAAAGAAACCAGACAGAAAAAAAAAAAAAAAAAAAGGAAGTGAGACAAGTCAGCAGAGGGGTCAAAAGGAAGAGGAAAATACAGTGAAAGAAATATTCCCTGATGAGCTCTGAGGCGACACTGTTACCTTTCCCCCTGGCCTCAGCTGCAATGTGAAAAAACTAAGCAACTAACTTGCTGTTCTGACAAGGCATTCAGGCTCTAGAAGTGGCAAGAGATCGAGATAAACAAGGAACTAACAGACCAAAATCTCAGCCCCAGATTCAAAGTTCACAAATTCACAGCAGCAGCTGGGATGGCTGTGACCCTTTCAAGTATCACAAAGGGGATGCTATCTTCTCACTTCAGGGGAGCCAACACAGGTACAAGAACTGGTGCTTGAAGGCCCCTCTGCTAGTGAAAGGAACCTAAAATCATTAGCTTCTAAGTTCCCATGTGGTCTTTAAGAGAAACAGAGAGTCTTCTCCTTTTGCCAAAGGGTAAATATTGCACTTAAAGAAAGGAACATGGCAAAAGTAATCTCTGCACTTGGTGGAGCTTCCTCTAACACTCAGAAAAGCCCTGCTCTGGTGACTTTGGATCTGGCTTTCCAGATACTGATGAGCCTACACATCCACCACCACTAACATTCACAACACTGAAAGATGGGTGGGCAGGTGGTAGTGGTTATTTTATCCCTTTAATCAATAAAATTGCCTAATATTGTTACTTGAAAATAATCAAGCTTTTATTTTATTTTTATATTTATTTTATTTTATTTATTTTTTTATCCTCACCCGAGAACATTTTTCGATATTTTGTTCAGATAGAGTGGGAGGGAGGGAGAGAGAAACATCGATGTGAAAGGGACACATCGAGTGGTCGCCACCCACACGACCCAACCAGGGCCGGGGACAAACTGCAACCGAGGTACGTGCCCTTAGGGGGAACCAAACCCGAGTCTCTCCAGACCGCAGGCCGACGCTCTAACTGCTGAGCCAACCCCGCCAGAGCTATTTTTTTTATTTATTTTGCTAATCCTCACTTGAGGATAATTCTCCATTGATTCTCTTAGAAAGAGTGGAAGGGAGGGAGGGTGGGAAGGAGAGAGAGAGAACATCAATGTGAGAGAGAGACACTGACTAGTTGCCTACTGCATGAACTTGCAACCCACGTATGTGCCCTTGAGCCTACAACCCTTCAGTCCTTGGGCCGTCACTCTAACCACTGAGCAAAATCAACCAGGGCTAAATGAACTTAAAAAAAAAACAAAAAAAAAAACTCACCTGGCCAGTGTGGCTCAGTGGCTGAGCATTGACCCATGCACCATGAGGTCGCCGGTTCGATTCCCGGTCAGGGCACATGTCCAGGTTGTGGGCCAAATCCCCAGTGCAGGGCATGTAGGAGGCGACCATAAAATAAAAATGAAAAAGTGCTCTTAGCCCTGGCCGGTTTGGCTCAGCAGTTGGAGCCTTGGCCTGCGAACCAGAGAGTCCCAGGTTCGGTTCCCGCTAGGGACACATACCAAAAACAAACAAACAAAAAACAGTACTGCTAGAAAAAGTACCTTTGGGACCCCAATGGCTAGAAGAGGCCAAATTCTTTCAATTAATTGCAGAGAAATTCCAACACATATTCCTTATACTGACCTGGAGTTGTGTGGTACATTTACTAAATTGCTCATTTGAAGAGTGATGATGATGATAACATCCTGCCAAGCACTATTCTAAGTGCTTTATGTTCATTAATTCTTTTAATACCCACAACAACTACACCTACAAGATAGGTACTATTATTACTTCTTTTTTTACAGAGGAGCAGACAGGCCTAGGGCAATTAAGTAAGCCCAAGGTCACAGGAGGGGCTGAACCAAGATTCCAATACAGGGAATCAAGCTGCAGAGCCTGCTCTAACCACAACAAAACCACTTATTGAAGTCCAAAAGTGCTCGGATCTCCTTTCAACTCTACCATAAGCTCAACTCAAAATCAGAAGCTATGCTAGACCAAGAGGGCCTAAGGGGCCCCACTTCCTGTGACTGGAGAACCAGTAATTCAAACTCTTGTGGGCAAAAACAAAGCAACAACCACAAGTGCTCGCAACACTACATGCAAAAACAGTCAAATGATGGCCATCTGTGGATGGGAGGTGGGGAAGTGATAGGTAAGGGAAAGCCAGCTGACCCCTGAGTCTAAAGAAGGTGGAGAAAAGGGGGCCACTGTGCACACAGGATTATCAGTAACCAAAACAGAAACCTCAGCAAAATGCTGCTTGGGAAAAGCAATGAGTTGATCACTGTAGTGGCAACAGGAGTAGCCTGCCCTCAAGGACAAGGGCACAGGCTGGAGCTGTTTGCAGGTAGCCTCACTTACTCATCACCAAACTTTCATATTTGGGGGTTTTCTGCTTAGTGGGAGACTGGAAAAACCTGCTACATTAGCAGCACTGATGGTCACAGGAGCCTCAGAATCCTGCTATGCCCTTTCCCTACTGCTGTTCAAGAAGTGCCAACATATGGTGACTGATGGCTCCCACCTTCCCACCTCGTTCAGGGACAAACTCAAACTGTTCCCCTCTGCTGAACTACCTGCTGCCAAAGACCAAAAACTGTTTTCTCCTTTTTTCTCCCCCAGCTGGCCTGGACAGACGGTCCCACTGCACCGAGCCAAGAGGTCTGGGTCTCACTGGATTTAGCTACCAGATCACGACAGCCAGGAGTCAGGAGTCAGAAGCCCACATTTCCTTCTAGATCTACAAATGAGAAGCCCATCACAGACCCAGTCCCTCCCTCCTGGCCAGGCTGAGGGCCTTTTGCCAAAGCTGTGAATTGCAAAAGGGGCCTAAGAAAAGGAGCTATATCTTCGAGCTTCCTGTGACAACATTGCCTTGAGGTGGATGGGGTGCAGAGAAAGCCCATTCACATGGAGAGTCCCAACTCAGAGACCTATTCAGTATTAGGGGGGAGAGAGGTGTTTACAGACATCGTCCAAACTCACGCCTCAATGAGCAGAGCCCCAGAGGAGACAGACTTTGTATTTCCAACTTCCCAAAGAACAGAGGAAAATAGGCCGAGGCTGCTCAAAACCAGCCTGACTGGTTCTACAGAGAAGCCTTGGTCTGCTCCGCCTTCCTTATGTTAAAAAGAAAGATGGCTTGGAGCCAGGCATGGAACACACCCCTCCTCTTCTCCTGCCCCCACCCCCATTGTCCCACAGGATTCACCTAGCCACCAATATCAGTGTCCACTTCACCCTCTCGTCTACCAAACCTTGTGATTATATAGTTTTTAAGTCTAAATTTAATCATTTGGCTTACAGAAAAAGAAATACATGGAAGTAGGGAGGGGGGAATGAGTGCCAACCCAAAGACAGACATCTGTGGAAAGAATTCCCCAGAGACCAGGAAACTTCAAACACTCTAGACAAAAACAGAGAATTCAGATGAAGGAATTCAGCCTATTTATACCCCCAAAAGGAGGAGCAGGTCTAGTGGGCAACAGAAGGAACTGGAATCCCTCCTCCTCTGAACTGGAAACCAAGAGGCCAAAATCTCTCTTGGTGATGTTTCAGAATCAGATGTGCCATCTCAAAGTCTGAAAGAGAGCAATGACATTCAGTGGGTGTGGTGGGGCAGCAACACTCTGCTCCAAGAGCGAGAACTTTCAGAGTTGACATGGGGATAGATGGCCTCTTCCCATGCCATAAGTGGGAAATGGGTGGTTTCCTCCCCCGCAAGGTTTGTAAAGGCTTACTCTTCCCTTTGCTGAGACAGACAGATAACACTTAGTGACTCACTCCTGTTTGATGAAGGCTGGGAGAAAGCCTGGAGAATCCAAGCTTCAAGTGCAAAGTGTACAAATGCTGGAATCTCCCATCAAGAGAAGAAAATTCAGCCACCTAACTGGTTTGTCATTTTGCTGAACTTCCACTGAAGGAGGAAGGGCCATGTTTAAACTCCACCCACCCTGTCCACACCCCTCTCAATATCTGCTTTGACAGGAAAGTGGCAAACCTGGCAGCACCACCACAACTAAGAGAAAATGAAACCCTTTCCACACCTCCTCTCAAAGCAGAGGCCTAGTAGCCAGTCTACAAGCTTAACCAAGCAGAGGGACTTGGGGCTGGACCTGGTTACTATAGGAAAGCCTCCTCAGGCAGTCTCAGAAAAGAAGGACAACTACCCTCCTCGCCCATCTGCAGAGGTTACTTCATCCCAATCCATTAATGGGCTTCAAAGTGCTGCTGGGGGGAGTCCATTTAGCAGAGACACAATCATCAGGCCAAAGGTGGCGCCCAGCCCCCATCCTACTTGTCGATAATGGGCCACAAAGTCTGAGGCTTGGCTGCACTCTAGGCATAAAATATTCATTCAAGACGACATAATATATATGTAGGAAAGTCATGGAAGCTCCTGGGAGGAGAGAAATGCCAGCCAGGTAGCTAAGTGCTCAATGGGAAAGAGTTCATGAAGGCATGAGTTAGTCCTGGTCAAATGCCTACTGAGAATTGGGTTGTTCTGTCCAAAGGGGAAGCGGTCTAAGTCTGAGCAACTTTTGACTCTCAAGAGATCTAACCATGCAAACCTCTCTGGAAAACAAATTCTCAATCTTTTCCTACTTCAAAGGCATCAACTCTGCTTAAGACATTTACCCTGAAAAAAAGTGTGAGCCCAATCTTTGGTCACCATCGGAAATATTTAGTTATCCCTCTGCAAACTTGATTTTTATCTGAAGCAGGCCAAGTTGCAATGATTGCTTTGTACCCATCTGTTTAGATACTTCCCCAAATCCACAGATCAGAGAGAAATTATTAAAATTACTAGTAGTTACCTTTACTGGGTTCAAAGGTTATGGTATGGCAATTCTCTGAACTCCAGGACTCCTAAAAGCCCTTGCTCTAACAACACCTCATTCTAGGGCCAAGCAAAAAATGAGAATCTATGGTCTGATATTTACCCACATCCTTGACTTCTAGAAGGCAGCACCATCAAGGAGCCCCTGGCCAGAGTCAAAGGGCAGAGGGCAGAGCCAGCACGCAGCACACAGTACTGCACAACTCCACAGGGCATGGAGTGAAATGAGATCTAACTGAGCTCTCTACTAGATGACACTAGAACCAAATTATTCACTGCAACATTCCGCCAAAACCAACACTGAGATCCAAGGAATACGTGTGTTTGAAGTGGCTCAGTTGTTCTTTACAGGATCCTCTGTTAGATTTGCTCTCTTCACCCAGACTTCCAAACCCCTCTTCCCAGAACTATCTGAGATAATGAACAATGTCACTCATTCCCTAGAAGAATGACAGCACTACCCTCCCTTGCCCACTGCAGCAGAAGTCGGTGGGTAGTGAAAGGCTCCTGTTTTCTTTCAGGAGCCCTCTCATGGTTCCTTAGGCTCAGAGGTGGAGCAGGCGAAGCCATGTAGCCCCTCTGCCAGGTGTCACAGAAAGCTCTAGCCAGCCGCAGGTGAACTCTGGAAGCTGGACCCACTGCCTATCACTGCTGCTGCTGGATGGAAGACAAACGGGCATCTTGCTGATTGCTTTCGCCACTGCCAAGCCTCCAGGCCATAAGAGCCATTTGGAAAAGTGAACAGAAAGCTCAGCTCACAGACTAAGAATCCCCCAAACTACCAGCCCTAAGTCACAACCCCCCAGCAAAAGGAAAAAGAGTCTATGACTGTGAAAAAGTACATCTGAAATTAGGTGTCACAACAATCATGTTAAAGACAGGGCTTGACTTTTTTTTTTTTTTTTTAATCCTCATCCGAGGACATTTTTCCATTTTTTGTTCAGATAGAGCGGGAGGGAGAGAGAGGAAGAGAGAGAGAGAGAAACATCGATGTGAAGGGACACATCGAGTGGCTGCCACCCGCACGACCAACCAGGGCCGGGGACAAACTGCAACCGAGGTACATGCCCTTAGCGGGAACCGAACCCGGGTCTCTCTGTACCGCAGGCTGACGCTCCAACCGCTGGGCCAAACCGGCCAGGGCTTGACTTTTTTTTATCCTCACCTGAGGACATTTTTCCATTTTTTGTTCAGATAGAGTGGGAGGGAGAGAGAAACATCGACGTGAAAGGGACACATCAAGTGGCCACCTCCCGCACGACCCAACCAGGGCCGGGGACAAACTACAACCGAGGTACGTGGCCTTAGCAGGAACCAAACCCAGGTCTCTTTGGACTGCAGGCCAATGCTCTAACCACTGAGCCAAACCGGCCAGGCCTGGGCTTGACTTTCTTTTATCTCCTACTTTCATTGTTGGAAGCAAAGTTGACAGCAAACAGGCAATCTCCCTGCAACACAAGGTTTATTTTTATGCTTCAACATCATCTCTGTGTGTGTGTTTATGTGTGTTTAATTCAGATGTGATCAAAGAGCTCCTGGAAACAGCTTCTCATCAGCCACATGCTTTAAAGCAGGAGAAAGGAAGAGCAAGAAGATTGAAGCTTGAAGACAACCAGTGGCGTCTGCATTTCCTGGTGAAACCAATTTAAATCATTTAAATCTATATAAGGTGATAAAGGGCCTTTGGGAAGAAGGAATCAGCCCAACCAAATCCCTAGCTTTTTTGCTCTTTGTTTCATAGCATTATGGCTTATTGCAATGACTAGGTTTCCAGGACTACTTTAGCTAGAATTGCAACAGGACCAGAAGAGCATTCTAGCTCTTACCTGGTGGCACGATTTTTTCTAAAGGAGGCCAATGCTTCCAATATCTCTGCTCTCGTGACCAAAGGAGCTGCTACTTGTCTTTTTCCTTGTTTAAAAAAAATACAGGTACCTGCCTGTGATAGATGTATCCAAGGTTTTCCAAAGTCCGCACTTTTACTAGGATGACACTTATCAAGTTAATAGTGAGTGAGACTGGCTACCATGAGACCAGCAGAAGTAATGAAGTGATTCAGGAGAACCTAAGGCCATAAAGAACAGAAATGGTATGAGTACCTCATAATTTGGAACAGCATGACAATGTGTGCAGCCACTGCTCTGGACAAAGTTATCAAAAAGCAGTTTACAACCCAAATGGTTCACTGATAACTGCTATCATAAAATCAATGGGTGTGCACCAAGTTCTTACTATGCTCTCAGCGCTATGCTAAGCATGTATGGAAGAGAAGAAATCAACACACATCACAAGAAAAAGACCATGGTAAGAATACATTTACATTTAGTAAACAGCACAAAGAAACTACACTGAGACAGCCAGTTACTCTACTTTGCTGGACACAATGCCCCCCATAGCTTTGCTGAGAGTAGACACTCCACCGCCACTCCCCAAATGCCTGAGGGTGTCAGTCAGTCACTTGGCTGCCTCCTA
The DNA here is from genome assembly GCF_014108415.1 of Molossus molossus. Taxonomy (NCBI): domain Eukaryota; kingdom Metazoa; phylum Chordata; class Mammalia; order Chiroptera; family Molossidae; genus Molossus; species Molossus molossus. Next base: position 89,966,636 of record NW_023425348.1, on the reverse strand, counting down.
CCAGCTCATAATCAACAGCCTGGGAAAGTTCTCTGGTTAAGCAGGGTTTACCTGCTAAAACAAAGGCTGTGATAGGAAAAGGAATGGAACTCATGCAACTTCAAGAGGGCCTAGAGAAAGTGGTTGCCAGCAAGGAAAAGAAACAGCAGGGGAGAGAGAGAGGCTGTGACATGCAGACCATGCTCCTGCTTCCAAAGACCCAATCCCATGCAGATCCAGCTGCCAAAACCAGCAATGAAATGGAAATCAATCATCCCTCCCTCTCAACCCCTGCTTCACTCCCAGAAATAATCAATCCGTCAGTAATAAAAGGGTCAACCACTACAGAGAAAAACTCAGTCCAGAACTCTTCTTGAGTTCCTGGCTGCCCAGGTGACAGAGAGAGAGAGGGTAACAAGAGAAAAATGTAGGAACTATGAAAAGATTTTTCCAGAGAAATATGTTAACATGCAAGAGAATACAGCAAGGGCTCCACTGGGCTACAAAGAAAGAAGGGAACGAGAGGAAAACATAAAGGATGTAATGAGGCAAAAGGATGCAAAAAGCACTGTGGCCCCAGGGGAGAAGGGCTCCTTTTTCAAGTCAAGTTTTTTTTCTTCTGCCTGATAAAGTTCTCCACCAAGAACATTTTTGTTTGACAGGCAGGGAACACTCCATAGAGTAGTTAGCAAGGGACATTGGAGATGGTGAAAAAAAGGAGAGGGGTGGAAAGTGGATGCCTCTCAGCTCAGAGGTGAGATGACACAGAAAAGGCTATGGCTTGGGTGATAAACCATAGCAGTGACTGTCAGGATGATGGGGAGAGAGTAGCTCAAGAAACTAGTGTGTAAAATGCCTGGACGGGAAGTTACCAAGACTAGTCGATAGAAAAGGAAAGGACAGGACCATATGTGGGGAAAACAAATATGTGAAGAAGGCAGGAGACTAATATGGAGATGAAAGGCAATCCTGATTAAGAAGCACAGTCAGGAAGGTGGGATGAGAATAGAGACACTCAAGTCAACAAGCAAGGATAAAGATACTGTAAAAAGTGACAGAACCAGGAGTGAAGAGACAGGCAGGCATCATGGTCTGTGTTGTGTTGCAGTGTAAGACAGAAAGGCAAGGGCAGTGATGTAGCAAGGCCCTGAAAGAGCTCAGCAACAGGTTGTGTTAGTGGAGTGGCTGACATAGTAGCATCTTTCCCTTGGTAGGAAGAGCCCAACAAGGCTGGCAAAGCACACGCAGTGAGAAACAGGGGGCCAAGAGATTTAAAAGCCAAACCCCAGGGGAAGAGAACACGAGGAATCCAAAGACCGAAGGGAGTGATAACTGGAACCCCAAAGACAACCTGTGGAAAAACTATGCGCATGACAGCTGTATGGGAAACACGGAAGCAACAGATGCCAGCGAGAGGCACCAGGGAGCTCCTGGAGAAAAGAAGGGAAAGTGATGAGCAAAGAGTAGGCGAACGATTTGGAAAGGTGATGAGAGTGGAGCTGGTGGGTTGCGAGCAAGAGGGGGAGCAAAATTTGGAAAAGGAAGCAGCGTTAAAAAGCTGGGGAACTGGAAGGGAAAAGGGATGGCGAACACATTCCGGGGCAAGGATAACCGGGGACTGGGAGAGCCGGTGCGGGTGGAGGGGAAACAAGGCTAGAAAGACGGAGGAAGAGGTGAAAAACGATCTGGAGCAAATCGCAGGGTGCTATTCGATGAGCAGCGGAGGGTGGCTGCTTTAAGCGTGGGTGGAGGAAGACCAGAAAAGCCCCTGAGAAAAAAAGGGAAGAGAAGGGGAAACTGGGGAGGTAACACGGAAGAGCGCAGGAGGGCGGTGAGGGAGGAGGGGGGGTCAGCAGAAAGACAAGTGTGCAGCTTGGAGTCAGGACGAGGTGGGTCCCAGGACTGGACTCCGAGGGGGATGTGCGGGGCCGAGACAGATGACAGGGCAGCTGAGGCTCGCAGGATGGCAACAGGGGCACGAGGAGACCAGAGGAGGAAGAACACTCTGCAAGGTGCAGGGGCCCAGCCAGAGAATTCGGGGAGCCCTCAGGGCTCCTTACCTGCTCCGTGTCCCTCTCGTTCAGCGTGGGTAGGGGGGTCCGGGCGCTGGACATGGCGCCGGTATCTCAGGGAAGGGAACCGAGAAGCTTGAAGGGAGAGAAGGGAAGGCGCGGAGCCCGGCCGGGCGGGGCTTCTCACAGCAGGGGCACCCGCCGCATGGGCCCCGGCCGGGGGTGCGGGGAGGCCGGGCGGACGTTCACGCCAGCCCGGGGATGCGCCGCTCGGGCTAGGCCGCGCCGGCTCCGAGCGGCTCCGGACCGCACCCCCCCGACCCCCGGCTGGGCTGTGCCGCCTTTCGGCCGGGCCGCGCCGCTCCGCCTACTCTCTGCCGCCGCAGCCGGCCGCCCGCCTCGCTCCTCCCCTGCCCTCAGCGGCACTGCTCCGCGCCCGGCACACAGGCAGCCGCCGCCGGACCTGCTGCTCCCAACATGGCCGCCACCACCGCCGGCCCTCGGCTCTTTCCGCCGGCAGCAGCCGGAAACATCCGAAGCGGCCGGGAACGGGAGGGCGGCTCTCCTCCTTCTCCGGGCCACCGACTACGGGTGAATTCCGGAAACACCCGAAGAAGGTAACCCCAGAGGACGCGCGCTCCTCCCCGATTCCGAAGACCAAGCTTCGGCTCTGTTTTCGGAAATCCACGAAGCGACTCCAGGTACTTTAGCCACGCCCACAGGCCTTCCCCCGCCCACTTCAGTTGGCTCTCGGCAGTTTCCGGAAACACCCGAAGCCTTTCCGCGTGAGGAGAACCGGCCCCGCCCCCACCCCGCCGGGCAGCCGACGGCGGTCGTCGGCCATTTCCGGCAACACCCGAGACCCGGCGAACCCCAGGTCATTCCCTTGGGTGGTAGCGAGTCTAACTCTTCGCTTCTTTCCGTCAGTTTTCGGATATTTTCAAACCTCGAGCAGGAAGCGTGGATCTCCTAAGCGTGTTATTATTTGACTAAATAAAAAATAAGACTGTTAGGCGTCCCTGCGATTCCAAAGCAACTTCCACCTACCTGTCAGTTCGTTGTCGGTCAGCTCATAAAATTTATCTCGTTTATCATCCAACCTATCAACATATCTATCACCTGTCAAATGCAGCATTATTCTATTACCTGTCTACCTACCATTTATCATCTGCCATCGTCTATCTTGGCTTCTCGTCAAGGTCCCAGACCAGCACCAGGTCTGCGTCCTTGGCTCCCAGCTGTGAAAGGCTGCAGAGGTCGACACAGCCCCGCATGCCAGCCACAGCTTTGTGGAGTGAAAATGCTGTGTGATCTTGGGGAAAAAAATCACATAACTTATCTGAGTTTAGCCTCCTCGACGTCCCTATATTGAAAGAATTACATTCTAAATAACATCTTTGAATTCCAGTTACCTTTCTTTTCCCCCAAATAAAGTCTTTAAATTGTTCAAAATAGCACAACATCAGACTATAGTAATATTGTCATGCCAGTTACCTTTTTAAATACTTCTGCAAAGTGAGATGGGAGAGACATTCTCATCTTTTTTTTTTTTTTAATCCTCACCCGATGACATTTCTACATTCTCCTTCAGATAGAGCGGGAGGGAGAGAGGAAGGAAGAGAGAGAGAAACATCGATGAGAGAGACACAACGAGTGATTGCAACCCAACCGGGCCGGGGACAAACCGCAACCAAGGTATGTACCCCTAGTGGGAACCGAACCCAGGCCTCTTTGGTCTCTGGGCCGACGCCCTAACCTCTGAGCCAAACCAGCCAGGGCCATTCTCATCTTAATGAACATTTCAGTTATCCCTTCTAAGACAAAGAAACTCATGGAAAAGAAAAGAGAAACCGATTGAAAGTGAGAATTCTGCAGGATGGCACAAAGAATGCGTACCTGGAGTAGGTCCTTTTCTTCCCTGGGCCTCAGTTTACCCATCAATAAAGCAAGGTTATTAGATTCATGAACTCTGAGGTCCCTCTCATCTTTGGAGAGCCCCTGACTCTAACAAGAAGTCTGTGTGGCAACCTGGATCCACTCTTCACTTTCCCCTAGACTGTCTCGCCAGGGAAAGGCAGTAGGCTAGTCTGATTCCTCTGACTCTAAGCTGCCCCCACCCATAGTACCCCGGACATGTTAGAACTTGCCTCCTCTCATCCAAACCACCCCCCTGGGGCTCAACAGCAGCTTGCAGTTTAAGGTGGGCAGAATCCAGAATCTTCACAAGAACCAGAGACCAGGTTCAACCAATAAGTCCCCAAAGGTAGGGGAGCCTGCTGGCCCAGGGTTTGTGGGAAAAGTGCTGGTTGGACTTCTGACACTTGACTTCCAACTCCCAGCTACAGTATCTTGAGCAGAGCCTTTGGCCAAGTCAACCAGAGAAATAGGCAGCTGGGCAGATGCAAAGAGAAGATGGTATGAAAGTACTTCCTAAGGCAACAGTTACCATCTACAGTCCTAGTAAATGTACCAGACTTCAGGACACTCCCCCATGTCCCACCCCAGCTCCATTCAGACATCCAGTCATTGAGGAAGAAGTTGGTGAAGAAATACAGGAGTTGAGGAAGAAAGGAAGAGGTGAGGACAGAAGCTATTCTATTCCTCCTATTCCAAATTCATCCTGAAAAATCCATGAGAATTATCTGCCCTCTGGTGGCCAAAGGGAGAGGCACTGCCAATTCCTGTGCCAGATCTCATTTCAAAGGCTTGGGTCTGGAAAGAAGGGAAAAGAGGAAGAGTTTGGAGGTACAGAGGCAGGGGCACGCAGAAGTCTTCCTGGGCCCATCTTCTTGTTTAAATAAACTCTACTTCTTCCATGCTTCTGTTCACTCAAGTGCTCACCCCTGCCTTCTGCCCCTTTGCCCCACCTTACCCCACCCCACCTGTTCCCTCTTCTTCACTCTCTTTCCTCACAAGGCTGCCTAAATGGTCTCCCTGCCTAGACTCCCTCCAACCTACTCCAGACATGCCAGAATAATTTTCCTAAAGTTCAGCTCCAAATACGTCTCTCTCCTGCTGGAGACTCTCACCAGCTCCCTTGTGGGACAGGCAGGCTGGCTTCATGGGCTGGCTTCATGGGCCTATAATCTATGCAGTCACACAAAGCCCTACTCTGAGAAGGGCCTTGAGCTTGATTTAATGCTCTGCTGTCATTCTCCTGAAGTATTTACCAAGGGGCCCTGCATTTTCATTGTGCACTGGGCCCCACAAATTTTGTAGCCAGTCCTGGCATTAGGAAAAGCCTTTAGCCTGCATCTAAAGCTTTGCATAGTCTGGCCTCAACTTACTTTGCCAATATCCTCTCCATCTAGGTATCATTGGTTGATGCTGCCCCCCAGCTCCTGCCCTCCCACCAAGCTCTCCACCTCCATGATTTTTGTTCAGGCTGATCAATTGCCAGTCACCTACCTCACCTTCCAGGTGTACTTCAAGATCCTGTTCAAATTAATACCTTCTCAAATCCCTGAACCCACCTACTTCTCCTCAAAGGTTAATTATTAATTGCCAAACATTTACCCCTCTCTAATTTGCAAATCCATTCATCCACAAATCTCTATCGAGCACCTGCTATGTGCAAGGCATCGTTTTAGGCTCCTCAGGTATATTAGTGAACAAAATAAATAGATCTCTGCTGTCAGGGAATTTACATCTCAATCGGAGGAAGACAGATAACAAACATAATAGTAAGAATTAAATGCTATGGGGGAAAAATAGAGTTAGCTATAAGGGGGATCAGATTTACAGGGTTAGGGGGTGGAAAATGAGTTCCAGTACTAAGGTGGCCAATGTAAACCTCACTGAGAAGGTGACACTTGAGCATGGACTTGAAAAAGGTAAGGAAGGGACCTCCACAGATATTGGGGAAGAGTGTTCCAGAAAGAGGGTACAGCCAGTGCAAAGGCCCTGAGGCAGGAGCAGGCCTGGCTATTTAAAGAATAAAGAGGCCACCCTGGCTGGTTTGGTTCAGCGGTTAGAGCGTTGGCCTACGGTCCAGAGAGACCTGGGTTCGGTTTCCGCTGAGGGCACATGCCTTGGTTGCAGTTTGTGCCCGGCCCTGGTTGGGTTGTGTGGGTAACAACTACTTGATGTGGCCCTTTCACATCTATGTTTCTCTCTCTCTCTCTCTCCCACCCACTCTATCTGAACAAAATATCGAAAAATGTCCTCGGATGAGGATTAAAAAAATTTTATAAAAAAGAATAAAGAGGCCAATGAGACTGGAGCACAGAGAGCAAGGGGGGAGTAGTGGGGGAAGAGGGCAGAGAGGCCCCTGCTTTGGCTTTCCCTGGGAGTGAGATGGAGAGTCACTGCAGTGACATGCTCTGACCGGCTGCTGGGTTGAGAATAGAGTGAAGGGGCAGGAGACCAGGAAGGAGGCTTTCATGACCATTCAAGCAGGCGATAACAGTGGCTTAGAGAGGGCAGCAGCAGAGGAAGTGGTAGGATTTGAGATATACAGGGTGGGGCAAAAGTAGGTTTACAGTTGTGAGTATGCAAAACATGGAGTTTATTCTTTTTTTTTTAAATTTTTTTATCCTCACCCGAGGACGTTTTTCCATTTTTTGTACAGATAGAGTGGGAGGGAGAGAGAGGAAGAGAGAGAGAGAGAGAAACATCGACGTGAAAGGGACACATTGAGTGGCTGCCACCCGCACGACCAACCAGGGCCGGGGACAAACTGCAACCGAGGTACATGCCCTTAGCGGGAACTGAACCCGGGTCTCTCTAGACCACAGGCCGACGCTCTAACCGCTGAGCCAAACCGGCCAGGGCTATTCTTGTATTATAGTTATGAATGTATTATTTTCCATACAAACAACAATAGGGCCAGTGCTCCAGGCAGCTGTGATGCCCACCGGAACCAGGGAAGGCAGGGCATGGGATTTCTGGCTCCAGCAGGCACAAGAGGCTGTTAGAGGAGCAATCCCTCTGTGGGCAGGCAGGGAGGAAAGAAGGGGAGGCAAGGGTGCTGGGGTGGAAGACATCCTTATTCTCACCCCTCTGAAACATTGCAATTCTTCTCAGTTCTCCCAGCCAGTGGAGCCAGAGGGCATACTCATTCTGGGCAGGCCACTCTGGGGTGGGGGGAGTGGGAGAGTGGTCCAGAAACTGATCTAGAAGTGGAAAGACCCGCCCCTGCCCTCTCAGTCCTCCAGAGTCTGTCCCATCCTGCAGCGCTTTACCCTATTATTTTTTTGGTGTCTCTCTCTGAGTTTCCATCATGTGTTTTGTCACTATTGCCATAGACCATATTGAATCTAGAACATTTTAGAGATGTTTGAGTGTGAAAAAAATGTGCATCTTCGAATTGATGGACTAGAATGTTTATTATCGGTACCCCCAGTCCAACCACCATCAGGACGTGAGCTACACAAGGACAGGAACTGCCAGTCTCAGCCCCATTTCCTGGTTTTGCTAACGTGTTGAAAGCTGTGCACTGTGTGGACATTATCACAGCTACAATAAACAGGAGGTACTGTTATTATCCAATCTACTAATAAGGAAATCAAAGCGTAGAGAAGCTTGGTCCCTTGCTAGGGGAGTGGGGATAAGGGAATCAGCCCATGAGAGACGTAGTGTAGGGAAGAAGACAAACACATGAACATTATAGCCAGGCTGCTTCTTAGTGGCTATGTGATCTTAGGCAAACTTCTTAACTTCTCTCTACCTTAATTTTTCCATCTCTTAAATAGGGATAATAATAAGTGGGGCTGACATGCACCAAGAAGTCGCCACTTCCACTCCCGGTCAGGGCACATGCCCAGGTTGTGGGCCAAATCCCCAGTGAGGGGCATGCAGGAGGCAGCCAATTGATGTTTTCTCTCATTAATGTTTTTATCTCTCTATCCCCTTCCCTTCCTCTCTCTCTAAAATCAATAAAGGAAAAATATTTTTTAAAAAGTGGGGTTGATCTGTGAGGATATAATGAGTTAACACATTAAACATGCTTAAACAGAGACAGGTGGATGGCTAGCACTTTGTGTGGGCTGCTGTTATCAGTATACTCAAGCCAGCCTCCCAGAGTCTTCTTTTCAGTCTCTCTGTTATATTCTCCCCACTTCCCAGAAGAACAACAGTGGATTACAAGTAAGACCCCATTCTGGTCCCAGCTCTGTCACTAATGGATCAAGTGAGCCATTAGGTCACTCCCTTGCCCCTCTGGGTCTCAGGCTCTCTGTACAATGATGGGGAGCTGGACTCTGCTCTCTATGGGGTCTTCTAGAATGCTATAGCTAGAATGTGACCCCGCCCAAGATTCATATGTTGAAATCCTAAACTCCATGGTGATGGCATTAGAAGGTGGGGCCTTTGGGAGGTGATTAGGCCGTAAGGGTTCCATGTGACCTAATGGGAATAATGGGATTAGTGCTCTTAGAAAAGCAATTTCACAAAACTCCCTTGCTCCTTCCCACTGCCTTCTATAAACCAGGAAGAGGGCCCTCGCCAGACACTGAATCTGCCAGGGCTTTGATCTTGGGCTTCCCAACCTCCAGAACTATGAGAAATAAAGTTCTGTTATTTATAAGCCACTAGCCTATGGTATTTTGTGACAGCAGCCTGAATGGACTAAGACATCCTCCAAAATCCTAACCCAGCAACAACACTCTTGCCTTTCCTCGGCCATGACCTGGAACCCTGCCTCGAATGGAGGGGACAATGTTCCTGCCAGCCTTGCTCACATGTTTTCTACAGTAGAAAGGTCCGGCTGCTCACAGAGGCCACTGCATACCAACGTTGAGGGAGGGGGATGGGGAGGGGGGGAGGGGCACCAGGAAGGGAGAGCTCCTTCACAGTCTGTTTTCCTGGGAGGAGGTACCTTTTGCATCAACCCACACTCCCATACAGGGTCACTGTCTATGGGCAGGTTCTGCTGCTCCCATTGCGGAGAAGGCTGAATATCCTGGGTGGGGAGCCAGGCCCATGTTGGCAGAGGCCCTGTAAGAAGCAAAGGAGAAAGCAGAAGTGGGCAGTTTTTTTGTTTTTCAATCCTCACCTGAGGCCATTTTTCTTTTTTTTTTTCTTTTTCTTTTTTTTTTATCCTCACCAGAGGGCATTTTTGCATTTATCTTTAGACAGAACAGGAGGGAGAGAGGGAAGAAGAGAGAGAGAGAGAAACATCCATGTGAGAGAGACACATCAAGTGGTTGCCACCCACACAACCCCAACCAGGGCCGGGGACAAACTGCAACCGAGGTACGTGCCCTTAGTGGGAATCAAACCCGGGTCTCTCTGGACTGTGGGCTGACACTCTAACTGCTGAGCCAAACCGGCCAGGGCGTGAGGACATTTTTCTATTTATCTTCAGATAGTATGGGAGGGAGGAAGAGAGAAAAACATCGATGTGAGAGGGACACATCGACTGGTTGCCTGCTGTAGGAACTGCAACTTAGGTACATGCCCTTGACTGGAATCGAACCTGCAACTTATTGGTCTGTGGGCCGATGCTCTAACCACTGAACCAAACCGGCCAGGGCCAGAAATGAGGTTTTTGTTTTTGTTTTTTTTAAATCCTCACCCAAGGACGTTTTTCCATCTTTTATTCAGACAGAGTGGGAGGGAGAGAGAGGAAGAGAGCGAGAGAGAAACATCGATGTGAAAAGGACACATTGAGCGGTTGCCACCCTCATGACCCAACCAGGGCTGGGACAAACTGCAACCGAAGCACATACTCTCAGCGGGAACCGAACCCGGGTCTCTCTGGACCGCAGGCCAACATTCCAACCGCTGAGCCAAGCCGACCAGGGCAGAAATGAGCAGTTTTTAATGGGGCTCAGAGGGGGATACCCGAAGCAAACAATCTGGGGCCTATGGAAGTATGGGGACTGGATGGAGCAGCAGGAAAGCTTGTTAGAGGAAGTGAAGCTGAATCAGATCGTGAGGATAAGCAAAGCTCTACTAGGAAGAACTGGCAGGAATGGGAGCAGCCCATGGAATCATGAAAGAGACCAGCCCTCAGGGAGTTTCCATCTGGGGGAGGATGTCAGACAAGCCAACAGCAGCCTGACTTAGAGTTGGCAGAAGAGAGTTGGTACCAGCTGGTGTCCAGGGCTCTAACTGGCTTCCTGGAGGAGGTGGGGGCAGGCTGGGCAATGACTCACCAGTGTACCTAACGCTGTACAGTAAGTAGCTCCTGAAGCCAGCAGGCAGGGTATCTGCAGGGGACATTCCTGCTTTCCTCACAGCTAGCTATCTGCCCCGGAGGACAGTGTCTGAGTTCTCCAGCCCCAGGGACATTTTCTGCGTCCCAGCAGAATCCTTGGCGCCTCAAACAATACCTGACGTGCAGCAGGCTGTCTATGAATCCCTGAGGAATGAAAGCCACAGGGTTTTGGCCCTCCTTGTCCCCTCTGCCCGAATTCCCTTTGCCTATTTAACTGCACGGCTCTCTGCGTGCTCAGAGGTCTCCTCCTGCAGAAGCCTTCTACAGCCCCTCTCAACTCTGCATTCCTCCGTGTAGAAACACGCTGAACCATGGCAGGGGTATGCAACCAGCCAAATCCGAACGGAGGCAATCCTGTCTACAGAACACATCACAGTGCAATGCGTAGACCTTACTTAGATCCTATTCATGCAAACCAACTGTGAAAAGATATTCATGAAGAATCTGGAGATTGTTGCACAGCGTGAATGTACTTACTGCTGAACTATATACTTAAAAGTTATTAAGATGGTAAGTTTTATGTTGTATATTTTGCCACAATTAAAAAAACCTTTAAAAGATATTCATGGACCAACCGGGGAATGAGAACATTGACTATATATTAGATGACATTAAGGGATTATTAATTTTTTTTTTTTTTTTTTTGTGGTATGTGCTCCTAGCAGGAACTGAACCTGGGCCTCTCTGGTCCGCAGCTCTAACCGCTGAGCCAAACTGGCCAGGGCTCCATGGGCATTCTTTATACCATTCTCTCTTTCTTCTTTTGGGTGTGTTTGAAAATGTCCATGATCAAAAAAAGAACAAAAGCAAACAAGAAAAAGCGCCCCTCCATGATGGCCAGGTTTTTCTTCCTAGCCCTCATCCCTGCGGGACATACTGAGAACTGTGTTTGCTGTGTCTCCCCTGGAGCGGGCACGGGGGAACGGGCTCTCTTCACTGCTGTACTCCCAGCACCTGGAGCAGCATGTGATGCTCACCCAGCTCACAACTGTGGGCCTGGGTCTGCGTGGCACCTCAAGCCTGAGCTCCGAACCACTGCATGCATACAGCGGTCTCCACCAGTTCTGATCTTGGAGGGCCATGGACAGGTCTCTCAGAGGCAAACTGCTCACCCACAAAGATGTGGGTGTCATGGTGGGCAAGAGGACTCGACCTAGGCCAGGGAGAGTAAGTGAGGGGAGAGGGCAGGGTCTGGACAGGAGAAGTACCCCACCACCCCAATGCCCTGCCCCTGAGACTGGCCCAAGATCATGTGGACATCATTGTACCAGTCACTGCTTTTATAGCTTCCAAATTCCAAGCCAAACCTGAGCCAGAGTCACAGGTTGCTGAGTGAGGCCAGGGTCAGCGGGCAGGGCCTACCCAGGGGTCCAGGAGCCAACTTCTAGAGAAAAGGGGCCAGCGAGGAGCTGGTCGGCCTCCACCCTCAAGGCCTTCAGCTTGGTTCCAGCCATGGCACCTGGGACAGGTGAGATGAGCACCCTTCCACATCTGCAGAGAACCTCTCCAGTCGGCACTGCCAGGCACAGGGCATGATCAGCAGGTGCAGGACCTGGGGGACTTTGGAAATTGGGATGATGAGGGCACTGGGCACCACCGTCAGGATGCTGGAATGGGGAGTGGGAGTTACTGGGGTGCTGCTGCCGCCTGTCATTGTGTATGACCTTTCTGTCTCCCACATGGGCTCTTGTGGGAAGATGTCATAGTCTTCCTAAAGCAGAAGCAGGCCCTGTAGTGCAGAAGACAACAGCTCCGGTCAGACCTGAGCATGGCCTGCCTCTGCTCCTTCACCAGCTCTGGAATGTCAGGCAAGTCACCTGGTTCATCTCACAGTCCCTCAGTTTCCTCACCCGCAGAATGTGCACAACGTGGGGTGACCCACAGTGGAGACAGGGCAGGTGTCCTGTCTGGACTCTGCAATTCCTGCCCCGATTTTCACTTGTGTTTGTGGCATCTGAGCTCACAGGGCGTCGCCCCCTGCCCCTTGCTGCTACCTACTGCTTCTTGGGCCTCCTGGTGGGGCCCGAAGAGATCTGAGGCACTGACATTGGTGTTGGGGAGCCCAAAAGTCCTGCTCTTCTTCCTTCTCTGGAGGCTGGTGTGTTCTCTGCAAGGAATGATGTTGTTCCCTGCAGGGGAAGGGACTGACCAGATTCAACGTGAGGCTCTGGGCTGAGGCACCTGGTTCCAAGGAGGTGGGAAAACAGACATACTGGGTGCAGCAGAGCCACCTTACCTGTCACCCCACCCGCAGGCAGCAGCCCCTCCCTGCTTGTGCAGCCTTGGGGAGGTCAGCTGGGCACTCCCTTCCTGCCAGATCCGGTGGGGGGCAGACACAGAGACTGCAATCCCATCAGAGATGCTCTCCTATCCCAGCCCCTAGCCCTCCACCACACCTCAGGGGTGTGTAGGACTTTGCAGTTTACAAAGGACCCAAAATGCCATCTCATTTAAGCCACACAGCAGCCCAACTGTGTGGGGTGGGGTTGGGGGTGGGGGGAAACTAGTGCATTTTATTCAGAAGAGGGAGGCGAGATTGGAGGAGTTGTAGAGCCTGGGCCAGACCCATGATGCAACTGGGGTGCTGCACAGGGCCCAGCTGGCCCCTTCCCAACCACACCCACACATTAGTTTCTCTTCAAGGAGGGAAGGGGCTGCTTCTTCCCTTGTCTCAGACTGGCTTTGCTTGTGGGCTATTATCTTCCAAAAAAATCTCCTTGACCTAGACCCCAAGGAGGGCAATTAGGAGGGGCAGGAGGTGGCTGGCTTCAGAGCGTAAAGGAGTATTGGGGACTAGGGACGTGGGTGTGAGGAGTCAGGAGCAGTGGCACCCTCACCCCCACCCCTCCACTCCATGTCATGGTTGGTTCTCTCAGACCTAGGGGGCATTGCTATTTGCATGAGAGGCTTTCTTGGTGTTCCAGAATGGAGGTTCCAGGCCAGTTGAGGGACCCTAGCAATCAGCCACCCGCATTCAGAAACTTCCCTCTGCACTCTGGGTATTGTCATGCCCTTGGTTCCATGCTCTCTCCACCTCTCCCTAGAAGCCCAGAGGTGCCCCGTGGCAGCTCCCAGCCACACATGCTCATGTAGTCCCTGCAGTCCTGGCAGAGGCTGGGCAGACCCCTGCCAGTTGAGATGTGGAGCTGAAGTCACAGAATGCCTGCAGTCACGTGGCAGCCACCCTGTGCAGAGAACTGTACTCCAGGGACCAGCTTACGTTGAAAAATTGTCACATACAAATACACACCAAGAGGGCACTTGACAAACATTTATTGAGCACCTATGTGCCAGGCCCTATGCAGGCTCTAGGAGAACAAAGTCACTGCTACCTAGTCCCTGCCCGGAAGGAGCTCACAGTCTGGTGGGCCAAACCATCAATCACATTAACAGCGGTGAAGGTGCATTTAGCTTCATGATTTTACAGCGAGCTTGTATATACGTTTTCTCAATGTGAACATTCAGCAACACAGCCACGTTGTTTAAAAGCACATTGGCATAAATGTAAACACAGTCACACGATCGAAAGGATGAACAGTAATCAACTGCAATAATTCACATTCCTGTTTCAGAGCCAGATTTTCAGCATCATTTATGCCTTCCTGTTAGGGAGGATGTAAGTTCTGCCAATCTGCACAAAGGGTAGCAGACGGGAGTCCCAAGGCCCGCCTGACATCACACAGTGGATCATGAATCTTCGCCCACTGCATTCTCCCCACTATACAGCACTAGTCTTCTGATATCCCCTGGACAAGGGCCCCACATATCCCTGGACTCCAAGTGAGTCCGATGGGAGAAAGGACCATGTCCCATGAGTCATGCTTTGGCTCATGCTGCCCCAGGGTAATACCAACTCAGATAAGGACAGCGCTCCAGGCCCAGATCCTCCATGATTTAGAGATTGGCTTTCTGGATGGACTCAAAACCTGGCTTGAGTTAGTGCCATACAGAAACCACTGCCCTAGAGTCTCAGCTGTGTCCCTGTCCCTGAACACAATACTTCTCAGGAGCAGATGGGGACTATCCTATTTTTCCCACTTGACCCTGGATTCTAAACAGGATAGTGCTGTGTGGGGGCTGAGGGAGCTCCCATGCCCTGCGTATCGCCATAGGGAAAACAAAGCTTCACAATGATTTGGCCTGTGATTGTTTAGGAGGGAAAAGAAGCTGGTAGAGACCCAACGTGGGCCATCTGCTGGTCGGGGGAACAGGAAACCAGGCAAAGGCTTGGGTTCAATTAAACCAAGGCGAGTGGGACTGTTTGGCTAAGCATATAGCTGAAATGTTGAATCCGGGCTGCATTTAGGACCCATGTGCTCACCTCCCAATTGGGGGTGGGGAAGGGGAGCATCTCTCTGGCTGCAAGCTGGCCACAACCATTTCACTTCAGAAAGATCAGGTCCAAAAAAAAAGCCCTGGCAGGTTTGGCTCAGCGGTTAGAGCACTGGCCTGAGGACCAGAGAGTCTCGGGTTCAGTTCCTGCTAGGAGCACGTACCAAAAAAAAAAAAAAAAAAAGATCAGGTCAAGTCTCAGCTCCTAGGCTGTAGACATCACTGGGCACCCCCCTCTGTGGCCTTGCTTGGACAGTGGTCGGTCAAGTGAATCAGTAAGTACAAGTGTTTCTACCCCATTTCCAGAACAGGGGTAGGGGAAGGGGTGAGGTGCTTCTGTGACTGACACCAAGTCAGCCCCTGGCCTCTGGCCCAACAAAGCCCTACCCTGGTCTTGTTCCAACCTCTGGGATGGGGGGCTTTCTGGCTCCTACTCAGGACAATCTTTCAGCTCTCCAGCCCCCTCAAGGTCCCTCCAGGAGGCCAGGTATCCAGCTAGCAAGCCCCTTTCCCCAATGATGGCCCAGACGGAACTCTCTTAATAAAAAAAATAATTTATTGTCAACAAAGGAGATATATACAACAGGAGAACAGGAGAAAAGGAGTAGGAGTGAGTGAAGCCCCCAGGTGGGCTGCTTGGGCCTCCTGCAGGGATGGAGCGGGAAGAGGTAATGAAGGCCTCCTGGTTTAGGAGCCTGAACAGGTGGGGGAGGAGAGGCGTCCCCTGAGGTAGTGGGACTCAGCTCTAACCCCGTGATGACCACCTCTTTCTTGTGTAAGGCACTGTGCCAAGGGAGAATGGTGGGGGCTGAGAGGGTGGGAGGAGGTGTGGGGACAGAGAGGTCTGGGTCAGCAAAAGGATCGGGGTAACTGTTCTCCATAGGCCCAGTGCCCTATCACATGACAGTCTCAGCCACCTCGCCTACCTTGCTGGTTAGACATTTTTCTGTGCCCCTAATGGCAAATGCTGTCCCCTTCCTCTCCTCCATCCTGCCTTGGCACTCTTCATCAGGTGGCAGAGTGGGTAGCTTCGAGAAGCCAAAAGGGGACAATGCCTCCTCCACCCCCTCCCCGGGGAAAGCAAGAACCTACACACCACTCCCTGCCTCTTGCCACCCCCCAGTGGTGCTGATTCCGACAAAAGCATGGACTGATCTGGGGTGTCACCTGCTCCCACACCCCTGGTGCCCTGGGGATGCTTGGACCAGTCTTGCAGTAGGCTGACTGCCGGGGGCTCCTCCATCCACTCGGATAACCTGAAGATCCAGTGTTCCGCGAAGCCCCGGAGGGGGAGCTGGGCAGGAATGGGAGCAGAGAGCAGAGTCAGGGCCCTCCAGAAACCCCACTACAAGGATGTTCTGAAGGTCTCTGCAAACCCCACCTGTTTCCGGAGCCCAGTGCCTGGTGTGAGTGGAAGCCCAACTGGGCTTTGTATTCAGAAGCTGGTCTGTCTCCCTGACAAACTATAAGCTCCTTGAGGGCAGGCGGAACCCCACTCATTTGCTCCTTAATTTAACAATAACTTACTGGGCTACTATGCTGTGCCCAACACTGTTCCAGTTGTGACAGCCAATCGACAAGAATAAACAAAAGATGCAATAGGATATATATGAACAGAAGCCAAGGGAAAGAAGTAGACCAGGGCAGGGGATAGGGAGGGTCTCACGAAGCTGACATGTGAGCAAAGATAGACAGAAGTGAGGCGTCAGCTCTGCAGAGAGCTGGGGGAACAGCTTTCCAGGTGGAAGGAAGACGAGTGCAGGGGCCCCTGCGAGGGCACCGCTGCTATAGGACAGTGAGGCCAGAGCCTGCAGTAAGCGGGGGACAGGTAAGGGTGCTGGGGTGAGGACCACACCTCCATGAGGACTCGTGTTTGCACCTGGAGAGTGACGGGAACAGCCAGAAAGGCTGAGCAGAGCAGGGACAGGATCAGACTTGGGTTCTCAATAGGGACACTGGCTGCTGTATGAGACCAGACCACAGCGGGCAAAGGTAAGCCAGAGACCAGCTGGAAAGCTGTTACAGGAACAAGCAAGAGACAGCTTAGAGCAGGGGAGCCGCAGTGGAGGTGGTGGCAGCAAAGAATTCTGAACACACCTGGAGGTGGGGCTGACAGACTTGCTGATGGATTGATGTGGGGTTTGAGAGAGACAAGAGGATGACTGGGGGTTAGACCCAGGCAAACTGAAGAAAGGTGGCCAGTTTCCTCAGAAAAAGACCGGGGAAAGTAGACAGGCTGGGGGTGAGGATTAGAGACTCTGGGTTCTGTTCAGACATGCCAACTTTGGGAGAAGATCCAGACCACCAAGTAGAGATGTCATGTGGGCAACTGGAAGAGAGGTTGGGACTGAGGGGAAAGGTCTGGGCTGAGGGTGAAGGCAGTTATGTGCACAAGAATGGTATTTCAAGCTGTATTCTGTGCAGGGTCACCCAGGGAGTACAGACCCTGACCCATGGTTGGGGCACTCATTCATTCACTCACCAAATATGTAGGTAAGCAGCACCTACTCTGTGCTGGGCACTGGGGATATCACATTAAATGAAACAGGCAAACATCATGATCTGAAGGAGCTTACGTTCCAGAAATGGGAAGAAAGGTTTACGGGCAAATGAACAGTGGCTAGAGAGAAACGAGGGCTCAAGAAAGGAGAAATAACAGCTTTGTGTAGGCCGCTGGGCCAGGTCCAGAGGAAAATCTGTGACAGAGAACTGCTGGCTGGGAGAGGGGGCTCAGTGACGGGTCTAGAAGGGCTAGCCTTGGCAGGAACAGCTGTTACACGGGCGGGAGCGAAAGGCAGAGGATGCGGCCTGGATGCTGCAGGGAAGGAGGGAGTGGGTGGATGTACTTCTTGGCATTGTGGGTGGGCATCTGTGTGGGCACAGTGGAAACACACACAGGCTGATGTTTACTAGGCGAGTGGCCCTGAGCAAGGTGCCTTACCTCCCGAGGCTCGGGGTCCTCTTGTGTAAACTGGGAGTCAGGGCCCTCCAGACATCCCACCATAAGGATGTTCCCTGAAGGTCTCTGCAAACTGCACCCCCATAGGATGGTTTTGTGGACTTCATTCTATTGTGTTGAGAAGTCTCTAACTTAGTGAGCTCTTACTACATACTGGACTCTTTAAGTGCCAATTCTTCCTGGTAGTAAGGAGGTCAGAGGGGTGGGGGTGAGGGTAGAACCAGGGGAGCATCAGGAGAACAAGGCCTGAGATGTGATGAGATGTCCTTTCAGAGACTGAGTGATCAGAGCCCCAGGGCTATAACAGAGCAAGCCAAGAGGACTTATCAGTCAAGCTGAGCCCCTGCAGCACTGAACCCCAGAACTTCCCTGCTTTCTTCCACAGTTGGGCATGTGTGTGTACATGCGCACACCTTCTCCAGAGGGGAGGGCCTGAGTCCACTTCTCTTGTTTCTCATCAAGGCTTTTCTCTGAGTAGCGACTCTGGAAACGTTACCATCAGAATCACAGGTGAAGGCGGCTGCCATCCACTCCTGTCAATAAGTCTTTACTAAGGGCCTTCTTTGTGCCTGGCACCATCCTACGAGCTGTGATCACAGCAGTGAACAAAGACCCGCCCCTCATGAAGCTCACATGCTCACACATACACACGCAGGCACACACTCACCCTTCTTTCCCCTTAGTTCAGCCTGGGAACACGCAGGGTCTGACCAGCATATCTGAAGCCAGATCGCTATGTCCTACTCAAACTGATCATCAGCAAGACAAACAGGTTCTTTTTCCCACTGTTTGTGAGTGGGCCCTCAGAACCACCTTCTCCTCTGGCCTGGGCACCCTCCCCTCCTTCACCCTACAAAGCCCTTGGAAAGTCCCAGAAAGTCTTTCCTGACTGCTTCACACTCAAATCCATCAGCTCAGCTGACCTGACCACAGAGAACTTTTCCATCTTCTAAATCCTTGATTTTTAAACTTTTAAAGTAGTAGTGTTTTTATTCAAACAAAGTTTTCAGAGAACTTGAATATATAAAACTCAAAGTGAAGACATTCCAGTTGAAGCCTCATAGGTTTCTGAGAAATCCATCCAAGCTTTGAGATCCTGAAACAGCTTGAAACCACTGGCCCAAAGCCTTGGCTCTGCACAGGACCAGCGCGGGTGCCCAACTACTCTATCGGCTTCACTGCCTCCAACACGTGTCCCCAGACAGACTATGAGCTTCTTGGAGACAAAGGCTGCCTCCCTCATTTTCCAGAGCACTTCGCTGCAGGGGCTGGGCTGCAGACACTTTGCTGTTGCATCATTTTGTGTCTTCTGCGACTTCCAGGCTAAGTCCAACCTCCACAGATTCTGCCATTGCCAAGAACACTTATCAGTCCCCTCCATCCCTCTCATGTCATTCAATCAGTTTGTTGAACTCTAAAGTCTCAGGTTTTTCCCACTCACCCCAAAGGGACCTGAGATTTCAGGGATTCCCTTCGCAGCTACTCACCACTCCAGACAGGTGGAGTTTGGGCACAAGGTACCCCAGGGCTCAAAATGAAGGCTCTTTCGAGAATGAAAGCAGAAGACCCACTGAACTGGGGGAGAGGTCAGCCATTTAGAGCAGCGATCCACCGAAGACAACGAGACTCGGAAACGTTCAAGTCCAAGCAGAGCACAGTCTCAGGGAGGCAGGACTGGAATGTGACTCAAGCTGAAACTTGAGACAGTTAAAACCATGGTCTACATGAAGGGACGAGGCCTGCCTGGGCAGCAGGAAGAAAGTGCACACGTGAATGTACTGCACACAGAGGCTTGTGAAAGCTCCGAAGGCTACAAAGCAAACTCTTTAAAAAAAAAAAAAAAAAAATTTTTTTATCCTCACCTGAGGATATTTTTCTGTTTATCTTCAAATAGAGTGGGAGGGAGAGGGGGAGAGAGAGAGAGAAACATCGACTGGTTGCCTACCACACAACCCCATTGAGGGCCTGGTCCGAACTACAACTGAGGTACGTGCCCTTGACTGGAATCGAACCCGAGACACATTGGTCCGCGGGCCGACACTCTAACACAAAGCAAACTCTTAAGAGTGGTCACTGCTGGTGAGTGATGTGGGCTGGAGAAGGGGCACATTTGTTTTTTCTTTCATGTGCATCTTTCTCGGGCTCTAACTCTGAATGCACATTTCAGACAGGCTGGGACAAGGCACGCTCTGCGTCACTCACTCACTCCTTCAAAAACATTTCCTGAGCCCAAGATGCCGCGAGCAGTGCCTGGCATGGCGAGACAAAGAGACAAACCAGGCTCAGCCTCTGCCCTACCGAAACGTGTTCTAGTCTCATCTGAACCCTGCTACTGCTTGGTTATGTGACTGTGGTACAGACAGAACACTGGTCCCCCAAAGATGTCCATGTCCTAATCCCCAGGACCTGCAAATTTGGTGTATGTTCCACCGCAAGGGAGAGTTAAGGCTGATGGAATTAATGGTGCCAGTCAGCTGACTTTAAGATAGAGATTCATCTGGATGATCTGGGTGGGCTCAGTATAGTCACAAGGGTCCTTATGTGGAGAAGAAGGAGGCAGATGAGTCAGCCAAAGACAGCATCCTGAGCAAGGCTCTGCTGGCCACTGTGGGCTCTGAAGATGAAGAAGGGCGCGAAGCAAGGAGCGGGCGGCCTCTAGAAGCTGGAAAAGGCAAATGGACTTCCCCCTAGAGCCTCCAGAAGAAACACAGCCCTGCCCCCTGCCGACACCTTGATTTTTCAGCCCAGTGAGCCCTCTGACCTCTGGACTGAAAAGTAGTACATTTGTGTTGTTGTAAGCCACTAAGTTTGTGGTAACTTGTTATAGCAGCCGTAGGAAACCAATACAGGCACCACGGGGAAGAAGGAACTATCTCTGAGAATCTCCTCTGGAAAAGACACTTTTTTAAGGACCAAGTGAACTATATATAGAAGTTTCTTAAAATTGGCAGGATGTGCTACAAAAACACATGCTTACTGCTATCATTCAGCAACTCACTGAGCTGCTCTCCCCAGAGGTGTGTTCACCACTGGTCTAGTCTCCTGCTGAGAGTTCCAGGAGGGCTCCAGCTCCAACAGGACAAGGTGGGCACCTCCCAGGCTCCAGCTCAAATCAAACTCTGGGTGTCAAACTTAGGGGAGCACAGACAAGGACCCGTCAGAAAAGCCCAGCCCACAGCCAGCCTCTATCCTTCAAATCTGCCTGCTCCAGGCCCCATCTTCTGGGAAATCCATGAACCAACCAGCTCAAGGAGCAGCCTCAAGGAGGCCAGAGCCCACGGGTGCAGCCTGCACCGACCTCCCTGTCGTGCCCTCTCAGGAGCTCACCTGGAGAGGGGCTTTCTGGCTGGGGAAGGCTTCCTTCGGCTGCTCTCCCCTCTTTGGGTGCATCCTTGCTGTCTGAGGTCCTTGGCTGGGTGTGGGAAAAGAGCTGGAGGACGAAGCCGGGAGGGAAGCTACCATCAGTGAAGTGTCGGACTTCAGTGGGAGCTGTGAAAGTCTCTGTGGCTGAGTCAGGTGACGACGGGGGGTCTGGAAGGGAGGACAGAGTGGAACTGAGTCCAGGAGGCTGGGCTGCCTCACCCCACTGAGGCCAGAACCTAGAAGCCTGAGCACCATTCAAGTGAGGAGCAGGTGCCCTCAGCCTGGGCCCTGCCCCACCCCCACTGGCTCGGCTTTCCTTCTGGAGAGCCACAGCCAGAGCCCCCACGGGCCCCCGGCCTGGCCTCCCCCTTCACCTGAGTCAGAGTCTGGGTCCAGCTCGAGGTTTTTGGTCATGGATCTGCCTCTCTTCTTTCTGACGGGCTCTTCCTCAGGGGGCTCCTTCCATCTCTGACCACGGGGCTTCTTATTTACTGGCTCTGTGGCAGGGGCAGCTGCAAAAAAGAAAAGGCCTTAAACCTTTTTAAGGGAACCTGTCTGAACCTTGTAACCTCAGGACTGCTGAAGCTATCTTCCCAGGAGCCTCTCTCCCCGCAGAACAGAGACCTGTGCCCACCTCTCCCCCAGCTCAGCCTCAATGGCTCCCCATGACTGACCAGGAAGTTCAAGGGGGCGGAGTCCCCTGGGCCGGGTCCTTCTAGGAAGGGATGTGCTGTCCTCAGAGTCAAGGAGAACGACAATCTCTGCTGGCATTCTGGCAGGGTCTGGAGCAGAGTCAGGGTCCGCACTAACATCCTGGGCAGAGTCTGAAGGGGGCAAATCGCCCTGTGAGTTCCACTGGAGTGTTCCCACAGGTCCACTTTTCTCCCACCCCCACCCCAGGCCCAACTACCTGAGTTGGGTGGGGAAGGCTGCTCAGCTCTGACATCTTGCAAAAGGGCCACCCCTTCACTCCAGGCCTCCAGGATGTTGCTCTTCTCAGAAGGGCTCAGGTCCAGGGTGTGAGGATGCTGATCCAGGATGTGCGCGCGCGCTGTGTCCGCCGAAGGGAACTGGATCTCAGCCCCACACACCATGCACAGCGCCCGCCCGCTGCCTCCCGGGCTGTTCCCCACCAGGAACTCCTGCTCCCAAGACACCTGCTGCTTGGGCTCTTCACAGCTATTGCAGCCTGCCTCCAGCAGGCTGGGCCTGGGCAGTGGGGTCTTCTCCTGTTGGGTCACTATGGAGGGAGAGGAGGGGCCAGTGTTATTAGCAAAGGTACTCATGGCCAATATTATTTAGGACACAAATCCCCAAACTTGGTGGTGTGGTGCAGAAGAAGAAGTATTCCCACTGTAAAAAATGAATCAATGAAGCCAGAGCAACCTTCCCAGAGGAACTGCCTTGCATGTCTTATGCCTCAAATCTTTGGAATGTTAAAAGAGCAAAATAACCTTGACTGGTTTGGCTCAGCAGTTGGAACATCAGCCCACAGACCAAGGGGTTGTGGGTTAGATTCCTAGTCAAGGGCGTGTACCTGGGTTGCACAGATTCAATCCCTGGCCCTGGTTAGGGTCGTGCAGTAGGCAACCAATTGATATGCCTCTCTCACATTGATCTTTCTCTACCCCTTCCGCTCTATCGAAAAACCAATGGGAAAATAGCCTTGGGTGAGGAATAACAAAAAAAAGGGGGGGGGGGCAAAATAACCTTTGGCCTGGGCCTAAAGCAACAATGTGTCCTAAAGAATTGTTTGCTAGGATAATAAGAAAGCAGATACCATGACTACCAGACTGATCACCACTCAACTGAAAATTAAAAACATTCTTTAGAATTAGCATCACTAATTAGCTTACCTGCACCAATAGAAATGCCTTCCTTCTATTGATATAACTGTTCTCCTTCCCTTTCTCATAAATATCCTTTGCCTTTGTTTCCTGTTGGGCACTACAAGAGTGGGCAAAAGTAGGTGAATATTAATAATACAATAATAAATAAACAATAACATAAGAATAAACTGTTTTGTATACTCATATCTGTTAACCTACTTTTGCCCACCCGTTTTTGGGTTTCTGCCTAAATCAATGATTTCCCAAACAGCTATTCTTTCTCTTTTTTCTTTTTGGTACGTGCTCCTAGTGAGAACCGAACCTGGAACTCTGGTCTGCAGGCTAATGTTCCAACCACTGAGCCAAACCGGCCAGGGCACTTTTTTTTTTTATCCTCACCCGAGGACATTTTTCCATTTTTTTGTACAGATAGAGTGGGAGGGAGAGAGAGGACGAGAGAGAGAGGGAAACATCAATGTGGAAGGGACACATCGAGTGGCTGCCACCTGCACGACCAACCAGGGCCGGGGACAAACTGCAACCGAGGTACATGCCCTTAGCGGGAACCGAACCCGGGTCTCTCCGGACCGCAGGTGGATGCTCTAACCGCTGAGCCAAACTGGCCAGGGCTCACTATTCTCTTTTTTAAATCCTTACTGAGGATATGTTTTTCACTGATTCTAGAGAGAGACATCTATGTGACTAGTTGCCTCCATATGCACCTCTATGGGGTTCAAACCCACAACCTGGGTATGTGCCCTGAATCAAGAATCAAACCCTTGCCCTGGCCGGTTTGGCTCAGCAGTTAGAGCATTGGCCTGTGGTCCAGAGGGACCTGGGTTCAGTTCCCGCTAAGGGCGCGTACCTCGGTTGCAGTTTGTCCCTGGCCCTTGTTGGTCGTGCGGGTGGCAGCCACTCGATGTGTCCCTTTCACGTCGATGTTTCTCTCTCTCCCTCTCTCCCTCCCACTCTATCTGAACAAAAAATGGAAAAATGTCCTTGGGTGAGGATTAAAAAAAAAAAAGAATCAAACCCGTGACCCTTCCGTGCACAGGAAGATGCTCTAACCAACTGAGCCACATCAGCCAGGCCCAAATAGCTCTCCCTTTAGATCTCAAAAAAAAAAAAAAAAAAAATGCTTGTTGCCCCTCACTTAGGCTTTTTTATTTTTTGTTAATCTTCACTTGAGGACATTTTCCTATTGATTTTTAGATAGAATGGAAGGGAGGGAGGGAGACAGAGAGAGAGAGATCAATGTGGGAGAGACACATCGATTGGTTGCCTCCTACATGGCCCTGAGCCCAGGGATCGAACCTGCAACCCTTTGATCCTCAGGCTGATACTCTAACCGCTGAGCCAAACTGGCCAGAGGTAGGCCTTTTATTTTTAGCTTAATTCTACCCAGTCTTGCTCGGCCAGTGCAACTCAGTGGCCTGAGCATTGTCCCATGAACTGAGGGGTCCTGGTTCAATTTCTGGTCAGGGCACATGCCTGGGCTGTGGGCCCAAGTAGGGGACATGTAGGAGGCAGCCGCCAATCAATGTATCTCTCACATCCATGTTTCTATCTCTCTTCCTCTCTCTGAAAAAAAAAAAAAGATACCACTCAGTCTTTTTCTCTCTTTTTCTGGAACCCGTAAGGTGCTAGCAACATTAAACACAGCCTTGTCCTGGCAGGTGTTGCTCAGTGGTTAGAGCATCAGCCCACACACTGGAGGGTTGCAGGCTCCATTCCAGGTCAAGGGCATGTACCTAGGCTGCAGGTTCAATGCCCTGCCCCAGTCGGGGTTGTATAGGAGGCAACCAATCAATGTGTCTCTCTCACATTGATGTTTCTCTGTCCCTCCTTCCCTTCCACTCTCTCTATAAAAAACAATCAATGAAAAAAAGTATCCTCAGGTGAAGATTAATAAAAACAGAAAACAACAACACAGCCTATAAGCCTTGGTAGCCCACCAGAGTACCTCCATACCTCCTTTTGATTTGGTCTCAGACCACAGGCCTACATGTATGTTTTTCCAACAGGCTATGATATTCCTGCATGTCTTCAGCCTTGGCACATCTGCCCAGATTCCCCAGTCAATTTGGCAAATTCCTACACTTCCTTAATGGACCTGCTCAAATTTTCATGCCTCGGAAGCCTTCCTGACCTCCCAATACTAGCAATGGATTATATGCATGTCTAACTTCCAGACTACAGTGCACTTTCTTGAGGACAAAGATGGTAAATACCTTTTTTTTTTTTGGTATGTGTCCCTAGCGGGAACCAAACCTGAACTCTCTGGTCTGCAGGCTGACCCTCCAACCGCTACGCCAAACCAGCCAGGGAGTAAATATTATCATCTTAATGTCCCTACTGGGCTTGGCACATAGAAGTGGAAATGCTCAATAAGCCTTTGGTCAGTGAATGACCAATGTGCCTGCTTCTCCACCTGTTGAGGCCTCTTCAGAAAGCCACCATCCATCAAAACTAGCTTCTCCTTTCAGTGCTCCCAGAGCATTTGCAGCTCATTCCCATTGGTCTGCCTGGCACCTGCCCTTTGTGCACATGGACCATAAGCTGCCAGGGTAGGAGCTCTGTAGCTCGCAAAGGCGGGCAACTCAGGACTGTGTGGTACGCCTATGATCTCTCATAGATACATCTCTTTCCCACCTAAGAGGATGGGACAAAATACAAATATAGGAGTCCCTGACATCTGGGGACTGTATGGAAGGAAGAGGTGGCATTTGAAAAGGATATGAAAACTGGCTTGGACTCAAAAGATCCAGGTCCAAAGCTGAGTTGTACCTATCCCCCATGTGATCAAGGATAGGAGTTGCAATCAGGCTTTCTTTCCCATTATGTTTCCCAAAACAGCTCTTACCAAGGTTATCAACACTACCCCAACAGTCAATTCTTAAACCTCATCTTTTGACTGATCACTTCTACCATCTTGATTTTTGTCACTCAGCTTCCAGGGTACCACCTTCTGTTGGTTCTTTTTACGTCACTCATCATTGCCAATTCCTCTTTTCAGGGCTCTTTTCACTCATCATTGCCAATTCCTCACTTCATTTCCCTCCCTCATTATCTCTTCTCAGGAACTTGCATGGCTCCCTCACCTCTTCTAGGTCATTGCTAAAGAACCACATTCTCACCATGGCCTTCTCCGCCACTCTGTAGAAAGCTGCCCTCTATCCCACCTGAGTATTCCATTCATTTCCTCCACAGTACACACCACCACCTGACAGTATGTGCTACATTTGTTCCTGTGTCTCTCCAGTACACTGTAGGCTCCATGACAGCATGGACTTTCAATTCTTCATACCTGTATCTCTACCATCATGTAGTAGTGCTCAGAAATGTCTGATGAGGGACTGACTCCATCTCCAACCTGGAATCAATGGAGCATGCCATGACTCTGTTCTCGGACCGCTTCTCTGTCTACCCCTTCCTCATGGTCGTGTCCCACTGCGTGCCTGATGACAATTCCCATATTTATTCCTCTAGCCAGACTCTCTCAGGAAATCTAGACTCGTGTTTCTAATTTCCTATCTGATCTCTCCACTTGGATGTGTCACAGGCATCTCAACCTCCAACCTGAACTCTCAACCTCCCCAAGCCTACACCATAGGCTTCCCACCTCAGTAAGTGGGAAGCCCATCCTTCCAGTTGCTCAGGCCAAAAACCTTGAATTCATTCTCTTTTTTCTCTCCCACCGCAAACCTTTCAAAGCATCTCTTCAGGACCTTTTGTATTTGTGATTCTCTCTGCCTAAAATGCTTTTCCTCCACTTATCTACAAGGTTCACTCCCACACTTTCTTTGGATCTGTGCTCAAATTTCTCATTAGGGCGGCCTTTCCTGACTTGATATTTCAAATAAAACATTCACCCCACTCTTTTTTCCTTACTTTGCTTTAATATTCTTTGAACCACTTACCACCACCTGACATACCTTTATTTATGTTTGCCTTTGGTCCTTAGTGTGTATGTGTTCCAGAAGAGCAGAGTTTTATCTTCGTTTATAGCCATTAGTATGTCTAGCCTAAAATAATGCCTGGCAGTGGTAGGTGTCCCATAATTACCTCCTCTGGACTTCTAGTTCCTCATCCCTAACAGAGAGAAAAGGCTGCTCTTGCAGGTGTTGAGAGGATTGAGAGCCCAGCTCGGAGCACTCGGTAAATAGCAGCAGAAGTAGGGAAGTAATCCCTCTGTCGGAGTGAAAGCTCTGAGGATGGTGCCTTTATTTCCCTTGCTCATTTTTTAACCCTCCTGATTTCAAAAGGGTGAGAGGTGGTGCAGGCACATTGTGTTCCCCTGAGGTAAAATGAATGGCTTTCCTCTCAACTCTTCTGGTTATTTTCCCTCCAAAAAGAAGAGATATCAGGGAATGCAAAGATATTTGCATTTCCATGACTATTATTTCTTCCATTAAGGTGGCCCTTTGTTTCCTTAAGGTTTGCCGGGTCCTGAGGACAGAAGAAATTGGTGAAGGAGGAAGGAAAGTGAGTGTTCCCAGACCTTCCCTCCCACTACCAATCTTCTTCTAGGGTGGCTGAGGGTCCCTATTGCAAGCACATCTTTTCCGAAACCGGGTGCTGTAAGCAATAACATTCACCCCTGAAGCTCTAGAATCTGACACCTGTGGCTTGTGCAAGTGGAAAGCCAAGAAATGGAAGGGGGGAGGGGCTGGAAAGCTTTAGGGCCCTTAAAATCCTCTTGGCGGGAGGCGGCAGTGTCAACCTCCATCCTCCGAACCCGCTCTGGACACCAGGCTGCCCCGCCCAGTCTCGGGCCTGGAGGCCTTGCCGCCCCTCGGCCTACAGCACCGCCTGGCCCCTGGGCCTGCCTCCGCCTCCGCGGGGCGGGAGACCACCGCCGCAGACACCCGTGGCTCCGGGGAGCCGGCGGCTGGTGCTGGACTCGGGAGAGGGGGCGCTCGGGCACCGGAAGATCCAGAGCTCGGCCGGAGTGGATCGAAGGCTCCAGACCATGGGAGGGGGAGGGGGAATTCAGGGAGGCCTGAGATTCCAAACCCGGGTGGGGGCGGAGCAAGAGAGCGCTCCGGCCCAAACCGAAGGGGGGAGGGGAGCCGAATCCCAGACCCGAGAGGGGATGGGGGTGCCCGCGCCCGGGCAGGGGGCAAGCCCGAGCCCCGGACCGTGACGCGGAAGTGGAGTCCCCTCCCATTCTCACCTCTGAGCATCGGCTCCGGCCGCGGAATCACGGCCACCACCACGGCCTCCTCCTCGTCCTCCCCTTCCTCGCATTTGAGCGTCACCTCGAAGCAGTCAAGTGCGGCGCCTTCGGCCTTCAGGGCCATGGTGCAGCCGGAGATGTCGAGGTGACTGGTCGCTGGAGGACCGGCGCGCTGGCCTGGCGCTCAGCCGGCGGCCGCCTCCCACCCGCGCCGCCCCCTCCCCACCGCCCGCCGGCCTGCGACGGGCACGTCCGGGCCTCCCCGAGACCTGGTGCGTCGGGACCCCGGGCGGGGAGGGCTCAATCCGGGGCCCCAGCCCCCCGCCGCTCCCTTTTATGGAGCCTCATTGTCGGCGCCCTCCGGACCGCCCGCCGAGGCCCCGCCCCCGAGCCCGGCGCGGCCAATTGCACGCGGCTCCGCCCCGCGCACGCGGCTCCGTTAGAATCCCAGGACCCGCCGGGCGCGGAAAGGGGCCCGCGGGCTCCCGGCGGCCCTCCAGCGCCCAGGCGGGGACCACGGCCAGTGAAGGAGGACCCTGCAGCGGCGCAAGAGGTCGTCCTGAGCCCGTCGGCCAAGTCCACTAGTCCACTGGGTCGCTCTTCGTAGAGATGCTACTCAGGCATATTTTGCTGGCGTGAAGAGCTTTGAATATGGGCCACTTTTGCCCTTCCCTGACCAAGCCTTCCTCCGCTAGAAGATGCCCCTGGCGGGAAAAGAACCGGTGGGATAGTGGGAACGGCCTTGACGTGGGAAGGGTGGAGATGAGATTACTTCCGATCTGCCAGCTATGTGATCTTGGCACGTTATCTGTTTTCTTAGATACTTAATACTTTGAAAAAGCATCGTGGAGCCTTCCAGACAAGGACACACAAAGATGAAGAGCCAGCCCGGCCGGTGTGGCTCACTGGTTGAGCAATCCACCCATGCACTGAGGGGTCGCTGGTTCGATTACCTGTCGGGGCACATGCCCAGGTTATGGGCCCAATCCCCGGTTGGGGGCATGCAGGAGGCGGCCAATCGATGTTCTCTCTCATCTGTTTCTCTCCCTCTCTCTCTAAAATCAATTAAAAAAAATAAAAAAAAGATGAACCAAGTGGAGTGTGGGCGTATGCAAACCACCCCAAATGTTTAAGCTTTCCAGTTTTTATTATTTTTTTGAATTTTTGTAATAATTTACTTGAGCCAGAGGGTACACCTGGAAGCAAGATCTCAAGAGATTTCATTTTAAACGTGAGTCCAGGGGCTGTGACCCTGCCCAAGGTCATACAAAAATCCTTGCGAACCCCAAGATTAGAGTCCAATGGTCATGACACTGCAGCAATACAGTTCTGTCGCTGAGCTTTTTCCTCTGTGACATAAATGGATATCTCCCTGTGCTGGAGGAGCCTTCCTGAGATTTTGCAGAGAAAATATCCAATACTGAAAATCCATTTTAAAATGCCACTGTAGCCCTGGCCGGTTTCTCAGTGGTTAGAGTGTCAGCCTGCGGTTCAGAGAGACCCGGGTTCGGTTGCAGTTTGTCCCCGGCCCTGGTTGGGTAGTGTGGATAGCAACCACTCGATGTGTCCCTTTCACGTGGATGTTTCTCTCCCTCTCTCTCTCCCTTTCACTCTATCTGAATAAAATACCAAAAAATGTCCTCGGGTGAGGATAAAAAAAATAAAATAAAATGCCACTGTATCAGAGAGAGAGAGAGAGAGAGAGAGGTGAAAGAGACACATTGACTGGTTGCCTCCCACTAAATAAGAAAATAATATAAAATGCCACCGTATCAAACCAAGCACAGTAGTAATTCAGAATAATGTACAGTCTTGCCTGCGTATGACAGTGGTCCCATAACATTATAATGGGGCTGAAAAATTCCTGTGGCCTACTGACTTCATAGTGGTAACACTTTCTGAAAAGAATAACACGTCCTCAAAAGAAGCCTCAGGCAGGTCCTTAAGAAGGTTTTCCAGAAGAAGGCATTGTTATCATAGGAGATGGCAACTCCTTGCCTGTTATTGCTCTTGAAAAACCTTCAATGGGAAAATATGTACAGGTGGAAGACAGTGCTGTACAGGTCTAGGCTAATGTGTGTGTTTGTGTCCTAGATTTTCTTCTTCTTTTTTATTGATTCTAGAGAGAGGAAGACAGAGAGAAAGAAACATCAATCAGCAGCCTCCCATACCTGCCCTGACCAGGGATCAAACCCAAAACCCCGGCATGTGCCCTGACTGGGAATTGAACCTGCCCTATTTCAGTGTATGGGATGATGTTCCAACCAACTAAGCAACACCAGCCAGTGATGTCCTAGGTTTGCGTTTGTGTGTGTCCTAGTTTTTAACCAAAAAGTTTAAAAAGTAAAAAAATTTAAATATTAAAAAAAAAAAAAAAAACTTATAAGGCGTAAGGAAAGCCCTGGCTGGTTTGGCTTAGCAGTTAGAGCAACAACCCGTGGACCAGAAAGTCCCTGGTTCGGTTCCCGCTAAGGGCACGTACCTCGGTTGTGGTTTGGCCCCGTCCCAGTTGGGGTTGTGTGGGTGGTAACCAGTGGATGTGTCTCTCTCACATCGATATTTCTCTCTCTCTCTTCCTCCCTCTCTCCCTCCTGCTCTATCTGAAGATAAATGCAAAACTGCCCTCAGGTGAGGATTAAAAAAGAAAAAGATGTAAAGAAAGAAAATAATTTTGTGTAGCTGTACAATGTGTTTGTGTTTGAAACTAAGTGTTCTTACAAAAGAGTAGAAAAGTTAAAAAATGTTTAAAGTTTATAAAGTAAAAAAAAAGATTAATTTATTATTAAAGAAAAATAATTTTTTATAAATTCAGTGCAGCCCAAATGTACAGTGTTTATAAAGTCCGCAGTCAAGTACAGTAAGGTCGTAGGCCTTCACATCCACTCACCCTCACTCACTGAGTCACCCAGAGCAACTTCCAGTCCTGCAGGCTCCATTGGTGGTAAGTGCCGTATATAGATGTACCATTTTTTATCTTTTATACCCTATTTTTACTGTACTATGTTTAGATACACAATTATTTACCATTGGACTACAGGATTCAGTTCAGTAACATGCTGTATAGGTTTTTAGCCCAGGAGTAGTAGCCTAGTCTGTACAGCCAAGGTATGCAGTAGGCTAGACCATCTAGGTTTGTGTAAGTGCACTCTATGATGTTCCCATAACAATGAAATCACCTAATGACACATTTCTCAGAATATGTCCCTGTGGTAAAGCGACACAGAACTGTAGTAGGTTGGGGGCGGGAGAGGAAATATGACCTAGTCTGTATAGATTACAGTATGTTTTTAAGTGAATAATCTTGTTACTTTCAAGGGTTTAACTGATTTCTACTTAATAGTCATCCTCTACCCTTTGTGACTGATCCCTTCCCAGCTCTTCTGCTCTGTTCTGTATTGCCCTGCAGGGAGCAGTTTCTCAGGCTTCTAGGGCAGCTGACTTCACGCCTGGGTTTTGGCCAGTGGGAGACAACGGCAGGAGACAGGAAGGAAAAATCCAGTATACTTCTTTTTCTCTCTCTTGTTTGGGCTAGGGTAGGTCTCCAGCAGCAGATAAGGCTCCCGTGTGGTTCCAGTTGCTACTGGATGGGCTCCTATGGTTCTAACTTCCAAAGGGTGAGCCTTACCCCTGGGCTCCATTAATTCCATCTCCTCCATTTGTCTCCCCAGTAAGGGAAGTGGGCAGCTTCTTGTTTTTGCTGATCTCTGGGTTGCTCCCTGTTGGGCTTCTTAGCCCTTCCATCACCCAGGTCACCACTGGTGTCACCAGTACCCTGCATTAAATTCTCTGTTTTACATACTTAGAATGGTTCCTCTTTTCCTGGTTGAACCCTGCATGATACACCCAGTATTATACCAGGACTATTATCTTAGTCCTCACAAGTCTTATGTGGTAGATTGTATTGTTCGCATTTTACAGAGCAGGTAGTTGAGGCTTAAAATGTTAAATTATTTGCCCAAGGTAATACAGCAAGAATCCTATTTCATCAAATCTAGGATGAACATTTCCCCCCACATTTTAGCAGCTTTGAAATGGGGATGGTTTCTATAATGGACATCAATGTGAAGTTTAAGGAATATCAAGAAAGTGTAAGAAGGTCCTTCTGATATTCAGTGCCATATGATTTATAAGAAATATATATTTGGGCCTGGCCCATGTAGCTCACTGGTTGAGTGTTGAACCATACACCAAGAGGTCGCTGATCTGATTCCCGGTCAGGGCACATGACCAGGTTGTGGGCCCAATCCCCAGTGGGGGGCATGCAGGAGGCGGCCAACCCATGTTCTCTCTCATCTATGTTTCTATCTCTCTCTCTCTCTCTTCCTTCCTCTCTCTCTAAAATCAATAAATGAAATATATATAAATATATATTATATTTGGTCAAAATATATTTCTTATGCCCCAGCTGGTGTAGTTCAGTTCAGTTGGTTGGAGCATTGTCCCACACAGCAAAAGGTGTTGGGTTCCATTCCTGGTCAGGGCACATACCTGGGTTGTGGTTTTGACCCTTGGTTGGGGCACATGTGGGAGGCAACCAAATGATGTTCCTCTCTCACATCAATGTTTCTTGATGTCTCTCTCTCCCCCTCCCTCTCTCTAAAATCAATAAAAAATGTATATGTGGAAAGTAATAATTATTAAATAATACTATAAATAGTAAAATTAATTAGCCCTGGCCGGTTTGGCTCAATGGTTGGAGCATTGGCCTGTGGACCCGAGAGTCCCGGGTTCAGTTCCCACTAGGGAAACGTATCAAAAAGAATAAAAAGAACTCTGTTTCCTGTACTCACACCTGTAAATCTACTTTTGCCACACCCTGTGTGTGTGGTTCCTGACTCACAGCTCCCTAAACCTGGGATTTCCTAAGAGTTAAGAGTGATAAAGGTGTCTTTTGTTGTGTGAATGAGGACCCTGCCTGGGGGGTTAGAGAATTGGAACTTTCAGTCCCCAGGCCCTGATTGCCAGGAAGAGAAGAAGGATTTGAGGAGGTTGAATCAATTGCTAAGGGCCAGTGACTTACTCAATCATGATTATGTAATGAACCCTCCATTAAAACCCAAACAGGACATCTTGTCGGCCCTTTATTGGACAGCTTCCATGCTTCCATGTTGGGGAACCAGAGCGCTTCCACGTGCCACGGTGCAGGGTCCCAGCTCCAGGACAGAGCTCCTTTTAGGACCTCATCCGACGTATATCTCCATCTGGCAGTGGGTGTATATCCTTTAATATTCTTTGTAATAAACCGGTAATCTAGTGAGTAAACGGATTTTCCTGAGTTCTTTGAGTCATTCTAGCAAAGTAATCAACCCCAAGGAGGGGTTCATGGCAACCTTTTGATTTATAGCCCATTGGTCAGAAATGCAAGTAATAACCTGGACTCGCAATTCGCACCTTGAGTTTGAGGGGTTGTTGGTACCTCCAATTTGTAGCCTGACTGGCATCTGAAGTAGAGGGTGGTCTTTTGGGACTGGGCCTTTTACCTGTGGATTCTGATTCTATCCCTGGGTAGACAGTGTCATAATTGAGTTGAATTCTCAGACACCCTGCTGGTGTAGGAGAATTGCTTGTTGGTGTATGGAAGCCAACACACACACACACACACACACACACACACACACACACACACACAGGAATTAGGTCTGGGAAGAATCCCATTCAGACAGTGATGTGACCAGCAGAATGTAAACCATGCTTAGAATGAGACACAGATGAGGCCACTTCATGACCACAAAAGTGACTTCGCTTTTTCTGAGTGGTTTCTTCTTCTTCTTTTTTAAAAAATCTTTATTGTTGAATGTAGAATGTATTACAGATGTTCCACATTTTTCCCCCATTGACCCCCCTCCTCCCTACTCCCACCCCCCTCCTGCCTTTTCCCACACTATTGTCTGTGTCCATTGGTTATGCATATAAGTTCTTTGGTTTATTTCTTCCCACCCCCCTCAACCCCTTTCCCTTTGAGGTTTGTCAGTCTAGCAATTAACTTGTACTTCTTAATCCCTTCACCTTTTTCACCCATTCCCCCAACCCCCTTCCATCTGGCAACCAACAAAATGTTCTCTGTATTTATGAGAATGTTTCTGTTCTACCTGTTCATTTTGTTTGTAGGTTCCATTGTTGATAGATATGTATTCATTGCCATTTTGTTTGTTCATATAGTTTATCTTTTTCTTTAAAAAGACCCTTCATCATTTCATATAATAACGGTTTGGTGGTAATGAACTCCTTTAACTTTTTCTTGTCTGGGAAACTATATGGTCATCGATTCTAAATGACAGCTTTGCAGGATAGAGTAATCTTGGTTGTAGGTTCTTGCTTTTCATCACCCTGAATATTTGTTGCCACTCCCTTCTGGCCTGCAGTTTCTTTTGAGAAATCAGCTGACAGCCCTATGGGAACTCCCTTGTAGGTAACTAGCTGCCTTTCTCTTGCTGCTTTTAAGATTCTTTGTCTTGAACCTTTTGCATTTTGATGATGATGTGTCTTGGTGTGGGCCTCTTGGGGTTCATCTTGTTTGGGACTCTCTGTGCTTCCTGGACTTGTATGTCTGTTTCCTTCACCAAGTTAGGGAAGTTTTCTGCCATTATTGTTTCAAACAGGTTTTCGATTTCTTGTTCTCGCTCTTCTTCTGGCGAGATGCGAATGTTGGCACACTTGAAGTTGTCCCAGAGGCTCCTTACACTATCCTCATTATTTTGGATTATTTTTTCCTTTTGCTGTTCTGATTGGGTGTTTTTTGCTTCCTTATATTCCAAATCGATGGTTTGCTTCTTGGATTTACGTACTCTACTATTGAATCTGTGTAAATTATTCTTTATTTCAGTTAATGCCTCCTTCAATTCTGACTGTGCATCCATAATTTCTGACTGGTCCTTTTTTATGCTCTTGACGCCCTCACTAAGTTCACTGAGGTTCTCACTGAGTTCATTGAGTATCCTTATAAGCAGTATTTTGAACTCAGCATCTGTTAGGTTGTTTATCTCAATTTCGCTTAGTTCTTTTCTTGGGGTTTTGTTCTGTTCTTTCATTTGGGACCTGTTTCTTTGTCTCCTCATTTTGGCTGCCTCCCTGTGTTTGTTTCTGTGTATTACTTAACGAGCGGTATGGGGCTAGCTGAAACCAGATGCTGCTTGTTTGAAAGAATTTAGGAAAAACCTGAAGCAGGATCCAAGACAGGCCAATCCTATGGTTAAGCAAGTGGCAACAGCTTGGGTGGGCCTGAAAGTTGGGTGGGGCGGGGCCTCAGGGAGTCATGGGGCGGGGCTACCAGTGTGAGCCATGTGCTGGCGTCCCAGATATGGCGGTTGTCTGCCGCCCCAGGGAAAGGCTCACCAAAGGAACAAAGGCTTCTGACAGCACGTTTGTCCCCGAGGAAGCCCCCTCTCCAGCCCTCGCTCCAGTGCCAAACAGCTCAGTTCTTCCCTGTATGTCTCTGGTGCCCCTCGAGCTGCCTCCCCTCCAAGCTCAGAGGGAGAGAGTCCGATAAGTCCGTGCGCGGGCCCTTTAAGGAGCTGCCTGGGGCTCCAGCTGCTTCAGCTTCCCTGAGCCTCAGTTCCCACTGGTTTTTCCAACCAGAAGTTATGGGGATTCTCTTCCTGGCACTGGAACCCTGAGCGGGGCACCTGGTGTGGGTCAGGGACCCCTCAGTCTTTAGGAAGGACTTTCCTAGCCGAGGTGTCCTCCTGTTTTTTATCCACCACACGTGGGTGTGGGACCAGCCCGACTCGCCACCGGCTTCGCGCCTCCCCCCCTCCGCCCCTCCTACCAGTCTGGATGTGGCTGCGGCTTTAATTCCGTAGCTGTAGGACTTCCATTCAGCTTGCTTCCAGGCGGTTTTGAATGATAGTTGTTCTGTAGTTTAGTTGTAACTTTGATGTGGTTGTGGGAGGATGTAATACCGCGTTCACCTACGCCGCCATCTTGACCGGAAGTCTTGGTTGCTGCTTCTTTACCAAAGGTTCCTTTGGCCCTGCTTGAATCCTCCTGCCTCCTGGATAGACATTATAAATGTCTCTGGCCCTGGCTGGTTTGGCTCAGCAGTTAGAGCGTTGGCCTGCGGTCCACAGAGACCCGAGTTCGGTTCCCGCTAAGGGCATGTACTTCAGCTGCAGTTTGTCCCTGGCCCTGGTCAGGTCGTGCGGGTGGCGGCCACTCGATGTGTCCCTTTCACGTCGATGTTTCTCTCTCTCTCTTCCTCTCTCTCCCTCCCACTCTATCTGAACAAAATATCAAAAAATGTCCTCGGGTGAGGATAAAAAAAAAAAAGAAAAAAAAAGTCTCTGAATTGTTCCTGCTTCTTCACAGCATTCGATCCAGGACTGGTCCCCCCTTCCCTAATGCCTCCACAGAACCACAGAACAAAAGCCCAGATTTAAGCAGACACCGTGGGTTTCCCTAGGGTGCATCCTCCTTTACTGTTTCTGATTACAGATGTGTTTCTGGTGGTCTTTGCTCAGTGAGCTTTGACAACCTTAACCAATTTATTTTGCTTACATTTTCATTTTTATGTATATGAAGAGGGATGTGTAATAAAAATCTATGTCAAAATATC
Organism: Molossus molossus; assembly: GCF_014108415.1. NCBI lineage: Eukaryota > Metazoa > Chordata > Mammalia > Chiroptera > Molossidae > Molossus > Molossus molossus. Next base: position 89,930,271 of record NW_023425348.1, on the reverse strand, counting down.
AGTCGGTGCCTACACTTCAGGGCTCTTGTTCAAACAAAGTGGAGGATTTATTGGCTCATGGACTTCAAGGAAGGGCTGATTGCCCAACCGTGGGAAGAGCAGGGATCCAGACAAGCTTTAGGAATAACTGGCCCAGGATGCTAATGCCACTAGGGCATTCTTTCCATCCTGGTCCCTGTCTCTTCTGGTAAATCAACCTTATTCTCTCCATGTAGATGGGCTTGTCCCATATAGCAGGAGATGTGACCACTCTTTCCCATAGACTAGTGTCTAGCTCTGTACGTTTCAAACCTTATTCTCCTCTACTGCCCACATGTGTCTCTGGTGCGGGACTGCAGGACACACCCATATCATCAAATGACTGCTGGCCTTGCACTTTGGTGTCACAAAATGAACTGAATCAACTTAGTGGGCAACAGAAATCCCTAAAGCCATTCCTACTCAGGCCGGCTATTGATAATTGTATAGAGACGTGGCTATGAACTATATAAACCAGGACCAGTAACTACTACAACTACTAAACTACCACTGAACTCAACAGTTGGAAAATGCCAATAGCCATCCCACCTCCCCTTGACATGAGGGGAAGAATGGTGGAAAGGAAGGCAGAAAAAACTCAGCCAATTGGGTGCAATAAGAATTTTTGGAATGAATTATTATAATAGTAAAATACTAGAAATAACCACAATGCCCCAACAATAGGAATTGGCTAATTAAATGTGTTAGCACCAAAAGAATAGCTATCTGGATTGTAACAACATGGAAAGGCACTTATGAAATAATGTTGTGTGCAAGACCATAAACACACATTATGATTATGTTGAAGTGAAACATTGAATAATGATATAGGTCAGAAGTAAACCTGAAAAATGGAAATAAATCTGTTATAATGACAGAAATATTGGTGAAAAATATTTATAAACACAATTCAAAATGTAAGTACCATAAAATGTATTCAAACATTAAAAATAACAATAATCTATATTTTTATACTGAAAGGTATTCATGAAATTTTAAGTGATAATAGAGATTATAAAGCAGTATATAAAATCCTGGTTGTGTTAAAAATAATATCAATGTGATAATTTATACAAGAAATTGTAAAAGAATGAATACCAAGCTGTTAACATCAGTTAACCATGAATTATAGCTAACTTTTACATTTTATTTTATTGTTTTTTGTTTTGTTTTTTATCCTCGCCTGAGGATATTTTTCCATATTTTGTTCAGATAGAGTGGGAGAGAGAGAGAGAGAGAGAGAGAGAGAGAGAGAGAAACATCGACGTGAAAGGGACACATCGAGTGGTTGCCACCTGCACAACCCAACCTGGGCCAGGGACAAACTGCAACTGAGGTACATGCCCTTAGCGGGAACCGAACGCGGGTCTCTCTGGACCACAGGCTGACGCTCTAACCGCTGAGCCAAACCAGCCAGGGCTATTTTATTGTTTTTTTAAACTTATCTTTATTGTTGAATGTATTACAGATGTCTCCCTTTTTCCCCCCACTGACCACCTCCTCCCCAATCCCGCCCCCCTCCTGCACACTATCGTTTGTGTCCATTGGTTATGCATATATGCATAGAAGTTCTTTGGTTTATCTCTTCCTGTCCTCCCTCTCCCCTTCCCTTTGAGGTTCATCAATCTAACAACCAGTTTCTACTTCTTAATTCCTTCATCTTCTTCACCCATCCCCCAACCCCCTCCTATCTGGTAGGCAAAAAAAGTTCTCTGCATCAAGGGGTTTGTTTCTTTCTTTTTATTATTATTTTATTTGGCAGGAGAACAAACTTTATTAAGCTCCCAGCTAGTTCTCTTTCTCCTGCACAGTCTTGGTTCCCTGTAGACGTCCAGTCCTGCGAGCAGCAATGAGACCCACTTTGGGGCCAGCAGGGGCATCTCTGCGGATGGTGCAGGGTTTGCCAATGTGTTGGTGGTTGCCACCTCCGAATGGATGCTCCACAGGGTTCATGGCCACACCCCGCACTCGGGGCCAGCAATTCCTCTTTGCTTTATACTTGTGGTAGGCACGGCCTGCCTTCAGGATAGGCTTGTCAACACGGCCACCTCCGGCCACCACACCGACCACAGCTCTGTTGGCAGAGGAAATGACCTTCTTGGAGCCTGAGGGCAGCTTCACTCGGGTCTTTTTGGTCTCGGGGTTGTGGGAGATGACAGTGGCATAGTTTCCTGAGGCTCGGGCCAGCTTGCCCCAGTCACCAGGCTTCTCCTCCAGACAACACACGATGGTGCCCTCAGGCATGGTGCCCACTGGGAGCACATTGCCAATGTTCAGCTGAGCCTTCTTGCCGCAGTACACGAATTGGCCAGTGTGGATGCCTTCGGCGGCTATGAACAACTCCGTCCTCTTCTTAAACCGGTATGGATCCCGGAAGACCACCTTGGCCAGGGGCGCGCCGCGGCCTGGGTCATGGATGATGTCCTTCACGATGCCCTTAATGTAGCCGTGCCTCTCCGTGAAGTCCACGGCACGCACACGCGCGGCGCCCTTGCGGTATTTCACATGCACACGGAGCCAGCGCCCTTTCTCTGCCCACGAATCACGCGGCCCATGGTGGCACTCTGCTACTCAGCCTGGCTGAAAGAGACTAGGGGTTTGTTTCTGTTCTGCTTGCTCATTAGTTTGTAGATTCAATTGTTGATAGATATGTATTAATTGCCATTTTATTGTTCATATTTTTGTTCTTCTCCTTCTAAAAGACCCTTCAACATTTCATATAATACTGGTTTGGTGGTGATGAATTCCTTTAGTTTTTTCTTGTCTGGGAAACTTTTTATATGTCCATTGATTCTAAATGATAGCTCTGCAGGATAGAGTAATCTTGGTTGTAGGTCATCGTTTTTCATCACTTTGAATCTCTCTCTCTTTTTTTATCCTTACCCAAGGACATTTTTTGTTCAGATTGAGTGAGAGGGAGAGAGAGAAACATCGATGTGAAAGGGACACATTGAGTGGCTGCCACCCGCACGACCAACCAGGGCCAGGGACAAACTACAACCGAGGTACGTGCCCTTAGCGGGAACTGAACCCGGGTCTCTCTGGACCACATCTCTCTGACGCTCTAACCACTGAGCAAAACCAGCCAGGGCCACTTTGAATATCTCTTGCCACTCCTTTCTGGCCTGCAAAGTTTCTTTTGAGAAATCGGCTGACAAGTTTATGGGAGCATCTTTGTAAGTAACTAATTGCTTTCTCTTGCTGCCTTTTAGATTCTCTGTCTTTAACCGTTGGCATTTTGATGATGTGTCTTGGTGTGGACCTTTTTGGGTTCATCTTGTTTGGGACTCTTTGTGCTTCCTGGACTTGTATGTCTGTTTCCTTCACCAAGTTAGGGAAATTTTTTGTCATTTTTTTCAGATAGGTTTTCAATTTCCTGCTCTCTTTCTTCTCCTTCTGGCACCCTCCATGATGCAAATGTTGGTACGCTTGAAGTTGTCCCAGAGGTTCCTTACACTGTCCTTATTTGTTTGGATTCTTTTTTTTCTTTTTGCTGTTCTGATTGGGTGTTTTTTGCTTCCTTATATTCCAATTCGATGGTTTGCTTCTTGGCTTCACCTACTCTATTGATTCCCTTTAAATTATTCTTTATTTCAGTTAGTGCATCCTTCATTTCTGACTGGTCCTTTTTTATGTTGTTGATATGTTCTCACTAAGTTCCTTGGAGTTCTCCTTAAGTTCCTTGAAGGTCTCACTAAGTTCCTTGAGCATCCTTATAACCAGTGTTTCGAACTCTGCATCTGATGGATTGCTTATCTCCATTTTGTTTAGTTCTTTTCTTGAAATTTTGTTCTGTTCTTTCACTTGGGACATGTTTCTTTGTCTCCTCATTTTGGCTGCTACCCTGTGTTTGTTTCTATGTATTAGGTAGAGTTGCCATGTTTCCTAGGCTTCTTAGGGTGGCCTATTATTGTAGGTGTTCCTGTAGGGTCCAGTGGCACAGCCTCCCTGATCACCCCAGCTGGGCCACTGAGGTGCTCCCTAGTGTGGACTGCACACTTTTCTGATGCAATTGAGTCTTGACTGCTATTGGCATGTCAGTGGGAGGGATTTACTCAGGCTGATCAGCTGCAAGGACTGGCTGTGCCCACTGACCACTGGCCTCTGACTCCCGTGGAGGATCAGCTATGTAGGGGCCCAACACACAGAGCAAGACTTACTTCAGCAGGGCTCTGGTCCCCACTGAGTCCACTCATTGAGTGTGTCACTTGTGGAGGTGGTTGGGTGGTGGTGCTTTGATGTGATCTGAAGCTGTCCACTGGGTGTGCTGGCTCTGGGCCAAGGTCAGCCTCTGCCTGTGTTCTACCTGGGGCCACCTTGCATAAACTACAAAGTGATCTGCAGATGGCTGCTTCTTGTGCTGGGCTTGGAGTTGCCCAGGAAAAGCCAAGTTGTGAACCAAGGCTGGCTGCTTCTACTGCCAGGCCTGGAACCATTTAGCGAGAGGTATGGGGCTTGCTGAGACCAGATGCTGCTTGTTTGAGAGATTTTAGGAAAATCTGAAGCAGGATCCAAGACAGGCCAATCCTAGGGTAAAGCCACTGGAAACAACTCGGGTGGGCCCGAAGGTTGGGTGGGGCAGGGCCTCGGAATCACCAGGGTGGGGCAAACAGTGTGAGCCAGGTTGCTGGAGTCCCAGATATGGGGGCTGTCTCCTGCCCCGGGGAAGGGCTCACCAAAGGAACAATAGCCTCCTACAGCAAGTCTGTCCAGGAAAAAGCTGCCCCTCCACCTCTTGCCCCAAGGCCAAATACAGTTCTTCCCTGTATGTCTCTGGTGCCTTTCAAGCTTCAAGCTGCCTCCCCAATGGTGGGGCCCAGAAGGAGCCGTCCGACTAAGTCCATGGCGAGCCCTTTAAGAGGAACTGCCTGGGGCTCCAGAAGCCTCAACCTCCCTCAGCCTCAGTTCCCACTGGTTTTACAGCCAGATATGAGGGGAACTTCTCTTCCTGGCACTGGAAACTTGAGCTGGGGGCCTGGTGTAAGACGAGGACCCCTCACTCCTTAGGGAGGACCTTCCCAGCTGAGGTATGCTCCTGATTTTTATCCGCCACACGTGGGTGTGGGACCAGCCCGTCCCTTCCTCTGCCCCTCCCCCTCCTACTAGTCTCGATGTGGCTTCTTTAATTTCATAGTTGTAGGACTTTCATTCAGCTCGATGTCAGGCAGTTCTGAAGGATGGTTGTTCTGTAGTTTAGCTGTAATTTTGATATTAACTTTTACGTTCTAAAGATTTCTGTATTGTCTGTTGTTTATACTTTTATAATTAGAAATTAAACTATAGTAATTTCTATTAAAGAAAACAATATCTTAATGCAGCAGACGTTAGACAAATGTCCCTCAGGGCAGGAATGGCAAGCATGTGGCCCAGTGGCTGTGGAAGACAGGGTTATTTCCAACGACAGATGTGCCTCGAATTGCACTGAGGTTACTTTCTGATAAACCCATCGTAAGTTGAAAATGCATTTGATACACCGAGCCTACCAAACAGCAGAGCTTAGCCGAGACTACCTTAAACGCGCTCAGAACACACAATAGCCTATAGGTGGGCAGTTATGTTGAGTTTCATTTCAAGAGTCAATCCCTTCTTCTTCTCGGAAGCTGGAAACACAGATACACGTCTTATAGACATCATGGATGTGCAAACACAAAACACAATATCCAAAAAGTGCTGGCAACACGGCACACTGTGGAGAATGGGTTGTTTACTCTCATGGTCGCGTGGCTGACTGGGAGCCCTGACTCATGCCATGTCCAGCATCACGAGAGCGTATCGTACCGCATATCTCCTCCTGTTGTAATGTGTCAGCGAGATAACCAGAGACGCACAACTAAACTGTAAAAGAGCGCTTATTCTCACCGGAGGACTGCGGAGGGCATAGTCTCCCCTCAGATCAGCATAGTCTCCCACCATTCCCCATCCTCCCCCCCACCCCAGGGGACCAGCACAAGAGTGGGAGGGCCAGGGATTACAGAAGGCAAATTTAGCATTATTTACAGGGCTCAGGAATACCTGCTAATGCCTGCAAATACTGATATTGGAAACTGCAAATGCCTCCCAACATGTGGGGCAACTAACTATAATCTTAGGCAAAACTCCTTTACTTCTATGAGTAATTAACCTATTACTGGAAAAATATTGAGGAAGGTCCATTGATGATAAAAATGGAGTCATTTAGTCGTCGACTTAGCCAAGAGGCCTACATAAGAATGGAAGCTAGTCACCTTAGCCTCGGGGCTCAAATCATTCCCCACTGGTTTTCCTGACACATCAAATCGTTGACTTGACTTAATGTTTATGAGGCTGCTTATTAGACGTGGCCCAAAGGCTAGGAGTAAACATAATACAGCGAGAGGGCCCGCAATGGCGGATAATAGAGTTGTAAACCAATTTTCAGATTGTCGCCTTTTTCTTTCTTGTTCCTCAATATTTTTTCCTAACTAGTGATAAACTTTCTTGTATAATCCCTGAATTATTAGCATAAAAACAGCATTTTTCTCCCTGTGCAACACATAATCCTCCTTCCTTAAGAAATAAGAGGTCTAATCCTCTCCTATTCTGTAGGACCATTTCTAAGCCCCCAGTTCCATTGGGTCCCCAGTTCCATAAGGATTCCCCTGAACAGTCATAACCAGAAAAATCAGAATCCCAGTTAACACAAGAGTCTTATCTGGAGAGGCCTGAAACGTCTGTTTTGCTTTTTCCCCTCCGCCGGAAATGGTGCTGCCAGATCGGGATGCCATTGACCTTGACAGCCGCTGGTGCAGGCAGGACGACAGTGTATAGTCCCTCCAGGCCAGAGTTAGTCCCTGGGTGGTGAACTTCTTTACCCACATGGCGTCCCCGGGCTGGAAGGGGTGCACAGGGTCCGAGGTGGGCACCGGCAGGGCTTCACAGACATGTTTGTGGACAGCTTTCTGGGCAGATTGCAGGGTCTGCAAGATCTGTGGAGGGCGAGAGGGAGCAGAGTGGTCCAGTTTTCACTGGTTTCTAAAGTAAATTTGGTTCAGGTTTCCTTTAAGGTCCTGTTCATGCGCTCTACCTGCCTGGAACTCTGTGGGCGGTAAGCACAATTGAGCTTCCAATTTATATCTAACCCTTTAGAGATATCCTGTGATCTCTTTGCTCTAAAGGTGGGGCCACTGTCTGATCTAAGGGTCAGGAGTAGCCTAAACCTGTCACTCCCTTTACTACATCCCAGACTGTTATTCCATTACCAGGGGCAAGCTCCCCCTCTCTCAGTGTCCTATTCTCTTTCCTTCTTGAGATTCCTCCACTGTCCTGTCTTCCTGTAATATGTATGTCCCTTTCTTTTATTTCTTGCATAGACCACCCTCTGCAACTTTTCTAGTCCTTCCCCTGACATGAACCTGAGAGCTTGCTCAGTGCACCTGCTGTCTGCACATCCCCCAGTTTCCCCCTCCAAACTCAGACCCACACATTCCTGCTTCCTCCGCCTTCTCCCTTTCCCTGTGACCTTACTAGACATTACCTGCCTCGCAGGAATCAGTAAGCTTGGTGCAACCTAAGTGGGTAGTCTGGTGCAGCTGGTTGACTAAAGTCCTACCTAGAGCCTCTGAGACCAACAACCTCCCATCAGGCAGAGTCCATCACCCCTTTGGTTCTTGGGTGGCTTGCTTCTGCTTGGCTAGGTCATTTTCTGACCTAGTGTATCTGGAGAGGCCCCACTGGTTTTAGGGCTGCCTCTCAAGCTTCCTGGTGCAGCAGATTTCCCTGTGCCCCTATGGAGTTTCCTCTTTGATGTCCTTCCTAGACAAGGTTAATAACCCTTGTTTCCTGTAGATGGCGCTATGCACGTGCGCTGTGGCAAAGGCATATCTGCTGTCAGTGTAGGTGGTTACCAACTTCCCCTTGCCCCATCAGAGAACCTGGATTAGGGCTATGAGTTCAGCCTGTTGGGCTGAAGTTCCCCTATTCAAGGACTGTGACCAGATGACACGGTCCTGAGTTACTACTGCTGCCCCAGCATACCTGATTTTTTCCAGGATATAGCTGCTCCCATCTGTGAACAATACCTCATCTGATGATGGAAGCGGGGCATCCTTGAGGTCTGGCCGGGCTGTCTGCAGGGTATCGATTGCCTCCAGGCAGTCGGGTAGAGGTTCCTCCAGGTCATCGTCAGGGAGCAGGCTGGCAGGAATGATGGCCAGCGTTTTGTGGAATTTGAGGCAGGGTAGATCCAAGAGGAGCAGCACCTGGAGCTGGGGGACTCGGGTGTTTGACATCCAGTGCTCTGGAGCACTCTGGGGGAGAGCTTCAACCGCATGGGGAGCAGTTAAAGCTAATCTTGCCCTGGTAGTAACTTGTCTGCCCCTGTACTAGGGGTGCAGCAGCTGCTACTGCTCTGAGGCAGGCCGGCGTCCGGTGGCTACAGGATCTAGCCTCTTGGACAAGTAGGCTACCGGTCTCTTCCAGGGTCCCACGTTTTGAGTGAAGACTCCCTTTGCTATGCCTCTAGCCTTGCTTACATACAAATGGAAGGGTTTTGTGATGTCTGGTAGGGTAAGAGTGGGTGCTGAAATTAGCCCCCCCCCCTTTTTTATCTTCACCCAAGGACATTTTTCCATTTTTTGTTCAGATAGAGTGGGAGGGAGAGAGAAAAAGAGAGAGAGAGGGAGAAACATCAACGTGAAAGGGACACATCGAGTGGCTACCATCCGCACAACCAACCAGGGCCGAGGACAAACCGCAACCGAGGCACATGCCCTTAGCAGGAACCGAACCCGGGTCTCTCTGGACCTCAGGCCGACGCTCCAACCACTGAGCCAAACCGGCCAGGGCATAGGGCCCTTTTTAAAGTCTCGAAGGCCTTCTGTTGTGTCTCAGTGCAAGTCAAAAGTAGTGCCCCTACTGTACATGTATACAGCGGCTTAAGAATCCTGGGATCCATAGGCGGCAGTATCCTACTGCCCCTAGGAATTCCTGGACCTGTTTCTTGGTTTTTGGGGCTGGGATCCGCAAAATTGCTTCTATGCGGCTAGAGGATAGAGTCCATTGGTCCTTGCTGATTTTATATCCCAGGTAAGTAACCTCTGGGATATAGGTTGAGCCTTTTTGGCCAAGACCCAGTACCCTAATGCCTGTAAGGTGCCCAGGAGGTGCTCAGTACCTCTCTGGAAGTTCTCCTTGTCTTTTGCCACTAGGAAAATGTCATCTACATATTGGAATAGGGTACATTCAGGGTGCTCTTGTCTGAAGGCCTGTAAGTCAGAACGGAGAGCCTCATCAAACAGAGTAGGAGAGTTCTTAAAGCCCTGGGGCAGCCTTGTCCAGGTTAATTGCCCCAAAAATCCCTCTTTAAGGGTCTGTCCACTCAAATGCAAAGATAGGCTGGCCAACAGGGGCTAAAGGGATGCTAAAGGCATCCTTTAGCCCTGGTCATTTTGGCTCAGCGGTTAGAGCGTCGGCCTGAAGTCTGGAGAGACCTGGGTTCAGTTCCCGCTAAGGGCGCGTACCTCGGTTGCAGTTTGTCCCCGACCCTGGTTGGGTCGTGTGGGTAGCAACCACTTGATGTGTTCCTTTCATGTTGATGTTTCTCTCTCTCTCTTCTTCTCTCTCCCTCCCACTCTATCTGAACAAAATATCAAAAAAATGTCCTCGGGTGAGGATAAAATTAATAATAATAATAATAATAATAATAATAATAAAACGGCATCCTTTAAATCCAGAATTGTATAGAACAGGTGTTCTGGTGGATGTAGGCTCAATACAGTATAGGGGTTTGGGACCGTCAGGTGTATGGTCTCAACTCGTTTGTTTATTCCTTCAAATCTTGCACCAGCCTAAAGTCTTTGGTGCCAGGTTTCAACACTGGAAGTAAGAGTGTATTCCAGGATGATTGACAGGGAACCAGAATCCCAGCCTCCCGGAGCCAACGAATATGAGGGGCAATGCCCTTCTTTGCTTCGTGGCTCATGGGGTATTGTCTTACCCTGACTGGAGTCGCCGTGGAAGCCGTTGAACCACAATTGGTGGCTGGTGGCCAGCATGTCCGGGAGGACTGTTTTCAGCCCAGACAGAAGGGAAGAGATGTTGTCATTACTTCATGTAAGCCGATGTCTCAGGGTCCGTTTCTGGAGGGCCTGGGGTTTCTTCCTGTAAAAGATATTCCGCCGACAAAGGGCGGGTTACAAGTATTTTTGAAGGGGAAATTGGGAGTCGATCCTGATGTTCCGAGTTTACAGTAAAGTGTGCTTCTTCTCCAGTAAGTGATATTATAGCCTGTAAGTTTCAGAGATCACGCCCCAACAGTGGATATGGACATTCAGGCATAACTAAGAAAGAGTGTGTAACGGTGCCCTTTCCAAGATTTACAGTTCTGTTAGTGGTCCAAGGATAGAGGGCAGTCTGACCTGTCGCTCCTTGAACTCAGGTCTTCTTAGTTGTTAGTGGACCCAGAGGCTCAGTTAGGACTGAATGTGTAGCCCCTGCATCTATTAAGAAATTAACTGGTTTGCCCCCTACCTGTGCAATGATCCTGGGCTCCCGGGGGCTGAGTTGAAAGGAACCCTGGCCACGTCATTCTTCTAAGTGAAGGACGGCTGGGGTGCTTCTACTGGGGCACTCTCGCTTCCAATGTCCTTTTTTGCAGTAGACACACTGGTTCTTCCCTAGTTGGATCCTAGGCCTGCCGTCCTGACCCTTCCTCTTGTTTCCCTTCCTCAGGTGATCTTTCCCCGAGGGCCCTGTTTCCCTTAAGGCTGCTACCTCCACCTTCGCTCTTTCAACCAATTCCTTTAGGCCTAATAGGAGAGCGTGGTGAAAAGTGTCCAAGGAAGCCCCCCACCCCCGGCAGTATTTGGGTCCCACCGTGGGCAGAGGGATGGGAAAATTTCCTCTGACCCCAGGTTTTCCAAAGGACGCAGGAAAGGGAAGCGTCCTCCTTGCACGCATGTATCCGCGGGGCAGAGTGTTTTCAACTCTCTCCAAGAGCACTTCGCGCCCGCGCCTGGGATTCTTATTTTCAACTCCCCGAAGTTCAGAGAAGCCAGTAGGAAACTAGCTGCTGCCAAGCCTGGGGCGGCGGACAGAGGAGCCGCCCGGGCTGGCACTGAAGGAACACGCCCCTTCCGTCGCCTGACTGCCCTCCCGGGGGGAACCCTGTGGCCTCCGGATGAGTGCCTGTGTGCCCGGCCACCCGCTGTCCCTGTTTCCCAGGACGAGGGGCTCTCCACACCGGACCTCAGTCCCGATGCGCGGCCCCATGCAGGACGCCCGGGGCATCCACCAGCAGGGACCGCCCCTGAATCACTTACTACTCTGTTAACTGCCTGTAGCAACTGAGCTACAAAATCTTGATGTGGCTCTTCAGGTTCTTGTCTGATGGATGTACAATCTCGTGAATTTTTCCCTTTTGTTGGGAGCTCTGTCCAGGACTTCAAAGCACAGATATTAATCACAGCCGTAGTGGGAAGTTTTTAAGGACTCGTAGCTTTCTCGGCTTTCCTCGGGTCTTTCACTACACCTTGCTCCCCCACCTTTTTGTTTTCCGCGCAGGATCAAGGCAATCTCCAACAGGGGCCCAAAGAGGATATGTTTGGGCCAGAAACTTGTTCGGGCCTTAGCTGGAACTCTGCCTCGCAGGCACTGCCCTCCCTCTGCCTACTACAGAGGTAGTAGGGGCCTACTACCAGTATTTGTGCCCTGATCAGAACCTTCCTCAAATCCTTCTCTAAGCGTGTTTACTGTGCGACCCAACGAGGTCTTCTGGGCACCAGGGCTGCTGTCCACAATTAGACCAACCGGGACAAAGTTGAGGGCGACACAGTAGGGAGGCGGCCGAGGACACAAACAAGGGAAGACACATAAGACAGAAACTTATGGTTGGTCCGCCTGGCCACTCCCCGCACAGGCGAGGACTCACACAAGCTCCTAACAAATGTCGTGTGACTCCGTAACTCATGCACGTGTGAATTTCCTTCCAGAAATTCCCTATCCTGAGCGGCGCCTATGCCGCTTGGGAGGCGATCAGTCTCCCTTTCGCCCCAGTGGCGGGTCTGAATGAACAGAATTTGCCAGATTTGAACCCCACCTGACGTCTTAGGGGGAGTCCCAGAAGAGGAGAGGCTGCGCCGTCCCCGTCGGGCTCTCTCACTCTCACCCAGATGGACCTGTCACCCAACTCACCTCCGGAGGCTTCTGCCAGGTCTCCTTTCATCTTTTTGGGGATGTCTTGGCGTCTCCGGCTGCTTGTCGGAAACCCAAGTAGGATCTTCGGGGCCCTGGAACTCAGGGGGCGCCTCCCCTCAGATCTATAGGGGTCGGGCGGCCGATCGGGAGAGGCTGCCCGTCCCAGGCATCTAGCCCTTTGTGTAGCAAAACACAAGGGAATCTCGCTGGGGCCCCCGAATGTCAGACCGTGTCAGCGAGATGACCGGAGACGCACAGCCAACCTGTAAGGGAGCGCTTTGTTCTCCTGCGCTGCGGAGGGCACAGTCTCCTCTCAGGTCAGCAGCCTCCGTTCTTCTTGCTCGTTTGATTTTAAAGACCGTTTGATTTTAAAGACCGAAGCCTCATCCTCCTCCCCCGCTTCCTTAGGGGACCAGCACAATAGTGGGAGTGACAGCGATTACAGAAGGCAAAATTAGCATTATTCACTGGGCTCACGAATACCTGCTAATGCCTGCAATTACCAGTACTGGAAACTGCAAATGCCTCCCAACATGTGGGGCAACTATAATCTCAGGAAAAATTCCTTTACTTCTAGGGGTAATTAACCAATTATTGGAAAAATATTGAGGAAGGTCCATTGATGATAAAAATGGAGTTATTTAGTTGCCTTAGCCATTTAGTTGGGGTCCAGGTCACTCCAACACTAGGAAAAGATAAAAATTCAAAGGTTTCAACTGAATGCATTTTGCTTTCACACCACCATAAAGTCGAACCATCGAACTATCGTAAGTGGGGGAACTATCGTAAGTGGGGGACGAGTATCCCACTTTTCCCCTCTAATAAGATTACATGCCCAGCCCCATTACCTTGAGACTTCTCAGTGCCTCTCATTAGGCAGTGAATGTTTTCCCATCCCACTGACCCTGGGCTTGGCAATTCGACTTGTTGGCCAATGGAGTGTGAGCAGCTATGCAGTAAGCTAAATGTTAGCTGAGGCTTTATGCATAGTTGCGTGATGTGGCATGGCTTCTGCTTGTGCTCTCCATGTGAAATGCTGCTTCTTCAGCCTCAGTCCTAGAATGAGAGACACCCAAATCTATCTGATCCCAGTTGGCCGAGTAGAGGTTCAGTTGAGCCACAGACCTGTGAGCAAGAAATAAATGTTTGCTTTTCTAAATAACTATGTTTCAGGATTGTTTGTTACACAGCATTGTCACAGTGAAAAGCTGACTAACACTCCAGGTCCTGTATTTTTTTCTCCAACCCTCTTGTTCCTTCTTTGAAAATAATTTTATATGGGTGAGGATGGCATTAGGGAGACCAACCCTCCTGGTTTTCCCAAGTGATTGAGGGATTTTCCAGGGACATGGGTGTTCAAAAATAGGTTTATTGAGATGTAATTTACATTCCATACAATTCTCTCATTTAAAGTGTACAATTCAGTTTTTTTAGTATATTCATAGAGTTGTATAACCATCACCGCACTAATTGTAGAACATTTCATCCTTCCTAAAAGAAACCCCATACCCCTTAGCAGGTACTCTTCATTGTCCCCTCCCGCCTCCCAGGGCAACTTTCTGACTATAAATTTACATATCTGGACCTCTCCTATAAATGGAATCACTCAGCATGGCCTTTTGTGACTGGCTTTTCTTGATTAGCACAGGTTCATTCTTATGGTAACAAGTATAAGTACTTCATTTCCTTTTTCTTTTCTTTTTTTAAGTCCTCACCTGGGGATATATCATCATTGATTTCCAGAGAGAGAGAGAGAGAGAGAGAGAGAGAGAGAGAGAGAGAGAAAGAGAAATATCAACTGGTTGCCCCCTGTATGAGCACATACTGGGGATCAAATCCCAACCTTAACCCAGGTGTGTACCCTGACCAGGAATTGAACTTGAAACCTTGAAACCTTTGGTGCAGGGGATGACACTCCAGCCAAATGAGACACCCAGTCAGAGCCTTCATTTCTTTTTATTGCTGGACAATGTTCAGTTGTGTGTATGTGCCACATTTTATTTATTCATTCATCAGTGATAGATATGGGGGTTGTTTCCACCTTTTGGCTACTGTGAACAGTGCTGCTGGGAACATTTATGTACAAGTCTTTGTTTGGACATCTGTTTTCCATTATTCTGGGTATATGCCTTGGAGTGGAATTGCTGAGTGATATCATAATTCTATATTTAACCAACTGAGGAGCTGCCAAACTGTTTTCTGCAGCTGCTGCACTGTGCTTTCCCACCAGCAGTGTGAGACGGATCCAATTTCTCCACATCCTTGCCAACACTTATTATTGTTCATCTTTTATGTTACAGCCATCCCAGTGGGTGCACAGCAGTATCTCACAGTGGTTTGTTTGTTTTTTTTGTTTGTTTACTTTTTAAAAATTAATTTATTTTTGTTACAGATGTTTATCCTTTTTCTCCCATTGACACCCTCCTCCCGATCCCCGCCCTGCCCCATCCCCAGCATTGTTGTCTATGTCCATTGGTTATGCATACATGCATATTAGTTCTATGGTTTATCTCTCCCCTCTCCCTCTCCTGAGGTTTGTCAGTCTGTACACTACTTCTGTGTGTCTGGGACCATTTTATTCATCAGTTTGTTTTGTTTATTGTATTCCACAAATAAGTGAGATCATTTGGCTTGTTTCACTTAGGATAATACTCTCCAGGTCCCTCCATGTCGTCTTAAAGGATAAGAGATCTTTCTTTCTTTTTCTTTTTTTTTTTAATCCTCACCCGAGGACATTTTTCCATTTTTTGTTCAGATAGAGTGGGAGGGAGAGAGAGAGAGAAACATCGATGTGAAAGGGACACATCGAGTGGTTGCCACCTGCACGACCCAACCAGGGCCGGGGACAAACTGCAACCAAGTTACATGCCCTTAGCGGAACCGAATCCAGGTCTCTCCGGACCGCAGGCTAACTCGTGAGTGGGGGTAGAGGAGGAAGATAATGAACAGTCCATGAATCATCTTGGAATGGATTGGACTTAATAGAAGGCCTGAGTAGATCGGAGAGCCACGCCTCTGCAAGCCACTGCTGCCACGACAGTTCCAAACAGGCTTTGTCACCTCGGTGTAGGTACAGCTTGATTGCCCCTTGCCCACACCCTGTACCTCTTGCTCCTTGCTCTGGGGCTTCTCTGATACCCAGCATGGGACACTCGTAGGCACCTACTCAGAGCACATACATCTTAGGAGGGGGTGGTATCGATGCCCATGGGCCACCATTGACCCATGGGGACTGGAGCTAATGAATAACTGCTTATGTATTTTGTCCCCCACTTCGTAAGGACACCAAAAGAAGGCGCGAAGGATGCTGAACAGGTACAAACAACAGCTGTTAACTTTTTCTACTCAATCAGAATCTTTAGAATTCCAGGAATCTATATTTATAACAAGTCCTATGGTTATTTCTATGCACACTGAAAAGTTTGAAAAATGCAGAATTAGGGCATTTTCTGAAGGTGTTTCTGTCATAAGAGGAGCAGAGATTACGATTCTGCCTCACTCAAAGGTCTCCTGGTGTCACACAGAAACACATCGTATGACTTGCACCTTATCTCCTTCTTCAAGGATGCTCCTCCTCTTGTGCCTAGGCTCTCTGGTCCTCAGGTCCACCCTGCGTGTGTCCGAGAACTTCCTTCCTAGTTTCTGAGTGAGACAACTCTCTTAAGGAAGAGAGGAGGTGTTGCTTCTGGGTTCCTTCCTGCATCCTGTTATCTAAAGCTGGGTCCTGGGCTTCGCTGGAAGCACAGTGACGTTCACTTCCTGCCAGGCCAGCAGGCTGTGGGTGATGAATGGCCTCAAGATCGAGTGTGGTGGACCCACCGATCTGACCCGGCTGGGAGAGTGAAAGCTGCGGAAACTGCTTGTTCCCTTATTCGGTTTCTTTTTAAGTAAGTGCGTCTTTCAAAAACCGCAAAAAAGTTTCTGAAAGCAATAAGTATAATGTGTGTCTAAGACATTCCCCCCTGTTTACATGGCGTTCAAGTCATCTTTTCAGATCGTTCTATTCCTTCCTACACTGCCTGGGTCTCAGGGACGTCATAAATGCATACCTACTTCCAACGGCTGCTTGGTTTATCACCCAGAACATAGTATCCGTTTTCATTAAATTCTTTGAGCGTCTCCCTCTGATCGAGTTGATAGTGGTGGGGTTGAGGAATTTGGTAATTCTTCAGCTTTAAACAGTTGAACATGCCGTGGATCTGAGCAGAGGGATGGGTTCTCCGGTTTCTACAATGGGGTCCATGTCTCATATATCTGGTCATGTCTTTCCCTTGCTTAAAACCCATCCAAGTCTCCCGGTTATTCCAGAATAAAATCCAAACTTAATAGCCCCACATTGAAGCATTCCATCATCTAGTCCCTGCTTCTCTCTTTAAAAAAATATGTTTTTATTGATTTTAGAGAGAGAGGAAGGGAGAATGAGAGAGAGATAGAAACATCAATGAGAGAGAGAGAAACATCAACATCCACCAGCTGCCTCCTGCACACCCCTCATTGGGGATCGAGCCCAGACCTCCTGGCTCATAGGTCAATGCCCAACCACTGAGCCACACCTGCTGGGCCCCTGCTTGTCTCTTGTATTATTTAGGGCTCTTCAGCTGCAGATGATAGAAACCAAATACGAAGAAAATCAAGCAAAAAAGAGGAAGTATCGGCCCATGTATCTGAAAAGTCCTGAGCTGCACTGGCTTCAGGCACAGCTGTATTCAGGAGGGCACATAGTATTTTCAGCACTGTCATTTTTTCCCATCTCCAGGCTCTGTCTTCTGCCTTGGCTTCATTTTCAGGCACAATCCACAATATAGTGGCAAAGATGAACACCATCGCGACTTCGTTGTTATTTGGTGGCTTAGCAAGCTCAACAGAGTGACTGCAACTTGTCCAGTAAATTGCGGAGTTTAGAGGATGCCTATTATTCGTGAGGCGAGGTCACGTGCTCATCTTTGAAGCATCCCTGTGACTCTTCTTGTCCACTCTTGATGGTTGGGGGGTGAGGTCACCTCATTTGAACTACTTTTTCGAGAGTGATGTATGGGAGCTTCCAAACGATATCTGGGATGATATTATAGAAGAGGGATTTGGCATCATCTTCCCCTATCAAATAGCCATGTCCCTCCTTTTCCTCACTAACAGAGTTCAAATTTTGTTTGGCAGCAACGTGCTAGGGGAAGGAGAGCCCTTTGTTCAGCCTCAGGGAATGAGTCGTAATTGGTCTAACCAAAGCACGAGAATCCCACCCCTTTTGCAGGTTTGGTTTATGGCTTTGCATGCGATCTGGCTCTAGCCAATGAGAATCTAAGGGGCTGTCTGCTGGAGGGCTCCTGGGAAAGGTTTTCCTCCCTGAGAAACTGAGGGAGGTCATCAAGGAAAAGGCTCTTCCCACCTCTTCCTATTTGGGATATTGTCATGTGAAGATGAGAAGCTTCGAGCATGGTAGCTACCTTGAATCCAGGAAAGGAAAACATTCTTGAACACAGCTCTTGGTGGGCATGTGCTTTATTTTTGTTGAGCATCTAAGAGCGGAATTGACAGGTCACAGGGTATAGGTATTTTTGGTTTTACCGGGCGTCTAAAGGTATTCTCAAAGTGGTTGTACTAATTTACCCTCTCACCAGCAGTGTAAGAGGATTCCAGTTGTCCACGTCCTCACCAACACTTTTTACAGTCAGTTGTTTAAATCTGAGGCTTTCTAGCCCTGGTCGGTTTGGCTCAGCGGTTAGAGCATCAGTCTGCGGTCCAGAGAGACCCGGGTTCGGTTCCTGCTAAGGGAATGTACCTTGGTTGCAGTTTGTCCACAGCCCTAGTTGGTCATGCGGGTGGCAACCACTCGATGTGTCCCTTTCACGTCGATGTCTCTCTCTCTCTCTCTCTCCCTCTTCTTCTCTCTCCCTCCCACTCTATCTGAACCAAAAATGGAAAAATGTCCTCGGGTGAGGATAAAAAAAATCTGAGCCATTCTAGTGCATGTGCAGTGGCATCTCACTGTGCTTTTAGTTCCATTTCTCTAATGACTAATGATGCTGAACACATTAAAAAACTATCTCTGCTCTGGCTGGTTTTGCTCAGCGGTTAGAGCATCAGCCTGTGAACCGAAGGGTTTTGGGTTCAATTCCAGGTCAAGGGCAGGTTCCTGGGTTGCAGGTTCATCCCTGGCCCCTCTTGGGATAGTGCGGGACACAGCCAATGAGTGTCTCTCTTTCTCTCTCTCTCTTTTTCCCCCTCCTTCCCTTCCTTTCTAAAAATCAATGGAAAAATATCCTTGGGCGAGGACTAACAAAAATAAATAAATAAAAAACATTTCTTGGCCATTTGAATACTTTTTTTTGGGGGGGGGGTGAGCTTGTTCAAGTCTTTTGCTCATTTTTAGTGGGTTGTCTTCTCAGCGAGCACCCACTGGGAGCAAATATCTTCACAGGTTGTGCCGCTGCAGAGAGGTCCATCCACCTATTTCTTCTTTTTTAATCCTCACCCAAGGATATTTTTCCATTTATCTTCAGATGAGTGGGAAGGAGGGAGAGAGGAAGAGACAGAGAGAAACACATCAACTGGTTGCCACCCGCACAACCCCAACCAGGGCTAGGGACAAACTGCAACCAAGGTACATGCCCCTGGCCAGAATTGAACCCAGGACTCTGGTCTGTGGGCCAGTCCTCTAACCACTGAGCAACTGGCCAGGGCCATCCATCTAGTTCTTTCCTAGACCTTCTTGCTCCCAATTTTCCAATATGTTTCTCCCAAGTCCCTGACCAGCCAAACCATTATTAGCCCTTCGAGGACGAGCATGGATCTGTACCTCTGGGCATCTCTTTTTCCAGAAAACACAGGGCCACTGTGTCTCCTGGAGGCTCTGCCTCCTGGGAGCGTTTCTTCTCTTTCAGGGCCAGCCCTGAGCGGGGCTGCAGCGTGTGGCTGGCATTTCAGACAGTGCCAAAATCCCGGGCTGGGCAAAAGTAGGTTTGCCGTTGTGATACAAATAAATAATACAATAATTAATAAATAATAATACAAGAATAAACTCTGTGTTTCACGTACAACCGTAAAACTATTGTTTAAAACTTTGTATTGAATTTGTTTGGGTGACACTTGTTAATAAGACGATATAAGTTTCAGGTGTACAATTCTATATAATACAATTCTGTATAATACAGTATACATCATCTGTATATTATATTGTGTGTTCACCACCCCAAGTCAAGTCTCTTTCCATCACCATTTATCACCCCAAACCCTCTTTTTTATTTTCTCTCTTTTTTTTTATCCTCTTTCCATTTTTTGTTCAGATAGAGTGGGAGGGAGAGAGAGGAAGAGAGAGAGAGAGAGAAACATCAATGTGAAAGGGACACATCGAGTGGCTGCCACCCGCACGACCAACCAGGGCTGGGGACAAACTGCAACCGATGTACGCGCCCTTAGCGGGAACCGAACCCGGGTCTCTCTGGACCGCAGGCCGACGTTCCATCCGCTGAGCCAAACCGGCCAGGGCTCTTTTTTATTTTCTTTATTGACTTTAGAGAGAGAGGAAGGAAGAGAAAGAGAGAGATGGAAACATCAATGAGAGAGAACATCGATTGGCCACCTCCTGCATGCCCCCCAGTGGGGATCGGGCCCACAACCTGGGCATGTGCCCTGTCTCAGAATCGAACCAGCGACCTCTTGGTGCATGGATCGATGCTCAACCACTGAGCCACACCGGCCAGGCCCCCCATACCCTCTTATACGTCTGTAAACCTACTTTTGCCCATCCCTGTATTATGCTTGCTTGCTTGTACACTAGGCTCAAAGTTTGTCTTCCTTAGTAGCTGCTCATAGAAACATCTTATGAGGTTATAGGGACAGTTTGAGAGAGAAGAGGCAATGTATTAGAGTAGGCACCACAGGTCTGGGAAGCCGGACACACTCAGCTGCCCGATTCAGACCAGGAAGCATAGCGGTACTGATGTCCAGGGAAGGCTGCTGCCTCAGCGTCTGCTGCTGGGCTGGGTGCCACTGCTGGTTGTAGGGCCAGCAGCTGGAAGGAAGACCTGGATGATCTGTGGTCCACTGGCATCTTTACCCAAAGTGCAAAGGCTGCTTTGTCATGTATGCCTTCCCAAACTCTCACAGTTGTCCCTTTGGGTCAACTTTAACCTAGGACGACATGGGAAAGGGTTTTGGGGATATGTCATTCCATCTTAGTCAAACACATAGCACAAAGCACTACTACCACCTAAAGAGTTCTTAATTTCAGAAATTATATATTTGTCTATTTTCAATAAAATTTTTTCTTTATTGAGTTTTAGAGAGAGAGGAAGGGGGAGGGAAAGAGATAGAAACATGGATGAGAGAGAACATTGATTGGCCGCCTCCTGCATGCCCCTCACTGGGGATTTGGCCCACAACCTGGGCATGTGCTCTGACCAGGAATTGAATTGGCAGCCTCTTGGTGCATGGGTTGATGCTCAACCACTGAGCCACACCGGCTAGGCTATATCTGTCTATTTTTGATAATAGATTCTGACTCTATGGAAATTCTGCTCAAACTTTACATGCGTTGTCTTTTATTTTCCTTAGTGTATTTATGATAAACTCCATATCTACTTACTGCAATGTTTGAATGTTCTATAAATCTGCTTCTAGTTTCTGTTCTTTTTTATACATTGTTGAATTTGACTTGCTAATATTTTTTGAGGAGTTTCGCGTCTCTGTTTATGAGAGATATTGCTCAGTAGTTTTCTTCACTTGCAATGCCTTTGTCTAGTTTTGTAATATGCTAATGCTGGCCTTATAGAACGAGTTAGGAAATATTCCCCATTTCTAGTCACTGAAAGAGATTGTGGAGGATTGGTATAATTTCTTCCTTAAATGTTTGTTAGTATTTATCAGTGAACTCATCTGGGCCTGATACTTTCTGTTTTGGAAGGCTATTAATTATTGCTTCAATTTATTTCTTTTTTAAAAACATACATTTTTTTGTTTTTGTTTGTTTGTTTGTTTTTTTAGGGAGAGAGAGATAGAAACATTGATGTGAGAGAAACATCAATTGGCTGCCTCCTGTACGCCCTCTACTGGGGATCAAGCCTGCAACCCGGGCATGTGCCCTGACTGGGAATCAAACCCGGACCTCTCAGTCCACGGGATGACACTCAATCTACTGAGCCATACCAGCTGGGCTTTGCTTTAATTTCTTTAATAGACAAGGTCTATTCACCTTGTTCATTTCATCTTGTGTGAGTGGTGGCACATTATGTTTTTTAAATAATTGATCCATTTCATCTAGGTTATCCAATTTGTGGGCTTAGAGGTGGTCACATTATTCCTTTATTATCCTTTTAATGTCTGTGGGATCTGTAGTGATGTTTTCTTTCACTTCTGATAGTGTTCTCTCTTTTTCTCTTAGTTAGCCTGTTAGAGGCTTATCAATTTTATTGATCTTTATAATCAGCTTTCGATTTCACTGATTTTCTTTGTTGATTTCTTTATTTTATTTATTTCTTTATTTTATCCTCACCCGAGGATATTTTTCCTTTTTTTTTTTTGTACAGATAGAATGGGAGAGAGAGAGAGGAAGGGAGAGAGAGAGAGAGAAACATCGACATGAAGGAACACATCGAGTGGCTGCCACCCGCACGACCAACCAGGGCCGGGGACAAACTGCAACCGAAGTACGTGCCCTTAGCGGGAACCGAACCCGGGCCTCTCTGGACCGCAGGCCGATGCTCTAACCGCTGAGCCAAACTGGCCAGGGCTCTTTGTTGATTTCTTATTTTCAATTTCATTGATTTCTGTTTTAATTTTCATTATTTCTTTTCTTCTGCTTGCTTTGGTTTTAACTTTCTCTTCTTTTGCTAGTTTCCTAAAGTGGAAACTTGTATTACTGTTTTTCAATTGTTCTTCTTTTCTAATATATGTATTCAAGCTCTCAATTTCTTTCTAAGCAATCCTTTGGTTGCATCCCAATTTAAATTAGTTGTGGTTTAATTTTCATTTTGCTCAAAGTATTTTTAAATTCTTTTGAGGTTTCTTCTTTGAGGCATGAAAGAAGAGTGTTGTTTATGCTCGATGCATTTTGCAATTTTTCCAGCTACTTTCTATTATTGACTTCTAGTTTAATTTCATTGTGGTCTGAGAGTAGACATTGTATGATTTCTACTCTTCTGAATTTTTAAGATGTGTTTTATGAACCAGAATGTGGTCTATCTTGATGAATGTCCCATGTGCGCTGAGAAGAAGGTGTACTCTATTGGATGAAGTGGTCTATAGATGTCAATTATATCCAGTAGACTGATATTAAAATCTTAGGAATTTATTTGAGCAAAATTAATTGGAATCAATTAGTGCCAAACCGGAAGTGGTTAGAGGGTCTCTGCTGAAGGGAGCTGGGGAAAAACTTTTATATAGAGAAAAGACAAAACAAACTAAGGAAATCATCATCATCATCATCATCATCATCATCATCATCATTTTGAAGCCAGAGTTAATTTCTATTTAAAACTGCTCAAGCCCAGCTGGTGTGGCTCAGTGGTTGAGCGTCAACCCATGCACCAGGAGGTCACTGGTTTGATTCCCGGTCAGGGCACATGCCCAGGCTGTGGGCCCAATCCTCAGTGGGGGCCATGCAGGAGGCGGCCAATCGATGTTCTCACTCATTGATGTTTCTATCTCTCTCTCTCCCTTTCTCTAAAAATCAATAAAGTAAGAAATATTTTTTAAAAAACTGCTCAAGGATCTTTAAAATGTCAAAGACCCCTTAAGGATATCTGGGTTTAAGATGATAGTACAGTTAGATGGTGACTGTTGGTTCTTCCATTGTCAAAGCTGCAGAAGGATCTGGGCAATTCTGCACCTTGAAATTTTTTCTTGTACAAAAGCTGATGTCTGATTAGCTTCATACAAGTATATACATCCTGTGAGGAAGAAAAACACAATGCCGGTAACAATCATTGTCTTTTCAAAGAATAAAGGTGTATGATCAGAGAACAAAGCCATGAAAACACTGCCGAGTAACAATATTATTGCAGCATAGAAAAAACAGACTCAGCCTTGGCCGGTTTGGCTCAGCAGTTAGAGCGTCGGCCTGCGGTCCAGAGACACCCGGGTTTGGTTCCCGCTAAGGGCATGTACTTCGGTTGCAGTTTGTCTCTGGTCCTGGTTAGGTTGTGCGGGTGGCAACCGCTCGATGTGTCCCTTTCACATCGATGTTTCTCTCTCTCTCTCTCTCTCTCCCCCTCTCTCTTCCTCCCACTCTGAACAAAAAAGAAAAAACAGATGCATATGCAGAACCTACATGAAACTCTTCTCACCTTCTTCCTTGAAACCAGGTCCTCTGATTATTAGCTTGAAAAGCTGGGATCATGGTGAGTCTTAGTTGGTAGTAAATGCAGTGCTTCACAACAGAAACCAGCAAATCTTTAAGATTAAAAAAAAGGAAATGATTCATTGGCTATAGCTTAAATCGTAGTTGGCTGTTTATGATGGATTGTCCTTAGGTTTCGCTTTTGTAATCTTCAGGTATCTACAGACTTAGGTTTGGGTTTGCTTAGTAGGTGCTATGGCACTAGAGCCACCCCTGTCTAATGGCCTCCTTGCTTAATTAATTTAACAATTCCCCTGTTTGGGTGATCCTCAGATACATGAGAGATTGACCAGAAATTTGATATCAGCGCCACTCTCAGTCACCATCACGGTTACATTTCTCTGTGTCATTGTGAAATTCATAGGCTTCAGATCTGTAGAAGAACTGCTTTGGACGTTTATCCCGTTGTTCATCTTGTTTCTGTTTCTCCAAGTGCACTGAGGCCATTTGATGGCTACAAACATACTCTTAGATCTTTAAGAGAACACAGCACACCAGGGAGACTATAATGATGACCATTAGGAGGATAATACCAAGGGGCTGAAGTATACTCCTTAGCCAGGGCCTCCATGAACCAACTCAGTTGACATCAAATAAATAAAAAAATGTACTGGATGGGGTATTAACCTATTTCAATCAAATAGCTTGTTTGCTGATTTCTTGTCTTTGAGTATCTACAATACCAGAGGTGTTGATCCAGGTACAGAATGAGGTTTTCACTGTGGTGCAGACTCCAAGCAATCTAAAGCATTTCTATGCTCTAAAAGCACCTTGGCAGGAGAACCTGGGGACTTCTGTTGTGCAGCCATGGCCTTAGCAGGAGACTCAGCAATGGTTGCCGGAGTTAAGGATGTTTCTGATCATTTATTCCAAGCCAAGGAAGAAAGGACCATCCAAATGATGCCCATCCAGAGGGATTCACATCTGCTGGACCAATGTTGAGATGAATTATGAAGAGCTTAATCCGTGAACTTGGGAGAAATGTCCATCTTAAGATGTAGTCTCCTCCTGGGGAGGAATCTCCCTGGTCAATTTTAACTTTAGATCACTGGTCGGTATGCAGTTCCAAGAGTCTTGAAGAGCCCTTTGCAATTTGGAGATGTGGACCAGGGTTCAAGTTCCTGAAGTTTGGCTTCCATCTGGGTAGTGAAGAGAACCTGGTATGGTCGCTTCAAATGAGGCTCAAGGTCAGTCTTTCATTTTTTTTATGTATATATTTTATTTATTTTTGTTCTTCACTCAATGATAGTTTTCTATCATTAGATAGAGTGGGAGGGAGGGAGAGACACACAGAGAGAAATATCGATGTGATAGAGCCAAATCGACTGGTTGCTCCCACACCACCCCACTAGGGCTGGAGACAAACTGCAACTGAGGTACGTGCCCTTGATCGCAATTGAAACCGCGACTCATTGGTCCAAGGGCCAGCGCTCTAACCACTGAGCAAAATCGGCCAGGGCAACTTCAGTCTTTCTTAGGCGTCATTTTCAGAAGATCCACACTCCAGGTTTTAAGTTGTGGAAGGTTTGATCATCTGTAGGAGGGTCATGGAAAACTTTTTTTACCTGGTGGAAATACACTTTGTTATAATGCATCTAAGCGTTGCAGCATTGAGTCATATCAAAATTATGAGTACAGGGAGACACATGTGGTTCTATCATCAAAGACATAGGTCTTCTTGTTACTATTTTGTAAGGTATTAATTTATGCTTTTCCATAGGTGTTGATCTAATTGCCATAAGAACCAATGGGCCCTGGCTAGTTTTGCTCAGTGGTTAGAACGTCGGCCTGCAGACTGAAGGGTTCCAGTCAAGGACATGTACCTGGGTTGTACAGTGTGGGAGGTAACTCAATCCATGTGTCTCTCTCTCATCAATGTTTCTCTCTCTCTTTCTCTCTCTCTCTCTCTCTCCCCCTCCTCCCTCTCTTCCACTCTATCTGAAAAATCAATGGGAAAATATCTTAGGGTGAGGATTCAAACAAACAAACAAACAAACAAACAAACAAACAAACAATGTTAGAACTTTTGGCCAGGGCAGTCGGTTGATTCTGTTCATTTAGCAGCTTTAGTTTTAAGTTACCATTTGTCTCTTTGACTTTACCTGATGGCTAAGGGTGGTACGAGCAATGGTGATGTCACTGTGTCAGCAGCGCCTTATTTAATTGTTTACTTATTTGTCCCATGAAATGAGTCCCCTATCTGGGGATACCCCATAAAGGAACAATATTTTTTTTTTTTTTAAAGTTTTATTTTTATTATTATTTTTTTATCCTCACCCGAGGATATTTTTCCATTTTTTTGTACAGATAGAGTGGGAGGGAGAGAGAGGAAGGGAGAGAGAGAGAGAAACATCGATGTGAAGGGACACATCGAGTGGCTGCCACCCGCACGACCAACCAGGGCCGGGGACAAACTGCAAGCGAAGTACATGCCCTCAGCGGGAACCGAACCCGGGTCTCTCCGGACCACAGGCCGACGCTCTAACTGCTGAGCCAAACTGGCCAGGGCAGGAACAATATTTTCTAACAGCTTCTTAACCACGGTTGTGGCATCAGCCTCTCTGCATGGGAAGGCTTCAATCCATCCTGAGAACATACAATTACAATAACATGTTGATAAACCATCGCAGAAAGCAATGAAATGAAGTCCACTTTTTTTTTTCAATCCTTACCCGAGGATATTTTTCTAATTATCATCAAATCGAGTGGGAGGGAGGGGGAGAGAGAGAGAAACATCGATGTGAGAGAGACACATCTATCGGCTGCCTCCCACACGACCCAACCAGGGCAGGGGACAAACTGAAACCGAGGTATGTGCCCTTGACCAGAATTGAACCCGCGACTTACTGGTCCGCGGGCCGACACTCTAGCTGCTGAACCAAACTGGCCAGGGCAAGACTGAAGTCCACTTTTATGTTCCAATTGCCCAGTAGGTAGTGGGAATGCTCTCTCTAATACCTTCATGGTCTTCCCAGGGTTATAGGTTTGACAACTCAGACATTGACTGTAAACCACTTTTGTGACCTTGGAGCAGTCACTACCCCTTCAATATTTTTTCATAATTTGGATCATTTTTTCTTTGCCATGATGCATTGCAGAATGTAGAGCTTTTAGTAATGGCATTTTTAAGGACTCGGGAAGAATCAGGAGGCTATGCAGACCCTCAGTGAGTCCTCATTTAATATTAAATTTGTACCCTTGTCAGTGCCTGATTTTGTCTTGTATGTAAATTGTCATAAGCAATTGGGTTAGAATCAGTCTTACGGAGCTCCTTCAGGTTGCCCACAGGAACAGTTTAGAGCTGGCTGATGTAGCATGGAGAGCATTTCCCCGATCCTTAGGTTCTGTTTCTCTCCTAGGAGCTTCCGTTTTAATCATTGCAATTTGATTAGACAGTAGCATGGCAGAGAGCAGTTCACCTACATGGGGTCCAAATTTGACTGAGGTTCCGCTAGAAGTGAGGGACGCTCTCGGTTTCTACAACATACCTAAGTCACGGACCACCAAAGACATATCTGCTATCGGTATAAATGTTTACTGCTTTTCCTTTGGCCAACTGATGAGTCCAAGTGAGGGCTTGTAGTTATGCTGGTTGAGCAGACTTAAATTGGGGAAGGATTCTTTCCTGCAGTTCATATTTAGTTGGGACAGCATCTCTGGCGTAATATTTTCCTTCTGCATTCTTCGCATAGGACCCATTGGCGAAGATGATTAAATCCGGGTTTTCTAATGGTGAGTCCTGCCTGTCAGTGAGAGGGGTCAATAACCGTAGCACTGCGTCTGCACGTGTAGTCACGGTGCTCTGTGTCATCGTCAAGCAAGGGCAGCAGGGTTGAGCAAGTTGCAACCCTTAAGACAGAAGTTAAAGGTGAAGGAAGAACCTCGTAAGATGTTAGTCTGTTTGCTGAAAAATGTTGAGTCTTCTCAGAGTTTAATCGACTCTCAACAGCATGAGGTACTTGTAAGTACAAGTCAAATCCTAATACCAGTTCAGCTGAAGCTTCCATCCTTTTAGCTGCTGCAGCTACTGGACATGCTCTGGCTACTGGGTCTGAGTGTGAGCTGTAGCAACAGGTCTTTTTCCTCCCGCTTGGGTTAGAAGTCCCAGGCCTGGTCATCATGCTTGTGGACAAATAAGGGGAAAGACTTCCTATAATTTGTGAGCCCTGGAGTTTGTTGGAGGGCTAATTTTAGTTGGCTAAAGGCTCGATCATGATTATCTTCCCAGGGTAAGTGCTCTCGAATTGAATTCTCTCATATATGGGAGTTGTGATCAGAGATAACTTTGGAATCTAAGATCTACAATTTCCTGCAAGTTCAAGGAAGCTCTGTCTTCTTTTTTTTTTTTTCATCCTCACCTGAGGACATTTTTCCATTTTTTGTTCAGACAGAGTGGGAGAGAGAGAGAGGAAGAGAGAGAGAGAGAGAAACATCGACGTGAAAGGGACACATCGAGTGGCTGCCACCCGCACAGCCAACCAGGGCTGGGGACAAACTACAACCGAGCCCTGCTGGTTTGGCTCAGCGGTTAGAGTGTCGACCTGTGGTCCTGAGAGACCCAGGTTCGGTTCCCGCTAAGGGCACATAACTCAGTTGCAGTTTGTCCCCGGCCCTGGTCGGTTGTGCGGGTGGCAGCCACTTGATGTGTCCCTTTCACATCGATGTTTCTCTCTCTCTCTCTGTTCCTCTCTCTCCCCCCCCCCACTCTACCTGAACAAAAAATGGAAAAATGTCTTCAGGTGAGGATAAAAAAAAAAAAAACTACAACCGAGGTACGTGCCCTTAGAGAGAACTGAACCCAGGTCTCTCTGGACCGCAGGCCAATGCTCTAACCGCTGAGCCAAACTGGCCAGGGCTGTCTTCTTTTGTAAATCGTCATCCGAGGACATTTCTCCATTTATCTTCAGATAGAATGGGAAGGAGAGAGGGAGAGAGAAAAAGAGAGAGAGAGAAAGAGAGATTGATGTGAGAGGGAAACATCGACTGGCTGCCTCCTGCAGGACTCCTACCAGGGCTGGGGATGGAATGCAACTGAGGTATGTGCCCTTGATCAGAATCGAACCCGCGGTTCTTTGGTCCATGGGCCGACACTATAACCGCTGAGCCAAACTGGCCAGGGCTAAGGAAGCTTCTTAACTATCATTTAGCTGTAGGACTGTGGAATGTTTGGATGTTCTTTGTTCTATCAGGCGCAAGGGTCACATCGCCTTCTGCGGTCACATCATGGGCTAGGTAGTGGGCCTTCTCTTTTGAGAACTGGATTTTTCCTTGGAGGCCTTCTTGCTGTCATAGACTAATCTGTTTCTGAGTCTTCCCTTGTAGGGGAGCATACCAATAAGTCATCTACCTATTGAGTGAGTGTAGAGTCCCTAGGGAACGGTTGTTGCCAAATCTGAATGTAAAACCTGTGAAAAATAGGATGGGGCTTCAGGGCACCCTTGAGGCATTACAGTCCAGGTATATGTTGGTTTCTCCGAGTGAATGCAAATAAATGTTGACTGTCCTCCTCAAGTGGAATACTAGAGAAAGCAGAGCATCGACCCACCACTTTGAGTCTGTAGGTACATTATATAAAAGGTACTGGGATTTGAAACTACAGGGGACCTTGGCATCCCAATTTTTTGAATTGCACACCGATCCAGAACAAATCACCAACTTTGTCCCTTTGTTTTTTTAATGGGTAGGATTGGAGTGTCGTGGGGACTAGCACATGGCACTGTAAGTCTTGGCGTTGTTAAGTCATCTACAGCTGGTCAGAGCTGTAGCGTAGTTCTTGGTGTTGAGGCACTTTAGGCAGGGGTGTGGGATCATCTGTTTGGATTGTTACGACTTCAGTGCTCTTAGTTTTGCCTTGGTTGGTGGAGGAAGAAGCCCGTAGGCATCCAGGCCCTTCCGGGAGCGGAGCTTTCATACCTTGGAGTCCAATTTCAGCAATTCCTGTTTGCAGAAGGCAGAGCAGCTCAGCATCAGGAAGGTCAGGAAATTCTGAGACCCTTAATTTCTCCTTCTGAGTTAAATTTTATGACTTCTCCATTTGGAAAGCAAACCTCGTCCTAATGGGCATAGTGGGGCAGTGTCACCCAGAAGGAAAGTACGGGTGCCCGAAAATGGCCCTGGTGTCATCTGGACTGATTTAGACACAGGTACCCTTTGAATTTGGTTAGAAACCCCCACTATAGAAATATTCTCTTTACTCCGAGGGATTTGCTGTTTTATGAAAGTGGAATTTAATGCAGATGAAGCGGCTCTATGATCCACCAATACTGTACAGAATTCTCCATTAATTTTTATCTTGGTTTCCCCCCGCTCATTTAGAGGTATCATGGGGAGCAATTTTCCGGAGGGTTCCTGGGAGCTCATCCATGTTTATTATTTTTTCAGTAATCCAATGTTTTAAGATTCCCCCCAGTGGAAAACCAGTCTGGATTAATAGGTGGAGGCCTATTTAAGGGTGGGTTCAGCAGGGGTATGCTTTCTTCCAGAGCCATGGTTGTTTACAATAAAGGCAGACATTTGGGATACAATAGTCCTGAGTGCAGGACCTCTGGGTTCTGGCTTGAAATGTGTACACGGAGGTCCTCTTGGCCCTTGAAATTGTTGGAACTGTGGGGCCATAAATTTATTGGCTATTTGAATTTTATCTTGCTCCAAGTTTCTTTCAAAATGCTCAGCTAGGGCCCTGGCCAATTTGGCTCAGCAGTTAGAGCGTCAGCCTGTGGTCCAGAGAGACCCGGGTTCGGTTCCTGCTAAGAGCACGTACCTCGGTTGCCGTTTGTCCCCGGTGCTGGTTGGGGTCGTGTGGGTGGCAACCACTCGATGTGTCTCTTTCACATCAATGTTTCTCTCTCTCTTCTTCCCTCCCTCCCTCCCACTCTATCTGAAGATAAGTGGAAAAATATCTTCAGGTGAGGATTAAAAAAAAAAAATCAAATCGAATAAAAAGTCAGCGTGTTTTCTGTGCTTGTGTTCAATCCAGAAAGCCCAGAATGTTTCACAAAAGGGTTTCCAATAGTGTCTTATAACTTGAGACTGGGTCATCCTTTTTTTGGTTTGCAAGATTGAATGACAGGCCAGTTAGTCTTTTGAGGAAATACCTTATCAATACTTTCAAGTAGTCCAGCTCATTGGTTGAGTGTCAACCCATGCACTGAGAGGTTCCGGGTCAGGACACATGCCCAGATTGTGGGCCCAATCCCCAGTGGGGGGCATGCAAGAGATGGCCAATCAGTGTTCTCTCTCATTGATGTTTCTCTCTCTCCCTCTCACTTCCTTTTTCAAATCAATAAAGGAAAAAAATACTTTTAAGTAGGTATTGGGCTACACTTACAGTGCATTTGGGCCATCCCTCCCTCACAGTGCAGTGAGTATGTGGGTCTTTAATATCACTCTCAGGATCTTCCCATGTGGCTTCAGCCATTCATTTTCAGGAGTCACTAGGGCCTAATGTTATATGAATAAATTGATAGAGAAAGGGCACCCCAGATCATAAGTTCTAATTAGGGCTCTAAATTCCTCATACAATTTGTGAGGATTCTCTAGGTTTTGGAAAATCATTGATGATAGCCCTAAACTCAGCCTTTGATGAAGAAGATAGTTACATTTGGTTTTCCAGGATCAGCAGAGAGCCTCATTTCCAAAGGCATTTGTTTATGCCCTGGCCAGTTTGGCTCAGCAGTTAGAGCATCGGCCTACGGACCAATGCGTTGTGGGTTCGATTCCACTCAAAGGCACGTACCTCAGTGGCTGTTCATCCTCAGCCCTGGTCGGGGTTTTGCGGGAAATCAACCAGTCGATGTGTCCCTCTCATGTGGATGTTTCTCTCTCTCTCTCTCTCTCTCTCTCTCTCTCCCTGCCACTCTATCTGAAGATAAATAGAAAAAGATCCTCAGGTGAGGATTAAAAAAAAAAAAAAAAAGACATTTGTTTAACTTCTAGCTCATCTTGAGTGAAAAGGCAATTAATAAAGGGATTGGTGGGTTCAGAATATTTCGGGGGAGGAGGTACAGGGCAGGAGCAGTTGGAGCAGCCAGGATCAAGCTAGTCAGTGTACTAGCTTAGATTCACCATCAGCTGGTTGCTTAAGCTCTTCATTTGTCTTTTGTAAAGAATCTTTTCAAGAGGCAATTTTTTATTCATTCATTTCTCAGAAGCTTCTGCATACCAATAAAACATGCATTCCATTGTTTCAGGGGAAATTCAGGATTTTTCTTTTTTCTAGAGCACCTCATAAATGGATGAGTTTATCTGGGTTAAAAGTTTCCCAATATGGCCACTGTAAGTTAAAATGATTTTTGGTAAGGTTAATTCACTAGTTCAGAAAAACAGGTTCTGGATCCATAAATTTTATACATAGTTAGCTGGGGTCCCAGATGGAGGAGTCCCAGATTGTTTGGACTGAGAGGAGCCCATTTCTCTCTTTTTCCCCTCTTATTACCCGAGGCATCATGACAGTCCAGTTTCTTAAGTCGCCAACCAAACACCCAGTCCAGAGAAATGGTCAAATAAATTTGGAGAGGTCTATTAAATGCAAAAACTGTAGAGCTTAGATTCAAGAAGGACTTACCCATGATCTTCAGATGCAGAGAGAAAGCAGTGAGTTCAAGGGGCTCAGCAACTTGGCTAGGTGCACACCGCTCTTAGGGGATGGGGCAGAGGGGGGTGGTGTCTGCCTCTGGATCCCACTTCTGACACCAAAACTGTTAAAAGATATGTTGAACCCTAGCTGGTTTTGCTCAGTGGTTAGAGTGTTGGCCTGAGGATTGAAGGATCACAGATTTGATTCTCGGTCAAGGACACATACCTGGGTTGCAGCTTTGATCCTGGGCCCCAGTTGGGGTTGTGTAGGAGGCAGTCAATTGATGTGTCTTTCTTGCACAATTGATGTGTCCCTCTTGCATTGATGTTTCTCTCTCTCTCTCCCTCTCTCTTTCTCTCTCTCTCTCTCCCTGCCACTCTATCTGAAGATAAATAGAAAAAGATCCTCAGGTGAGGATTAAAAAAAAAAAAAAAAAAGACATTTGTTTAACTTCTAGCTCATCTTGAGTGAAAAGGCAATTAATAAAGGGATTGGTGGGTTCAGAATATTTCGGGGGAGGGGGTACAGGGCAGGAGCAGTTGGAGCAGCCAGGATCAAGCTAGTCAGTGTACATATTTTAGATTCACCATCAGCTGGTTGCTTAAGCTCTTCATTTGTCTTTTGTAAAGAATCTTTTCAAGAGGCAATTTTTTATTCATTCATTTCTCAGAAGCTTCTGCATACCAATAAAAAATGCATTCCATTGTTTCAGGGGAAATTCAGGATTTTTCTTTTTTGTAGAGTACCTCATAAATGGATGAGTTTATCTGGGTTAAAAGTTTCCCAATATGGCCACTGTAAGTTAAAATGATTTTTGGTAAGGTTAATTCACTAGTTCAGAAAAACAGGTTCTGGATCCATAAATTTTATACATAGTTAGCTGGGGTCCCAGATGGAGGAGTCCCAGATTGTTTGGACTGAGAGGAGCCTATTTCTCTCTTTTTCCTCTCTTATTACCTGAGGCATCATGACAGTCCAGTTTCTTTTTTATTTATTTATTTATTTTTTTAATCCTCACCCGAGGACATTTTTCCATTTTTGTACAGACAGTGGGAGGGAGAGAGGGGAAGAGAGAGAGAGAGAAACATCGATGTGAAAGGGACACATCGAGTGGCTGCCACCCGCACGACCAACCAGGGCTGGGGACAAACTGCAACCAAGGTACATGCCCTTTAGCGGGAACCGAACCCGGGTCTCTCCGGACCGCAGGCGGGCGCTCTAACCGCGGAGCCAAACCGGCCAGGGCTTAAATTTTTTTTTTTTTTATCCTCACCCGAGGATATTTTTCCATTTTTTGTACAGATAGAGTGGGAGGGAGAGAGAGGAAGGGAGAGAGAGACAGAAACATCGACGTGAAGGGACACATCGAGTGGCTGCCACCCGCACGACCAACCAGGGCCGGGGACAAACTGCAACCGAAGTACGTGCCCTTAGCGGGAACCGAACCCGGGTCTCTCAGGACCGCAGGCCGACGCTCTAACCGCTGAGCCAAACTGGCCAGGGCCACAGTCCAGTTTCTTAAGTCGCCAACCAAACACCCAGTCCAGAGAAATGGTCAAATAAATTTAGAGAGGTCTATTAAATGTAAAAACTGTAGAGCTTAGATTCAAGAAGGACTTACCCATGATCTTCAGATGCAGAGAGAAAGCAGTGAGTTCAGGGGGCTCAGCAACTTGGCTAGGTGCACACCGCTCTTAGGGGATGGGGCAGAGGGGGGTGGTGTCTGCCTCTGGATCCCACTTCTGACACCAAAACTGTTAAAAGATATGTTGAACCCTAGCTGGTTTTGCTCAGTGGTTAGAGTGTTGGCCTGAGGATTGAAGGATCACAGATTTGATTCTCGGTCAAGGGCACATACCTGGGTTGCAGCTTTGATCCTGGGCCCCAGTTGGGGTTGTGTAGGAGGCAGCCAATTGATGTGTCTCTCTTGCACAATTGATGTGTCTCTCTTGCATTGATGTTTCTCTCTCTCTCTCTCTCTCTCTCTCTTTCTCTCTCTCTCTCTCACTGTCTCTCCCCATCCCTCCCTCCCTTCTACTCTATCTAAAGATTAATGGAAAAATATCCTCAGGTGAGGATTAACAACAACAAAAAAGATAAGTTGAAGCATATTAAAATTTTGGAGGTTTATTTGAATAAAAATCCACTGCAATCAGGCTGTGCCAAACCAGAAGTGATTAGAAGTGCTCCACCAATGGGAGGTGGGGAAAACTTTTTATAGAGAAAAGGTGGAAGTGAAGTACAGTAGGCCCCTTATCCACAGTTTCACTTTGCGTGGTTTAAGTTATCTGTGGCCAACTGTGGTCCAAAATTATTAAGTGAAAAAATTCCAGAAATAAATAATGTATGAGTTGTTTTTTTTTAATGTTTTTATTGAGTTTTTAGGGAGAGAGAGATAGAAACATCAATGTGAGAGGGAAACATCAATTGGCTGCCTCCTGCTTACCCCATACTGGGGACAGAGCCCCAAATCTGGACACATGCCCCCACTGGGGATAAAACCGGGACCTCTCAGTCCATGGGATGACTCTCAAGCCACTTAGCCACACCGGCTGGGCAATCATTTATGAGTTTTAAATTGCATGATTTTCTGAGTAGTGTGATAAAATCTTGCACTGTCCAACTCCACCCTGCCTGGAATTTGAATCATCCCTTTTGTCCAGTGTATTTGTGCTGTACATACAGTACAAAAAAAGTCTGAGAGACAGAGAGAGAGACAGAGAGAGACTACATTCACATAGCTTTTATTACAATGTATTATTACAATTGTTCTATTTTATTAATAATTATTGTTGATCTCTTAATGTGCCTAATTAAAAAAATTTTTTAAAAATTGATTTTAGAGAGAGGAAGGGAGAGAGATAGAAATATCGACTGGCTGCCTCCTGCATGCCCCCCACTGGGGATTTGGCCCACAACCTAGGCATGTGCTCTGACCAGGAATCGAACTGGTGACCTCTTAGTGCAGGGGTCGATGCTCAACCACTGAGCCACACCGGCCAGGCAATGTGCCTAATTTTTTTTTAATCCTCACCCGAGGATATTTTTGTATGTATCTTCAGATAGAGCGGGAGGGAGAGAGGGGGGAGGAGACAGAGAGAGATATTGATGTGAGAGAGACTCATTGAATGGTTGCCACCCACACGACCCCAACTGGGGCCAGGGACAAACTGCAACGGAGGTACGTGCCCTTAGCGGGAACCGAACCCGGGCCTCTCCAGTCCGCAGGCCGACGCTCTAACCGCTAAACCAAACTGGCCAGGGCAATGTGCCTAATTTTTAAATTAAACTTTATCATAGGTGTGTATGTACAGGAAAAACATAGTGTATATAGGGATCGGTACTATCTGAGGTTTCATCTGCTTGGCATCTTGAAACATATCTCCTGTGGATAAGGGGGAGAATACTATAAGGGAATGATTGATCGGCCAAGCTTAAACCCTAGTTGGCTGACTGATTGGTTGTCCTTGGGTTTCACTTTTGTAACCTTGAGGTATCTACGGGCTTAGGTTTTGGTTTGCTTAGCAGGCGCTGTGACGTTACAGCCATCTCAGTCTCAGCGCCTCCTTATTTAATTAATTTAACAAGTGCTAGCAGTCACTGATTTATTTTTATTTATTTATTTAAATCAATTCATTTATTATTGTTACAGATGTCCCCCCACCCCAGATACCCCTATGGATACGTGGGCAGCGAAAGTATCAGAACTTCATGGGAATGATAAGCACCAGCTCCAGGAAGAGTTCACTTGGGGAGGGAGGGAGGAGAATGGAGCAAAAAGGCTTGTGTAGGAGCTTCAACTGTCTCTATGATACTTTATTTCTTAAAAGGTGTTATGTAGCAAACATGTCAACACGTTTAATTTGTTGAAACCGAGAGGTATGAGTATATATGTGTACATGTATAATAGGTTCCTTTCTGTATGTTTGAAATATTTTATAATTTAACAGTGTTTTTAAGTGTCAAGGATTTGGAGATTGGTAATCTGGGGGTTAAATCTTCATTTCACCAATTACTATCTACGGTTTTGGACAAATTACTTCTTTTCCCATCTGTGACTGTAGCTCTTGGGATGTCACACCCTATTCACCTGCTCTGAAGACTCGATTAAAATAACATTGGGAAACAGCTGGCTAGTTTTCTCTTTTCTAAAAACAAGTATGATCCCTGGCCGGTTTGGCTCAGTGGTTGGAGTGTGGGCCCACGGACCGAAGGGTCGCTGGTTTGATTCCCAGTCAATGGTACATACCTGGGTTGCAGGTTCGTTCCTCTTTTCGACCATGCAACTGTGCGTGTGTGTTCCTCTTTATCTCCCTCCCTCCCACTCTATCTAAAAATCAATGGGAAAACATCCTCAGGTGAGGATTGACATACAAACAAACAAACAAACGAAAACAAATGTGATACTGGTGTTTTACTTTCAAATTTAAGTGACTGGGGTTGAAATTCCTCCTTGCCCTTTCCCCCCAAAACACACATACAAAGTTTAGAGTTTTAGTTTATGCCTGGAGATAACCTAGGTTTAGAATTCCTTTGGAATTTTACAAGGGATGGTTTAATTTGCAATCTACATACACAGTCCCTTTGACATTCACAGGCTCTATGGCTAATTGACTTTCATTCTTTGAAAGAGTTTAGGTTTGCCCTCTGGAGAATCCCGAAAGGCTACTTTTCAGAACCAGTGTTAGTTCTGGGACATACTGAAAAACAGAATCTGGAATCGGTGGCATATTTGGGTCCAGTGAGGTTTTTGCATATACTGCCCTAAAAACTTCCTTTAGGAACACTATTTACAGTTCCTCCATTCTAGACATTGGCGAGGCCCTTCCTTTTTTTTTTTTCTTTATCATCCTCACCCAAGGACATTTTCCCATTTTTTGTTCAGGTAGAGTGGGAGGGAGAGAGAGAAACATCCATGTGAAAGGGACACATCGAGTGGTCGCCACCCACACAACCAACCAGGACCCAGGACAAACTGCAACCGAGGTACATGCCCTTAGCGGGAATTGAACCCGGGTCTCTCCGGACCGCAGGCCGATGCTCTAACCGCTGAGCCAAACAGACCAGGGCGAGGCCCTTCCTTTAATGGGACTGCCCAAGGAGCCACGGAAGCACCGGGCAAGGGCTCTGATTCCTCCTCCAGAGACTCTGGCTCTTGCAGGGTGGGAACAGCCACCCTAAGGAGCCCACATCACGGCAGACACCAGACAGTGGACTAAGAATCCGAGTCAGAGAATGGAGGGGAAGAGGCGAGATGAAAAAATGAGAATTTCTGGGTTTGATACAGGCTTCAAAGCTTCTAGCTTGTGACCTTATTCTGTTTCCACCCCCCAGATGTATTTTTCTTTTCATATCCCTGTCACTCCAATCCAGATACTTTGAGCGTTAGCCTGGCCCTTCTCTGATCATCGTATTCAATCAGGCACCATGTCCTATAGATTCCACCCTCTTAATATGACTCAGTGTAGGACCACTGCAAGCTCTCAAGGGCCTTTGTTAGAAAGTAGTTAAAAGGGTCCCCTCTGGCCCGTGAATTACTAAAAGAGGCTCCCTCTGGGCAGGAGCAGCTTTCAGGTATGTGTTTGGTTAACAAATAGCTCATTTGGTGAGGTGTCCTTTCCTCCTGGCAGAAGCCAGTGTGCAGGGCTGGGACGGGGGACGACCCAGGTGGCATTTCAACCCCTCTCGCCCTCTCTAGCGCCCCTTGTGTGCAGTGAAGATCGCACCACATGTGCTGTGGTCCTGGTCAAATCTTTGGCTTCCTCTCCATTGGCCCTGCTGCTGTGGCCTTAAAGTTGTTCTTCATGGTGCGGACTGCTGGAGCAGAGTCTACAGTCTTCTCTCCCTTCCTCCCTTTCTCAGGGCTGCCTCCGGAATACTCTGAACACTGGCTCCAGGCATCCCCCATGCCTCCAGGACAAACAGACTCTCAGCATGGCACCCAAGGCTCTTGCCCCTGCTAATTTCTATTTCTTCTTCTGCCTCTTCCACACACCAGATCCCTAGCCTTAGCCTGAAAAGCCTTTGCTCCTTTCTCCTGGCAGCATCTTCCCAGTCTTTCAAGACTTGGCTCAACCAGTACCTTTCCAGGTTGGGTGGCCTCTCCCTTAGCTCTTATCACCCTGTATTGCAATCAAGGCCGGCTAACCACGGGGCACCAGGTCACAGTGCCTAGAGCTCATGATACTTTTAAGGGCTCATGAAAACGTTTTAATTTATTTTGAAGTCAGAAGACAAAAATGAACTTTAAGGGTCAAAGAAGATGTATTATTTTTCTAACATCAGAAAAGAATGAAATTTGTAGGGCCCTCAAAAATTATTAAATCATTCCGTGTGTGTGTGTGTATAAATATTATATATATATATATATATATATATAGAGAGAGAGAGAGAGAGAGAGAGAGAGAGAGAGGAAGCTGCTCCTTCGGGTCAAAGTACCCAGGGTCCATGAAAATAATCATAACGTGGCCCTGTTTCTTGCCTTCCCACAGCAGAACCAGTAGATGGAGAGCTCCTAGGATGGGGGGATGAACCCCCTTAAAGCTGTTATCTTTGTTTAAACCCTTATATCCCCAGCCAGTGCTAGGCACTCAGGACTGGCTCAGTCAATGCTTTCTGAAGAAGTGGACAAGAAAAATGAATGAACAAATGGCTTTGGGTGAGACTGTTGACTCTGAGCTTCCCTTTCTTCAACTGCAAAGTGAAGCATCATCGCCATAGGGTGGCTGCAAGGATCAGATGGTGAGTGGGAAATGCTTCTGAAATGTGGAGCTTGGAGCTGGTCCTGAAGCCCTGCAGGATGTGGGCAAAGAAAGGAGAGCCAGAGGTTGTTAAAAATGGCTCCAGGTGGCTTTGATAGCTTTCTTTTGGTAATGAATAAATTATCCTATTTATATGTGTAGAAACTGGAAGGACATTTACCAAAGTGGCTCACAGTGGCCAGGCCTGAGGGTATGTTACCTTTGAAATGATTAAAAAAAAAAATACTTAGGAGCTCCAGAAGGCCAGGTCTGTGTCTTACTTTCCCTTTGTGTCCCTGGGCCTTGTACAAAGGGAATGCGAAGGACATGATGAGTAAAGGAATCTCCCATTTCATGGCCTCAGCTGGCACCCCATCAGTACCAGGACCCCGGCTCCGAAGTGGGTGAAAGGAAGTGCAACTCTACCCTGAGATCAAGGCCAGCAGCAGAGAGTGCACAGTTGCAGGAGACTCAATTTACCTAAGGTGATGCCTTGTAAATAATCATGGGGACTGAGGCAGAGATGGGACATCTTCAATGGTGACAGACAACTTTAAGCACACCTTGGCAGGGTGGCTCGTTTGGCTGGAGCGTCATCCAATGTATCTACCATACAGGAGGCAACTGATGGATGTTTCTCTCCAACATCGGTGTTTCTCTCTCTCCCCCTCTTTAAAAAAAACACCCCAAAATCAATGGAGGAGCATGTTCTCAGTGAGGATTAAAGAAAAGAAAAGAAAAGAAAAGAAAAGAAAAGAAAAGAAAAGAAAAGAAAAGAAAAGATAAGATGATGAAGAAATGTTAAGCCCATCCCCTCTTCACAAACTCTTAGGTGATAAACTTTCTGTGTTCCAAGTCATGTAATGTTTCCCCTGGGCCCGGAGGGCTGGGATTGTTGCCTTTTTAATAAGCTTTGGATACCTATTAAGTCATAAAAAGTATCGGAATGGTCTGTCTCCCTCACTGCTGTATTCCCGGTGCCTAAAAGCACGCGGACACACAGTAGGTGTTGAGTGAGTGAACCAATCTGTCAAGGGTGAATTTAATGGATTGCTGGGACCTCTCCAGCGAAGAGAATAACCCATCTCCGTATAATAAGATCCTTCACGGCCTCCCGCACCCTGTCATTTGTACCTCTAGGAATCGCCTTTGTTGTTGGCGACCAACCACAGGCAAACCAAGCACCTGCTACTCCAGCGGGTCCGAGAGAAAGGACCCCAGGCAGCCAAGCCCCCGACTGCCTCTCCGAGTCCCTTCTCTCCGCTTCCTCGGAGCTGGGGGCCCGAGGCATCCTGAGGCTCGAAGCCAGAGTTCGCCTCAGCACTTTCCAACCTTGGTGGCGCGTCCCCAGGTGCCAGGTGCCCGACACCCTGCCCTGGGTCAGCATTCTTCGTCTCCTTTGGCTGGGTAAAGGGTCTGGGGCTGTGTCTGGCACCACCAGGCCTGCGGGGGCAGGAGCCTGAGTCACCGCGGCGCGCGCCCTCTCCTCACGGTTCCCATCCCGGGGCCCCCTCCACCGGCAGAGTAGGGCCCCGGCATGGCCCGTGCTTCCCTGGTCTCCTGCACCCCCCAGTTCCCGGCCCGAGTCTCCGCGGCCGCGGTCCCCGCCCCGGCCGGCTCCCGAGGAGCTTCGTCCGCCGCCCCTCCAATGGAGAAGCCAGCACTCCCAGCGCTCCCGGGCGGCTCCCGCGGGAGGGGGCGCAGCCGCCCCCGCGGCTCCACCCTCTCCACGGGGCCGCAGCCATCTGGGGCCCCTGCCAATCGCGTCCGCTCTGGGGCCCGCGCCGAGCTTGCGCGGGAGAAGGCAGCCGCACCGGCCGACCCCCTGCCGGCGCCGGTGCACTGAGATGCCCCGAGGGTGCAGTGGCTGCGAGCCGAGCCTGGGTGGAAGCGCGCAGCGGACGCGGCGCCCCTCGCCAACTCGTTGACCCTTCAGGAGCCGGGACCGAAGCCCCGGAGGCGACGGTGGGGGCCCGCGCCGGTGGCGAGGTCCGTTCTCCTAACGTCCGGGGCGGGCATCGGCTGCGAAGCCTCGGCCCGGCTCGTTGCCTCCCGCCTCTCCCCTTCAGCCCCCCGCGAGCTGGCA
Source organism: Molossus molossus (assembly GCF_014108415.1). Lineage (NCBI taxonomy): Eukaryota > Metazoa > Chordata > Mammalia > Chiroptera > Molossidae > Molossus > Molossus molossus. Next base: position 89,889,370 of record NW_023425348.1, on the reverse strand, counting down.
GAAGGAAATAGCGCGCGGCCCCTTTAAATTTACCCAGGAGCCCTTAAAGGAGCCCCAGGGGCCCCCAGACAGGAATCCCCACCCCGGTCCAGCCCGCGCCGCCGAGCGAGCAGCCAGCCGTCCGTGCGGCCGGCTGCCCCGTGCATGCGTCCCGCGCCCCGGGGCCTCGCGCACCGAGCGCCCCGCGAGAGCCGCCACCGGCTCCGCGGCCCCGCGCCCCGCCGCCCCGGGGCCCCGCTCCACAGCGCAGCGCATGGAGCCCAGCGGGGACCACCGGAGCCGGAGCGGCGGCGGCAGGGGCGGCCCCGGGCCAGCAGCGGCCTCGGCACGGGGCCGACGGCTGCCGCCCGCGGGATCGAGCGGCGGCACGGAGCCCGAGGAGGACGACGGCGGTAAGGGCTGGGGCCAGTGGCTCGGGTGGGGGCCCCAGCATGGGGGAGGGGAGGGCTGCGGCTCCGGGCTCCGGGCCCCTCTCCGCCGCCGAACAAAGGGGGGGACGCGGGCAGGGCGGCCGGGGGCGCCACCTGGTGGGCGCGGATGGAGCCTGCAGGGCCAGCGGGGGAGCCCCCCGCCCTGATCCTGGGGTCGGCCCACGGGACTCGGGCGGATCCCCTCCCCCTTAAAGGGACCCGCGGCCCCCGCATTGGAGGCCCGGCCCGAGGGGCCCCAAAGGGCTTGGCCAGACACCGCTGGTCACGCGCTCTAGGCTGTTGGACTTTCGGCCCCCGCCCCTTTCAGACTCCGAGGTGATCTCCCTTATAAAGTCTGCCCAGACTATGGGTGCCTTTTGGGGACTCCCCTGTGTTAAGTCGGGCTGCCCCTCTTCTTTTGCTTTGAGACAGGAATCCTTTTTTCTTTCCCCACCACGTTCTCCCTAGGAAAGCATAGCTTGCGCCTCCGGGGGCCCGCCCCTACCTTCCCCACCGCGGACAGTTTTAAAGGGAAGGGCTCGCCCACAAAGGCTGACACCCACTCCTGTCCGCGTGCTATCTCCCGTCTTTTCAGAAAATGTTGCCACAATTTGCCAGTTGTAGTGGGATCAGTCAGTCCTCCCCATTCGCTCTCAAAGGAGACAGTTTCTTCATTCCCCTGCTGCAGGGTAAATGCCTTAAGACCCGTGAAGGTTCTGTCAGGGCGAGGGGAGACTGCCCTAACCTCAGAGCTCCCTTCCAGAAACTCCCCATCCCCTTTTGTTTTTAAAGGATCTCGGCTCCTCCCCTTTTTTCGATCTTAAGGGGCCAGTCCACCTTACACTAGCATAGATCTGGCGCTGGAAGGATGCTTACAGACTAGTTAGCTATCTAGTGCCTTTACAGACAAAGAGCTTAGGCCCAGAGAGCGACATGACCTATCAAAGGTCACAGAGCAAGTTACCAGTAAAGTCAGGACTCGAACCCAGGTCTCTAACTTTGAAGCCTGTGTTTTTTATTTGGAGCTATTTAAACAAAAAACAATGGTGACAGGAGCCCTCTCTGATCCTGTCTTTTGTTTCCCAGACCCTGAGATTCTCCACTTGGATAATGATCACACCTGTCTATTCAGCTTAAATGAAATTGGGTCCAAACTGTAGGTAGGGTGGGGGACTGCTCTGGATCTCTGTCTGTTTGGCAAAAGAGAACATAGCTGTGTCAGTGGGCTCTGCCCTTGCTGCTCTGGTGCCCGTGCTCTGATTGCTGGGCAGTGGCTGGCTCCCTGCCAGAGCAAAACACAAATCCCCAGAAAGACTTACTGGGCTCCCCTGGGTGGGGGCCACTCCTTGCTGCAGAATTTTCAGTAGCCACTCTGGTGGCCCTTCTGCTATCCCCTTTCAGAGTCTCTAGAAAAGTCAGGGTCCTAAAAAATGCATTTCCTTGGAGGTGTTGACAATTTTGTCATGGGGATCCCTCCTGTGGCTGCTTATATTTGGGGAACTGACAATGCTTAGTGCCCCTAAATGGGACTCTCAGGAGGCTGAACTGGAAAAAGGAAGAAGCTCTTTGGGTGGGGCCCTCCTGGCCCAGGCCTTAGGCGGGTGGGTCCTGTGTGCAGCCCTGGATGCAGACAGATGCCCCCTTTGTTCTCACCCCGCTGCCGGCTCTGCTTCAGCTGTAACCGCCCCAGCATGCTGCTCTCCTGGCTTTACCCCTACAGCTCTTGTCCAAAAAGAGTGTCCTACAGAACCGGCTGCCTCCTTGGTGTTCACCTTATTTTTTAAAAAGTCAGAGCTAGTCCCTCACAATGCCCTGCATCCTTTTGTTCTTGAGGCTCTCTTAAAGGGCCCTCGCTCTCTGTAAAGGGCCACTGTTTTGACTCCCTGCTCTCCCACATCCCTTTTATTGCTGTTGCCATCCTTTTCCTGCCCCTGAATGAACCCTCCCTCCTCCCTTTCTCGGGCTGCAAAAATCAAAGCCTTGGGTTTTTTCCTTGGAAATCGAAGATTGAAAAACTGTCTCCCTTTTCCCCTCTCCAGGGCAAGATCTTCATCTGGAAGGGGGTGCCTTAGGGTCCTGGGGGAGTGCCCCCCTGCCCTCCTCCAGGGCCAGGGGACCAGCATCTTCAGGCAGGAAATACTCAGACCACTGTGAGGCCCGGGCCTCCAGGCCTGGAAAGAGCCGCATCCCTGGCCGTGACCACCGGAGATACTATCATGACCACTGGCGGCTGGAATACCTGATGGACTTCAACCCTGCCCGACATGGCATGGTGTGCATGGTGTGCGGCAGCTCCCTGGCCACGCTCAAGCTCAGCACCATCAAGCGGCACATCCGCCAAAAGCACCCCTACTCTCTGCATTGGAGTCCCCGGGAGAAGGAAGTCATCAGCAACAGCTGGGATGCCCACTTGGGGCTGGGGGCCTGTGGAGAGGCTGAGGGCCTGGGGGCCCAGGGGGCTGAGGAGGAGGAGGAGGAAGAAGAAGAAGAGGAGGAGGAGGGGGCTAACCTCCCAGCTTGCCCACCCAAGGGCCCAGGTAATATAGGACATGGAGAGGCAGGGGCCTGGGTGGCAGGTGGGGACAAATGGGGACAACCCTGGCTTCTCAGTCAACTAGCTGACTTCCTTTAGGTGGGGTCTGCTTATTGTCCTTATTGTACAATAGTGGGAGAGGGATAGTGGGATGAGGAAGTCTTCAACATCCTAGATAGCTTTGATTTCTGTGGCTTTAGAAGGATCAAGGAGAGTGGAGGCTGGAGGGGTCGGCAGGAGAAGGGCTGGGATCAGAGGGGTGTTAGAAAGGTATGTCTGGAAAGGAAGTCCAGAGAAAGTGCTAGAATCTGGGTCTGGGGGAGAGGTGGGTGGGCCTTAGGGTTTGTGTGCAGGAGGATTAGGAGATGGAAGACTTAAGACTTGAGGGGAGAGGAAGAGGATACAGCTAGGCCAGGGTCTCAGAGTCAGAGTGAGGGAGAGGCTTGTGGAAGTCCTGGCTGTGGTGGTGGTGGGGGTTCCCCCAGAGGGCCAGCATCTCAGTTCCTTCCCTCCCTCCAACCCTTTCAGGCAAAGCCCCAGCTGGCAGGGGCAGCAGGCGCCAGCGACGAGGGGGCCCAGTGGCACCTAGGGCTCGGCGTCAGCGCCTCTCGGCTTCCTGGAGGGCCAGGGGCAGCAGGGGGCTGGGGGCTCGGCGCCTGGAACGGAGGCTGAAGGAGTCCCTGCAGAACTGGTTCCGGGCAGAGTGTCTCATGGATTATGACCCGCGGGGGAACCGGCTGGTGTGCATGGCCTGTGGCCGGGCACTGCCCAGCCTGCACCTGGACGACATCCGTGCCCACGTGCTGGAGGTGCACCCCAGCTCCCTGGGGCTCAGCGGCCCCCAGCGCAGTGCCCTGCTGCAGGCCTGGGGTGGCCAGCCTGAGACACTGTCTGAGCTCACTCAGTCCCCACCAGGTGCGAGGCCCATCCCAGGGCCGAGATCCCCCTCCTATAAGGGCTGCAAAGTGGGGTCTGTGGCTAAAATCGGGAGGGACTCCCTCCCCCGCTCTCCCCACACACATATTGGCTCATCCCTCTAGCTTGGGGCTGGGGTGAGGAACAAGGGACCCCCCTCTGCGTGGGTAAGGGCAACCCAGCCTGGAGGCTGAGCTCCTCTCCCTCACCCCTTCCCCAACAGACGATGACCTCGTCCCCCAGGACCTGACCAGAAAAAGCCGGGACTCGGCCCCTGCTGCTGGAGCCCCCTCCTCTCAGGATCTCAGCCCCCCAGACGTAAAGGAAGAGGCTAGCTGGGTCCCTGAGAGGCCCGGGCCGGCAGACAAGGAGGAGGAGCTGGAGGAGGGCAAGAGGGAGGGGGTCCCAGGCCGGTGGCCACGGGGCCGCGACCACCGCCGCCACTACCAGGAGCGCTGGCGACTGGAGTACCTCATGGAGCTAGACGGCGGCCGGCGCGGTCTGGTGTGCATGGTGTGCGGGGGCTCGCTGGCCTCGCTCAAGATGAGCACCATCAAGAGGCACATCCGCCAGCGCCACCCGGGCTCCACGCGCCTCAGCGGGCCTGTCAAGGCCCTCATCGCCCAGGAGTGGAGCGAGAAGGCTGCCCACCTGCTGGCCCTGGGGCTGCCCTCCCCGGAGTCCTCCAAGGACCCTGCCGCCCCCAGCACAGCCGCAGCCTCCGAGGAGGGGGGAGGGGACGAGGAGGAGGAGCCAGAGGAAGAGGAGTGGTGGGGTGAGCTGGTGGAGTGCCAGAGCAGGTGGAGAGGGAGAGGGGCAGGGGCCCAGCCAGGCAGGGAGAATGGGTTGGGGAGTGCTTCGGCAGAAGGGGGGCAACGAGGGGAAGGTTGGAGAGGAGATTGGGGAGGATGGGACAGGAAGGCAAAAATGGGGGGTTATGAAACAGACGCAGGACTCGGGGTGCTTCTGGCCCACCCGTTCCAATGCGGTCCTTTGTCCGTTCCTAGGTGATGCCCCACTTTCTCCTGGGGAGCCGTCTGAGCGGCCTGCGGAGGAAGAAGACGACGACGAGGACGGCCAAGAGCCCGGGGGCCTCGCCTTCCCGCCCCTGCCCCCGCCGCCGCCGCCCCCGCCGCCGCCGCCGCCGCCCCGCAGCAGAGAGCAGCGGCGAAACTACCAGCCGCGCTGGCGGGGCGAGTACCTGATGGACTACGACGGCAGCCGGCGCGGCTTGGTGTGCATGGTGTGCGGGGGCGCGCTGGCCACGCTCAAGGTCAGCACCATCAAGCGGCACATCCTGCAGGTGCACCCCTTTTCCATGGACTTCACGCCCGAGGAACGCCAGACCATCCTGGAGGCCTACGAGGAGGCGGCGCTGCGCTGCTACGGCCACGAGGGCTTCGGGCCGCCGGCGCCGGCGCCGCGCGACGGCGGCTCGGACCTAAAGGCTGGTGCCGTGTGTCGGGCGTGATGGGCGTAGCGGACTCGCGGGCCGGGCAGAGGAGGCCCTTGGCCTGGAGAGCGCTGCCGCTGCCCCCCGCTGGCCGGGCAGGGCGGAGATTGGGGATTGGTGGGGTGCTGTGGAGCTCCCGGGGCCAGTCAGACCTCGCTCGGGCCCTGGCTCACCTCGCGCGGGGCCCCACGTTTCCCGATGAGCCACAGCGGCTTCCAGGCGTTTGCACCGAGCGTTTCCAGCCCCGGCCCGCGTCCGACACCAACCGGCCAAGAGATCCTGTGCCGGGCCGGGATGGGGGCGCCGACAAGTCAGTATTAGGACCCTACGGCGGGGTGGCGGGAAGGGCAGGAAGGGCGCGCCGGCTCCTTCCCTGGCCTGGGGCCCAGCTCGGCAGCGTTGCTCGCCGGCAGGCAAAGCGCCCGGGTCAGCCCGGCTGCCTTGGTCTTACTGGTGTTCTCGGTGGCTCGGAGGCCTGTACTAGACTCTGGCGGCGGGGAGGCGGGGCCCTGGAGCCCGCCGGGGGCAAAGGCACGTCGGACTGCGGTCCCGCGGCGGCGCGGGGCGGGGCCCGCGGGCTGCGCCCTCCTGAGCGGGCTCGGTGGGGACTAGGAAGCTGGTGGCCCCACCCGCCTCCCGGTGCCCGCCTCGTCCGCTGGACCGTGATCTTGTAAAGGGATTAGCACTTTTTCCTTTGCTCCTCTCCTGCTCCGGAGGCCTCCGTTCACCCCTCAGCTTAGGTGCTGCTGCTCCACTGAAGCGCCTCGGTGGGTCCGAACCCGGGGCACTGGAGGTCCCGGCAGTTGGCGATGTATTCCCATTCCCTCTGTCCCCCTTTGTACGCGGTGGATGCGCCGCCGTTCAGTCCCTGGGGCCTGGGGCCCTGGGGCCGGGCCTCGGCCTTTCTTTCTCTTCCCCACTGCGGGGCCGGGAAGGGGCCCCACGATCTCCCAGGCAGGTCCGAGAGGGATGTGTAGATTCATTCTCCTGTGGAGAACAGGTGGCCCCGAGATCAGGCCCTTTTTGCTTTTTGTATTTTATTTTGAAACTGTATTTAATGCTTTTATATGAGAGGGGAGGGGCGGGGAGAGAGCTGTCCCAGTCACCCTTACGTGCAAATGTCTTATTTATTATGCGTCTATCAGAGATAAGCTGTGAGGTGGTGGAGGAAGGACTTAAAGGAAGGGGTGAGGACGGGGGTGAGAGGATACCAAACATCCCATACTGTGACTCTCCAGGCCCCAGTGTCTGCTCTTCACATAACCAGGCCAGTTCTTTGGGTCTTATGGCCTGAGAGTGGGGGTGGGGGGAGCAGTGGTTGGGACTTCAGGGCTGAATCTGGATGTGGAGGGGCCCTGGCACCGGGACCAGGGGCTGCCTGTACGGGTGGGAAAGCAGACAGCAGAGGAAGCCCTTCCACTCATCCCAGCTCCACCAGGCCAGAGCCCAAGGTTCAAGTGCCTCAGGCCCAGTCCCCTTGACTCTTCCTGATTTGGGAACTGGATTTTATACCACGGATTTTATAGCATTTTTATATAATTCAAGATTGTCAGAGTTGGAAAGACCTTGGAGATCAACTAGTATCTGCCTCCACCCCTTTCACAGATAGGTAAAATGAGCCCAGAAACTGTTTAACAGCCATCTAGGAACAGTACAAAAACTAGAGTTAAAAAAAAACTCCCAGTTCAATTTCTTTGCACTACATGACACTGCCTCCCAATCTCTGGTAAGTTGTAAAACTTTCCTATGTGGCCTGTTCAAGGATGGCATGTGCTGGGTGCCGCAGTTAGTTGTGTGACCTGGGGATGGCAAAGAACCGCACTTTCCTGGAACGAGTCCTCTACAAGGTAGGTCTTGCCACCATAGGCTTTCCGCTGGAGGATGTGGGCAGTAGCCTTCTCCATCAGAACCCAAGTGGGTTTGACTGCTGTGTGGCCCAAGGCCTCCCAGTCTTCCCAACAGGGCAAGGACTCTGGCATTGTGTCCTTTGGTGTTGATGCCTGGAGTTAGAAAATACTGCGTGGGCCCTCAGGTGACTGAAAAGTGAGTAGTTTGTTTGAACTTGCAGGGTTTTTGAGACAGTATTACAAGCTTGAGACCAGGGATTATATGGATGGCACCAGGCTGGGCACTGCCATTCTTTTATTTTCCTTCACACAAGTTGTTTTCAAATCCAGAATGAGTATTCTACCACTTTTGCTACTCTGCCTGTTCAAAACAGTAGGCATATTGGGGCAACCTGTTATATTCACCCAAGCCCACTGCCGAAGTTCAGGTAAGCCAGGGCAGAGAGCAGGTTAGGAATAGTATTTCCTCTTGATAGGAAGGGAGGGGCCTTAGGACAGGAGTGGATGGCTTCATGGCAGCCCCAAGCACTCCAGTGGTTTGCAAAGTGGCCATCAGACTAGCATCGTATTAGGCATTTCATAGAAACAGAAATTATTGGGCCCCATCTCATTGAATCAGAAACTGGGACAGGGCCCAGCAATCTGTTTTGGGAAGCCTTTCAATGATCACAAATGAGGCTCACTTTGGTGCTGAGTGCCAGTGATCTAGGAAGTGCCACTGGGGTGATTCCTACTTTGACTGGAGCTATGGCCTCACGGCTTAGGGGTCAGAAGGTCCTCAACTCTAGGTGTATACCTCCTTGCCTCGGGAGTCTGACATGAACAGGTGAAGTTCCTTCATGAACTTTTTGTTAATGGTATGCTTGCTAATACGGCCAATATGTAAATGTTACTCTGAATACATATTTATGTACCATGTTAGTGACATTATTCAAACATTTGTATGCGTATTTGTGAAGTTTGCATCAGTTATTATTTTTTTAAATTTCAGCCTAAGTTTCCTAAGGTATGTTGAATAAAGTTTTAAAACTAGCTTAAGGGGCATGACAGTCTTAGTTTTGGAGGAGAGCAAGACCCAGGTGACAGGTTGTTTCAGCAAAGAACTGATGTTATTTAGTTTTTGTTTTCCATGGCGACGGATGTGGCCATGTGTGACTTGAAGGCTGCTTCATATGTTGCAGGTGGGGAAACCTCCTAGGTTGGTGAGAGACTGAATTGGGACAGCAGACCCCACTGGCCCCTTCCACTCCTCATCTTTCTCCTAAGTTCACCTCTTAGAGGGACTCTTATTTTCTTTCAGAAACCAAATACACGTCCTTGCTCTACTATGGAAATTCTGCAGTCTTGGGCATCAATACCGGTATCAACTATTGCTTAAAGCCTCAAAAGTGGAGTCGGGATGGGGGCCAGTGGAAGCCTTGTTTGGTTTTTACTTTATCCAAACTGTGTATAAAGAATAAAGTTAGCAGAATGACACCACAGACTTTGTTTTTATTAATACCACATCAGTTTGCAGTTTTACAGGAACCAAGATTCAAGCTCCTTAGGTGCTACTGTATTTTTATGTTGCACGCACACACACGCAGTTTCATTAGTAATTTTTCATCTATAGGTTTTTCTTTAAAAGAAAAAAAAATCCTGTGTGGCACAAAGATCTGTCCAATTATCTAAACACAGCACTTACAAAACAAAAGAGCTAGGTGTGGAGGCTTCCAGTACAGACAATGGTCCTTTGGAGGGGAAGCCCAAAAAGATGATCAGTGCACTGGGAGGGCAAAGGATGGGCTGGAGAATGCATTTTCTATACTATGACATGAAATCAGTTAAAAATTTCAAAAGGAAAGGGGGCTAAGAAAATAGAACGGAGTAAGGCAAGGGTACCTTTTACCCATCTAAATTCCTAAGTAATTTTCCCAAAAAAGTAAAAAAAATTCCCTTCTGCTACATTCTACAGAGTTGCAGTGCTTTGGGACCATCAAAGATCGTAGCCCTTACTTTACAATCACCAGTGCATAATCTCTCTGGATTATCATGAGTTACAACCTGAAGGAACTCACAGATAGCTTTCAAGTTTACTCAGTTTTCATGTCGGATGGGGAGGAAGACACTTAAATTCCCAATCGCCCTCCATCTGATGTCAGGGTGAGCTGTTCTGTTGTCTTTAATTGTGTACAGAGCTCATCAACACCATCTGACCCTGCCCGCTTGCCGTTACCTAAAGCTTCCTGGAAAACACTCAAAAGGAGCACCCTGGGCCATGGCAAATGTACTAGGACATTTTATGTGCCTGAAATGAAGGGAACCCTCAAGACGTAACACACACCAAGAAGCTAGTCTCAAAGTTAAAAAACTCCCTAAGAACCAAATGCACTTCCTGACACTCATCTGTGGTCTCAACTACAGACATGCACACCATCTCCTCTAAGCCAGCTCGGCTTTGGGCCTCAGGGTAAATGATGAGCACAGGTTGGAGATGTAGCCTGTGAAGGAGGAGGATGTAGGGAAAAGATAAAAGAGTAAAAAAGAAAAAGCCTTTGTGTTTCTGTAGTTCGCCTCCTGAGAATGTTCCCCCACTCCATGGACTAAGATAGGATCACAATAACTCAACAACTGAGGAGCCCACATGCATATTATTTTTTTCTCTAACAAGTTTACAGCAGTATACAGCAGTTACAGACATTTATTTCATAATAAGAAAAGTACAACCATATTTATTAAACTTGAGGTGAGGTGGGTAGGGGAGAGGGAGGAAAGCACGTTCGGGAAGAGTTCTCCAACTGAAGCTAGAACTGGTGTCCAAACGGCCCAGACACACCTCCCAAATGGCAGAGCCTCTCCTTCGAGCAAGGAGTGGGCAGCAGAGCTCATGCAGTCCCCCTGTCTCCGTTCTTGGCTATCAGAGGGCATTCTGGTAATCAGGAATCATTACTATCACCTATAAGTTATCCAGAGTTGAAAGTTATATCTATATGCGAAGAGGAGTATGAGGAGTAGCTGCTCACACTGCGGGGCAGGAAGATGGCATCAAGGACTGCAAAATCCACAAGCGCATGGGAAGGAATCCCAATCTTGTCCCCAGATAATTCCTTCTTAAGTTAACCATTATTTCTTCACTTAAAAATAAGGGCAAAATTGTGATGGGGAGCTATGTAAGAAAATTACATAGCTTTGCAAATTAAATAGAAGAACCTGAGAGGTGTTTTCTCTTTCTTTTTCTCCTTTACCCTCCAATCTTTCCCTTTTCAAGCTACACATAAAGGCTCCACCACCATTACTGATTTATCCCATTCAACTGATTCTGTCTGTATTCTTTTGGGTTCTAAGATATCAGTTCATTTTTTAGTCCAGCAATTCTTGTGCTTGATACTGCAGGTAAAGGGAAAGGAGGGGGAAACACCAAAATGAAAAAACAAGAAAGCTTGGAATGCAGGCTCAAGCTGACACTGAGCACTTTCCTTCATAGTACAAGGAACAACGTTATAACTATTAAATGGTGTTTTAGTAACTGTGGCATTTCTGGTTTCCATGTACTTATTCTGCCTTTTTCTTTGCGATTCCAGGTAGTTTTGCTTGTATCCTATTGGGGGGGGGGGGAGGTAAAAGCAGACATTAGTTCTAGGTTTTTATTTTAACAGTGATGCTAGAGGACAGTCCTGGATTTGCTGGAGCAGTTGAAAAACATTCTCCCATTTCCAGAGGGCTCATTCTGGATGAAAAGAATCTGGCGTGGGTAAGGTGAGTGTGGTCTACCAAGACCCACTCCCGGTCCCTGCCACTCAGCCTGCTGCTTGCCCGCGCCAGAACCTCCAGAGAATAAGGAATATCTGGGCATGATGTCTGCTGACTGTGTTCTACACACTGGCAGTGAAAGAGCCCGTTTCTCTGGAAATGCAGGTCACTCACTGGTGCCATAGAAGGAACCAGGAGTCAAGGATCCCAGAGTCAAGAGTCAAGGAGACATATTAAAAACTACAGGAGCTGGCAATAGTTCCAGCTCCCTATAGGACACCAAAGTTGCCCTTTATTCTAAGTTCCCCCATGACTGAGGTCATTCACATTCTTCAGCTAATGTCAAAGCTACTCCCCACAAGTATTCCATTCCACAGCAGGGGACCAAGTCAGCCAACACTGCTAATCAAGACATTGGGTTCAAAGCCAAGTGAGCTACAACCATCTTTCAAAATCAGAATGAACAGCAACTAGACACACATTTTGTGCTAACTGTTCTTGCCGGGTTTCAGCTCTGATGTATACCTAAAAAGAGCAGGTAAAGACCCTGGCATCAAGCCAGAGTTGTCTGGACATTGTCAGTTTCCTCTTATTAAAGCTGAAAAAGCATTAAAACCTGGGGTGTGAAAGGAACGGATACAAACAGTAGATTTAATTGAGAAGTTTTGTTTCCTTTCTTTTTTTTTTGTCACTCCTCATCCGAGGATATTTTTCAATTAATTTTTTAGAATGGAAGAGGTAGGGAGGAGAGAGAGAGAGAGACATCAATGTGAAAGAGACACATCGATTGGTTGCTTCCTGAACAACTCCGACATGGGCCGGGGGTTGAACCTGCAACCCAGGTACGTGCCCTTGACTGAGAATTGAACCGAGACCCCTCGGCCTTGGGCTGACACTCCAACCACTGAGCCAAACTGGCCAGGGCACATGTTTTGTTTCTTAAAGAGTATCTGAAGAGCCTGGTTGTAATGGCTCAGTTGGTTGAGCTTTGTTCTGTGCACCAAAAGGTCACTAGTTAGATTCCCCATTGGGGCACATACCTGGGTTGCAGCTTTGATCCCCAGTTGGGGCTGGTACTGGAAGCAACCAATAGATGTTTTTCTAACATTAATGTTTCTCTTTCCTCTCCTTTCCTCTCTCTCTAAAAAAAAAAAAAATCAGCCCTGGCCAGTTTGGCTCAGCGGTTAGAGCGTCGGCCTGCGGTCCAGAGAGACCCGGGTTCGGTTCCCGCTAAGGGCATGTACCTTGCAGTTTGTCCCCGGCCCTGGTTGGTCGTGCGGGTGGCAGCCACTCGATGTGTCCCTTTCACATCGATGTTTCTCTCTCTCTCTCTCCCTCCTGCTCTACCTGAACAAAGAATGAAAAAGTGTCCTCGGGTGAGGATAAAAAAATAAAAAATAAAAAAAAATCAATAAAACATATCCTGGAATAAGGATTTAAAAAAAAGATGAAATACTCTCTTGTAAAATCAAACAATTAACCAAGGTTTTTTTCTCAGGTTAAAAATGACATTTCAGGGGAAATCTGGCATCAGCATTTTACACAGGGGACTAAAAATCACTGGGGGAAGCATACGTTAGGATGAAGTGTGGAACCCAAGCATACTTACTTTTCAACAATCGACTTGGTCTGATCACGGGCGATGCCAACATAGTGATCAATCTGGGTCTTTAAGGAAGGAAAGTGACTCAGTTGTAGCAACACACAGATTAACAATTTTCCTTAAGTTACAAGCAATGTTCTTTTGTCTAGTGTAACTATTTTTTAAAAACACCATGGAATATTCTGGAAAATGAAAGTATTTTTAAAACTCTAGATTTCAGACTTCAAATTATGTCATAAACACCTCAGTTGCAGTAAAAACGTTAATTTCTTCTGCAGAGGTAAAGTCTTACATGGTAAGTGTTTCCTTTAGAGATACTGGACTTATAATAGCATTTTCTGAATACCAGATAATGTATGTCTAATCTATTTTCTGTAATCATAAATGTATTTTGGCTCCTGGGTAAGACTAATTCATTTAAAATAAAAAAACCATAAAGTGTATTGATGGATGACTTAATTTGTAAAGAATAACCCCAAAATCTAGCATACATTCTGTATATATCATTCCACAATGAAAAAACTTGTTCACACTGATGGATTCCCATACTAGCCTTAATAGTTTCTTTTTAGACACAAGCTTTTATTTATTTAAACATTTTTTCCAACTTATATCTTTTGAACAGATAAGGTAGCCATGTAACAGAAACACAAAAGGCACACAACAAAGTATAAAAAGTAAGGCTTCCTACCCTTATCTCTCCTAGACAGTTTCTCTATTTCGAGGAAACCACTGTTACCAGTTTCTTACAGGTACCTCACGTATAAAATTAGACTATAGAAGTAATTACAAGAGATTGCTCTGAACTTTCCATACCTAAAAACTGAACTAGAACTAGTCACACATCAACTGGCATGTCGGATTTGAAAGAGGCCAAAGCTTACCTTGTACTTCTCATAGACAATTGGAACACTGAAAATGAGCAGTTCAGCTGTAAGACAGAACCATGGGACATGACAAGTATAAGTGAGAGACAGTCACAAAGTTTCAGAACTCAAGTAACACATAGATTTTTCCTCATGAAATGCAGGGAAACACAGATCTTCAATATGATAAATTTTGGCTAGATCTCTCAATTGAGGACAATTGGACATAGGTACCTTGGCTATCACAGATAATTTCCAAATTATAAAAATGATTTCTACAAAAAAGATCCTCATATTTAAATCAAATCTAGATGACTCTCCTTTGCTTCTAGTTGTTTTGATATTTTTTAAAAATTAGGATCATTTAAAAAACCTATGGCCACACACAGGTTCCTTCAACATCCAGTTCAAAGTCTCTACGGATCGTAGGGCCATGCGGAAGGAGTGGAACAATGCTGGGCATTCTCTTTGCTCTTACTCCTACCAATTACTTCTAAGAGCATGGAGATATTTTCCTTGCCGCCTTACCAAGAATCAGAAGGGTGATTCCATTGAAAACGGCACCAACATAGGTCATCAGCCACATGAAGACAGCCAGCTGCAAAAGCCAACATTGGGGTTCAGCAGGAATAATTGTAACACAAACGTCAGGTTAACCGATGCCATTTACCTCTAGCTAATTAAGTCTACATAAATTTAGTGATGTATGCCATAGTAATTTCAAAATGAAGGTTACCCAATTTGCACTATACATTTGAGGGTGCATAAGAGCATTCTGTAGTTCTCTTGGACCCAGAGACTGACTGTAATTGCACCGCTGTCAACTACATTATCCCTGTTCTGACGTTAGTTCCCCAGGTGCAGGAGATACCTACTCCACTGACCCCTACCCCCATTTCTACAAGTTGATGGAGATAAGCGTATAATTGTTTTGTCTCATAAAATCCTATTTACGGTTTTTCCTCTGAATTATAACCTAGTCTCTGGTGTTCCTCAGCCTCATCACCAAAAGCTATAGTGGAACTAACCTTCAAGGAGTCAACCAGATCTTCTACCAGAAAGAGACGAATAATGAGTTTCAGGGCCCTGTTGATGTGCACCATGGCAGCATTCACGTAGTTATGGAAAGCTTCTGAGGACAGAGTAATGTCTACATCCAGGTAGGCCCTTCCAAACGAAGAAACAAGTCATACATTTGACATGGAAGGAGAAGACCTCTTTCTGTTAGCACAGCAGTTCTCTAGCGTGTGAAATTCCCCCAAGGGCGCATCTTAGAAATCTCTAGGGGCACCAATGTCATTTAGTGGTAGAGACAAAGATGTCAGATGTCTGCAAAGTGTGGGACAGTCCAAAAGGTGTTTTTCCCCAGTTTTAACAGATCCTGAATTTTCTAAAATTGTATTTTGTTTACGCTAAATTTAACTAAGATTTCTCTTTATTCCCCATCATTTTGGAAAATCACATCTGTATTGGAAATTATACATGTAGTATCTGATGTTTTATTACTTTTTTGTGTAGTTATTTACAAGCAATTATATATTGACTGGGATACAAAATATTTTATTGTACATGGCTATTTTATCATTCCTTTCTATTATAATTATGATTTGTTTTTAAAATTCTGTTTATGGATCTATTATTTATTCATTTCATTTCAAAATGATAAAGAAGGCATTATAACATGTTGAAAACACAAAAAGGAGGGGAGCTATTGAGTTTGATAGGGTTGAAGACTACAGAAAAAGAAAGACCTGGGTTCTGTTCCCAGAGGCACTGCAGAATTGAGATGTAACCATAGCTTGTAAGTTGTCCGTTCACTCAGTACTCAGAGTGCCTACTGAGAGCCTCTCTGTGAGGTGCTGGGCTATCAGGAAAGATAAGACTGCTCTGGCCTTAGAATGCCTGCAGTTTTGTGGGAAAGACAGAGTAACAGGCATATTTTTATTTCCTATTTATTAAAAAAATATTTACTACCAAATATGAAAGTCATAAAATTTAACTGTAATTAATTCAACTTAGCAAAGCACATTTTACACATCTACAACAGTGTCATGCAAGAGGGGAAAAATCCTAAGACCTCTGAGCCTGTGGCAAAATAACACAATTTATTCACTCATTCAACAACTATTGACTTGTTAAAGTTAATTTGCAATAACTTTTCAAATGCCACATATAGTTAAATTATTCTATTTCCACCAAGAGAAAACGCAAGGACCAGAGCCACAGACACCTATTCTGTCACAGATAAAGGAGGTCACAACAGGGTTTCTTTCTCTATGAGAAAAGGGTTTGAAAAAAAGATCATTTGCTAATGTTAACACTTTTTATGGCCTAAGATTTTCAAGAGGAAAAGTGTGAGGAATACAGTTGTTAAAGTTACAGCACAGTCAGAAAAGCTAGCAACTAGATTCCAGAAATGCATGACCTACATTCATCAAGACTTGCCCCTGGTATTAAGAAAACTAAAGGAGCCCTGGCCGGTTTGGCTCAGCGGTTAGTGTCGGCCTGCAGACCAGAGACTCTAGGGTTCAGTTCCCACTAAGGGCACGTACCTCGGTTGCGATTTGTCCCTGGCCCCAGTTGGGGTCATGTGGGTGGTGACCACTCAATATGTCTGTTTCACATTGATGTTTCTCTCTCTCCCTCCCACTCTATCTGAAGATAAATGCAAAAATGTCGTTGGGTGAGAATAAAAAAAAAGGAAAACTAAAGGAGAAGAAGGAAATCGGTGATAACACCAAGGGTAAACACATTGAGTTCCGATATCACTAAGAGTACAGCCTCAATACCAAGATTTCAAAGTCGTTTTAAGATTTAACTATGTGAGGCTTAAACAAGTGCTTGGCCCCCATCTGAGTGCCCCTGATGCTGTGTTGCCTACCCTGCTCAGGAATTTAGACAGTTCTCTTTGGTCTTAACGTGTGAGACTCTAGCTTGTCAAAAAGTTCTTGGCTCCTAATTGGTCACTTCTTAGGGTGGTGCCATAGTTTTTAGTTGTTGTTTCACTCCACAAACCAGCTGCATTGGACCATATAATTCTTGATTTTTTGTCAGGTATGATTTTACACCTGCCCAGCTTCAGCAAACCCCTTCACTAAACTGTAAAGTGTTACTTGTTATCCTTCGACTCACTTGAATGGATGGCCTTCTTCTGACTTCTGTACAGCTTGGACGACAGACTTGTAGACCCTGAAGCTGATGGTGACAGAGAGAAGAGCCAGGATAAGGTAAGAAACCACACTGATGACACTGAAAGCTGCCAGGGAAAGCAGCACGATCAGCGTGGTGCAAAAGACAAGCCCGGTCTTCTTCACATCTCTCCAGAAAATCAGATCATGCACTGTCGAAAGAAAAGGGAACATAAGTTACACGGACACCCAGGAGCCAGTAGCCAGGACTGTCCTCTGGTTGTGTCCTGCATGCCTGAGAAGCAGGACACTGGCATGCAATTACAGGTGCCCCCTCCTTCAGAGAATCTGATAGGTGAAAAATCACATTATGTCAGGGGTGATATTCACAGAGCAAAAGGTTCCTCTGGTTTCTGGACAGGTTTATAAAAATGTGGGAACTTATTTTTTGGAGGTAGCTACTGAAGTACAATGGGGTGAAGTATCATTTACTTCTAATGTTTCAGCAGAAAGGATGGAAGAGCAAGTATGGTAAAATCTTGATAACTGTTGACTAAATTAAACAAACTATGCCTAAAGATCATTTGGGTCAATAGGCTATGAAACCAAAGCTAAACTGAAATGTATGAATCGGGCTGGGGGCAGAGAGTAGTGAATAAAGACAATCAGGCTCTGTTCGTGTCAGTCACAATGAAGCACCAGTCTCTGTTAATCCGAAGGGTACTCAGGAAGGATTATGGGTAGGGGATCAAATAATTATCTAAACCATGATACTTTTGAAAATAGGTGGGAACACTATTAATAATTGTTAGGAAATAGGTATAATAAACCAAGACTGTCCCAGGCAAGTAGGTTTTATGGTTGGGGACATCCAACCTGGAAAAATCTAAGTTCTTCTACCTGAAGAAACCTCAAAAACCCTGGGTGTACACTACTAGCAATCACCTCCAATCTAGCAATGATACATTTGAATTTCAATCTGTAAAGGCTAACTTCAACATTAATAACTCTATTCCAAATTTCTTCTGTGCTCTTCGTTTATATATATGTTAAAAAAAAAAGAGAGAGAGAGAGAGAAAGGGAGTTGGAGAAACATAAGTTTGAGTCCTGATAATTTTTAGGCACATTACCTTAATCAACCTTTCTAAACTTTTGTTTTCTCATCTATAAAACGAAGAAAGTGACACCTATTTCCTAGAGTTGTTTTAAGAAATATATAAGGCTAATGCATGTAGAACACTTAGCACTATAAATGGCACACAAAAACCACTCAAACTTGAACTATAATGAAAATATGATAGCTTGAAAGACTGTGATTGAGAGTAACATGAACCTGAATCTGACTCCAGCTGACCCACTGGCACCTAGTTCTTTCCCATACTCAGCTTCAATACTGTTCTCTGAAGCCTAACCTTGCTAGAGCCCACGGGAACCTAACTAGAAACTAAGAAAACACTAAAGATATACTCATTGTATAGAAGAAATAATCAAGGTTATTTATTGGTTCCAAGATTCCAGCTAGGAGATGTGACTACTAGGAGAAAGTAGTAGGTTTTAGGATCACTGAGGAGAGGTTGAGAGTCCCAGACAGTGATGTTGCAAAGGAGAAAGAGAAATGGGAGGCAATTCAGGTTCACCTGACTGAACAGGAAAGCTGAACAGAATGCTACCTACTTACAAGAGCAATTCCCATAGTCAGAGTCCAAGTATATGTATGTCACCGTTCATATAACTATAGGAACAGTTTCAACACACAATGTTTAGAGGATCAAGAACAGTTTCAACACAATGCTTGGCGATGGGACAAACTGATACCATGTGCCTCCTGATGTAATGTACTGAGGATATAACATCACTTCTATAGTATTCTTGCCAAGAACATAAAACCTGAGTCTAATGAGAAAACACCAGATAAATGCAGACTGAGAAATAGTCTACAAAACAAATGGCCTATATTCTTAAAAAATATCAAGAGTGTGAAAAGACAAGAGACTTTGCAACACATAAATGCAAAGTGTGATCACAGATTGGACTCTAGATACGGGGGTAAAAATAGTTACAAAGAACATCATGGGGACAACTGACAAAATTTGAATATGGACAATATAATTGATAAAAGCACTGTATCAGTGTTAAATTTCCTAAATTTGATAAAAACTTAAGTGTACTATTAAACAAATTCCTTGTTCAAAAGAAACACACCCCAAAGTATTTAGGGTAAAGGAGGCAGGATGTTTGCAACCAGTTTTTCTTTTTTAAATCCTCACCCAAGGACATTTTTGCATTTATCTTCAGATAAGAGTGGGAGAGAGAGAGGGAGGAAGAGAGAGAGAGAAACATTCATGTGAGAGACACACATCAAGTGGTTGCCACCCACATGACCCCAACCGGGGCCGGGGCCAAACCGCAACTGAGGTACGCGCCCCTAGCGCAGCAGTTCTCAATCTGTGGGTCATGAGCCCTTTGGGGGTCGAACAACCCTTTCACAGGGGTTGCCTAAGACCATTGGAAAACACATATTTCTGATGGTCTTAGGAACCGAGGCACCGCTCCTCTATCCGTCTCCAGGCAGGTCCACCCAGATGCAGATACACCCATATACAACATGAGGAACTGTATTAAAGGGTCGCAGCATTAGGAAGGTTGAGAACCACCGCTCTAGCGGAAACTGAACCCAGGACTCTCTGATCTGCGGGCCGATGCTCTAACCGCTGAGCGAAATTGGCCAGGGCTGCAACCAACTCTTAAATGGCTCAGAAAAAAAACACATGTGTCTATAGAGAAGAGGGAGGGAATGATAAAGTAAAAATAACCAAATGTTAACAACTGATGAACTACTAGACCAAGGGTTATATGGGAGTTTTTTTGTCTTACGTTTGCTATACTTTAAATTAGAAATATTTGAAAGAAAAAAAAAACTTATAAGGCTGGGACCCAGTGAATAAAAGACCATGCTGTATCTGAGAAGGAAAAAGGGACAAATAAAATAAATGCAAATAAACCTACTTTTGTGCAAATCAGAAAAACCACCCTGACTGCATGAACTTTATTGCCACCTGCTGGCAGATCATGTTCTGTAAACACTTTCTCCCAGTCAATGGCTCGACTATTAGTGGTGTCTTTTATGAGTAAGTTTCAATTTTGATGAAGCTTAATTTATTGACGTTTTAATTTCATGGCTAGTGCATTCTGTGACCTAAGAAATCTTTGCATACCCCTAAATCATGAAGGTATTTTCCTATACTTTCTTCTGAAAGTTTTATGATTTTTAAAAAATGTTTTTATTTACTTTTTAAAAAAAATCTTCACCTGAGGATATTTTCCCATTTATCTTCAGATAGAGTGAGAGGGAGGGACAGAGAGGAAGGAAAAGGAAGAAAGAGAGAAACATCGACATGGAGGGACACATCAACTGGCTGCCTCCCGAATGACCATGACCAAGGCCGGGAGCGAAACGTAACTGAGGTACGTGCCCTTGACCAGAATCAAACTCGAGACTCTTTGGTCCGCGGGCCAATGCTCTAACCAGTGAGCCAAACTGGCCAGGGTTGTTTTTACTTTTTTAGGGAGAGAGGAAGGAAGAGGGAGAGAGAGATAGAAACATCGATAGGAGAGACATCAACATCAATCAGCTGCCTCCTGCACTCCCCCCTGCTGGGGATCGAGCCTGCAACCCAGGCATGTGCCCTGTCCAGAAATCAAACCTGGACCTCTCAGACCATGGGATAATGCTCAATCAACTGGGCCACACTGGCTGGGCTATGGTTTATATTATTTTATTTTGGGGGGTACGTGCCCCTAGCGGGAACCAAACCTGGGACTCTCTAGTCTGCAGGCCGACGCTCCAACCACTGAGCCAAACTGGCCAGGGGTAGGCCACGGTTTTAGTTTTTACATTCAGGTCACTGAATCTAAAGTTAATTTTATCATATCATGTGAAGTAGGTACTGTAGTAGGCAGAATGCTAAGGCGGCCCCCAAACTCTTGCCCTTTGGGGTACATGTCCTATATAATACTTCCTCTTGGCCCCAAATGTGAGCAGAACCTGTGACTATGATACAATAGTCACTCTTGTGCATATATTTCAGTTGGGTAAGATCCTGAAGCAAACTAAAAAGAAATTCTCCTGATAGCTTGGCAGAAGTAAACAACCACGTGAGAGGGCCGTGAGACTAGGGTCTGAATATAGTCTCTAGGAACTGAACACGACCCCGAGCCCACAGCCAGTAAGCAAGAAAATGGGGACCTGGTCCTACAAGCTCCAGGAACTGAATTCTGCCAATAATCAGTGAGCTTGGAAGAGAATCCTGAGCCTCAGGTGAGATCACAACCCTGGTTCATGCTTATCGAGAATCTGAGCAGAGGATCCAGCTAACTGGTGCCCAGACTCCTGATCCGTGAAAACTAGGAGGTCAAGTTGTATTAAGTTTCTAAATTTGTGGAAATTTATTTCTGGATTCTCTGTTTCTTTGATCTATTTGTTGACTTTTTTTGCAAGTACCACACTGTCTTTATTACTGAAGGTTTATACTTTCTTGATGTGAGTATTCCAAGTCCTTCAATTTTGTTCTTCAAGATGGCTTTGTATTTGCTTGGTTCTATTTCCACAGAAATTTTACAATGAGCTTGTCAATTTCTAAAGAAAAATTCTTCTGGGACTTTGAATTGTATTGAATCCATAGATGATTTTGGGTAGGACTGAGATGTTAACAATATTGAGGCTTCCAATCCATGAACACAGCATAGCTCTCCTCTTAGATAGTTCTTTAGCTTCTCTCTGCAGCTTTGTAGTTTTCAGTACAGAGGTCTTGCACATTATTTTTGTTAAATTTATTCCTAGTTTATGCTTTTGATGCTATTGTAAATGAAGCTTTTAAAAATTTAATTTCTGATTATTTGCTGCTAGTATGCACTAAAACTGTTTTTCGTTAATCCTCACCCGAGGATATTTGTCCATTGATTTTTAGATAGAGAGGGAGGGAGGGAGGGAGAGACAGACATCGATATGAAGGAGACACATCGATTGGTTGCCTCCCACACAATCCCGACCAGTGCCAGGATCAAACCTGCAACCCTTGACTGGGAATCGGACCCGAGACCCTTTGGTCCTTGGGCTGACGTTCCAACCACTGAACCAAATCAGCCAGGGCTAAAACTGAGTTTTGTGTATTAACCTAATATGCCATAACCTTGCTAAATTCACTTATTACTCCTAGTTGCTTTGTAGACTCCTTAGGGTTTTCTATGTAAACAATCATGTCATCTACAATTAAGACAGTTTAACAACTTCTTTCCCAGTCTTTATTCCTTTTATTTCTATTTCTTGTTGTAATTCACCAAGTAGGACCTCCAGTGTGATGCTGAATACAAATGTCCAGACTGAGCATCCTTGCTTTACCCAATCATAGAGGGAAAAGTGTTCAATACTTTGGCATTAAATACAACATCAGCTGTACTTTTCAATAGATGCCACTTATTGGATTGAGGAAATTACCTTCTATTTCTAGTCTGAATTTTTTTTCTACCAGATAAGGAAGTTGGGCTTTTTCACATACCTTTTTGTGTATCAATTGAAATAATTTTTTTCTCTTATTATGTTAAAGTGGTGAATTATGTTGATTAAATTTCCAATCTTATCTTTTTTTTTTTTTTAATCCTCATCTGAGGACATTTTTTCCATTTTTTGTACAGACAGAGTGGGAGGGAGAGAGAGGAAGAGAGAGAGAGGGAAACATCGATGTGAAAGGGACACATCGAGTGGCTGCCACCCGCACGACCAACCAGGGCCAGGGACAAACTGCAACCGAGGTACATGCCCTTAGCGGGAACCGAACCCGGGTCTCTCCGGACCGCAGGTGGACGCTCTAACCGCTGAGCCAAACTGGCCAGGGCTAAATTTCCAATCTTAAAACAAGCTTATATTCCTGGAACAAACCTCACTTAGCCATGATGCATTAACCTTTTGATATATTGTTGGATTTGATTTGCTAATATTTTGCAAGAATTTTTCATCTTCTATGTTCATGAGGGATATTAGTCTATAACTTTTTTGTAATTGTTCAGTTTTGGTATTATATACTAATCTATGATTTGGAAAGTGTTATCTCATTTTTCCTTAAATGCCTGGAAGAATCCTCTAGTAAAACCTCTGGGCCTGGACAATTTTTGGGGGGTGTGAGGGGGTAAGATTTTTTATAACAAATTTAATAAAAATTATGCTAGCTTTGGTAAGCTGTATTTTTCAAGGAATTTGTCCATTTGATCTAAGTTGATAGATTTGTTGGCATCAAGTTGTTCATAATATTCTATTATCCTTTTAATATCTGTAGAATCTTGTGATATTGGTAATTTGTGTTCTCTCTTTTTTTTTTATCCTCACCTGAGGACATTTTCCATTTTTTATTCAGGTAGAGTGGGAGGGAGAGAGAGAGAGAGAAACATCTAAGTGAAAGGGACACATCGAGTGGCTGCCACCCGCATGACCCAACCAGGGCCGGGGACAAACTGCAACCGAGGTACATGCCCTTAGCGGAAACCGAACCCGGGTCTCTCTGGACCGCAGGCCGACGCTCTAACCGCTGAGCCAAACTAGCCAGGGCTGTGTTCTCTTTTTTCTTGATTAATCAAGAAATCAATTTTTTTTATCTTCTCAAAAAGCCAAATTTTGGCATTGTCAATTTTTTTTATTCCATTGATTTCTGCTCTTACCATTATAATTTCCTTCCTTCTACTTACTTGGGTTTACTTTGATCTTCTTTTTCTAGCTTCTTTAGTTGAAACCTTAGATCACTGGATTTAGATATTTTTTCTTTTCTTACCTAAGTATTTAGAGTTATACGTTCCCCTTTCAGTACTGTGTCCCACCAGTTTGATATACTGTATTGTATTTTCATTGTCATTCAGTTTAAACCATTTAAATTTTTTTCTGGTGATTTTGTTAAGCTATAGATTATGCAAAAGTGTCTGCTTAATTTCCAAATATTTGGGAATTTTCCTAGGTATTTAATTTTCCTTGTTTTAAAATTTTGTTTCATTATGGTCTTAGAGCATATTTTATATTATTTTAATCCTCTGAATTTACTGAGTTGTTTTATGGTCTAGCATTATTGTCTACACTCATGAATGTATACCTTGTGCACTTGGAAAAGAACTAGAGACTGACACATTTTACTAAAGTAGTTTATACTTTAAAGACCATTTAAAATGGTTTTCAATTCTGAAACCCACAAAGGAAGACCTGTCATCTTCTTGGTCTAATTATAGTGATCTTCCTTAATTATTATCTAAAAATATCCACTACTCACAGAATTTGTGACAAATTCCTAAACTTCCATAGCCATTTTCACCTCTCATACTAGATTAAATAACTCAGTTGAGAATTACTAATTAGTATTTACACAGAACTTTATTTACTACAACACTATAAAGCAGGGCAAAATAATTATCACCATATTAACAAGGAAAATGCTGAACCAGTTAGGCCAGTTGTCTAAGGTCACACTAAAGCAGGAACTTGCCAGAATTAGACACTGGCATATAGCCTAATTCCCATATGCCTCATCACTCAAAAGATTACTGTAAGAATTATAATAATTCATGAAGAAACCTAAGATATATCAGAGAATCATATCATTGAAGTGATATTAAAGATCATCTACTTCAACACCTTACTTCACAGATAAGAAAACTGAAGCCCCCAAAGGTGATGTAATGTAATTGTTCAATGTCACATTTCTAGACACAGTAAAGCAATAATGAGACTTAGTACTCCTAAATCCAAGTTCAATAATCTTCAATTACTAGAGAGTAACAGCTATCCTTTAATGCCATTTCAAATTTTTGAGTTTATAAAAAAGCCTTGACGTTTTCACTGATAAGATTCACTTAATTAACAATTAATTAATTAACAAATAACTATCCAGCCAGGTCCTATACTTGGTGCTAAATGAATGTTTACTATGTCCTAGGTACTGCATCTTGCATTTTCACATTTAACCCTCACAATACTATTATAAATTACCAACTCTATTTTAAGGATTAAAATTTAGGAAGATCAAGTTATCTACCCCATGGTCTTTAATCAGGAAATGACTCTATAAAAGGTAAATGGTACCCGTCTGCCACAGCCGCCACGGCTCTGTGGTACCCTATGGCCATGGGCCCCAACAAGGGCCACAAAGTGACCAAGAATGTCAGGAAGCCAAGGCACAACTGGGGCACTGGCACCTCACCAACCACACCAAGTTAGTGCAAGGTGGTGAGGGACAAGATCCGAGAGGTATGTAATTCGCTCCTCATGAGGGTGACCCCAGCCAGAGGAGCTGAGCAGTGTTCTGGCTGCAATAAGAAGAGGAAACCAGCTGCTAAGGGCTGAGCCCCCTCCCCACTCTATGCATAGCAAAACCTTACAGAAAAAAAGGTAAGTGGTATAATCACACTTACAAGTTTATACTAATAAAAATCTCATTTTTGTTTTAAATATCATAACTCCCTATATAATTTCATTTGAAAAAAGGGATCTATTGTCACAAGTTTGAAAAACCATAAATCCCTACATAACACCTAACACCGACCATAAAGTAAGTACAGAACTTGGTATCAGATTAGAGGTTGAATGTCCCTTTTGGAGGGCCTTAAATATCCTTTTTTTCTTACACTTTCCAAGATACCAGAACAGACAGCATTAGAAATAATTTAACTGAAGGCCAATTGCTAGGAAAGTAATCATTCAAATGAATGGAAGATAAGGGGAAGGGTTTCTAGTACCATATAATCAGTTTGGCCTGAAGAATATTATATAAGCCCGGCCAGTATGGCTCAGTGGTTGAGTGTCAACCCATGCACCAAGAGGTCGCCGGTTCGATTCCTGGTTGGGGCACATACCCAGGTTGTGGGCCCAATCCCCAGGGAGGGGCATGCAGGAGGCGGCCAATCGATGTTCTCTCTCATTGATGTTTCTATCTCTCCCTTTCCCTTCCTCTCTCTCTAAAATCAATGAAGAAAAAAAAAAAAAAGAATATTAAATAAGGTCCAAAGTAGAAGAATACATGAATTCTCTTAAGTATTACTTACAAAATAGTACAATACAGGTTACCTACTTTCAGAGCATAAACTCTCTATGGTATAATATCAAAGTAATTAAAAGTTTCATTTACTATCCCTCCCAGTGGGAATTCTTTTATCTTTGATTGCCAAATAGATTTCATAAGGCCCATAGCAAAAAACCCAAGTGCTAAGCAGTGCTATTATTATGGAGGTTTAAAATAAGCTTTGCAAATAAATAAGAGCCCAAAGATATTAAAATCAGTGTTCACCCTAGGGTCAATAAATAAGAAAAGAAGAACCTAGAAAAAATTGTAGTAAAAAAATTACTTTTATAAGCAGAATATTAATTTTAATGAGGGGGTCTACTATTTTGGGAAATATTTGTATAAGAAAACCAAATCACCCCTGACAGATGTGGCTCCATGGTTAGAGCATTGGCCCACTCTGAAGGGTTTTGGGTTCGATTCCCGGTCAAGGGCACGTACATGCAGGTTCCATCCCTGGCCCCAGTTGTGGTCATGCAGGAGGCAACCAATTGATGTGTCTCTTACATCGATGTTTCTCTCTCCTTCCCTCCCTTCCACTCTCTCTTAAAAAAAGGAAAGAAAACCTAATCAACCACTAAAAAAACCGACCTTTCTCCAGTTAATACTGTGTTTTTATCTTAGCCATAATTTCAAAAATATAAGTCAGAAACTAAAAAAATGGCACTCCGATAAATAATTAATCATAGCAGAATTAACCACATGCAGTATTTCTAATGTAAATGGTTACCTGAGAAGTCTGTCAGAAGTCTTGCTAGGACATGCTTGTCTACCAGTTCAGTCTTGCTAAGGCTGGAAATAAAATCTACACTAGTAGTTTCTTTGATAACAGTGGGCTTTTTGGAAATCCCGAGATCAGATCCAGTCTCGACATCTGTGTGTTCTGGGACACCACAAAATCTCTGTGGCTGAGAAGATTCTGGAGCAAATGTGTGAGTCTGTCTGAGTATTTCTTTAGAAGGAGATTCTACTTGATCCTGTGCAGGAGCCGACTTCTCCACCTGCCTTTCACTCACTTCTTTAAGGGCTTTGATTGTGAGCCATTCCTGTTCTAAGTCAAGAGATGCTACTGAAGATCCTTGGGTGGAGAAAACATCCAGAAGCTCACTTCCACTTGTTTCTTTGTTTCGTTCAGAGTACTTGCTTTTTATGTCTTTAATTTCGGAACCACCTGACTCACTTTCAAGCAAGACTTTTACAGGAAGAGCTGTTTTGAACTCTGTAGTCTTCTCTGACGTTGCTTCAAATGCATTTCCTTCACATTTATCTACTATTCCTTTCTCCCTGGTTTCTGTCAAGGCTGCTATCAGGTCCTCTGGGGAAGAATCATCTACATCTTTAATACTTTTTTCATGTAATGACTCCAAAGAGGCAGAGCCTGTCACATTTAGTGAGAGTTCCATCTTATTAAAAATATTTGAAAATGCTGAAGGAAGTTTTGGGTCCTCAGTGGTAACAACCTTTCCAGGAATATTTTCACTCATTCTATGCGACTGCTTCACATCTCCTGACATGACATTCATATCACATGCTTGGGAACAAGCCACCATACCAGCTGGACTCTTTTTGAGAACATCAGGCTGAACTTTCGGCTCAGAGTCACTGATCAACTCTTCAAAGTTTTCAAATGTTTTGATTTCCCTGTTATAATGGAGAATCTCTCTGATTTCTCTTTCATCTGCTTTTACAATAGCACTTGAAATGGAAACGGGTTTTTCAGCCTGAATTTTGTTACTTTCAAATGAAATATCAGCTGTGATGTCCTCTATTACTGTGTCATCAGACTCACCAGAACTATCAGCCTCTGTCCCTTCTCCCAACACAGAGCTCTGCCAGTTCATGTCACCTTCCAGGTGGCCATCAGGTAAAACCACTTTCACTGTGGTCACTCCACAACCCAAAGAGACACATTTCTCAAAAGGAGACCCAGGTAACTCTGAGAGTGTGTCATCCTGTGTCTGCACATTGTCTCGCACACCTTTGATATTGATGTCTGTTGTGGAATCGAGACAGTCTGGTATAGGTTTTTCAATTACAGCGTTTTCTTGTGGGAGAGATGCTTCTGCCCAGTCACCTGTTGATTTAGTGATGGTAGTGCTCCCATTAATAGAACATACAGAAATTTTCTGATGAGTGTTAGTTTTAAGATTTACAACGGGAATTTTTGCATCATAGTCACTCACATCAAGTCCTGTAGTTTTTGTGATGTAGTCAGATTTATTGCTCTGCTGTTTCACTTGGGGAACCAAATCCCAAGTCAATATTTCATTAGTAAAGTTATGCATATCACTCACACATCTAGACACCTCTTCCAATGCTGCAGTTGTGTGTGAAAACTGTCTAGTGAGCAATGCAGAGGTTGGGTAACGCCCGGCCTCTTTATTTCTTAGTGGAAATACTTTGTCATTGGACTCTGAAATGTCTGCAGATGACTCTCTATCAGTGTGCATTGCCCAACTACTAAAATCATTTGCGCTCTCCTTATATGCATCTTTAAATTCTCTGTCAAATGCTGCTTTGTCAATAATTACTTCAAATGGTGATTCAGGGGAATCCTTTTCAATAATACCACCTGCTGAAACTTTGCATGGGGACAAGGAGTATGTACAAATGCCTTCTGCCTTAGACTGCTCGGTGGTTGGTTTCTGGGCTGTTAGTGCGATGAACTTGCCATCAGCATCCAAGGCTGTTTTGTTGTCCCTACTTGGTATCTCACTTGGGTTCTTGGACTCTTGATCTTCACTTATTTGCTCCTGCATTTGAACAACCTCTTTAGAGAGAAAAGCAGGACGATCTGGGAAACTGGCTGGAATGGAAGGACGGTTACAGTGACCTCCTTCTGCAATAGAAACGGGGGAGTTGGCTCCGTCTTTACTGGTCCCCGGAGACTTTTCCATCTTTTTCACATCTAGAAGAGCCAAGCAGCCTTTTCCTTTTCCTTCTTCAGCCAAAATAGTCTGGCTGCCTAACACTTTGCTTTGTTCTCCATGTAATATTGTAAGGTCAGTGTTATGTATTTCAGAAGATGAGAAAAAGGAAGAAGTCCTAATTTCTGAAGGTGGCTCATCAGAGCAAAGAGAGCTCAATCCCTCTATGATTAGAATTTGAAAGAAAAAAATTGTTTACCAAGTACAAGTACACATTAGCTAGTCAGGCCAAGCAGCATGCTTTTTATTTTTAAAATTACATATATACACACAGGATGTATATATACACACACAAATATTTAACAAAACAATGCCAACAGTTATCCAGTAAGACATGCATAAAATTGCCCAAGGTGAAACAGAAAAGCCATATCATGCTACAAATTGCAAATAACAACAAAAAATTCATGAAAAATACTTTTCAGTCTGCTTTTTCCATTGTAAAGGGAAAGCAGAAAGAAGAGACTGGGAAATCTGGGGAAGTTTTTCTTCTTTGTTTTAGTAGAGTTATTTAACAGAAACAACAGATATTATAAAGCATTGCTATGCTCTCATCTGTAAACTGAACAATACAGAACACATTGCTTCTATAAATCCACTGTTATAGTCTGAGAATCTGAGAAGAAAAAATAATGACTAGAGTTCTTTTTGATTTTCAGGAGAGACAGTGAATCCCTTCTGTGCCTAAAAATCAGACTAAAATTATTCTGTCCTACCCACTGGGAAGACTGGTCCCAGGTATAGATGGCCTCAATATTTTAAACTAAAGGTACTGAAAAAGTTGGCCTGTTCCAAACTCTCCTGCACCAACTTGCCAATTTAACCCCAACTGAACTGTGCAAATTGGTTTAAGTTAAGAAGAGTTAATTCCAGAAATCCTGGAAAATGGAAATGTCCTTTTAAAACAGAAAATGTCCTTCTAAAAAGCATACATTAATTAAGGCTTATCAGTTATTAATAGCACAGTAAGCACTGATTTACCACATTGTTTTCCAACTTCCCAATCTAACAAGTTTTTATTGGGAAAGAAGATCAGAACAACCGCTCCAAGGGCAGGCGCTGTCTGATGCATTCTTGCACACTGTTGCATCTTTGGAGCTGGAACAAAGTAGGTCTTAAATCATTCCATATGAATGAATCAGAGGTTCAGGTTGAACAGGTGAGACCTAAGTAGACTCAGGACAGCAATGCCTTGAGTGTGGAGGAATAATTGGGAAGAGTGAATGAGAAAAATCTTTGGGCTTACTCTTATTCAGCTTATGTTCTTTTTCACATGAGAAGCTAAATAATTATTAGACAAAATAAAAACTATTACTTATTCAAAATAATGTTATAAATATGAAAATAAATAAGAACATCTTATTGCAATGAATAAATTCATTATAAAAATCTGCCCGGCCAGTGTGGCTCAGTGGATTGAGTGTCATCCCATGGACTAAGAGGTCCTGGTTCGATTCCCAGTCAGGGCATATGCCCAGGTTGTAGGCTCGATCCCCAGTACAGGGTGTGCAGGAGGCAGCCGATCAATGTTTCTCACATTGATGTCTCCATTTC
Organism: Molossus molossus; assembly: GCF_014108415.1. Classification (NCBI taxonomy): domain Eukaryota; kingdom Metazoa; phylum Chordata; class Mammalia; order Chiroptera; family Molossidae; genus Molossus; species Molossus molossus. The sequence goes on along the minus strand of NW_023425348.1, from coordinate 89,859,316 downwards.
TCTCTCCCTTCCTCTCTCTTTAAAAAAATAAAAAATAAAAACATATTTTAAAAAAATGTTCCCAAAGTCCAGATAATATTCCTCTATTTCAAGACATCGCTGAAATTTGATGTAATAGGAATTGGACTTTTAGAATAGTATGAGTGTAATCTGGGTAAAAAGTCTTTATAAACTGAGGAAAAAAAGTTTGGTGGTACAGACTGCACTAGCAGGAGAGAAAGTATTTGAAGTGAGCTGTAATTTATATTTAGTTCTAATGTAGTACACATGGTCACATCTATCATTACATAGTATAGATCTTCAGCAAGGTGGATTAAGGATATAAATGAATATCAACACTGTAGGTTTAAACTCCTGAAATTTAAAGAACTATAAGCTACATTTACATCAGAAATATTCTATAATCTGAGCTATGTATTGTTACTGAATTTACTAGTTACTGTTTCTACTAGGAAACGCTCAATGCACTAGACCTGGACTAAGGTAAAACTGTTTGGGAACCCCTCCCTTCAAACAGGAATAAAACTTTGAGGTGTGTAAAACTGACTCCACCTCAGAGAATGCTCAATTTATAGGTTTTATAGAGAATGAGATTTCAGATGACTCTGACCTGGCATCTTACAGGTCAGAATGGACAAAATGAATTTGGAATAATTCAACAAAAATTTATTGAGTGCCTATCATGTGCCAGACACTGTTTTAGAAACTAGTTTAAAAGCAGTTGAAGAAAACAGAAAATAATCCTTGCCTTTGTGGAGCCTACAATACAGAGCAGGAGATAGACAATAAGCAAAACCAGTAAGTAAAATGAGGATGATTGGGTGGTGGGCTTAATGAAATGAAAAAGAAAGCAACCTACATTGACTGCTGATTAAAGAATACAAACATTGCTGGGTGGGGGAGGATGGGAGGCTCAGTAGAAACATCCTATGCCTTGTCAGGACACAAACTTCTCAGTTTCCCAAGCCTTGCTTCTCTTCTTTCTTGAACTCTTAATACTTCAAAAGTTTTAAATGATGTGTATAATAATCTGAGGTGCAGCTAGAAGATTGGTCAGAAATACTTTTTAATTCTTTATTTCTTAAGAGAGAGGAAGGGAAGGGAGAGAGAAAAACACTGATGTGAGAGTGGAACATAGATTGACTGCCTCCTGCATGCCCCCTACTGAGGATCGAGCCTGAAACCTGGGCATGTGCCCTGACCAGTGCCCAACTGAGCCACGCTGAACAGAGCTAGGTCAGCAATCTTATTCTCACAATACCAACAAGTTCTATACTGAATGCCATAACTGCCTGACAGATTTCAAGCATTTTAACTAAAGATTCTGTAATATGATATAACTATTATATGGACAAAAGAACTTGATCACATTCCCTACTAATAATTTTGTGACACTATTTGGAATGGATAGCAAGCCTAGGGGGTAAACAGTATGATGCTGTATTCATTCCTTAGCGATTGGGAGATGCAGGTGCTAGCTCTATGACTGTCAATCAAGCTTTCCCACATGTAGCAAAAAAGTCACCTGTGCTTTGATTTTAATTATCTTGTTCAGAATTTTTGCAAATGAAAAGACATTTCTTTGGCTGGTTAAAACTTGGACAGACCTGAGTTATACCAAGATAATGGAAAAGAATGGGCTGCAAGTAGAGTTTATAAAGAAATGAAAACATAAATAGAACAAAGACCAGAATCTAATAAGCCTTGTAGAACAGCTTCCATAAGCAAATAAAGACTCTTCCAATTAGTCACTATGGCACTTGATAAGTCACTGGTGTTGTCCAAGTCTGTACCTGGTAAAATAGCAGAAAACACCAGGGAGTTTGAAAATTGCTAGCTGTTAAAATACTATACACTGTAAAACTGCCTGATGAAATAACTCCAGATTATCTTACATCTCAGAAAATGTTCACTACCCTTTCTTCTTTCAAAAGACCCAGCCCTTCACATGCAATACAAGAGACTTTCAACACTACTCAAAACAAATAAAAAATAAATAAAATAAAGTAAAATAAAAATGTCAAAACAAAAAACAGAAGACTCAAAACAAATGTGTCAAAAAATTCCCTCATTATGAATATTTTCTATTGCTATTAAAGGATTTAATGAGCACATTCATTTTCAAGAATTCTAATCACTTAAAAATATGGCAATACTCTATTAACAAACAAGGGTTACATATCTACTAGAACAGAGTCAATATATGGTTAGAGATAAAAATGTCCTAACCCTATAATGATCATAGAATGTCTCCCAAATAATCAAGTATTGAGCTCCCTGGTTATCCCTGGTATTCTTAAACTCTAAATTCTTATGTCTCCATTTAAGTATATTTTCTGAAACAAAACTAGGAAATTAAGTTGGCAGTTATATTCTAAATTTCTAGACCATCCCCAAGCCAAAATTTCCAATTAAATATGCAAATTCCTTTCATCGCACTTACTAATCATGTGGCCTTGGCAAATTGCTTAATCTCATCTAAGAAATGGGGATACTAAAGCACCTAACTTGAGAACTGCTGTCAGGATTAAATTAGTACATGTGAAGTGCTTAGAACAGCATCTGGCACTTTGCAAATTTTCAACAAATGTCCCCACACATCACACTCTTAAAACAAAAAAAACACCAAAAACAAAACTCCCCTGACATACAGACTCCAGACCATCTGCCTTTTTATTAGGAGAGAGAAAAAAGAAAGACAAACTGTCCAATTATAACTACTTTCACCTGGTAAATAATATAGAAAATCCTCATTCAGAGTTTTAGACACCTTCCCTCCTACCATTCACAAATAAAAGAAAGAAATTTAAAGAGCTTTTACCTACTTCAAAATTTTGGGTGATGTACAAACCAAATACCTATGACATTCCAAGAAGTGAACTAGGTTCTATGTGGATAAAGACATTTAAGGCAGGCCAATATTAAAAAAAAATTGTAAGCCAATGTTGAAAGATAAAAGTTTCCTGAACAAAATGTTTCAGTAAATGATCTTTATCACCATTAAGGACAAAGTATATGTTAGTTCAATGTCCGACTAGCTGAACCATTTAATAACCTAGCACAAAAACAGCCTTTGGCACCATCTTTTACAGTCCATTTCAAACTTCAGAGCATCGACAGGTACTTCACTAGTACTTCACAGGCTTCACCTCTGACTTCCTGACTGAGAATTGCTAGATGAAGATAAAGCTCAGGAATCTGCATGACAAGTTCCCAGGGAATAAATCTGATTTGAGAACCACACCTCAATTATATTTTATTAGCTCTAGAAGAGCAGAGAGAATGAGTTGTATTTCAGAACACTGGTCCTGTAAAAAGCCCACAGATGACGCTGACACTCGTACTCCCCACAGGCCTCCTCTGTCCGGGAGCACAACCTGCAGGTTAGAAGGGGATGGGGCAGGAGCTGTCCCTTTGTGCCTGTTTTAAATACATCCATATACTAATTTTAAAGCACAGTAACTTGACATTTTAATTGGAATAAGGAAAAGTTCCTTTTGGCTAGAGAATATGGTGTGGGAATTGAGTTATAAATTCCCCTCTTCTATGCTCAGGGTATTTTATCTTATAGAACAAGGTGGGAATTAAAAGTTACATGATGCAAAAACTTCCAAGTGAATGCCTTGTACACATCAAGTAAATATATTCAAAGTAAAGAAAACCGTGTATGTATATGTGTATATATATATATGTTTGCGCTTCAAAATATCTTCTCTTCACTGTTTCTTACTCCCCAAACTGTCCTTTAGTTCTTCCTAAGAAGAGTGAATGACTTACAAGTCTGTTACAGTTGCCATTTGGTTACTGATTACTCCTCCACCCCTTAGGCATTATTATTTTTAATTAAAAGAGTACCTGTAACTTGGAAAAACCATCAGTGAAGAAACACTGCCAGCTTACTTTTTCACATACATATTATGCATACATACAAGGGAGGCTTGAAATATTCAGGTATAGGTTTTCCTACACTTGAATTTTCTCATGTTCACAAAACAAGAAAGACAAATTTTCGTGCAAAACATCAGCAACTTTCAGCCACAGCAGCATCAAAATAGGAAGTCAGCCAGCAGACACTTTGCAGCCAAGCTAGATCCTAAACAAAAAATCTCTTTTGTACAAAGAAAAATGTTTTGCTTTTGTTTAAAAAAAGGCTGTAACTGGCAAATTTTCCTCCTCAATGCTTGCCCCAAAGTTCAGTGTTTAACTTCCTATTCCAGATGCCTACTGCGTTACTCGAATGCAAATGTTGATTACTGCAAATGCACTTCCAGTTCTGCATGGTGGAGGAATCCTCTCCTATTTTATTTTCACCTATTTTTCTTCCAATGTTTTCTAAAGAAAATCAGTCTTTTCCAGCCTACTCTTTCATCAAAGGTTTCAAAAGTAGAACCCAAATTTCAGTTTGATTTTGTGTCTGATGGAAGGAATACATCCACCCAAATGATACTAAATTGCGATAACTAGAAGCAATAATATGATTAAAATAATAATTTCTGCCTCTTCTGCTCTTGTGATTTTAATATTAACCTCAAAATAACATCTCTAAAAATATCTGTAAACCCTAAAATCCAACAAATATACTTTATCATCTTTATATTACGTAGTGGTTATGGGCATGGGCTTTGAAGTCCTAGGCGCTAATTCTGTCACAGTGTGACCCTGAGCAGGTTATTTCACCATTTTAAACCCCCGTTTTCTCAACTGGTAAAAGAGCTAGTATCTTTTCTCCATAAAAGTGGCTATGAAGATTAAATGAGATAATTCATATAAAGTACTAAGCCCTGACCTGATAATTCCATTGGTTAGAGTATCATCCTGATATTCTAAGGTTTTGGGTTTGATCCTCATCAGGGCAAATACAAGAATCAACCAATGCATGCATAGGTAAGTGGAACAACAAAATCAATGTCTCTCTGTCTTGTCTCTCTCCCTTCCTCTCTCTCTCTCTCTCTCAAATCAATAAATATTAAAAAAAATAACAATAAAGTACTGAGCATTGTATAAACTCAGTAAAAATTAGCCATGTACTACATCTATACCTCTTCATATCTTTATTTCACAATACAGAAAAACATTATTAACTCCCTTATTTTGAATTGCTCAGGGATTAGGCTGCAATTTAACTTTTAATGGGGGGAGAGGGGAGGAATCAGTAAGCAAAAGACCTACTGAGGAGTAAAACTGATTATTCCACTGACATTCTTATCACAAATCTAGTCATTAGCTTTCAAAAACCTTAAACTGCTAGCTTAAGTAGCTGTATACCTCAAAGTAGTACAACTTAGTAAATATTACATAATTTATTTTGAAATACTAAACTGGCTGTCATTACTCAGTCCAAACTAATAACAGTGTTTGGCACATGCATCTCACTGAAGCCCAATAATGATAAGTATATATTTCAGGATTAAAAATTTCATTTTTAAATGTGAAAATGTCTCAGTACACCAACAACTTCCTCTTCTCTTATTATTTATTTTATTTTATTTACTGATGAGGAAAGAGAAAGAGAAACATTAATCTTGTTGTTCCACTTATTTATGTATTCATTGGTTGATTTTTGTATGTACCCTGACCGGGAATTGAACCCAAAACCTTGGCTTATCTGGACAATATTCTAACCAATTGAACTACAGCCAGGGCTTCCTTTATTTTTATTTTATTTCTTATGTTTTTATTGATTTTACAGTGAAAGAGGAAGGGAGAGAGAGATAGGAACACTGATGTGAGAGAGAAACATCAACTGGCTGCCTCCTGCACACCCTCTACAGGGGGATCAAGCCTGCATCCCAGGCATGTGCTCTAACCAGGAATCCAACCAGGACCTCTCAGTCCATGGGATGACGCTCGTTCCACTGAGCCACACAGGCCAGGCTAGAAGCACCAATCTTGGCTACTCTGGAACACACCTAATCACTTACCTCAAACAACTGAACAGATCTTTCTTTGGACCTGCCAATGAAGCAGAGCACCAACTGTGTTACTTTTCTATTACGTGTGTGTTTATATGTGTTTGTTTTGCAAAAGAAACGCCATAATAGAGGCTGGATTGGAACAGCAGGGAATATGACCTTTTTTTTTTTTTTAATGTTTTTTTTTTTTTTTTCTTAACCTCACCCGAGGATATTTTTCCATTTTTTGTACAGATAGAGTGGGAGGGAGAAAGAGGAAGGGAGAGAGTGAGAGAAACATCGATGTGAAAGGGACACATCGAGTGGCTGCCACCCGCACGACCAACCAGGGCCGGGGACAAACTGCAACCGAAGTACGTGCCCTTAGCGGGAACCGAACCCAGGTCTCTCCGGACCGCAGGCCGACGCTTTAACCGCTGAGCCAAACTGGCCAGGGCGGGAATATGACATTTTTAACTGTCTCTTTACAATACCCTTTTAGCAATAACACTATCCTGAATCTGCATGGGTCAAAATAACTTTTTTTTTTATTCCTCACCTGAGGACATGATTATAGATTTCAACATAACTCTTTATAAGCTAAAAGAATGATAAATCTATTCTCTTTTACAAACTCACTGTGAAACTGAAGCCTACTTAAACATTCGTTTTTAATTTTAAAAAATCCTTTTTATTTGCCTCCATTCTACTTGAGTGTATGTGTAATTTTTCCTAACAAGAATTAAAATAATTTTTAAAGCTATGATAGTTATCTTCCCAACATTTCATACACTAGGTATGTTGTGCTTGGGTTACACTGTTACCCTTCTTAGGATATCAATTATCCCTTCTATATAAAAAAAAGTTAAAGTTATAACTATAAAGAATGTATTTTATAAGAACTAAAATATTTACAGTAGAGAAACATAATTATTTGTTCTTTTTACACTGTATTTTTACTGGTTTATTTTCCAGAGTGGAATAAATGTAATACCTATTTACCTAAATTACTGAATTTCCAATGGGGAAACAAAACAAAGCCCTTAAAAATATTCTGGTCGAGCCTTGGTTGGCACTGTTCAGTGGTTAGAGTGTCAGCTCTTGCACTGGAGGGTTGCAGGTTCGATTCCCAGACCCGGTTGGGGTGCGTGCAGAAGGCAACCAATCGATGTGTCTCTCACATTGATGATTCTCCCCTCCCCTTCCACTCTCTCTAAAGAAAAAAAAATATCAATGGAAAAATATCCTTAGGTGAAGATTAACAAAAATATTCTGGTTGGGTTCCAGATGTCAAGAATCACTTTGTAGGTTTGAGTTACTTTCTAACATTCACAAAATATCTATCTTTTAATGTAAACACATTGATTTCAAAGGTCATGATTTGACCAACATGATATCAAAATACAGCAAGGCACATTATAAAGGGTTTGGGGGCTCTATGTTAGCAGCCTTTAAAATCAACAAAGTATCACTTAAAAGCAACAAATTATCTATCATATCTATCATGTTTCCTAAGAAGTAGATTAAACCTTGAAAATATTTTGCTGCGTTCATTTACCTCATTACATTTTTATTCTTATAATGTCCAAGTCTCCCTAACAAGCCAGCATCCAGACTTCTAGAGAATTCAGTGGGGACAACAAACTGCACAGGGTTTCTTAGACTTATCTAGTGAGTTTAATTACCTTTTTAAAAATAAGGGTTTTCCACTGACCTATATTGATGTTAAGTACAACAGTAAAGCAAAGCAGTGCTTTTTAGTGCAAATCAACAAAGCACACAGCACTCTCCTCCAGCTTCTTGGCAGTGCTACCACCTCCACAACCTATAGCTATCTCACTCAGATTCCCTTCCTCATTGGTTGGCAGATCTAGAAAAAAGAAGTCACAGCTCAATCTGTAGGAAAACAAGCCTCGCTTGCTAAAAAGTCAATTGACTTGTTCAATGTTCCTAGGCAATTTGGAACTAGCCAAGCTCTTGGGATAAATTTCAGAGAAGTTCACACTAAAAAACTAGCTAAGAGAGTATATTAGTTCAGTAGAAGCACATTTTTTACTGTTTTTCCAAATCCAGTAATTCTTCAAAGCAGTTACATAACTGAAAATCAGTAAGTTAAATGCATTCTGGGGGTGGGTTTTTTCTGAGCCACAATTCAATCTGTTCCGAATTCTGTGGGCAAGTTTTTAATTTTTAAGAAATACTCAAAACCACATCTCAAGCTTATGCTGTTATAAGATCCACCTAGCCTCATTCTACTTTATTAACCTTTACAGAAAATCCATTGGAAACTGCTAAATAGTATAAAGAACTGGCTTGTGATTCGTTTTTATTTTAAGGGATTCGAGGGCAATAGAAAACTTATGCCATATATCCCCGGTTACAGCCTCTTTCTCAACATTTTTCTTTTATTAATGTACACACAAAAAATGACAGACTTGCCTTGTGAGGTCGAAAATAGAGATACAGGCTGAGAGGAAGAGGAAGAAACAAAGGAATCTGAAAGAAAATATACAGTGTGAGAATGTGACAACCTCACATAGGAATTGTAACTTTTATTTTGGGCAAGCATCATAATTTCATTGGGTTTAAGCAAGAGGGAAGACTCAAGTCTTTATTTCCAATCACTGTTTTCACTCACCTGTCAGCAAAACCTTATTTCATTTTGAGATGCATTTCTAAAAGTTAATTCATTTTTGGGGAGTGGGGGTCAGATAGTCTCACCTCCAAAGGAAGAAAAGAAGGACTCCTAGCACTGTTAAACAAGTACAGCCTCAAGAAAGATGATGCTCCCCTGCAACTCTTTGTGGGAAAGGAAAAATAGGCATCTGATTATTAATTGATATTTGCTTTTAACCATTTTAAACTGCAGTTTGTGAAGTTTGTCACTAAAATATAAGCATTTAAACACACATGGCTGGCAAATATGCAAAGCTGACCCTGAATAATTAAAAAATATATATAATACAATTCACAGGGGAAATAGGACTATATCAGAAATCTTCATCTTCTAAGATTACACTCTTCTAAATTTGGCAACATATATCAAAATTTTAAAGCCCCTCCCCCATATTTTTTAACTTGGCAGTTATATTTCTGTGAATTTAATCTACAGATACATTTGCATACATGCATAAAGATGTGTATGAGACTATTCATGAGAGCACTGGTTATAAGTACTAGAAATAATCTAGATGACCATCAATAGAAAACTAGTTAAATAGTTTCATTCAAACAATGGAATACTTGCTGCTATGAAAAAGAATGAGGTTCAGGTATAGATGCTAATATATATGTTGATACAGTAAATTAAAAAGTGCCGAAGTGCCTACAGTGTACCTCCATCTATTAACTGGCAACAAAAGGGACTAGCAAAACGAACTTTGAGGTCTGGGGTGGGAGGAAGATTTGCTCGTCACTACAACTTTTGGCCCTTAAAAAACAACAACAACAACAACAAAAAACCAGACAAACCAAGAATATTAATTACCTTTTCAGTAAAAATGAAAAAGAAAAAATGCCCCTAAATATACTAATTGTTACTTGTTAACTCCTTTTTTTCTTGTAGTTAAAAAAGTTTTCATAAGTATTAGAAATATTAGAATGAGGAGATTGCTTTAAAGGACTGGACCATAGTTATACCTGTAAATAGTAATTTTAAGAAAACTATTTAATCAACAAATATTGAGCATGTTAACACCAAGGCAGAATTTAGTAGACAATAGGCAAGTAATTCAGTAACTCAAGGCCAGAATTTAAAAAATGCCTTTTTTTTTTTTTTTTTATCCTTACCCGAGGATATTTTTGCATTTATCCTCAGATAGAGTGGGAGGGAGAGATGGGGGAAGAGAGAGAGAGAAACATCGACGTGAGAGAGACACACTGACTGGCTGCCACCCACATGACCCCAACCGGGGCCAGGAACAAACTGCAACCGAGGTATGTGCCCTTAGTGGGAACTAAAACTGGGACTCTATGGTCCGCGGGCAGACGCTCTAACCACTGAGCAAAACCGGCCAGGGCAAAAACCCACTGCTTTTTAATTATCTTAAAGTGTAGTATCACATTTATTCCTACAAATGAAAAAGTTCTTCTTTCCTTTTTTAAAGCAAGCATTTCTATACGCATTCACCTTCAATATTAAATCTCTGTAAATGGGTGAGCTTAAATCAGAATAAACTTGAAAAACCAAATGTTTAGCTCAATGCTAAAAAAGATCATATGAACTCCCCTTTTCACCTCCATCTAATGAAAAATTTCGACATACAAATTTTTATGTGTAGCATCCATTCTGATACAGAACACAGATAACCAGAAATAGTTTGCAACAACATTGCATGAGGCTTGAAGCTTCTAACTTACAAAACCACATTGTACTCATACTCATTTATACTACAGGAAACTAAGCCCAAGAATGGTGAGCTTAATTCTCAAATGTTATTAATTAAACCAAACATTATCTTAGAGAAGGCAGGTCCAGGCACTGTATTACCACTGTGACAACAAGTAACTGAAATAGTCAAACCAGTAAAACTATATGAGTTGTGGGAATGCAGCAGAGGCAGTGAGTAGGGTAAACAGCAGAAGAGATAGTAAACTTGGTCCTAAAGGTGAACAAGGAAGGGGATAGCATTCTGGAGAGAAGGAACAACTGGTCAGATTCTAAATGCCTTTAAAAGTCATGCAATGAAATTGCATGTGAAATGAGGAATCACTGAGTTTTAAGGGAGTGATAATATCACATGTCTTTTAAAAAGAACTCTAACCCTGGCCGGTTTGGCTCAGCAGTTAGAGGGTCAGCCCACAGACCAATGAGTCGCGGGTTCGATTCTGGTCAAGGGCACGTACCTCGGTTGCAGTTCGTCCCCGACCCTGGTTGGGGTTGTGCGGGAGGCAGCCATTCGATGTGTCCCTCTCACATCCATGTTTCTCTCTCTCTCCCTTTTTCTCCCTCCCTCCCACTCTATCTGAAGAAAAACGGAAAGAGAATTTAAAAAAAAAAGAACTTTGGCAGTAGTGTAGAGCATGGACTTAATCGAAGAGCTACTGCATAATCCTGGCAAGACACAAGGGCTTGAATTAAGGAGGTGCGGATGGGAATGAGAGGATAGATTTGATGAGACAGAATAGACAGAACTTGGAATCATTTGGATGTTGGAGACTGGAGAGGTCAAAGGACTGATGGACTAAATAAAATGCCACTGATTGGGGTACAGAGCAAAGAAGAAATTCCTTATATTAATTTTACCTAAAAAATAAGTAGTCTAGTCCAGCCAGTGTGGCTAAGTGGTTGAGCATTGACCCATGCACCAAGAAGTCGCCGGTTTGATTTTCGGTGAGGACACATGCCCAAGTTGTGGGCCAAATCCCCAGTGAGGGGCATGCAGGAGGAGGTGGCCAATCGATGTTCTCTCTCATTGATGTTTCTATCTCTCTCTCCCTCTCACTTCCTCTTTCTCTAAAATCAAGAAAGGAAAAAAAATCAATTAAAAAAAAAGTAGTCTAAGGCCTATCTAAGTGGAAACTGTTTACCACTATGGACATGCTCAGGAGAGAGGTAGGGCTATAGATTAATACCTGGGAGTTAACATTTGGGTGAGAATTGACACCACTAGAGCGATTGAATGTGTCCAGAAAGAATTAGAGAGGCTTTAAGATGGAATCTTGAGATATACCAATATTTAAAGAGGTGCAAGAGAGAATGGTACAGACAGAAAGGAGTCAACACAAGGGGAAATGGTGTCACTTGGAGAAAGAACACTTTAGAAAATGATTAACAGAGTCAAAAACCAATAAGTGGTCAAGACTTAATGGGTCAGTAAAATTAAGTAATCAAGTAACTTAGCACTGACGATTCTATAAAGTGGTGGGGAGGAGGCCACACACTGAAGACTGAGGAGTGAATGGAATTTTTAAAAACCCCAATAGCAGGATGAGTGATAAAGGGAAGAACTAAATACAGGGCAACAGCTAGAGGGAAAGGCAGAGTGAAGCAGAAGATTTATTTTTAGGAATGAAAATGACTTAAGCATATTGATAATTTTTCATCTTACATGCTTTTGATGATCTTGACAGTTTTTTTAAGAAAATATGTTATTAATTTTAGAGAGAGGAAGGGAGAGGGAGAAACACTGATAAGAGAGAAACATCATCAGTGGGCTGCCTCCTGCATGCCCCGTACTGGGGACTGAACCAGCTACCTAAGCATGTGCCCTGACCAGGAATCCTACCAGCGACCTTTAGGAGCATGGGACGACACTCAACCGGGTCACACTGGCCAGGGCAACAGTTTTTTTTTAAATCTTCACCTGAGGATATGTTTTTATTTTTATCTTTTAGAGACGGAGAGAGAGAGAAACATCAATCAGTTGCCTCCCTTACTTGCCCTGACCGAAGACTGAACACACAACCAGAAACCTATTGGTTATTGGGACCAACTAAGCAACCAGGCCAGGGCAATGACCTTGACAGTTTTGTTTTTGTTTTTTTTTTTTATCCTCACCTGAGGACATTTTTCCATTTTCTGTACAGATAGAGTGGGAGGGAGAGAGAGAGAGAGAGAAACATCGACGTGAAAGGGACACATCGAGTGGCTGCCACCCACACGACCAACCTGGTTGGTCCGGGGACAAACCGCAACCGAAGTACGTGCCCCTAGCGGGAACCGAACCCGGGTCTCTCTGGACCGCAGGCCGACGCTCTAACCGCTGAGCCAAACCGGCCAGGGCGACCTTGACAGTTTTAAGAAATACTGGAAAGCCCTGCTGGTATGGCTCAGTGGATTGAGCATCACCCCATAGACTGAGAGGTCCCAGCTAGATTCCTGGTCAGGGCAAACACCTGGGTTTTGGGCTCCATCCCCAATAGGGGGCGTGCAGGAGGCGGCTGATGGATGTTTCTCTCTCACATCTATGCTTCTATCTCTCTCTCCCTAAAAAAAATCAATAAAAACATATTTTTAAAAAATAAGAAATACTGGAAAAATATTTTACAGAATGTCCCTAAATTTGGGTGTGTCTGATGTTTTTCTCATAGACCAGAGATATGGGTTTTAGGGAAGAATACTACTTAGGTGAAGAGCCATCCTTGTTGCATCATATCAAAAGTACATGCTATCAGTATTATTTATCACTAACGATGTTAACCTTGATCCCCTGGCTGAGTCAGTTTGCCGTTTCTCCAGGGTGGCACTGCTCCCCACCCTTTCATATTGTACTCACTGGAAGCAAGTCACTTAGCCTTTCCCACACTACATAAACTGGCAGGTTGATTTTTATTTATGTATTTAGAGCTAACATAACTACTATAAAATAGACCAATTATAATAATGTTTTGGTCCTCTGGAACCAATAAACTTAGATAAGATCTAATATCTAGTTTAAAAAATTCAATTTCTTTGCTGTTGGAAATAAATCCCAACCTGACTGGAAGTACATTAGAGTTAACCCTCTTACATAAGGCACAGAATATGATGACCAGCACCTAGTAAGTAGAAAGCACAGAATATGGAGGCCTGAACATTACAGAGCCATAATAAATGTTTGGTAAAAACCAAACTGTAAGAGATCTTTCTTTCTCTTTCTCTTTCTTTCTTTCTTTCTTTTTTGAGAGAGTGGGAAGGGGGGGGTAGAGACAGCCATGAGTTGCCTCCTGCATGACCCCAATCCCAACCAGGGCCGGGGACAGAACTGCAACCGAGGTACATGCTGTTGGCAGGTATCGAACCTGCAACTCTTTGGTCCGCAGGCCAACACTCTAACCGCTGAGCCAAATGGGCCAGCACCAAACTGTAAGAGGTTTTTAAATTGTTATTTCCAAAACAGACTCTGAACCCTGGCTGTTGTGGCTCAGTTGGTTGGATGTTGCCCCGTGCACCAAAAGGTTGCCAGTTCAATTCCTTGTCAGGGCATAAGCCTGGGTTGTGGGCTCGCTCCCTAGTAGGGGGCATGTGGGGGGCAGCCAATGGATGTTTTTCTTTTCCTTTCTCTCTAAAAATCAATAAGAAAATCTTAAAAAAAAAAAAAAGAAAAAGACTAAGTAGTGACTGGACATTAGTCCTATTAATTCATTAATAGTTCCCTCCAGTATAAGTCAAAATGGTGTTCATTATGCTCACTCTTCTGTTACGCTAGTTGGAGAGCTTTCTTTGTACGTTTATGGAGTAAATGTATATACGATCTGAGAAGAAGAACAAACAGAACTCTTGTTGCAAAAGAAACAAAATGAGAAAGTCTAACAGAGAGAAACAATGAAATGTGTAGCAGGAAACAGATTACAAATATTTTAATAATCCAACTTTAAAATAGTACTACAGTTACTTTTAGAAATGTCTTATCCTTCTCCAAATAATGTGCGAAAATGCATTAAATCAAAATCTAATTCTGTTAGGTGTAAGATTGAAATTAAACTTATTTTAACGTATTTTAAAATCCTGACACCTCAGACTAGCCTACCATTGTGTGCTTATTGGAAGTGAGTCTTTCCAACAGACCAAATGTGACATTCAAGTGGTTTATAAAGACACTTTTCTGGAGTAATGAAAGAAGGCAACCTTAAACATAAGATACATTTATTATAGACATAATTTTATGGGCTTACACAAAAACTCTCTCCTCAGTATCTAAATGGATATATCAATTTCCATAGGGGTGTTTGCAAAGCTTATAATACTATTTTCAGAAATCAAATGTTCTTAACCTGAGGTTTATGAATGGAGTTCATAGTAGTTCATGAACCCTGTGAAAGTTTATGCAATACTTTATTTATATGCATGCTTTCCTGGGAGTAGAGTTTCTTCATTCACTTATCTCAGAAAGATTCATTAACCCTGGCCGCTGCGAATCTGTGGATTGAGTGTCATCCCATGGACAGAGAGGTCCTGGTTTGATTCCCAGCCAGGGCACATGCCTGAGTTTTGGGCTCAATTCCTGGTAGGGGTTGTGCAGGAGGACAGCCGATTGATGTTTCTATCTCTCCCCCTTCCCCTCTCTCTAAAACAAACAAACAAACAAACAAACAAACAAACAAAAAAGATTCACTGAACACCTATTATGAGACAAGGACTAATTTTAGTTGCAGACCGAAAAATGGTAAGATTTCTGTTCTCATTAAAAAATATCCAAGGTGCTCTGGCTGGTTTAGCTCAGCGGTTAGAGCGTTGGTCCACAGACCAAAGAGTCACAGGTTTGATTCCAGTCAAGGGCCTGTACTTTGGTTGTGGTTCGGTCTCTGGCCCTGGTTGGGGTCGTGCGGAAGGAACCAATCGATGTGTCTCTCTTATATCAATGTTTCTCTCTCTCCACCCCCCCCCCCCCCGCCTCTCCCACTCTATCTGAAGATAAATTGAAAAATATCCTTGGGTGAGGATTTAAAAATAAAATAAAATAAAATTTAAATTTAAAAAAAATCCAAGGGCCTGCTTTGTGCTAGGTTCTGTTCAGGTACTAGGGATAGACTAGTGAATAAAACAGCAAAAATCTCCACTTGATGGAACTTATATTCTGGTGTGGAAGACAAAATAAATAAATCAAATATAGTAAGATAAATTATGACAAGTAGTAAGAAAAATAAACCAGGGGAAGCCTATCGAATGTGTTTTTCACTCTTGTGCCATTTAAGTGAGTCTGCCAGGCAAAGACCTAAAGAAGGGGAGGGAGAATGAAAAGCTGTGAGGAGACACAGGAGAGCATTCTAGGCAGAGTGAACAGCAAATAAGACTCTGAGGTAGGGGGGTACTTTTGGTGTGAAGAATAGAAAGGAGGTCAGTGTGACTAAAGCTGGGTGACTGACCAAGGCGGAGGTTGGGGCCAGATAACATGGGCTTCATAAGCCCTCTAAGGATTTTGGTATTTACTCTGTGACAGGAAGCCAACAGAGCATGTGCCCAGGAGTGACATGATCTGACTGAAATTTTTCACAGATTTACACCAGCTGCTGTGCGGAGAGCAGGTTGAAGAGAGGCGGGGAGAAAGTGTGGAGATGTTAGGAGGCAACTGCGATAACCCAGGACAGCTATAACAGCAGCCTGCTAGCGCAGAGTGGTAGCAATGGAGGTTGAGAAAAATTGGTCAGACACTAGATATATTTTTAAGGCAAAATCAGTAAGATATGCTGACAGATGTATGAAGGAAAGAAAGTCCAGGATGACTCCAAGTTTTTTGATTTGGGCCAAAAAGATAGACCGAATGGCCATTTATTGAAATGGAGAAGACTGCAAGAGAAACAGATTTAAAAGGAAAGATCAGTTCAGTTTTGACATGGTAACGTGAAATGCCTATCAGACACGGAGGCTGATAAAGATTTGGAAGTTGTCGCCCTGGCTGGTTTGGCTCAGCGGTTAGAGCGTCAGCCTGCGGTCTGGAGAGACCCGGGTTCGGTTCCCGCTAAGGGCAGGTACCTCGATTGCAGTTTGTCCCCGGCCCTGGTTGGTTATGCGGGTGGCAGCCACTCGATGTGTCCCTTTCATGTCGATGTTTCTCTCTCTCTCCCCCTCTCCCTCTATCTGAATAAAAAAAAAAGATATGGAAGTTGTCAATGGTACTTAAACCACAAGATGGATGTCATAAACGAGACCAATAAAAACAGATAGAAGAAAGTTCTAAGAAGTGAGTCCTAGAGCACTCTAAATTTTAGATGTTGGGAAGATAAAGAATTAGCAATATAAAATCCCAATAATAAGAAAATCCATAGACTCAGAAAGGACATTAGTGTTTAAGGGATGGGGAAAGGAACAAAAGGAGAGTGACTGCCAACAGGTACAGGGGCTTCCTTTGGGGTGATAAAATTTTCTGGAATTAGGTAGTGATGATGGCTGCACAACCTTGTGTATACACTAAAAACCACTTTTAAATGGTGCTTTTTATATGAATTATGTCTAAAAAAAAGAACTAGCAAAGGAGACATAGGAGGAGCAGCTAGTTAAAGAGTGTGTGGTGTCATGAAGATAAATTGAAAAAGGTATTTCAAGGAGGAAGGAGTGATCTATTTTACGAAAACCTGTTGAAACAGCATTTAAGATGAGGACTAAGAAGTGACTACAATGGATTTAACAAAGTGGAAAGTAACTGGTGAACCTGACAAGAGAAGTTTCGGTAGGACCATGGAGCAAAAAGGCACCTGGGCTTAGAAATCATGGGACCAAAAATTAACTCAAAGTTAAAACTGATAATTCAAGAGGATGAGTGAAGCATTTTTATCACGTTTCACATTTTAAATGGAAGCACTTTGTACATGTGAAAGAGAACTGAATTGAGCCCTCAATCCCTTTGCTTTTTGTTTGTTTTTTAATCCTCACCCAAAGACATTTCTGCACTATCTTCAGACAGAGCAGGAAGAAGAGAGAGAAAAACATCAATGTGAGAGAGACAAATCAAATGGCTGCCACCCACACGACCCCAACCGGGCAGGGGGCAGGGGACAAACCGCAACCAAGGTACGTGCCCTTAGCAAGAACTGAACTCGGTTCTCTCTGGTCCGCGGGCGATGCTCTAACCACGGAGCAAAACTGGCCAGGGCTCAATCCCTTAGTTTCATCCTACCCTCAACTTCACAGCCACAAACCTTTGGGCACATCACTTAATCTCTGAGTCTGATTTCTCATCTGTAAAATGAGGTTTATATCTCTACCTGACTACCTCACAGATACACACAATACAAATCTTTCTACTATTGAATATAGCCTTTAGAGGGATGATGTATGTTTTATTTACCTTCCTATCTCCCACGGCCCCTAACAAAGAGCTTTAATGTTTGTTCGAATATTTGTTGAAATAAGTTAATGTATGGGCACAACTTAAACCATAAAGCAATACACAAATGTCTCCCTCCCAATAAAAAAAAAAGCAACACACAAATGTAAGATATGAAAATTAAGTATTTCTACTTCCTATATAAAATGAAGACAATGTTCACTGTTGAAATGCTTTCAAGTAACAGGACAAAAAGAGCCCTGTATTAGTTTACCCTTTAATATACCCTCAAGGACAAACTGTCAGTTTGAAACACCTCAAAAAGCTCACATGTCCCCTCTTGGTTAGGTTATGATGATGTGCTAACAGACAGAAAAAAAAGTTAAGTTTTACAGGGAGAAAACAGATTAAGATTATTTCTTTGAAATTTTAAAAAACCATAAGAACCCTGGCCAGTTTGGCTCAGTGGTTAGAATGCTGGCCTGTGGACAGAAGGGTCTTGGGTTAGATTTCCATTCAAGGGCACATACCTAGGTTGTAGGTTCAATCCCTGGCGCCAGTCAGGGTCATGCAGGTGGCAACCAACCAATGTGTCTCTGTCACTTTGATGTTTCTCTTTCCCTCCCTCCCTCCCTCCCTCCCTCCCTCCCTCCCTCCCTCTCTCCCTATCTAAGAATCAATGGAAAAAATCCCAGGGTGAAGATTAACAAAAAATTAAAAGTTAAAAAGACCATAAGAGTGGGCTACCTGCTGACAACCCCCCATAATGTAAAATACCAACATAAATCCTATATCGTATTTAAAGGGATTATCTCTGAAATTGCAATATCACAGAGTAACAGGTACATAAGTCATGTATGTAGTACAAGACGTCAATGAAGCAATCCCAAGCAATACTGATTATGACTAAACTTATTTAGCATACACACTTTTTCTAAAACATCTGTAACATATCCATTGATCCAAAATAACCCTAGAATTAATAGCTATTATAAACAAACAAGAAAAGATAAGTCAGTTTCCTGGACAACTTGGTAATTTTTATTTAAAACGTTTTACTATGAAATTTACATATGTCACAAGTCTGTACAATTTAGGCAATTATAAATTCACCATTAACAATAAACTATTGGCTAAGTTTGAACACAATTATAAGCTAAGTACACACAACAAATATACACAGTTATTCAATTCTAGGATTATGGCTAGTCTAAAAATAAGTGCCTTTCTACAGAACAACCTCTTGGCCCAAACACAACTGGAAACCTTAATTTTCCCTTTCCCTTCAATGAAATGTCATCAGTTCCTTCACTATCAAACTTCATTTACAAGTTCTTGAAACAAACAGGATTTAACAGGTGACTCCTGTATCAGGAAGAATATATCATTTCCTCACCACAGAACACAATAAAAGCAATTATATTAGTTTTATTTTTGTTTCCAGACCATCTCTAAAGTAATAAAAAATAAAAACACTGACACTCTTATCAGCAACTTAATAAACAATACCTAGAGATTTCAATTTTGGGTTAAGAGATGCCTGTTAAATATTTATAAACTGGTTTGTTTAATCAGAATGGTTAAATTACTTGTGAATTTGACCCTAAAGGAAAACAGCATTTAAGAAATCTTTTATTCCTGGGAAATAAAAGCCATCCAAATCAAGAGGCATTTGTAAACTATATTGACATGACCGTGCTTGTTGATAGGAGTTTCATAATGTATCATAACTGCACTTATTGTGGTCAGAGTACTATATATAATATGTAAGCATACAGATGTCATGCCAAGCCATCTGTGAAACATCCTGGTTTTCCCTGCCCCCGACCACCACTTCCTTAACAGACCTGCTGAGTGAAAGGGATAGCAGCTTTAAGACATTAATGTGAGGGGTCAAAGGTGAAACAGCTCACTTTAGATAGCTCTTCCTTTATTATGAGGAAGATTATAATTTTTCACTTCTAATTCAGTTACTATTTTGTATCTACGTGCAAAAATGTGTAATCTGCAAACAGATATATCAAATATTAGGTACTGTAATTCAATAAAAGTTAGGATTTAAGGATGCAAGGCAAATTTGTCTAGGTTACATTGCTGAGGCTCAGGGTTTGCACTAGGACATACAATTAACATGAGTCAGAACTGAAATCTAGATGTCTCTGGGGTTTAATGTGTGTTTATCACCATATTACAATGCCACTGATAATTTGACATGACTACAATACAGATGTCAGTATTCCTTTTAATTCAAGGATTAAGACTGAAAATATAAATTACATACTCCCATTTGATTGACTTGTTAGAACAAAGTGTGAAAATGATGCCATTAAAAAGTACAAAGAGCCCTGGCTGGTTAGGCTCAGCGGTTGGAGCGTCAGCCTGCAGTACAGAGAGACCCGGGTTCGGTTCCCGCTAAGGGCATGTACCTCGGTTGCAGTTTGTCCCCGGCCCTGGTTGGTCGTGCGGGTGGCAGCCACTCGATGTATCCCTTCACATCGATGTTTCTCTCTCTCTCTCTTCCTCTCTCCCCCTCCCGCTCTATCTGAACAAAAAATAGAAAAATGTCCTCGGGTGAGGATGAAAAAAAAAAAAAAAAAGTACAAAGAACTAAGTTTCATGAACGAGGAAAGTATTTAAAGCATAAACTTAAAAAAAAAATTATACAAGCTGTCTTGCGTTGAGCTTATTTCCAAGAACAGATACAAGAAATGTAGCTTTATTTTGGCACCATGATTTTCATAACAATAATACAACTCTCACACTGAAAAGAACACTAAATATGTAAGTCTCTTTTACCTCAACTTCAAATTTCTACCTTGAAATCTTCAGCTTCCTTCAAAGGCAGAAATCTGACAAGCCAATCCTGGCCCCTGACCTCCAAGCATACTACATTGCCAGCTGCACTAGTATCTGAGGCCCTGGACCTCACTCATTCTCTACCTGTAGGTGGAAACCAATATTTCTAAAATCATTACTTGACAGGTCAGACAAGACACAACTGTCTCCTAAAGGACACCAAATGACCACTCACTCTTCTTTTACTTTTTTTTTTTTTAATCCTCACCTGAGGACATTTTTCCATTTTTTTATTCAGACAGAGCGGGAGGGAGAGAGAGGGAAGAGAGAGAGAGAAACATGGACGTGAAAGGACACATCGAGTGGCTGCCACCCGCACGACCCAACCAGGGCTGGGGACAAACTGCAACCTAAGTACATGCCCTTAGTGGGAACTGAACCCAGGTCTCTCTGGACCGCAGGCTGACGCTCTAACCACTGAGCCAAACTGGCCAGGGCTTCTTTTACTTTTTGAAAGTCTCTAAAACCAAGAGGAGGTTGGTGAAATAACATGAAGTTGAAGGTTGACATCAACACATGTAGATTTTTCTTACTATCCATTTTATTTATTTAAAGGTTTATTATTTATTTTTTTTAAGTTTTTTTAAAAATTGATTTTTAGAGAGAGAAGAGGGGAGAGGGAAAGAGAGATAGAAACAAATTGGCTGCCTCCTGTACACCCCCCACTGGGGATCGAGCAAGCAAACTGGGCATGTGCCCTGACCAGGAATCAAACTGGTGACCTCCTGGTCCATGGGTCGGTCCTCACTCAATCACTGAGCCACACCTGCTGGGCCTTAATATCCATTTCAAATGAGTTAAATTTTGGAATAACAAAGTCCATCTTATTTTCACTGTGCAGAAGCCTGAGACATTTCCTTTGAGAGACAGAGAAAACATTTAGCAAGAAAGCTCCTACAATGAAATGATGACTATGTATGACAGTATTTTAAGCAAAACTCTTAAAGTAGTAATCTGAGAAATGAGGATCTTATATTGGGCCCACCGAACCATGTTAATGATTTTTAGACAACATATTAATACACATTTTCAACAGATAAGAGTTTAAGATAGGGAACCGATCTAGTTTATTTTTAGATGAATAAAAAATTTTAAATCAAGAAAAATCAAAAGGGCCAGCAACTGAAACAGTAAGCAATAACAAGTGATTAAAGCCCAAATACTGAGTTGCTATGTTACAGGGAAGCTGCTGTTCACCTGGACCTTTGCCCAAAACACAAAAATTGGGAGAAATGCCGGTGGTTTAAAGGGAACAAGGGTTCTAATTTTGCTGCCTCATTCCTTTATCTGGACAGCTAATCTTGATCTTGCAGAAGCTTTTTTCTCTGCTACTGTTTCTACTGAAATGGCCATAACCACACTGGAAACCAAACAGGGTACCAAAACTCTTATGTGGGAAATCTACAGTTCAAAAATCACGTTGAGAATGTATACTTAAAACTAAGATTAGAAATGTTAAGTTCTTTATAACGATCAATCCAAGACTCTGACCAAGGAGACAACAAAGTATTTAAAAATCTCTCAAAATCCTTTAAAGTAACTAAATAGAGAGCAACATTCTCTGTACTCTTCCAAGCTTATGGCCCTTCCTTCCAAGAAGGAGTTCCTTTAAAAACCACCACCTGCTCAGGGTGCATTTTTTTCTCCTGGAGAAGGCATCTGCACTGCAGATCTCTGCCCTAGGGGAGCTGGCCAGCCAGCTCCCACCAACAGGCAGACGCATATACAATGGAAACTAAAAGCGGCCTGCAGTTTCCCTCCTCGTCTTTCACAGAGATGGAAGAAGGGGGTTCTACCAGCCCCTGCTTTGTCTGAATATCTTCCCCTCCCCCCTTTCTGCGGTAAACACCTCCTTTTGTTATGCTGCGATCAAGCAGACCCCAGAAAGCATGGAATCAAAATATGTTGATGGCTGGGCCTGACTCTATTATCTTCTAGAATACAAGCGATTGATTGCACGTCCCCACCCCCACGCCGCGACAGGGAAGAGCAGCAGGCTGTGCTGCAGATGCAGCCACAGATCCATCTTGGACCATCAGCAGCTCCCTCCCAAATCTTCCCTGAGCTATTCACATCACGTCTCCCTCTACCTCAGAGCCTCAGAAAAATGGGGCATTTAGGAAAGCTAGACACAGAAAATTAAAGGCAGGTAAAAACGGTATAGAAAACAGGTCCAATGTTCCCACTAAACTTCCTCGTCCTCCCCACTGGCCACCAAAAACAATTTTTCTGGACGACTACCATGAATGTCTGATTATGTCAACACCTGTCTGCAAACCTGCAATGCAACCCTTTCACCACCGTCCCCTTAAAATCGTAACTAACCATTTCTCCTACGACCAACCTGCCCCAATCCTCTCAACCGCTCTAATCCTCCTCTAAGTCACCCGGGTTCAGGGAGCTGCTCCCCGATCTGGTGTTTTTCCCCACCTGGTCTTGGCGTTAACGCCCACTCTCTAGACTATCTCCCCGCCCCCAACCTGTTTTCCTCACACCCCGTTATTTCCTCACCGCCTGCACGACCTTACGCTCCCTTCCCCCTTAGCCCATTGCCAGACGCCGTCCCCGGGGGCTGCAGCCTCCAGTAGGGAGGGTGATCTGCCTTCCCCTTGACCCCCTAAGCCCCCTCCCGAGGGCGGGGGTCCCCAGCGCGCCTCACCCGCACAGGAGCCGCAGCTCTTCGCCCCCAGGGCGGGGCAGGCTCCCGGGCTCCCGGCGCCGCCGGGAGCGGAGGGCTCGGCCCCAGAGGACGACGAGGAGACTGACGGGGATTGAGTGGCCGCCGACAGGTCCGCCATGGCTGCGCAAGGGCGAGACAGGGGTGAAGAGAGATGTGGGGCGGGAGAGAGGGAGGGGAAAGAAAATAATAGGACGGGGGGTTCTTCGAAATCCCTTCGATCCTCCTGCTCCGAAGACAGACTCCGACAGAATGACTGACTCAGCCCAGCACAGCGAGAGGGCGGGAGCGCGAGCGCGCAGGCGCACGAAGGGCCCTCGGGCGGGCGGCGGGGGCGGGCGGCAGTGGCGTCGAGGCGCCCAGCGACGCAGGACGCAGGCGCAAGAACTGTCCCTCCGCGTTCTTCTCGCGGCTCCCCATGGAGACCAGGCCCAAGGGGCATGGACAAGTACCAAGCCCCGCCCACCGCTGCGGCCGAAGTGGGAGGGGGTGCCTGCGAGTTAGTGCTCCTTCATAACTGTGTGAATGTTTTAGGGTCGGCGGGTTACGTGTTTTAACGATAGACGTTTCTTTTTGCTTTCATTAGGGGGAACCTTTCCCATCAATTTCAGAGCCATTGTCTTTTGTCCGGTGCGTTCCCACCTGTGACTCCATTGAAAAGTGAAAACCGCAGTGTGGAGTAGGCCCACTCTGCAAGGTGCTTTATGAATTTTTCTGGATGTGTCATATCACCATGAGGCAGAGATGACACGGTCTTCTATTTGGTAGGTGGAGAAAGATGTTGTACAGAATGAAAAACGATTACTCATTCCAATCACATTGCAATGCAGCTGCAGAACCTGCTTCAAATTCTTATCTCCTTACTGTTCCCGAAGAGGGGTCTGGTGCGCCTTGGGTCTTAAGGTCCTCCTTTCCTGCGAATAGTCTTTCCAACGAATAGTCCATCAGGTAGAAAAAGCAAATTTTGAAGGATTAAAATCCTGAGCGAACAAGAAAAGAAGAGCCAGGAGATAACATCCTGGCTGTGGCTAGGGGGGGATGGTAAAATGAGGTACTAAAAATTGAGAATGTGGCACAAAATACACATGATTGAATTTTATTCATATCTTAAAAGGGATCCTTAACAGAAAATGTATTTGAAACCAGATATCTAGCTTATACTATACTTTGTTCATTTTTTGGCTTCACTTCGGTTGGTTTGCAAAATTCAAAGCCTTCTTCCTACATTTGGTCAGAATAATTGAAATGTGAATAATTATTTTAAGAAGGGAACATAGACTGGAAATAATAAAAATCAAGGCTGTAGGGTTTGTTATTGCTAAAGCAGCAATTAATGACCCAAAGAGCACTTTAGGATCAGCAGATCCTGTAAAGATGTTGCCTCATAAAGGGTGAGGTACTAAGCCAGGTGGCCACTGAAAGGAAAAGCAATCTGACCAGTGGAAATATTCTAGAACAGTGGACTACATCTGCCCTTGACAGTTTTTGAGGTCAGGTAAAGCCCAGACAGGAGAAAAACTCCTAGCTATTGCAACACTTTGAAAAAAGACACAGAAGGATATTTCCCAAAATAACTTTGTGGCAAATATCTTACTCTGGCACTTACAGCATTAGTTGATAATGCAGCAGTATGTTCTTTAGATGACAAGGGGAAATACAAGCCAACAGGATGACCAAGCCCATTTGGACAAATGGATTAATTTAAAAAATTTACATTAGTGGGTGCTGAATAAGGAAATGAATGATCCTGGCCCCCAACCCTGACAGCAGTTTCTAGAATCTGAAGACCCTGGCTGGAAAAGAAACCCATTTCCATGATAGTTAGAAGCGGACAAAAGCAGCTAAAAATCAAGACACTGCTTGGCCAGTGTAGCTCAGTGGTTGAGCATTGACCCATGTACCAAGAGGGTGCCAGTTTGATTCCTGGTCAGGGCACATGCCCAGGTTGTGGGCCAAATCCCCAGTGGGGGGCATACAGGAGGCAGCCAATCAATGTTCTCTCGCATCGATATTTCTATCTTTCTCCCTCTCCCTTACTTTATTTTTTCAATAAAGAAAAAAAAAAAATCTTAAAGAAAAAAAATCAAGACGCTGATGTGGTCTTGGTGGTCTCTTCAGACCCGTCAGATTTTTTTTTATAAGTCCTTTGCACCCGGCTGGTGTGGCTAACTGGTTGAGCGTTGACCCTTGCACCAGGAAGTCGTTGATTTGATTCCCAGTCCCTGCACATACCCAGGTTGTGGGCCTGATCCCCAGTGGGGGGCATGCAGAAGGCGACCAATCAATGTTCTCTCTCATTGATGTTTCTCTCTCTCTCTCTCCCCCTCTCCCTTCCTCTCTCTCTAAAATCAATAAAGAGTCGATGTTTTTCTCTCTCTCTCTCTCTCCCTCCCTCTCTATCTGAACAAAAAATGGAAAAATGTCCTCTGGTGATGATAAAAAACAAAAGAAAAAAAACAAACAAAAAAATTAGATCAAAAAAGAAAAAATAGTTCCTGAAGAGGGGTCTATTTGTGCCCTGGATGGTTTGCTCAGTGGTTAGAGCATTGGCCCATGGACCAAAGAGTCACGGGTTCAATTCTGGTCAAGGGCATGTACCTTGGTTTCGGCCCTGGTTGGGGTCGTGCAGTAGGCAACCACTCAATGTGTCTCTCTCATGTCGATGTTTCTCTCTTTCACTCCCTGCCACTCTACTTGAAGATAAATGGAAAAATATTCTCGGGTGAGGATTTAAAAAAAACAGCAGAATCCTTTGTGCTAGGCCCAATTCTTGAAACTGCTTTTCCTTCCTGATCTCTCTTGCTTTACCAGTAAACTTCCCAGTAAGCAAGACTGACTTGCTTGGGATGTTATTTATACATATAATTTGTTCCACAAATGTTTATTGATCACCTGCTGTGTGTGTGTGATACTATTCTGGGAAATCTGGAAGGATCCAAAAAACGTTTATCCTGTCTTCAATGAGCTCACATGCCAGTTGGGGCTTAGAACATACATAAAGTTTAAAAATACAGCCCTGGCTGGTTTGGCTCAGCGGTTAGAGCATCGGCCTGCAGTCCGGAGAGACCCAGGTTCGGTTCCCGCTAAGGGCATGTACCTCGGTTGCAGTTTGTCCCCGGCCCTGGTTGGTCGTGTGGGTGGCGGCCACTCGATGTGTCCCTTTCACGTCGATGTTTCTCTCTCTCTCTCTTCCTCTCTCTCCCTCCCACTCTATCTGTGCAAAAAATGGAAAAAAATGTCCTCGGGTGAGAATTAAAAAAAAAAAAGAAAAAAAAAAAGTTTAAAAATACAAATTAAATAGCAACCAAGCCCTGGCCAGTTTGGCTCAGCGGTTAGAGCGTCGGCCTGCGGTCCGGAGAGACCCGGGTTCGGTTCCCGCTAAGGGCACGTACTTCAGTTGCAGTTTGTCCCCGGCCCTGGTTGATCGTGCGGGTGGCAGCCACTTGATGTGTCCCTTCACGTCGATGTTTCTCTCTCTCTCTCCCTCCCTTCCTCTCTCTCCCTCCCACTCTATCTGTACAAAAAAAAAAGGAAAAATATCTTCGGGTGAGGATAAAAAAATAAATAAGTAAATAAATAGCAACCAAAAACAATCCCAAACAACATAAAACTATAATGGCAAATTAGATGGCAAGTGAATTGTATAAATTTAAGAGGGTAGGGAATCACTATGGAGTTATAGTGGCTTGGTGAGGAGGTTTTATGAAAAAGCCCAAAGTCAGATAGGAATTTGTAATAGTAAAGAGGTCATTGAAAGCAGGGGGAAAAGGGTATGAAGCAAATACACAGTAAGACTTCCAGTCTGTCCAATCACAAAAATGCACCCCTTCCTCCCAGCCCAGCCCACGCACTTCAGTGCTACTTATCTAGCAGAAGCAGCCCAGATTTGATCCCCTCTTGCCCCGCCCCTCCACATGCTGCCTTAGTGTAACACCTAGGCCACCTGTGGTGGCTGGAGGTTCAGAAGTGTGCCTGTATATAAGGTGTTTTGGGTGTGGTTAACCTAGGTTGGCTAGAGCGAAGGGCTTGAACTGGGACAAGAGGGAGATAGAATAGGAAAGATGCATTGGAGCCAAAGTGTGGAGAAGCAGTAATAAAAACCCAAATAACTGAGGCTTTGTCTTAAGACTAATGGGGATTCACTGAAAGTTTTCAGGCAGGGAAGAGCCCTCATGGGATTTTTTTTTGTTAATCCTCACCTGAGCATATATATATATTTTTTTTGTACAGATAGAGTGGGAGGGAGAGAGGAAGAGAGAGAGAGGGAAACATTGATGTGAAAGGGACACATCGAGTGGCTGCCACCCGCACGACCACCCAGGGCCGGGGACAAACTGCAACCGAGTTACATGCCCTTAGCGGGAACCGAACCGGGGTCTCTCCGGACCGCAGGCCGACGCTCTAACCGCTGAGCCAAACCGGCCAGGGCTGAGCATATTTTTTCCACTGATTTTTAGAGAGAGTGGGAAGGAAGAAGAGAGAGGGAGAGAGGGAGGGAGAGAAAGACATCTATGTGAGAGAGGCACATTGATCGGCTGCCTCCTGCATATGCCTGGGCAGGGCTGGGGATCGAACCTGTAACCCAGGTATGTGCCCTTGATTGGGAATTGAACCCAAGACCCTGCCACTCCAACCACTGAGCCACACTGGCCAGGGCACTCCATGGGATTTTTTAAAGTGCTCACTGTAGTGTAGTCATTCCTCAGGACTTCTGTTGAGAAATTTATTATTACTATTATTATTATTATTATTTGTGGTACATGCCCCTAGCGGGAATCGAACCCGGGACTCTCTGGTCCGCAGGCCGACGCTCAACTGCTGAGCCAAAGTGGCCAGGGCAATTATTATTTTTTAAATCCTCACCTGAGGATATTTTTCTATTTATCTTCAGATAGAGTGGGAGCGAGGGAGAGAGAGAAACATCAACGTGAGAGGGACATATTGACTGGTTGCCTCCTGCACAACCCCTGCCAGGGCCGGGGGCAAACTGCAACCTAGGTTTGAACCTGAGACTCTTTGGTCCGCAGGCCTATGCTCTACTGCTGAGCCAACTGGCCAGGGCCTGTTGAGCAATTAAAAAAAATATGTTTTTTAAAAACAACTATGAGCCCTGGCCAGTTTGGCTGAGCGGCTGGAGTGTCGGCCTATGGACCAGAGAGTCCCGAGTTCGGTTCCCGCTAGGGGCACATACCAAAAAAACCCCCACAAAAACAACTACTATGAGGTATCACCTCACACCTGTCAGAATGGCTGCCATCAACAAACCATCAAACAACAAGTGTTGGCGAGGGTGTGGAGAAAAGGGGACTCTAGTACACTGCTGGTGGGAATGCAGACTGGTGCAGCCACTGTGGAAAGCACTAAGGTGTTACCTCAAAAAGTTAAAAATTGAACTGCCCTTTGATGCAGTGATCCCACTTCCAGGAATATACCCTAAGAAGCCTGAAACACCAATCAGAAAGAATATATGTTCCCCTATGTTCATAGCAGCACTATTTACAATAGCTAAGATCTGAAAACAACCCAAGTGTCCATCAGTAGATGAGTGGATTAAAAAGCTGTGGTACATGTACACAATGGAATACTATGCAGCTGTAAGAAAGAAAAATCTCTTATCCTTTTTTTTTTTTATCCTCATCCGAGGACATTTTTCCATTTTTTATTCAGATAGAGTGGGAGGGAGAGAAAAGAAACATCAACGTGAAAGGGACACATCGAGTAGCTGCTACCTGCACAACCCAACCAGGGCCAGGGACAAACCGCAACTGAGGTATGCATCCTTGGCGGGAACTGAACCCGGGCCTCTCTGCACAGCAGGCCAACGCTCTAACCGCTAAGCCAAACTGGCCAGGGCCAAATCTACATCTTCATCCATCCTTTTTAATACAAATGATAGCTTGCTATATACACTGTTAGATATCTCGCTTCCTTTCATTAAGAGTAAACTCTAGTGATTTTTTCCTAGTGTCTCTGAAGGGTTAGACAGCTGTTCTGTTGTCTGAAATAACAATAAGGAAGCAGCTGACAGGTTTTGAGCTTTTACTGGGTTGCCATGTTGAGGGCCTGATATTTAGCTTTACAACACCCTGTGAGTTGGGGTTGGCTATTTCCTTTTATAAACTAGGAAACCAAGTCATTACCTCATTTTATACATGAGCAAAGTGAGGTACAAATACTTAAATGACACTAATGGATGCCAGTAGTCCAGCCTATTCCTTCTGAGTGCCCATAATGTTGCTTAAGCATGGATTTTGCAAGTAGGTGGTAGGAGAGAAGGCTGAACTGTGTCCTGGCACAGTTGTAGTGAGTGATTATTTACTTGACTATTTACCCCACAAGACTGCGAGTCTTTGGAGGAAAGGAATATGATATGTGTTATGCATCACTGTAGCATTACTGCTTAGCGTTGTACCTGGCACATAACAAATGTCCTATTTTTGAAAGCTTTATAGCTCGAGTCACACTGGATATAATTGCAGAAAACAATTTTGCTATTTTTGTGCTTCATAAAAACACTTGAGTAACCTGAATATTTATGACTTTGTTTTGCTTTTCCACAGTGAATGATGATGACCATTTTTGAGTGCTAACTATGCATCAGTCACAACTGCCAAACACATCTCATTTAACTCACAACTCTGTGAGATGAGTAGTCAAATCATTTAACCATGATAAAACAAGTTCAAAGAAGCTAAATAACTCACTCAAGTGTGCACAGCTAGTGAGCCTCAGAGTTAGAATTCAAAGCCAGGTCAGTCTGACCCAAAGCTAGTGGCCTTAACCATTCGAACATGTCTACATATCACCTACTTATGGAAAATCACAAGAGAAGCTCAGCCTCTGGTCATACCACATGACTCAACTCAGAGTAAGACTGCTAAAGACAGGCTGTAATCAGTATCACCAATATTTAGCTTGAATGCCCACTGTTTTGATGACCCAGGATAGTTGAGAAGGAAACAGCAATAACAATAACAAAACATGTTTCTCATTAAAGTCTACCTATAATTTGTACTGAGTTGTTCCAAATGCCTGAAACTTCTACAAGGTATGGGGAAGGCTGATATTGCTGATGCTAACCTTGATAACGTTATGTGGAGACAGATGTAACATCAGTATTTGCTGGTCACTTCCTGACAGGATGGATTTCAGTGGATCTTTGTTGGTAGCTCTTAAAATAGAATAGGGTATTTTTGTTCAAATGCAAAAGTAGACACTTTATATTAAAGGAACAAGAAAGTGAGTGAGTAGTGTTAGGTGTAACATATACCTTCTTTATTTACCCATTCAATAAATATTTGAGTTTTTACTAATTACCTGGCATTGTTGAAGCATTGGGGATATATCAGTGAACAAAAACAGACAAAAACTTCTCTTTGGAACTTACATTCTACTGGGAAGAGATAAACAAATAGAAAAGGAAAACAAGTCATATTGTAGTAAGTCTTATGGAGAGAGACAAGGAAATAAAATGCTGGGATGTGTGTGAAATTTTGAAAATTCTTACAGTGTGTTGCAATTGTGATAAATCATTGGCCTTTAACCCCTCTCTCTTTCTGAGCCTGCCAAATAATGCCCTGGATTTGTGTTATGTCCCATAGGTCCTGCCTTCTGTACCCAGTGTGAAACTCCAATAACCACTTGCCCTGATGTTCATGTCTAGTTTCTTGCTGGCCCCAGCTGGTCTAGATCTAATCTAGACTCTTAAATCTAAAGCCTGGAGGAGGGTATTCAAATAATCCTGAGAGGTTGGGGAGAATCAGAAGGGGTAGAGGAAAATAAATCAAAACAGGCCCTTTTTAGGTAAGATTAGGCAGATTTATCTTCACTTCTAACCTAATCACTAGCTGTTAAAAACAGCTTAAGGGCTTGGCAGGGCCTATAGGTAGCTGAAAGAAAGTTCTCGGTAGGTTATTATAATTCAGACAGAAGCAGAAGAAAAAAAGTGGATAATTTGTCAAATGAATGAGGCAATGGTGATGCCAAGAGGTGGTGGTGGTGGTATGGCGGACACTTTGGTCTCCCATAAACTCCACCACCTACTTACTCCCAAGAGAACTGCCCTTCCCACAGTAAATACAAAATAACAATACTATTCGATTGTGGCAACTGGCATTTTCTCAATCGTACGTGAAGTGTGAATAAAAGCATTTTCGGAGCGTCTTGTTTTTTATTGATCTATCATACAGTTTAGGAATGTGCTTGCAGAAACAGCTTCAGAAAAGCTCCTGTAAACCCGAGGTTAAAAGATGGCCGTGGCTCGGGCCGCACACAGCCGGTGAAAGGGGCTTCACTGGTTACGTTAGCTACTACAGGGGTGATGGGGCATCCCCAGGCTTCACCAGGGACCGGAATATGGGGTGAAGCTAACAATGGTGGTAATGAAGTCACAGCCTCCTCTCGTTGTGAAGTCAAAGTCGTTAAAAGAAACCGGTGCCGCTCACGTCACCCAGGGTTGAGGCCTTCTTTCGGTCCTTAGGGCAGAGTATGGCCCAGGTCGGCGTTAAACACCAAAACCGTCTCTAGCGCGGCCGGTAGAGGTTCGACAGGAGTTCGAAACCGGTTATCCCAAAGGCTCGGTTTCGGTTAGGACTTACTGGCGGGTTCCGGCCGGCCCGCACCTCCCCGCAATGCCTGATGGGAGTTGTAGTTCAGTTGTCGAAGGGCCGCGAGAAGTCCCTCCCTTTTTTCTGCTTCCTCCCCGCCCGGAATGAGTGCGCAGAACCGAGAGCGCTGGCGGGGACCCAGCGGGCATAGGACGAGAATCGCCAACGGATCGGCAGTCCCAGTGCGCAGTCCCAGGTGGACGGCGGCGCGCTTCGCGCTCCCGCGCATGCGCACACACGTCGGGCGGTGGCGGGATTTGGCCGCGTGCGCTTTCCCGCTTCTGTTCGTCCCGAGCTCGCCGTGCCCGGACCCTCCCGTCGGGCCTTGTCCCCCCGCCCTGTGCTCGCTCCCTCGCGGCTCCGCGCGCCCCTCCTTCTCCCCAGTTTCTTCCACAGCCCAGGCCCCGCCCGTCACCCGCCTCCAGGGCCTAGTTCGTTCCCGCCCAAGCCCTTCCCTCTCTGAGCCCTGCTGCTTCTGCTGAAGGCGGAGGCTCCATGTTGTCTCCTCAGCGAGCGGTAGCGGCTGCCTCGGGAGGAGCAGGTGAGGCGCCTAATTTCCCCCAGGCCCGCTTTATGGCCACCCCCGCTGCCCTTCCTCTAGAGCTGGGAGGAGACCGCCCGTCCGTGCCGCCGTTCCTCCTTGTCCCGGGGCCGCACGCCCTTCGCCGGGGCCCCTGGCCCGCGATTTCGGGGCCGGGAGCTGCTCGCGGGGCCGGGTTGGTCCGGCGCGGGCGGCGCCTCACTCGGCCCACGGCTGGAGCCGCCTCCTTCGGGGGTCGGGCCTGCGCCCGGGGGAGGCCGCTAGTGCCCCTCTGGGTCTGGCTGCGGGTCTGGCGCCTCCTCACCCTCCGGGGCGGCGTCCAGAGCCTTCCGCCCCGCTCTGGGCAGAGCCCGGCGCCCCGGGGTCGCTGCCTCCGTTCTGCCCGACGCTCCGCACCCTTGGCACCGGGAAGGTGGGGCCGGTGGCTCAGGCCTTGTTAGCTGCCGCGGGAGCGGGAAGGCAGCTGCTCGGTTTCGTTTACCTTGGAGACGAGCTCGGAGGGCTGCGAAGCGTCTTCGAGTCGGATGCTTTCTTTTCATCCTCACGACCTTGAGACGCTGGCCCCGCGAAGTATCCAGAAGTAGATTCACAGCCCGCACGTTACCTCCATGAAGGACCTGAAAGAATGTGGCCTACATGATTTTTTAGGGAGTCCTTGAGTGCGTTTGGTATTGCACGCTGTTGTTCTGCTGTCCTGGGGGACTAAGAGAGAGTAAAAGGATGAAATAAAAACCACAGTGAAAGGCTCAACCGTTCGTGGGCGCGACGTCGCTTACCTGGCCTGATCCTTGTTTCATGGGTGTGCTGTTGAAAGGGCCAGAAGTTCCACTTGTGAAATCTAAAGGCAAGAAAAGGAAATAACGTGTTTGAAGAACCTATTTTAGTAAATAAATCCCAGTCCTCAAATTGGGATACGCAATTGGGTGAAATGTTTTGTGAAAGGGAGGAAAGAACTAACGGACCAAAAACGCGATTTCACATTTTGGCTTGCTTTTTGGAGAAGCAAAAGCTAGGCAGTTTTAATCCGCGGCAAGTATTGAGCATTGGAATGTACCGAAATTCTAAAATTAGTACTTTTTTCCAACTCCCATAGAAACTAGCTTGTGGTCTAGTTTAGAAACCCCTGTTTTTGCTGCTTTAATCACCTTCAAAGTAAACCCTTGGATGAAAAGTGCTCTACATAATGAAGCATTACACTAGTACAGCACATTGTTTAATTAACTGCAGTTTATCTCATTGGAGTAAAAACAAAATAAAGAAAAATAACGATACAGGGTAAATGTCATGAGGTATACTAATACAATTTTTCTTAGTTTTCACTAAATGGGACCTGTTTAGAATAGGCTTTAAAAAAAATTGGTACAGCCCAGGCTGGTGTTGCTCAGTAGTTAGAGTGTTGGCCTGAGCACTGAAGGGCCTCGGGTTCGATTCCTGGTCAAGGGCATCTACCTCACTTGCAAGTTTGATCCCAGACCCCTTGGGGCATATGCAGGAGGCAACTAATAGATGTATCTTTTTCACATAGATGTTTCTCTCTCAATCAATAGATGGATCTCTTTCACATCATGTTTTTTTTCCTTTATTGGTTTTTAGAAAGAGAAAGTGAGAGAAAGAGAGAGATGGAAACATGGATGAGAGAGAACATCGATTGACTGCCTCCTGCACACCCCCCACTGGGGATTTGGCCCACAACCTGGGCATGTGTCCTGACTGGGAATCAAACCAGCGACCTCTTGGTGCATGGGTTGATGCTCAACCACTGAGCCACACCGGCTGGACTCACATCATGTTTTTTTTTTTTTTCTCTCTCTCTCTCCCTTCCTCTGCTCCCTCCCTTCCACTCTCTAAAAATTGATGGAGAAAATATCCCCTGGTGAGGATTAAAAAAAAAAATTGGCACAGCACGTACGTTTTTCATTTTATGATTTCTAAATCATAAAATAAAAGATAGAGTCACACTATTTAAAGTAAATATAAAGTTTATTCAACCTCCCCAGTGGTCATTAACAGTTTGGTCACATAGTATTGTTACTTATTTTTTTGAGTCACATATTCTTTTATTTTTTTAAATCCTCAGCCAACCATATTTTTCCATTTATTTTTTCAGACAAAGTGGAAGGGAGAGAGAGAAAGAGACACAGACACATTGATTGGTTGCCTCCCGTAGGACTCTGATCAGAGCCAGGGACCAAACCTAAACTGAGGTACTTGCCCTTGACCAGAACTGAACCCGAGACTCTCTGGTCCGAGGGCCTATGCTCTAACCGCTGAGCCAAACCGGCTAGGGCGAGTCACATTCTTTTAAGATGTCTATGAAGTACCTTAGGAACCCTAGGTTGTGTGAACTTGTTTGAGAACTGGTTCAGAATTTACCTATAATGACTAGGTGTACTTGTTCAAGTTTCTATGGCCTTGTGTTTCATATTGAGACATTGTTAAAAAAAAAACAACAAAAAACTACATTTTAAAGTTAGTCTAAATTAAAAAAAAATTGATTTTTAGAGAGAGGAAGGGAGAGGGAGAGAAAGAGATAAAAACATTGATGAGAGAGAACATTGATTGGCTGCCCCCTGCACGCCCTCCACTGGGGAATTAACCCACAACCTGGGCATGTGAATCGGCAACCTCTTGGTGCTTGGGTTCATGTTCAACCACTGAGCCATAACAGCCAGGCCAACCTGGGTTGTTTTTTTTTTAATTCTCACCTGAGGATTTTCTATTTTCTTCAGATAGAGTGGGAGGGAGAGAGAGGGAGAGAGAAACATCGACGTGAGAGGGACACATCCACTGGTTGCCTTCTGCACAACCCCACCCAGGGCCCGATATGAATTGCAACTGAAGTACGTGCCCTTGGGTGAAATCGAACCCGCGAGTCACTGATTCACGGGCCAACACTCCACCACTGAGCCAAGCCGGCCAGGGCTAACCTGGGGTTTTTAAAACCTGCCAATGCTTGGGACCCACCCACAGATTCTGATTTAATTCATTGAGGGGCTAGGCAGTAGTTAAAAAAAAATTCCAAATCTAATTTGCATACTATTTTATAACTAAATTTCCCTATAGGTGGTTGCTTAAGTTTGAATTGGTTTGTTATTATACAGGAAATATAATTTGTAATATCAATATTTGTATTAGAAGTTGATGCTCGTTATTGCAAATTTATTAAAAATGCTTTTTCTTGGCATGGATTTTGGTTGTTAGACCATGTTAGATATATTTCACAGCTAACCAATATTACAAATTAGGAAACAGGTTTTGCTGGTATAGTAGGTAAATAAGCAAAGGAGTAGATTAAATTCTTCTTATGCCTTGAATGATAAGGAATCTAAGCAAATAAATATTGCCAATTAAGAAAGCCTTATAAAACTGGAACACATAATTAAAACCTTTAGGTACCCCTGGCTGTTGTGGCTCAGTTGGTTGGGCATTGTCCTGTGTACCAAAAGGTTGCTGGTTGGATTCCTGGTTAGAGCACATACTTGGTTTCAGCCCGACCCCCAATAGTTGGCATGCAAGAGGCAGCAGATAGATGTTTTGCTCTCACATTGCTGTTTCTCTTTCCCTCTGCCTTCCTTCCTCTAGAAATCAATAAAAATATTAAAAAACCTTCAGGTAATGAGAATGATTTTGGTGGTGGTCTCATTTTTAAGGAAGAGGCAAATAAGATGACTATTGAACTCATTCTATTAAAAAGATATTTAGATTTAGCTGGGTCTCTGCATTTCTGAATCTTCAAAACTGTTTAGTCATAATTGATCTTCATAAATCATGAAGCACTACAAAATTCTTCTATTTAATCTTCATCCCAGGATATTTTTCCTATTTATCTTCAGATAGGGAGGAAGTGAAAGGGAGAGAGAGAAACTGATGTGAGAGGGACACATGGACTGGTTGCCTCCCACACGACCCCGACGAGGGCCGGGGACAAACCGCAACCAAGGTAAGTGCCCTTGGCCGCAATTGAACCTGAGGCTCATTAGTCCATGGGCCGATGCAGTATCGCTGAGCCAAACTGGCCAGGGCAGCACTACAAAATTCTTAATTAATAAAATGTGGTTTTGTTTAGCATTCTGTGCTAAAGTGCAAAGATTTACTACAACATGAATTGAGAAAAAGCTCCCTCCAAAACCCTTTAATTAGGATGTAAATTTCCCCCCAATATTCTGTTTAGTTGGGTTTAAGTAGTATTTTAACTGAAACAGTTTAAAAACTTTATGTGTATCTACCATTATATTCCTACCTTAAGACAGATTAGAGTACATAAACGTACTTCCTTGCCATCACCAAAAGGAGCCACACCCAGCAGTTCTAGAGTTGGCTGAGGGCCTAGTGTACTTACTTTCTCATATGATGTGTTCTCTGGCCTGGTCTGTGAATTAGGAACTTGAAAGACTGCGAGCAAGAACAAGGCGTGAAAATGGTATGCTTCTGTTGGGTGTGTTGCTTTTTTATTTTAGAGAATGGTATTTCAAAAGGAGAGTGGAAAAGTCAGGTCATAATTTCACCCTGAGTCATGTACTCTACTCAGTGAAATGTTTCTAACTGTAGTTAATTTGCTTTTCGGAACTCACTGGACAGTAAGGATGAGCACTGAGGCTGGCTCCACCCTACTGGTTCTTACCCCAAGTAATTTTGCCACATGGGACGTTTAGCAAAAGTCTGGAGACATTTTTGGGTCTCATAACCAGGGGGAAATACTACTGGTATCTAGGGGGTTAGAGGCCAGAGATGCTGCTAAACATCCCACAGCAAAGTTATCCAGCCCAAAATATCAGTAGTGTTGAAGTTGAGACCCTGTTCTGTGCTGTCGAATTGATCAACTACATTTCTGTGTGAATTTTCTGAAATAGCTATTGTAATTGCTTCCAATCTGCTCGTTTCATTGACTTTATTACAGTTCAGGTGGTCTTCTCAAAGATTTGAAGGGTAAACTTTTTCCCCATAATGCTTTTCTGATAGAACTTATTTCTTAGATTTATATTTTCCATAGTACTGAAAAGGCCAATTATGGTTTAATAGTCCTATCTACTTTTTTAAAAGATCTTTAAAAATTCAGACTTAGGTAATTCTAGGAAGAGTCAGTGCTGTAATTTGCACATATCTCTACAAATCCTTCCCTATAGTAATTCATTTTTCCTGTTCATATTTCAGTTTTGTTCTACTTGACTTGTCTTTGTCATTTTAGTGCAGAGCTAGTCTATTGAGTGCACTATCACAGAGGGTATTTGAACAGGTTTATTTAAACCTATTGGTAGTCTAGATTAAGGTATGTCCTAGCAAAAGTAAATGATAAATCAGTACTTTAAAAGTAATTAGTTTCTTTGGCCCTGGCTAGGTGGTTCAGTTGGTTGGAGCACTGTCCAGTACATGAAAAGGTTTCAGGTTTGATTCCTATTCAGGGCACATAATATGGCTAGGTTTCGGGTTTGATTCCTGGTTGGGGTGAGTACAGGAGGCGATTGATCGATGTTTCTTTCTCTCTTCCTCTCTCTGTAAAGTCAATTAAAAAAATATCCTCGAGTGGGGATTAAAAATAAAAAGTAATTAGTTTCTTTGGGTTCCTATTCACTTTGAGTCCTTTTTGCTCTTCTGAAACAATATTCAATTATGAGTTATTGTGACCATGTTGTTTTTTATAACAAACCATATTATATCTTTCTGGACCTGGAGTAGTCTTTTGATAAACTTTCTTCTAGTGGAACATGCTTTCTTTTTTTTTTTTTATCCTCACCGGAGGGCATTTTTGGATATTTTGTTCAGATAGAGTGGGGGGGGGGGGGACGGGCAGAGAAAGAGAGAAAGAAACATTGACGTGAAAGGGACATATCGAGTGGTCGCCACCTACACGACCCAATCAGGGCCGGGGACAAACTGCAACCGAGATACGTGCCCTTAGTGGGAACCAAACCTGGGTCTCTCCAGACTGCAGGCCCACGCTCTAACCGCTGAGCCAAACTGGCCAGGGCTAGTAGAACATGTTTTTAACCATGGGACTTTGATCAAGTAGAATGGTTTTAATAAAGTTTATTTTAAACGATTAAAGAAATAAAAGTAATTAGGAAAAAGGTTGTAGCTTACACAGGAACTATTGGAGAGTTTATTTATTTAAATGTGTTTTTATTGATTTTATTTTTTTAAAATATTTTTTCTTTATTGATTTTAGAGAGAGAGAGAGAGAGAAAAATCGAGGGAGAACATCGATTGGCCGCCTCCTGCATGCCCCCCACTGGGGACTAGGCCCACAACCTGGGCATGTACCCTGACTGGGAACTGAACTGGTGACCTCTTGGTGCATGGGTTAATGCTCAACCAGCGAGCCACAGCCACCCGGCTGTTTTTATTGATTTTAAAAAGAGAGGAGGGAAAAGAGGGAAACATCGATGCTGCCTCTGCACACCCCTTACTGGGGATTGAGCCCACAACCTGGGCATGTGCCCTGACCTAGAATTGAACCAACAACTCTTTGGTGCATGGGGTGACGCTCAATCGACTGAGCCACACCAGCCAGGGAGAGAGTGTTTTAATTATCCAAATAATTTCAACATTTTCTACATACTTGAAATGATGGGTGATGTAGCATTACCTTGAGCTATTTACAGTAATAATCAGAATTAGCAGTATGATACAGTACTTCTCATTTAAAATAAAACAAACAGCAGGTTTTAAGCTCATTTACATGTACATGGATGACAAATGTTACTATGGTGAGGCCATATCTGTATGTGTACAAAAATGTCACCGCTATTGTTCATATAAGTGAACATAATATAGCATTTACTCTTCATATAAATGAACATTAACTGTTCATATAACAGCATTACTGTTGTCTTAAAGTACATATCCAGACTTTGGAAAATAATTGCTTTGCTATAGGGAGAAGGCATATATTACTGTCACTTAAAGGTTTTCTAGTACCATCCCTGGAGGTTAGATCCCCAGAGTTTAAGATTTCTGAGAAGTGGAAGTGATTTCACTGCAGTTAGGGGGAAACTACCCCTCCCCCCAGAGAAAACCCTAAACCTTGAATCTTTTGTGTGGGTTTTGAACAAATTGCTTTAATGTTTTTGATCATCATAATTTTTTAAAAAATTGATTTTAGCCCTGGCCGGTTTGGCTCAGCGGTTAGAGCATCAGCCTGCGGTCCAGAGAAACATGGGTTCAGTTCACGGTAAGGGCACCTACCTCGGTTGCAGTTTGTCCCCGGCCCTGGTTGGGTGGTGCAGGAGGCAGCCACTCGATGTGTCCCTTTCACGTCAATGTTTTTCTCTCTCTTCCTCTCTCTCCCTCCCACTCTATCTGAACAAAAAATGGAAAAATGTCCTCGGGTGAGGATAAAAAAAAATAATAATAAATAAATAATTGATTTTAGAGAGGGATGGGGAGAGAGAGAGACATTGAGGCCCTGAACTGGAATCGAACCCACAACCTTTTGGTGTTTGGAACAACGCTCCAACTAATTGAGCCATCCAGCCAGGGCTAATCATAAATTTTGATTTGTTCTTTAGCTAGTCCTGTACAACTTTAATTAAGCCAAGAGATGAATAGATTGCCTAGCAAGTTTGGTCAGTTTAGATATCTAGGAAATTTTCAATTCAAGAGTCACTGAATTTTAGAGCTAGAAAATAGCTTCACCTAACTGCCTGATTTTGAGGAAACCAAGACACAGAATAAAGTGATTTTACTCAGGCTCTTATATTAAGTGCACAACTGGGCCCCAAACCCTGGTTTTTCCTGATTGTTCAGAAGGCCTTTCTCCTATACATATTGCCTCACTAGAATAACAGCCTTTGCGAAAGCAGGAACTTAAATCATGGAAGGAAGAAATGATAGAATTTTATGGTATATTGCATATAGGAAGATAGGGAAGATGTGGAGTCTGACGATGGAGACATGAGAGAAGTGGAATAACGGGATTCATTTTGATGACACTAAATGTAGATTTCTAAAAATGCTAGTATTGGAAGGGTTGCTAGAGGTTAAATCTTGGCTTATTTTTTTGTTTGAGAGTGAGACTAGACATGTCTAGAATCACATAGGTTGTGGTAGAACTGGATCAGGATCTTGTCTCCTGACTCTTATGCCCATATATTTCTACACATAACTCCTGAGAATGAGGTGATGGTGGAATATTTAGGTGAATCTGTCCCTTAGGCAATTGTACATTTGGACCTGAATACAGGTTAGAAATAATGAAGTTGTGTCACTAACATAGAGGGTGTAGTGAAATAAGACTAAGTTGATCATTGAGGGAGCGGATGAGAACTGTGCAAAAGATTGAAGCAGAGCGTTGGTGTATATTATAGGAGGCTGAAAAGAAAAAAGTGAAGAGTTTCTGATAAAAAGATTTTTTTTTATTCTTACCCAAGGACATTTTTGCATTTATCTTCAGATAGAGCGGGAGGGAGAGAAGGAGGAAGAGAGGGAGAAACATAGATGTGAGAGAGACACATCGAGTGGTTGCCACCCACATGACCCCAAACGGGGGGGGGGGGCGGGAACTGCAGCCGAGGTACGTGCCCTTAGCAGGAACCGAACCAGGGACTCAGTGGTCCACAGGCCGATACTCTAACCACTGAGCAAAACTGGCCAGGGCTCTGATAAAAAGTTTGGAAGAGAACTAGCAATGTGCACTGTCACTGAGTTCATAGGTTTTAAGACGTTTTAGAAGTGGGTGGCAGTTGTGTTTTGTCACAGAGAGATAGGATTGAATGAGAATCAAGAAAGGGCTCTTGAATTTGGCAAGAGAGGTCATAAATAAATGAGAGATTGAGAGGAAAGTCAGATAGCAAGGTACTAAGGGGAATGGATTGATAAGTGGATGAAGACATATCTTTAAGGAATTTGACAATAAAAGAAAGGAGACTGGGAAGGGGAAGGGAAGAAACTGATTTTTATTGAGCTGTACTATTGGTTTTAGTGCCCACAACATTAGGAAACTATTATTCTTTCTGTGTTAGGTACTGAGGCTGAATGCCTCCTAGGTTTTACTCCCCAGGAGTTTCCAGTCTGGTGGTAAATTAAAATTACAATATGATAGTAGTTGTAATGAGTAGACTGTATGTACAGTGTTTTAGTGGAAATAGGAAAGTGGGCCCACTTTATTGAATCCCTAAAAATGTGTCAGACACTAGGCTTTCAGATGGGTATTTATAAATAAATGGAGCTGCAGGTGGTTAGAAATTTATTCATAGTCACATTGTGACTAAGTGGTGGATTGTATTAGTTTATTCTACAAATATTTACTGGGTGTCTACTATATGTGGACACTGTTCCAAGATCTTGGGGGATATAGCACTGAACCAGAGACAAAAATTCTTGCACTCATGGAGCTTACATTCTAGAGGAGAGAAAGGAAGGATTCAAATCCTGTTTTGTCTTGATTCCAGATTCTGTTTTCATTTTAGTATACCGTGTAAATGATGTATCCTTTGAGAGGATAGGCTGGGGAGGATCAGGACAAAGGGAGGGTGAAGGTGAGTGGTGAAGAATGAGCAAGTATTTTTGCATGGAGTCACGGGGGAAGAAGCATTTCAGGCGATGAGAACAAATGGTTGTGTGGGTTGTGCACTTGAGATTTAGGAATTAGGATAGGACCTGAATCCTAACTTTCTCCCAATAGAAAGACTAATGAGAATAAATTTGCCTGGGAGGATGAGGAGAGTAAGAAATTAGAGGAACTAAGGCAGTGAGGGCGGGGTGTGTATGTGTGTGAAAGGCTTTGATTTGTAGGATGGAGATTTTAACTTTTAAGTTGTCAGTCCATAAAATGTTTTTGTTTTTTTTTAAATATACAAGTATTTTTATTTTATTTATTTATTTTATTTTATTATTATTTATTATCCTCACCCAAGGACATTTTTGCATTTATCTTCAGACAGTGGGCAGGAATGAGGGAGGAAGAGAGAGAGAAACATCAACGTGAGAGAGACACATCGAGTGGTCGCCATCCACACGACCCTAACCGGGGCCAAGGACAAACTGCAACTGAGGTACGTGCCCCTAGCGGGAACTGAACCCAGGTCTCTCTGTTCCACATGCTGACGCTCTAACCGCTGAGCCAAACTGGCCAGGGTGATAAAATGTTTTTATATAGTTGCTGTCATAATATGTTTATGTACTATAATTAAGGAGTTTAGCCTTAAGGGACTGAGGTGACATTAAAGAAACACTTGGGGATGGTGACTTGGATGATCAATCTAATATATAAGAAAGGTTGGAAGAGGGTCCTAAGATTTGGATTAAGGGGTCTAAAGGATTGGGTAGTCTTAGTTGTGAGGATAAGTCAGCAAAGGACATTTACATGACACCTGGAAAGGGGTGAGTACAAGTAGTTTTTACTTGGAAGATCAGTAATCTAGTCCCATTGTCCTAGAAAGTGAGAGATAAAGATGGTGTAGTGTAAACTGAGCAGCTCTATTTGTTTAACTTGAATTTTGGTGTACAAGCCAAAAGAACAAGGTATTTTTTAAATCCAGTATGCCCACTGTATAGTTGTGAGGAGAAGTGCA
The DNA here is from genome assembly GCF_014108415.1 of Molossus molossus. Taxonomy (NCBI): domain Eukaryota; kingdom Metazoa; phylum Chordata; class Mammalia; order Chiroptera; family Molossidae; genus Molossus; species Molossus molossus. The sequence goes on along the minus strand of NW_023425348.1, from coordinate 89,816,553 downwards.
GGAACATCCAACTAAACATAGCCTGCTTCTCTTCCTTTTCACTATGATATAGGCAGAAAAAGAGGAAGACATGAGTGAAGGCTTTATCACCCTTTTTTTAAAAACTGTCTTTCTTAGTGGTCGCCAACTTCTCTTGAAGTGCAACTTATTATGTATAACTACATACATTTTAGTCATTGGATTATTCCATCTTGTCTGTAGCCAGTTGTTTATTTTGTGTCTGCTATGTATTAGTGCATTCACATGGCTCAGTAAACTTTAATAGTGAAACAGATGAAACTGAAAGAGCCAGTATCATGAACTTAATTGTGAAGTCCTGGGGGACTGTTGTATTGGTTTCTAGGTTTGGCTATATCTGATTGAGCCTCTAGGTAAGTGATTTAAACAAGGTACATTTTTACTTTTCTTTCACATAATAGTGAACCAGCATGGCAGTTCAGTTACATGAAGTCCTAGGCCCTACCTCTCTTGTTCCTCCAATATTCCTAGGGTGTTGCCCTCATGTGCCTGGCCCAGGGTGACTCACTCCCACTTCTACATTTAACCAGCAGGAAGGGGGAAAATATTTGACCTGGAAGTTGCTGCATCATTTCCAGTCAGAATTTAGTCACATGGTGACACCCTAGCTGCAAGGTTGGGTTGGAAATGTGTTTCTTTTGGGTAGTTGATATGCCCAGCAAAAATCTGTTACTGTAGCAGGAGGGGAGAATGAATATTGGGTGAGCTAACAGCTATTTCAGGGACTTTGGTACTGCTTTGAGTACTGCTATTCATAAAGTCTGAATAAATTGTTCTCATTAGTATTTTTATATGAAAGACTGAAGGTGTTTAAGTCCTGGATTCACCTGCTATTGTGGCAATAAGAACTCTAAGAGATTATTCACAGAAATGTTTCCATTCTTTACCACCAATAATGGTAAAGAAAAGTATTAGTATGCATTTATTATAACTATAGCATGACATTCAACCTATATTTGTTTTCCATTGGTCTGTAAAAAATTAAAAAGTGGCAAGAACCCTTTTGTTGCTATCTGATAAAGTGTAAAAAGTGAGCAGTAATTTCGTAGGTTAAAGGGTAGATAGACTCTGGCAGTTAAGCTTTGTTGACTTTGGCTGCTGTGATCATGCAACCTTTTGTGCTTCTGGGACCAAAGTAATTTGGGGACCATATTTATGATTTTTGACCATAACTGCCTACCTTATATGCTTTACTGAATGTTTGTCCTTAAATTTACTTTAAAGTGATTCATTCTTTAAACTTAGCCTCCTTCTAAGCCATGATATATTAAAATGTGGATTTATTTCTGAATAGATATTGAAATTCATAATTATTAAAATAAAATGTCCCTTTAACTGCCTAAAACATCTCTTTCAGTACCAATGATATGTACTCACACTTAGGGAAATAGTGCTTTGCTTCAGTCTTGAGGCCCTGCTGCTACTTTTTTGTAAACTTTCCATATATCCATAGCTACTAAATGGCTCTGAATTTCAAAGAATTATCTTTCTGCTTTCAACTCTGGTAGGGAAACTACTAGTTAGTGCTTAATTTAGAGCTAAGAATAAATTGCCCCCTTGACAGGATTATTAAGAGTGGTCTATAAAATATAGCTGTATAAAGACCTTTTCAAGATCTCCTCCAGGACCTATTGGGCAAGATGCTTATCTTTTGTAGGCCTTAGTTTTCTTATAATTAATGGGACAGTATTATTTACCCCATAAGGTTGTTCTGAGGATTAAATAATACATGCAAAAGGCATAGCAGTGGCAGGCACCCTTTCTGTTGATGGATGTTTGGGCTATTTCCAGTTTTGGACTGTTTTGAATAAAGTGTACCTAGGAGTGGAATTGCTGGGCCATAGGTATGTTTATTTTTTATAGATACTACCAAACAATTTTCCAAAGTGGTAATATTCCCATCAGAATGAATGAGAATTCCAGTTGTACAATATCCTCTGCCACAGTTGATATTGTCCTTCTTTTAAATTTTAGCCATTCTGATGGGCAGGAAGTGGATCTCATTATGGTTAAGTGTGTGTGTGTGTGTGTGTGTGTGTGTGTGTGTGGTTAATTCTCACCTGAGGATATTTTTTCTATTGATTTTTAGAGAAAGTGGAAGAGAGTAGGGGAGGGGGGAGAGAGAGAGAAAGAAACATCAATGTGAGAGAGACACATTGATTAGTTGCCTCCCCCACACGCCTGGACCAGGGCCTGGGATGGAGCCTGCAACCCAGGTACATGCCCTTGACCAGGAATTGAACCTGTAAACCTTCAGTGCACAGGCTGACGTTCTAACCACTGGGCAGCACTGGCTAGGGTTCATTATGGTTTTAATTTACATTTCTTTGATAAGTAATGGTATGGAAGCACCTTTTCATATGATTATTGACCATTTATTTATTCCTTTTAAAAAATATGTTTTTACTGATGTTAGAGAGAGAGAAAGGGAGATGGAGAGAGAAACATCCACAAGAGAAACATTGATCGAATGCCTCCTGTATGCCCCCTACTGGGGATTGAGCCCAACACCTGGGCATGTGCCCTGACTGGGATTCAAACTAGTGAACTCTTGGTGCATGGGATGACTCTCAACCAACAGCCATATGGGCCAGAGCTGGTATATTTGTCTTTTTCTTATGGATTTCTGTATTGATTCTGGATATGAGTCCTTTGGATATAGGAATTGTGATATTTTCTTTTATCCTGTGGTTTGCGTTTTTACTTTCATAATGTATCTTTAATGAACAAAATTCTTAATTTTAATGAAGCTTAATTTGTCTTTTTAAAATTTTTTTTTATGGTTAGTGCTTTGGTACCTTAAGTTTTTGCTCTGTCCATGTTTGAAAATACATATTTAAAAATATTTGAAACTAATGCTTTTCTCTGTAACAACATAGGTGATGCCATGGAGAGTGGAAAGCCTGGTCCAGTGCAAGTTGTTTTGGTTCATAAAGACCAACATTCCTTTGAGCTGGAAGAGAAGGCCTTAGCCAGCATCCTCTTGCAGGACCACATTCGAGACCTTGATGTGGTGGTGGTGTCAGTGGCTGGTGCCTTCCGAAAGGGCAAGTCCTTCTTTCTGGACTTTATGCTTCGATACCTATATTTCCAGGTAAGGTAGAATTAATTTCTTTTCAAATTGGAAAATGAGAATTTCTGTTTGAAAGAGCAAAATAAGCTCATGCATTATTTTTCATGTTTAATATTAAATTTAAGATTTAATGGAAATGTCCTATTTCTCCTGTAGAAAGAAGGTGGCCATTCAAATTGGTTAGGTGATGCAGAAGAACCATTAACAGGATTTTCATGGAGAGGGGGCTCTGACCCAGAAACTACTGGGATTCAGATCTGGAATGAAGTTTTCACTGTGGAGAAGCCAGGTGGGAAGAAGGTAAGGAAGAAAAAGGCTTACAAATGATCAAAAATGAACAAAATAATACCTTTAATGTATATGTTGATAATCAAAATTTTTATTACAATGATATGTGTGTGGTTGAAAATAAAGCATGAATATATTTGAAAAGGTCAAATAGTAATAAAAGACTTCTAACAAAAAAAATAGTAAGCTACAGTTGTAGAGTCTATCCCCAAATTTCTTTGTAAGGGTCAGGAGGACCAAGTCATGTGTCTCTCTTTTTTTTTAATCCTCACTGGAGGATACATTTATTGATTTTAGAGAGAGGAAGGGAGAGAGAGAGAAAGAAAGAAACATTGATGTGAGAGAGAAACATCAATTGGTTACCTCCTGTATACACCTCGACTGAGCATCTAACTTTCCCTAAGTATCCTGGCTAGGTTGGTTGGAGTGATGCCCTGTGCCCCCGAAGGTCACAGGTTCGATTCTGGGTTAGGGCACATATCTGGGTTGCAGGTTCAATCCCTGGTGGGGATGCATATGGGAGACATTCAATCGATGTTTCTCTCTCACATTGATGTTTCCCTTTCTCTCTCTCTCTCTTTCCCTCCCCCTCTCTCTAAAATAAATAAAAACATCCTCAGGTGAGGATTAAAAAAAACATTTAAAAAAATAAAGAACTAGAACAGAGTAGAAAGTATTAGAGTGCAGTACATAAATGAATTTAGTTTAAACTTTATGTATGTGTATATTTGGTCATGATGTAACATATATTTCTTACTATGGATTCCAGTTGAAAACATTAGAAAACCACCTAGAAGTGGAATTGCTGTGTCTGAGAATGCCCATTCTCCCCTCTTTTAAAACTACTGCCAAATTGTTCTTTATTTTTTCCAAGATTTTTAATATATTTTTCTTACCTCCTGAAAAATTTGCACAAATCAGAGTCTTCATATATACTCACAACATTGTATTAAATTTTATTCTCATAACAATGATTTTCAAGGTATTGTTAAACATGTACTAAAATTACTTATATTACCTGGCCAGTGTGGCTCAGTGGTTGAACATTGACTTGTGCACCAAGAGGTCGCTGGTTTGATTCTTGGTGAGGGCACCTGCCCATGTTGTGGTCCAGATCCGCAGTGGGGCCATGTAGGAGGTGGCCAATTGATGTTCTCTCTCATCAGTGTTTCTCTGTCTCTTTCCCTCTCCCTTCCTCTCTCTTTAAAATCAATTAAGAAAAAAGAAAAAATTATATTTTTGCATACTTAATAATTACTAAACAGTACTAAGAAAAAGCAAAATACATTTTTCTCATATAAATTCTAATTTCTACAGAAAATTCTGAGTCAGATATGTCATTCTTTCTAAATTATAAAAAAATAATCTAATGTATGAGATAGCTACAATAAAAAGAAAACATACATGTATGTTTAATCATTGACAGTATTACAAATGTCCCCCAATTCCCCCATCCCTTCCACCCCAGTCCCACCCCAAGCCTTGATCTACACTATTTTCTGTGTCTATTGGCTATGCATATATGTATATAAGTGTATATAAGTTCTTTAGTTAATCCCCCCCATGATATGTCAGTCTGTTCCATGCATCCATGTCTCCAAATTATTCTTGAAAGGAGTTATGGCACTTTACCATTCTTTTTGTTTTTTAAAATTTTTTTCTTTATTCATTTTAGAGAGGGAGGTGGAAGGAGAGAGAGATAGAAACATCGATGAGAGAGAACATCGATCGGCTGCCTCCTGCGTGCCCCCCACTGGGGATTTAGCCCACAACCTGGGCATGTGCTGTGACCAGAAATCAAACCAGCGACCTCTTGGTACATGGATTGATGCTCAGCCACTGAGCACCACCTGCCTGGCGGCACTTTACCATTCTAACACATTATAGGAGAATATTATTTTCCCCAAATATCCAGCACTTTAAGTATACATGACTGCCATTACTCAAAGAGCTTTTCTTTAGTATTTCCCCTTGTTTCCTCTATTTAGCCTTATTTTTTTGGTCAGCAAATATATGCTATCATTAACCCCCTTTTTGTTTTTAGAATGGCTATTATTTTATTATTATTATTTTTTATCCTCACCCGAGGACATTTTTCCATTTTTTTGTTCAGATAGAGTAGGAGGGAGGGAGAGAGAGAGAAACATCAACGTGAAAGGGACACATCGAGTGGTTGCCACCTGCACGACCCAACCAGGGCCGGGGACAAACTGCAACTGAGTACGTGCCCCTAGCGGGAACCGAACTCAGGTCTCTCTGGACCGCAGGCTGACGCTCCAGCTGCTGAGCCAAACCAGCCAGGGCTCATTAACTCTTTTTTTATTGAGATAAATTTATATACTATAAAATTCATCTTTTAAAAATATAATAATTCAGCAGTTTTCAGTATACTCACAAAGCTGTGCAGGTATCACCACCATCTAATTCCAGAACATTTTCAGCACCCCAGAAAGAAACTCAGTTCCCACTAGCAGACTTTCCTCATTTCCCTGTTCTTACAGCCCCTGGACACCACTGATCTTTTAGAATTACAGATAGGCGATTATAGTTTTCTATGTGTATTTTTGGTTTGTTTATATGTAATATTTTATATGTACCAGGTGCTTGCTTTTTTTCTAGCAACATTTTTGTTTTTAAACAAAAATAATATGTATACATAGTTTAAATAGTTAAATAGTATTGCAATGTTGACAATAAAAAGGAGCATCCATCCTTTCTACCACCTGGTCCCTTTCTCCAGAGGCAATCACTTGTAGTACTTTTTGCTGTGTTTTGTGCTGTTTGCTTCTAATTTTTAAAATTTTACTTTTAGGGTAGGAATGGGTTACTAAGTCCTTTTTGGAAAGCCTGAGGCCTCAAGAAGCCTAGCTGTATTACATAGAGTGCAATGATAGCCTTGATTCTCCTGCTTTCATTTGGCAGCTTTGGTGTGGTCTGTCTTTTGTAAAGATTGAAATAAATGTTAATTTTCTTTTAAACATCCTGAAAACCCTAGACATTTGAGAGAAGAATACAGCCTTGCAGGTAAATGACAAAAATATTCCAGCCCTTTTGTTTTATTTTATTGAATTATACCATAGTTTAAAGTCAGTTAGTATTCTTTATTTCTTTTTCAACAATAAAAGCCCCGCCGGAGTGGCTCAGTGGATTGAGCTTAGACCCAAGGACTGAGGTCCCAGTTCGATTCCCTGACAGGGAACACGCTTGTGTTACTGGCTTGATCCCCAGTAGGGGCGTGCAGGAGGCAGCTGATCAGTGTTACTCATATTGATGTTTCTATCTCTTTCTCCTTTCCTCTCTCTCTAAAAAATTAATAAAAACATAAAAAAAACTTAAACTTTAAAAACAAAATAAACCAAAAAACCATCCATATGACTGGCTTGGTGAGTGAGCTAATCGGCCTCAACATTTGGCTGTTTTAGTTGGGGCAATTTTCCTCTCTTTCCCTATTGTTCTGTAGTCCTCTGTTATCTCCAGCAAAGTTCTCTGTTTAAAACAAGACACCTAAATAAATTATACTTTTCTTTTTTTTTTTTTTTTATCCTCACCCGAGGATATTTTTCCATTTTTTGTACAGATAGAGTGGGAGGGAGAGAGAGGAAGGGAGAGAGAGAGAGAAACATCGACGTGAAGGGACACATCGAGTGGCTGCCACCAGCACGACCAACCAGGGCCAGGGACAAAGTGCAACCGAGGTACGTGCCCTTTTTCTGATAGAACCTATAAGCAGGTGCGTAAGCCTCATTTCAATGTTACCTATACTTTTCTTTTTTATATATATATATATATTTTTTATCCTCACCCGAGGACATTTTTTGTTCAGGTAGAGTGGGAGGGAGAGAGAGAGGGAGAGAAACATCAATGTGAAAGGGACACATCGAGTGGCTGCCACCCGCACAACCGACCAGGGCCGGGGACAAACTGCAACCAAGGTACATGCCCTTAGCGGGAACCGAACCCGGGTCTCTCGGGACCGCAGGCTGATGCTCTAACCGCTGAGCCAAACCGGCCAGGGCTCAATGTTACCTATACTTTTCAATTTCTTCTTTACATTTTCCCCCTTCTCACTTTAACATATTTTGTTTGTCTTTTTCTTTTTTATTAGGTCGCAGTTGTTCTGATGGATACCCAGGGGGCATTTGACAGCCAGTCCACTGTGAAAGATTGTGCTACCATCTTTGCTCTAAGCACCATGACTAGTTCTGTTCAGGTAAAACCAATGACTAGGAAAAATAGTTTGCAGAGGAAATAAGATAAAGGGGTTGCATCTAGTTTTAGTTATTGTTCTATTACCAGAATTCCTATGGTGATATGTAAATATTCTTTATAGACTACTGATATAGGTTACCTCTTATAGGCTCAAGAAGACACCTAAACCATTTTCCACTTTGGTCATAAATTGTATATAAAAGACTCTAATAAAAGTCTGAAAGTGGAAATTGAAATTACATCATATAGGAAATATAGATTTGGTAAGAACTTAAGAAAATGATATTTTAAACTGTAAAGGAAGACTTAACGTTATTTCAGTCATGTAAGCATAGTTTTCTGAAGGACAGAGAATATTACTGTTTGAACCGACTTCATATTCTTATATGCAAACCTATAAATGTACAAAGCAATGCTTTAGGCCTATTTGGGCTTTGTTTGAGGTAAGCTAAAGTATCAATTTGGATGTTTGTTTTCTAGATTTATAATTTGTCTCAGAACATTCAGGAAGATGATCTTCAACAGCTACAGGTATATATTCTTCATTAAAACATCATAATATCTCTTTTAAAAGTTTTAAAAACAGAAAAATTTTACTTGAGTAGTTTGAGCAAAAGATTGAATATTGAGGAAGGTTTTTTTTCCACAGTAATTCCACACTGTATATTTATTGCTGAAGAAAATAGGGAAGGCCTTAATGAGTTGAGCAGGGAACTAAAGAAAGTGGCCAAGTAAGTCCTACAGACCTATCTGGGTGGAAAGTGCTATAGGAGAGGTAACAGCCATAAGAAAGATCGTGAGGTGGAGTGTGCTTAGCAGGATCAAGAAATAGTATAATATTTCTTTAAAAAACAAAACAAAACAAAATAATTCCTAAACTTTGGCCCTTAATGTTACTACTAGGAATTACTATATATTATGTAATACAAATTATATTATAAATTGGTAGTTCTACACCAGTGCCATGACTTGATGGTTGAGAGCTGTTGATCTGTAAAATATTTCCATCAAAACTTAAATTTGACACCTTTTCACCTGAAACTAGTTTCTTTTTGAACTCCTTCCTCTCACACATTTCTTTGAATGCCCACCTTGTGTGCATTTAAAGATACAGTTAAACAATAATGTTATAGATGCAATAGTGCTTGAGGCAGACTTAATTGATTATTTATGGATTTTGTGGTCTGGTCAGTGAGAGAGATACATAAATATATATATGTGTGCTATAACAGCACCACAAGCTGGGTGGCTGAAAACAATAGAAATTTACTATCTTAGTTCTGGAGGCTAAAGGTCAGAAATCAAATAGTCAACAGGGCCCTTTTCTCTGAAGCCTGTGGGGTAAAATCCTCTCTTACCTCTTCCTAGCTTCTAGTGGTTTGCTGGCAGTCCTTGGCATATGTTGTTGACTTGCAATTATAGCACTTCAATCTCTGCCTCTGTCTTCATGTGGCTGTTTTCCCTATGTCCATGTGTCTTTCGACTTCACATTGCATTCTCCTCCCTGTGTCTCTGTTATTTCTTCCTCTAAGAACAGCAGTCATATTGAATTAGGGCCCATGCTAACTCATCTTAACTTGATTACATGTGTGAAGACTATGTTTCCAATAAGATCACATTCACAGGTACTGGGGATTAGGACTTAAAGATATTTTTTGGGGGGAGATACAACTCAACTCATAACAGATGGTAAGGAAAATAAGATGCAGTTACATAATTCTCCTTTGATACTATTCTCAAAAACTTCCCTACCCTTTGATTCCTCAAACCCAAGATATGTTTAAGGGTATCTTTTCCATAAGCATTTTAACATCAGGTGTCCCTGATTCTTTTAATTATATCTTGCTTTAGGGGAGGAAAAATATCTTTTCTCTACTCATCTTAGATTTTTGGCTGAGGCAGAGATTGAATGGAGATGCCTGCTTTGATGAAGAAGACTGGGACAGGTGTCAAAGTTCTTGGTAAATAAGAGGGAATGCACATGGTTAGTAGATGGACACCAGTAAAGAATTAAAAGGAGATTGTTCTGCAGAATGGCTGGAAACTTAACGGAGTAGGGGTCTTTACAAAAAGATGGAGAATACTGTTTAGAAGTGATAACGGGAATCAAGGGAGTCACCAAATTCACCTTTTGATCTGGAGAAACATGGGATATGGGAGAATAATGGCTACCAGTTGAGATATCCACAGGGAAAATTGTGCCCTCTGAATTTAGTTAAAGCAGGGAGGTAGAAGAAACATTCAAAGAAGCAGTTGGAAATTTAGTGGGAGTTATTGTGGATTTGAAGTTACAGAAGATACAGTGGAAGTACCTGGAAAGGGGGAGGTCCAGAGCATTATGTGGATGATAGTGTCAGGGCCTTAGACGAGAGCTGGAGGGAGGGGTGTGGCTGTGTTAGAGCCTTTGTTGGTGAAAATAGGGATGGTGGGTTTGGTGCTCTAGTGGATGGCCACTGGGCCTAATGGCTGGAGGACCTAATGGCTGAAGGACCTGTCTCACTTGACAAGGCTGATTGATGGTGACTCCAGAAATCGCACAAATTATATGTTAAAAGGAGAAAATAATATTCTTGTGTGCCTGAAAATTCACAAGAATCAACTGGACAACTATTTATAATTAGTATAAAACTTAATTCAATACCTGTCAGATTACAAATACAAAAATCAATAGGCTTTCCTATCTACCAACATTAACCAGTTTAAAAATGTAATGGACCCCTGGCCGGTTTGGCTTAGTGGTAAAAACGTCGGCCTGCGGTCCAGAGAGACCTGGGTTCGGTTCCCGCTAAGGGCACCTACCTCAGTTGCAGTTTGTCTCTGGCCCTGGTTGAGTCATGCGGGAGGCAACCACTCGATGTGTCCCTTTCACGTCGATGTTTCTCTCTCTCTCTCTCTCTCTCCTTTTCTCTCTCTCCCACCTCCCACTCTATTTGAACAAAAAATGGAAAAATGTCCTCGGGTGAGGATAAAAAAAAAAAAAATGTAATGGAGAACATTTGCTATAGTAACAAAATAATAAAAACTCAGAATAAGCTTAAGGAGATTCATCTGAAGCACTTCATAATTGTATGAGGCATGTAAAAGATTTAACCTCATGTAGAAATATTCCTTGTTTCTTGTGTATCTATATTCTGTGTATGTATCTTTTATATTTATGTGTAGCTAACACATTTATTGCTTACTCTGTGCTAGACACTGCTGTGTATTACATGTATTATCTCATTTGAGATAATACTATAACGTTGCCGCTTCTCCATTAAACAATATTATAAAGGCATTATTTTCGGAATTTGACAGACTTGTTCTAAAATTCATTTTGAAAGTTGAATTGTAAAACAGCCAAAAAAAATTTACAAGGGATGGCCCTGGCCAGTTTTGCTCAGCAGTTAGAGCATTGACTCGCGGACCAAAAGAGTCACAGGTTCAATTCCGGCCAGGGAAAAGAGGTCAGAGCTCCTGACTAGTCAGGTGTTGCATGTTTTAAAAATTTTTGCAGCACACTGGTTGAAAATAACTGATTTATTATGATAAAGTATATTTTCATATGTTTTGTACCTCTTAAGAATATATGATTCTGCCCTGGCTGGTGTGGCTCAGTTGCATGCACCGAAGGATCTTGGGTTCAATTTCTAGTCAGGGCACATACCCACGTTTCTGGTTTGATCCCTGGTTAGGGCACTTGTGGGAGGCAACCGATCCATATTTCTCACGTAGATGTTTTTCTTTCTCTTGCAATCTCTCTTCCTCTTGCTTTAAAACAAATAAAAGAATATATGACTCTATACCAGAAAGGATGGATCAGTCAATAAATGATGTTAGGGTAGTTGCCTGCCTATTTAGATAAGGTGTAAATTAGATCCCTGCCTTGTACTACATGTCAAAATAAATTCCAGATGGCTTAAATATTTTGATGTAAAAAGAGAAACCATAAATGACTAGAAAAAATAGGCCAATATACAACATTGAGGGAGAATTTTCTAAGCAAGACATCAAAGGTGTGGAAGACAAAAGAAAAAATTGGGTAGATTTTATTTCATTATAAATTACAAAAACAAAGGTTTCCTGGTAGAGTTACTGTCTTCACTTTATGCCTTCTTCATAGAGTCCGGGATTAAGCTTTATAAATTGGTAGTATGATGTCTATCATTGGAATAGTTTTTCTCTTTTTAAAAGTAATAATGTGTGCCTGGCCGGTGTGGCTCAGTGGTTGAACATCGACCCATGCACCTCTAAGAGGTCACCGGTTTGATTCCTGGTCAGGGAACATGCCCAGGTTGTGGGCCCGATCCCCAGTTGGGGGCATGCAGGAGGTGGCCAGTCGATGTTCTCTCTCATCGATGTTTCTCTCTCTCTCCCTTATCTCTCTTCCTCTCCCTTCCTCTCTGTCTAAGATCAATAAAGAAAAAAAAGTTAACAATGTATTATTCATGAAATTAGAAATGATATTGTCTTTGCAAAAAACTGGATACGAGGGATAAAACTGAATCCCTATTATCATTTGTATTATTTTCTATGTATTTGTTAACATATATATCCCTATAGGAAATATATAATAGGTGACACTAAGCCCTTAGGGGCTACCTATGTTTTGGAATCAATTTTTTTTGGAGGGGTTTTAGATAGGTAATATGTTTCATACGATAGCATGAGGTCCAGGACAAGAATGGACGTTCAGGTAATACCTCCTAATTAATATTTCTGTCATGAAGTGTATGACCAATTATATGAAGTAGGATAAATAGCCTATAAAAAGCCTCACATCAGTTCAAGGCAGGTTTTCCTTCAAATGAGTTTGCTGCTTAACTTGGGTTTTTAGAGCTTTTTGAATTGCAGAATTACAGATAGTAGATCATAGGTTTTGTATTATAGTTTTATGTGTGTTTTTGTTTTGTTATGTAATATTTTATATGTACCAGGTACTTGCATTTTTTTAAACATTTTGTTTTAACTATTTAAACACACACATAGTTTAATTAGTTAAATAGTATTGCAACCCTGGCAACCACCAATCGTTCTCTGTACCCATGAGCTTGTTTTATTTTAAATTTTATTATTATTTTTTGTTATTTTAGATTCTACATACGAGATTTAGATTCCACATATGAGATTATATGGTATTTATCTTTTTCTTGTCTGACTTAATTTCACTTAGCATAATGCCTTCAAGGTCCATCTATATTGCAAATGGCAGAATTTACTTTTTTTTTTTTATGACAGGGTAATGTTCCATTGAATATATATGCCACATTTTCTTTATCAATTCACCCATTGATGGACACTTAGGTTGCTTCCATATCTTGACTGTTGTAAACAATGCTGCAATGAATATGGGATGCATATATCTTTTTGAGTTAGGATTTTCATTTTCTTTGGATTAATATCCAGAAGTAGAATTGCTGGCCCTGGCCAGTTTGGTTCAGCGGTTAGAGCATCGGCCTATGGTCCAGAGAGACCCGGGTTCGGTTCCCGCTAAGGGCACGTACCTCGGTTGCAGTTTGTCCCCAGCCCTGGTTGGTCATGCGGGTGGCAGCCACTTGATGTGTTCCTTTTACGTCGATGTTTTTCTCTCTCTCTCTTCCTCTCTCTCCCTCCCACTCTGAACAAAAAATGGAAAAATGTCCTCAGGTGAGGATGATAAAAATTTTTTTTAAAGATTTGCTGGATTGTAATAGTAATTCTTTTAATTTTTCAAGGACCCTTTCTACACTATTTTCATAGTTGCTGCACCAATTTATAGTAGTGTACAAAGGTTCCCTTTTCTAGCCATTTTAACAGGTGTGAGGTGATATCTCATTGTGGTTTTGATTTGCATTTCCTTGATGATTAGTGATGTAATTTAGCACCTTTTCACGTATCTTTTGGCCATTAGTATGTCTTCTTTGGAAAAATATCTATTCATATTCTCTGCCCATTATTTAATTGGATATTTTTCCTTTTTGCTATTGAGTTGTATGAGTTTCCTATTTTTTTGGATTTTAACTCTTTACTGATATATGATTTACAGATATTTTCCATTTGGTAGGTTTTCATTTTGTTGATAGTTTCTTTTGCTGTATAAAAGCTTTTTAGTTTGATATAATCCCATTTATTTATTTTTGCTTTTGTTCCCTTTGCATTTAGTGTCAGATCTAAAAAGTCATCACCAAGACCTATGTCAAAAAGTTTACCCCCTTGTATTTTCTTCTAGGAATTTTATGGTTTCAGGTCTCATGTTCAGATTTTTAATTCATTTTAAGTTAATTTTTGTGTATGGTGTAAGATAGTCTAGTTTGTTTTTTTTTATCCTCACCTGAGGACATTTTTCCATTTTTTATTCAGATAGAGCGGGAAGGAGAGAGAGGAAGAGAGAGAAACATCGATGTGAAAGGGACACATCGAGTGACCGCCACCCACACAACCCAACCAGGGCCAGGGACAAACTGCAGCCAAAGTACATGCCCTTAGCAGGAACTGAACCCGGGTCTCTGTGGACCGCAGGCTGACGCTCTAACCGCTGAGCCAAACTGGCCAGGGCAATAGTCTAGTTTTATTATTTTGCATGTAGCTGCCCAGTTTTCCCTACACTATTTAATATTGAAGAGACTATCTTCTCCCTATTGTATATTCTGTCTCCTTTGTTATAAATGAATTGACATATATATAACATGGGTTATTCTGCGCTTTAATATATTTTTTTCCACTGATCTATTGTCTGTTTTTATGCCAATACCATACTTTTTTGTTTTTAATCCTCACCCAAGGATATTTTTCTATTTATCATCAGATAGAGGGGGAGGGGGAGAGGGAGGGAGAGGGAGAGGGAGAGAAACATTGATATGAAAGGAGACACATTGACTGGTTGCCTCGTGCATGACCTGACCAGGGCCAGGGACGAACTGCAACTGAGGTACATGCCCTTGACTGGAATCAAACCTGCAGGCAGACGCTCTAACCGCTGAGCCGAACCGGCCAGGGTTTTTTTTTTTGATGACTATAACTTTATAGTTTAGTTTGAAATCAGGGCCTGGCAATTTCTTTTCAATTCTTTTCTCATTTGGATTCTGTTTATTCTTTTATTTATTGATTCCTATTTAATTCTAGGCAGTTTCCAGTAGTTTCCTGAGAAAGGGTAGAAAGGATGCATAGGAGATAACTTTTTTGAGGTCTTGTAAGTCTAAGGCTATTTTGATTTTGTCCTAGAATTATATAATAAATATATAAAAAAATTTATTTATTTATAATTGAAGCCAACATTGCTTCATTGTCTTGCAGCCCCCAGTGGTGAAGTCCCACACTATCTGATTCCTGATCTTTTGTATGTCCCTCTTTGAAGCTTTTAAGATCTTATTCTTGGCATGAATGTTCATGATAATGTACCTTATTGTGGGCTTTTTCTTTATTCTTTGTAAATTTATATCATCTCAGATAAGATGTTGAAATTGTTGCAACCAAGAAATAACAACAGTATACTATTAAAAAGCAACATTCAGAAAACAAAAAAGAGCTCCTGGAAATTAAAACGACGACAACAAAAATGGAAAACTCAGTAGAGGAGGAGTTAGAAGATAAACTGGAGAAAATCTCCTTGGCCGGTTGAATAAAAAGTCAAAGAATAGAAATTGGGACGGGAAGGAAGTGAAGCGAAAAGAAGAGGAGAGAGGTAGAGGGAGAAGGGAGTTGGAGGAGAGGGAGAACAGTAGAGCACAGAATCAGGAAAATTTGGTGATCAATTCAGGTGAGGTTTAACATGTTAATAACAGGTATTTTAGTAAAAGAACAAAATGGAGGGAATAGAAATTTTAAAAGGAATAATATGGTGTTCTAGAATTAAAGGATGTGAGTTTTTGTCTTCTGCTAGGAGCTTTTTGCAAAGGTCTGGTGGTCCTTGACCATCTGTAATTAACAGTGAGCCTCTAGAAATCTGACTGGGACCTTTGTAAGAGGTGAGCCTTGTGTATTGTTTTGGATCATAAAGAGGTGATATGGCGCCCTGGCCGGTTTGGCTCAGCGGTTAGAGCATCGGCCTGTGGTCTAGAGAGACCCGGGTTCGGTTCCTGCTAAGGGCGCGTACCTCGGTTGCAGTTAGTCCCCGGCCCTGGTTGGTTGTGTGGGTGGCAGCCACTCGATGTGTCCCTTTCACGTCGATGTTTCTCTCTCTCTCTCTCTCTCTCTCTGTCTCTCTCTCTCTCTCTCTCTGTCTCTCTCTCTCTCTCTCTCTCTCCCCCTCTCTCCCTCCCACTCTATCTGTACAAAAAATGGAAAAATGTCCTCGGGTGAGGATAAAAAAAGAGGTGATATGGCAAAATGATTTAGCTATTTTGTTGCAACTTCTTTTTTTTTTTTATCTTCTCCTGAGGATATTTTTCCATTGATTTTTAGTTAGACTGGAAGGGAAGGAGGGGTGGGGGAGAGGGAGAGGGAGAGAGATCATGAGAAAAGGGAGAAACATTAATGGAGAGAGACACATTGATTGTTTGCCTTCTGCAGGGCACTGACTAGGGCCCGGGATTGAATCTGAAACGAGGTCTATGCCCTTGACTGGGAATCAAACCTGAGACTCTTTGGTCGGTTCAAGACTCTGGTCGGTGGCCCAATGCTCTACCCACAGAGTCAAACTGGCCAGTGCTGTTGCAACTTCTAAATGCCTATATTTGCAGATGTTTACTCTTGGGCAGTCAAATTCCCCAGAGAAAAATTCTTTGAACTCCTGCCTCGGGTGGGTGGGTAGAAGTTTGCTGAGGCTCCAGCAGGGTGTGAGTGAGGGCTAAAGAATTTCTCTGTTTAGTATGGTTTACACTTTGATTTAAGTACCCATTTCCAGTAAGGTAGAGGACTTCTTACTCAGCAGAGTATGGAATCAAACGTCTTTATTCTTTCTGGTTTATCCTCCCCAGATAGTGTACTTCCTATCTTCTGTGGGGGCAGGAAGAGCATTGGAGCTGGTGGAGGGAACAGCACCTGGGAGTGTTAGGTGCTTTCTCTAAAGACTTTCAACCATTTCTTTAGTTATCTCTCTCACCCCTTTCTTCAAGGTAACTGGTGCTACTAATTTCTGAGCCTTTCAGGGATTCTGCTGAGAGAATCTGCTTAGTTCTGGATGGCCCATCTCTTGCCAGATGTCTTAGTGCAGAGGAATTCAAAACCTGAGACAGTTCTCGTTTGTTTGTTTTCCTTCCACTATTTTTGACAACTCTTGTCTGCTGTTATATTATTTCTCATCATCTTTGTCCTGTAAATTTATAACTTTTAAACTTATTTTTGCTCTACTTTTAGTGAGGCTTCATGAAGAAATAGAGGTAGATGTATGTGTAAACACTAACCTTAAAGAATTTGTTTATTCTGTAATTTGAATGGCACACACACTGGGCCCAGTACTCTTCTTGCTGCTAGAGGTATGGTAGTGCACAAAGCAGACATTCCTGCCCTTGTGGAGTTTCAGTGCTAGTAGTGAAGACAGACACTAATCAAGATAAGTAAAGGTACAGTATGTTAGATAGTGGGGCTTGTTAAGGAGAAAAATTAAAAAGGAAATATCGTGTGGAGAATTGTAATTTTTTTTAGGTAGATGGCAATGGAAAGCTTTATTGAGAAGGAGCCATTTGAGTAAACACCTTAAGAAATGAGGGACCTGATTGCACAGATATTTAGGGAAAGAACATTATAGGCAGGAAGAGGAGTCAGAACCAAGGCCCTGAAGTAGCAGTATGCCCAGCATGTTTGAGGAGTAGCAAGGAGGGCCAGAATGGTGGGATCACACTGTAAGGACTGGCCTGTTATACTGAATATGGTTGGAGGGTTTTGAGCAAAGGCAGAATGTAGTCTAACTAACCTTATTTATAACAGAGCCGTGGTAGCTGTTATATTGAGAATGGGGGTGAGGAGTGGTAGGCAGACCAGTTAAGCTATTGCAATATTCCAGGCCACATAGAATTTTCGAATGGTTGGATTCTGGATTTGCTAATGAATTCGGATGTGGGATGTGAGACAAATCCAAGATTATTTTAAGGTTCATGGCTCCTGTGTGCTTTTGAAACGGTAAAACTTTGGTTTCATGTAAGTAGTAAAGTCTGTTAAATGACTGCTTTGATAAAGAAGAGCCACAGAAGGTGCTTTCCCTCCTGGGAGCATGTCTGTGCCTTTCTCTTCCCCTTTTTATTCCCCCAGGGGAACAGTGGGCAGCTTCACCTCCTCTGGGGCTAAACCCCTGCATCTGTCTCCAAGGCTCCCTTTTCTCTGACTTCCCGGTGAGCCAAAGCAGCGCAGCCTGGGCTCTAGTGTTGCTTCTTATGCGAAGCCCTTCCTTGTTTCACTGGCACCAGCTTTAATAAACATACTTTAAAAAAAAAATTGCTACAGAAATACTTTTAAGTAATTTTGCCTTATGAACTATATAATTCTTCTTCTTTTTTTTAAAGCTCTTCACAGAATATGGTCGTCTGGCAATGGATGAAATTTTCCAAAAACCCTTTCAGGTAGAATGTTAACTATAAATGTCATTCATAGCTTTATTTTAGTTAAGAGATAAACAAACTGCAGCTCATAGGCCAGTTTTGGCCAGCCACCTATTTTTATGTGACTTATGAGTTAGGAATGGTTTTTACTTTTTTTTTTTGGTATGTGCCCATAGCGGGAACTGAACCCGGACTCTCTGGTCCACAGGCCAACGCTCAACTGCTGAGCCAAACTGGCCAGGGCTGTTTTTACATTTTTAAATGGTTGAAATAAATTAAAAGAGGAATAATATTTGATGATGTGAAAATTATCTGAAATTTAAATGTCAGTGTCTATAGCTAAGGTTTCATAAGAACACAGCTATACTTATTTGTATTGCCCATGGTTGCTTTATGCTACAGCAGCCTAAAATATTTACTCTGGTCATTTATAGAAAAAGTTTACTGACCCCTATTTTAGCTAATTATTTTATGAGGATGAAAGTGCACAGTGACCTCAATAAGATTAGAGGAGCTTTAAGTATTATTTAGTTTTCTTTTTCTTTCTAATGTTGAAAGTAGATCTGATATATGAGCGGCTAGTGCCATATTGTTTTCTCTCTTGTCCTTTACTACATTCCCTGTACTTGCCTTTAGTATACAAGTCTGTAAGTTTTCTAAGACATTACAGAATAGATCAAACCCTTAGCATGTTTTCTTGTCTCCTTTGAAGAAGCTGGCATTGTGCCAAGAAGTATTTCAATTGTTATTTAAAAATGCATTTATGCAATCTTATAATATGTACTGATTTTTTCCTAAATAGACACTGATGTTTTTGGTTCGAGACTGGAGCTTCCCTTATGAATACAGCTATGGACTACAGGGAGGAATGTCATTTTTAGATAAGCGTCTACAGGTAAGTAGAAATATAATATGAAGAATTACCTAAAAGCAGTGATAACTTTCTCATTTACCTTAGCTATATTTCAAGCAGGTTACAGAACATTATATTAAGTGTGTTAAATACTTATTCCTATTAACATACACTACTATTATTCATGTTTTATTTCATTTATTTTTTGTTAATCCTCACCTGAGGATATTTTTTCATTGATTTTTAGATAGAGTGGAAGGGAGGGAGGGATAGAGAGAAACCATAGATGTGAAAGAGACATATCGATTGGTTGCCTCTCATATAACCCTGACTGGGCCGGGGACCACACCTGCAACACAGGTATGTGCCTTTGACCAGGAATTGAAGTCGAAATCCTCCAGTTCTTGGGCTAAAGCTCTAACCGCTGAGCCAAGCTGGCCAGGGCTTATTTGTGTTTTAAAGAACCCGGGTATACAATGCACAGGGATTGTAGAGAAGAACTCTGGGCAAAAGCCCAAGCTTTGATTGTAATTTCCATTTCACATTTTACAGCAGGTCCTGTATATGCCTTTTGAATGCCAAATTCGGAGCTTTAGTCTGTAATTCTTATTTAGAATTTTTATTTTAGGTTGAATATAAACAAGCTTAATTAGTTTTTTCTCCAGAATTAAAACACAAGAGTTCTTTGTCAGTCATTACTATGTTAGATCCTCCTCTATGCCCACAAACCTGTTGTTCTTCCTAAATATTGTGTAATACTCTTTCTTTAGAGAAACTCTTTAGTACCTATTCTTTGGTAGCTATAGGAGTCAAGCTATGGTTAATCAAATTTATGCATTTATTGCTTCTTACGGTTCTGAGTTTTTCTGTTGGAAAAAACATAGGCCACCCACTATGACCCATTAGAGTTGGGAAGTCTTCTTTCCTTTATCCTATACTAGTGGTTCCTAGTGAAGAGAAACAAATGGTCTTTTGTAAATTGTTGGTCTTCATTGGCAGGTGAAGGAACATCAGCATGAAGAAATTCAGAATGTCCGAAATCACATTCATTCATGTTTCTCCAATGTCACCTGTTTTCTTCTGCCACATCCAGGACTCCAGGTGGCCACAAGCCCTGAATTTGATGGGAAATTGAAAGGTGTGTTACAAATGATGTTATTTTGAACTTGTGATTTGATCTTTGGAATTAAATAGTGACCAGAAAATGTCAATTAAAAATTTAGTGAATGCTTACGAGAAATAGTGTGTTCCCTTAGAAAGAGTAGTATTTTAGAGTCTGGTTCAGTTTTTGCTCCTGCCTTACTGTGACTATTAGAATTAGAATTAGCTCACCTTAGTTTCTCCATCTGAAATAGTGGTGGCAGTATCCATTAATGATCTTTCTAAGAGATATGCTATGATGATTGGTATATAGAACCAGGTAAAAGTGCTAAGTAAAAAAAGACTAAACATTAGTCAGCTAATGTTTATCAAGTAAACTTCCCAAAGAAAGGTAACATGATGCATGACATGGCTATTGTTTTCATCTTACTTGTGATTATAACAAAACCTGATGCAGAGTCATGTGTTAATATCAGGAAGTGCTGACTAAACGGTAGCTTAGAGAAATCGGAGTTGGGACTCATGGGTTCATTATCTTATTTTTGTTCCTTACTCATTGAGACCTTGAGTCATTTAATGGCTAGCCCTCAGTTTACCCATGTGTTTAAGCGCTTTTGCTTATAAACTTATCTGAGTTTCTCAGGTTCCCAGTAAAGTAGAAATGATACTAGTTGCCATTTTTATTTTTATCCTTTTTAATTTTCACATCTGATTTTTTAAAAATATATTTTTATTGATTTTTTTTTTTTTTTTAGAGAGAAAGGAAGGGAGAGGTAGAAACATTGATTGGCTGCCTCCTGCACGCCCCCTACTGGGGATCGAGCCCTTAGCCCAGGCATGTGCCTTGACTGGTAATCGAACCAGGACTTCTCAGTCCATGAGACGATGCTTAATCCAGGCTAGCTGGCAGTAGTTGCCATTTTTAGATGTCTAGTTGTGTTCCCAACTGTCTTAGTCTGTTTTGGCTGCTACAACAAAATACCATAGACTTGGGTAGCTTATGAACAATAGAAGGCTGGAAGTCCAAGATCAGAGTGCCAGCATGGTAGATGAAGGGTTATCTTCCTGGTCTTAGAGTTCTGGTTGTATCTTCATATTGTGGAAGGGGGTAGGGAGCTCTGTGGGACATCTTTTATAAAGACACCAATCCCGTTCATGAGGGCTCTACCCTCATGATCTAATCACCTCCCAAAGACCCCACCTACTAATGCCATCACCTATAGGGGTTAGGATTTCAACATATGATTTTTGGGGGGTGGGGGAAGACAGAACATTCAGACCATAGCACCAACACTATGATAGTTACTTTCATATTTAGTGCTTCCAGTAATTCCATGAAGCTGATATTATTTCCTTTATTATACAGATGAAGAAACTGGTTTAGGAAAGTTAAGTAACTTGCTCAGAGAACATAGCTAGTAAGTGGTGGGGCAGAGACTCACATCCAGATCCTTCTTGTCCCAAATCTATACTGTGCTAAAATAGAACTTCTGTTATATTGGAGAAGTAATTTAGAGGATATATACTATTTAGTTACCAGGAGAACTTGACTCAGTTAATCCAAGAAAGTTAATGTACTTGATCAGCTTAAGACTTACATTCCAGCTGATTGTAATACTGCAAAAGAAAATGGGTTTAAGAGACTTACCTTTACATTCTTTTTGTCACTTGTATGATGTTTTTATGTGGGGGAAGCTTTCTAGAGCAGACTTCCAGAGACTATTAGATGGCATTTCAAAAGTCCAACTTTGGGGCCTGGCTTTGGAGAGAAATCTGCTTAGGCAACACTGGAGCTAGAACCTTTAACTAAAAAGCAGTTGTGACTGACTTTTCAGAGTTGAGTATGGAAAGAAAGTTGAATGTGTAGGTGATGTGTCTTTTAGGGTTATGAACACCATTGTTAGACATACTTTTACCAAACCTACACTCTGGTTTGTTCCTCACTGGTAGGGAAGTTGTTCAGCTGCCTCCTGCATGCGCGCAACTAGGCACCTGCCCCGACCAGGAATCAAACTGACAACTTTTTGGTACATAGGACAACGCTCAACCAACTGAGCCACATTGGCCAGGGCTCAGTGAAACTCATAAATGAGGATGTTTAGGAGAGGGTGGGTTAGAGTGATTCTGCATGCTTTTCGTCTTGCTTTAGGGTGGTCCCAGATTATCAGGTATCATATACCAAAATTTCTTCATATTTTCAAACATTTTAATATTTCAAAACATTGTGTTTTAAAACTCATTTTTATCATGTTATTCTAGGAAATAGGAGGAGCTTTGTGAAGTCCTATAACCTTGATTTCTGAAATTTTGTATCACTTCTGGGTATGCATATTATATTTATTTCTAAGGACTTCTGTGACAACATACCAAAAACTGGGTGGCTGAAGATAACAGAAATTTATTCCCTAACAGTTCAGGAGACCAGAATTCTGAAATCGAAGTGTCTGCAGGGTTGGTTCCTCCTGTAGGCTCTGAGGGAGACTCTATCCTGTGCTTTTCTCCTAGCTTCTGGTGGTTGCTGGCAATCCTTGGCATTCTTGGATCTGTAGTTGCATCACTCCAGTTTCTCTCTGTGGTTACATGGCCACCTTCTCTGTGTGTTCTCTCTTTTTATAAGAACACTGTTCTTTGGATGTAGTTCCCACCCTAATCCAGTATGATCTCATCTTAACTAATTACATCTATAAAGACTATTTTCAGCCTGGCCAGTGTGGCTCAGTGGTTGAGCATCTACCCATGCACCAAGAGGTCACTGGTTTGATTCTCGGTCAGGGCACATGCCCAGGTTGTGGGCCTGATCCCTGGTGGGGGGCATGCAGGAGGTGGCCAGTCTATGTTCTCTCTCATCAATGTTTCTATCTCTCTCCTCCTCCCTCTGTCTCTAAAATCAATAAAGAAAAAAAAAAAAGACTATTTTTAAATAAGGTCACATCTGAGATTCCAGTTCTATGTGTATTTTAGGGGAGATAGTGTTCAACCCAGTTCACATATGTACAGATTATGAATGGTTTATCACTAAATACTAAGTGTGCTAAGTTTCATATTTATTACATTAATAAAATAGGGAATAGCCTGGCTGGTGTGGCTCAGTGGTTGAGAGTTGACTCATACACCAAGAGGTCGCCAGTCTGATTTCTGGTCAAGGCACATACCCAGGTTGTGGGCTTGATTCCCAGTGGGGGACATGCAGGAGGTGGCCAATTGATGTTTCTATCTCTCCCTCTCTCTTCCTTTCTCTTAAAATCAATCAGTCAAAAAATAAAAAATAAAACAGGAAACAAATTTTGTATAAGCAAGCTTTAGTTTCATTAATTATGTACCATTTGCTTCCTTCATCCATGATTGAACTATAAACACATTTATAGGGTTAAAATCTTCCTTTCTGCCCTGACAGTTTGGCTCAGCAGTTGGAGCATTGGCCCACGGACCAAAGAGTCATGGCTTTGATTCTGGTCAAGGTCATATACCTTGGTTGTGGTTCAATTCCCTGGCCCTGGTCAGGGTCGTGCAAGGGGCAATCGATGTGTCTCTCTCATTGGTGTTTCTCTCTCTTTCTCTCTCCCTCCCACACTACCTGAAAATCAGTGGAAAATATTCTCAGGTGAGGATATAAAAAAAAAATCTTCCTTTCTTACATGAGAAGGCAGGTCCCAAAGGAAGAAATACAAATGATCAGTATCAGTATATATCCGTGAATATATGTGTAGCATCACAATAATCAAGGAAGTGCAAGTGTATTGGTACAAAGTCATACAGTCTTTATCAAGATTGTCTCTATCATGAGACTTGTCTATTCTGAATATAAAACTAATATTTTGGTGCGGCCATCATAGAAACATTAATAGCTGAAGGTCTATAGAACTGGGTATAATAACAGTCTGTGGTGTCCGATCTTGCTGATTTCTTGTATGAAATGTTTTTGAAGCTCTTAATCTTTTAATATGATGAAAATTGAAACCATAAAAACAATTGTTTTTTTTTTAGTATAGGTAATACATTCACATGTTTAAAATTTTAAAAAGGATTCAGAAGTATAAAGTGAGAAGTCTTGCTTCTATTTTTGTGGTTTTCCCAAATTTCTTAAAAAAATTTTTTTTTTTTCTTTATTGATTTTAGAGAGAAGGGAGAGGGAGAGAGAGAAACATTGATGAGAACATCGATTGGCCACCTCTTGCATGCCCCCGTATTGGGGATTGGCCCACAACCTGGGCATGTGCCCTGACTGGGAATGGAACTGGCGACCTCTTGATGCATGGGTTGACGCTCAACCACTGAACCACACCAGCCAGGCCCAAATTTCTTCAGTATATGCAAGAAAATTAGAACATACACAATAGCATATTATGTACACTGTTTTACGTGTTTCACTCTAAGGTTATAAAGAATTTGTCCCACTTTTTTTAAACCTGTAGTTTTATTTTTCACATTATAATTTATGATCCAGTTTAGATCCAACTTATTTTATGAATGGCTACCCATTTGTCCCAAACAGTGTTTATTGAATAGTACAACTTTCCCTCACTGGTTGAAATGTCACCTTTATCATATATTAAGCCATTAATCAATGTGTAATATGGAGTTTAATTCCTTTTTAAAGTTGGAGTAGGCCATTCTTTGGCACCATCCTGAGGAGATTATATAATTAATAGTATTTACATGGAGATTGGTACCTGTTTACTTAGGACAGATAAAAATTTAAAAAAATTTTTATGTCAGGAACTCTTATGAATGACCAGTTATTTAAAATGGGATGGGTCTGGCCAGTGTGGCTCAGTGGTTGAGCATCAACCCATGCACCAAGAGGTCACCAGTTCAATACCCGGTCAGGGCACATGCCCAGGTCGTGAGCCAAATCCCTAGTGGGGAGCATGCAGGAGGCAGCCAATCGATGTTCTCTCTCATTGACGTTTCTATCTCTCTCCCTCTCCCTTTCTATCTCTCTAAAATAAGTAAAAAAAAAAAAAAAAAAAAATGGGATGGGAATCAGTGGCAATGAGAAGTATGTATTACTATTTAGAGAAAAATCTCATGTAGATTTCAACTTATGAGCCATAAATAAATTCTAGATAGATGAAAAAGTTAAATTATAAAAATTAAAACATGGGAAAAAGTATCTCTTATAAACAGCATATATGTGAATTGTAAAAAGTACGTTTGACAATCCTGGTTTTTTAAATTAATAGTTTAGTTTATTTTCTGATTCTTGATATGTTTGGTTTTAGAGCTGTCATCTTGCTTTTTACTTCCTGTTTTACTCTTTGTATACTTTCTCCCCCTCCTGTTTATTATTTGTTTAATTTGTTTTCTTATTTTAATCCCCACCCCCCCCACTAGTATAGAAGTTATACACTCTATTTTTTTTCTTTATTGATTTTAGAGAGAGAGGAAGGTAGAGGGAGAGAGAGATAGAAACATAAATAACAGAGAACATCTATTAGCTGCCTCCTGCATGCCCCCCACTGGGGGTCAGGCCCACAACCTGGGCATGTGCCCTGGCTGGGAATCAAACTGGCGACCTCTTGGTGCATGGGTTGACAGTCAACCAGTGAGCCACACCGGCTGGGCTATCACCCACTCTTAATAACGATGCCTGCCACAAAAAGGTGCTCAAAAACTGTTGAGTCAATAAATGAAATAAGAACGTCTCAATTTTATAAATTAGGGTTATGGAATATTGAAGAGTTCCTACCTTGATGTGAGTTTCTACCTACTTTCTTTTCAATTGATAGTTTTGAGTTAGCTGGAGATTTAGGAAGATGGTAGGTTATGTAAATCAGATTCCTTGTGTCTTAGTTCTCATCTTGAGGAAAGAGTTATATTTAATGGCTCTGCTGAGTCCTCTGTGGAACTTTGTAGAAGTTGCAAAGAAACTGTCACCTTTCTGAGACTGGAGTGTTTTCCTTATGGGGTGGCCCAGAAGGCCTTTCTGAGGAGATGCTAGAAAATAAATATCATGAAGTAAAGGTGCTTCTACTTATTTTAGTATTAAAAAACGAACAAAAAGAAATAAATGGGTGAATTGTGATTTCTAATGGATTAAAGGGAGCATGAGAGTACGGCAAGGGCCTGGTCTGAGAACTTGAGGGGTTGATAATTGATTTTTGAAGACCTAGTTAATGAAACTCTTTAAAAAGTAAAATTTCTTTAAAAGCTAGGGAGTAGACCTGAACCTCCCAGAATGAAATCCAGGTTAAGGATATTCTGCTTATTCTCTTCTGGACTAGGGAGGACTTACTACTGCAGAAGGGAAGGAGACAATCAAGGTACATAAGAACAGCTATCTATCTGTTCTGGTCATAGCCAGAAGTGTCAGACATGTAGTCCAGGACAACTGCCCTCCACTTTGAACTAGCATATGTTAAAACAATTAGATATACAGATTGTGTATTGTGCTTACCTTTGTTGAATAGTCTGTTTGGCTTATTGTTTCCTTTTTCATGGTCCTGTGAACAGATATTGCCAGTGAATTCAAAGAACAGTTACAGATACTGATACCATATGTATTAAACCCAGCAAACTTAATGGAAAAGGAGATCAATGGCTCAAAAGTCACCTGTCGGGGGCTGTTGGAGTATTTTAAGGTAATTACAGGTTTTAACTACTAAAATGTTCGACTTCTGGTAAAACTGGTCTAGATTTAAACGTTTATAACTTGAATTTCAGTATCTTAAAGCTTAGAAAAAACTTTCTTAGAAATGGTGAGAGGCCTTTTCAGACTTTAGTGTCCTTCCAGGAATGGGCCACTGGGTGGCAGTATCGGTCTAAGAACCAAATGGATGTTCTTTGCACTCTCTTAGAGGAGTGATTACTGTGGCTAAAGGAAGATTGTTCTTCAAGGAAGATGGTGTGGAGAGGAGGTGGTTAGGAAGTTGCTGTGAGTAGGAGGAGACGGCACCTAGATGTGACATGACTACCTCAAGGCGGATGGTCATACTGCCCACAGGTAGTGGTGAGGCCAGTGTGCATGGGGAGTCTGGCGGGAATCTTAGCCTTGGTAGTCTCGTCGTGCTGCTTGAGAACATTTTTAGCTAACTAAAAATGCTAACATGCACTCAAGGTGTGTTGTGTTTTTGCTAATTCCTGGATGTTGATCTAGGTCTTCAGGAAAATTCAGTTTGGTTACTGTTTCTACAATTAAAAGTATGATTATGACAGAATAACATTTTTGGTAATTGTTTTTATGTTTATATTTTAAGGCATACATTAAAATTTACCAAGGAGAAGATCTGCCTCACCCCAAATCCATGCTTCAGGTACGCAGTTCTTGCACAGCCTAAGTGATAGCCTTCGATTATGTGAGTTGATCCGGATCCAATGAGTCCTTAGGAAGACAGTGCTGTTGCTCTTCTTTCCCATTATGCTGAGCTCTGTTAAGTTCCAGCATGTTTTCCAGCAGTGTGGCTGCCTTCTGGTTTTTGTCTGTATTCTTGGTGGTTCAGCTTAAACAAAATGGCCTCTCACTGGGCCTGGTCTTCTCACCAAATACACTGTGAAAGTGCTGTTTGATTATTCTCAGATAACACATCCCCAGTTATGTGAGACAGATCATTTTTCTGTTATCTGTTGTATGCTTAACTAGAACGTGTCCTGATGTGTCTTTTTACTATTGACTCATCAGGTTTTATATTTTTAATTAAATTTATTTTCAACATTTTGGTATTTTCAAAGTGTTGTTTTATTAAAACATGATTCTGATTTCCATGTACTGAACATAAGGCCATTTATTGCCAAATGTTTATTCCTTTAGTAGAAAAAACATTTTCACTCAGGAAGCTAGAGTTTGGAATTATTGATGTACAGATAATTTGTTTTCCTTCTTTTTTGACTTACATCTATTTTTTTAACATTTGAAATTGAAGCAAAGGGCCCTGGCCTGGTAGCTCAGTTGGTTAGAGTATGGTCCCATTACACCAAGGTTGTGGGTTTGATCCCAGGTCAGGGTACATACAAGAATCAACCAATGATTGGAAAAACAAAGTGGACAACAAATCCATATTTCTCTTCTCTCTCTCCTCCCTTTCTCTAAAATCAATCAATAAATAAAAATTGAAGTAAAGGAAATTATTTTTGAGAGGTCTAATTTATGATAAAGATTCTTATGTATGAGAATATTTTTGTCAGAAAAGATGTATTTTATTTAATAAATTGGGCTATATGGAAACCTAAAAAATAGCAGAAGGATAATAAAAAAGAAAGAATGGTGAATAAGGTGAGATAAAAATTTTATATGTAGAAGAATGTTAAAAGGGGAAGGATTTATAACTTATGCTTTTCTTTCTTCAAAGGCCACTGCTGAGGCCAATAATTTAGCAGCTGCAGCCTCTGCCAAGGACATTTATTACAACAACATGGAAGAGGTATGTTGGGTATATGTCTTATGAAATATCTATAACCTGGACATTGTTGCTGATTTTAAAAGCCCAAACTTGATTCTTAATTAGGACCTTCTCACTGTTAGGTTTCTAACCAAGGCTCTCTTTTGCAGCGTTACTGCTCTCAGTGAGCAACATGACCCTGGAATTTAAGTGCTCTTTCAGAGGTAGTGAACCCAGACTATTGGTCTTGGTCATCATTTTAAAGCTAATTTCTAATGTCTTAAAATATTCTAAGCTTTTCAGTGTTTTCATTTTTAAAATTTTATTTGGCACTTGTTTTTGAAGGGAACATCAACACATTGCTTCTTTATTCTTTTAGGTGTGTGGGGGAGAGAAACCTTACTTGTCTCCAGACATTCTAGAGGAGAAGCACTGTGAATTCAGACAATGTGCTCTGGACCATTTTAAGAAGACCAAGAAGATGGGTGGGAAGGATTTTAGCCTTCGTTACCAGCAGGAGCTGGAGGAGGAAATCAAGGAACTCTATGAGAACTTCTGCAAGCACAACGGTAGCAAGAACATCTTTAGCACCTTCCGAACCCCTGCAGTGCTCTTCACAGGCATCGTGGCCTTGTACATAGCTTCGGGCCTCACTGGCTTCATTGGGCTGGAGGTTGTGGCCCAGCTGTTCAACTGTATTGTTGGACTGCTTCTAATAGCACTTCTCACCTGGGGGTACATCAGGTATTCTGGTCAGTATCGTGAGCTGGGTGGAGCTATCGATTCTGGAGCAGCTTATGTACTGGAGCAGGTAAGTGGTACCAGCTGTGGAGCCTGATGGTTGACAGTGACAGATATTTGTGTTTCTATTATAAAATATCTCCATTTGGAAGAGCTTCCTAGTAAAAGGCATGAGAAACTTTCCCTTTTCTTTTTATTCTGATAACTATTACGTTTTATTATCCTTTTTAAAAGGATATTAATATTTAATTTTGATATTTTGTTTTCATGTCTGATCACCCTTCAATGCAAAAAATGTTCCAACTTAGACATACTGTGTTCCTCATGAGAAACTTCTAACTATATGTTTTTTCAGACACAATTCCTGTGTGATTCCCTCATCCAAGATTAGTTTGCTTTAGTAAAAATCAAGAGCTTTGAAAAATATGAACTTAACAAAATTTTTTTCCCTCATATTTAAAAAAATCCTCACTCGAGAATATTTTTCCATTTATTTTCAGACAGAGTGGGAGGGAGGGAGGGAGGGAGGGAGGGAGAGAGAGAGAAACATCCATGTGAGAAAGACACATTTACTGGTTGCCTCCTGCACAACCTTGACCAGGGCGGGGGAATTAAACTGCAACCAAGGTACGTGCTCTTTACTGGAATTGAACCCGTGACTCTTTGGTCTGCAGGCCAATGCTCTAACCGCTGAATCAAACCAGCCAGGGCAACAAAATTTTTTGTTTTGAATCCTATTAATGCATGGCATTTCTTTCACTTAAAATCTTCCACAAGCCAGTGACTTTTGACATTGGCATAATCTCTAGGTTTATAGATCCTGAGACCCTGACTGGTTTCTTTTTCTGAGTAGCATGAACAGATCAGTTAAGTTAGAAGCCTGTAGTAAAGCCAAGAGAGCTGCCTACTGCACCCCAATAACAGAGCAAAGGGTCAGTGAACTCTCTTGGGATGTAGCTCCTGCCACAGGCTCCCCTCCCAACATTTTCATTCCCCTATTTTTTTTTTCCCTCACCCGAGGACATTTTTTTATTTTGTTCAGATAGAGTGGGAGGGAGAGAGAAGGAGAGAGAGAGAGAGAGAGAGAGAAACATTGATGTGAAAGGGACCCATCAAATGGCTGCTTCCCGCATGACCCCAGCCAGGGCTGGGGACAAACTGCTGCTGAGGTACGTGCCCTTAGCGGGAACCGAACCTGGGTCTCTCTGGACCGCAGGCCGACGCTCTAACTGCTGAGCCAAACCGGCCAGGGCTCATTTCCCTATTTTTGTAACATACTGATGATGTAGACAGAAATTTTTGAAAGTTTATCTCTAAAGACTTACTCTCTTGATGCTACACTGTATTTTCTTAATTTACGTGTTGACTTGTGGACTTTTTTTGCAGGCTACTTCTCATATTAGTAATTCCACTCAGGCTGCTGTGAGGGATGCAGTTGTTGGGAGACCTGCCATGGATAAAAAAGCTCAATAACATCTTAACAAGAGGATCCAACAGGAACCCAACCAGTCCCTACTGATTTCTGCGTTTCTGCTGCAGCCACAGGATCAGGTCCAGAGGAATGTAGATCTGGGACCATCCATGAGGAGCTGAACATGGCACCAATAAATGAGCAGACCTTTCCTGTGGTTTCAAACTCTTAGACATACTTCCATTTCTGTTGGAAGCATTTCTTTTTCTTTGCTGATGATATAGATCCAAGCCTGTGTCTGTTTTCTTATTACTCTCTGCTTTGTGCACTTTATGGGGGAAAAGCTAAAGGAAAAAATGGACATGCAGTTTTAAGTCCTTTATGTGCCACTTAGTGCCTTTTAAAATTGAATCCGTGCTTTTGCGGGCATGATAGGGAAGGATTGAGGATAGCCTCGTGAAAGACGTTGTTGGGGGTGAAACTCGTCAGTTCTTTTGTACCTTACTCTATTAAGAAGGATTCCTTTTTAAAAGTTTACAAAACTTGCAAAAGCTTCAGAACTAAGGACTGAAAATGAATCCATTACACTTTAAAAATCTTACAATATTAGGGAATCTTGCCTGCCACATAGTGTGGAAAAATCATATCATGTTTAAATCTACCATTCACTGAAATTTCAGGTCTTTTACCTGACAGACTGTCAGTTTTGTTGGAACACATTCTTTGCTTTATTGCTTTTATTCCTATACCTTCTTTTTAGAAAAGAGCAAACAATGCCTTGAAAAGTCAGAGAGGCTCATAATAAAAGGAATGAACTTGATAATTTAAGAAGAAAGCTAGAGTTTAAATGAACCATGTGACCTCTGAGAAGTCACTTGAACCTGTGCCTTGGTCAGTTTCACTGTTCGTGGGTTTATATTCGTATATGTATTATACACTACTCTCACACAATTGTCATTTGAGAGGTTTTGTTTTTGAGAGTTCTACATAAGAGCAAAACGATTATGAATTAGAGGAAAGACATTACCGAACATCACTGCCTTTAAGTGATGTCCTATTGCGCGTGACTTAGCAGTAAATCAGGTCTTTATCCAAAACGTTTATTTGCATTCTGCTATGCACTAATATTTTTAATAATAGAGCTAAAACTGTCCGTTTTATTTAGTGAGTCTTTATTTAACTGTACTTGACCTATCGGGTAGCTTTAAAATAGCTTTGGCTTAGTAAGAACCAAAGTCCCACCCAAATATGGACAATGCCTAGAAGTAGCTAAGAATTTTTTTTTAATTACCTTGATTATGTGATAAAAACTTTTTTTTTTAATCTGTAGTTGCCTTTTTCTTTGTTTTATAATGGTGAATTATTGTGGATTTAAAAACTCCTAAAATTTGCCTGCAAATATTTGTATAAACTTTCAGGTATGTGAGCCTTAATTTTAAAGATAATTTAATTTTTGTGGGAGGGATGTAGGAAGGCCTAGGCAAAATCTGAGTAAATTCTCTATATATAAAGTATGAATGGAAGGTGGGAAAAAGAAAGTTTCTTCTAGCATATAATCTATTAAAGAATTTTTTGACTACTTTAACTCTTAACCATTTAAGTATTTTTGTAAGTCCTGAGTTAATTCCAAGCATTTTATATTTTTCTCATATTTACATATCATCTTGCCCCAAAATTTTTACTATTTTATTCATTTCCAGAATTTTAGAAAAATTCCAGTTTGTTCTAAAAACTGTTTACTTGCATATCAGTGATGCTTAGCTTTGGCTGTTAAATTGAAAGCTTAGTTTTGAAAATATAGTGCATTTTCAGTGGCCTTTCATTTTCCTGAAGATTCATACTTATTAGCTAAATGCCTTACAGATATTAATTAAAAACAAACCTACAAAATCACTAGAGTTCAAATTGAAAGCATCAATATGATGGATGATATTTCACTAGAACTAAATTGCTGATACTGGGTTTAATAAACCTACTATTTGCATGTTTTACTTTTTGCTAAAAAGCCTTACTGATGCATTTTATAAGCATATAAATATAGATTTCAGAATAATTGTCTAGATTGATCCTACTTTTAATGGTAAGAAAAGGATGATGTGTCTAAAACTTATTTTAATACTGAGTATTAGAATTTTAAAAATAAACTCCACGATAATGTATGATTTAATGAAATTTTAGGATTGATTTACTGTTTAAATCCACCATTTCTGTTTTGATCTTAAAGTAATAATTTGGTTTAATTACCCCGGGGCAGCCTTCTTTTTTTTCAGTCTTTATTAGTTAACATATTCTGCCTTTGAAAAGTGTTTATCAAGTTTTCTCAGAGGATTCTTATGAGTTTTCTTTTGCCTCTTTTCTCTCTCAACAGTGAATTGATGATTTTATATTGGCTTTTTCAATAAAAGATGCATTCTCATTACTGGCCTAAATAGTCCTGGGGAGACTTATAACCAGGTTGAAAAGAATGTTTTTTACCTCTTAACTTCTCTCAGCCTTTAATTTGTGGGTCAGGGACATTACTTAGGAGCTCAGACTCTGTTTGCTTAGTGTTTGTTACTCTGATACTCCTGGCTAGCCTTTCCACACAGCATTAAAAAAAAAAAAAATGTTTTATATTGATTTTTTTCTAGACAGAGAGAGGAAGGAAGAGAGAGATAGAAACACTGATGTGAGAATCATTGCTTGGCTGCCTCCTGTACACCCCCGACTGGGGATCGACCCCTGCAACCCAGCCATGTGCCTTGACCAGAAATTGAACTAGGACCTCTCAGTCCATGGGATGACGCTTAATCCACTGAGCCACACCAGCTGGGCTCCACACAGCAGTTTTGTTTTTTTTTATCCTCACCCGAGGACATTTTTTTTTTCCATTTTTTGTTCAGGTAGAGTGGGAGGGAGAGAGAGGAACAGAGAGAGAGAGAAACATCGATGTGAAAGGAACACACCGAGTGGCTGCCACCCGCACGACCAACCAGGGCCGGGGACAAACTGCAACTGAGGTACGTGCCCTTAGCGGGAACCGAACCCGGGTCTCTCCAGACCGCAGGCCGACGCTCTAACCGCTGAGCCAAACGGGCCAGGGCCACACAGCAGTTTTTATTTGCACATTCCTAACAGTATATAGACACAAACTTATTAATAAATAAAAGGAGGTTTTCAAAATTTCTATTAAAATAACTCATTTCAGAAGAGGTTAAATGGCAACTTTAAAAAATTTTTAAAAATACTTCCAATTAGCTTAGAGTAAAAATAACTGAATAATTTTTTTTTTTATTCTTTCACTGAGAAATCTTTCTAGATTAGTTTGTAGACAAAATGAGGGCAAATTAGCATGTTATCATGTATGATGATAAAACATTTTCAGACTCATTTTTTATTAGCAGTATGCTGAGATATCTTCCATGGAGGGTTACGCATTAACACTTCATAAAATTGCCTGTAAATATTGTATTGCTTTACCTGTTATTTACATGAAGTAAAATGCTTTAGGCAAAAAAGAAAATAAGCTGCCTTGTACTGGCAGCATGTTTCTGTAGCAGCCATACCCAGTGTTCTCGTGGCTTATAAAACGGTGTCTCGGTTAGGGTTAAGTTTGGTTGAGTAGATATGTATGTATGAATTATAGAGAAATTGAGTAAACTGATTTAAGTTCAGGCAAAAGCAATAAAAAATTTTATATTTTTCCTAGAGCTTTTTTTTTTTTTTTTTTTTTTTAAAGTAACTTACGTGGAAGTCTCCATGGAACTTTTAAAAAAAAATCCTCACTCAAAGATAAGTTTTGATTTTTTTTTTTTTAAGAGAGAGGGAGGGGGCTAGGGGGAGAAGCATCAATTGGTTATCTCCGGTACCCACCCTGCTGGGATGGAATCTTTAACCTGGGTATGTGCCCTGACTTGGAATTGAACCCACAACCTTATTTGTGTGCAGGAAGATGCTCCCACCAACTGCGCCACCCTGCCTGGGTTTTACATAACTTTTTTTTTTTAACCCTGTAGAACTATTGAAATTTAATTTAGGATGATTTAGGATAGCTGCCACTAAAGTAACCAACATGGGCTACGTCATTCTGGCTTACATTTAGATCCATCAAGATTTTAGTCAAGGGATAAGGGCATAATGAAGACAATCCTCAGTTATGAAAGTACAAACTATTTGTGTAATTTGGTTTTCAGTGACATTAAGGTCCCACTGTAAAAGACCATTTGTAATTGGATAGTTTCTCGTGTTAAATCTTACTATAGCTATGTGTTGGGTAGTGGTTTTTTTTTTTTTAATCCTCACCCGAGGACATTTTTTGATATTTTGTTCAGATAGAGTGGGAGGGAGAGAGAGAGAGAGAAACATTGACGTGAAAGGGACACATCGAGTGGCTGCCACCCACACGACCCAACCAGGGCCAGGGACAGACTGCAACCGAGGTACGTGCCCTTAGCGGGAACCGAACCCGGGTCTCTCTGGACCGCAGGCCGACACTCTAACTGCTGAGCCAAACCGGCCAGGGCTGGGTAGTGGTTCTTATCTACCTTGGAGTACATAAGACTTACCTAGGATTCTTGTTTAAAAAGCTCAAATTACCAGGTTTACTAAAACCCAGGGGTTGCCTCAGTTGGTCTAGGCTCTGGCCCTGGAATCACCACTTTCATAAACAGTTTGCAGGTAATTCAGAGACAGCAGACAGAGGCTGTGCTGTGGTGGGACAGTGCCATTCAGGATGGTCTGGAGGCAAGTGGGCAGCTTTTATTTGAGGTCCAGTTGAGGTGGTCTGCCAGGTACAATCACTGAGAGTAAGTGTTCAGAGTAGTAAGGATGCCTGTATCAGGAGGATTTTCTAAGCTCTTGAAAGCTGTTTTTCAAAATTAGGATGTCATAGTGCCTTCTCTGAAAAATGAATGTACAAGTACCCTTTTTAGTAGCAGGTGTAATTGGGATTTAAAAAAATTTTTTTTAAGTTGTGTTTCTTTTTTTTAATCCTCACCCAAGGACATGTTTTCATTGCTTTTTAGAGAGAGGAAGGGAGAGAGAGAAACATCGATTGGTTGCCTCCTGTACATGCCCCGACCTGGGATTGAACCCAAAACATTTTGGTGTATGGGATGATGCTCCACCTAAGTGAGCCACCCAGTCAGAGTAAAAGTGTTTTTTGTTTTTTTTGGGGGTACGTGCCCCTAGTGGGAACCGAACCTGGGACTCTGGTCCACAGGCCGTCTCTCCAACCGCTGAGCCAAACTGGCCAAGGCTGTGTTTCTTTTAAAAAGCAAATTTCAGCACTGTGACCCAAACTTCTATAAGTGACACACGGAAAACCTTAAGCCATAAATAAAAATAATGAAGAAAAAGGAAGGAGAGGACCATAACTTTGAAAATTAGCAACAAAGTAACTCATATCAGGAACTTTTCAAAATCTAGGAGCAGAAAGATTTGAAACTTTTTTTTTCTTGGGAAGGAATTTCATGTCCCAGAATTAAAATTTAAATGTAGTGTTCTTATAACCGAGGGAAGGTTGACTTTGATTCCCAAAGCTTTCCAACTTAGATGAATAAATGCTGTCATGGACTAAAGCCTTAAAGCAGTTAATCTTAATCTTGAACATTCACAATTTTTCTTCTCAGATTTCTTTAAAAATGATTTGTTAAAAGTACTTTCTCCTATACCCTTTAAAAGTGGCTTTAAAATTTAATATACTTTTTAAAAAGTGCAATAGGATGAGATTATGCTGTTAGTATATTAAAAGCATGTTTTTGTTTCTTAGTTGTAAGGTCATTTAATGGAATAAAGATCACAGCATCATGTTGTCTTTTTTTTTCCTTTTCTCTTTAATGTGGAAGTAGCTTTGGGCTTGGCAAAGCAAATAGGATATCTAAGAGGATGGATAACTTGGTGTCAAATTGTAGTGGTAATGTGGTTTGAGTGAGTCAGCTTTCTCTGTCCTAGAAACTACTGAACGAGTATCTTACTAGCATAGTGCTGGAGAAGGTTATTCTGTTGGTGGTGCTGTTTATAATCAAATACAAATTTTATGTATAGTAACATGGACTTCTGAGGACCCTTGAATTTGTGACACTCATTTGGTTGTCCCATCTGGATCCAACTGGTTAAATGGTTCCTGTTTGGGGTGGGGTGAGGTAAAATCCTACTGAAAGCTTTCCCTTTCATTGGCCACCTTGGAGTCAGTGGGGAGGTGGCATTGAACATCTCATGTATTCACTGATCACTAGATATGCCAACTTAACCCTACAGTAAAAAATGTTTCCCTAGTTTGAAACCCTGGGAAGAGTCAGTAGCCTCCATCCATCCATCAGTCCCTGGTGGTGGCTGTATGTCAGGTGCCATGCTAGATGTTACACTGGGGTCCTCACAGTTCAGTAGGGAAGGGGCAAACCCACACGGTTATGATTGGAAGAGTATGGTGAAAACTCGGGTGCTATCTTCAGAGTGCTGATGCATCACTATAAGCTGGAAGGAAAGACCAAGGTGGGGAAACTGGCCATGTGTGGATGGGGAGAAGTCAAGCAAACTGGCATGTTTTTGGCACTTCGACATTCTTGCCTTTGATTAGCATATATCAGTTTTCCAAAGATAAATCCAACTCTAGATTTTTAGAAAAGGGATGGTAACAGAAAAACTGGATGTCTAAGGAGTAAAACTGACATTAGGCACTGGAAGAAATAAAATGCCAACAGGCTATTTTCTCGTCTGCGGTGGCCAAATTATCGGCTCTTGCAGAAGGAGTTCCTTTGTGCT
This sequence comes from Molossus molossus, assembly GCF_014108415.1. NCBI lineage: Eukaryota > Metazoa > Chordata > Mammalia > Chiroptera > Molossidae > Molossus > Molossus molossus. Next base: position 89,779,373 of record NW_023425348.1, on the reverse strand, counting down.
GTAGGGGAGGGCAGGCACAAATGGTTCCCGGCTTGCATCATCCCATTTTTATATCCCCAGAGGAAAGAGACTTTTTTTTTTTTTACCCACTGCCTGTTTAAAAATAGGTGTGTATATATAGCTCCATCCTAGAGAAAGCTCCTGATTGGTCTGGCTTGGGGCATATGTTCCTTCCAGGGCCAATCACTTGTTGGGGGGCTGGGGCACAATAGCCAGCCAGACCTAGGTTTCATGTCTCTAGTCAGGGTGATAGGGTACTGTGATTGGCAGCCTCACCAGAACCCCACAATCGCCAAATGAAAGACTGCTGGACAGAAAAACGAGGGTCCACAACAGTTCCCAGTTCCCCGGACTGGCCATTTAACACTGAATGAGAGCCTGGAACATCCGGAGTGTCCCTTTAATGGGAAGTAGAGGTGGTTATGCTGCACACAATGCAGTGGGGGTGTCAGGGACCGTTTCTCTCAGTAGGACTTGAGGTGTTTTAGAGATGGGGCAGGGTTCAGGTGGAAGTTACACTTCGTCTTCAGAAAAGCCTGATTTTTCTGTTCAGAGCAAACTGTCCAAGTTGGTGTATTCACAAAGCCTTACCAGAGTAGCCTGGGTGTGTGTAAAGAGCCGGTACAGATGGCTGCGGGAGCACCTTTCTCCAAGGAGCTCCCATTTTGAGAGTTGCTGCTAAGCAACAGAACCCCTCATATTACCACAAAATGCTCCCCTCGTTCTGCTCCTTGTGTGTAAAGAAGCATCGCAAACAGTCTCCCATAAATGCTGCCCCTACTCCCCCACCTCTCCTTTCCTCTGCCCTGGCCTTGCTTCCACCCCTACCCACCTGCTCAGAATCCCCACACGGGGCATCTCGACCACCGACATGCCATCCAGACTGAGGAAGACCGAGAAACTTCGGGGCCACGTGAGCCACAGCCATGGCCACATCAACAAGCACAGGAAGCACCTGAGAGGCCCAGGTAATGCTGGTGGCTGGCATCGTCACAGGATCAACTTCGACAGGTATCACTCAGGTACCTCTGGGAAAGCTGGTATGAGGCATTACAACCTGAAGACCCAGAGCTGCTGCCCACCTGTCAACCTGGATAAACTGGACCTCGGCCAGTGAGCAGACACGGGCAAATGCTGCTGCTATGACTGATGTGGTGTGATCGGCTACTGCAAAGTTCTGGGGAAGGGAAGGCTCCCAAGCAGCCTGTCACCATGAAGGCCAAGTTCTTCACCAGAAGAGCTGAGGAGATGAAGGGTGTTGTTGGGGTCTGTGTCATAGTAGCCTGAAGCCACATAGAGGAAAGTTGATTAAGTGCTCACAAGTGCAAAAAAAAAAAAGAACCCCACATGGCATTCAGCCTTCTGCCATTGTCTCCCACTTTCTCAGCTACTCCTTCATAGAAGACTCAGCAAAACAATGGACTCTCCTGGGGGAGCCTTCCTCCTCGGCAGAGAGACTGCAAGTAATTAGATGAACACATTCCTCTGTCAGGGGTCCATAGCTATGGTTACAGAAAAGACTGGAGGCTTTGGAGGCATGTGACAGTTTGATCCTGTATGGTGGTGACCATGCGGAATGGGGTTGAGGACAATCCTGCTGACAGTGCTGCCATTGTGTGTGGTACTTCCCAGGGCTGGGTCCTTCCTTACAGAGCTCCTCATTTGAGAGCTACTTGAAAGGTAACCATATAGAACCTGACATCTCTGCCCCTCCCGACGCCTTTTGTTTTTTTGTTTGTTTTTTATTTTTGTTTTTGGCACAGCAATAGGACGGGGGATGGGGGGAAAGCAAGGACTTTGACTTTTGAACAATTCTGGAAGCAGAGGATGAGGAGAGGCAGAAAGCAGTCTGATTTCCTCAAAACTGCACCTCTCCATCCTGGGTTTGGACTGCCTCACAGCTGGTCTCTTGCTCAACGTGCACAACACCTTGTTGGGTGAGTGGTAATGCACAGAAAGCCCTGGTATTTACTTATGTTGCCTCCTTGTCAGGAAGCTGGTGAAGACGTGTGAAATTGATGAGCATATGCCTTGCCTCATGTTAATAACATGATTTGCCACATGCCTGACATGAGGCTCAGCACTTTATTTTTTTATTAAAAAAAATATTTTTTTTAATCCTCACCCGAAGACATTTTTTTTGCATTTCTTTTTAGGTAGAGTGGGAAGGGGGGGTGGGGAGAGAAACACGGATGTGAGAGAGACACATTGACTGGTTGCCACCCACACGACCCCAACTGGGGCAGGAGACAAATTGCAACAAAGGTATGTATCCCTACCGGGAACTGAACCCAGGACTCTCTGGTCCACGGGCTGCCGCTCCAACTGCTGAGCCAAACCAGCCAGGGCAAGGCTCAGCACTTTACAGCATCATCCCATTTGTTGCTCTCCCTTTGGGGAATGTAGTTTTATATATTATCTTACATGTTGTACAGTATCATCATCACTCTATTTTACAGATGAACAAAGTGAGGCTTAGAGAGGGAAGGGTGCCTGGATCCTATAAGTAGCAATGGACTGGGCCAGCATTTGGCCCAAGTGTCCTGATTCCAAGGCTCAGCACTATCTGGGAGAGGGGGAAACATGGAGATGGACAGGAACTGATTCTTCTCTAGTAGAGTCACAGCCCAGTGCTGGGACTGGCCTGTGTTTGGATATTCAATTCATTCATTCGTTCGTTCGTTCATTTGTTCATTCATCCATGGGATGCTTATTGTGGATCAGGTTTGGGGGAATATCTAATGACTTAAGACCCAATAGTCAAAAGTATTTTCTGTCTGCTAGACCCTTGTCTTCCAGTGCCTTAACATTTCATATAGTTGTGTTTTTTTTAATCCTCACTGAGGATATTTTTCTATTTATCTTCAGATAGAGTGGGAAGGGGAGAGAGAGAGAGAAACATCCATGTGAGAGGGACACATCGATTGGTTGCCTCCCGCAAGACCCTGACTATGGCTGGGAATGAACTGCAGCGGAGGTACTGGTTGCCTCTGGAACGACCCGACCAGGGCAGGGAGTGAACCGCCACCGAGGTACGTGCCCTTTACCAGAATCAAACTAGCGACGCATTGGTCTGCGGGCCGGCGCTCTATATGAGCCAAACTAGCCAGGGCTCATGTAGTTCTTTTTTTTTTTAATCAAATATATTTTTATTGATTTTATAGAGAGAAAGGAAGGGAGAGAGAGAGAGGAACATCCATGGGCTGCCTCCTGCAGTCCCCTACTGAAGATGGAGCCCCCAACCTGGGCATGTGCCCTACCTGGAATCGAATGGGATCTCAGTCCATAGGGCAACACTCAATCCACTGAGCCACACCGGCGGGGCTACATTCCACACAGTTAAATACAAGCCCGCTCTAGTGCAGGAGACAAGCTGCACTCCAGTGTGATGTGCACACGGGGACCTAGTATAAAACAACACCGTTCCTGAACCTTAGACGCCCTGCAGAGCGTGTGTGGACGGGGGAGGAGGCAGTGGCCCGGAAAAGGTTCCGCGGGTGGGTGCCGCCCCTCGGAGGAGCGCGGGGAGGGGCGACCCGATGAGTAGGAGGTGTCTGTCTCGGAGGCTGGAGCAGGGTTCCCGGTGGCCGGGCAGGAAGCTCTGCGAGGCTCTCAGTTACACTGGGAGGGGCCGGCTGACCTCACTCTGGTCGGACCGGCGGCCTTTAAACCCGGTGCCTTTGCCGCTGCGGCCGTGCTGCCCCCCGAGTCTGCGAGGTGGGTGAGGATCTGGGGGTGCCCGAGGGCTATGTGGGAGACGGAGAGGTGGGGTGAAGCAGGGGCAACTTCGGCCTCGGAGCCCCGCGGGCCGGTGGCGCAGCTGCGCCCCATCTAGTCCGTCCTCTCAGCCTAGTGCGGGCAGGGAGGGGGCAGGCGAGCGGCTCCAAGGGAGGGAGCCTTTGTTCCGAAGGATCTGAGACCGACTGCCTGGTCTCCCTGCAGAAGCCACCGTCCCCTGGGATCTTGGGGACGCTGCTACCTGTTAATGACATAATGAACCCTGCTCCCCCTGCCTCAGGCGCTTACGCAGCTGATAAAGCAAACTCCAGCCTGAAATTGAGGGTCCACAGCAGGAAAGAAGATGCGGGCGCCCATTGTAAGTGTGGGGCGGGCGTGGGCTGGGGGTGGGGGCCGTGTTTCAGCGTTGACTCTCCAGGAGCCAGAGTTATCACTTCAGAGAGAGGATCCTCGCGGAGGTGAGCCACACCTCTCTGTGCCCTGGGCAGCGGGCGTCAGAGGTGGGACAGCAGGCAGCGGCTCGAGTTGTCTCCGTTCTTGAACTTGCGTGGGCAGCCCCGGGAAGGCAGGGCCTGCAGAAAGAGGGAGGCAGCAGGGCGCCTTGCGCTGCACAGGTCGTGTGCTGCCTTCCGGAGTCAGACCACATCCCTTGGGCTGGCCCCTGGGGCTGAGTGTCGAGGGCTGGACCTGGCGCCGCCTGGGTCTGATCACAGGCCTTTTCTGGCCTTAGCGGATGCATCTCATGACCAGCCCTGTCAGCAATTACCCAGCTTTTGCTTTTCCTTTTTCTAGCCTACGACATGATTCAGAAATCATAAAGGGGCTCAGCGAACACTTCCTTGCAACTTCGCATTTCTGGCTGCAGAGAGGGTTAGAGTGCAGCTTTGGAGGTAGACCCACCTGGGACCTGTAACCCCCAGCACCTAGCGGTGGAACTTAGATCAAGTTTCAAATCCATTCTGTTTCCTCCAGTGAAGATTTTGTAACTAGGAAGTGCTCAGAACAGTGCTTTGCAAACATATGAAATGCTCAGCCACAATTCACTATTATTATTATTAATTTTAATTTCAAAAGCTTCTCTCATACAAAACAACAGATACACAAATAGGAAAAGCCTTCAGCATTAGGATAAGTTTGTCAGAGATTCATGAAAAACCCCATTTCATAATACTTTCCAGAAAGTGCAATACTGCCTTTTTAAAAATCAATTCTGGTGGCTTTCAACTATCCCCACATTTGAAACATTTTTACTAAAACATCTTCACCAGAAAAGTCACCGTAAGTTTTTATCTTATTTGGCAAAGTTCTCCCACATTTTTCTTCTGCAAAAATCAGAGAAAATAGCTGAATGATGGAGACACATGTTTAATCCATTACTTTCGAAGAGTCTAGTTGTTGGTGAAAATGACTCAGGCTTTCAAACACTTCTCTTTTGTTTTTTTCTGCCACTGGGAGAATAGACTCTTGTCTTCTGTTTAAACACAGGAAAATGTAGGGTCACAGGGGCTGGCGACACAAATCCTGTGAAAAGTCAGCTCGAACCATGCTGAGTGATTTGGGAAATTATCATTGGAACAGACACACGTAGCTGAGTGTGTTGGGGGCTGATATCTAACTGGGTGCTCTCTAATTGAACTTTCTTGTAGAAGACAAATGTTTTTAAAGATTAAGAAATAAAAACGGGCTAATTTGAGGCTCACATATATATTATTAAATCTCAGAACTAGAACTTAAATCTGCAGAAAAAAAAGTTAGAGCAAAAGAATAGCTTTGGGGAGAGTTGTATTTTATCACTGATGTTCTTTAAAATTGTCAGCACGTGCAGACAATAAACAGGAGACTGACTTTTGGTGTGTCTTATTATTGTTTTAAAATTCTCTATAGACAACTCACTCCTATTTGCACCCAGGAAATTCAGCTGCCACTTCCCCACTGTGGGTGAGCCACTACCGGCTCGTAGGGCTGAACAAAACGCAGCTGTTACAGCAGCGCCCGGACCTCGCTGGGATGGAGAGGCTGCATGTCTACCATAGGGTCTACGTTTCGCTGAGCCCTTTAACCAGCCTGTGATGCCTCCTGGTCGGTGCCAGTAATGGTGTGTCCCTGTTCCAAATGTGCTTAGAGTGAGTGGGACAGGAGCCTTTGCCTCCTCTCCTCCACCCACTTGTCCTTAATCTGTGTTTTGTTGAGCAGCTGTTGCTGGGGAAGTGAAGATCCAAGTGAAACCGAGTCCACAATATGAGGCAATGGACGGGCCTGCTCTGATCTCTGACTTTCTAGGCTCCCTTCTCGGCTTCTCTCTGACCCTCTGTTTGCCTGATGTGCTGACAGGTCTCTGTGGAGCAAGTTGAAGTGCAGAGAGGAGCAGGGAGGAGAGGACCCTTCTCAAAGAGCAATGGGGCTTTTGGCCCTACAGAGGTTTCTCCTCCTCCTGGAGGGGCCGCAGGCTTGGAGGGCCACACGCCTTTGCTGAGAACGTTGTATGTGCCAGGCTGGCTGCTCAGTCTAGCTGGAAGGCTGGGCATGGAAATGATCACTCCTTCCCATCGGCTCAGCCCTCAGTTACAGTTGTTGGACAACAGGGCTGCGGCCTTGGAGGCAGCAGCAACACTCTGTGCTGGGGCCTTGGGGAGGCAGTGAGGAGGTAGAGGTGTTGAACCTGTCTTGAGGGATGAGTAGGAGTTTGCCAGTGAACAGCCAAGAGAATTTCAGGCCTAGAGTACAGTGATATAGAGGCAAAGTTGCCATGGGTTGTCACTGGATGTCAGAACCTTCGTGTGAATTACTTGGTATTGTGGAAAAAACCTTGGCCTTGGCACCTGGCACTACTTCTTGGAGAGAGCTGAGACCGTGGGCAAGTTACTTCCCATCTCTGAGCCGTTTCCTGGTCTGTGAAATGGACGCTGTAGGGAGTCCAGATGTGTGTGACAACCCCCAGGAGTGCCCGGTGGGGTTGGGGGTAGTTTCCAGACAAGTTGGGGACAGTCCTGATTCACGTGGGGTGGGTTTGAACACATAGAACAGGTCTGGGGCTTGGAGAGCAAAAGCCTGGAAGGCGGATGACTTTTTTTCCAGAATACTCATAACCTTTGGATTCATGGTGCTGGGCCTAGTGCCTGCTGGAACTAACACTGTCCCTTTCCCAGCAGCTGGCAAGGGCAGAGGTGATGTGTCAGCCCAACCGCTCCCCTCCATCTTCTCTCTGGGCCTGAGGCTGGGGAGTCTGGCAGTCAGGCCTCCTCCTCATGCTCCCTGCACCCACCCTGCCGGGGGCACAGTGTCTCAACCCTCTCCTGGGCATAAGTGGTTTTACACCTTTCCCCCTGTTATCTTATTTACTTCTCGCACAGACCCTGCCTGTTGGGTCTTAATAGCCTTGTTTTACCAGAGAAGCTCAGAGAGGTTAAGTGATTCCTGAAGGTCACACAGCAAAATTGCAGAGAGGGGCTCTATCTCGGTTGGACTGTGAAAGGCAACCTCAGACGCAGATAGATGGGACTGATGGCCAACTCCTCATGCCTTTCTTCTCTTCCTAAAACGCTGTCAGGGAAACTCGTGTCTCCCAGCTGGCAAGTCCCTTCTCGGCACCACCTGGGACTTCAGTCTTTTTTCTTTTTTTTTAACACATGCTTCTAGACATTTCCCCAGAGTGTCAGAAACAAAGGGCATGAGGTCAGGGATTTCCACACTCACCACAGCAAGGAGAGAAACTTGTTCCCAGGCTGGGTTTCACAACCTTCAAAGTGTCTCCAGCTAGTCCTAGAGCTGTCTGGACCTTTCCAAATCAAACACAGAACAATGGGCCCGGGCCGGTTTGGCTCAGGGGTTAGAGCGTTGGCCCTCAGACCAAAGGGTCTTGGGTTTGATTCTGGTCAAGGGCACGTGCCTCGATTTCGGTTCGATCCCCGGCCCTGGCTGAGGTCCTGCAGGAGGCAACCTATCAATGTGTCTTACTCACATCAATGTTTCTCTCCACTCCCCGCCCCCACCTGAAAATCAATGGAAATAAAATCCTTGGGTGAGGATTAAAGAAAAAAAAAAAAGAACAATGGCAGCAAAAATTGCCATTTATGGCCCTAGCCAGGTAGATCAGTTGGTTAGAGCTTCGTCCTGATACCTCAAGGTTGTGGGTTTGATCCCTGATCAGGGCACATGCAAGAATCAACCAATGAATGCATGAATAAGTGGAGCAACAAATCAATGTGTTTCTCTCTCTAAAAATAAATCAATAAAAACAATTAAAAAAAACCCTGCCATTTATAGAATGCGTCCTATGTGCCGGGCAGTATTTGCTGAGTGTTTCATAGCTATGAACTTACTTGATCTTCAGGAGACCCCCACGGATCAGGTGCTGTAATGATTCCCATTTGACCGCCGAGGAAACAGGCTGGGAGAAGCTGAGTAGCCCCAGCTATCCAGTTAGTAAGTAGCAGAGCCGGGATTTGAACTCCGGCTGTCTGCTGTTTCTGAAAACTAAATCCATCTTGACCGAAACACGGAGCAGTTGTGCTCATTAGCCTACTTTCTGCATTTTTTGTATGCCTGAAATATTTCATTACAAAACCAAAACAGCAGACGCCTAACGATGGAGCTAAAGGAGGCTGGCTGTGGGTGGATTGGAAGACTCCTTGGTGGCCTGATTAAAAATAACCTTCTTGTTGTGTTTCAACTCTTGGGTTGAAAATTCTTCTAAAAGTGCCCTGTTTCCTCTCGGACGGTCCAGTGCCCACGGCAGAGGGCTCACCCTGGGTCAGAGGTGCAGCTGGCCGGGGTGCTGGGCAGGGCCAGGGGTCTGGGCTGGTGCAAGCAGCCGGGGCTGCTTCCTTTGCCTGTGGTGGGGCAGGGGCTGACCCTGCTGGGTGACCTCATCTCCCTCAGCCTCAGCTTCCCTCCTGCGAAGTGAGGTATGACTGCCCACTTAGACCAACCTTTCCGCCTTACTCCTCTCTCCCCTTCAGGCTCCCTCTCCTGTGGTTCTCACTCTGGGCTGCACAGTAGATTCACCTGGAAGCTTTAAAAAAAAAAAAAATGCCAGCCTTGGGCTTCATCTGAGGGATCCTGCTTCTGGCCAAACCCCCAGGCACCCTGAGGTCCCCGCCCGCCTGTCGCTGTGCTTTTGCTCTGTAGAGCTCTCTGCCCCACCCCTGTTTGCCTGCCTCCCTCTAGCCCCCGCAAAGCCACTTCCTCCCTCAGCCTTCTCTTCTGGCGGGAGTGTGAGGGTGGAGAGTGTAGCACTTGGGTTTGAATGCTGCTCTGCCACACACCTGTTCCCTCTCATCTCTCAGGACTTGGGCAAAAATCTCAGGTGCTGCCTTTTCTAGCGTCACCTCCATCGGCTCCTCGCATTCTCTCTTAAACCCCTTTCAGCCAGACTTTCGCTCCCAACATAAAGGTCTCCAGGGACCCTCATCCCAGACCACGCTCCTGACCTCCAGACTTAAGTGATCACTGCCTCTGAGCCTCTCCATTTGCCTACCTGGTGGGCATTTCAACCCAGCTTGCCCGTTTAGACTCCTCGTTGCTGTGGCCAGAAACCTTGGGGTCACTGTTGAATCCTCTTTCCTTCACGCCCCTTCATTCCACCAGCTGTTTCTACCTTCAAAGGAACCTAGACTCCGTGCCCCCTCCCCGGGACCCCATCTTCCATTCTCTGGCTCCCACCGTGCCCTCCCACCATGCCCCCTGGCTTCAGCCAGCCTGGCCTCGGGGTGGCTCCTCCAACACAGTCCTGTCTGCGCCTTTGCTCAGGCTGTTCGCTGTCTGAATGCTCAGGACACCCCCAGGGCCTCTCTCTGCCTTCCCTGACCCCCATGTAGCACGGCTCCCTGCATCCCACCGCCCTCCAGCCCCCTGCTCTGCCTTTTCTTTCTTTTCGTTTGTATTTGGTTTCTCTTCTAATATTCCAGGTGATTTACTCATTTACTAAGATATTTAAAGATTTCGTCTCTCTCCCTGGTGGTGAACAAACGTTCCACGTGGGCAGGCGCCTTTGCTTTGCTCATAGACACGCCCTGGTGCCTGGGTTGGTGCCTGCCGCTTAGCTCTGGGGGCATCTGTTGAGTGAATGAGCAAATGACCCTCCCAGGCAGAGGTGGGGCTCCCCAAGGTGAAGGGGTCCCCAAGGGGTGTGGTTGACCACTCACCCCATTTCCCAAAAGCAGGTGGGGTGTATGTGATTCCACAGGCAAGCCACCCTCGCCGGTAATTCACGCGTAGGCTGCAGTCCGACAACCACGGCTGGGGATCGAGGCTGCGCCGGGACTCAGCAACCAGGGAGTCCAGAGCAGAGCACACGACACGCCTGCTTTACTGCTGTGTCACTGTCCTGGACCCCCTCGGTGTGTTACCGCTGCCTCTCCGGACACCCGTCACTTAAATTTATAAGTGTAAAGGTACTGTACAGGTGGAATGAACAGGTGTGATAGAGCGAATACAGTGTCGTCACAGTCTAGGTTGTGAGTGGGTATGCAGACGTTCACTAAAAATGCTTTCAATTTTGAATGTTTGAAAAAGCAAACTGCAAGTTTAAACACTTATAATAGAATGTTGGGACACACACTATGAAATTAAAAATGCTCATTGCAGAAAATCTGGAAAATACAGAAAAATAGAAGGAAGCAAAATAATCACAAGCCACCTTCACCCCAGCGGCCACCAGCATCTGTCAGGATGTGGTATACATCTTTCTAGTTTCTTTTTCTTTCCTTTTTTTTTTTTTGCTGTGTGTATTCATTTTGTTACATAATAGTAACTATATGGGTTACCCCAAAATTGAACATACTGATGTTTGTCATCTTAAGTTTTTTTTTCTGATTCTAAAACAAATATATGTACATTTAAACATTTTGAAAAACTAGAAAAGAATTCAAAACAAAATTAATGCCCCAAATTCTACCACCTAGTAATAAACACTTTGTTTTAGTGTATTTCCACAATTTTTAAATTTTTCTTTTTCAAACAAAATAAAAAAATATATTGTTTTGTAAAAAAGCTTTTTCATTAACCATTATGTTATAGGCATTTCTTGTCATTAAGTGTTCTTTTAAAAATATAACTTTAGCCTGGCCGGTGTGGCTCAGTGGATTAAGCGTGGTCCCATGAATTGAGAGGTCCCAGTTTGATTCCTGGTCATGGCACATGCCCAGGTTGTGGGCCTGATCCCCAGTGAGGGGCATGTAGGAGGTGGCCAATTGATGTTCTCTCTCATCAATGTTTTTATCTCTTTCTCCTGCTCCCTTCCTCTCTTTCTAATATCAATAAAGGAAAAAAAATCTGGCCTTTATACAGAAATTGGGTCAAAGGGAATATATATATATATATATGTATGTATGTGTATATATATATATATATATATATATATATATATATGTATTTTTTAATCCTCACTCAAGGATATTTTTCCATTTATCTTCAGATAGAATGGGAGGGAGACAGAGAGAGAGAGAAACATTGATGTGAGAGAAGCATATTGACTGGTTGCCTCCTGCATGACCCCGACCAGGGCTGGGGACTAAAACTGCAACTGAGGTACATGCCCTTGACTGGAATCTACCTGAGACTCTTTGGTCTGCGGGCTGACGCTCTTTCTGCTGAGCAAAACCATCAGGGCAGTATGAATATTTTTAAGGTTAGTGAGACAAGTTGCCAAGTTACCCTTCAGAAAAGTTGAACTTTGATTTATATTCCCATCAGCAGTGAATGAGAGTTTACCTGCATCTTTTCCTATATTTTGTATCTGTGTTTTAATTCCTCCCAAACTAGTTTTGAATTTGCATTTATTGTATTAGTAGTGAGATAGAATATGTTGTCTTGTATTAATGGTAATATATATTGCTCCTTTTAAAATTATTTATCATGCCCTTTGTCCAGTTTTTTTTCTATTTTGGTATTAAAATCTTATTTTTAAAATTGATTTATAAAAACTTTTTATATGTTGAAGATAGTAACTGCTTTTCTGTCATTTTCTTCCAGTTGGTCAGGATAGTTCGTTTGTGGTATTGTTTCCATGCATAGGATACTCTGGTCTGGCTCCTTTGGTTTTAAGAAATAAGCAACCCACTTAAGCTAGTTCAAATAAAGAAGGTTTAGTTTAAGAACACATGTGGAGACCTAAGGGGATTCTGTGAAGATCTAAGAACTGGAGCTATAATAAGGACAGGCCTGCCAGGGCCTGGAGCTGGGAGGCAGTTCAGGATCAAGGTTGTTCCCGGCAGCCCAGTCCCTGGAGTCTGTGCATCGCCACCCAAGTGCGCCGTCATCCACACCGATGTGACTCAGCCATCTTTCTTGATGTGCCTGCTCCCTTCTCTCCTGCTATCAACTGGGGCTTCTATTGGTCAGAGTTGGCAGTCTCTCCTCCTAGCCTTGGTTTGGTCTATGGACCACCGGGGTCTTTCTTGCCTCCTCTACATCATGACTTTTCAGTTTCAGACTCTACTGCCCATTTAATTTCCTGGTTCCAATTTTTGAGAGAGAGAGAGAGGATATGATTGGTCCAGCTCCACATAGTGGGTCATAGAATGCTGACCTGGCCCTGGCCGGTTTGCTTCAGGGGTTGGAGCGTCAGCCTGCGGTCCAGAGAGACCGGGTTCGGTTCCCACTGAGGGCATGTACCTCGGTTGCAGTTTGTCCCCGGCCCTGGTTGCCTGGTTGGGTCGTTGTGGGTGGCAACCACTCAATGTGTCCCTTTCACATCAATGTTTCCCTCTTTCTTTTTCCCTCCCACTCTATCTGAACAAAAAATGGAAAAATGTCCTTGGGTGAGGATAAAAAAAAGAAAAAAGAATGCTGACCTGCTTGGGGCCCACGCCTTCTTCCAGCCCAGCTGACTGAGGCTGATCTCATCGCATGGTATGAAACACAGCTGCCTGGGCACCTGGGATTGTGGGGGATCATTTTCCCTTAAAAGGAAAATGTTTCGTAACAGAAACTCTCAATGATAAGAACTTTAACATTAAAAAAATTATAAAGCCTTTTCATCTTTTACTTTATGCCTTTTTCTTTGGCATTTATCCTTAGGGTGTCTTTTCTAATTTCAATATCTGATACACATCCATTTATATTATTTGAGAAATTATTTTGTGGTTTTATGTTACATTAAGTATTACATATGTGTATATATATAAATGTGTGTGTGTGTGTGTGTGTGTGTATTTTTTTATCCTTATCTGAGGACATTTTTTTTGCATTTATCTTCAGATAGAGCGGGAGAGAGGGAGGAAGAGAGAGAGAGAAACATCGATGTGAGAGAGACACATTGACTGGTTATCTCCTTCATGACCTAACCAGGGCCGGGGATGAACTGCAACTGAGGTACGTGCCCTTGACCGGAATCAAGCCCATGACTCATTGGTCCGAGGGCCGATGCCCTAACAGCTGAGCCAAACCAGCCAGGGCTCCATATCACTTATATTTAAGCATCATTAACATAGCCATAGTTACAGGTTCCAGATGGGAGATGGTTTCAAGGTGACAGATAATGTCCACCTTTTCCAATTAAAATCTGCTAGTTCATCAACATGAGGGATTTTTGCCCAGCTGAAAAATCTTTAAAATTTTTTATTATGGAAGTAATTCATGTTGGGATAAAGCCAATGAAATCATATAATATAAAATGTAAAAGTCCCTGAGTCCCAATCCCCCACAGTACATGATACACAACAGTTTATTGGCTTTTCCCCAGATCATGCATAGAGTATAATATATTTTGCTTCATAAATGTTCAAAAATGTATTTTAAGCAAAATGGGGATAGTAATGTTTTTCAATATCCTTTTTTTTTTTTTGTTTTTATTGTTTATTTCTGTGTTTGCTCATGTAAATCCACTGCGTTCTCTCTAGGGGCTGTATCTACATATTTAACTGGTTTTTATTCATGGTTGTTTAGGTTGTTTTTCCAATATAAACTTTGGAGGCCAGAAATGGTTCCTTAACTTGCTTGCTAAGGAAAATGGCTGTTCCACAGCTCTTTGTAGCTCTGCTTTGTGGAGGGGACAAAGGGCTTTTGTCCTGCAATCTCGTGGGCGAAGAGGCTCAGCTTTGCCATTGTTACCGCTGAGTCCAGTAAGGGGCCCAGTTACTGTGCTGCCTGGGAGCCCAGCCCTGCCCTGGAGAGGCAGCTCTTCTGGGTGCTTCCTGCTGGTCCCCCGGTTCCTGGGGGGAGAGCCAGGGATTCCAGGACTGGGGATCAAGCTGCGGAGGGAGGCGCGCTGCCGGTCCCTTTGTAACAGGAGTTGGCACACTTTCTGTCAAGGGCCCAACAGTGAAGATTTCAAGAATTCGGGCCCTGTGTTCTCCACTGCGGTGACTCAGCTCTGCTCTGTAGAAAGCAGCGTGGACACATGTCAGTTTCCGTCTGTGGCTGCGGGCTGGGAAAACTGTGGACAGTGACGTTTGAATTTCATGTATCACCCAATAGTGTTCTTTTGACTTTTCCTCCAACCACTGAACACGTGTAACAAGCATTTGTAGCTTGCGCGCAGAAATAAGCAGGGGCACAAATCTGACCCGGGGATCATAGGGTTTGTACTTCTACTTTTATAACAGGATTTATTGAGTTCTTAATTTCAATTCAGCCGAGTTGGCCTGTGTATATCATTAAGCCACTGTTTCTCTAGTTAGATTTTAGTGTTAGAAAGTGAGTCATTCCCTTAGTTCATGGCAAGACCCCTCTCTCATATGGTTTTCTTTCTGTTCCCTTTGATTATTATCCCTCACTCCATCTTCCCGGTGGTCAGCATCCTAGGGCGGTTAATGTGCGGTTCTTCAGTTTGTGTGATTTTCTTCTTGTTGCTGTTGCTTTCTTAAATTTATTTTTTCAGGGACGGTTCTCCTAGGACGGGTATCACTGGGTTGCGCGTGGCACCTCTGATGTACGCGGCGCTGTTGCGCTGCAGGGCTGCTCCTCGTTTCCCGCCGGCACTGTGCCTGAAGGACGCTGCGTGGACAGCGAGCCCTGGCTTCCAGCGAGCGTGCAGGGCGCCGTGGGCAAGTCCACCGCCTTGCACCTCATTTGATTTATTATTAATTTTTTTTTTCCTTTATTGATTTTAGAGCAGAGGAAGTGAGAGAGAGAGAGAGAGAAACATCAGTTCGATTCCTGACCTGGAATCGAACCGGCGACCTCTTGGTGCATGGTCGATGCTCAACCACTGAGCCACATTGGCTGGACCTTTCATCTCATTTTAAAAAGAAGTTTCCTTGATGTTTTGAGCTTGTGTGTATAAGGAAACACATGTGTTTTGTCCTTACAGCAGACAGGCAATTTGAGTATTTAAAAAAATAAAATCACAACTTTTTTCTTTCAAACCGTACATATCCATTTTAAAATGTTTGAAATTTTAATTTGTTTTTTAAAAAATCAGTGTTTAAAAAAAAATTAAGGCCTTATTTACCACTTTTAGCGTTCGGTTCCATGAGTTTTGATAAACACACAATGACATAACCATCCCCACAACAAGTACAGAAAGTTGGACTGTCCTGAAACCCCTCGGGTCCATTAGCTGCCAGCCCCCGCCCTCGCTGCCAGCCCCCGCCCTCGCTGCCAGCCTCCCCCTCGCTGCCAGCCCCCGCCCTCGCTGCCAGCCCCCGCCCTCGATGCCAGCCCCCGCCCTCAGCCCCCGCCCTCGATGCCAGCCTCCGCCCTCGATGCCAGCCCCCCCCTCGATGCCAGCCTCCCCCTCGCTGCCAGCCCCCGCCCTCGATGCCAGCCCCTGCAGTCCTGGGTCATTCTTCTGTCCTACAGCGAAGCGGAGTCTGGAATGACACATAAGGGGAACCATATGTTGCTTTTGGGGTGTGGCTTCTTCCACTCAGCATCATGGCTTGCCTCCCTTTTCCCTTTGGTGTTTAGTGTTAAAAAGTCTGAGTTTCTTTGTCGATATTTTATTCGTTGTGATACGATTTTTTCCGTGTGTAGGTCTCCTATCATTGATGTATGTTTGGGACACAGAGCGCCTGTGGTCTGTGTACCCATGGCTGCTTGTTCCTCGACTCCATATTACTGAGGTTCAAACTCTTCGTTTGCAGTCTGTGGCCTCCCCGGGGGCTGGCACTTTGTCTTTATGTCCTTGCTCATTTGTGGAGACCCACAGTCCAATTCCTCTTTGAGGATCCTTGAAGACCCCTTAACTCTCATCAAGCAATTTATATATATATAAATCTGGAAAGCAAATGGGATTCATAAATTGTGACCACTGCCCATTATTCTGACATAGATTCTCAGTAAGGTCTGGGATTATTTTATTTATAATTATAATTACCGCATAAGAGAAATATCTTTAAAATTCCTGTGAAGAAAAATTTTTTTGTTAATCTGCACCCGAGGATATTTTTTTTTTTTCCATTGAGTTTTAGGAAGGGTGGAAGGGAGGGAGAGAGAGAGAAGAGAGAGATAGAAACCTCGTTGTGAGAGACACATCAGTTGGTTGCCTCCTGCATGCACCCTGGGGTGAATCTGCAACCCAGGTATGTGCTCTTGACCAGAAATTGAAACTGCGACCCTTTGGTCCATGGGCTGATGCTCTAACCACTGAACCACATTGGCCAGGGCCCATGAAAAGATTTTTTTTCTGCTATATGTAATGCTTATTTGCATTTTTCGTTTGCAGTTTTTTATGTTCCCATAAATAGAAATGAACTGCCATCTACTTGCTTCATAGGCATTGCAGGGCTGTGATTGGCTATTCCTAATGCCCATCGTTTTTATCCCAAAGGAGTCCATATAAGTGTGGCTCCTCCCTTCCTCATCTTTGGTGGAATCTCTCAGACCACAGAGCTTGGGGGTGGGATGTGGGCAACCCCGACCCACCCCTTCACTGCTCTGCAGGTGTTCTAAAGTGATGGTTTCCTGCTCATTAGAGAGATTTAAGGTTGGTTTGGACCCGAGAGGCTCTCACCACTGATTCTGGTCCAAATCAGAATGTTGCCCCCCCAGCACTGAGCTGACTGTCTGTACTGGCACCTCAATAATATTGAATGAAAGGGATCTTGAACCTCTCTGAACTTTTCTCAAGCTCTGCCCCATGCTACCCTAACAGGGCAGGGTTCTGAGCAGGATTTCAGCTCCCTCCCTACTTCCCCCTGCGAGCGTGCACACACACACTTCATTGTGTTATAATAAGAAATACTTATTTGGTTCCTAAAACTCTTGTAATTTCCTGAGTGATTGGGTAAGAGTAGGTTTTTTTCTCTCCCCATAATAAGCCCTTTCAACCATACCTGAGTTTATGCTAATGAGGTGATGAGGGCTCAGAGTCAGAGGAACCAACCCTGTGTTCAGAGGTCTGGAAGTTGAGCCAATCATGAATGGCCAGCAATTTAATCAATTGTGCCTGCGTATTGTAGCCTCCATGACACACCCTGATCTAAGGGATTGGTGAACTGGAGGTGTCGTGGAGGTGTAGTGGAGGTGTCATGGAGGTGTAGTGGAGGTGTCAGGAGAGGGCATGGAGCTCTGTGCCCCTCCCCCATACCTCGCCCCGTGCATCTCTTCCATCTGGCTGTTCCTGAGTTTTATCCTTTTGTTATAAACTGGTGATCAAGTAAGTAAACTGTTTTCATGAGTTCTGTGAGCCAGTCTCGGAAGTTGTGGAACCTGAGGAGGGGGTTGTGGGAACTCCTGATCTATAGCTGGTTGGTCAGAGGCACAGGTGACAACATGGACCTGTGATTGGCACCTGAATTGCGGGGGGACAGTCTTGTGGGACTGAGCCTTTACCTGTGGGGTCTGTGTTAACTCTGGGTGCTTGGTATTCATTGAGGATTGAGTTGCTTGGTATGGAAAACCCATACATGTTGGTGTGGGAACAGTAGAAAGGAGGAAGAGTTTTCCTTCACACACACCCACCACCCTTATCATCAGGATGAGAAGCCAGGAGGATATTACTGCCAGGCCCTAGGCCAGGTTGCAGAGTGTCTATGGGACACGCGCAGGGACCCCAGCCATTGCCCCAGGGTTCCATGGTCTCACTCCTTCTGCCTCTAACAGCCCTGTTCTTGGTTTTGCAGCCAGAGCCCAATCCTGGAGACCTGATTGAGATTTTCCGCCCCTTCTACAGACACTGGGCCATCTACGTTGGTGATGGATATGTGGTCCACCTGGCCCCCCCAAGTAAGGACGCCCAAGGCCTCCACCGTGCTGGCAGGAGAGGGAGATGGGGGAGCTGTGGGTGCAGGTGACCCCAGTGTTCCCTTTGCTCCCCGACTGGCAGTTGGTTCCTGAGTGCTATAAGAAGGCAGTTTGGTGCAGGGCAATGATTTCCCAAGTCTGCTCCTTGGAAGTTTCTGCAGCCCGTCTGAGGGGAGCTTCCAAGGGGGCAGCTCTGCCTTGCAGGTTTTATACACTGAGCTTTGAGTGAAACACCTTCAACGCTGAAGTGTACAGCTCCCGAGGGAGCACGGGTTTGGGCAGCAGACTTGGTCATGAATCTCCTTTCTACGCTCAGCCTTGGCTTCCTTCTCCGTAAATGGGGCTAAGATTACCGAACTGGGAGAGTCGTCCTGAGAATTCTCCGCCCCTTCTTTTAAACTTGTCATTTAAATGAGGTAGAACATACAGAAGTGCACAGATATATTAGGATGTATAGTCCGTCAATTTTCAGACTGTATCCATCCGTGTGACAATGACCCAGATCAATATCTAGAACTTTCCACTCCCGCATGCCTCTTCCGTGTCCCGCTCCCTCCCCAGAGGCATCTGCTGTTCTGGCCTCCTCTGCTGGAGATCAGGGCTGCCTGCCGGCTCTGGAATGTCACAGGAAGACAAGTCACCTCTTTCCTGAGGCTGGAGAGGCGCTGTGTTGGGAGTGGCAGTCAATCTTACATTTTCATGCTGGTTCTTCTGTTATGTGAATATACCTGTTTGTTATCCCTTCTTCTGCGGATGGACATTGGGCTGTTTCCAGCGTGGGCTGCTCTGAGGGCAGCCGCCTTGGACATCCCTGGCCGTGGGTTTTGCCCATGCCTTTACCTTTTTGTTTAAATCCTCACCTGAGGATTTTTTTTCATTTATTTTCAGACAGAATGGGAGGGAGAGAGAGAGACATCCATGAGAGAGACATACCGACTGGCTGCCTCCTGCATGACCCTGACCAGGGCCGGGGACCGAACCACAACCAAGGCACGTGTCCTTGACTGGAATTGAACCCGCGACTCTTTGGTCCGCGGGCCAATGCTCTAACCGCTGAGCCAAACCGGCCAGGGCTCACCCCTTTACTTTTAACTACTGGCCTTAGCCTGTACTTAGAGAGAAATCAGAAGCGACTAGAGCAGATGTCATCTCCCCACCCCGATGAACCCAACTACCATCTGTGTCCACAGAATCGGTCTTTTCTTCTGTTAAAATGCAGCACGTGCCCTGACCGGTTTGGCTCAGCGGTTAGAGCGTCGGCCTGTAGTCCAGAGAGTCCTGGGTTCAGTTCCCGCTAAGGGCACGTACCTCGGTTGCAGTTTGTCCCCGGCCCTGGTTGGGTTGTACGGGAGGCAGCCACTCGATGTGTCCCTTTCACGTCGATGTTTCTCTCTCTCTCTCTCTCTTCCTCTCTCTCCCTCCCACTCTAACTGAACAAAAAATGGAAAAATGTCCTCGGGTGAGGATAAAAAAAATACAGCACGTGTCCCTGCCCCTACTGTGTTTGTAAAGCCAGGCCCTGTGTGGGTCCTGGACCCTGTCTTCTCACTTTCATAAGCTCTTTGCTCCTCAAGTTTCCCCTCTCTGTCATTCTTCCCCTTTCCTTTTTTTTTTTTAAACATTGACATGAGAGAGACACATTGACTGGTTGCCTCCCTTTCAACCTCAACCAGGGCTGGGGATGAACCGCAACCGAGATACGTGCCCTTGGCCGAACTCGAACCCGAGACTCACTGGTCTGCCGGCTGCCGCTCTAACCGCTGAGTCAAACCGGCCAGGACCATCCTTCCCCTTTCTGCTGGGCTGTTCCTATGGGTGTAGAAACCAGCGTGAGATCTCCTGCTGGTAAAACAAACACCCCTCCACGTCAGGTCCCCTCCCTCTCACTCCCCATAGAGCGAACCCCTGTCTACAGTGCGTGTTGTTGGTTTCTCACTTCCCCTGCTCTCTGGTCCCCCCCCCCCCCCCCCCCCCGCTCTTGTTCACTCCTGTCCTGGAGCAGCACTTATCAAGGCTACCAAGACACCCTCCCCATCTTGACAGAGTCACTGTTCTGGTCACCTGGCACCTGCCTTTGTTCCTCTCCCAATAGGCCCTGTGTAGGCCCCTCCTCCTCTCTCGTGTCCCCAGCCCTTACTCTCCCCGGGTGACCTCAGCGGGTCCTCTGGCGTCCAGTACCTTCCTTTGTCGATGTGTCGTAAACCCACACCCTCCGTGTAGGTCTCCCCACCCGGCTTTGGACTTGTAGAACCTCTTGACTACTTGGCCTCTCCGCTTGGGTGTCCATGACGTGCCCCTGATGGAAGACTCCTGTGCTCAGGCCCCAAGTCTAGCCGTCATCCTTGATCCTTTGCACCCCACGTCTAATCCGTCAGGAACTCCTGCTGGCTTTGTCTGCAGAACAGACCCAGATCCCATGACCTGTCACCATGGCTGCGGCCGGGCCCTGCAGTCAGCTGCCGTCCTCTCTCCCCTGACGCTGCTGCAGCTTCTGGCTGGGTTGGCGTCTCTGCCTCTTGCCCACTGATCAGTCCCTCCTTCACTGGGCAGCCAGCGTGATCTTTCAAGTATAAGTCCGATCGTATCACTCCTCTCCCTAAGATTCTTTTTTAAAAAATTCTTCCCCCCTTTATTAATTGTAGAGAGAAGGGAAGGGAGAGGGAGAGAGAGATATCAATGAGAGAGAACATCAATTGGCCACCTCTGGCACCGGGGATCAGGCCCACAACCTGGGCGTGTGCCCTGACTGGGAATCGAACCGGCGACCTCTTGGTGCTCAACCACTGAGCCACACCAGCCAGGCCTCTCCCTAAGATTTTTAATTGGCATTTGCATCACACGTAGAGTAAGGTTCAAAGTGTGCTGTGGCCTGTGGGGCCTGGCGTGGCCTGGCCTCCGCCTGCCTCTCTGACCCTCACCTTCCGCTGCTTTCCTCCTGGGCCTCCAGACCTCAGCCTCCTCGGCCTCCTCGCACCTTGCACACGCCGTGCTCTTTCCCTCCCGAGGCCTTTGCTCTCGCGTGTCCTTCTGCTTGTGGTGCTTGTCCCTGGATCTCGGCACAGCTGCCTTCTCTTCCTCATTCAAGTCTCAACTCAAATGCCCATCCCAGGGTGGCCCTCCCAGTCCGAGCTCGAGCAGCCTCCCCTCGTCAGCTTCCCCCAGTTGCTTCACGTGCCCTAATCCACAGCGCGTGCGTGGCTGGGAGTACCTTGCTGGTCTGCGTGTGCACAGCCAGTGTCCTCTCACTAAAAGGGGCTGTCTAGTTTCCACCACTGTCTCCAGCCCCTCGGACAAGGCCTGGCACACAGAGGGCCTCAGTGCTGATCACCGCTCTGAGTGTGTGCAGCAGGTGGATGGGAGGCGGGGAAGGCCTGGCAGGGATCTGGTGGACAGGTGTGCCACGGATCACTGGGCACGTGATGCTCCTGAAAGGGAAAAGCCTACAGCATCTTCTCATTCTAGCTGCGCAGGAATCTTGTGAGATAGGTCAGGACTGACCCAGGCTTCTGAGAAAATGGTAGAAATTAGAATCGGAAGAAAGCTTAGAGAACAACCCCAAGAATAATGACAGCTGACACTTGCTGGGTACTCACCTCGTGCTACGCACCCGTGAAGGCCCCTTACGTGGCCAGCTGCTTCAGGCCTGCAGCTCCCGGCAGTACGGTAGGGACAGGGAGGGACTGTTATTGTCCCTGTTGTACACGGAATCTGGGACTCAGAGAAGGTAAGCAAAGCGCCCAAGTTCACACAGCAGGTGAGTGGTGAAGGTGGGACTGGGACCCTCGCTGTCTGACTCTGGATTTTGTCCTTTAACCACGATGTGCCTTTATGACTGACTACCCGGTCTAAGGTTCCCCAAGTTCAGTCATCAGTTGTTTGCCGTATCCACGTGCTCTTTCTACAATCGTTCAATTAACGTTTTCTTTAATAGACTACCTTTAAGAAGTGAAATAATTTTTTCAAAGGAGCTTTAAATTACTATACTGATGTTCCTGTATCAACTTCAGTGTGTATTTGGGGATTCCCACAGCACTGGCTCAGTAAGGTTAAGTGACGTGTCAGGACCGTCCGGTGACGGAGGCGGAATCAGAACCCGGTTCTGAGTGTGAGCCGCACACCATTGTATCACCAGGTGGTGCCCCCGGCGCAGAGTTTAAAGAGGCCCTCGCTCGGGGATTGACTTTGCACTTGCCTGACGCAGAGAGTAGGTACCTCCTGAAATTCTGTGCTCCAGGCATCTTGCCTGCCTCACCCCAGTCCCAGCCCTGCCACCCACCCCGCCAAAGGGCTGAAGCTCTGCCGAGCCAGTTCCCAAGCTGACCCTCTTCACACACGCTGGGCTCACACACACCATCTCTATTTACTCCAGTGAACCCCTCAAGCATCTCCTGTGCTATCGATAGTGAGTCAGAAGTCTCCTGATTTTCTAAAATCTCAGGGTTGGCCCTGGCCGGTTTGGCTCAGCGGTTAGAGCGTCAGCTGTGGACCAGAGAGTCCTGGGTTCGGTTCCCGTTAAGGGCACGTACCTTGGTTGCAGTTTGTCCCCGGCCCCGGTTGGGGTATGTGTGGGTGGCAACAAGTTGATGTGTCTCTCTCACATTGATGTTTCTCTCTCTCTCTTCCTTCCTCTCTCCCTTCCGCTCTATCTGAAGATAAATGCAAAAATGTCCTTGGTGAGGATTAACAAAACAAATAAATAAAATCTCAGGGTTGTACTCAGGGCAAAGGGGTGTAGTCCTTTGGAAAACCAAGCAGAGGAGGACCTGGGATCAGCCCCCCTGCCATTGCTTGCTGCTATCACACAGTGTCACAGTCTCCTGCCCAGTGTGGCAGGGTGCCTCCCTTGGGGGATCCTGGTCCTAGCAGGGCCATAGTAGCTCTTTGAGGGTGAGGGAGCCTCCTCTCTGGGTCTACCAGTTTGCTACACTGCATTTTCGGTCATCATGCTCCAAGTGTGACCTGCCTGCATAGTGCAGGTTGGCCGCCTTGGGAAGGGTGCCTGGTCTCTGCCGGCATCAGCCCCCACTCCCCACCATCCTGGTCGTCATAGTGACCCCAGACTTCCTTTCTCGGAGGCAGTCCAATCCTGGAGCTCTGTTGCCCCTCCCCGCCCCTCAGCCTTGGCCAGGGCTGCGCAGGTGTACCCACTGGGCCTCCCTGGCGTCACCTCTCAGGGCCTCCCTGGCGTCACCTCTCAGGGAGCACCTGTGGGATTTTGGTCCCTTTGCTCTCAGAAAGGCAGAAGTACTTCTGCAAATCCACCCACCTGTCCTGCAGTAGTCAGCTTTGTATGTGCAGTCCTGACAGAATCGCAGCCAGTTCATACTCGGTTCGCCCAGGGAGATGGGTGTGCTGGTGGCTGACATCTGTGTAACCAAGAGGGCCACTGAGCCGTCACAGGGTGTAGAAGGCCAGCTTCTTTAGGTTAAAGAAAATTATGACGAATCATGGAACTTCACTACTCCTGATTTCAGATAAGGAAACCAGGGCCCAGAGACCACAAGCACCTCCTCCAAAGCCACACAGCATGGGTCTGACCCTCTCCCCTTTTCCCTTCCACATCTGCTCATCCTCTTGCGGATGGTGCCAGGGGTGGGTGCCTGGTGGGAAGCTCCCTCTGAGCCGCGGGGCCTGCCCAGGACCATCTCTGTTTCCTCTTTGTGAACCACAGGTGAAATCGCGGGGGCTGGCGCGGCCAGCCTCATGTCCGCCCTGACCGACAAGGCCATAGTGAAGAAGGAGCTGCTCTATTATGTGGCCGGGAGAGACAAGTACCATGTCAATAACAAACATGACGACAAGTACGAACCGCTGCCTCCCAGCAAAATCGTCCAGCGGGCGGAGGAGCTGGTGGGGCAGGAGATGCTCTACAAGCTGACCAGCGAGAACTGTGAGCACTTTGTGAACGAGCTGCGCTACGGAGTCCCCCGCAGTGACCAGGTGCGTCCTCAGCCTGTGTCCCTGTCCCCAGGAACCAGACCTTCCCCTCCGCTGACAGTGGCTGGGCATCTGGGTGGAGACAGAGAAGTGAACTAGACAAAACAGCAGAGACAGAATCCCTGTCCTTGAGGGAGTGACAGCCAGGGTAGGGATGAGGGTGCGGGGTACTGCTAGTCGGCAGAGCAGACCAGTGCGGTCAGGGGGTGATGTCACAGCCCTGACAGTTACCCCCATTGCCAAGCCCTTCCTGGCTTCCTGGGGATGGACCCTTCCCAGAGCCCA
Source organism: Molossus molossus (assembly GCF_014108415.1). NCBI lineage: Eukaryota > Metazoa > Chordata > Mammalia > Chiroptera > Molossidae > Molossus > Molossus molossus. The sequence continues at coordinate 89,755,286 of NW_023425348.1, read as the reverse complement.
AGAGGCAGGTTTATTAGTCCCACTTTACAGATGGAGAAACCGAGGCTCACAACACTAAAGTAACTTGTCAATGTCCTGGTACTTGTGATTTCCTGGGAGTCTACAACCGAGCGAAGTAGCAGTGGTGGGATTTGAAGCTCAGGTCTGTTTGAAAAGCACTGTCCTCAGCCATGCAGCAACCCAAGGGTCAGTCCAGGAGGCCCCACAGACGCAGTTTGATTCATTGACTAAGTTTGATTTTGGTCATGATCCCTCTTTTTTGAATGTCTTTTTCCTGGGTAACTAACGCCCTTCCTGTCCTCTCCCACCCCCTCCTCTCCCTCTCTGCACCTTCAGTACCATTTGTGTGTGTGTGTGTGTATACATTAGAAAAGTTCTTGGATGCTTGTTGATATAAAAGTATAATTTTTTTCAAAATTTTGAAGTCCTTGCTTCACGGTCATCTAGCTAATGCTGTTGTCGAGAAGTCTGAAATGGTTCAGATTTTCATCCTTTGTAGGTGACTGACCCGTCCCGCAGGTCGAGCAACGAGGACTCTAGAGGGGGAGTGAGGATGAGGAGGGACAAGAGACACGAGAAATGGAGACAAGACAGGACTCTGATCAAGTCTCGTTTATTCAGGGGTAATTCACACAATATATAGGGCAAGAAGCACCTGTTGCCAAGCACCAGGCTTGCCCGAAGCAAATCTAGGAAATACTACAAAGGAACAAAAGGTCAGCAAAGACTGGCTTCTTGAGTAAATGGTTACTTAAAAAAATGCAAAATGCAGAGATAAAGAAATGCAGAATGCAGAGATATCCTGCCTTGGGGCAGGCGATGGCAGAGCAGATTATAACAAAATTGACGCCATGCAAACAGTCTCCCACAGGTGACCCACGTTTTCTTTCCAGGAGCTTTATCTTCAGCGCTCTGAGGTTTCACTGTGAAGTGCCTGTGTGGATCTATGCTTATGTACTGAGTGGGCACTTGACGACTCCTTTCTCTCTGGAACCCCCATTCCTGCAGGTCTGGAGTTTTCCGTTTTCTCTTCTCGTATTCTGGGACTCCAATTCTTCTGACTGCTCCTCTGATTTTCTCTGTCCCGTTTTCCATTTATTCTTTATTTTTAATTAGAAAACTAACATTTATGGATAGATTTGGGTATAATAGAAGTTTTTTTTAAAAGTGGCTGTGACAATATCAGCATAAAAAAGAAATTTAGCCCTGGCCGGTTTGGCTCAGCGGTTGGAGCGTTGGCCTGCGGACCAGAGAGTCCCGGGTTTGGTTCCCGTTAGGGGCACGTACCATAAAAATAAAAAGAAACTTATGCTAAATAAATCCGTTTTCATTACTGGTGATACCAAGTAACAGTTGAGGTCATCATTCACACGTGGCTTCTACTTCAGGTAAATTTCCGTACTCCTCTGCAACAATACACTTCAAGTAAAACTATAGAAACTGGAAAGCAATAAGATACCCTATGAAAGTCAGGGTGCTACATTAGGAAGACCTGGTAGGTTTATAAAACATCTCCTAGTCATCTCATTTCTAGTTATTCTTCATTGGTTATTAATAATAGACTCCCAGGTTTATATAAAGAATTATGTGTCAAAACAAATTGTTACATAATTTAGTAAATGCATATGTCACTAGGCACAAATTATATTTAAAGCAATTGCATACAATTCAGACTTTGAGATAGTGAAATAATTAAGAAATAGTTTGTATCATTTACTCTTTTTTAAAAAAATTCCTATCCGAGAACATTTTTCCATTTTTTGTTCAGATAGAGTGGCAGGGAGAGAGAGGGGGAGAGAGAGAGAAACAGCGACATGAAAGGGACACATCGAGTGGCTGTTTCCTTAGCGGGAACCGAACCTGGGTCTCTCTGGACTGCAGGCCAACACTCTAACCGCTGAGCCAAACCGGCCAGGGCTCATTTACTCTTTTTTAATCTTCACCCAAGGATATTTTTCTATTTATCCTCAGACAAAGTGGGAGGGAGAGAGGGGTGGGGGGAGAGAGAGAGAGACAGAGAGACAGAGACAGAGAAACATCAATGTGAGAGGGACACATCAACCGGCTGCCTCCCACACAACCCTGACCAGGGCCGGGGACAAACTGCAACTGAGGTACGTGCCCTTGACTGGAATTGAACCTGCAACTCATTGGTCCATGGGCCGATGCTCCAACCACTGAGCCAGACCAGCCAGGGCTCATTTACTCTTTATACGAACAATACTTCAACTGTTCTTGCAAAATGAAACAGTGTAAATTGGACTGTTTCTTCCTGTGGCTTTGGCCCTGTGCACTCCATCCTCTTGAAAGAACCTGAACAGTGACAACACAACATGAAAACAGCATAAACAATTCTGCTGGACCCCCTCATGGGAAATAAAACCAGAATACATTACAAAACAAAAGGAGGTGTCATCTATACTGTTTGCAAAGGTCCCCTCTTTCATTTCTTGGCCTAGGATGAGGGTTTATCACCCTCAGCACTATTGACATTTTGAATCATTGACAATGAAGGTAACTCTTCATTGTCATGACTTGTCCTGTGCATTGCAAGATGGTTAGCAGCATCCGTGGCATCTACCCATTAGATGCCGGTAGCCCTCCCCACCTCCAGGTATCAGAAACAAAATGTCTGTAGCTATTGCCAAATTTCCCCCAGAGGGCAAATCTGCCCCCAGTTGAGAACTACTGGCCTAGGTGAGTAAAGGTCATAATACACGGTGTGGCCAAACTGCAGTGTGACTTCCACACGTCTCCCATCTCATCAGAGATGGTGGATTCAGTGGATGTTGGAAATGCCCAGCAGTGTCTTTCTTTGTAATGCTGTCCAAGTGGCAACTCTCCCTTGCATTGAACTCATGAGGACATTTTTGTTTGTTTGCCTTTAACAATCTGGTCAATCATTGTTTATTTGTGCTGTGTGTGCTCTTTGAAGCAGATTAGATTTTCCTTCAACAGAGTATTTCTGAGTTATTTAATTGACCAGTTAGAAAGGGAAGCAATGGATTTAGACTAAATGTAGTTTGTGCTTTACTTGCCTAAGAGTTTCTAAAAAATGATTCCCTGACTTTCCATCAGTTGCTTTCAGAATAACGGTGTCTTTTATCCACTCAGAACATTACTGAATTTGAAGGAAGCACATTAGAAGTTTCTTTTCCCCAGAAACAACTCTGGGGCTTAACTTAGAGAAGTTGTGTAGCGTCGACAGCTGATTTTCCATAGTTTGGTAGAATTCCAGTTTGTTCGCTTCAAAGAAAAGGCAGATTTCTTAGCATGTCTCCTTCAGAGCATTCTGATGTCAGGCCTGCGGCGCCCGGCATGGAGCCCATTTTCACGATCAGAACTCCGGTGATTTTAGCACCGTGCCGGGCAGGGCCCACCCGCCTCGCACAAGAAAACCATCAGTGGCGCCTGAAGGAGCGCTGACTCAGGGACGGATCGTTTTCCCTGTAAGATCTGCACTACCGGCTAACTAGACACTACTTTCTAGTGTTCAGTTATACTCTGACTCTACAGCGGAGCTGCTGTTGTTTTCCTTGACAAAGTATCTTTTGTATGAACCAGTTTCATCAGCATTTCTTCTCACACTGTGAGGTTCTATAGAGCACTAGGGGCATTTTGTGCCTCCTCCGTCATCTGCAAACCATTTCTCCCACCCTGACACGGAGCTGAACCGGGAGAACCCTGGATACAGGTGGATTTATACAGGTTTTTAGAGAGAGAGGGAGAGCGAGAACCATCGATGAGAGAGAACATTGACTGGCTGCCTCCTGCATGCCCCCACTGGGGATCAGGCCCACAACCTGGACATGTGCCCTGACCGGGAATCGAACCGGTGACTTCTTGGTGCATGGGTCCATGCTCAACTACTGAGCCACACCGGCCAGACTGATTGCCTTTTAGAAGAAGGTTCAAAGATTGAGCAGCAGTCTTGCTGGTTTGACTCAGCAGTTAGAGCATTGGCCCAAGGAACCAAAGGGTCATGGGTTTGATTTCTGGTCAAAGGCATCTACCTGGGTTGTAGGTTCTGGCCCTGATCATGGTTGTGCGGGAGGCAACCAATCGATGTATCTCTCTCCCTCCCTCCCTTCCACTCTCTCTAAACATCAATGGAAAAATATCCTTGGGTGAGGATTAACACACATACACACACACAAAGACTGAGTAGCAGCAGTCAAATCTCAGGTCAGTAGTTTTATCCAACTTTGTCATGGTATGTTCTGGCTGCTAAGATCAGTTATGGTTGCCTTGTGATGTTAGTTACACTGGTGTATTTCCTAGCATCTCACACAGCTGTGCTGGACACATGCATGGCCCAGATGAGCCTGGGCAGTGTCAATATATATTTAACTACTGAAGACCTCCAAATTCTTCTCTACATTGGTCATGTAGGCGCTGTGGCAGCCACAACACATACAACCCAGGCAAGTTCTGTGGTTAGAGTAGCAAGGGCAGTGTCGACCATGTCACGTGAGGATGTGGGGTTTGGGTCGTAAGTCCACATTTTCATCTTTCTTATTCCTGGAATCTTTGGTTCACTGTCTTCACTGGAATTCTTGGCATAAAATGATTAAGAATCTTTTCCTTTGCTGTTCTTGATCCTGCTTACAGGCCTAGCTTGGTTTCAGGGTGAGATTTCTTAATCTGTGTCCATGACAGTCTTTCACGCCTTCAGTGAAGAAAAGTCGTTTTGCTGATTTTGGCCACGTGCCTTCGTTGCTATGGCCAACGAAGTTGCTATGAGAACAGTTGCTATGAGATGGGGAGAGGGCTTGCTCTCTTTTTGCCTTGTCATGGGAGCTGGGCCCTGGATAATGCTGGACACAGGGAGAGGCCCGACTTCCTTGCTGTTGCTTGCCGGTCTGGATCATTCCCACTCAGTTGTATCTTCAGTGCTGCTGCCGCACCTGGAAAACCATGGAGGGCTGGACGGTGGATGTGAGGACACCATGGCTGAGAGACTGGGAAGGGATGGGGAAAGGGCCATTGGAGACACTGGCCTTCCAGCTGGACTGCAGATTAGGACAACGGGTGTGGAATGGCTTCTAAGCTTCCGAGTGCACCCTCAGCACTCACTGACAGAGGCTCTCTATCCGCACTGACTCTGCAGCTCTTGTGATGGAGGTCGCGTCCATGGCCACCAGGTTTCAGTTCAGTGGCAGACTGTCAGGACCTCGGGTTGCATGTGAATAGTTCTACCTCAAGTGTACTTGAATGCTGGGGTGAAAGAAGAGCTAGCCATACCAAATCTAAATCTTTTTTTTATCCTCACTGGAGGAGATACACACACACACACACACATTTGTTTGTGTTTGCATTTATCTGCAGATAGAGCGGGAGGGAGGAGGAGGAGAGAGAGAGAAACATCGACGTGAGAGAGACACATCGATTGGTTGCCACCTGCACAACCCTGACTCGGCCCAGGGCGGACCTCAACCGAGGTACATGCCCTTAGTGCGAACCGAACCCGGGTCTCACTAGTCCGCGGGTGGACCAGGCAGACCGGCCAAACCGGCCAGGGCACAAATCTAGATCTCAGTAGTTTTCCACGTCAAGTAATCTATCAGTTCTATGTTTTCCTTGGAAACATCCATCCTGGAGATGGCCATTCTGCCGTCTGTGCTGCTTGCACCCTGGCTGACTGCGTCCTAACCCTAGGACTTCCCCTTGCTGTCAGCCTAGGGATTTCCTTTGCCTTTTTCTTGGATTAGATTTCCTGATTCCATGATCTCTTCATTTCTTATTTATTTGCTCTTTCTCTTATTTAGCTAGACCTTATCCCCACCCCACCCCGAAGTTGCTTTAAGTTAGAAAGACGGTACTTGGGATAATGGTGACGACAGTTAACTCAACATGCCGGGCTCTTGAGTCACACCACTCGAATCTGCTGTATAAATTTCCTACAGCTGCTATGACAAATTTCCACAAATTTAGTGTTTTAAAAGCACACAAATGTATTGTCTTTTAGTTCTGCAGGTCGTAAGTCTGAAATAGGTCTCACTGGGCTAAAATCAGGGTGCCCACAGGGCTGTGTTCTTTCCTGGAGGTGCAAGGGGAGGATCTGTTTTCTTGCCTTTTCCAGCTTCCAGAGGCTGCCTGCATTCCTTGGCTTATGGCCCTTCCATCTTCAAAGCCAGATATGGCTGGTTGAGTCTTTTTTTTTTTTACATTAAATCACTATAACACTGACTTTTCTGCCTCCCTCTCCCTCTCATCCTTTAAGGAACTTTATGATTACATTGGGCTCACCTGGATAATACAGGATAATCTCTCTATTTTAAGGTAAATTGTTAGCAACCTTAATTCACCTGCAACTTTAATTTAACCTCCTCACCATGTAGCATAATATACTTACAGGTTCCTGGAATTAGGACATGGACATCATCCATGGGGGCTATTTATTCTGTTTACCGCTTACCCTCTACACCTGGTACAAAGCTGTTGTCTTGGGATCTCCCGCACCATCATTCTAGAGGAATTTCCTTCTATTGTCTCCTATACTAGAGTGCCCATCTCCTGTATCTCACGTCTTCTTTTCCAATTTACTCCCTGTTGTGGTGGAATCTCCTTCAGCAGCTTCTTGAAAAAAGATCATGGAAGGTAAAATTTTTGAGATCCTATATGTTTGAATTATTTTTTATTTTGCCTTCCCACTTGATTTGATGGTTTTTCTGGGTATAGAATGCTAGGTTAGAAAGTTTTACTCGAGAATTTTGGAGGCATTGTTCCATTGTCTTCCTGCTTCCAATTCTGACTCCTGACCCTTTCTTTGTCTCCCCTTTTCTCCCCAGCTCTAGCAATTGCAACTTCTTTACCCAGTATTCGAAAACTACACAGTAATGTGCCTTGGTGTAGGCCTGCTTTTATCCGTCGAGATGGGCCTTGGAGCACCATTTCAATCTAAAAACATACGTCCTTTGGCCCTAATCAATTTTCATGAATTATTTTATTGGATTTCCCTCCTCTGTGTTTCCTTTCTCTGGAATGGCTATTATTGAGACACTGGACTACCTGAATTGTTCTCTATTTTTTTTTACATTTGGCTTCTGTTTTCTATATCTTCATCTTTTTGTTCTTTATTCTGAGAGATGTCTTCAACTTTATCTTTAACCTTTGTATTGAGTTGGTCATTTCTAGCGTACCTTTATTTCCTAAGGACTATTTATATTCTCTCAGTATTCTATTATTCTTTTTTTTTTTTATCCTCACCCGAGGACACTTTTCCATTTTTTGTTCAGGTAGAGTGGGAGGGAGAGAGAGAGAGAGAGAGAAACATTGACGTGAAAGGGACACATCGAGTGGCTGCCACCCGCACGACCCAACCAGGGCCGGGGACAAACTGCAACCGAGGTACGCGCCCTTAGCGGGAACCGAACCCGGGTCTCTCAGGACCGCAGGCTGATGCTCTAACCGCTGAGCCAAACCGGCCAGGGCTATTATTCTTTTTATAGCACTATGTTTTTATTAAGGATGCAGTGTTTTTTATTTTTAATGATAGTTTTAAAAAAGATGCTTTCTTTTCTACATATGATTTCTGTTTCTCCAGATTGTTTCTATTCTATTTGTTTTGCTCTCTGTCTTCCATGTTAGAGGTCTCCCTCTGAGGTCCGGTGCCTTGGTTGTATGCTCATAATTAAGGGTTGGGGGATAAGCTGCTGAATGGAAACTCTGAATGAGGCGGGGTGGGGGAGCAACGGCGTGTTGACTCTGAGTTTCACTTCTGGGTGATCTGGGCAGGCTGTTTGGGAATCCTCAGTATTGACGTCTTTTGTCCCATTGGGCTGGTCAGATTCCCCAGAAAAGTTTACCTGACTCTTGTGAAGAGGGTCAAGTTCTGGGCGCAGAGAGGGTTAGGAGGGCCAGGAGTCCCACTCTGAGCATGTTTAAGGTCTCTCCGAACCTAGTTTTTGGCATGATACCCCCATCCGCACGTGTTCTAATAGGTTTCCAGGCCCCCGAATCTTCTGTTTCATCCGCCCCAGAGAATAAACTTTAGACTTGAGCTGTGAGTAGGGAGAGCGTCCAGGGACCTAACTAAAGCCCCTCCTTTCTCCCACCTGGTTGAAGGAGGTGATCTCGTTCAAGGTTTCTGTTCTGTAATCACATGTGACTGGTCTCAGCTTCCCCTCTCTGCCTTGGAAGGCAGTGCTCTCTGCGTCCTTGGGGAATCATGCTAAACAAATGGCTTACTTTGCTTTTAGTTGGGTTTCCGGAATAGTGAAAACTGACATGTCCAATTTTTCCCTTGAAACTTACTCTTACTTTTGCAACGTTTTTTTCTCTAGTGCAAGCAATACAAGTTATATATTCTTATCGTTTAAAGTATAACATCACTGCTATTTGTAGTGGAGTCCTTTATTTAAGAATATGTAAAGAGCACCTCTGCGTCTAGTCGGGTGCTGGAGATACAGAGGTGAACACGACACGTGAGGTGCTTGCCCTCATGGAGGTCGTAGTTTATTGGTATTCAATAGCAATACCTCCCTGACGTCATACTAGCTCCAAGGGCTCCCCGTTGGCCAGCCAGGATCTCAACCATCCTGGCTTCATCTCTGTCTTTTCCACAGCCCTCCTCTGGGATTTATGTGTTTTATTTTATATTATATGTGTGTGTGTGTGTGTGTGTGTGTGTGTGTGTGTGTGTGTGTATATATATACATAATCCTCACCCGAGGACATTTTTCTATTTTTTTATTCAGATAGAGCGGGAGGGAGAGAGAAACATCGATGTGAAAGGGACACATCGAGTGGCTGCCACCCACATGACCCAACCAGGGCCAGAGACAAACTGCAACCGAGGTACGTGCCCTTAGGAGAAACCGAACCCAGGTCTCTCTGGACCGTAGGCCGACACTCTAACCGCTGAGCCAAACCGGCCAGGGCAATTTATTTGTTTTAAATACCCACAGGATGGCCCTGGCCAGTTTGGCTCAGCGGTTAGAGCGTCGGCCTGTGGTCCGGAGAGACCCGGGTTCGGTTCCCGCTGAGGGCATGTACTTCGTTGCAGTTTGTCCCCGGCCCTGGTTGGTCATGCGGGTGGCAGCCACTCGATGTGTCCCTTCACATCCATGTTTCTCTCTCTCTCTCCCTCCCACTCTATCTGTACAAAAAATGGAAAAATATTCTTGGGTGAGGATAAAAAAAAAAAAAAAATACCCACAGAATGAATCAAATTTCCCTCTTCAAGTCCAGGTACATTGCTGGCCAGCTGGCTCCATCCACCAATTCTTTCCCCAGACTGCCCTCTTCCCCGCTTTTCCTTGCCAATATTTGTTGACGTCTGAGTTTGTTAAGGAGACCAAGGGGCATGTGAGGCTCTCTGAGCTGAATGTTCCTGTTGAACGCACAGCCTGTACTCAGATTCCTGACACAGTCTGACCCACCCTCCTCTCTCTCCGCAGGTCAGAGATGCCATTGTGGCGGCTGGCATCGCGGGAGTGGGCCTGGCAGCCGTGGGCTTCATTGGAGCCATGCTCTCAAGAAACAAGCGACAAAAGCAATAAGTCGAAGGGACTGCCTTGCCAGCAATTACCTTTTACATGAAGGGGGTCTTGTTTTGCTAGAGGTTTGGTTTATGGGTTTCATTCTGTTTTTATAATGAGGCTTATTTTCACAGAATTCAATAAAGCCCAATAAAGGAGGATTTTATTGGGGAAAATGCAGCAAGAACTGCCTGGTGTGAAGTCTGTTGAGGGCACAGCTGGGCTCTGTTCCCGGTGATGCCGGTTCGTGCCCTGGCCTTCTGGTGATTTTTCTCTCACTTTGTCCTTGCAGGCTGTGTTCTTTACCTTGCAGGAAAAAGAGCCCACCTCCGATTTCAAGTAATGGAGATTTCTGGTTGTGAGGATATACTGGGCAGCAAGGGAGATAGACCTGAGTGACATACGAGAACAGGAGCCATGAAGCAGCCAGGACCGTGGTCTGGGACTAGACCCTGGATGGCTTCTAGATTCAGCAGCTGGAGTCTGTAGATATTCACTGGAGTTAAACCAAACCGAACCAAACTTTTGCCATAAAGAAACTCAATATATGTTCTTGCCAGCCTTAAAACCGGCCTTATTACCTCTCTGCTCTTCACCTCTTTCCTCTGCCTTGTTGCTTCCACCCCCTCGGCCCCAGCACCCGTGCTTCCTTGCCACTGGGCTTGGGATAATCCCCAAGTCTCTGATCCTACATCCCCTCCTGTGGTCCCTTCTTCCCCAGTCAGCTCAGCTCCATCCCTCCCCACTGCCTGCCAGGTGCTCCTAGTTCAAGTTCCTGGGAGAGAATCTGATTGGCTTAGCTCATCACATCCTAGCTCAGCCTACTGACTGGCTGCCTGTTGGGTCAGGTGACCCCACTGGGCCAATCAGCCCTGCGCTGATGGGGCCAGGTCACATGGTGCAAGGTTCCCTCACACCTTCCAGGTTGGGGGTGTGGCAGGCTGCTCAGCCCTCCTGGGAGGGGTTGTGGGGAAGGAATGACCTCTTGTAGCTGGTCCCTTGAAGTCTGCTACTGCTCTGGGCTTGGCAGCTGTTCAAAGTGGCCATTTCTCTAAAAGGGGCTTTTATGGGTTCCTCCGAAATACTCTGCTGGTGTTGAGAATGTTTCCTTGGTCAGCCCCAGTTGTGCGGGGACCATCTGTCTGTTGGAATCCTGGACAGGGCAGTCAAGGAAAAGAAAACTGACTCTGCAAATTTAAGGAAAGGTTTTTATTTAGGACTTATTGAGGGCTAGACTTGAAATAGTGCTCTGACTTGGGGGAAGTGAGAGGGATTTACGTAGGCAGAAAAGTAAGAGACAGTACATTCGCTACTAGAAGTTACAATCAGGGTGCATATGCTTTAGTGGTTGTTTAGCATTGAATGGAAGGGACACATAGAAAAGATAAGGTTGACGGGCCGGTGTGGCTCAGTGGTTGAGTGTTGACCCATGCATGCACCAACCTATGCACAAGAGGTCCCTGGTTCGATTCCCGGTCAGGGTACACGCCCAGGTTGTGGGCCCGATCCCCAGTGGGCGGACACGCAGAAAGTGGCCAATCGATGTTCTTGCTCATCTGTGTTTCTGTCTTTCTCTCCCTCTCCCTAACATGAATTAAAAAAAAAAAAAAGATAGAGTTGAGTTGCCACTGAACCTCCTGATGTGGAAATGATCAAATTTCATAGAGACTCTTGAGATGAATCTTTGATCAGGATGTAGAGAGAACAGACACTGTTTCTGGTCATCATTGTCCTCTAGTGTTGAAACAATGCAGGGTCTACGTGTGACTAGCCCCCGTGGATGCCTTGGTAGAGAGTTTCGGGCAGTAAGGTCCTGGTCCTCCCTTGTGCCGATTTAGTCAGGGGAGCTGAGGTACCCGTTCCTTTCCTCCACACCAGCTTCCTCAGCGGGGCGCTCATCTGGTCCTGGGTGAGCACATGCGTGTGGCTCCATGCCCCAGTGCCCAGTGTTGATGTGAGAACAGTTCTCTCCCAGTGCAGGCTCCTTTCTTGTTGTCTAAACTTGATTGATGTAACATATGCCAGTTCTCATGCTGCTCAAACCCACGGGACGCAGTGAAGTCCCCTCTCCAGTGCGCTGGTGACAGGGACATGTGGAGTGTAAACCTCCAAACAAGTTACAGAGATCAAAGGTCTGCGAAAAAAGAAACTGTTAACAAACAAAAGAAAAGTTCAGACTATAATAAAAAATAAAAAAGCATTTATTTCAGCAAAGGAGGGATTGTTATCTGGGGCACAGATTCAGGTAACAACTCAAATTGTGCTCTGAAGGGAACAAAGAAAGGCAGCTTATTTATAAAGGGCAAAATCATGAGAGCTGTTCTCATTAAGAGCCTCCAGGATAAGGTCAGCTGGGATTGGTTAGGCATGTACATGGGGGTGCTGGTTGTGGAAGTGGATCGGTTCCTTTCAAGGTGAAGAATGCAGATGGTCTGGTGAGCATGAGGAAGTCAAGTCCATATGTAGCAGTCATTGATTAACTCAGGAGATTTGTTCTTCAGCCTTTAGCTGAGTTTGGCAACAGGTCAACAACTTAACAGCAGTTCAAGGAGCTGAGACATCAGCCCCATTTTCTCAGTGGCCTCCTTCCATTTTAAAAAAAGAGTTTTTATTGACTTTTTAGACAGAGAGGAAGGGAGAGGGAGAGAGAGATAGGAACATCGATGAGAGAGAGAACCATCAACATCCATCGGCTGCCTCCTGCATGCCCCCACTGGGGACTGAGCCCGCGAGCCTGGGCATGTGCCCTGACCAGGAATCGAACCAGAGACCTCTTGGTGCATGGGTTGACACTCAACCACTGAGCCACACTGGCTGGGCCATTTTTTAAAAAATATTTTCTCTCTGGAATCAATAAAGGAAAAAAATAAAATAAAATAAGTAAATTACTATTATTTTTTTTAGAGAGAAACATCGACGTGAGAAAGATACACTGATCGGCTGCCTCCTACACGCATCCTACTGGGGATCAAATCTGAAACCCAGGCATGTGCCCTGACTGGGAATTGAACCGGGACTGCTCAGTCCACTGAGCCACACCGGCCACGATATATATATATTTTTTTAAATCCTCACCCGAGTATATTTTTCCATTTATCTTCAGACAGAGTGGAAGTGGGGTGGGGGTGGGGGATAAAGAGAGAGAGAGAAACATCGACGTGAGAGAGAAACATCGATGTGAGAGAGACACATTGACTGGTTGCCTCCCACACCACCTGTCCAGGGCCAGGGACCCAACTGCACCGAGGCACGTGCCCTGAGAGAGAGAGAGAGAGACAGAGAGAGAGAGAGAGAGAGAGACTAAAATATTGATGTGAGAAACATTGGTTGCCTTCCAAACATGCCCTGACTGGGGATTGAACCTACAACCTGGGCATGTGCCCTGACCAGGAATCGAAAAGGCAACTTTTTGGTATACAGGAAAATGTTCAACCAATTGAGCCACTCTGGCTGGGCTCAACTCCCCCATTTTAAGTGACTTTCTTAGCAATTCTTTTTTCATTTTATTTTCTCCATTCTCAAAACACAAGAAAGCAAAACAAAAACACCCAGTTCAATTAAAAAATAAATTAACAAATTGCATACAAAAGCTGGAATGTGTAGAAATAACCAAATACGACAGAAGAACTAATTCCAAATATATTGGTAATCACCATAAATGTAAATGGGTTAAACTTGCCAAGTAAAACACAAACATTAGCCCTGGCCAAGTAGCTCAGTTGGTTAGAGCATCGTCCTGATACCCTAAAGTTGTATAATGTCACATATAAGAGTAAACCAATGCATTAATAAGTGGAACAACAAATTGGTGTTCTCTCTCTCCTTTCCTCTTTCTGTCTCAAATCAATTAAACACACACACATATGAACATTACATGGAATTAGAAAGCTAATTCAGAGAATATAGTTTACAGCAGATACACTTGAAATGTAAGGACACAGCCCTGGCTGGTTTGGCTCAGTGGTTAGAGCATCAGCTTGCAGACTGAAGGGTTGTGGGTTCAATTCCTGGTCAAGGGCATGTACCTGGGTTACAGGTTTGATCCCTGGCCAGGGTCGTGCGGTAGCCAGCCAATATGTGTCTCTCACATCAATGTTTCTCTCTCTCTCCCGCTCTATCTGAAGATGAATGCAAAAATGTCCTCGGGTGAGGATAAAAAAAAAAAAAAGAAAGCAATTCGAGATAATTGGGAAAATTTAAATATGAACTGGGTGTGGATGAAAAAGGGCCACATAGTAAACCTGACGGGCTCAGGGGAGGCCACAAACTCAGGGACCTAAAGTAATCACATAGGATGGTCTGAAATGAAAAATTTCCAACTAAAAGCAGTTCACGGCTGGTAGTCATGTCCTGTGCTGGTATTTTTCCCACCAAGGGTCAATCTTTGCCTTAACTGGGCCTGTCTCTTGTCTTCTTTTGCATCTATGATGTGTCTATTCATTTTACTTTTTATCAATCTCAGAGATCTCCCCTACTTGGCTTTCTCCCACCTCCATAACCCATTACCAATGGATTCGACGTACCCCCTACATCTTCCCTTTGATTCTGAGGTATAAAATACATGGTAAAACTGCCATTTTCCGGAGCATTTTTTCAATCGGTTGAGATTTTGCTTCCCGGAAATTGTTGTCAGTTTGGCCAAATAAATTCGTAAAAAGTCTTACAGGTTTGGATGTTTCTTTTTCTTTCTCTTTAAAAAAAAAAGTTCTCGCCCAAGGATATTTTTCCATTTATCCTCATACAGAGTGGGTGAAAGGGTTAATTATGTTTTAACAAAATTAAACTTCATTCTGACCGGTTATTCCTGCACGTAAACACCCGAGCAGTTTTCTAAAAGCCCTGGGCCTGACACCCAGAGGAAACAAAGATAAGGGGTTAATGGTGGCTTTGGGAAACTTGGAGGAACCATAAAAAGAAAGAGATTAATGATGGCCCAGACCCTGCTGGTGCAGATTCCCCCCTTCCCTCTGAGACAGTGTGTATCAGCCCCGGCACCAATTACGTGGTGCCAAGAGAATGGTTTTTTTTTTTAATGTAGTTTTTTTAGTTTCTGTAGTTTGGGCCTATAAAAACCAGAGAACAAAGAGATTTTGAAGCTGGACTCTTTTAAGGAGTCAGCCCGCCTGCACCCAGGCTTATGCAATAAGGCCATTTTGCTCTACAGTGGCCTTGTGTTGTAGCTGTGATCTCCCGCCGGCTTTGACCTTTTAGTGGGAAGGAGGGAGAGAGAGAGAGAAACATCGATGTGAGAGGGACACATCAACTGGTTGCCTCCCGCATGACCCAGGACAAACCGCAACCGAGGCACGTGCCCTTGACCGGAATTGAACCCATGACTCTCCAGTCCGCGGGCCAAAGCTCTAACTGCTGAGCCCAACCGGCTAGGGCTGGATGTTTCTTATGTTGACACACTGTACAGAGAAAACTATGGGCCCAAAATGGTTTCATTTGTGCTAAAAGCCCATGACACCAAACCTATTTTTAATACCTGATTTGATTGTAGTCTCAACCTCTTCCAGAAATGGAATCTTAATCAACCAGTCTGGAATTTTCTGGTCAGGCACCAGACAAGTAGTCTGTGGTGGGGGCCTCTCCATTCCCTGCCCTTCTCCTCCACAGAAAGGGGGCAGTCTGCATGAGGAAAAGCCTCCTGGTTCCTTTGCTTTCCCCCAAACCAGAGGTCCTAGACTAATCACAATCAGTTCTTTTCTTTTGTTAATAGCTCTCTTGCCCCGCCCTTCTACCTATAAAAGACCTTCCATTTTATGCAAACCCTCAGAGTGCCCTTGTACTTGCTAGATGAGATGTTGCCCAATGCATAAATTGCTTAATAAAGCCAAGTAGATCTTCACATTTACTAGGTTGAATTTTGTTTTTTAACAAATGCAAAAGGCAATGTATTAGTCAGGGTTCTCTAGGGAAAAAGAACCAATAGGATATAGATATAGATACAGATATAGATATATGAACTTCATTGTAGGAAGTGGCTCACATGGTTATACAGGCTGAGAAGTCGTGCAATCTGCCATCTGCTAACAATGAGCCGGGAAAGCCAGTGGTGTAATTTGTTCAGAGGCTAAAGCACTAAAAATAAGGTGAAGAAGGCTGCTGGGATAAGCTCTGGAGTTCAAAGGCTTGAGAAACAGGAACTACGATGTCCAAGGGCAGAAGAAGATGGACAGTCCAGCTGAAGAAGAGAGATTGTCCTTTCTCCACCTTTTTGTTCTATTTAGACCCTCGGTGGTTTGGATGATGATGACTACCCACGCTGGTGAGGCATCTTCTTTACTCGGTCTACTAATTCAGATGCTCATTTCTTCTGGAAACACCCTCAAAGATACACACACCCCGAAATAATATACCAGCTATCTGAACATCTCTTATCCCAGTCAAGTTGACTCACCATCACAGGTAAAAATACAAAATTGTTAGAAGGAAATACAGGAGAACATCTTTATGATCTTGCTGTAGTTTATAAATACACACACACACACACAAGATAAAAAAGTGTAAAGCACAGAAAAATAAATTTGATTACATCAAATAAGAGCATCTATTTAGCCCTGCCAGTGTGGCTCAGTGGTTGAGCGTCGACCCATGCACCAAGTGGTCACTGGTTCAATTCCCAGTCAGAACACAGGCCCAGGTTGTGGGCCAGATCCCCAGTGGGGGGCATAGGAGGCAGCCAATCGATGTTCTCTCTCATCGATGTTTCTATCTCTCTCCCTCTCTCTTCCTCTCTCTCTCTAAAATCAATAAAGAAAAAAAACCACATTTATTTATCTGTTTATCAAAACACACCATAAATTAAAAGACAGATCAATATTGGGAGAAGATATTTATAGCACAAGAACTAAAAACAGACCACTGTTAGAATATACAAATTAATAAAAAAGATAAACAACCCAAGAGAAACGTGGACAAATATATTGATAGATCATTCATGGGAGTAAATACAAATGTCCAGTAAATATAGAAATGGAAAAAAAGATCCCATGCTATCACTATCACGCTGACAAATATTTGAAAAGATGTTGAGCAATTGTGACTCTGGTGCATTGCCCGTGGGAAGCTTAATTTTGCATTCTATCTCTAATAAAGTTGAAGAAGATCATACTGTTACCAGAGAACTGCCCGAGTCAGAGCAGGCTTTCCGCTCCTCAGCTCTTGTCACATGTGTGAGAAAGAATTCAGACGAGTGACAGAAAGCAGTGTTGAAGCAAAGCAAGCAAATTTATTAAGAAAGCAAAGCAAGAATATTTATTGAGAATAAAACGTAAAACACAAACGGGCAACTCAGTCTGCACGCTCCACCTAGTAGGTGTTCAAGGGTTTTATACTCCCCTCCCTATAGGTTTCAAGGTTCCTCTGCTGGATATCTTGGGCAACAGACTAGATTTTAAGGTCCCCCTTTTACCCTGTTGTGGTTTTCCCCAGAATTTATGAGAATATCTGGCAATTTTATCTTGGCAAGTCCCAAGACTGCTGATTTTTTTATTCAGTGGGTGAGATAAACCCCCCTTTTCCCCTCCTTCCCCCCTCCTGCCCTAGCAGCTATCTATTCTGCCTAACAATACCGTACAACTCAACAGCTTTGGGTTGTGACCCTTTAGTGAGTGATGACTTCGATTTAGTGGGTCACAGTCAATATTTTTTTTAGAAAGTAAATGAAACAGGATAATAGAGAACAGAATTTATCAGAGTGTATTTCATCTAGGTTTTGGTAAGACTTTTGTTTATATACCTCCAGTCTATATATATCCTGATACCTTATAAGATGTATTTCTTACTGTGGATCTTGGCTAAAAAGATTTAAAGCCTCTGCTTAGAGCAGTGTCCAGGTGCACCAGGAGGCTTGTGTGAGGATGCTCATGGCAGCTTTGTCTGTAATGGGAACACACTGGAAACACCCGATGTCCATTGACAGGAGACAGGATAATGAAACTGTGCTACATTCCACGTGAAATGAATGAGCATGGATCAATAGGGAACCCAATACTGAGCAAAAATAATCAACGTGTACAATAGAAGAGGCTTGATTCTGATTTTACCAAATTTAAAAAATGCAAATTATATATATATTATATATATAATATATATTATATATTATATAGTGTGTATATATAGATATATAATATATATAGTTTAAAAGATACATTTATATGTGGAAAATAATTTTTTAAAAGCAAGATAATCACAGACACTAAATTCAGGAAGTTGGCTACAATTCCGTTAGGAGGGAGAGGAAGGAACATGGGGCAAATTTCTTTAATAATAGCTTTATTAAGATATAGTTAATATACAGTTTAGTCATTTAAAGTATAAAATTCAATGTTTTTTAGTATATTCCAAGTTGTAAAACTATCACCACAATTAATTTTAGAACATGTTCATCATCTCAAGAAGAAATTCTATACCCCTTAGCTACCACCATCTGCCTCCCAAACCCTAAACAATCACTAATCTACTTCCTTTCTCTCTATATTTGCTCATTCTGGACATGACATATAAATAGAATCTTATAATATGTGGCGTTTGGACCGTTTTTTTTCACTAGCATGCTATCAAGTTTCCTCCTTCCTTCCTTTTTATGGCTGAATAATATTCCATTTAATGAATACAACCCATTTTATCGATCCATTTATGAGTTGATGGATGTTTGGGTTGTGTCCACCTTTTGACATCGTGAATAGTGCTCCTATAAACATGCGTGTGCAGAAATTTTTGTGTCGTGAAGCTTATTTAAGTTATTTGTTGTTTTCTTTCTTTTTTAAAAAGTATGTTTTTATTGATTTTTTTAGAGAGAAAGGAAGGGAGAGAGATAGAAACATGGATCACTGCCTCCTGCACACCCCCTACTGGGGATCGAGCCCGAAACCCAGGCATGTGCCCTGATCGGACCTCTCTGTCCATGGAACGATGCTCAATCCACTGAGCCACACTGGCCAGGCTTTATTGGTTGTTTTCTATTTCTTCAACCAGGTTGTTGGTGCATGGGTGGTTTTATTGTTATTTCTCTTTTTTCCCCTATCAAATAAATGTTTGTTTTTTTAATCCTCATCTGAGGATATTTTTGCATTCATCTTCAGATAGAGTGGGAGGTAGAGAGGGAGGGAGAGAGAGAGAAACATTGACATGAGAGAGACACATCGAGTGGCTGCCACCCACACAACTCCAACCGGGGCCGGGGACAAACTGCAACTGAGGTACGTGCTCTTAATGGGAACCGAACCCGGGACTCTCCAGTCCATGGGCTGACGCTCTGACGGCTGAGCCAAACCGGCCAGGGCTCAAATAAATGTCTTTATTTGCATTAAATTATTATTCTATTTACTCATTCAGCAAGCAGAGCTGCTGCTCTGTGTTAGTCACTGCCTTGGACTAATTAAATATTTTAATTTCTTTCTCTCTTTAAAAAGAACTTTGAATTTTATTTTTCTATTACAGTTTACATTCAATATTATTTTGTATTAGTTTCAGGTGTACAGCATCGTGGTTAGATAAATCATATACTTTGCCAAGTGTTCCCTCCAATATTGCCAGTACCTACCTGGCACCATTATTGTTACTTCTTACCCCTCACACTTATGAATATTCTTCTACATAAATATAAAATTTAATAAAAATCATTAAAAAGTATATGTAGTCTATGATGTCCTGGAAGGATACCCAGAGACTGATAAGGTTGCCTCCATAGAGGGGAATTAAGTGGCTGGAGCTGGGGGTGGGGAGGCTTATCTTGCCTTTTATAGCCCTTTGTAT
Organism: Molossus molossus; assembly: GCF_014108415.1. Classification (NCBI taxonomy): domain Eukaryota; kingdom Metazoa; phylum Chordata; class Mammalia; order Chiroptera; family Molossidae; genus Molossus; species Molossus molossus. The sequence goes on along the minus strand of NW_023425348.1, from coordinate 89,736,042 downwards.
AATTAAAAAATACATATATATACACACACGTAGGACCACAAATGCTTGTATTCCAGGCTGTGGTCCTAGATGGCCAGCAGGCTGGGTGTGTGGCCTGCCCTGGTCCCACTCTGCCCAGCTGGGAGCACTTTGGGCCTTTCCTGCCCAGCAGCTGCTGGGACAAACAGAATCCCCAACCCACCAGCCTTGAGGACTCTTCATGTGGCTCTTGGTTCGGATTTTCTGACCCCCTGGACAGACAGGATTAGGTGGGAAGCTGTGGGCCTCAGAACGGGGCAGTGCCGTTTCCGGCCGCTGTGCCCTGCCAGTCCTCCTGCTCAAGTCCTCCTTGTGATGTCGCAAGGGGGTGGCACTGATTGGGCAAACTGAGATCCCCTGATTCTAGCCCAGCCACTCAAAAGGTGTCCAGCACCAAGTGGGGGCCGGCCCAAAGGGCTCTGGCCAATGGGGCAGGAAGGAATGGGCTAAGCCAACCCCACTATCTCCCTCCAGAATCGAGGGTGGGAGATACTTCCAGGATGGTCCTGCTGACACCAGAGAATGGAGTGGAGATGCCGAGAGAAGGGAGTCTCAGCTGGAGAAAGACCGCGTGTGAGATCCTGGTCCTGAGACGCAGTACACTGGACAGCTGTCCGGTCTCAGTTCCCATCCACCTGTCTCCTGACAATAATGCTCTTTTTATGCGAAGAGCCTGAAGAAGACAGATCACTGATCCTTGCTGCCCTGAGGGCCCTCCCCACTGCACCCATCCCTTCCTGCCCGGTTTGCCAGGTCCTTCCAGCCCACAGGGGGGTGTCGATGACAGAATCTTATTCGGGGCTTTGGGTGGGGTAGCACACTGGTGCCTAAGAAAGCAGCCTCTCCACACCGGGCAGTCCTGGATTTGGGTTTCCATTTGGTCTAGAATGTATGTTTGTGAACTGTGGGCTGGAGCGGGAGAAGGAGGGGGGTCTCTCGCCACACTTGTGGTCAAGAAGGCTCACTGTTCAGCGTGCCTCTGATGACATGTTCAGTGTGGTTCCATCGGCTTTGAGGTTGCTGGAAATGTTGGTATGTTCTGGTCATGGTCAGTCTTTGTTTTGGAGTCTCCTTGGAGCTCCTCCCTCTTCCTGGAAATTCTTCCACTTTGGCTTCTGTCGCTCCCGCCTGGCCCCACACCCACCTGACTCCGCCCGTCCTCTGTTCTCTGGGCCCGAGGCTGGGTGGCCCTAATCTGATTTCTCTCCGGCTGATTTCCATGCCTGCTTGTCTACCTGGCATGGACCTTGGCCCTGCTTGAACCAAGAGTAGACTTTATGTGAACTTTGATTTGTATTTTTAGTTTTAAAAATTTATTTACTTATTTATTTATTTGGTAATGCACGCTGAATCTAAATATTAAGCACACGAACCTCCTCTTCCTGAATCATTGCCTCTCAGGTCACGGGGACAAATGTCTTACCGAGGAGCGCCTTATGGGTGTTTGTGTTTGTGGGCAGGGTCAGAGGGAAAACGAAACTCTTAAGATTATAGAAGGCTGGACACAGAGGCAGCAACGCACGGATACCGTCTTCACAGAGGAAAATGAAACTCTTAAGATTATAGAAGGCTGGACACAGAGGCAGCAGCGCACGGGTACCGTCTTCACAGAAGGATGGCTGGGGTACGTCCTCAGAAAGCTGTTATTTTTACCCCGTAACCCTGTCCGTGGTGACTGCATGGGCTTGCTTGGGAGTCTGCAGCTGGGCCTGCGGTCCGCTCTCTGGGGGGGGGCAGGGATGGTGGGCTCAGGGAGGGCAGCCCCTGCCCACTGCCCAGTCCCACCGTCCTGGGTGGGTGGGACAAGCTGGGAAGGGAGGGGCCAGGAAAATGGTTGACAGCAGTGTGGGGCTGAGGTGGGGGCTGCCAGGAAAGCATTCTTAAGAAAAATTTTTTTTATTCCTCACCTGAGGATATTTTTCTACTTACTATCAGAAAGAGAGGAAGGGAGGGAGGGAGACAGAGAGAAACATTGATGTGATAGTCACATTGACTGGTTGCCTCCCGCACGACCCGAACAAACTGCAACCGAGGCATGTGCCCTTGGCCGGAATCGAACCCGAGACTCCTTGGTCCACACACCAACCGCTGAGCAAAACCAGCCAGGGCCACCTTTTAAGTGTTGTTTTGTGGCTTTGAGTTTTGTTGTCATTTTTATTTATTTTTATTTATTAAAAACATTTTTTTCCCTTTATTGATTTCAGAGAGAGAGGAATTTAGAGGGAGAGAAAGATAGAAATATCGATGAGAGAGAACATTGACTGGCCGCCTCCTATATGCCCCCAGTGAGTGAGGATCGGGCCCACAACCTGGCATGTGCCCTGACTGGGAATCGAACCAGCGACCTGTTGGTGCATGGGTCGATGCTCAACCACTGAGCCACACTGGCTGGACTTGTTGTTATTTTTAATTTGATTCTCTGAGTACAGTTCATTTAAGAAATGCTTGAATTTTTTTCTTTATTTATCAGTTTTTGAAATAATATAGTGATTCTTTTGCATCCTCCAAAGGTGACTAAGGACTTTTTTTTTTATCCTCACCCAAGGACATTTTTCCATTTTTTGTTCAGATAGAGCGGCAGGGAGAGAGAGGAAGAGAGAGAGAGAAACATCAACGTGAAGGGACACATCGAGTGGCTGCCACCCTCACGACCAACCAGGGCCAGGGACAACCCGCAACCGAGGTACGTGCCCTTAGCGGGAACTGAACCCGGGTCTCTCTGGACCCCAGGCCGACGCTCCAACCGCTGAGCCAAACCGGCCAGGGCAAGACTAATGACTTTTTAAAAATATCATTATAAACACATTGATATCACTATTCACATATTTGATGTGTTTCTTTTTCATGCTCAAATTTTTCCATCTTCGGTCAGGTTGAGGCTTGACTCCTGTAGTCAAAAGCTTTTCTCTCAACCGAGTGTCCCAGCAGATTCCTTTTGGAAAGCATGCTTTCCTGGAGCCCCACCTCAGCCCCACACTGCTGGTGGGAGCTGCCCTCAGTCCACGCAGCAGCCCAAGCCCCTGGGCAGGGTGGTCCGGCCCGTGTGACCGGCTCAGCTGAGGCGGGGAGGGGAGGGGCTGGCTGCTCTCAGAGCCATCGACCTCAAGTAGAACCTTGGTGATAAGGGCGTATCTCAAGTCCCAGGTATAAACACCTGCTCCTGCAGACTCCAGAAGGGCAGTGCCCTGCCACCATTCCAGTCTCACCCTGAGATCCCCAGCCCGGGTCTTGGCCCGGAGCCCAGACTTCAGCTGCCCGGGCCTGCCTGGGGTGCTCTGGGATCGTTAGGGGTGTAATGTTAGAAATGAGCAGACGTAGGTTTCAATCTTGCTTTTCTACTCACTAGGTCAGGCTCTTTGGCAAGTTACCTAGCCTTCCCGAGACCCAGTCTTCTCATCTGTCTGGGGTAACGATAGTTCTTAGTGAAGGAGTGATGGATATCGAATGTGGGTCGTGTCAAGCTCCGAATCTGGGATGTGCGAGTCGGAACTCTGCACTCACAGAACCACTCAGGCCCCGGCACAAAGCGGGTGGCTCTGTGAGGCATTTAGACGTCCTGGGAATCCTATAGTCCCTCGCTGACACAAACATACCCTGCACAAAACGTGCTCACGCCACACTCCCGTGCTACACGCCTGCCCACACCGCCCTCTGGAACCCTCTCCCTCTCTTCCCTGTCCCCCGATGAGCTCCATTCCAGCCCAGCAGCCCCAGTGGGAGAGGGACTGTCCACCTGTGTGTTCCTGCAGGAGATGATGGAAGGGGTCTGCAGGCAGTGCTGGGGCTCCTTCCAGAATGTTCCCTGTGAGGGCTAACCTCAGGCTGTCTCTGGTTTTCAGGCACAGGCCAAACCACGTCCTGGAGACCTGATTGAGATTTTCCGCTTTGGCTACGAGCACTGGGCCATCTGTGTGGGAGACGGCTACGTGGTCCACCTGGCTCCGCCGAGTAAGGATGGGCTCGCTGTTGAAGCACAAGGGGGAAGATGGCCAGTGTGAACAGTTGCACACTCGTGTGCCTGTTCTCCCCTCAGTGCCTGGCATAGTGGGCACTGGCTGAATGATATTCCCTGGTAGATATATCAACTGCTATTCTTCCTTAGCAGCAAGTTCATGGAGAGACTGTTGACCTTTCCGGGAGAGAGTGGTGTTCAGTTCCAGCCAACCCACTGTCCTAGGGAAGCCCCCTTCCATGGGCATTCGATGTTCTGGAGGGCAAAAGGGTGGGACATAGTGTACAGCCGGCTGCACAGTGCAACGGAAGGAGTGTGGGTCTCCCAGCTAGAGAGAACCCAGCAGGGATCCTGGGGCCTCCACTTACCGACTTGTGAGTTGCCCATGTGACTTCACCCCCTAAGTTCAGCTGCATCCTCTGGGCAGCACCTGTGCGGGGCCTGGCCTGGGCGGGTGCGGGACCAACCTCCCTTCCCTTCCAGAGCACATGGCATTAAAGAAAATGCCGTAACCTCGGAAACCACTCAACAGCAGGCTTATTGAGGAATACTTTATTAATAGTAAGACTTACTCTATTGAGATAAAGTTCTATGACTTTTGACAAATGCATATAATCATGTAACCACCAGCGCAATACAGATATAGGAGAGTTCCCTCCTCCCTGCCCCAAAGTCCCCCTATGCCTTGTCAACCCCTGTACCCCCAGCCCCTCACCCCCAGTTCCTGGCAACCTGTGGTCTTTTTTTCTATTCTTATAGTTTTGCCTTTTCTACCATGTGATAGAAATGGAATCATATGGAATGTTGCCTTTCTGTCTAGTGTCCTTAACTTGGCACAATGCATCTGAGGTTCGTGTATGTTATAGCACGTGCTCGTGTATGTTGTGGCACGTGATGGCACTTTGCTCCTTTTTATTGCTGAGTATTCCATTGTTTACCTATCCACCAGCTGAAGGACATTTGGGTGGTTTTTAATTTTATTATTTTTTAAAAATATGTTTTTCTTTTTTAATTGACTTGTTAGAGAGAGAGGAAGGGAGAGAAATAGAAACATTGATGTGAGAGAGGTACATCAATCGGCTGCCTCCTGCATGCTCCCGACTGGGGATTGAGCCTGCAACCCCCAGGGCATGTGCCTTGACTGGGACCTCTCAGTCCATGGGATGACACTCAATCCACTGAGCTACACTGGATGGGCGGTGGTTTTTTATTTCTGACAGTAATTATTAGAGCCACTATAACTATTCCCATACAGTTTTGTTTTGCATGTGTGAACATAAATTTTTGTTTCTTTTGGGTAAACATCTAGGCCATCCTATGGTAAAGTGCCAAAATGTCTAAGTAGCTCAGAGCAATTTAGGAGAGATCGCCCTCTACTGGGGAAAGAAAGAAATTCACGGCAGGCGGAGGGAGGCTGATGACAGGGATGGGGAGAGAGGCGGGGTTGGGAGACTGAAGGGGAGAGAGGTATGCAAGTGTGGGGGACCTAGAGAAAGATGAGAAGACTAAGGGGCAGAAAAAGAAAAATTAGAAGCTGAGAAGGAGATACTCAGGGTTGGAGGGTACTGAGGGACAGGGATGGAGGAGACAAATTCTCAGTGACATATTTATATGCCTGTATTTATCTTGTTTCCTCTACCTCTCCTTCTCTTTGGGATCTGTAGCCCAGGCCCAGCTGGGTGCGGTCCCTTCTGGTTTTTCCCTGCAGAGGGTCTCTCTGCCCCATTTTTCCTCCTGCAGCGGTAGGAGCAGGTAGAGAGACATTTTTTAAAATGCCCTATTATTTATTTTTATTGATTTTAGAGAGGAAGAGGGAAAGAGAGAGAAGGAGAGAGAGAGAAACATTAATGTGAGAGAGAAGCATCCATCAGTTGCCTCCCACACGTGTCCCAACCAGGGATCGAACGGGAAAGCTAGGTGTGTTCCCTGACCTGGAATCAACCCGCCACCCCTCCGTGTGCAGAACAGTGCTCCAACCAGCTGAGCCACACTGGCCAGGTTCAAATGGTCTTTTAAAAAGAAAATAAGAACTGGTGAACTAAAGGGTAAATACACACAAACAGGTGAATTTAGAAGTGGCCAGGAGATGAATTGGCTATTCCGAGATTGACGTTATACCAATAGGCTTCCTGCGAGCCCAGCTCATCCGGCAGGTCCACTGACTCCTCCCCGAGGGTTCCAGGGGACATCGCTTTGCCCTCTCATTCTGGCTTCCCCAGAAGCCTGGGTGAGGCAGGAGACTGAGGTCCCCGTTAAAGGCAAATCACAGAATTTAGGGCTGGGAGAGTGTGGCCATCCCCTGACCCAGTCCCTTCAATTTGTAAATGATAAGAGCCCAGGAGAAGAGAAGGCACTTGCCTGAGGCCACACAGTGAGTGCAGCCCTGGGTCTGCAGGTCAGGCCTCATCTTGCTCAACAGCTTCCTTTCCTTCTATTTTAAAAATGTCACCCCTGCCAGCTGAGGTCCCCCACTCTGGCTCAGGAAGGAGCAGTGACAGTTTCTAGGCCACAAGCTAGTGAGGGGAAGCTGGGAGTAGGACCTGGGTGGCTTTGCCCTGCACCACTCTGCCCCATCCTGAATCTTTCGGGGACATCTGAACACACGTGGTCCTTTAGAAGAATTCACGTCCTTTGCTTTAGAAATGAGGAAGCTGAGCCCAGGGACATCCTTTGACTTTTCCAAAGTCACCCAAGCTTGGGTCTGTCCTGGTTTTGAGTTTGAAGCCAGGCTGATGGCCAGGCCCTTCCACAGCTCATCCTGATTGATGACACCATAGCAGCAGGGCTGCCTGCTGCCCGCTCTGAGCCGCGGGGCCTGCCCAGGACCATCTCTGTTTCCTCTTTGTGAACCACAGGTGAAATCGCGGGGGCTGGTGCGGCCAGCCTCATGTCCGCCCTGACTGACAAGGCCATAGTGAAGAGGGAGCTGCTGTCCGTGGTGGCCGGGAGAGACAAGTACCGTGTCAATAACAAACATGACAAGAAGTACTCGCCGCTGCCTCCCAGCAAAATCGTCCAGCAGGCGGAGGAGCTGGTGGGGCAGGAGATGCTCTACAAGCTGACCAGTGACAACTGTGAGCACTTTGTGAATGAGCTGCGCTACGGAGTCTCCCGCAGTGACCAGGTGCGTCCTCAGCCTGTGTCCCTGTCCCCAGGAACCAGACCATCCCCTCAGCTGACAGTGGCTGGGTATCCGTGTGGGCCAGGCCTGGGTGGAGACAGAGAAGTGAACTAGACAAACTAGCAGAGGCAGAATCCCTGCCCTCAAGGGTGTGACAGCCAGGGTAGGGATGAGGGTGGGGAGACCTGCTAGGTGGCAGAGCAGACCAGTGCGGTTAGGGGGTGATGTCACAGCACTGACAGCCATCTCCATTGCCAAACAGCTCCAGAGGGTTTTATTATCCTATCTGTAAAGTGGCTCATAGTACTTTTTAAAAAATCTTTATTGCCCTGGCCGGTTTGGCTCAGCGGTTAGAGCATCGGCCTGTGGTCCGGAGGGACCCGGGTTCGGTTCCCGCTAAGGGCACGTACCTCGGTTGCAGTTTGTCCCCGGCCCTGGTTGGTTGTGCGGGTGGCAGCCACTCGATGTGTCCGTTTCACGTCGATGTTTCTCTCTCTCTCTCTTCCTCTCTCTCCCTCCCGCTCTATCTGAACAAAAAATGGAAAAATGTCCTCGGGTGAGAATGATAAAAAACAAAACAAAACAAACAAACAAAAAAATCTTTATTGTTGACGTAGCTGGGGACTTCAACACCCCGCTGACAGCACTGGATAGATCCTCTAGGCAAAAAATTAGCAAGGAAACAGAGACTCTAAATGAAGCACTAGACCAAATAGATTTAATAGATATCTACAGAGAATTACACCCCAAAACTACAGAATACACATTCTTCTCAAGTTCACATGGGACATTCTCAAAGACAGACCACATGATAGGACACAAACTAAATCTCTATAAGTTCAAGAAGATTGAAATCATATCAAGCATCTTCTCAGATCACAATGGCATGAAACTAGAAGTCAATTGCAACAAGAACATGCAAAGACATTTCAACACATGGAGGCTAAATAGCATGTTATTAAACAATGAATGGGTTACCGAGGAGATCAAGGAAGAAATTAAAAACTTCCTGGAAACCAATGAAAATGAACACACAACAACACAAAATCTATGTGATGCAGCAAAAGCAGTTCTGAGAGGGAAGTTCATAGCACTACAGGCCTACCTCAAGAAACAAGAAACATTTCTAATTGACTGTCTAACCTCACAACTTAAAGAATTAGAAAGAAAACAAAAAGAAAACCCCAGAGCAAGTAGAAGGAAGGAAATAGTAAAGATCAGAGCAGAAATAAATGACATAGAGACCAAAAAAACAATTCAAAGGATCAATGAAACAAAGAGCTGGTTTTTCGAAAAGATAAACAAGATCGATGGACCCTTAGCTAGACTCACCAAGAAACAAAGAGAGAGAACCCAAATACACAAAATCAGAAATGAAAGAGGAGAAGTAACAACCAACACCACAGAAATACAAAAAATTGTTAACAGCTACTATGAACAACTATATGGCAACAAATTCAACAATCTAAGCGAAATGGACAAATTTCTAGAAACACACAGTCTCCCAAAACTGGACCGGGAAGAGATAGAAAACTTGAACAGACCAATAACAACTAAGGAAATTGAAGAGGTAATCAAGACTCTTCCAGCAAACAAAAGCCCAGGCCCAGATGGCTTCACGGGGGAGTTTTACCGAACATTCAAAAAAGAACTAACACCCATTCTCCTCAAACTATTTCAAAAAATTCAAGAAGAAGGAAGACTTCCAAACACATTCTATGAGGCCAGCATAATTCTAATTCCAAAACCAGAAAAAGACACTACAAAGGAAAAAAACTACAGGCCAATATCCCTGATGAACATAGATGCCAAAATCCTGAACAAAATACTAGCAAATCGGATCTAGCAATACATCAAAAAAATTATTCACCATGACCAAGTGGGATTCATTCCAGGGAGGCAAGGCTGGTACAATATTTGCAAATCAATGAATGTGATACACCACATAAACAAAATGAAGAATAAAAACCACATGATCATATCAATAGATGCCGAAAAAGCATTCGACAAAATCCAGCATCCATTTCTGATAAAAACGCTCATCAATGTGGGAATAGAGGGATCATATCTTGACAAAATAAAGGCCATATATGAAAGACCTACAGCTAACATCATACTCAATGGGCAGAAACTAAAAACATTTCCATTAAGAACAGGAACAAGACAGGGATGTCCACTTTCGCCACCCTTATTTAACATAGTACTGGAAGTCTTAGCCACAGCAATCAGACATGAGGAAAAAATAAAAGAGATTGGAAAGAAGGAAGTGAAACTGTCATTATTTGCAGATGACATGATATTATACATAGAAAACCCTGAAGACTCCATCAAAAATCTACTAGACTTAATAAATGAATTTGGCAAAGTAGCAGGATACAAAATTAATGTCAAGAAATCGACGGCATTCTTGTACACCAAAGATGAACTCACAGAAAGAGAAACTGAAAAAACAATCTCATTTACCATTGCACCAAAAAAATTAAGATACCTAGGAATAAACTTAACCAAAGAAGTAAAGGACCTATTTGCAGAAAACTACAGGACATTGAAAAAAGAAATAGAGGAAGATATAAAAAAGTGGAAGCACATACCCTGTTCATGGATTGGAAGAATTAACATCATTAAAATGTCCATACTACCCAAAGCAATCTATAGATTCAGTGCAATTCCCATCAAAATACCAACGACATATTTCACAGAACTAGAACAAATACTTCAAAAGTTCATATGGAACCAAAAAAATCCCCGAATAGCCACAGCAATTTTGAAAAAGAAGGACAAAGTAAGTGGGATCACAATACCAGATAGCAGGTTATACTACAAAGCGACTGTAATCAAAACAGCCTGGTACTGGCACAAGAACAGGCATATAGACCAGTGATGGACCCAAGGCAATATGCTCAATTAATATTTGACAAAGGTGGCAAGAGCATACAGTGGAGTAAAGACAGCCTCTTTAATAAATGGTGTTGGGAAAATTGGACAGCTACATGCAAAAAAAAAAATGAAACTAGACCATCAACTTACACCAAACACAAGAATAAACTCAAAATGGATAAAAGACTTAAATGTGACCCGTGAATCCATAAAAATTCTAGAAGAAAATGTAGGCAACAAAATTTCGGACATCATATGGAGCAGAATTTTCACTGATACATCACCTAAGGCAATAGAAACAAAGGAAAAAATGAACACATGGGACTACATCAAATTCAAAAGCTTCTGCACAGCAAAAGAAACAATCATCAAAATGGAAAGGCTACCCACTGTATGGTAGAACATCATTGCCAATGATGTATCAGATAAGGGGTTAATTTCCAATATATATAGAGTGCTCATACAACTCAACAAAAGGAAGACAAAGAACCCAATTAAAAAATGGGCAGAGGACCAAGTGTCCACCAGTAGACGAATGGATAAAAAAGCTGTGGTACATATACACAATGGAGTACTATGCAGCGGTAAGAAAGAAAGATCTCTTATCCTTTGAGACGACATGGAGGGACCTGGAAAGTATTATCCTAAGTGAAAGAAGCCAAGCAGAAAAAGACAAATACCACATGATCTCACTTATATATGGAATATAATGAACATAACAGTCTGAGGAATACAGTAGACCCAGACACATGGAAGTACGGCACAGACTGACATCCCTCAGAAGAGGGGATGGGGGGTGGGGGTGGTGGGAAGAGATAAACCACAGAACTTATATGCATGTATGCATGACCAATGGACATGGACAACTAAGCCGGGGACAGGGTGGAGGGGGGGTGGGGTGGGGGGTGCCAATGGGGTAAAAAGGTAAAATATGTGTAACAAAAAAATAAATAAAAATTCATTAAAAAAAAAAAAAAAAATGGGCAGAGGAGCTGAATAGACACCTCTCCAAACAGGACATACAAATGTCCAAGAGACATATGAAGAAATGCTCAACATCACTAATCATCAGAGAGATGCAAATTAAAGCAACAATGAGGTATCACCTCACACCTGTCAGAATGGCCGCCATCAACAAATCATCAAACAACAAGTGTTGGTGAGGGTGTGGAGAAAAGGGGACTCTAGTACACTGCTGGTGGGAATGCAGACAGGTATAGCCACTATGGAAAACAATATGTTGTTCCCTCAAAAAATTAAAAATTGAACTTCCATTTGACCCAGTGATCCCGCTTCTAGGAATATATCCTAAGAAGCCTGAAACACCAATCAGGAGGAATATATGTACCCCCATGTTCATAGCAGCACTATTTACAATAGCTAAGATCTGGAAACAGCCCAAGTGTCCATCAGTAGACGAATGGATAAAAAAGCGGTGGTACATATACACAATGGAGTACTACGCAGCTGTAAGAAAGAAAGATTTCTTATCCTTTGAGACGACATTAAGGGACCTGGAAAGTATTATCCTAAGTGAAATAAGCCAAGCAGAAAAAGACAAATACCACATGATACCACAAATACCTCACTTATATATGGAATATAATGAACATAACAGTCTGAGGAATACGGTAGACCCAGAAACATGGAAGTAGGGCACAGACTGACATCCCTCAGAAGAGGGGGTGGGGAGAGATAAACCACAGAACTTCTATGTGTGTATGCATGATCAATGGACATGGACAACTAAGCTGGGGACGGGTTAAGGGTGGGGTGGGGAGGGGGGGGTGCCAATGGGGTAAAAAAGGAGAAATATCTGTAACAAAAAATTTAATAAAAAATTTAAAAAATAAAATAAAAGAGAGAGAGAGAGAGAGAAAAGCTGGAACATAGGAAGTGCTGGATCAAAACAACATTTTACCTTCTCATTCAATTTATTGAGACTGGTCACTAAATTTATTGACCACTGCCCCAGCCCAGTACTCCGAAGTCCTTTATCCTTCTTGACATTTTCTTCCATAGCACTTAAGGACTTTTTAATATCTTATATTAGCATTCTCACCTTCAGCATTGGGGGCTGGTTTTGAGCAGCATCCTTGATCTCAACCCACTAGATGCCAGTATCACCACCCACCCACCCCCAAACTTGTGACAACTACAAATGTCTCCACACATGGCCCAATGTCCCCTGGGGGAAAAATCATCCCCAGTTGAGAATCACTATCTATACAACTTACTTTTTCATTATGTTCATCATTAACGATCTCTCTCTCTCTACCCCTTACTAGAACGTTTGCTCCAAGGAACGACTTTGCTGGTTTGGGCATTGATGTATGCCAGTATAGATGTAAATGTTAACAAAACCAACTCCATCTCTGTGTCCAGATTTCATTTCAAAGTTTCATGCTGTGACTAACCTCACTATCCTTAGCAAGCATATCAAACCTTCTAGTTGATTATCTGTATTCCTTAAAATGTAGCCATGACTATTTTTGTTAATAATGGCCAGAATGGCATGATAACTGAGATAAATATCAAACTGGTGATAGTATCAATTTAAACAACCATCGCCCAGCCAATGTGACTCAGCGGTTGAGCGTCGACCCATACACCAAGAGGTCACCAGTTCAATTCCCAGTCAGGGCACATGCCCAGGTTGTAGGCCCGATCCCCAGTTGGGGACATGTAGGAGGCAGCCAGTCGATGTTCTCTTTCATTGATGTTTCTATCTCTCTCTCCCTCTCCCTTCCTCTCTCTCTAAAAATCAATAAAGAAAAAAATTTTTTTTAATAAAAATAAAAAATAAATAAATAACCATCCATCCATCACAAGACCACTTGGAAGAATGGCCCCTGGCACTGCTGTATTCTTTGTCCCTTTGTCTTGTCAATCATTATAAGTACCTCATTTATACTATAAAAATGCACAGTAACAGGGGTTTGGTAGTAAAAAATAATCTGCACAAACTGCTGAGCCATCTGTTCTGCGCTGAGCCATCTGTTCTGCTCCAGCCCAATCTCCCCATATGTATATCACCCTATAATAAATTCTGTTATAGTCTAAAAAAAAAATCTTTATTGTTGAATGTAGAATGTATTACAGATGTTCCTCATTTTTCCCCCACTGCCCCCCTCCTCCCCACTCCTGCCCTCCTCCCGCCTTTTCCCACACTATTGTCTGTGTCCATTGGTTATGCATATAAGTTCTTTGGTTTATTCCCCACCCCCCCAACCCCTTTCCCTTTGAGGTTTTTTTTGTTTGTTTGTTTTTGTTTTTTTATCCTCACCCGAGGACATTTTTCCATTTTTTGTTCAGATAGAGCGGGAGGGAGAGAGAGGAAGAGAGAGAGAGAGAAACATCGATGTGAAGGGACACATCGAGTGGCTGCCACCCGCACGACCAACCAGGGCCGGGGACAAACTGCAACCGAGGCACGTGCCCTTAGCGGGAACCGAACCCGGGTCTCTCTGTACCGCAGGCCGATGCTCCAACCGCTGAGCCAAACCGGCCAGGGCTCCCTTTGAGGTTTATCAGTCTAGCAATGAATTTGTACTTCTTAATCCCTTCATCTTTTTCACCCATTCCCCTAACCCCCCTCCCATCTGGCAACCAACAAAATGTTCTCTGTATCTATGAGAATGTTTCTGTTCTGCCTGTTCATTTTGTTTGTAGATTCCATTGTTGATAGATACATATTTATTGCCATGTTGTTTGTTCATGTATTTATCTTTTTCTTCAAAAAGACCCTTCATCATTTCATATAATAACGATTTGGTGGTGATGAACTCCTTTAACTTTTTCTTGTCTGGGAAAGTCTTTATATGGCCATCGATTCTAAATGACAGCTTTGCAGGATAGAGTAATCTTGGTTGTAGGTTCTTGCTTTTCATCACTCTGAATATTTCTTGCCACTCCCTTCTGGCCTGCAAAGTTTCTTTTGAGAAATCAGCTGACAGTCTTATGGGAACTCCCTTGTAGGTAACTAGCTGCCTTTCTCTTGCTGCTTTGAAGAGTCTCTCTTTGTCTTGAACCTTTTGCATTTTGATGATGATGTGTCTTAGTGTGGACCTTTTGGGGTTCATCTTGTTTGGGATTCTCTGTGCTTCCCGGACTTGTATATCTGTTTCCTTCACCAAGTTAGGAAAGTTTTCTGCCATTATTGTTTCAAACAGGTTTTCGATTTCTTGTTCCCGCTCTTCTCCTTCTGGCACCCCCAAGATGCGAATGTTGGCACGCTTGAAGTTGTCCCAGAGGCTCCTTACACTATCCTCATTATTTTGGATTCTTTTTTCTTTTTGCTGTTCTGATTGGGCGTTTTTTGTTTCTTTATATTCCAAATCGATGGTTTCTTCTTAGATTTACGTACTCTACTATTGAATCTGTGTAAATTATTCTTTATTTTACTTAGTGCCTCCTTCATTTCTGAATGGTCCTTTTTTATGCTCTTGAGGCCCTCACTAAGTTCACTGAGGTTCTCACTAAGTTCATTGAGCATCCTTACAAGCAGTATTTTGAACTCAGCATCTGTTAGGTTGCTTATCTCCATTTCGCTTAGTTCTTTTCTTGGGGTTTTGTTCTGTTCTTTCATTTGGGACCTGTTTCTTTGTCTCCTCATTTTGGCTGCCTCCCTGTGCTTGTTTCAGTGTATTACTTAACGAGCGGTATGGGGCTAGCTGAGACCAGATGCTGCTTGTTTGAAAGAATTTAGGAAAAACCTGAAGCAGGATCCAAGACAGGCCAATCCTATGGTTAAGCAAGAGGCAACAGCTTGGGTGGGCCTGAAAGTTGGGGGGGAAGGGGCGCTCAGGGTATCACCAGGGCGGGGCTACCAGTGTGAGCCAGGTTGCTGGAGTCCCAGATATGGCAACTGTCTGCTGCCCCAGGGAAGGGCTCACCAAAGGAACAAAGGCCCCTGACAGCACATCTGTCCAGGAGAAAGCCCCTCTCCAGCCCTCGCTCCAGTGCCAAACAGCTCAGTTCTTCCCTGTGTGTCTCTGGCACCCCTGGAGCTGCCTCTCCTCCAAGCTTAGAGGGAGAGAGTCCGATAAGTCTGTGCGGGGACCTTTAAAGAGCTGCCTGGGGCTCCAGCTGCTTCAGCTTCCCTGAGCCTCAGTTCCCGCTGGTTTTTCCAGCCAGAAGTTATGGGGATTCTCTTCCTGGCACTGGAACCCTGAGCGGGGCACCTGATGTGGGAGTGGGACCCCTCAGGCCTCAGGGAGGGCCTTCCCAGCTGAGCTGTCCTCCTGATTTTTATCTGCAACACGTGGGTGTGGGACCAGCCCGTCCCCTCCGCCCTCCTACCAGTCTCGATGGGGCTGCTGCTTTAATTCCGTAGTTGTAGGACTTCCATTCAACTTGATTTCAGGTGGTTTTGAATGATGGTTGTTCTGTAGTTTAGTTGTAACTTTGATGTGGTTGTGGGAGGACGCGATACTGTGTTTCTCATAGTGCTTTACTAGCTTATCCAAACTCATCCAATAACTAGGTACTGAGTCTCTAGGACCTGACAGCCCCTGTTGCAGAGGTGGGATTTGAACCCAGGCGTATGATCAAGGAAGGCACCACAGCAGAGGTAACACCTGAGCTGAGCCTGATTGCATTCTTTTGATTCATCTGAGACTGGAAAATGAGCTGGAGATTACCAGCGAGTAGGGGCGACAAGGACTACAGGCCGAGGGAACAGGGTGAGCCAGGAGGAGGAAAAGCCCAGGTCGGGTCAGACCAACGTTTTCTGCGAGGGCCGGGGGCAGCCCTCAGGCTCTGTGGCCCGCGGGGTCTGCCCCGCTCCTCTCTGCTGCAGCACGGTAGCGGTCGTGGGCAATACTTAGTGGGATGGGGGCAGCTGTGTTCCTCAACACGTTTTCTATAAAAAGAGGCGGGGGACTGCTGACCCATATGCCGTAGCTTGTGAACTCCTGGTCTCAGACCATTTGAAAAACCACATACCCCTGTGTACACTTGTAGGTGACATCAAACACTGAACAAAATCACAGATACTGAAAAGTGGCAAGGGAGGGGCTGTTCGGTAGATGGTACGTTGCATGCATATGTTTCTGTTTTGTTCACGCCCTTGGAGCTGCACACTGAGCTCATTCAGTTAATGCAAAGTGTCTGCCATGTAATTTAAATGGGCCGGGCCTTATTGTCAAACCCGTCAGCCAGATCAGACTTAATTTTTCTTAGAATAAAAGCTGCATTTCCCCCCCAACTCAAATAAATATGTTAAAGCATGTTTCCATGATTACGGTCTCACTCCGGAATTCTAACCTAATCCAGTAGATAGAGATGGAGGGAGCCTCCCTGGAGGTGGGTTTGTGGTTAGTATTTCTTCTGGAAGTCCTGTCTGCTTAGGAGCAGTGCCTTATCCGACCCTCCCTCTGGCTTTCTGGAATGCTTACGCCTTAGGCCAGGCGCTGTCGATTCAGGATGAAGCTCCTCTTCTGGGAGGGAGGAGAAAGGCTGTGGTGAAAGGGGAAGTGGGCAGGGGGAACCCACAGCCTCTGGAAATGAGGGCTCTGGACGGAGCCCAGGCTGTTCCGGGCCCACCGGGAGCTGCTCCGTGATGCCTGGCAGCGATGGCCTTATCACAGCTTTCTGCTGAAGCCCCAAGGGCCAATCTGGGAGACCCCAGCTTTTCAGGAGCGCTTGGCCCTCTGCCGTGTTCCTGAGGGACGGGGAGGACGTGTCGTCCCATGTAGTTTGTCCCTGGCGCCTCTCTTAACGCCTTCCGCTGCGGGTAACTCATGACCCAGGCTGTCTGGCTCCGTCTGCTCCTTCTTTTCCCCTGACTCCGTGTCTACAGACTCCCTCCGTCTCTCTCCTTAGGAGAGTGGGCTGGTGACGCCAGAGCTCCTGGCACAGAGCTAATCCATGCAAACCGGGCTCTAGGCGGCAACCGAACTCTAGCAGGGCTCCTGTCCTGAGGCCGAGTCCCTAGAATGACCTCGGGCCTCTTGCGATGCCCGCCTGAAAAGGCTCGCCGCAGCCAGGAGCATTTACTGTTTGCTCCAGCCAGCCTCTGGGATTGGCCCTGACCTCCCTTTCTTAGTGCCTTCACGGGAAAGGGCTGGCAACTGTGGATCTGTCCTCCGCCCCGAGAGGTGTTGTATGTCCTGCAAGTCGGGAGTCTCAGGGACCTGGGAGCCGTCCTTTGAATGCAGTGGTCAGGAAGGCCAGGCCTCTGCACCCACACTCTGTGGGACGGGAGGAGCCTGGCTTCCACACACCCAACCAGCTGACAACTGCACTGACACTGACCCACTCTGCAGTTTTTCATTTCACGGACTGTCCTGGGCGCCTCCCTTCTGCACCCTTGCAAACGCCCACTGGGGAAAGTTCCTGAGTGTGTCTGAATGGAGTGGACAGTGCATTTTTTCCCTTTCCCCAGATGCTCACATGGTTCCAAGTCATGGTATTCTATAGAAACCTGCTACTTGGTGTGTGTTTTGAGTCTTTTTCCTTCTGGCTGTGGAGGGTGTCGTGTGCTCACCAGAAGTCGGGTCCTGGGCCCTGTCACTCGCCAAAAGTGTGGCTTTGTGGGTCTTTATACTGCCCGTCCTCCTCTGCAAAGCGGGAATCTCACTGGGTTATAAATAAGGTTTTGGGGCAGATTAAGACAAACTCAGTGCCCGTGAAGTCCCGCCCAGTGTAGACACCTGGAACGCCGCATTCTCATAGTCTGTCTGCTTCTGCCAACACAGTGATGTGGGCAGCGGTGGCTCACACCTCCTTCGCCAAGTGTACAACCCTCAGGGTCGTCCTCATGTCTCCACCGCCTTGTGTGTGTGTTCCGAGTTCCGCTTCCTTGCCCAGGACCCCTCCCTGTCAGCGCAGAAGCGAGGTGATCCTGTTCCATACAGCGCTGCTCAGTCACGGCACTTGGTGAGCACATGGTCGTGGGCGCCTGCGCTGTGCCTGGCGCTGGGCTCCTGGGCCACCCAGCAGTCCCCTCAACCTGCCCGCCCTCAAGCCCTGGGTAGTGAGAGCTCACGGGTGTGGTTTTCCCAACTCTACACTGGCTTCAGGGCGCCCAGTGGGCCAGCCCTGACCTAGAACGTCGGGCACCGGCCCTCTGTCCTCTCCATGGCCACCCCTCGGGGCTCTATTATACTGAAAGTACCTACAGAGGGCTGTTGTTTCCCTCGCACCCACAGCTCCTTCCTCCACTCATTCGTGCCCCACCAGGCACCCCTTCTCCGCTCTCCTAGGAGGCAGCTGTCTCGGGATTCCCTCCCTGCTGACAAGGTTCCTTCTGTGGTTCATTGAAGGGGACAAGGGCCAGATGGGTCTTTCCTGAGCTGAAGGTTCTCGGTGCCTGGATCGTGGTGAAGGTCCTGATGTTGAGTGACACCCCTTCCCTTCTGTTGCAGGTCACCAGTGCCGTCACCGCCGTGGGCGTGTCAGCAGTCGTCCTAGCAGTGGGCCTGGGCATCGCCGGCCTCATCGGGTCCCTGCTGGACAGGGACAAGCGCGAGAAGCAATAAGTTCTGAGAAATCATCCTAACGGTGACCAGTTAATATGGAGAAAACTTGCTTTGCCAGCAAGCGTGGGGTTTGCTTTATGGCTTTTACTCTGTTTTATAATAATTTGGGCTGATTTTTTTTTTTAACCCTCACCCGAGGATATTTTTTTTCCCATTTATCTTTAGATAGAGTGGAAAGGAGAGAGAGGGGTGGGAGGAGAGAGAGAGAGAGAGAGAGAGAGACACCGATGTGAGAGAGACACATCGACTGGTTGCCTCCCGCACGAACCCGACCAGGTCTGGGGATGAACCGCAACCGAAGAATGTGCCCTTGGCCGGAATTGAACCGCAACTCTTTGGTCTGCGGGCCAACACTCCAACTGCTGAGCCAAACCGGCCAGGGCCATTTAGACTGATTCTAATAGAGCTCAATAAAAGCACAGGAAAATCCTATTAGAGGAAAAACAGCCTAGCATGAATTCTATTAAAGAAAGAGTTGAGCTCTGTCATGGACTGAATGTTTGTGCCCCCTCCCCCACCAATTCACGTTGAATCCTAACCCTCAACCTGATGCTATTTGGAGGTGGCCTTTGGGGGTGATTAGGTTTAGAGGTCGTGGCCAGGGTCAGGGGTGGGCACGATGGGATCCGTGCCCTCAGGTTAAGAAGACAGACCAGAGCTCTCTCTGCTCCATGTGAGGACATAGTGACAAGGCAGCCATCTGCAGGCCAGGAAGAGGGTGTCACCAGGAACCATCTGCCAGCACCTCCATCTGAACTTCTCAGCTTCCAGAACTGTGAGAAATAAATGTCTGCTTTCGAGACCCCCCAGTCGGTGGCATATTGCAATGGCAGCCCAGCTGACTAGCAGGCTCCTGCCCAGCTGCACGGAGGTACACCCTGGCCACTCTCTGATTTTCACAGGCTTCCTCTTGGAGGGCTCTGTTGTTTCCATGGGGCAAGGATGCCTGAGGGGCAGGGGAGACACACCTGGGATGGACAAGAACAGGAGCCATTGGCTGCCAGGGCCTGGGACCTCAGTGGCTGGAACTGTGTTGAAGAGTCTCAGCCATGAGTGTGACCCAGCCACCAGTGGCTGAGGCTCCCAGTTCTTCCGGTTACTCTCTGCTCCTCTTGATTCCAGAATGGGTAGCATCATAATCTAATTGTGCTGCTAATCACCATCTCTGCCGCCCCATCCTGTGGTGTTCTTTCCGCAGCAGCTCAGCTCCATCCCTCCCCACTGCCTGCAGCTCTTGCGCTCCCTGTTCAAGTTCCTGAGAGAGAATCTGATAGGCTCAGCTCACCACATCCTAGCTCAGCCTACCGATTGGCTGCTGTTGGGTCAGGTGACCTCACTGGGCCAATCAGCTCTGCCCGATGGGGCCAGTCGCATAGTTTAAACTTGACCACAGAGGCAATTCCACTTGGAGGGGATTGTGGGTGAGCCAAAGTCCATGGTTTGGCACCTCTGGTACAGGGGCACCCAGGGGAGAAGGTGGACTTGGCACTGACCTTTGACTGGTCCCTCCAGAGCTGCGGGGAGCCTGGGTCTTGTCCCAGGGGTGATTGACTGGAATTAGGGGCTGGAGCTCACATCGTAAGACCTGACTCCCCAATCTCCAATCTCCCACTGCTATTTGGTGAACTTCAGTCACAAGAGGAGAGAAAGCCTCCTCCTGCTGCTCAGCCTTCTGGTCAGTGGGCCTCACAGAGCAGCCGGGCCCTTGGACCCAGAGGTAGCCTGGGAGCGAGGCAAGCACGGACCCTCTGGAACCCCCACAGGGAGGCTGACATTCCAGCCTGGGAATCTGAGCAAAGCCCTCTTTGGTAGTAGCAAGTATAAGTTATCCTCTTTGTTGTCAACCTTCTGATAGCCTTCAGCTTCCAGGGAAGTCCCATGAATTGTTCCAGCCGGGTCTCTACTGCACGGGGGGTGGGACGGGGGGATCAAGGGACCCACTGTCACGGTTGGGAAGGTACAGCCCAGGGGAGGGTGACATCCCATATTCTCAAGTCAGAGTGTTAGTGGCCGTGGTGACAACCATAGAGAACGGCCAGATGGAGTGGCCATTCAGTAGGGTCACTGGTGGTAGAGGCCAGGTGAGGAAGTACCAGAACAAGGGGACCCGCCACTTTTGAGACCACACCCAGGGCACACTAGGTAGTAGTGGAGAAATAGTCAGAGGTGATTAGTTTTTTTAAAGACTTATTTTTTTTTTTTTAAGAGGAATTTTAAGTTCACAGAGAAATTGAGAAGAAGCTACAGAGATTTCCCAAACCCCCATGTCCCTCACTCACATACAGCCTTCCCCGTTGTCGACATCCCTCCCCAGAGGGTATATTTTTGGACCTTGAGAGCTTGTTTGGAGGTTCTAGCAGGGAGCGCAGCTACTTGTGTACCCTTGACCGAAGACCGGTCCTCTCCTCTGGGGGGAAGCTCGTCCTCTTCAACCGAGTGTGCGGCTTCGGGAGGGACGCACGTGGACCGGTTGAGGGAGGAGGGGACACCCGCCTAGCCAGCCAGATCAGCCAAATCAACCCTGGAGATCAATGGGGTGACAGATGTCGCAGGCAGATCGCCCTCCCATCCCAGAGGGTATGTTTTTGTTACAACTGATGAACCTACATGGACACATCACAATAACCCAAAGTCCTTAGTTTAGCTCAAGATTCACACTTGGGGTTGTGCATTCTGTGAACTTGGACAAATTGTCATGACGTGTGTCCATCATTACAGTGTCTTATGCAGTCGTTTCACTGCCCTGAAAGTAGAGGCGGCTAGTGTTCAGCATTCAACCCAGCTTGGACCGTGGCAAGGGGGGCATGGAAAGATAACATAATTCCATCTGGTAGTCACAGGTGGGCGAGGACTAGACCTCTGAGTTAAAAAACAGAGCAAAACACAAGCCTTCCTAAGAAGGAGGACTGACTGAAGGAGATTCTTGGAGATGTTGATTCAGGTACCAGATGATGGACAACATGGGGACATAATTGTTTGGTGTGTTGCACCTGAGAGTAAAAGGAATGATGTCTAATGACAACAGTGGTCAGTCTGCACTGAACAACGCAGACAATCCGTGGAGCACCTGCTACAGACCAGACACGTGCAGAGGTCTCCCTCCTATCATCTGGTCTTCACGATGTCGCCAAGTGCATCACCACCCCCATCTCAGAGCACTGAGCTGTGGTGTCTGTCCCTCCGAGGAGATTGGAGGACTCTCAGATTTGGCTCTTTCCACCTGACGAGCTGTGGACGCTCTGTAAGGACAATGATGTTGTGATGCTCAGGGGCTGCCTGTTCCATCATCCGGTGGACCAATGCCTAGGACTAACATTGAGGCCGTGCAAATGCTTAGCCATTGTAAACAACGGCAGTGATCCTGTTTGTTATGTTCATCCTGGGGCGCTGTGCATTCCACAAAGAGCAGGGTGGTTTAGTCCCCACTGCGTTTCAAACACTCTGCTGTGCAAATTTCATGTCACCTCATGTATTCTCCTTTTCAGGTTCATGGTAAATACTCTCATTTCCATTTGACAATCGATATTGGACCCTGGGACAACATCACACTTTTCTGGCACAGTCCCGGCCACGTGGAGACTCCACACACGAGCCTGCAGCCGAGGGAGCCCTACCCCCTGTCCGCGAGCCCAGGCTCATCCTGAGAGGGAGATGACGGAGCACACACTCATGCAGCGCTCACTTTCTGTCCGGGCTGGAGGCTGATGTTGGCACTGGAGGCTGTGCCTTCAGCAGCGCTGTGGCGCCCTCAGACAGACAGGACCCGGGCCTCACAGCCATGCGTTCCGTCCCAGCCCCCTCAGTGCCGTCCGCATGAGGGGGTTTCATTTCCTCTTTGCCATCACGTCAGACACTTTCACAGCTCTGTCAAGGTGGACGATGGCCATGGAGACCTGGTCAGATACAATAGGTTACTCTGATCGTGATGACCATTTGTGTCCAGTGAGAACGCGGACTCTGGTGTCCACGGTTACGGAGCGATGGCTCTGCAGGACACGGGCCTCTGTGCATCCCCGTCCACAGTCTCCTGAAGCACTTTGCTCACTGAGGATGCTCACCCTGGGTCCTGCCTCTCCTTCTCCCTGCGGAGTCACCCTGCTTGTTCTGTGCCCACGAGTCAAACAGAGCATCCTGGGAGCTCGTGTGCGCTGTGGGAGAACTTCCTTTGTGACGTGTGACCTGGCAGAGCTGCTTCTGACGAGGGGTGGTAAGTAAGACGCTCGGGACACCTTGTGCTGTGACATCATGTGAGCACAGAGGACACAGCCCAGGGAAACATTCGGTGAACCGCAGACGTTCAGAGACTGCTGGTTTAAGTTAAATGAGACTCTGTGCGCCCAGGTACAGTGCGTGGAGCTGGAGAGCTCCGAATGGGGACGCAGCCCGGCTTCACTGGGGGTCACGGACCTCCCTCCCTGCTGCGTCAGGACCTGTGGGACCAATGGGATTGCTCAAAGGGACACAGATGTACCGTGTCCTCCAGCACTGCTCAGGGCCAAAACCAACTCGGGTTTCCCATGGTGGCATATGGCCTTGAATTGAGCTTATTATGTTACAAATCTTTTGAAATGATACTTTCACAGTCCTTACCTGGAGAAGTCAAATGGATCACATAACCGTCTCCCACATAGATGGCCCAGTGCGAGTAGCCAATGCGATAAATCTCAATCAGGTCTCCGGGCTTGGGTTTTTCACGAAACTGCAAGAAAAACAGCCGGAAAAGTGTAGACAGATTTCCAGGCAATAGCAAAGGTCCCTGCTGGGGAGCTGCAGTCCAGCCTGGGGACCCCCTTGCTGATGTTCATCACCTGGTGAGTGTGTGGGGGACTCCTGGCCCCGTGAGGTCCTCAGCCTGCTGTAGTTTCTAGAGGTTGCCCTTGGGGACCTGGAGCCTGGAATCTGGATGCCCCGAAGGGAGAAGCCTGGAAAATGACCTTGTGCGTTGGGAGAGTGAAGATTTGTCCAGTGTGTGTATGTTAACCATGTTTGTATGTGTGTGTGCATTGTGCACATGTATGTTGTGTGTGCTGTGTGTCATGCACACACTGGGATGCAGACGTGCATATGCAGGTGGACTGTGCACGTGTCTGGAGGGGGTGCCCACAGAGCCTGCATGTAGAACCCCTTCCCTGATGGGGCTCCGGCCTGTGCGCAGCAACGTCGGACAGGTGAGCCTGAGCTTGTCCTTCACTCTGACCTCCTGTCTCCATCACGCCGTGTGCCCGGCTGTGCAAGGCCTCAAAGGGCCTCTCACCCTCGGCCCAGCCCTGGACCTGAGACACAGGAGCTGAGAGCCTGCTGAGTTTTCAGTGAGGCCCCAGAGCGCTGCTAGCTTCCTGCCCTGGGGAGGGGCTGACACAGTCACACAGGTGGTGTGGTAACGTTTCTCACCACAGCCGCAACCCCCCCCCCATGACCTTCACACCCCATTCGCTCAGGTGGGGAAGCGGAGGACAGAGAGGGAGAGGGACTTGCCCAAGAACATTCCGCTGAAAAGCGGCTGCACTGGTCTCTGCCACGTCTCTTCCTGGTCCTGTTTCTCCCCTTCCACACCTGGCCCTGCTTCTCCAGGTCCCAGAACACGGCACTGCAGCTTAGTGACTGGAGAATTTTTCAGTTTTTCTCCCTCATTGTGCCCAACTCAGTGAATGACAACCCCCCTGCGGCCCTCAGCCCAGGCGCCCGACGAGACCCAGGCTCAGCTTCCCTTGGCCTCCTTCCAGTCAACATCCACCAGGGACGCCGACCCTGCGAGTTTCCTTCACTCCACTTCCTCGTTCTTCTCCCGCCAGGTCGTGGTTCAGATGAGCCCAGCTCCCGATTTTGTGGCGCCACAGTTTCCTGTCCCGCCCCTGCCTCCTGTCCTTACCACTCCACGTCCAGTCTCCCCAAGACCCCGGGGGCCTTCTCAAAGGGCACTTCTGGTGAAGACCATCCTACATCCATAGGGCACAGGCGTGCCCTTGGGCAGCTCCCAGGCCCCTGACGCCCACCCTTCCTCACCCCGCTCGCCCTCCCTGCCCTCTGCCCCCAGGCTGATGGAAGGACTTGCCTTTCCCTCCACACACACTCACTGTCACCTCTGCTGCTCCCCACAACAGCTTCTCTGCCCCCCCTTCCCCACACGCTCCTCCTCCCCTCCGCCATCAGACACACGTCCTTCCTCTGAGAAGCTGCCAGAAAGCCCCAGCCTGGCTCAGCGGCCATCTCTGGGGCCACAGGCTCCCCGGGACCCCACCTGTCCCCACACAGATCACGCTCCATGCAGGTCCCTATGCCTGTCGGCAACCCCTCTGGGCCTTGAGCTCCATCAGGGAGGATCCTGTGTGCTGGGACCTCACCCTGCATCCCAGGATCCCGTGAGAGGCTGGTTTGAAATAGGGGCAAGAAACTGCACGGAGGAGGGCAGGAGAGTGACCAGGGCCAGGACCCCGCCCAGCGCCTCTTCTCTGTGAGCCAGGGCAGGGCCGGCCCAAGGCGGTCTTGCTCTGGGGGGTACAGGGAGCACTCCCTAGAAAGGAAATGTCTAAGTAAGGTGAGGCCTGGGCACTGTCCATCAGCAGGGGGCGGCAAGCGGGCCTGTCTGGGTAGGACGGTGGTTCCCAGGCGGCAGACTGTAACTCTGGCCGCAATAAAGCCCTTTCCCTCAGCAGGGGTGCAGGAGCAAAGGGCTCTGGAATGTGCAGGGCGCCTTCCCAGAACCGTGCCCTTTCCAGGGATAGCCCGAGTCCAGTGCTTCCTTTCCGTCTGCACACCAGGGGCTCCATCTGCCCCTCTGAGACATGTGTCCGTCCGGACAGCAGGGCTGCTAGGAGGGGCCTGTCGGAGTCAGAGTGCTGAGTTCCCATGCGCTCCTCAGGCAGGACACATGCCTTGGAGGAAGGAGGAGGGAGAACAGACTGGCTGAGAAGGCACCACACTCCAGGAGCAGCTGAGGGGACAGGCTGGGGACTCACTCCCTTCCCAAGTCCCCGTCCACTCATCAGCCCACACTGCAGCTTCCTCCCCAGCTCAGGCAGACACAGCTCCCAGACACCCACATGTCCTCCCACACGGGGCCCACCGCAGACAGTGCGGACGCAGTGAGGAGACCCCCTGTGCCTGAAGCTCTCAGTCCTGCAGAAACAGAGACTTTTAAATGACACACAGTTCTCCACCAAAGCCTCGCAAAGACAAGCTCTGGCGTCAACAAGGACAGGAACGCAGAGGACGCCTTTACAGGAGGGGAGCTGCCCTCCCGCTGTAGGGCCTCCAAGAGGCACGTCCAGGGGACTTACCGGAGCCATTGGAAGCCCAGATGATTCTGATGTTCTTGGTCAGCTGCAACTGCTTTTATACCAAGGTGAGAATTTCGCTTTCACTTTCCTTTTGACACAAAGAATGACGGAATGTAAAGTATGTTCTAAAGTGAAACTTAGTATTTCCTAGTCCAATGATTACTTACCCGAAGCATGAAATCTCTGGGCCTTGTGAACCTCCTGGAAGCAGAGTAGGAGCGAAGCCTTACCCTGTGCCGCTGCCTGGACGAGGCTCCCCTTCCAGGAAGGGGACACATTAGAGGCACAGAGCTGTCACCCCAGTGCCCCCATAGGCCTGTGTCCTGCACCAGCTCCATGAAGTACAGAAGCCACGGGGCAGGCCAGTCGGGTGCTGTCTTCCGTGGAAAGCCTTCAGACAGTGGCGTCTTGGACCTTGGGGATCCCAGCACTTGCTGCCTGTGGGATGCATGAGGCTTCGAGAAGCAGAGCGTACCTGCCAGGGGCTTCGCCAGCCCAGACCCTCTGTGCCTGGCACAGGAGGACGGGAGGCAGGCGACTCAGGCTCAGCTCAGCAGCTCACCAAGGCCACTGAGGTCCTGGCTTTTCCATCAGTTTGTCCCTGCGTCTGCTGTGATGGGCGCTGAGGTCGCAGCCGCCTCACGGGGCACATTTTCACCTGGCAGTGTTCAAAAGCAGTAAAGAACATGCTTCTCATCACGTGTGTTCTTCGCAGGGAGACCATCTTTCCCATAATCCTCCAGTGTCCTGCTCCCACCCTTCCCTGTCCAGAACTGGCTCACATTTCCATTGCAAACCAGATGAGGGCAAAGGGGAAGGGGCTTCCATGGCCGGCTCAGACACCCCCAGTGGCTCAGCCGGGTCAGAGGAGGGGCTGGTGCTGCCCAGTGAGGAGCAGGGCTGTGAGCCTGGGGAAGGTGAACAGCAGGGTGCCTGTGGGCTGTGGTGGGGGAGGGGTGCAGCCTGGGGAGGAGGGAACTGGCTGAGCACCCAGCACAGAAGATGCACTCACCTACTTCCTTGGGCTGCAACACAGCTGGGTGGGAGGGGCCAGAGAGGCTGGGCCAGGTCAGACTCTCACACTGGCTCCCATAGGCTCAGGCAGGAACATGGGGGTGAGAGCCTGGCTGGAGACTGGAAGACAGTGCAGCAAGCTCCGGATGTGGGCAGAGAGAGCCCCCACCCTGCCATCAGAGAGCACATATGCACGGCACACGGAGGGGGCACCGCCTCTCCCTACGTTACCCTCTGGCTCCCATTCCCTTGACAGACAGAGCTCCAGACACCGGGCTCCGACGTCCACAGGCTCCCAGGCCAGAGGGGCAGATTGACGTCCTGGGCAGTGTCCATTCTGTTTCCTACGAGCTTCATTCCTAAAAGGAGTGTACGAGTCCCTGACCGTTCACCTCCCTGCATTAAGTCGTGTTCAAGATGGAAAAAGAACATGTAAGCTGCAAGGTCTTGTCTCTTTCAAGGAGCGTCACTTTGGGCCACTGGGGGCTCTCCCCTCGTCTCAGCGACCTCCTGTTTAAGGGTGAGGGCTTCACCTTTGTCAGCCGAGAGGCAGTGAGTCAGTGGACCTGACCTCCAGAAGGGCGGAGCCTCTGGCCGTCACAGGCTGGCGGGAGCGGCCTGTGTCCCCGGACTCCAGTGCCTGGGCCCGTCCTCAGTTGAAAGTTGTCAGGTGGGCCCTGCAGCCCAGGTGTTTGTCCCTCCCCTCCCTGCTCCCCTGCGGCCTGGCCTGTGGGCCATGACTCCTGTGCCCCCTGCTGGCTTATGGCCCCTCAAGGCCTGTGCTGTTGGGTTTGATCAGCACCTGAGCAGTTCTTTGCACTGATACGCCCTGTAGAGAAAGAGGTAAGGTTCCCGTTTCTTATTGCGTACTTTGTGCTTTTTCTAGTGGTTCGTGCCTGTCATGCGAGATGTCAAGTGTCTGTGACGTCATTCACAGGATTCCCTGTGATCCTCTGACGCCCCTGGGTTCTGTAGTACGTGCCATTCCCAATGCTGGAATTTCTGTCTCTCTCTGTCTTTGTGGTCTTTTTAAAAGTTTGTCGACTTAATTGATCTTTTCAAAAAGCTAGCTTTTGTTTGTTTGAATTTCATTACTCTTTCTGTGTTTTGAATGTCATTGGTTTCTGTTGTCTATGATTTCCTTCCTTTTGCTTTGATGTTTTAGTTACTCCCCTCTTCCCAGTGTCTTGAGATGGGAGCCCAGCTATTAATCGGAGAGGGCATTCATGTTAGAAATTGTCTTCCGTTGCTGCTTTACCTGCATCCCTGAATTGCCGCAGTCCTGCTGCTGCAGGGTCCGGGGGGCCCGAAGGCGTCGGCGCTGGGAGACAGATGACTACACGACTTGGAGGCAGTGTGACACTGTTCCGATTTATTGCAAGTTTCTATGTGCTGATATACTTTCTTTTTTGGCATGAGTTTAACGTTTTTGGTTATAGAAGCAGAGAGTTTCATTCCATAGTATCAGAATGTTAGTTTCATTTTCTTCAGAATTAATTCATAACCATTTGTGTTTATTAGATACTATCGAGGAAGGGAATAGAGTATCCTATAAGGGGATAGACGGTTATGTAGACAGAGTTCTCTATAGGCCCTTTGTCTGAGGTTAATAGTTGACCTTTATTTAAACTCTAGTTCTGGGTTTTTAGATCAGCTAGTTTTTGATTTACCTCCCTAACTAACTCAGGACAGCATTTCCTATAAAACCTTGTGCGTAAGCACCGAGGGGGGCCTTGGCGTGCTCATCGTTCCGTGACGGCAAGCTCGGTAAGGAACACGGAGTCCGTCTTTGTGAACTATTCTTACTCCATCTCACCATGTGCTCCTGTAAAGGGCAAGGGAGGGTCAGGAAGCCTTTGCGTACTGCTAGCCCCTCGTGGTGGGTACCGTAGTTTTCCTTTTATCGGATAAGCTATAAAAGGAAACCCTTGAGCAGTGGGTAGGGGTCGACACAATTTTATTTTATTCTTAAAATACTCTTTCTATCTGGGGAGGAGGCACAGGAGTATAAGGTGCCTCCATTATTTCTACCTGTCAGAATTCATCCATGAATTGTTTATTAGGGACTTTCGGGGGCGAATTTTATACCTAATTGAATTAGTAAATTATTAAGACAGTCTGGACATGCAGTGGTGACTGTTTCCGGGGAAGCTGGACATTCTTCAGAATTTAATTGAAGAGGCATGATTTCAGATACCTTGTGTGTTATTCCCAGGTTAGTCATATAGTAGAATAGTAATTATTATAATTCCGTAATACCGATCAATCCCACCCCCGTGCCACGTCCTCTTCCTAGAAGATGCATCCTTGAAGCTTCCTCCGCACATCCGGACCTTGTCAGACAACGTGGTTGGAAGAGGACGCGGCACTGAGTTGTGTCTAGTGTGTCTGTTTCCACGTGTGTATTTGCAGTCAGCTCCATCACACAGTTTGTCTTGATGCTCTTTTCCGCCCCATGAATTATTTAGAAATGCGTTGTTTGATTTCTCAGCGTTTGAGGGTTTTCCTGTTATCTATCTGCTCTGGGTTTGTACTTTTACTCCCTTGCTGTCAGAGAACACAGTCTGTATAATTTCCATTTAAAACAATTCATTGTGATTTGTCTTTGAGCCCAGAATGCGGTCTGTCTTGGTGAGTATCCCATGGCTTCTGGGAAAGAATGTGAATTCTGCTTGTGTTGGGGACAGTGTTTTTAAAGGTCAATGAGAACAAGTTGGTTGATGGTGTTTTAAGTTCTCCCACACCCTTGCTGATTTTATAACTAGCAGCTTTACGACTAGTTTACAGATATGCTGTCAAAGTCTTTAGTTACTTGCGAATTTGGTCCTTTCTCTTCTATCAGTTCTTAATTCACATGCTTCGTGCATTTTGAAGCTCTGGTCTTGGTTGCACACACACTTGGGGGTTGTTATTTTTTCTTGGAAAATTGTCCTTTGTATCAGTATATAAAGTCCCTCTCTCCTGATCATTTTCTTTCCTCCGAGGGTTACGTGATCTTAGATTGCTATCGTCACCTGCTTTATTATGGGTCATGTTTGCATGAGGTCTTTGTAAAATGCTTTTATTTTCTACTTACATGTATCATTATTTGTGAATGAGTTTCTTATAGACACTGTGTTTATCTCTCTTTGTCAATCTCTTGTTAAATTGCTTTAGTTAGCCAATTGTATTTTATGAATTATTGTTATGGCAGGTCGTAAGTTTGCCATTTTGATTGTCCTTTCTGTTTATTTTCTCTGCTTTTTTCCTCCACTTTCTGGCTCATTTTTCCAGCCTTCCTGTGGGTTACCTGACATAAAACTTTCTATTGGATTTAAATATAAGTTTTAAAGCATCTGTGGAGGATTTCAGTCGTTGCTGTGGGTATTGCATTATGCAAACGAACAGTGTGATGCACCGCTCTCAGCATTTTCCCACTTTGAGTGACGCTTTAAAATCTGACCTCTCTACGTGCCATCAGCAGTCCAACTTTAATGTAATTGTGTTAAATATTTCCCCTATGTCACCCCAGTTGATGGTATAATTTTTGCTTCAATCATCAAATAGAATCTAGAACTCCATAGAGGAGAGAATATTCTACTATAATTTCCCATATTTTACCTTATGAATCTTTCTCTTATTTTCTAACATTTCAAGTTGTCTTCTTTACATTTGCTTTCTTGGTGAAACACTTCCTTTAACAATGTTGGGAGCATTTGTGTTGCTCACAGACTTTCTTTTTTTTCATTAACTAATTTTTGTTACAGATGTTTCTCCTTTTTCCCCCACTGATTCCCCCCTCCCCGTTCCTCCCTGCCCTGTCCCCAGCTTTGTTGTCCATGTCCATTGTTCATGCACACATGCATATAAGTTCTGTGGTTTATCTCTCCCCCACCACCCCCTCTTCTGGGGATTGTCAGTCTGTACCCCACTTCCACGTATCTGGGACTACCCCATTCCTCAGACTGTTACGTTTATTATATTCCACAAATAAGTGAGATCATATGATATTTGTCTTTCTCTGTTTGGCTTGTTTCACGTAGGATGATACTTTCCAGGTCCCTCCATGTAGTCTCAAAGGCTAAGAGAGCTTTCTTTCTTACAGCTGCATAGTACTCCATTGTGTATATGTACCACCGCTTTTTATCCATTCGTCTACTGATGGACACTTGGGCTGTTTCCAGATCTTAGCTATTGTAAATAGTGCTGCTATAAACATGGGGGTACATATATTCTTTCTGATTGTTGTTTCAGGCTTCTTAGGGTATATTCCTAGAAGTGGGATCACTGGGTCAAATGGAAGTTCAATTTTTAATTTTTTGAGGTAACACCATAGTGTTTTCCCTAGTGGCTGCACCAGTCTGCATTCCCACCAGCAGTGTACTAGAGTCCCCTTTTCTCCACACCCTCGCCAACACTTGTTGTTTGATGATTTGTTGATGGCGGCCATTCTGACAGGTGTGAGGTGATACCTCATTGTTGTTTTAATTTGCATCTCTCTGATGATTCGTGATGTTGAGCATTTCTTCATATGTCTCTCAGCCATTTGTATGTCCTGTTTGGAGAGGTGTCTATTTAGTTCCTCTGCCCAATTTTTAATTGGGTTCTTTATCTTCCTTTTGTTGACTTGTATGAGCACTGTATATATATTGGAAATTAACCCCTTAGCTGATATATCATTGGCCATTATCCTCTCCTATACAGTGGGTAGCCTTTCCGTTTTGATGATTGTATCTTTCGCTGTGCAGAAGCTTTTGAGTTTGATGTAGTCCCACGTGTTCATTTTTACCTTTGTTTCTATTGCCTTAGGTGAAGTATCAGTGAAAATTCTGCTGCGTATGATGTCTGAAATTTTGTTGCCTACATTTTCTTCTAGGATTTTTATAGATTCATGAGTCACATTTAAGTCTTTTATCCATTTTGAGTTTATTCTTGTGTAGGGTGTAAGTTGATGGTCTAGTTTCATTTTTCTGCATGTAGCTGTCCAATTTTCCCAGCACCATTTATTAAAGAGGCTGTCCTTACTCTACTGTATGCTCTTGCCACCTTTGTCAAATATTAATTGAGCATATAGCCTTGGGTCCATTTCCGGGTTCTCTGTTCTGTTCCACTGGTCTATATGCCTCTTCTTGTGCCAGTACCAGGCTGTTTTGATTACAGTGGCTTTGTAGCATAACCTGAAATCTGGTCATGTGATCCCTCGAACTTTGTTTTTCTTTTTCAAGATTGCTGTGGCTATTCGATGTCTTTTTTGGTTCCATATGAGCGTTTGAAGTACTTGTTCTAATTCTGTGAAGTATGCCGTTGGTATTTTGATGGGGATTGCATTGAATCTATAGATTGCTTTGGGTAATATGGACATTTTAATGATGTTAATTCTTCCACTCCATGAACAGGGTATGTGCTTCCACTTTTTTATGTCTTCCTCTATTTCTTTTATCAATGACCTGTAGTTTTCTGCGAATAGGTCCTTTATTTCTTTGGTTAAGTTTATTCCTAGGTATCTTAATTATTTTTTTTTGCCAAAATGGTAAATGGGATCGTTTTCTAAGTTTCTCTTTCTGTGAGTTCATCATTGGTGTATAAGAATGCCATCTATTTCTTGATGTTAATTTTGTATCCTGCTACTTTTCCAAATTCCTTTATTAAGTCTAGTAAATTTTTGATGGAGTTTTTGCGGTTTTCTATGTATAGTATCATGTATTTTCTTACAATCTTTTGTATTTCTGTGGTGTTCGTTGTTACTTGGCCTTTTTCGTTTCTGATTATTAATTTGGGTTCTCTCTCTTTGTTTCTTGGTGAGTCTGGCTAAAGGTTGATGAATCTTGTTTATCATTTCCAAGAACTAACTCTTGGTGTCATTGATCTTTAGTGTTGTTTTTTAACTCTGTATGTTATTTATTTCTGCTCTGATTTTTATTATTTCCTTCCTTCTACTAAGTCTGGGTTTGGCTTTTTGTTTGCTTTGCAGGTCTCTAAGTTGTAGGGTTAGAAAGTCAGTTATGAATTTTCTTATATCTTGACTTAGGCCTGTAGTGCTATGAAGTTCCCTCTCAGGACTGCTTTTGCTGCATCCCGTAGATTTTGTGTTGTGTTGTGTTCATTTTCATTGGTTTCCAGAACGTTTTTGATTCCTTTCTTGATCTCATTGGTAACCCATTCATTGCTTAATAACATGCTATTTAGCCTCCATGTGTTTGAATGTTTTTGAGTGTTTTTATTGTGATTGATTTCTAGTTTCATTCCACTGTGATGTGAGAAGATGCTTGATGTGATTTCAATCTTCTTGAATTTGTAGAGAGTTCCTTTGTGCCCTCACATGTGGTCTGTCTTCGAGAATGTCCCGTGTGCACTTGAGAAGAAAGTATATTCTGCAGCTTTGGGGTGAAATGTTCTGTAGGTTTCAATTAAGTCCAATCGATCTATTGATCTAGTTCGTCATTTAAGGACTCTGTTTCCTTGATCATTTTTCGTCTAGAAGATCTATCCAGTGGTGTCAGTGGGGTGTTAAAGTTCCGCACTTGGCTTGCTATTGATCTCTCCCTTGAAGTTTTCCAGAAGGTTTAAACTATATTTTGCTGCTCCTATATTTGGTGCATATAGGTTTACCATAGTTATATCCTCTCATTGGATTGATCCTTTTAATATTATGTAGTGACCTTTCTAGTCTCTTATTACGCCCTCATTTCAAAGTCCATCTTATCAGATTCAATCAAGTATTGCTACATAAGCTTTGTTTCCATTTCCATTTGTCTGGAACCATTTTTTTCCATTCTTCCACTTTCATCCTGTGTCAGTCCTTTGTTGTGAGGTGCGTCACTACCAGGATGGAAATGAATTTCATACAAAACAGGAAAACAGCAGAAAAAGTAATTAACCTAACCATGGACTAGGTCTTCAGGCACAGGGGGTCTCCTCACTGCGTCCGCACTGTCTGCGGTGGGCCCCGTGTGGGAGGACGTGTGGGAGTCTGCGAGCTGTGTCTGCCTGAGCTGGGCAAGAAGCTGCACTGCGGGCTGATGAGGGGACCGGGACTTGGGAGGTGAGTGAGCCGAGTTGCGGGCCTGTTCCCCTCAGCTGCTGCTGGAGTTTGCTGCCTTCCCAGCCCCAGTCTGTTCTCCCTCCTCCTTCCTCCAAGGCATGTGTCCTGCCTGAGGAGCACATGGGAACTCAGCACTCTGACTCCGACAGGCCGCACCTGGCAGCCCTGCTGTCCGGAGGCACACATGCCCCAGAAGGCAGGTGGAGCCCCTGGTGTGCAGATGGAAAAAAAACAGCTGGTCTCGGCTATTCCCGGAAAGGGGACGATTCTGGGAAGGCGCCCTGCGCATTCCAGAGCCCGTTGCTTCTGCACCACTGCTCCCGGGGAAGGGCTTTATTGCGGCCAAACAGAGTTATGCTCTGATAGCTGGGGAACCACCGTCCTACCCAGACAGGCCCGCTCACCGCCCCCCTGCTTCTGGGCACAGTGCCCAGGCCTCACCTTACTTAGACATTTCCTTTCTAGTGAGTGCTCCCTGTACCCCCCAGAGCGAGACCACCTTGGGCCGGCCCTGCCCTGGCTCACAGAGAAGAGGCGCTGGGCGGGGTCCTGGCCCTGGTCACTCTCCTGCCCTCCTCCGTGCAGTTTCTTGCTCCTCAGTCCAGCCCCTCACAGGATTCTGGAGATGCAGGGGTGGGGTCCCAGCACCCGGGACCCTCCCTATGGAGCTCAAGGCCCAGAGGGATGCAGACAGACATGAGGACCTGCAGCAGAGTGTCATCTGTGTGGGGATAGGTGGACATCCTGGGGAGCCTGTGGACCCAGAGATGGCAGCTGAGCCAAACCTGCCAGGGCTTATTTTAAGCTGTTAAGGTAGCCATCCTCCCACGGAGCGTGTGCTGCCCCCTTGCTGACAGGTGGTGGGCTCCCGGGGAAGCACTTAGCACTGCAAGATGACTGCGGGGCCTCAACGAGTCTACCCCGGGACGCCTCCAGCGGGTAGCGACTATGCAGACTCACCACTTGCACATAGAAATGGCTGAGTTTTGCAGTTTCTCATGGGACACATTTATGTTTTACAGCCATAGCTCTGGGAGGAGTTTTTCATCTTCTTTCCCATTTTACTAAGGGGTATGTCTTGTAGGGATTCAGCGTAATGTGGAGATCTCCTTCCCGTTCGCTAGCCCTCCTGGTCGACGCGGATAGTCCCGTGTGCACAGGGGCATCACAGTTCCAGGTGAACCTTTGGGTCTGCATCTACACTCACACCGCGGATGCGCACCCTCCCTGGTCCATAAGAATCGGCTCAAGTTACTACCTCAACTTAAATGTCATCTTCTTCCTGTCAGTCGGGTGTATCCTTTTGTCTTACAGTCGGTGGCGTATTTCTTAGGCCTCCTGTGTGTTCTCAGTGGTGCTGCCTTTACACGTAGACACTAAAGCGGATGCTAGGCCGCCAGCAGTGACGGAAGAGTCACAAGGCCCTAGTGCGACCAAGGAGAACGTGGGGAGCGGAGAGCTCCGACCTAGTCACAGAGCAGACTGTCTGCACGGGAGAGACCCCGGATTTCTGTCCAGGGGAAGGACCGACACATCGTTAGGTGTCCTGGGAACAAATGGTCCTGGGACAGCCAAGGTGTCAGGGAAGTGCGTCATATAGGTAAAGAGAAGGTCCTGTGCCGTGTGTGGCCACGTGATGTTGGGGCCCGGGCCGCAGGTCAGCAGCCATGTCTGAGCACAGCCTTGTGTGAGGTGAGCTGAGCCCAGTGACGTGGAGGCTGATCAGGGTCATTACAGCGACATGCATTCGCGACTCTGAAAGTACGTGAACAGATTTGTGACTGTGATCGGAGCACAGTCACCCTACATCACGGCAGCACTCTGTGATCCCTTCCCCCTGGTGTCCCTCAGCTTCCCCTACATTCTTATTAGCTCCTGCTGGGAGTTGTGTGCTGTGGGCATTGGAAATCCAGATTTTCATATGTTTGGGATGGGCAGCAAAGTGGAAAGTGTCACCGGTCCGTCTGGGCCAGAGGAGTGGTGGCCATGGACATGACTGAGGATGAGTCCCCGGGGGCCACCCTCTGGGGAAGGTAGTTGGTGGCAGAGGTAGCATCTGGCAGGCTGGAAGGATGGGGTCTCCCCGCTCTGACCACACCTGAGGCATGCAGGACCACAGTCGGGATTGATATGAACTGAAAGGAGGTGGAAGATGCCCTTGTGGCAGGGATGCTGGACTCACTCACCACATGCTGGCGTTGGCCAGAGGGTTTTCAGTCCCTTGCCCACTGGGGAGGGAAATAAAGCCAGGCAGAGGGAAAGTGCGTGGAGCAAATTTATTGAGCGTCTGCTGTTGGCCGAGGATCGTGCTATGACATTTTACATCATCTCAACAAAATAGCGAAGCGCTGATCATCACCCTGTTACACGGGAAGAGGCTGAAGCTGGCATTTCAAAAGCCTTTTTCAAAATTAGGCAGCTCGAAGTGCCGGCAGGTGCTCAGCTGTAGAGGCTTCCTTTCCAAAGATTCTTGAGTCTGCACGAGTCGTAGAAATATTTGACCAAGGGGTCACTGGATGTATCCATCTGGTTCTTCAAGAAGCCATGTCTTGTTATAATTGGTCCTTCCAAAGGCCAAGGGGAGAGAGAATCACACACAGAGCTGGAGAGCTGGTCCGCACAGCAGCCTCTTAGTGAGAGATCTTCGAGGCTTCGAATGCTCTTGTTACATCTGGTGAGTGTTACTCAAATAGCAGAGGATACTGACGCACTACTCACACTTGCAAGTATCGCACGAACTGCACGTTTACTCTGAAAGATAGAACAGTGCATTGTTCAGAGTTAAAGGAAGTCCAAGTCTCTGTCCCTCCCTCTCCAGGCATATACACCTCTGTCCTCCCCAGAGACCCTCCGGGAAGAAGAGGACCGGAGCAGCTTTCCCTGCAGGCCCCTGGGGACAAGGTGATCCTATCTGGATCCTGGCTCGTCCAGACTCTCCCGACACCCACTGGACTTTTCAGGATCTGCCTTCAGAGCTGAGCTCAGAGGCAAAGGATTGCGTGTACTTAGAGCCCCCGAGACCCTCCCTCACAGGTCCTCTATCCACCCCTTCATCTGCACATGAGGAAACTGGTCCAGGGAGGGCAAGTGTCCTGTCCAAAACCCGCCGTGGCTGGGAAGCTGGTTTGGGGTTTCAGCTCAGGTTTCCTCCGTTTACACACAGCTCAGCTGTCAGACGGGATGCAGACAGCTGCGGGTTCACAGGGCTGGAAGAGGGGCTGCTGTGGGGTAGGGGCAGGGGAGCCCCGTGCACCCTGGTGGCGGAGGACAACGTGCCCTCGGGCAGCTTCGGGGCACAGAATGGAGGCTGCTAAGCCTGGGACACCGTGCAACTCCTCTGAGCCTCGGCTCCTCTCCTGTGCCGAGGGACAGGAAGCTCTTGCCCTGGCCGCCCGCAGGCTTGTGGGAGGACCCGCTGCCAGCACCTCGGCTCGCGCGTGCGCGGACTCGCGGCTGTCCCAGCGCGTCCCGGTCATGGAGGCGCACAGCCGGCTGGGAAGCGCCGCACAGAGGCGCGGGCCCATTTCCGGTGGAGAAAACCACTTGTCGTGAGTAGTGGCCTTAGGGCAGCCCCCTGGCGAGTCCCTGGTGGGGCCTGGCATGCGGGGCAGCGGCCTGCCTGGAGGCTTGAGGGACCCGTTGTTTATTTATTTTATTCTATTCTATTTTATTTTATTTCATTTTTTAATGGTCACACAAAGACGTGTTTCCATTACTTTGTTCAGATAGATTGGGAGGGAGAGAGCGGGATAGAAAGAGAGAAACAGCGATGTGAGAGAGACACAACGACGGTTGCCTCCCGCGTGACCAAGAGCAGGGCGGGGACGAACGGCCACCGAGGTACATGCCCTTGACCGGAATCGAACATGGGACTCATCAGTCCACAGGCCGATGCTCCAACCGCACAGCCAAACGGCCAGGGTGGCATTGTTGACCCTTTGGAAAGACTTTGCCCACTGACGAGTGCGCCTATAGAGCAGAAAGCCTGGGGTTCAGGGGGCACAACACTGGTGTCGGACTCAGATCAAGGGGTTCACGTTGTGCAGTTGCCCTGGGCTCTGAGACCCTGAGCAAGTTCAGCGTCGGTCCCTGGGTGTCAGATGTCAGGAGGGCTCCAGGGACCCTACGAACAGCGGCCCCTCGTGTCCGGGAAACAGAACTGCAGGAGGAATCGCCCCTGGAGCCCTCACCTGTGCACTGCAGGGCAGGCCATTTCTCAGTTTAGTGACAAAGTGCTCGCAGTTGGAGGACACAAGGTCGTACTTCCAGGTTTCACCAACTGTCATCTTTGCCAAACGGACAATGTCAGGCACAGGCCGGGGTCTGTACTTGTGGTCCAAGTAGTTGTTGACACAGTACCTGTCATTCCCAGCCACTTTTTTCAGAGGCTCACATTTTACAGTGGTTTGTTTGCAATTGTTGGCAGAGCCAGACACGTGGTACCCATCTGGAATCACAGACAGACACTGTAAGGGCTGCCCTGCTCAGCAGCGCAAGGTTGAAAAAGGAGGGAAAGCGACAGGACAGCGTTCTGCTGTGACCTGAGGGTCACTGTCCTTCCTCCTTCGCTCTTCCCTCCTGTGAGAGGTTACATTTAGTGGGAGTGCAACTGTTTGATCTATCACTTTTTAACTTAAACACTTAACCTTCTCCTTACACATGTTCCCATAGCAACCAGTGGGGACTCTGTCGGAACTTGGCATGGCTGCCCGGGTGCTCCTCTGATGTGCTTTAATGTATTTGGCAAATGCCCGACTGTTAGGCATTCCAGTTGTTTAAACTTGTCCTTGACTATACCCAGTAACATCATGAAAATACTACCGATCATGCATCTTAAGGCATGGCTCTAACTCAGACAGGTGTTGGAGTTTTTGAGTATGTACCGGGAGGAGTCAGGCCCCATGGGAACCCATCGCAACCCCTCCCAGGTGAAAACGTTGTCCCCATTTCCCAGGACTGATCTTGGGCCAGTGAACTCGAGTAACACACCCAAGGGACAGAAGTTGTGGGAGCAAACAATTGAAACAACTGCAAGGCCCAGCAGTTTCTACTCTGTGGCTCCGGGGCACTGTCCTGCTTCCTCCCACCGGCACAGTCCTGCACACTTAGGAGAGAGTCACCACACACTGTCACCTGGTGGAGTCCACACTCCATTGCTTACTGAACTATCATCTGACATGTTATAAATCAAAAGGAAACAGATGTTAATTAGCACAGCAATGAGTTCTCTTAAGTTCCCTCTCTCAACACAAAGTGGGTGTTTAGACAAATAATTCATCTTTACCTGGAGCCGTCACATGGACCACATCACCGTCTCCAACGTGGATGGCCCAGTGCTGAAATGCGAGTCGAGAAATTGCAATCAGGTCGCCAGGTATTGGGACTTCTCTTGACTACAACAGAAAAAGCAGGGAGAGTGTAAAGTGTCCCAGCAGCAGAGGCTGGCTGGGGAGCTGTGGACGGCTCGCTGCCACACGGCACCTAGTGGGCACCCAGGGAAAAGAGCCGGGGCTGCCAGGTCCCCATCTCTGCTGTCATCTCTGAGAAGCCTGTTGGGGGCAGGAAGGCCAGGCAGCCAAGACAAAGGTTGGGGTAACCCTGTCTCTCTGCTTCTGCTAGTCTCAAGGGCCCTAGCACATTTGTCCCGCCCCCTGGTGGGGTAGTAACTTTGCGTTTTACCTTCTGTTCTGATACTTGGACATCCTGAGTCTTAGTGAAGGCTCAGAGACATTCCTCCCAGGGGGAGCCAGTTCCTGGTGACAGCTACCAACTGGGCCATAAGCGTACTTTTCAAATGCAAATGAACCAACCCAGAGCCCAGAGCCCAACTGCCTCCTTCAAGAGGCTGTCACACCCAGGCCACTGCCCAGGGGCCCTAATCCCCACACTGGGCCCTGTGCCTGGAGGCTGCAGAGAGTATGCCCACAGGCCGGTCCTCAGCCTGCCTACCCGCCTCAGTCATTCTCTTGCCCACTTTTCTCCCCACGTTCTCGGCCTCCTACCAGCCCAGCGCTTCCTCATGTGGCCCTGGTGGCCCTCGTCTTGGGAACTGTGAGTCACAAGTTGGGGATTCCATTGCGAACTTCTCCTGGTCTGTGGTCCTTACTGAGCCTCAACTAGTCTGTCAACGAGGCACGTGTTCAAGGAGGTTGTCCATAGTGTCGCTGAGTGGCCTCCTGAGATTCTGTCCCCCTCCTCTGGGCACTCGTTCCTGTGAGACGCAGACTGGAGCCTCCTTAGGTACTGCGGGCAGCCGGGCCAAGCATCCGACCCGGTGGTGACCACACATCCAGCAGTGGACATCTCCTCACACACACCGAACAGCACCTCGGTCTCACAGGGTGGGCTGACCCCCACTCGGGGTGTGGGCGCTGGGACTGCGGAGGCGAAGGGACTCCCCCAGATCGCTCAGCCAGTCAGCAGCTCGCTCTTCCCACTCCCACCCCAGACCCTGTGCCGGCGGCTCTTCTCCTGATTCCCACGCCCCCCGGGACTGCGTGTTCCACCCACAGTCCATTCCAGCCCCATGGTTGAAGCCTGTTCCTGTCCCACTCCTCTGGGGTCACTCAGCCCAGGTCGCTCAATCAGAGGCCAGGAGTCATCCTTCCCTCCTTCTCTCCCTCAGCCCCATCCAGGTACCAGCTGCCTCCTTCCACCTGTGTCCACTTCCCTCGCTCTCACTGGGGTCAGACATACTGTCCCTCACCGCTGGGTCCCTCCCCAACCACTCCTTACCCATCCCTATCACCGGGGCACCTTCAAAGGGAACATCAGGCAGTGACTTACCTGGAGCCTCAGAAAGCTGTGCTCTCCAACTAGGGTGCTCTTGGTCCTGCTCTTAACCTCATTCATCTTTACCCTCCACTCTCTTCACCCTCGTCCCTCTCCACCCCCATCCCTCTCCACCCCCCCGTGGCTCTCCACCCTCCTCCCTCTCCACCCTCATCCTCTGATCCTTTGAAAGGTTTTCCAGACTGAAAGTGCTCCTCAAGGATGTGATACGCCTGGGTTCACCCTCATGTCCTGTTGGACGAGTTGGAGAAGGTACCGGCACGCTGTGTGCTAGGGCCACGTGTGCACACCCGCTTGTTGTCGGGACTTCATGAGCTAAGAACGTTAAATGCCTGACCTTCAGTTTTGCGGTGAGAATGAATGCCATAGCATTACGGTTATAATTCATCATGTGGCATTACTATGAGAATAATGCTGGGTGTTACTATGAGAGATAATGCTATAGTATTGCGGTGAGAATGAATGCAGTAGCATTACTGTGAGAATTAATACGGAGGCACTACTATGAGAATGGATGCTTTCACACTACTCTGTGTGTTAATGCTGTAATATTAATACAAGAAATACCATGCAGGCTACACTGGGGCTTGTCCAAAAGCCCACCTTATGCCCACTCTCGGGAGAACTGAGAGGGAGGAGGGTCACGGTACGTGGGGCCTTACCAGCTCAAGACGGGGCCAGCCATATCTCAGATCGGTGACAAACTTCTCGCTGTTTTCCCTAAGAACTGTGTATGTCCTCTGAAGACCAATTATGCTCTCTGCAGAACGGATGATCTCATGCACAGGCCGGGGTCTGTACTTCTTGTCAAAGTGGTTATTGACCTTGTAGGAGCGGCCCAAAGCCACCTTCTCTAGGGGCTGTTTTGTTACCGTAGCATTGCCACTCAGAAACATGTAAAAGTGCCATTCGCCTGGGAATCACAGAGACAGGTCGTGGGCAGAGGACGTAGGGAGACAGAAGGCTAGAGAGGTGACAAAAAGACAAACCCTGCCGGACATAAAGATTTGGGTGATAACTTCCCTGAAAGAATTGGAGAAACCACATATTTTGTTCTGTTTGCGAACAAGGTGTCATACATTCCTTTACATGCGGTAAATGTCATGGTTGTCAATGGCTGGGTCACAAGACAATGTCACAGTATGGTGGTATACGCATGTCCATGGGAAATGTGACCCCTTTTCCTGAGCATTTGCGTTGAGCAAGGGCTCAGCCGTGATAACAGGCAGGGTAGGAATATACTGAGATCCCTGTCCTTCTTCACACCCTGGTGTTTCAGGAACAGATGCAGTTTTCTTGGCACCGAGCTTACCGGCTCTATGGGCTGCTTTTCACATATTGTCTAATTTAATTCTCTTTCTGCCCTTCAAGAAAAATATCATCTCCATTTTCCACCAAACTGGATGCAGAGAGACATTCACAGACCCCTCTGTGCTGGGAAAGCTCCCAGGACCAGGACTCGGAACTGCCTCCCCAGGCTCCAAGGCCGAGCTCCTCCCACGTGTGGAGTCAGGCTCAGGGTCCCGCCACTAAGTGTCTGCACGCCGTGACCTGGCACGTGCTGGGCACAGGGAGGGGCCACGGGAGAGCCCTCAGCTGCTTCAGCCCCAATTCCATTGCTGCAGTGAGTGCAGGGAGGATTTTCCCAGGGGAAGCGTAACTAATGAGCACACTGAAAGCCCATATTTTTGTCTCTAATCTCAAGGACGAAGAGGCCCAGGAATCCAGCCTCTCAGGTAAAGATGTCCACACCTAGGCAGTTAGATGTATAAAGGACCACAGGTCCTCAGCGTCATGCTATCTCTTACAAGGGCTCTAGGCATCATCTGAATTCAAGGGGTTTGATTTACTTTTTACAGTAAATGTCCACCTTCTCACAGCACACTCAGGATAAATGATAACTTGTGAAAACACATAAGAGGCAAATGTGGTATTCTGACG
Organism: Molossus molossus; assembly: GCF_014108415.1. Lineage (NCBI taxonomy): Eukaryota > Metazoa > Chordata > Mammalia > Chiroptera > Molossidae > Molossus > Molossus molossus. Next base: position 89,693,546 of record NW_023425348.1, on the reverse strand, counting down.
TGGAGGACAATTCTTTCTTCCTGATGCAAACAGAGCCTCAAAGGCTAAGTCGCCATCGCGCGGTGGCACAGGAGCCAGTTGGCATCTGACGTAGCAGGTTATCCCAGCCTCCTGGCAGATGCTTTCATTGAAGATTCACGGACATCAGTTGCGTTCCTGCTCCTGTTTCCCCGCGTTGTCATTCTCTGGCTTCTGTCATATTTACGTGTTAAATGAACGACTAACAGGAGCGTGCTCTGCATTTTCAGAGAATTTCCTTTGGATGGGCCCTTGTGAAAACTGCTTCTGCTAAGGAGTATCTATTACAAATACCAAGACAACCAGTGTGTGAGGTCACAGATGTTCGAGAAACACAGCACACAGATCCCTTCCTGGTTGCGAGCCAGACTGTGAGCTCTGGATAACCTGGGCTGCTTGAACTCACGTCATCAGGGTCCGGAGGAACAGAGTCAACCACCCTGGAGCTGGAGAATCCAAGGGCTGACGCAGCCCAGCTGCCCCGCAGGAGGCGATGAGCCTCCCCTGCTCTGTCGCGACCTATCGGACCCCCGTGGGTACTGTGGATGGACTTGGATGGACTCTGAGCAAGCTCTGTGCTGGGACAATGTGTCTCCCGCCTCAGGTCCACTTGGTGGGCTTCCATTTCAATTGCTGTCATGATCTCATTAACAAATACTTTGAAAATTATCCTTTCAACAGTCCTTACTTGGAGGAGTCAGATGGATCACACAACCATCGCCCACATAGATGGCCCAGTCCTTGTAGAACATGTGGGGAATCTCAATCATGTCTCCAGGCATGGGTTCTCGAACACACTGCAAGAGAAGAACCGGAGCCCTGGAGGTGCTGTGCTTGGGAAGGAAAGACCACTGGGTTTGAATCCTGCTTCTGACTTACTAGCTGTGTGTTTGGGACAACAAACCAGGAAGAGGAGGAGTTGAGGGGGTTGCAGCTCTGCCCAGATCTCACATCACAGTGTCCGTGAGCTCCTACGTAGGCTCAGAGACTGTGAGCATCACCTGCCCGAGTGATCTCTCGGGTCTTTGGGGACCTGCCATGGTCGGGGGTTGGCCCAGGCTTTCCCTGACTACACACAGGGGCATCAGGGGATGCCTTTAGGGTGGATCTGAGAGACAAAGAATCCAAAAGGGGCAGAGGGGGCCAGAGTCCTGAGGGCCTTCAACCATCTCCTCTTTTGCACATGGGTCAGTGAGGCCCAGAGAGGAAGTGACTTGTCCAAAGACTCTGAGTGGATGAGAAGTGGACCTGCGATGTACTCTAATATGTCGGACTCCCAGCCAGCAGTACTCTGAGATCTCAGTTTTACTTCATTCAGGCTACTTTTCATTCTGGGTTCACAGTCCTGTCACCTCCATCCCAAGCGACCCTGCAGAAGGGAGAGGGCCCACCCCAGAGAGAGACTTACCTGCCGGCTGCGGGCCTGGCCATATCTCAGATCGGTGACAAAGAGCTCATGGCTACTTCTCTGAAAACAGTACTCCATCTCCTCGCCAATCATCTCCTCCGCAGATCTGATCATCTCCTTCACAGGCCGTGGTTCGTACAGGTGGTCCAAGTGGTTGTTGACCTGATAGGGGCAGTCCCCCGCCACTTCCGCCAGGAGCTCCCTTTTCACCTCCCCTTTCCGGGGGGAGGAGCCAACCTCAGGGCTCTCATCTGAAACCAGAGACATTAGTCAGGAGCTGCAGGGAGGGGAGGTGAAGAGAGACAAGTCACAGGACAGGAAGGAAGAACAAACGGGTTCTGAGCTGTGGTGTCTGTCCCTCCGAGGAGATTGGAGGACTCTCAGATTTGGCTCTTTCCACCTGACGAGCTGTGGACGCTCTGTAAGGACAATGATGTTGTGATGCTCAGGGGCTGCCTGTTCCACGGTGTGAATGGGCATCATCCGGTGGACCAATGCCTAGGACTAACATTGAGGCCGTGCAAATGCTCAGCCATTGTAAACAACGGCAGTAATCCTGTTTGTTATGTTCATCCTGGGGCTCTGTGCATTCCAGAAAGAGAGCAGGGTGGTTGAGTCCCCACTGCGTTTCAGACACTAGTGTACAACTTTTCATACGTTATCTCACTCATTCTTCTTTATAATTTCATGCTACATATTATCATCTCCAGTTTTCACTGACATTAGACCCTGAACCAACATCACACTTTTCTGGCACAGTCCCGGCCACGTGGAGACTCCACACACGAGCCTGCAGCCGAGGGAGCCCTACCCCCTGTCCGCGAGCCCAGGCTCATCCCGAGAGGGAGATGACGGAGCACACACTCATGCAGCGCTCACTTTCTGTCCGGGCTGGAGGCTGATGTTGGCACTGGAGGCCGTGCCTTCAGCAGCACTGTGGCGCCCTCAGACAGACAGGACCCCGGCCTCACAGCCATGCGTTCTGTCCCAGCCCCCTCAGTGCCGTCTGCATGAGGGGGTTTCATTTCCTCTTTGCCATCACGTCAGACACTTTCACAGCTCTGTCAAGGTGGACGATGGCCATGGAGACCTGGTCAGATACAATAGGTTATTCTGATCGTGATGACCGTTTGTGTCCAGTGAGAACGCGGACTCTGGTGTCCACGGTTACGGAGCGATTGCTCTGCAGGACACGGGCCTCTGTGCATCCCCGTCCACAGTCTCCTGCAGCACGTTGCTCACTGAGGATGCTCACCCTGGGTCCTGCCTCTCCTTCTCCCTGCGGAGTCACCCTGCTTGTTCTGTGCCCACGAGTCAAACACAGCATCCTGGGAGCTCGTGTGCGCTGTGGGAGAACTTCCTTTATGACGTGTGACCTGGCAGAGCTGCTTCTGACGAGGGGTAGTGAGTAAGACTCTCGGGACACCTTGTGCTGTGACATCATGTGAGCACACAGGACACAGCCCAGGGAAACATTCTCTGTGAGCCCGCAGACGTTCAGAGACGCTGCTGGTTTAAGTGAAATGAGACTCTGCGCGCCCAGGTACAGTGCGTGGAGCTGGAGAGCTCCGAATGGGGACGCAGCCTGGCCTCACTGGGGGTCACGGACCTCCCTCCCTGCTGCGTCAGGACCTGTGGGACCGATGGGATTGCTCAAAGGGACACAGATGGACGTTGTCTTGCAGCACTGCTCCAGGAGAAACCAACGCAGGGTTCCCATGGGGCATTTGGCTTGGAATGTTGTCACAGTGTTCAGAAATCTTTCAAACATTACACTTTCAGCCTGGCTGGTGTGGCTCAATGGTTGAGCGTTGACCCGTGCACAAGGAGGTTGCTGGTTCGATTTCTGGTCAGGGCACGTACCCTGGTTATGGGTCCAACCCCAGTGGGGGCAATCCATATTTCTCTCATTGATGTTCCTATCTCTCGCTCTCCCTCCTTTGCTCTCTCTCTAAAATCAATAATCAGAAAAAAAATATTATTTAAAGACGTTATACTTTCAGCAGTCCTTACCGAGAGGAGCCAGATGGATTACATGGCCATCGCCCACATAGATGGCCCAGTGCGAGTAGCCAGAGCGGGAAATCTGAATGATGTCCCCAGTCCTGGGTTCTTCCACCAACTGCAAGAGAAAAACCGGGAAGGTGTAGACAGATTTCCAGGCAACAGCAAAGACCGTGGCTGTGGATCTGCACTTGGCTTGGGGAGCCCTTCCTGACAGTGTCCCTGGGGACCCGTGTGCCGGGGACCATTGGCTTCTGTGAGGCCCTCTGCCTGCTGCAGCTTCTAAACGTTTCCTTGGGGAATGGACGCCTGGAATCTGGTTGCTCTGCAGGCTGGAAGCCTAGAAAAATGACTTGTGTGTTCGGAGAGTGAGGATTTGTTTAGTGTATGTATGTTATGTGTGTGTGTGTGTGTGTGTGTGTGTGTATATTGCACATGTATGTTGTGTGTGTTGTGTGCGATGCACACACACTGGGATGCAGACGTGCATATGCAGGTGGTCTGTGCACGTGTCTGGGGGGGGTGCACACAAAGCCTGCATGTAGAACCCCTTCCCTGATGGGGCCCCAGCAGCAACGTCAGACAGGTGAGCCTGAGCTTGTCCTTCACTCTGACCTCCTGTCTCCATCACGCCGTGTGCCCCGGCTGTGCAAGGCCGCACGGGCCTCTCACCCTCTGCCCAGCCCTGGACACTCCCCCTGGAGACGCCGACCTGACACACGGGAGCTGACACACACGGGGCCCTGGTGGAGTGCCCAGGTTCCTGCCCTGGGAGGGGCTGACACATTCACACCAGGCTCTGCTGGCACATTTCCCACCATACCCCAACTTCCCCACAGCCCAAGGGGAGGGAAACACTCATCTGCTCAAGTGGGGAAACTGAGGACAGAGAGGGGGAGGAACTTGCCCAAGAACACGCAGCTGGGAAGCGGCAACGCTGGGTCCTCTCTGCCAAGTCTCTCCCTGGTCCTGTTTCCTCCCTGCCTCCCCGGCCACACCTGGCCCTGCTCCTCAGTGTCCCCGAACAGGGCGCCGCAGCTCCGTGATTGGAGAATTCTTCTGTCTTCATCTTCCTTGTGCCCGCCCCACTCAGCGAATGACAATTCTCCGCCAGCCCATCTTCCAGGCGCCAGATGAGACCAGGGGTCAGTTCCCTTGGTCCTCATTCCAGTTACTGTCTAACAGGAGCTGACGCTGCGAGTTTCCCTCACTCCACTTCCTCGTTCTTCTCCCGCCAGCACGTGGTTCAGATGAGCCCAGCTCCCGATTTTGTGGCGCCACAGTTTCCTGTCCCGCCCCTGCCTCCTGTCCTTACCACTCCACGTCTAGTCTCCCCAAGACCCCGGTGGCCTTCTCAAAGGGCACATCCTACATCCACAGGGCACAGGCGTGCCCTTGGGCAGCTCCCAGGCCCCTGACGCCCACCCTTCCTCACCCCGCTCGCCCTCCCTGCCCTCTGCCCCAGGCTGACGGAAGGACTTGCCTTTCCCTCCACACACACTCACTGTCACCTGTGCTGCTCCCCACAACAGCTTCTCTGCCCCCCCTTCCCCACACGCTCCTCCTCCCCTCCGCCATCAGACACATGTCCTTCCTCTGAGAAGCTGCCAGAAAGCCCCAGCCTGGCTCAGCGGCCATCTCTGGGTCCACAGGCTCCCCGGGACCCCACCTGTCCCCACACAGATCACGCTCCATGCAGGTCCCTATGCCAGTGGGCAACCCCTCTGGGCCTTGAGCTCCACCAGGGAGGATCCTGTGTGCTGGGACCTCACCGCTGCTTCCCAGGATCCCGTGAGAGGCTGGTTTGAAATAGGGGCAAGAAACTGCACGGAGGAGGGCAGGAGAGTGACCAGGGCCAGGACCCCGCCCAGCGCCTCTTCTCTGTGAGCCAGGGCAGGGCCGGCCCCAGGCGGTCTCGCTCTGGGGGGTACAGGGAGCACTCACTAGAAAGGAAATGTCTAAGTAAGGTGAGGCCTGGGCACTGTCCATCAGCAGGGGGCGGCGAGCGGGCCTGTCTGGGTAGGACGGTGGTTCCCAGGCGGCAGACTGTAACTCTGGCCGCAATAAAGCCCTTCCCCTCAGCAGGGGTGCAGGAGCAAAGGGCTCTGGAATGTGCAGGGCGCCTTCCCAGAATCGTGCCCTTTCCAGGGATAGCCCGAGTCCAGTGCTTCCTTTCCGTCTGCACACCAGGGGCTCCATCTGCCCCTCCAGGACATGTGTCCGTCCGGACAGCAGGGCTGCTAGGAGCGGCCTGTCGGAGTCAGAGTGCTGAGTTCCCATGTGCTTCTCAGGCAGGACACATGCTTTGGAGGAAGGAGGACGGAGAACAGACTGGCTGAGAAGGCACCACACTCCAGGAGCAGCTGAGGGGACAGGCTGGGGACTCACTCCCTTCCCAAGTCCCCGTCCCCTCATCAGCCCACACTGCAGCTTCCTCCCCAGCTCAGGCAGACACAGCTCCCAGACACCCACATGTCCTCCCACACGGGGCCCACCGCAGACAGTGCGGACGCAGTGAGGAGACCCCCTGTGCCTGAAGCTCTCAGTCCTGCAGAAACAGAGACTTTTAAACGACACACAGTTCTCCACGAAAGCCTCGCAAGACAAGCTCTGGCGTCAACAAGGACAGGAACGCAGAGGACGCCTTTACAGGAGGGGAGCTGCCCTCCCGCTGTAGGGCCACCGAGAGGCACGTCCAGGGCACTTACCGAAGCCATTGGAAGCCCAGATGATTCTGATGTTCTTGGTCAGCTGCAACTGCTTTGATGCCAAGTTGAGAATTTCGCTTTCACTTTCATTTTGACACAAAGAATGACTGAATGTAAAGTATGTTTCAAAGGGAAACTCAGTATTTCTATAAACGGACAGGCCAATGATTACTTACCCGAAGCATGAAATCTCTGGGCCTTGTGAGCCTCCTGGAAGCAGAGTAAGAGCGAAGCCTTACCCTGTGCCGCTGCCTGGACGAGGCTTCCCCTTCCAGGAAGGGGACACATTAGAGGCACAGAGCTGTCACCCCAGTGCCCCCATAGGCCTGTGTCCTGCACCAGCTCCATGAAGTACAGGAGCCACGGGGCAGGCCAGTCGGGTGCTGTCTTCCGTGGAAAGCCTTCAGACGGTGGTGTCTTGGACCTTGGGGATCCCAGCACTTGCTGCCTGTGGGATGCATGAGGCTTCGAGAAGCAGAGCGTACCTGCCAGGGCCTTCGCCAGCCCAGACCCTCTGTGCCTGGCACAGGAGCACGGGAGGCAGGCGACTCAGGCTCAGCTCAGCAGCTCACCAAGGCCACTGAGGTCCCGGCTTTTCCATCAGTTTGTCCCTGCGTCTGCTGTGATGGGCGCTGAGGTCGCAGCCGCCTCAGGGGGCACATTGTCACCTGGCAGTGTTCAAAAGCAGTAAAGAACATGCTTCTCATCACGTGTGTTCTTCGCAGGGAGACCATCTTTCCCATAATCCTCCAGTGTCCTGCTCCCACCCTTCCCTATCCAGAACTGGCTCACATTTCCATTGCAAACCAGATGAGGGCAAAGGGGAAGGGGCTTCCATGGCCGGCTCAGACACCCCCAGTGGCTCAGCCGGGTCAGAGGAGGGGCTGGTGCTGCCCAGTGAGGAGCAGGGCTGTGAGCCTGGGGAAGGTGAACAGCAGGGTGCCTGTGGGCTGTGGTGGGGGAGGGGTGCGGCCTGGGGAGGTGGGAACTGGCTGAGCACCCAGCACAGAAGATGCACTCACCTCCTTCCTTGGGCTGCAACACAGCTGGGTGGGAGGGGCCAGAGAGGCTGGGCCAGGTCAGACTCTCACACTGGCTCCCATAGGCTCAGGCAGGAACATGGGGGTGAGAGCCTGGCTGGAGACTGGAAGACAGTGCAGCAAGCTCGGGATGTGGGCAGAGAGAGCCCCCACCCTGCCATCAGAGAGCACATATGCACAGGACACGGAGGGGGCACCGCCTCTCCCTATGTTACCCCGTGGCTCCCATTCCCTTGACAGACAGAGCTCCAGACACCGGGCTCCGACGTCCACAGGCTCCTCGGCCAGAGGGGCACATCGACGTCCTGGGCAGCGTCCATTCTGTTTCCTACGAGCTTCATTCCTAAAAGGAGTGTACGAGTCCCTGACCGTCCACCTCCCTGCATTAAGTCGTGTTCAAGATGGAAAAAGAACATGTAAGCTCAAGGTCTTGTCTCTTTCAAGGAGCGTCACTTTGGGCCACTGGGGGCCCTCGCCTCGTCTCAGCGACCTCCTGTTTAAGGGTGAGGGCTTCACCTTTGTCAGCCGAGAGGCAGTGAGTCAGTGGACCTGACCTCCAGAAGGGCGGAGCCTCTGGCCGTCACAGGCTGGCGGGAGCGGCCTGTGTCCCCGGACTCCAGTGCCTGGGCCCGTCCTCAGTTGAAAGTTGTCAGGTGGGCTCTACAGCCAAGGTGTTTGTCCCTCCCGTCCCTGCTCCCCTTTGGCCTGGCCTGTGGGCCGTGACTCCTGTGCCCCCTGCTGGCTTATGGCCCCTCAAGGCCTGTGCTGTTGGGTTTGATCAGCACCTGAGCAGTTCTTTGCACTGATACGCCCTGTAGAGAAAGAGGTAAGGTTCCCGTTTCTTATTGCGTACTTTGTGCTTTTTCTAGTGGTTCGTGCCTGTCATGCGAGATGTCAAGTGTCTGTGACGTCATTCGCAGGATTCCCTGTGATCCTCTGACGCCCCTGGGTTCTGTAGTACGTGCCATTCCCAATGCTGGAATTTCTGTCTCTCTCTGTCTTTGTCGTCTTTTTAAAAGTTTGTCGACTTAATTGATCTTTTCAAAAAGCTAGCTTTTGTTTGTTTGATTTTCATTACTCTTTCTGTGTTTTGAATGTCATTGGTTTCTGTTGTCTAGGATTTCCTTCCTTGTGCTTTGATGTTTTAGTTACTCCCCTCTTCCCAGTGTCTTGAGATGGGAGCCCAGCTATTAATCAGAGAGGGCATTCATGTTAGAAATTGTCTTCCATTGCTGCTTTACCTGCATCCCCGACTTGCCGCAGTCCCGCTGCTGCAGGGTCCGGGGGGCCCGAAGGCGTCGGCGCTGGGAGACAGATGACTACACGACTCGGAGGCAGTGTGACACTGTTCCGATTTATTGCAAGTTTCTATGTGCTGATATACTTTCTTTTTTGGCATGAGTTTAACATTTTCGGTTATAGAAGCAGAAAGTTTCATTCCATAGTATCAGAATGTTAGTTTCATTTTCTTCAGAATTAATTCATAACCATTTGTGTTTATTAGATACTATCGAGGAAGGGAATAGAGTATCCTATCAGGCGATAGACGGTTATGTAGACAGAGTTCTCTATAGGCCCTTTGTCTGAGGTTAATAGTTGACCTTTATTTAAACTCTAGTTCTGGGTTTTTAGATCAGCTAGTTTTTGATTT